>NC_084481.1:173643249-175138249 GCF_030035675.1 Rhineura floridana | reverse complement strand
TAGACTTCTGCATGTACCATATTTTCAGTGTTCATTAAAAATATATGCTCAAAATATTTTGAAGGTAGAAATGTGACACAGAATATCTTTGCTGATCATATTCAATACATAATTGTCTTCCTCTATCCCCAAGCAAAAATTTACTGCTTTCTCTCACATAGGAAGATAAAGTTTCCTACAGTTTCATGATGAGGCCACGGTGCACATACATGGCGAGTATGATGCATCTGAAGATCCATTTATGAAGGACATTATGATATTAAGGCAGTAACAAAATTTTCTTTTCAAGTCTGTAGAGACCATATTACTATGTCAAGACGATGGCAAAATTATGCCAATGTAAGCCTATAGAGACTACTTTCTATGTTGAGAAAGTAGAAAAACAATGATATAGGACATGATTGAGAACACGTTGCAAAGTTAAATTATGATGCCAAAACCTTGTCATTTCATTGATATCTGGTTCTGGCTCCTAGATTATGGCAAGACACTGAAAAATGGCATCTGAACAAATGGGATCAGATCATCGACTCATGTAAACTAAAGCTTTATGTGTTCTTCTATGGAGCTGTACAGTGCAAATAATACAATCACTATATCTTCTGCAAGCTTTAACATATCTATTATAACAATTCTTTGAAAATAGCCCATAATCTAAAATCACATCTGGGATTGTGATTAGGCTTTACAGTTCTTTAGGTTGTTTTTTTAAACATCAGGCCTCAGATACGCAACCTGATCCTATTAATATTTACTCAGAAGTAAGCATTCCAAGGGTATTTAGTCCCTTCGTCCCTGATATCTGAGAGAACACCTCCCAACTTGCTTATGCATTAAGATCAGTGGAAGAAGCTCTCCTTGTGGTCTCCACATTAAATGTGAATTGTCCTGCAGGGCCCTGTGGAAGAACCTGCACCTGTGGAACAACCTCCCTACTGAAGTGTGTCTTACCCCAATTTTCTTTTAGACACCAGGACTCTCTTTTTTTTGTCCAGCTTTTAGAGGATGATGGGTGAAGAAGTCATTTTTATGATGCTGTTAATTATGCTGTTCATTTATTTTAAAAAATATTTTTGTTTAGTATGCTTTATATTTTATATTATTTTTCTTGTAAACCACCCTATGACCATTTTTGGTGAAAAGGTGGTACAGAAATCTCCTAACAAAAATGAATAAATGAAAGAATGAATAAGGATGTATGCATAGGATTGCAGCAGTTAAGCTGAAATACTTGAATTGGAATTAATGATTTAGGCTGCAATCTAATACACACTTACCTGGAAATCAGTCCCATTGAACCCAATGGAGCTTACTTCTGAGTAGACATGGTTAAGATTAAGAGTATTTAACCTGAGATTCAGAATAGTACCTGGGTTTTGATTTGTGGCAGTGTTCCTGATTGACAGGTACTTTATCTTTCTTATTCAGAAGGCACAACTCCCTGCAAATTAGATGATGCTGTACAGACATTTTGCCCAGGATACAATCTGACACTAGTGTTGAAGTATAAGAATCATAGAATAGAATCATAGAATCATAGAGTTGGAAGGGGCCTTGTAGGCCATCGAGTCCAACCACCTGCTCACAGCAGGAAATCCACAGCTAGAGCATCTCCCGCAGATAGCTGTCCAGCCTCTGCTTGAAGACATCCAGCGAAGGGGATCCCACCACCTCCCTAGGAAGTTGGTTCCATTGCCGAACTGCCCTTACTGTCAAGAAGTTCCTTCTAATGTCCAATCTGAATCTACGCTCCTGCAACTTAAAACCATTAGACCTAGTCCTACCCTCTGGGGCAGCAGAGAACAAATCTGTACCCTCCTCTATGTGACAGCCCTTCAGGTACTTAAAGAGTGCAATCATGTCACCCCTCAGCCTTCTCTTCACCAGACTGAACATGCCAAGTTCCTTCAACCTTTCCTCATAAGACTTGTTCTCCATACCGGCTATCATCCTTGTCGCCCTCTTCTGAACCCGCTCTAACTTGTCTATATCTTTCTTAAAATGAGGTGCCCAGAACTGAACGCAGTATTCCAGATGAGGCCTGACTAATGCAGAATAGAGTGGGACTATTACTTCCCTCGACCTGGAAATTATAGCTCTGTTTATGCAGCCCAAAACTGCGTTTGCCTTTTTTGCCGCAGCATCACACTGCTGGGTCATGTTCAATTTGCGATCCACTACAATTCCAAGGTCCTTCTCACACGCACTACTGCTAAGCCGGGTATTTCCCATTCTGTACCCGTGCATTTTGTTTTTGTGGCCTAAATGCAGAATCTTGCATTTGTCTTTATTGAATTTCATTTTATTATTTTCAGCCCAATTTTCTAGTCTATCCAGGTCCCTTTGGATTTTATTCCTGTCTTCCATTGTGTTAGCTATCCCTCCCAGTTTCGTATCATCTGCAAACTTCATAAGGCTTCCCTCCACCCTGTCATCTAAGTCATTGATAAAAATGTTGAAGCGTATCGGCTCCAGGACAGAACCCTGTGGCACTCCACTCGAAACCTCCTTCCAGTCCAAAGCAGAGCCACCGACGACCACTCTTTGAGTACGGTTTTCCAACCAGTTGTGAATCCACCTGACAGTATTTCCATGTAGTCCGCATTTGACCAGTTTGCTAATCAAAAGGTCGTGGGGGACTTTGTCAAACGCTTTGCTGAAATCTAGATAGATGACATCTACAGCATTTCCACCATCTACTAAGCTAGTGACCCGATCAAAAAAAGAGATGAGATTAGTTTGACAGGATTTTTTCTTGACAAACCCATGCTGGCTCCTACTAATCACAGCATTGTCATCTAGGTAGTTGCCAATGGACTCTTTTATTATCTGTTCTAATATCTTTCCCGGCATTGAAGTCAGACTGACCGGCCTGTAATTCCCCAGATCTTCTTTTTTACCCTTTTACCCTCATACAAATATCCATCGTACACGAATGACAGGAATATTTCTAAAATTCCATCCATTGGATCCAAACTTTTATTAGAAGGAAAGATGAGCAATAGCAAATTAGTAAGAGAAATGTTAGAGTTAAAATCCCTGCAAAAGGAAGGTCCAGTCCTATTGTTCAACATTCATTATTATATTCCTAAGAGATTTTGTACATGGTTCTGAAGCTGATGGTGACGGAATGTATGTGCACAATACATGAGGAATCTGTCCTACCTGAAATGTGCCCTTCATATTATGTTGTTGTTGTTGTTGTTAATTAATAGTAGTAGCAGCAGCAGCAGGAGTAGTAGTAATAGTAGCGCTTAATTTATATATCGCTGCACAGGACAGATGGGAAAGGAAAGTTTGGTTGCATAAGCAGCTTTCCATTTGCATAATCATTGGACACAACCAATGTTATTATTTATAAGGTATCATCAGCAGTAGTGGTCACCAGGCTGGGGTGAAGTTTTATTTATTTATTTATTTATTTATTTATAGAATTTATTAGTCGCCCATCTGGCTGGCTGTCCAGCCACTCTGGGCGACGTACAACATAGGCATATAATACCTAGACACTGAAAATCTAAAAACAATGAAGATAAAATCCAGCCCACCCCAAAAGCCTGCCTGAAGAGCCAGGTCTTCAAGGCCTGGCGAAAACTCATCATAGAAGGGGCATGGCAGAGATCATTTGGGAGGGAGTTCCACAGGGTGGGGGCCACAATTGAAAAAGCCCTCTCTCTAGTCCTCACCAGTTTGGTTGTTTTGACTGATGGGATGGAGAGAAGGTCTTTTGAGGCTGATCTTGTTGGGCAGCATAGCTGATGATGGGAGGCTCTCCTTTAAATAGACTGGGCTGAAACCGTATAGGGTTTTAAAGGTCAAAACCAACACCTTGAATTGGGCCCGGTAAGCAACTGGTAACCAGTGCAGCTCTTTTAGCACTGGAGTGATATGATCTCGCCGGCGGCTGCCTTTAATCAGGCGTGCCGCCGTGTTCTGTACCAGTTGCAGCTTCCGGACCATTTTCAAGGGTAGCCCCACGTAGAGCGCATTACAGTAGTCTAGGCGAGAGGAGACCAGGGCATGTACCACCGATGGGAGCAGAAGATTGGGAAGGTAGGGGCGTAGCCTCCGTATCAGATGGAGTTGATACAGCGCTGCCCAGCTCACAGCCGAAACTTGAGCTTCCATGGACAGTTGGGAGTCCTTTCCTGGCTTCCCAATGCTGGGGTTACTGCTGTTTACCAAGAGGAATAGATGCAGCAGCAGGGAAGTCAGCATGGTGTAGGTGCAGCAGCAGAGCCAATCCAACACATCTGCTGCTGCACCTGCACCGCACCAACCTCCCCACCATCTTGCCCCTCCTCAGAAATTGGCAGTGACTCTGGTGTTAGGAAGGCAGGTAAGCAGCACAGCCCCACCCTGCCCTGCCTTGCCTGCCTTTTCTGACCATTAATATACGTGACATCTTAGATGCATAAGTAAAAATAGAGATCTGTCCTCAAGGAGCTTGCAGTCGAAAACAGACAATGCCTAACAGCAAGGATAGGGGAGAAAATTAATTCAGATAGCATTTATAGCTGAAACTATCAAATTTGCACTTTCCAAAACAATATGAGAACTGAAACACAGCCATCCTTCAAAATCTGCACTTACAGAAACTTTGCAATGCAGTTCTCCAATCAAACTGTGTTTACAAAACTGGATATATTAGAGGGAAATGAATATATGTGAAAATAATATGTACATTAGTCCAAACTGCATACAATAATGTGTTTATTAGGAGAAATTTGCACTATAATGCTGAATAATTTTCATGAGGTTTTTTTAAAAAAATGCAAATTGTTGCAGAAATGTGGAGAATTGAATTTAAGATTGAAAAACTGAGAAATGGAGATAACCAAAACTGACAGATCTTTCAATTGCTACTTAGAATATACAAACAGTAACAGGAAGGTTGTGAATCTTCACTCCAATTCACTACAGTAGGGTCCCACTCCTACGGCGGGTTATGTTCTGGACCCCCGCTGAAAAACGAAAACCGCTGAAGTGCACAACTCATTGAACAGAATGGTGCGTGATGCCCAAAAACTGCCGTAAAAGAGGAACAAGCACCGTATGAGTGGGGCTTTAGTCTAAGTGCATCTAATTGAGACTGCTGCATTAGCAAAGTGCCGTAAAGCGAAGCGCTGTAAAACGGGGCCCTACTGTATTTGGACCCTATCAAAATATGTTCATATTGCATAACTTAGACTACTCTTTATATAATACTGCTATACTCCACAATCATTACAATAATTGCAGTTATGATATAAAAATATTATAAAATAATTTTACAGTATCTTTTTTTACTAAGTTCAAAGCAGTGTACAATGAGAAATATAAAGCTTTTGAAAGTAGCCCCATTCCATTTTCTTTGACATCATAAAGAAGCCTTATTACACTATGCACTAACAGCTTTCCCAGAATATTGTAATGGAAAGAAATTCTTTTTAAAATGGCGTTCCCGCTTCTGCGGGGGCGTGTTTGCCACCATCCCAATTTTACAGAGGACTTGTGAAGGTTCTCAAAACTTCTTGAAGGAGCCACGTGAGATCTATTTTCCAATTAGGAAAGGGTTTGAGCAGCAATATATAAGGCTGCTCCTCCCTTAGCACTTGCCTTTTTTGCCTCGTGGCAGCTGCTTTCAATTTCCCATGCAAGAGGCTTCCTAGGCGTTGTTGCTGCGTTCCAGAGCTCTGCTTCATTGTTTGAGTCTGCTTCCCACTCCATTCGTTTGATCGTTGGTTTGTTGTATTCTGGATCAGGTCTCCCGCCGATCATCTGGGCTGTGGGCATGCGCTCACAGGTTTAGCGGCCACCAACGGTTCGCTGGGGGTTGATTTCTTCTTTGGCTCTATCCAGCGCTTTCACGCGCTTTCGTATTCCCCGGTCCCCAGGGTGGCCTAGTTTGGAAGAGCTGTGTCTAGCAGAGTTGGGGGTTGCTTGTTGTTATCCCACAGGAGCCTTATGAGATCTTTGATCCTGCATGGGCCCCTTCCCCTGCCTCCTGTTTGCTTTATTCCACTGTATAGTGGGCTTTTCTGTTTGGTTTGAGTGTTGTGCGGTGCGTTTTAATTCATTGTTTGGTTCTTTATTTATTAATTATTTGATCAAGAAGATATAATTATAAATTTAATTGATATATAGTAATTAATTAATTATATAAATATATAAAAAGGACTGGTATTTTATTCCCCACATCCCCCCCTTCCTCTTCCCCCTCCCCCCTTTTTAGCTTTGATTGTGGCCTGTTAGTTTTTGTTCCTGATCTTTTTTTTCTTTTTGTATTGTATTTAATGTTCTTTTGAATTGTGGGTATTGCTAATTCTGCTAATTTTGGGTGTTCTTATTTATCCTGGTTTGTTAATTTAGCGCCCTTGTTACTGTTCCAATTTATAATTATTGTTTTTGTTGTTGTTCTGTTCCTGGCAAGAAAAAAGGGCTAATATGCCGTCCAAGGAGGTTCAACAGAAAATAGGGGTTCGTGTGGTTAAGCAGGCTACGAAGTGCCCCCCTTTCTCAACAGCACCAGTCTTCTGATGAAGATGAAGATATGGGAACTATTCGTGCCTTGGTAGCTAGGGTGGAAGCCCTAGAGAGGGAGTGCAAGCATCCAGTTGATTTGGAGGCGGGTCCCAGTACCGCCCCTTCAGGTAAGAAATCTGCCAGCTTGGCTGCGAAGAGGCCTAAGTCACGTTCTTGCTGATTTGGTTTCCAGGATCAGTGTCCTTGAAGCTGCAGCACCTGTTGATGAGTCTGCTGTTTGGACATTACCAGCTTGCTTGCCTGCAGTTCTGTCACCAGCATCTTTTTCCAGCTTCCTCTTCCTTTTCCTCCACCTCTTCCTCCACCTGGAACCCAACCTGTACCTTCTGAAACTTCTGGGTTCGTGGCAGCTGCAGTGGTTGCCTCCCCAGCTGCTTATACAGGTGAGCATTTTACACCACCACACATTCATGGCACACAAGTTCAGGCACAAAGGGCCTTTACGCAGCAGAATACACCCATGGTAGATTCTCAGGTGCAAGGTGGTGCCCCACAACCTTCGATACATGGGTGGTGGGTTAGTTTCACAGCAGCCTCAGCTTCCATGGGCTGTTGCGGCTGTGACTCCGTGGTAGCCACTTGTGGCTTCCTCTAGTCAATCTCCTGTTTCTTTGCCTTCAGGGCATTACTCACAAGGTGATGCTTCCCTTCCGTTGGGTGACCATCTAGTGTTGACAAAGGAAAAAATTTGGCGCGGGGAGTATATATTTATATATTTACTCTCCTTTTTCGTGAAACCAAGATAAAACTTAAAGAGGGTTGTGATCATAAGGAGCGTGAGGCAGCCCCAAAAAATAAAGTCGATCACATATGGCCTAATTGGCTCAACGCATATATGATCTATATGGGCGTGATGACTCAGGCTGATCCGTCTAGGGCCATGTCCATGATTAAATATCAGGACATTATTCATCAGGCCTTTCGTGAATTCTCTGGTACCGCTTGGTTGCAGTATGATGGGAATTTCAGGCAAAGGGCGGCATTGGATCCTACCCATCATTAGGACATGGAGCATCCGGGCCTGTGGCTGCACTCTATGACCCCGGCCGGGCACACTCCAGGTGATAGGGATAATAGTGGGCACCTTTTGGTGCTCGTGCAGACTTACCCTCTGGTTTCGGCCAGGGCGGGCAATGGGTTTAATCCCACCAAGTCTGCTGGACATTTAACAGTGCTGGCCGTTGCCTCAGACGTCCTTGTAGGTCCCGGCACGTCTGTGGACTTTGTGGTGGCAACCATCCCAGCTTCTTGCCCTCGTGCCCGTCAGGCTCGTCAGGATTCAGGGGAACAACAACACCCCAAACAGGGGTCTGGCGACAGCGGCAGTACGTTGCAAGGCCAGTAGCCCTAATAAGTTGCTTCCTCTTGCGGGGTTGTTGCACTGTTATCCCAATAGGCGGGCTGGTAGTTACCTGTTCCAGGGTTTTTTCTGAGGGTTTTCATATCCCTTTTGAGGGCCCGAGGGTGGCCACTTCCTCCACCAATCAACCTTCTGTCAGTATATTGGCCCCTGTAGTTTTGGCTAAACTCCAAAAGGAAATAGCTGCCGATCGCATTTCAGGCCCCCTTTCCCTTTCCTCCATTAATTAATTTGAGAATTTCTCCTTTGGGTATAGTCCCTAAGAAGTAGCCAGGTGAATACCGCCTTATTCATTATTTGTCATTTCCCAAAGGTGCCTCCGTTAATGATAACATTTCTCCAACATATGCATCAGTTAGATATACCTCCTTTGATGAGGCTGCTAGAGTAGTTCGTAGGGCCGGTAGGGGTGTTTTAATGGCGAAGTGTGATATAAAGTCCGCTTTTCGTCTCCTCCCAGTACATCCAGCCGATGTTGATTTGTTAGGTTTTTAATTTCAAGGCCAGTTTTACATTACCAGGGCCATGCCGATGGGCTGCTCTGTGTCTTGTGCTGCTATCGAAGCATTTAGCACTTTTCTTGATTGGGGATTGCGAAGGAGGGCTTCTTCTTCCTTCTCGGCCCACTATGTGGATGATATTTGTTTATAGGGTCAGCCGGTTCTTATCATTGTCTCCATCTGATACAATCTTTTGGAACTTTAACCGCTGAGTTGGTTGTCCCCTTAGTTCCAAAAAAATCTGAGGGCCCTTCTACTTCCCTTACCTTTTTGGGGATTCATTTAGATACTATTACGCAGTCCTCTAGTTTGCCCCAAGATAAGTTGCTTACCCCGCGGCAGCGACTTCGTTCAGCGATTGCCTTGAGGAAGATCACATTTGCTCAGTCATAGGAACTTGTAGGCCATTTAGTTTTTGCTCCTAAAGTCATTTCCCCTGGTTCCACATTCCTTAGGCGTCTCTGTGATGCCTTGAAGGGTGTTCGCTCTCGTTTCCATCTGATTAAGGCCACAGCAGGAACGAAGGAAGAATTGCAAATGTGGCTAGTTTTTTTGGAGGATTTTAATGGTCTCTCCTTTTGGCGTGATGAATTACTGTTAGAAGCTGAACTACAGGTACATTCTGATGCTGCTGGGGGCCTTGGATTCGGTGTCATTTTCAGATCTCAGTGGTGTGCTGGGAGATGGCCTTTCAAGTGGCAAGCCTCTGGGCTTCTGATATGACCTTTTTAGAATTTTTCTTACAGGATAGTGTTGTTGATGTTCTCTCCTGCTTATATGGCGCATTGCTGGGAGCTAGCACCTGGAGCAGCTTTGGACCTGGTCCCGGTACCACCTTTCCTGTGGAGCATTGGCAATTAGAAGTTGGGGCTGCCATAGCTTCTGCCCTTGCTCCCAGCACTCAAAAATCGTATCAGCATGCCTCGAAGAAATTCCAGGCTTTCCGAACCGGCAGTGCTCTGCCTATTGTGTGGCCTATTCCTGTATCTCATTTGTTGCAGTTTATGTTATATTTAAAAGGGCAAAACAATTCAGTCTCAACCATCGCTGGACACCTCTCTGCGCTGGCCTTTAGTTCTAACGCATGGGGACTGCCAGATCATTCTGTAGATTTTAGGGTCAGGAAGGTCCTTGAGGGTTGGTCGCGTTCTGCTCCCAGGCCCACTGACTGGAGGAGGCCAATCACGCCCGATGTCCTCCTCCAGATCCTGGCTTTGTTTTGTTCTTTATGCTCATCTTAGTATGAGTTGCACCTTTTCGCCGCAGTAACTCTGACAATGTTCTATGGTGCCTTTCGGTCTAGTGGAGTATTGTCCCCTCTTAGTGTGATGTGTCCTACCGGGCCTTATGCTCTGGCGATTGCACGTTAGGTGCTGACGTAGTGAGGTTCTCCCCAAGAGTCTCTAAGACTGATCAGAAGAGCCGTGGCAGTATTGTCTTTTTATGCAGCTGCCAGGTCTTTGAATTATGCCCTGTGTCTGCAATGCGTCAATTTCTGTCTATTAGGCCAGCAGGCCAGCGTTATCTCTTCATACATGCAGATGGTTCTGCATTGACTCAGTTTCAATTTGGGCCGTTGTTCAGTGGGCCTTGTTGGCCAGTGGTTGCGATGTTGGAGTCTATGGGCTGCATTCTTTTGGATTGGGGTGGCCGCGGCCACAGCCCTCGTGGGCACATGCATTGGCAACATCCAGGCATTCAGCAGGTGGCGTTCTTCCGCTTCCAAGTCTTTTGTCAGGTATTAATTATAAGTAATTTTGTTTTTCTGTTTTCCTTAGGTGCGCGGAGCTTTCCAGTCACAGCAAGGTTCGTCCTGTGTGGACATTCTATCTTATGTTGGGCCCACTGGAGGGCCTCTTCGACTGTTGGAGGGATGCAGTTGCAGCTTTCTGCCAGAGCTACAGTTAGTTGAGAGGCTCGGAGGGACATGTTGTGGGATGCATTGATGCCTTTGACGTGCCGAATCATGTCTTCGGCTAGCCGGCCTCATGTCTTGTTAATTCATTTGGGGGAGAATGACTTGGTGCAGCAACCTGGTTTGGATTTGCTGCTCAAGGTCATTCATGATCTCACGTGGCTTATTCGTTCTTATCCCAATCTCATTTTAGTATGGTCTGATCTGTTTGTAAGAAGGGTGTGGAGGAGTGCGATTCATCCCAATAGGATCGACAAGTCTAGAAAGTGGGTCAATAGAAAAGTCAGGGAATTGGTTTTGTCCCTTGCTGGGGCTTTCATTCCTCATAATAGGATTAAGTTTCATTCTCCACACTTGTTTCGTGATGATGGGGTTCATCTCTCAGAGTTTGGGTGTGATTTGTTACTGGAGGATTTTAGGTTGGGTTTGTGGGCTTTGTTTTCGTTGGGTTGAGGGGACCAAGCTTCAGCTGATCCCCTCTTGTGGCATGGAATTCGGGCAGGTGAGGTATATTGGGATTAAAATTGAGGCGGTTGAGGTATTCTGGTAAAGGGCACTCCCTAGGGAACCATCAGGGCTTAATGTCTGGTGGAGATCTGGGGAGTGTCCTCATGGGACCGGCTTGCGCATCGTGGTGAATGCCTGTACGGTGGGGCCAGGATGCAGAGGTTGGAACCACATACCTGACTCCAATAGCAAGGAGGGAGGATTTCTCCCACATCCTCGACTGGGGAGTTACAGTCCGAGGAGAATTACTTGCCTTCAGGAATGGAGGGAGTATTCCCTCCCACTTAGGTTTAGCCTCACCTGCCTGAAGTATTTTATATTTGATTAATTGGCTGAATTGAATTTGATTTAGTGTGTTATATTTTAATAAATATAACATTATTCCATATTTGTGTCATGAGTCTTCTTGGGTGTGGTGGCAATCATAAGGTATTAGAAGTGCTGCATAAACTGTTTGAGATGTTTAATTATGCACATATTCAGTACATGTATCAGTGTTTCAAAATGACCACTGTACATCCTGGGTACTTAGAAATTATACATTCATACATTAAAACATTTTAGTACAGAAAGGAGAATTGGCTTAATGTCAAGCTTGTAGTCTGAATGTTTGTTCATATTTAAGCTAAATATTAAAAAAACACAAATAAGACACATACGTAAGGTCAGTAAAAATTGATGTCTTATTAAAACATTTATTTTTCATAAAGATTGTAGGGTTAAAATTTAAAATGCAGATAGAAAGTTCATCCAGCTTGGGGCTTGTTTTACAACTTAAGCCTTCAATGCAGTTTTGCCATTCTAGTTCATTGAGTAAGGAATTACAGGCAAATGCAGGGACTGTAATGGAGGTGAGAGAGAGAGAGAGAAAAGAGACAATATGTGAAATAGCTCATTTTCAGAGACAGTCCAATCAGTCACTGACCTGTAATTTGTTTAGCATGGGAACGACCTGTATTGGGTCCCTAGAAGTCTGTGAGGGAATGAGTTGTCTAGAGCTCTAGTCTCTGTTATTTATTTATTTATTTAATTTGTATCCCGCCCTTCCTCCCAGCAGGAGCCCAGGGCGACAAACAAAGCACTGAAAACACTTTAAAGCATCATAAAAACAGATCTTAAAATACATTAAAACAAAACAGTGTTAAAAACATTAAAAAAACAACTTTAAAAAAGTGTTAAAAACATTATTAAAAAAAATTAAGCAATTCTAACACAGCCATGGACTGGGATAGGTGTCAACCTAAAAGGCTTGTTGAAAGAGGAAAGTCTTCAAAAGGCGCCAAAAAGATAGCAGAGATGGCGCCTGCCTAATATTCAAAGGGAGGGAATTCCTCTTATGGGTGTCCCTGTTTGTATCTGAACCAGTCTATTTCCAAATCTGCCTCTTTGACTTTCAGATATGCAGCTTCGCTTACCTGAACGAAGCTCTGGGGAGCGGTAGCACAGTTGCGGCCGAGGGTGAAGCCGCAGTAGCCATGTAGAGGAAGGGAATGTCGCGCGTCGCACTGGGATGACGTGCAGTGTTCCGTACGGAGGGGGCAGAGCTAAGGGGCTATGTAAGCCCGCTCGGCCCCCTCCAACTTCCTGTTGGCTCGCAACGCCCGTCCAGCCCTCCCTCTTTTACAGTGTGCCCATGGTCGCTACGGGGCCGAGCAGGAATTTTTATCCTGCCCACCCTTGTTGGCGGGCAGGTTTTTTGCCTGCTCCACACTTTGGGGGATGGAGGGAACAGGGTTAGAGGGTGTCGTGATTACTAGGCCGTATTTTGGCTAATTTGGCTAATTTGGTTCCAATCAAATTATTAATGTCGACAGGTTTGGACAAGGAGGCAGTAAAGTGCGGGAGGGGAAATAGGTAACGACAGCTAGGTGGCCCCCTTAGGCACCTTTCAAGGTGATTGGCGGTTCCGGAGGCCTGTCTCTCAGGGTTATATGGCCCGAGGGCAGGATATGGACTGCTTTTGGGGCCAACTTACCTCATCCACCTGAGGGTTCTATGGCCCCGGGGGGTGGTGACATGGGAAGGCCTCCCTACTCACCTACAAGGTGTGGCCAGGGCAAGGGGTAAGCAAAAGGGGGCTTGCCATTTGCCCCAGCAGGGGCTGGTCACCCGAGAGCTGTAGGGCAAGCTACTTGCCTATAGTTAGTTCCCGCACTTAGGTTTCACCTCTGCAGGTCGCTTTAAACTTTCTTGTTTATAATTAATAAAGTGGCCCTTTATTTCAACCATAGCTGCTGTTGTCTGCGTATTATTTCACCCATCGACCGCAACTGCCATGACATTGAACCAATGTATCCATATGTCACTATCTACTCCGCTCCCAACCACACATTTAATTACGGTTTAAAACCCTGTTTAAACTTGCAGTTAGGAGGGAGAATCTCCTGTACTCTCTTGACTGTGCAAGAACCCCAAATTGGTCTAGGTTGGATTGGCACCCTACTGAAGTGCTGGATCATGCCAAAAAGTGGATCCGGGGCCCATGCAGAGCCCTACTTATCATTAACATTTTTTTTTTACAATAATTTTTATTCAAATTTTCATAAAACATACAAAACAAAATCATAAAACATTCAAAGACAAAAAACAAAACAAAACAAAAATGATTAAGCAAAAAAATAAAATATTGACTTCCCATTTGTCACAGATCAAATCAGTTATAGGTCTACAATATATAACAATCCTGTCTCTTAAATTATATTATAAAATCACTTTCCTCCAGTAGTTATCTTAATTAATCATAAAATCTCATAAACATTACTTTATTGTTTCCACAAAAAGTCAAAGAGAGGTTTCAATTCTTTAAGAAATATATCTATCAATTTTTCTCCAAATAAACATTTCGATTAATCCATCTCATCAAAATCTGTTAGGTCCAATAATTTCAATAGCCATTATTCCATTATCCCTATTAATTTCATCTTCCATCTTCAATAGTCCTGTTAAGTCCAGTAATTTCAGTGTCCAATCTTCCATTATCAGTATTCCATAATAATCTTGCTGTCATAGCCATAGTCATATAATAAGAGTGTGATGGGAATTTCCTCTATCCCAAATATTTTCTTGCCATCCGTTCTGAATAAGTTGCTGAAGTACTGTTGTAAAGTCATATCTTTGTTCTTCTTTTTTACAAAATGCACTGGCTCATCTCTTGAGAGTTTTTCCATTGTCACATGGCTGCAGTTAATTCCATAGATTTTCACTATATCAAACTCCATCACGTCATTCCAGTCCAGAAGATTATCCAAGCCATTGATAACTTTATCTCTAATATCTTCATTAATTTCTTCAGAGATAACGTTAAATTCCAAACAGTAGATTTTATTTCTAATATCCATAAACTCCAGATCTTTTTCCAATTCCACATTTGTTCCAATCTCCAGGGCTTGTATCTTCCCTTTATTTTTTCTTTTCTCATCTCTGATCTCATTCTCCTCTCTCACAGGATCCCCTATTTCTTTAAGCTCCTGCGTCATTTTGCTCAGTTCAATTTTCAGCTCCTTACTGCCCTGTCGCAGGGTTTGTTTCGTTATCTCAATCTCATCCATTATTTTCTGAAACATAATTACTTCCAGATTCTCAGCCACTTTCTTGATTGCCATTTTTAAAACCACAAAAACAAAGCAAAACAGAAGTAAAGGAGAACCACTTCTTATTTCAGCAACAATTGGGTTAATATTCCAGGCTTGATGACATCACAGTATAAACAGAGCAGCCTGCCTTATCTCTCTATGTTCAAGAATACAAAACAAATTTGGTTCCCAGCATCAAAACAGTTAGTGGCGTCGTGAAGAAGCAGATTCGTCGAAATAAAATAGACCAAAAAGAGAATAGTCCCAGACAATATAACATTCCTCGGAATAGAAATCCCTCTTCTGTTTATATCTTTAGAATGCACTTCCAGGACAGCTTTTTGCAACAGAAACAGAGATAAGCTGTTAATTTCGTGAATAACAGAGAAGAGTTATAGCTCACCCAGGAGTACTTCAAAGCCGATCAATCTGACAAATCTCCTTTTACTGCAACAATTTAAACCAAGTAAGAAAAATAATAGAAAGAAGGGTGCTTGCCTGTTAGTCGGTTTTCTCTTTGAAGAAAAGATAAACGTATCACATTAAACAGATAGAGCAAAAGTTTGGAAGTCCGTCCGGCATTGTTGGCTGGACCTTTTCTCATAAATTAATGAAATCCAGTCCTCCCAACAAAAACAGGCTTTTGAGGTTGATCTCTACGTTTCTCCCTGCCCGGGAGAAATTTCATCAGTCAAAAAAAAAAATGTTCTGACTGATTTATATCTGAATAAGCTTCTTTTGAGGCGGGAGCCCGTCTCAAAAGCAGGCACAAGCGAAGTCACCCTTCCCGGAAGTCACTTATCATTAACATTTTGAAGAGCACAATGTGTGCTCCCCCTCTCCGTAACTGTACCATCCTGCAGCAGGTTGTTCCAGTCGCTTTCTCCTTTTTTTGATCAAATATTGAAAGTGAGTTGAGAACTGAGGAAAGTGCCTGGAACAATGGCCCATGCTAGTGAGCAAAGTATGGGAAGTAGGGAGGGTTCAACATTGCTGTCCTCCACACTCCTTTTACTATTAAGTGATGCCTGCTTTGTCTGTGAACATGGAGGACACAAAGGAAACAAAGACTAAGCAAAACTTTTTTCTACACTAGGTGCCACATCAGAAATACCTCATCAGCCAGAGGGACATATTTATTTTACCTGTTTCACCTGCATGTTATTCACACCACCTCGGTGTTTCTTCTCTTATTAATTTGTGACCAAACCTTTTAAAACACAGTAAGATAACAGTTATTATTGTACAAAACAAAAAGCAGCTATGCTATTAAATAGCATATAATTTTTCTTTACCTTCTCTTTAATTTCCTTACTGTGCAAACCGCAAGGGTGTACAAGCATATCAATCTACCAGTGTCTAAAACTGAGCAAATCCACAAATTTACACATCATCTTAGGGAGGCATTATAGTAGGAATAGAAAAGTTCCATACTGCTTCTAAATGAATAGTCCCATGCTCTTTGTGCACTTTGTCAGCCTCAAATATTCATTATGAATCAGTTCCCTTCTAAGGGAAAACAATATATGCCTTTGGCATATATAACATACATTCATGGGCTCCATAGAAGTGCATAGTTTCACTGTAATAAAGAAGTGAGTTATGCCAATGTCTTATACCTAGTGTAGATTGGGGACACATCCACACCGTACAGGTAAAGCACTATTAAACCATTTTAACAGCAAAGAATCCTGGGAACTGTAGCTTTTTTAAGAGTACTGAGAGTTGGTAGGCAACCCCTAATCCCCTCACGGAGCTACAATTTTCAGAATTCATTAACAAGAAGAATAGACTGAAAATCTGCAATGAGAATTGTATGTCTGTGAGGAGGGAAAGGGTCTCCTAACAATTCTCAGCACCCTTAACAAACTACATTCCTCAGGGTTTTCTGAGGGAAGCCATGACTGTTACAAGTGGAATAATAGTGGAATAAGTATATGATGTGAATGTGGCCTGTGTGCGGTTGGGGACTAAAGTAATACTGATTGACAGTCCTTGTGAAGAAAAAGGAGAGCTGATACTGAGGGAATTCAATTTTCCTTGATGAAACAGTTTTGTAGTTTTGGAATGTACTTGGACCTACCAATGGAACTGAAAATCCAGTGGTAGTTAGAAGAACCTTTTACAGATTCAGTTTGGGGAGCGAATTGTAATCCATTAAGTTTTGGATCTGGCAACTATCACTCATTTCAGAGGGCTCAATGTAATGCATTCTCCATGGCAATAACTTTAATGATGGCTCCAAAGCTGAAGGTGGTTCATGAACAGTTCCCTAACTCTTCATAACAAGAAGTTGCTGAGATGATATTAAACCAGTGCCCCAGGTTCAGCATTGGCTGTTATAAGCATCTCCTAAGCATCTTTTCTAAGCTGCAGTCCTATGCACATTGAATTCTGTGGTGCTTATTTCTGAGTAGACATGTATGGAATTGCACTCTCAGTGTCACAAGACAAGGTGCTGATGTTGGGGAGTTATTTTTCTTCAGATTCATCATACATCTCTGATAGCATATGAATCCTGTTTATCTTATACCCCCTTTCTATTCTGTAAAAAATACTATAAATATATAAGATATTTGTGTGAGCCTGCTCCATTGGTCATACTATTGCATGAAGTTAACTGAAAATTGGTATGTAGTGATGCGGTCTCAGTGGCTTATCCATAATTCTGTAACTTTGTATACTTGGAAATTCAGTCTAACCATCTTTTGGGGTTAAACTTTGGGGAAGAGAAGTGTGCTTATCCTAATGTTTTAGATATTTATTTTCTAGATTGCTTTTGTTTGAATTTTTATCAGCTCCAGGTCTTTGTTACTGGTGTAAGACAAATCCTAAAAAGTAACTGGAAAATGCATTTGAACTCTTTAAGTTGTTTAAGAAGGTAATGGGGAATATTGGGAAAGAGATGTATTTTTGTAAACACTTCATGAAGCATTATGAGACAAATAATACTGTTAAGTGTAGAAATATTCAGAAACTTCCCAAATGTTAATTTCTATGTTCTACCATGAGTAAATTGGCTTCAGCAAAAGAAGCATTTCGCTTTGTTTGAAAACTTTTTTTTCATGCTGATATGCTTGGCTTTGTGGAGATTATTCTTTTTCATCTCTTGCTCCCATAACCAAGAAGGAAACAAAATGTCTAACATGCATCAAGATGGCTGTCTTTTAGTGTTTCTTTTTGAGATAGCACCACCTAACTTGCTCTATTTATCGAATAGAATCATAACTATTTTTTTCAGTATAGTCCCCTGTAGGGATGGCAAAATCTGACAGTTTCACTTTCCCAGTTTCTCATTTGTAAATTCTTAAATTCAGTTCTCCACATTTTGACATCAGCTTGTGAATTTTTTAAAAAACAAGGCTGCAGGGATGAGACTGTGCTGGGATCATCAAGGGGCAAGCATTTCCACCTGCCTTGCCCCACCCCTCTGCCTGGGCCTTATCAGGAGGAGCTGCAGGCTGAGTCGTGCTGCTGCAGGGATGAGACTGTGCTGGGACCATCAAGGGGCAAGCATTTCCACCTGCCTTGCCCCCCACCCCTGCTCTTAGTGACATTTGTTTGGGGACTGTCCTTTACCAGGAAGATGAATGTTTTTGGTTTGCTGTTTCTGTTTTTTTAGCTTTTCCGTTATTGTTAGTTTTTATTGTTAGTCTCTTAATGTTTTGATGTTTGCATGTTCTGCTTTGTACGCCACTTAGAGTGGCTGACAATTCAGCCAGATAAGCGACTAATAAGTCGAATAAATAAATAAATCACACTAATGAAAATTTAGTAACATTTTAGTGTGAGTTTCTCCTAATATATGCATGTTTGTATGCAATTTCCCCTAACATACATGTTTTTTCACGGCACTTTCCCCCTATATAATGCATTTTTGTATGCTGTTTTCACTAATATATGCATTTTTGCACACACTTGCCTATTAAAGCCATGACTTGACTGGAGAACTGAATTGCAAAATTCATAGAAGTGCAAATTTCAAACGATCACTGTGTTTTGGTTCACATATTGTTTCTGAAAGTGCAAATTAGGTAGGCTCACCTGTAAATGTGAACTGAATTTCTCCCCCATGCTTGTAGAGGCTGCATAGCCCATCAGTTCTCCATTTACCCTTCCATTTACTTGGCACAGCCAGAACTGTATTACTTTATTGCCACCACACCAAAGAAGACTCGGACACAGACATGGAATAATGTTATATTTATTTAAAATATAACAACATAAAGCTTCTTCCAATTATAAGCCAATAGCCGAATTAAACTTGCTTCGGGCAGGTGAGGATAACTAACTGGGAGGTAATCTAGCCTCCAAATTGTCTGGGCATGTAATTCAGAACCTACCTTGACTCCCGAGCAATGGAAATGGTTGAAATTAACCCTCCTTGCTAATAGAGCCAATCACATGGTTCCAACTTCCGCACCCCAGCCCCGCCATACAGGCGTTCACCCTGATGCACAAGTTGGTTCCACAAGGGGCACCCCCAGATCCCCACAAGCCACACATGACTGTTGGTTCTCTAGTGAGTGCCCTCTAATACAATGCCTCAGTTACCTTCAATCTATCCCCACCTTCCTCACCTGCCCGAATTCCATGCCACAAGAGGGGATCAGCTAAAGCTTGATCCCCTCAATCCAAAGAAAACAAATCCCTGAGGCCCAACCGAAGGTCCTCAAGAAACATATCGCATCCCTGCTCAGAAAGATGCACCCCATCATCCCAATAGAGGGCTGGATAATAAAACCTGATTCTGTCATGAGGTATAATCACCCCCCCAAGTGACAGAATCAGGTACCTAACCTTCCTATTAACAAACCTCCGCACTCTATCGATTCTATTGGGATGGATGGTCTCCTTCCAGACTCAGCGCTCGAGCATATCCGACCACACTAGAATAAGGTTGGGATACGTGCACTTGAGCAAACTAAAATCTTCCCTGACCTTACATAGCAAGTCCGCACCAGGACGTTGCACTAGGTCATTCTCACCCAAATGCACAAGTAGAATATGGGGTTGAGGCGAAGAAGAAATGATCCTAAACATTGTGGGCAACAATTCCCCCCACCTCATACCCCGCCTGGTTGTCCAGGAAACCGTTGCGCGGCTGGAGAGCTGCAGCTGGGTCCCGGCAGAGGAAGAAGCCGCCCTTTTGTGAGCCCAGAACAAAATGGAATGGCCGCACATGACTATCTTTGCTGGAACTGGAAGGTTCCACACACCTAGAAAGAATGAGAAACAGGTTACATGATTCAGGGTCTAATGTAAGATTTAAAAACAGCTGAACGCCAGCGTCCGATCGCCTGGATGCTTTCCGTACGCATGCCCATGAGGGCCGCAGCCGTAGCTGCACCAATCCGGAACGAATGCATTCCATACTCCCCTGGATCTCGCCCGCTGGCCAACAAGGCCCGCCGAACAACAGCCCAAAACTGAAACTGTAAGGGTGGACCCATCGAGATGTACAAAGAGGTATCGCTGGCCTGCTGGCCTTACGGAAAGAAAAGCCCTCAGAGCAGATACAGGGCATAAAACAGGTATTGCACAACTATGCAATGTCACCACTCTGCCCTGACGCTTCTGATCTGTCTTAGACACATGCAGCGTGAGTGTAACCTGGGTATCACCCAGTACACAATCGCTCAGGTATAAAGCCCTGAAGGACTTATCGTTTTAGAAGATGCCAGAACTTCGCTAGGGCGGAAGGCCCCATAAAAAGCGACCAAGGCGACTGTAATAAACAGCTGCGTCTCATACGCAGAAGAACACAGAGAAGCAAATAAATGCAATATTTGCATCAATATATCTGGGGTAATGGGCTTCCTCTTATCAGGTGCTTTAGGCGCTGCGCACGACCAACCTTCAAGAACTTTACGCACTCTGAAATCTGATGCATAATCTGGGACACCCTTAGCCTTAGAAATAAATGCAAGGGTGGACAAGGTACCCGCTATTGTGCTGACGGAAATACCCTGACCTTTTAAAAATACTATAAATTGCAGCAACCGTGAAACTGAAACTGGAATAGGCCAATCCATTGGCAGAGCGTGAGAAATGCAGAATGCTTGAAACTTATCAAACCCACACTGATATGCTCTCTGAGTACTGGGAGCTAAAGCCAAAGCTATGGCTGCCGCCACCACTATCTCCCAAGGTTCCATAAAAGAGATGGCATCGGACTTGGGTCTGGTGCGGCTCCTGGGGCCAGCTCCCAAAATCGTTGCATCTGAAATCGGGAAAGGGCATCAGCCACTTCATTCTGCAGGCCCGGGACATGCTGAGTAACGAAAAGAATATTAAACCTTAAACATTGCAGGATGAACGCACGCACAAGGCGCATAACTCTAGAAGATTTAGAGGTTTGAGAATTGATTACACAGACTGTGGCCTGATTGTCGCACCAGAACTGAACTGTGCGATTTTGAAACTCATCGACCCATAAGTGGACTGCCACAACGATGGGGAAGAATTCTAAAAAGGTTAAATCAGCGGTAATACCCACCACCCTCCAAGACTCTGGCCAATGTTCAGCGCACCACTGGGATCTGAATAAAACTCCAGAACCTGAACCCCCAGCAGCATCAGAATGAACTTGTAATTCAGCTTCTATAAGAAGGTCCTCCCTCCAGAAGGAGCATCCATTATAGCTTTCCAGAAAAGTAAGCCACATGGATAAATCCTCTCTCATCCCTACAGACACTCTAATAAAATGGAAACGTGAGCGCACTCCCTTCATCGCTTCGCAAAGGCGCCTCAAAAAGGCCCTGCCAGGATAGATCACATTGGAAGCAAAAACTAGGTGACCGACCAATTCCTGAAGTTGTAACAGAGTAATTTTCTTAAAAGACACTGCCTTACGCAAGTGAGCCCTCAAATCAGTCAGTTTATCTATAGGCAATCAGGAGGACTGTGCAACAGTGTCAAGCTGAATCTCCAAAAAGGTAAGGCAGGAGGAGGGGCCCTCCAACTTCTCAGGCGCTAGCAGGACCCCAAGTTCATCCGAAAGGGCCATGAAGGCTTCAACTAAACGCATGCAATGGGGGTCATCGGCAGAGCCAATGAACAAGAAATCATCCAGATAGTGTGCAACGAAGGAGGAATGTGTTCGCTCTCTCAATGCCCACTCTAAAAAAGAACTGAATGCCTCGAAGGCCGCACACGAAATGGAACAGCCCATAGGCATCGCCCTATCAAGATAGTACTGGCCTTGAAATTTAAAACCTAATAAATCCACATCTGCTGGATGTACAGGGAGCAAGCGAAAGGCAGACTTTATGTTGCACTTTGCCACCAAAGCACCCTTACCAGCCGAATGCACGACCTTCACAGCTGCATCAAAAGAAGTGTATTTTACAAAGGCCATATCAGACGGAATGCCGTCATTGACCGAATTTCCTTTGGGAAAAGATAAATTATGTATCAGGCGATACTCGCCCTGCTGCTTCTTTGGGACTATACCAAGAGGGGAGATCCTCAAATTCAGAAAAGGAGGGGAGGGGAAAGGGCCAGAAATCCAATCTGCATCAATTTCCTTGCGGAGTTTGGCCAAGACAACAGTGGCCATCTCTCTGACTGAATTTTGATTGGGGGAACAAGTGGAAATCCTCGGACCAATGTAAGGGATCCGAAAGCCCTCCGAAAATCCCTTAGTAAATAATCAGCTGCCTGTTTATCGGGATAGAGCTGCAACCAACTAGCCAGGGAAACAAGATTAATGGGACTACTGGCTTTGCAGCAGGCCCCCACCTCCGCCTGTGCCACGTTTGTGCTGAGAGTGATCTCCAACTCCCTGCTTTTGAAGCCGAGACTTGGGACACGAGAAACTGGGGTGATTACCACTGCAGGCTCCACAAGCATGCCTAAACCTACATGGATGCCTGGCACAACACCCAGAGCTGTTAAAGCTCCAACAGACTTGGTGGGATTGAACCCACTGCAACCCCCTGTTGAAACCGGAAGCCTGAGCCTGAACGTGCACTAATAGGTGACCACTGTCTGCACGATCACCCAACATAGGCCTTGCTGAGGTCATGTACCGGAGCCAAAGGCCCGGGTGCTCAATGTTCCAATGCAATGTAGGATCCAACGCCACCCTTTGCCTAAAATTCTCATCATACCTCAACCAGGTGGTACCTGAGAATTTTCGGAAAGCACGATGAATGATATCCTGATATTTAATCATGGATAATGCACGAGATGGGTAGGCCTGTGTCATCACACCCATATACACAGTATAAGCATTGAGCCAGTTAGGCCAAATGTGATCTACCTTTTTCTTTTTGGCTGCTTCTCTATCTTTAAATTCAACAGCCTCCCTGCTCTGTGCCTCAGACTCTCGGAAAAGAAGAGTGAAAATATTTATGTATTCCCCTCTCCAGATCTTTTCCTTAGTTGACAACTGGAGGTGGTCACCCAAAGGCAAGGAAGTATCGCCCTGGGGATAAACACTCTGAGGTAACAGTAAAGTGGTAGAAGCCTGTACCTCCGAAGCAGAACTAGGCTGCCAAGGTGTCACAGCCACTGCTGGCCAAGGAAGCTGAGGATGTAACGGAACCAAAATGCCGCCCATATAGCCCATCTGCTGCTGTGACCCAATATATGACTGTGTGTGACTAGAAGTGGTGGCATGTATTGCAGCATGCTCACCTGCCAAGGTACTTGGAGGCACCACGACTGAGGGGGTGACATTCTGTGGAACCTCCGCAGCATCCACAGGCAAAGGCCCTGTAAGCACTGGCAAGGAAGATGATGGTAATGATGAACCAGCCACCAGCGAAGGATATGAAGCAGGAGACGACATTGTTGGTGGAAATGCAGCAGCAGCGGAGGAAATCTCAGGGTGCGGAACAGTCACTGTGGCAGTAGAGGCCTTCTCCAAGGCGTCCAGTCATGCAACTAAACCAGAAAGGAGAGATGCCTTAGTGACCTTGGAAGCCAACCTCTGGGATTTCTTACCTCTCACTGAAGAACTGGTGCCTGCCTCTGGGTCAACTGGTGCCTCACACTCCCTTTCCAACGCCTCAACTCTGGCCACCAAGGCACAGACTGTTGCCATATCTTCATCTTCATCCGAAGAGGACTGTTGCACCGTGGGACATTTTGTCGGTCTTTTTACCACGCTGACACCTCGCTTCTGCTTGGCCTTTTTTGGAGGCATATCAGCAAATAACTACACCACAAGCCGAAAAGTAACAGTAATTAGCCAAAATTAAACAACTAACCGATGGCAAATGCTAACATGAGGGAAAACAGCAGCTAATTCAACTGGTTCAGAAAACAAATTCAAATAACCATAATTATTACTGCCAGAAATTGGATTATGAAATTCTTACCAGAGCAATTAACGATTAATATATTATAAAACCAAGATTAACAAATTAGAGGAATCTGGGCCCACTAATCAATCAATAATAATTTTTATTTATTTAATTAATTATTTATTACTATTCTATAAACTCCTAAATGAATTAACTACAATAAATGAACTAGACAAATTGAATTAAATTAATTAAAATTAATTAATTAACACACCCAATTATAAATTAGATAAAGCCCAACAATTAAAATAACACAGTCTAAATTATGCACTCCCTCATAAAATTCCAAGGAAACAAACTACAAACTTAATTATCAAAGGAATGAATTAAGGTGGGGGAGGTTTAGAAAAAAATTACAGAAGCCGCCCCCAGAACAAACAAAACAACAACAAGAAACAAGCAATATCCCAAACAACAGCTCCTAACTAATTGCCCTCTATAAGTAATGAAGGAGCTTAACCAAACAATGAATCACTGAGGGAACCAAGCAAATGGGAAGGGGGGGCGTCGCAACTCAGCCGCGCCCACAACAAAAAAGGCCACGTGAAAAAAATCGCCAAGCTCCACCCCAGGAGACAAAATTACTTGACTACACAACCAAACAGGAGGGGGAGAATGTGACACACCACAACCAATACCCAAACGCACAACATGACAAACAGAGGAAGGAAGGTGGGGTGCCACCCCCGGGTGGTAAACCGTTAGCCTCCAAAGAGGCGCAAACCGGTAAGACAGCTCTGAGAAGATCAACGATCCACCGAAGATCCACTGACGATTGCACCAAACCAGGGACTTGCAAGTAACACTGAAAAAAGAACACCCGAAGACTCTGCTAAGTCTCCACGCAACGTGCCGCAAGGCAAAGAAAGGCACGAAGAATGAGGAGGAGCTGGCTTATAAGCCTTAGAATCGCTCCTTCTCATTGGTTGAACCATCCCACCTGACCTCATTTGAATGCTTCCCAATGTTCCCGAGCCTTCTATACAACAGGGGTGGAGGCAAATACGCCCCCACTTAAGGCGGGAACGACATTCTCTACAGATAGGCTTTCTAGTGATTCTCTTCACTCAGGCCTTCTGGTGGATGTACATTTCCTAAAAAGCCAGCTGTGCATTGATACAAAATAGCATATATCTCTTCCAATACACCGAACCTATCTGTCAAAGATAGCCAGGCACTATATTTAATTATCCTTTAAGCAGGTGAAAGTTCTCCATCAGAACTTCCTATAGTTGCTACTGTAGGAACACATTACCCTATGTTATGAGAGTTTTAAAATCTATATTTTGAATATACTGTATATTATACAGCCACAAGAGTGGCTGTATATTATAGCCAGTATGGCTTTTTCACATTCCGCAATGTTAAATGGGAAATACCCCCATGCCATTCTGATGCTTCCCATAAGCTCATTTCAAAACAAAACCTTACATAATTTATAGTCCTGAACTCAGAAACGCTTGCTTAACAACCCTGTCAATTTTCATGGTGATACACAAAACAGTCAGAGAGAATAGACAGTTCAAAGTGTAAAAAGAGGAAGAAAAACCTCAGAGCGCTTTTGGACTTTTTTCTCTGTTTTCATAATCTGTTGAAATTCATTAAAAATCTGCCATGTTCACAGAGTACCTGTAATCCTAATACTGATCTTGCCCCATACGCTGACCTTCATCTGCTGCAGTTTAAAAGTTTAAAAAATGCCTGGCTGATTTTTAATTAATTTAATAAATTTTGGCTGCGACCCAATGATAGAGCAGAGCATGCTCAGTAAGAACCAACTGTCAGAGTTGTAAAAGCCTCACAGCTGCTGGGCTTGCCTAATCAGAGGGCCACACCCACACCAGACTTTGATTTCATGTAAGACAGTCATGGCTTCCCTCAAAGAATCCTGGGAAGTGTAGTTTGTGAAGGATGCTAAGAGACTCCTATTCCCCTGAGAGAATGGTTTAACAGTCGGCCACTCTGATTGAAGGTCTGTGAGGGGAACAGGGCGTCTCCTAGCAACTCTCAGCACCCTTCACTAACTACACTTCCCAGGATTCTTTGAGAGGAGCCATGACTGTCCAAAGTGAAATAAAGGCCACGTGTGGATGTGTCCAGGGAAAGCTTTGGTTTAAATTTGGGTGGGAGGCTACATGTGTCTGCTGTAGAATAAAAAGGTGGGGGAAAGCCTGAAAAAGAATGATTCTGTTTACAATGTTTTCCTTTTGGAAAGGAAAGGGGCTTCCCTTCTACCTAGTGCCCACCCACCCAATCTCCTCCCTTCCCACTCCCTGCCCCTTCCCTGGGTCAGTGTTGGACTACAACCTGGGAGACCAGGGTTCGAATCCCCACACAGCCATGAAGCTGACTGGGTGACCTTGGGCCAGTCACTGCCTCTCAGCCTCAGAGGAAGGCAATGATGAAATCACCTCTGAATACCGTTTACCATGAAAACCCTATCCAAAGGGTCGCAATAGGTGGGGATTGACTTGAAGGCAGTCCATTTTCATTTTCAAACATGATTGCATAGAAATAAATCTCACTGAACTCAAAAAATATGCAAATGATCAAACCCACCCTCCCTTCTCTTTCCTCCTATCCTCTCCTCTTGCCCCTTCCCTCCCCCTTCCTTTGCCCCTCACTCCCCATCCCCTTCCCTCTTTCCCCTTCCCCTTCCCCCTCCTCCCCTTCCTCCTCCCCATGGTCAGTTTTACCTATCTTAAACATGATTGCATGGAAGTAAATACCATTGGACTCTATAAGCATGCAAATGATCAAACCTGCTCTCCCCTCCACCTTCCTTTGCCCCCCTCCAATACGCTCCTTCCCACTCCCCTTTCTCCTCCCCCATGGTCAGTGTTTCCTATCCTAACCAAGATTGCATAAGAGTAAATCCCATTGAAAATAAGCATGCAAATGATCAGACCTGCTTTTCCCCTCTCCTCTCCTCTCCCTTCCTCCTCCCCTGCCCACTCCAGCCCTCCCTCCCTCCCTCCCTCCTCCGGGCAGTTTTACCTATCCTAAGCATGATTGCATGGGAGTAAATCGCACTGAATTTAATAAACATGCAAATGATCAAACCTGTTCTCCTCCTCCCCTCTCCATCCTGCCTCCTCCCCTCCCCATCCTCTGTGGTCAGGTTCACCTATCCTAAGCATGATTGCAGGGGAGTAAATCCCATTGAACTCAATAAGCATGCAAATGATCCATCCATTCTCAGCAAACTTGGACAGGATTCCATTTCTTACCTCCCGGATTAAAAAGCAGGGAAATTCACTAACAGGCAAAAAACCTTGCGGTTTAAGAACATACCTATAGCCCACAGCTATTCTATCAAACTTTAAAAAGCAGGGAAATTGGGCAGCTATAGTGAATGCACCAGGGGAGCAGGAGACCTGAACTCCTCTCTGAGATATTGGACTGCCCTACAAATTGGTCAAAATGTAAACACCATTTGGGTTGGTCTTTCACAGTCCAATCCACTTGCTGTGTAGCTTGGAAGAATTTGGTAACATGTGCCTCTGAGCATATGGTGAGTGGTGGCAACACCTGCACCAGGCCAAATAATAGAAAGAAGACATGTGCTGTGCTGATCTTGTTTTAGCAGGGAGGAAGCAACATTATTAAGACAATTGATATAGTTCAGATGGTCACTTTGAATATGTCTGATTTCCTTTGCAATTTTAGTGACGTTTCCTATAGGAAATCATTTTCTTTTGCTTCTATTTCCGTGAATATGTGAAATACAGCAACTCTTTGCAAAATTTATACTAAAAAAACTCCAAACATAATTGTGGAATAATGGCACTGACTTCTGCAGAATAGTCTCCAGTGGACCTCAGGAGTGTCTCAATTTGCACAAGATAAAACCGTGGGAGGTGAAATATATTCTAGCAAAATGCTAGGTGTGCTCTATGTTTTTAATTGACTGTGCCCACCTTGCCTTAAATGAAGTCGTTTAAACATAGCAGGCTGAAAATATGCATCCTCTTTTTTCCAACAGCTAGAGTCATTGCTGAAGTAGCAACATATTGGAATCAGTCTGATTTTTCATCAAACTGCAGGTCCAAATTCCACTGTTAATGCACCCAAAATAGAAATAGAATATAACCTCCAATTTGAAACACAAAAGGCTGTCTTCACCATCATATGACACTGACCAATAAAAAGGCTTTGAAATTAATAAAAATAAATTTGACACAGATTTCTGGGATGAATAATGAGGGAAATAAAATTTTCTAGTGTAGATTCTCGGTAGAAACATTAATAACACAGGAAAGAAGCAAAGTAAGAAGAACACCAGCAAACATACAAAAATATAATTCTCTATCTTTGGAGATGGCAAGTATTGCCACCACTCACCATATGCCCAGAGGCACATGTTACCAAATTCTTCCAAGCTACACAGCAAGTGGATTGGACTGTGAAAGACCAACCCAAATGGTGTTTGCATTTTGACCAATTTGTAGGGCAGTCCAATATCTCAGAGAGGAATTCAGATCTCCTGCTCCCCTGGTGCATTCACTATAGCTGCCCAATTTCCCTGCTTTTTAAAGTTTGATAGAATAGCTGTGGGCTATAGGTATGTTCTTAAACCGCAAGGTTTTTTGCCTATTAGTGAATATATATATGATGTTTCCAATTTAGTTGCAAACTCGGATCTAGTCTTGGATGTTCCTATTTGCCAGATATTTCACTCTGTGAAGAAGCTAACAAACAAGAGAACTTACTTATTCACTGTCTTGAAAAAAAATTGAAGTATGAAAGCTGCCAATATTTCTGCATTTGCTTATTTTAACTGAGAAAGGCCAGTGACACGGGAGGCGGAGCGGGAGAGACTTAGTGAGCTCAGAAGATAATACAGACTTAAAGCATTTAAAGGGTTTTCTCTTAAAGATTTTTTAATTTAGCTACAAACACTATTTGCAGTAAATGCCTTAAGGTTGATAAATGATTTCTTTCTAGTTCCACATCCATGTTTTGTTTTGCTTTGCTTTGCTTTGCTTTTGAAGGGGGAGATATTATATTTCAGATAACCACTTTGCGAATTCAATTTTTATGCATTTCCCTCCTCCCCCCATTGTCTGAAGTGGATAGAACATTGAGTTGATGTAGATGAACCGGATTCTGTTCCTGTTCAGCCATGAAGTTAATTACTGCTTTCAGAGATTTCGCTAAATGATAGTTTAGTGATATGTGAAAAAGCCTCGGAAACATGCGGACTCACCCTGTACACATCTTGCATGGAGATTGAAAGATTCACTTCTGTTTGCAACTATCCACAAATTGTCATTTCATCTGAACCAGGACACACTAATGTTTGAAGTATGGTTTGTCCATAAAATCCAAACTCTGGTTTATGATCCTGGCTTGTTTGGATAAGCCCTAGTTAAAACTAATGGCAGTTCCCAGTTCAGGTGAAATGAGAAATTGTGGTTAGTTTATGCTTCTGATCTGTTCCTCACTCATGCCAGAAGAGAAAAGGGTACAGGGAGCAATAATTTAGCATTACATTTGGACCAGGCTAATGTGTTGCCATGGGCAAATCACCATGGGTAGCTTCTGATGTGTACTTACTCCATCCAGAGCAACTCTTGAAAAATGTGTGATGCTGATACATAGCCAAGTCTTAAAGGACAGCTTGGAAGAAGATAACATATCACTAAAGAAAGTTGTGTAAAAATTGCTAGGGCTGGAACCAGAAACCTATAGGTCTGTGAGTTGCTGTGCATTGTTTGGTGAGTCACCAGGGCTAGTGTTTCCTGGGTGGTGAAGTATTCTTAGCCTCTAGAATGACTCCATTCCCCTCATCTGGAACCATTATAAAAGCTTGTGTGTCAACATAGGGCTTGGTCAACCTAGTTTGTAGCCTTTGTGCAATGGTTGTCTATGGGCAACTACTGACAGAACTATACAATCTGATATTAACTCATGGAGTTCACTGTCAACACATGGTGATGGCCACTAGCTTAGACAACTGTTTAAAGGATGATGATGATGATGATGATGATGACGACGATGATGATTAATAATAATATTCATCATCATCATCATCATCATCATCCTTGCCATTCACCAGAACATCCCAAGGTAGTTACAGCATATGGAAATACAATTAAAACAGTAAAAAATAACCCCACCCGTAACTCCAAAATAAATATTAGATATTATACCTAAATAAAACTTCCTTGTTGTGAGGACATATATCTTTCGATATCAGATTCTGAGGACAAATAATGGTTGAAGGCCAGTTTACCATTTATGAGTGCTCAGAGGCACCTGGATGATGACCATGGGGAAACAAAATGCTGGAGATGAGATGCATTTTGCCCTAATCTAGGAAGAAGGTTATGTTATTAGGGCCAATGTTTGTTCCTAAAAGAGAGAAAAACAGAGAGAAAAAGAGGGGGAAAGAGAGATAAAACAAAGAAACAAAATCATTATCTCAAGAAAAAATACCACATGCACAAATTATAAAAAGGAAAAAAATTAATTCTGTCAAAGCTGGGCATTTTTGTGAGTTTTACAGCACAATCCAATATATGTCTACTCAGAAGTAATTCCCATTGAGTTTAATGGGACGTACTCCCAAGTAAGTGTGTATAAAACTGCAGCCCAAATTACCTAGGAAATGTGAACAATTCTGCTTTCTGCACCCATTATTAAAATATTTTGGTGTATAAAGAAAATATATAATGCTTTAATGACCCATTTGAAAATCAGCTTTATTTCATAATTAATGGGTTTGTTTATGAAGTCTTTCAAAATCCATGAAGTGTTTTTTGAATAAATTGCAGAATGTGGCATTAATTCTGAAAAAGTTTTGTTTAAAAAATTATCTGAAGATTGTTCAATTGTAAAAGAGCAATGCATTAACCAATACTTCATTAACCAACATACATTAAGCACTCATTTGAAACATCACTACAACAGAGTTATGACCATGTTTCCATGTAGCAGTCAGAAGTAGTGAACCTATGTCCCTCCAGATAGTGGACTCCAACTCCCAACATTTATTTATTTATTTATTGCATTTGTATACCGCCCCATAGCCGAAGCTCTCTGGGCGGTTTACAACAATTAAAAATATTAAAAACAAATATACAAATTTAAAAACACATTTTTAAAAAGCAATTTTAGCAAAATGCTAAAATGCCTGGGAGAAGAGGAGAGTCTTGACCTGGCACCAAAAAGATAACAGTGTTGGCATCAGGTACACCTCATCAGGGAGTTCATTCCATAATTTGGGGGCCACCACTGAGAAGGCCCTTTCCCTTGTTGCCAGCCTCACAGTTCCCTTCCCAGTAGGCACCCAGAGGCCTTCGATGTTGAGCATAGTGTACGGGTGGATTTGTTTCGGGAGAGGTGTTCCATCAGGTATTGTGGTCCCAAGCCGTGTAAGGCTTTATAGGTTTAAACCAGCACCTTGAATTGAGCTCAGAAACATACAGGCAGCCAATGCAAGTGGGCCAGAATCAGTTTTATATGTTCAGACCGTCTGGTCCCTGTTACCAATCTGGCCACTGCATTTTGCACAAGCTGCAGTTTCCAAACCGTCTTCAAAGGCAGCCTCACATAGAGAGCATTGCAGTAATCTAACTTGGAGGTTACCAGAGCATGGACAACTGAAGCCAGGTTATCCCTGTCCACATAGGGGTGTAGCTGGGCCACCAACTGAAGTTGGTAGAAGGTCCTCCGTGCCACCGAGGCTACCTGAGCCTCAAGTGTCAGAGATGGTTCTAGGAGAACCCCCAAGCTATGAACCTGCTCCTTCAGGGGGAGTGCAACCCCATCCAGGACAGGTTGGACATCCACCATCCGGTCAGAAGAACCACCCACTAGCAGCATCTCAGTCTTGTCTGGATTGAGCCTCAGTTTATTAGCCCTCATCCAGTCTATTGTCGCAGCCAGGCACTGCTTCAGCACATTGACAGCCTCACCTGAAGAAGTTGAAAAGGAGAAATAGAGCTGTGTGTCATCAGCATACTGATGACAATGCACTCCAAAGCTCCGGATGACTACACCCAATGGTTTCATATAGATGTTGAACAGCATGGGGGACAGAACTGACCCCTGTGGAACCCCATACTGGAGAGTCCAGAGTGCCGAACAATGTTCCCCAAGCACCACCTTCTGGAGCTGACCCACCAGTAGGAGCGGAATCACCACCATGCAGTCCCTCCCACTCTCAACTCAGCCAGTCTTCCCAGAAGGATACCATGGTTGATAGTATCGAAAGCCACTGAGAGATCAAGGAGAATCAATAGGGTCACACTCCCCCTGTCTCTCTCCTGACAGAGGTCATCATACAGGGAGACCAAGGCTGTTTCCGTGCCAAAGCCAGGCCTGAAACCTGACTGAAATGGGTCCAGATAATAGTCATCTCTGACTATTGTCCATACTGGGTGGGGTTGCTGGTTGCTGGAGTCCAACAACATCTGTATGGCCACAGGCTCTCCTTCTCTGTAAGAAGTGCTTTCCAAGCAATCAGTACAGCAGGAGGACTCTCCTTCATATGGAACAAAATTGGGGGGGGGGAATTATTTTCTGAATATTCCTGTTCTTGTCCCACTTCACTTCAGATTGAATTAGAACTTGCATCTTCCACAGACACATACTAAAGCATTTGCAAGTGGGCAACAAACTCCTCATGTAAGCCTTTATTTCAGAGTAGGTGCTTAAGTTTTCTAATGATTCCGATTTTATTAAGAATCAATTAGGACAATTATTAGGACAAACAAGACTGAGTCCCAGATGTGGACACCAGGGAGAAACCGCCTAGCCCAACCTTCTGTGAACTATATCAGTGCTCCTTAGACAATTTTTGAATATTCAGAATTTCTGTATAGAAATATATATGCTGTTCTATAGCAAGACATCCAATCTGTCTGTTTGGGTTTCCATCTCATCATTTACAAGTACTAATATTTGGAAAACTGACTGGTGAGAGCACAGACTGTAATTTTGCACATATCAGGGAAACCTTCTGAAGGTATTATTCAGGAAATGGGAAACCTATTAACATAACCATCATCCAAATCTACGCTCCAATGTCAAACGCAGAAGAAGAAGAATTGGAGAGACTTTACACAGAAGTACAGGAGGAAATTGATCACACACCAAAACAAGATGTGCTGATAATCATGGGGGACTGGAATGCAAAAGTAGGGAACAGAGAAGAATGAGGAATTGTGGGGAAATGGGGCATAGGAGACAGAAATGAAGCAGGAGAAAGACTTATTGAATTCTGTGAAGCCAATTCTGTGAGATCTTCAGGAGAGACCCTTCTCACGATCCCAATACCTTCACAAGTGCGACTGGTGGGGACATGAGATAGGGCCTTTTCGGTGGCTGCCCCTATGCTCTGGAACTCCCTCCCTAGGGAGGCAAGAATGGCCTCCTCTGTGCAGTCTTTCCGCCGACAGCTACAGACTTTTTTCTTCCGGCAGGCCTTTGGAACTGAAGGTTATTTATTTATTTATTATTATTTAATTAAGCTTATATACCACCCGACTAGCAACAGCTCTCTGGGGGGCGAACATTAAAAATACAATAAAAATAACACAAAACTGTACACAAAACTGTACAGTCTAAAATCAAAATATAATAATTTAGAATTAACAGGAATTAAAATGCCTCAGAGAAGAGAAAGGTTTTAACCTGGTGCCGAAAAGATGATAGTGTCGGCGCCAGGCGCACCTCCTCAGGGAGACCATTCCATAGTTCGGGGGCCACCACTGAGAAGGCCCTAGATCTTGTCACCACTCTCCGGGCTTCCCTATGAGTTGGAATCCGGAGGAGGGCCTTCGTAGTAGACCGTAGTGTACGGGCCGGTTCATATCGGGAGAGGCGTTCCGACAGATATCGTGGTCCCGGTTTTAAGTGTAGTGACTGAAGAGGATGCTGTATGTTATTGTGTTACTTGTATGCTCCTAAACTGGGTTGCAGTATTTTAAGAGTAATTGGTTTTAATATCTTAATAGTTTAATCCTGTTTTAATGCTGATTTTATATGATTATATGTTTTATATATTTATAGGTTCTTTTTTTTTTAATAATTTTTATTCAAATTTTTCAAAAGACAAACAAAACAAAGTCAAAAAACATAACAATACAACAAAAAAATTAAAAATAAAATAGTTGACTTCCGATTTGTCGCAGATCAGCTATAAGTATATAATATACATCAAACCTGTCCCTTAATATATACATACAGGATCACTTTTCTCCATAGGCTATCTTAGTTAATCGTCAAATCCCAATATCATCATTTTATTTTGATCTTTCAACAAAAAGTCTAAGAGAGGCTTCCATTCCTTAAGAAATGTGTCTGTCGATTTTTCTGTAAGTAGACATGTCAATTTATCCATCTCTACTAAGTCCATTAATTTCAATAGCCATTCTTCCATTGTTGGTGTTGATTCCATTTTCGACTTTTGTGCATATAATAATCTTGCTGCCGTAATCATATATAATATTATTCTTCCATATTTCTTTTCTATTTGTTTATCCATAAAACCCAATAAAAAAAATTCTGGTTTTGACTGAATATTTATCTTTAGAATTTTTGGCATCATCCTACCTATCTGTGTCCAAAATGATTTTGCCTTTTTACACAGCCACCACATAAGATAAAATGATCCTTCTTGTTGTTTACATTTCCAACAAACATTAGAAACATTACTATACATTTTTGACAACTTTTCTGGAGTCATGTACCAACGGTACATCATTTTATAGAAATTTTCTTTAAGATTATAGCATAATGTAAATCTCAAGCCTTTTTTCCACATATTTTCCCATTGATCCATTTGTATGTTATAACCAAAAAATTTTGCCCACTTTACCATACACTCTTTTACTTGTTCTTCTTCCATATCCATTTTCAGTAAGAGTTTATACATTTTTGCAATTATATTTTCATCATTTGTACACAAACCTATTTCAAAATCAGATTTACTTATTTCAAACCCATACATTTTCTTGTCCATTTTATATCTTTCTAACAATTGTAAATAGGCAAACCATTGAGAACTATATCCTTCCTTTATCAGTTGTTCTCTCTCTTTCATTATATATTCTCCATGTACATTTTCTAATAGTTCTTGATAAGTTAACCATTTCTCTTTTCCAGCCATTTCTCTTCTGTAAAACGCTTCTTGACTTGAGACACATAATGGTATTTTCGAATAGAACCTTGGTTTATATCTATTCCATATTTTCAACAGAGGACGTCTTATAAAATGATTATTAAAGTCTACATTTACTTTTACTTTGTCATACCATAGATATCCATGCCATCCCCACTTCAGGTTATGGCCCTTCAAATCCAATAGTCTTTTGTTCCTCAATAAAATCCATTCCTTTATCCAGACTAAACAGCAGGCAGCAAAATAAAGTCTCAGATTTGGTAATCCCAGTCCTCCTCTTTCTTTGGCGTCTTGTAGTAATTTAAATTTAACTCTTGGTTTTTTTCCTTGCCATACAAATTTAGAGATATCTTTTTGCCATTGTTTAAAAGGTAAATCAGAGGATATTACAGGTATTGTTTGAAACAAAAACATCATTCTCGGTAATACATTCATTTTTATCACAGATATTCTACCCATTAATGACAATTGTAGTTTATCCCATTTTAGCAGATCTTTCTTAATCTCTGTCCATAATTTTTCATAATTATTATGAAACAACTTTGAATTTTTATTTGTCATAATGATACCTAAATATTTCAACTTTTTCTCTATTGTAAAATCTGTCTTGTCCATTAACTCTCTCTGTTCCCTTAAAGGTAAATTTTTCACCAACATCTTTGTTTTTTGATTGTTGATCTTAAATTCTGCTAACGGTCCAAATTCTTTTAATTTGTCCATCAATACATTAATTCCTTCCAAAGGGTTTTCTAATACAATTATCAAATCATCAGCAAATGCTCTCAGTTTATATTCTTCTTTTTTTATCTTTAATCCCAAAATCCTTTTATCTTGCCTTATATCTCTAAGCAGCACTTCTAAAACCAGAATAAATAGAAGGGGAGATAATGGACATCCCTGTCTTGTACCCTTTTGTATTTCACATGAATCCGTTAAATCTCCATTAACAATTATCTGAGCCTTCTGAGATGTATAAATCGATCTAATCCATTTTATAAAATTGTCTCCAAAATCCATTTGCTCCAAAACCTGAAACATAAATTTCCAATTCAAATTATCAAATGCTTTCTCAGCATCGAAGAAAATCAAAACTGTTTGTTTATCATTTCATTGTTCTAAATATTCCAACACATTCAAGACATTCCTGACGTTGTCACGTAATTGTCTTTTAGGTAAAAACCCGATTGATCTTCCTGGATAAATTGTTGCAATATTATTTTCATTCTTTCTGCCAAGATCATTGTAAAAATTTTATAGTCATTATTCAATAGAGATATCGGCCGATAATTTTTTGTTTTAGTTAAATCTTGCTCCTCTTTAGGTATTAATGTTATGTTAGCATTTTTCCAACTATCTTTCCCTCTTGCAAAATAGAATTCATTGTATACTGTAAAGGTAGCAAGAGTTTTTCCTCCAAACATTTATAGTACATTGCAGATAACCCATCTGGTCCTGGCGCCTTTCCTGATTTAATTTTGTTTATAGCTTCAGATATCTCTCTTGACGTGATAGGGCCATTAATAGCTTGTCTCTGAAAGTCTGTAATTTTAGGCAAATTCTGTTTAGATATATACTCTTCTATTTTTTCAGATGGGATTTCCTGACACTTGTACAATGTTGAATAATTTTGATGAAAAATATTTTTGATTTTTACATTATCTGTCAGCATCTCATCTCCTTCTTGTATCTTTAAAATAATATTTTTTGACGTTCTTTTCTTAATTTATATGCTAACCATTTCCCCGGTTTATTTGCAAATTCAAAAGTCCTTTGTTTAGTAAAATTTAGTTTCCTTTCAATTTCTCTAACTGTCAGCATTGATACTTGATTCTGTAACATTTTAATTTGATTTACAATAGAAACTTTAGTTGGATTCTTTTTCAATTCTTCCTCTTTTTGTTTTATTTCTTCCAAAATTAATTGCATTTTCTGTTGTTTCTTTTTTTTTAATTCAGAGTTACATTTAATAAAATATCCCCTCATAAATGCCTTACTTGTATCCCAAACAATATTTTCATTTGTTCCTTTATGTAAATTATATTCAAAAAACTCTTTTAATTTCTTCTTACATTCTTGTACTACTTTGTCATTCTGTAATAAAGATTCATTTAGTCTCCATCTAAATCCAAGATTTTTTTTTTTAAAGTTAATATCACAGGATTGTGGTCCGAAAAAGTTTTTGGTAATATATCCATTTTAAAAATATATTTCACTAGATTTTTAGACATCCAAATCATATCAATCCTCGAGAATGTTTTATGTCTTTCTGAAAAATAAGTAAATTCCTTTGCGTTATCATTTATATATCTCCAGGTATCCACCAATTCTAAATTTTCCATCAGTTCAAAGCAAATCTTCGGTAGTTTACCCTGTGTCTCTTTAATATTTTTTTCAGAAAGTCTATCAATTTTTGGTGAGATTACCCCATTCCAATCACCCATGACACACCAATGATCATATGAAAACTCTGACAATTTTTCCATAAGTCCTGTGTAAAACCTTGTTTTATCTTCATTGGGGGCATAAATACCCACTATCAAAATTTTTATGCCCTGTAAAGTAATTTCAACCCCCACAAATCTACCACTATCATCCAGTAATATCAATTTAGGAAGCAATTGTGGGTTAATGTAAAGAACAACTCCATTTTTTTTTGATCCAGCCGAAATAAATTCTTCACCCAAATTTTTACAAATCAAATATTTGCAATCTTTCTTCTTATTATGAGTTTCTTGTAAACAAATTATATCCAATTTTAATTTTTTCAAATAATGAAACACTTTCTCTTCTGCGCCGTGTTGGCTCCATTTATATTACAAGTTAGATATTTGTAATCCATCTTTAAGCGTGTATTTTAAAATGTACCTGATGCTCCCTTTAATCCATCATCTTCCTTCCCCTCCTCTGCATGTTCCTGTTGACTTTGTTTCCCAGGAATTATATCCATATCTTTGAGTTTATCTTCTTCCATGTCTTTTGAAGCTTTTCTCAAGAAATCCCTTGCTTTTTGAACAGTATTCAATCGATATTTCTGTTGTCTGAATGTAAAAATCACTCCTTCTGGAACATCCCATCTAAATTGAATTTTACATTGCTTAAGTTTTTCTGTAAAGAAAGCATATTCTTTTCTCTTACGTAAAAGTCTAATAGGAATTTCTTTCATCACCAGTATTTCCTTACCATCAATTTTAAAGGTATTGTTGAAGTGTTGTTGTAATACCATATCTCTGGTCGTCTTTTTTATAAAGTGAACAAGCACATCTCTTGGAATTTTTTTCATTGTTGCATATCTGGAATTAATTCTATAAACTTTATCTATTTCAAATTTCATCCGATCTTCATTCAAATCCAGAAATTTTACTAAAGCATTAACAATTTTATCTCTGATGTCTTCACCTGTTTCCTCAGGGATTGCACGGAATCTCAAACAATGTTCTTTATTTCTCAAATCAATCACAGCCATGTAGTCCAAATTTTTTTCTAATTCCAGATTTAATATATCTGTTCTATTCTCCAAGATTTGTACCTTTTCTTTAGTATTTTTTGCATCCTCCTTTATTTGCCCAATTGTCCCTTTAATCTCTTCCACTTGTGTTTTAATATAGTCTTTTATATCTATCAATTCAGTTTTCATTTCCTGTTTTATATCACTAATCCCTTCCATTATTTTTTGAAACATATCTGGGGGTATAGCCCCTTCCTGTGGATCAATTGAACCTCTTCGCTCCTGAGCCTTAGCTGCTTTTCTAGTTGTCATTCTCAAAAGAAGCCTTTAATTTCTGATATTAACCACTGTTCCAAAACCTAGAGGCAGTCTATTTCTTTTTTTTTTCCTCCACCAACAAAAGAGTTAATATTCCAGGCCTGTTATTATAGTCCGGCCAGCACAGTTCTTATCTACGTCCAGGAATGCAAAACAATTCTGGTTCACAACACCAAGCAATTAGTAACATACACGAACAGCAGATTCGTCCAAAAAGAAATAATCCAAGGAGAAAAATAGTCCAAAATATATTTCCATCAAATAATAATTACCTCTCATCCGTTTTTAATCTTTAAAACTCCAAATTCAGGCCAGCTTTTTGTCGTAAAAAAAAATATAAATTGTTTACATTTTCTTTCTTCCTTAATTATATATTTATAGGTTCTTAATGATATGTACTTATTTTTATCTGGAAGCCGCCTTGAGTTCCAGTTTGGAAAAAGGGCGGGGTATAAATAAAGATAATAATAATAATAATAATAATGATTATTATTATTATTATTATTATTATTATTATTATTATGAGAGAACTAGAAAAGGTCCTCAAATGCAAAGATGTATCACTGAACACTAAAGTCAGGATCATTCAGACCATGGTATTCCCAATCTCTATGTGTGGATGTGAAAGTTGGACAGTGAAAAAAGCTGATAAGAAAAAAATCAACTCCTTTGAAATGTGGTGTTCGAGGAGTGCTTTGTGCATACCATGGACTGCAAAAAAGACAAATAATTGGGTGTTAGAACAAATTAAACCAGAACTGTCACTAGAAGCTGAAATGATGAAACTGAGGTTGTCATACTTTGGACACATAATAAGAAGACAGGATTCACTAGAAAAGACAATAATGCTGGGAAAAACAGCAGGGAGTAGAAAAAGAGGAAGACCAAACAAAAGATGGATTGATTCCATAAAGGAAGCCACAGACCTGAACTTACAAGATCTGAACAGGGTGATCGTCATAAGTCATAGTTGACTTGGAGGCACATAACAACAACAACCTCTTCAAAGTACTGATAAGCCACTTGTTTTAATTAAAATAATAATTATAAATTATTGCTCTTATCACTAATGGGAGTTAATTATCTTGCATATGCCCATAGTAAATTTTCAGATACTTTCAGACCCTCAGCAATTTTCAAGTGGTCTATGTAGAAGAAAAGTTTGGGAACCCCTGGAATAAGACATCTGCTTATGTCCCTATGCTGCTTTCACCCCTCATTTAGGTGCCTGCGATGCATGTGTGTGGACATATCTCCTTGCAATTATGGAAAGTGATTCTTAATAATACGTCTCCAGACACAAAGTTACATAGGTATTTATCAGTTGTTTAGTAGAAAATTCAGAAGTGCAGAGTCCCTTCATGATAGTTGCAGCCACATACACCCTTTTTTGCTCCTGGATTAAGAATGAGATCTTTGTTAATGCATTCTCTCACAACAACAAACATCTCTAGGAGCCAATCAGCATGTAAGTGAGAGCGTTAGCAACTGAGAAGAGTCTTCTCAGTGGCTGACTCACCTCCTTTCACTCTGATTGGCTCCAATCAGCAGAAAAGGCAAGGAAGCATATTAGAAGACTCTTCTCAGTGACTAACACACTCCCTTTTCATGCTGATTGTAGGATGCTTGGAGATATAGGGACCCTGCTCCCAAAAAAGCAGAGGGACTAAGACCCCCTGGGCAACTACACTCCTGATGCTTGTGGACATGACCGTAAAATATTTTGTGATGTGCAAGTTCGATATTATTTATTAAGTGTGCTTAGGATTACACTGATGGCATTCCCAAATATGTACTTTCACACAGACTTTGGTTATCCATAACACAATGTTTGTCCAAGCGTCCACACTTGGGGGAGCACTACTTGCACACCCCTTCCATAAGCACATCAAAGTTGGATACACACCCGAACCAAGACCCAGACAACAGGGCACTCAAAACAAAAAGGTAATTACAGCGGCTGAGTAGATCTTGTACAGTGGTTATACTGACTGGGCAGCCACTGTCCTTCATATTTTACAAAATACTTTTTGCTATACAAAGATTAAATTTCTGTGTATGAAAAAGTAATATATGAAGTGGTTTCAATAGTGAGAAAAGTAAACAAGTGAATGGCAATCCAAATGTTTTTCATTCTCACGTTATGAAGCTAGCTGCCAGATGATGTATCACCTTCCCTACGCATGCAGCGTAGACTGAAAAAACAGCACCCAAGCCACCATTCAATACGTGCACGTGTTCTTTCCAACATGAATCTACAGGTCTCAAAAGGTAATGTGTGACAAAGTCCTCAAACACCTTATAACATGCCTCAGACATGGTCTCTTGTTCTACCAGCATGCCTTCACACCATCACTTTGCCAAAACATAAGGATAGGTAAATTGCTTTTAGGGAGGTTCACAATTATGATTTCCTATTTATTTAATCTAAAAATATTTAAAATACATAAAAACAGCCAGGGGAAGATATTGGAGAAATATAAAATAAATACAAATAAAAAAAGGGGGGGAGGTGAAGAGACCTTAAATGTGCTACTCACCATCTCTCAGCCTATTCTCCCCTCAGGATGAAAACAACAGAAAACCATGACCACCCCCAGGAAGAAGGGCACTCTTAAAATGTAGAGGAAAAAATAATCTACAACCATAGTGTGAAATCAAATGCTTATTGGGACAAAGTATGAAGAAATATTTATATAAACATGACTATCAAATATGTTTATGAATTACACAATCTGTAAATATATTTATAGTGCAATCCGATATTTGTTTACTCATAAGCAAGTCCCAATGTATTCAATGGGGCTTACTCAAAATGGGAAGTGTGCAGAGAACTACAGCCTCAAGTGATAAGGAACGTGTTCTTTCAACTTGTTTTTTTAAGTTGAGACCTTATCCCAGTCTGAGTCTGTGTTGGAATTGCTTTTTATTATGTTTTTAAGCCTTTTCTTTTTTAAAAAAAAAAGATGTTTTTTTAAAGCTTTTAAAAAATATTTTCAAAGCTGTTTTAATATATTTTAAAGTCTGTTTTTTATGATGTTTTAAAGTGCTTTTAGTGCTTTTGTTTGCAGCCCTGGGCTCCTACTGGGAGGAAGGGTGGGATATAAATCAAATAATAAATAAATAAACTTCATTCACCCAACCCAAAATTCAGAATCATGCCTCTTTAGGCTGTTTTCCAACTGTTTATTCTTACTTTATGGTTACTGGATTTTAAAGGGATTTATTTCTTATTGTGAGTTGCCTTGGTTTCCAACCCTACCTCACAATGTTGTTGGAAAGACTCCACACACACTGCAGATGTATAAATACATACAGCCCATATAATAGTTTATTGTCAAACCAGTTGGTCATTGCAGAAAAATCAGTATTAGTTTTTAAAAAATCAGTATTACTTTTCTACAGAATAAAAACTGTAATACCTAAGTAAGCCCTGCCTTCTTGCTTTAAAATAGGACTGGAGGGGGAGGCAGAAAGAGTTAGAACACAAACACAATTCTTTTTTACATTCACTCCAAAGTCCCATTGATTTTGAGCACATTCATAACCATGTCTACTCAAAAGTAAGTTCTATTGAATTCAATGGGATTTACTCTGGGCATATGGGATTAGCATAGTGATGCCAGGTCTCTGGCAAACGGCCGGAGACTCCGGCCCCGCCCTTCCTTTTCTCACCTCTGACCAGAATTGCCCCCATATTGTTTAATCTCCGGACTCTCAGCTTCAATAAAAAAAAAAAATTAAGTTTCTAGGTGGTCTGGTTCCCGAGATATACACCAAAACGTCAAACACCCCCCCCGCGCGACTGTTTTTTACAGATCTTTAGAACAATTCCTTGCTCTGGCAACAACTCCCATCAGACCAATCCAGTGGCCATGCTGGCTGGGGCTGATGGGTGTTGTAGTTTGAAAAAGTAACTTTTCAAAGCTCTGGCTCTTACCCCGCCCTTTCAGGATTGTAGCCAATGAAGCCAGGGTTATGACTTGTTGATCCAGGCATGCCTAGGCTTAATTTCAACGTCAGAAAATGGTGGCTTTAAGATTTTTGCAGTCTGTGTAAGTAATACGGCTTAACGGTTTTTTTCCTCTTCTGTCCAAGAGTCAGACCCTGGGCTATGAAATATGAAAGTATTTAATCCAATATCTGCTTTTCTGGGAGTAAAGCAATTCTAATAATCCCATGTACCTGGAGTAAACCCCATTGAACTCCATTAGGACTTACTTTTGAGTAGACATGGTTAGGATTGTGCTGTAAATTAATGGGACTTTTGAGTAAACATAGCGCAGACTTGTGTTTGTGTTGTAAATCTTTCTCTCCCCCTCTAACCCTATTTTTAAAGAAATTAGGCAGGGTTTATCACAGTTTTTATTATGTAGGAAACGAATACTGATTTTTTTAAAAAATGAATGAAGTTTATTTATTTATTTTTATTTATTTATTATTTGATTTATATCCCGCCCTTCCTCCCAGTAGGAGCCCAGGGCAGCAAACAAAAGCACTAAAAACACTTTAAAAATTATAAAAACAGACTTTAAAATATATTAAAACAAAACATCTTTAAAAACATTTTTAAAAGCTTTAAAAACATTTTTTTTTTAAAGAAAAGGTTTAAAAACATATTAAAAAGCAATTCCAACACAGACACAGACTGGGATAAGGTCTCAACTTAAAAGACTTGTTAAAAGAACAAGTTCCTTATCACTTCAGGGTACAGTTTTACCTGGTTGAGTAAGCCCCATTGAATACATTGGGACTTGCTTCTGAGTAAACAAACATAGGATTGCACTATAAATATCGTTACAGGTTGTATAAATAATGAACATATTTGATAGTCATGCTTATATAAATATTTTCATAGAATCATAGAATAGCAGAGTTGCAAGGGGCCTATAAGGCCATCACGTCCAACCCCCTGCTCAATGCAGGAATCCAAATCAAAGCATTGCTGACAGATGGCTGTCCAGCTGCCTCTTGAATGCCTCCAGTGTCGGAGAGCCCACTAACTCTCTAGTAATTGGTTCCATTGTCGTATGGCTCTAACAGTTAGGAAGCTTTACCTGATGTCCAGTCGAAATCTGGCTTCTTGCAACTTGAGCCCATTATTCTGTGTCCTGCACTCTGGGACAATCGAGAAGAGATTCCGGCCCTCCTCTGTGTGGCAACCTTTCAAGTACTTGAAGAGTGCTATCATATCTCCCCTCAGTCTTCTCTTCTCCAGGCTAAACTTGCCCAGTTCTTTCAGTCTCTCCTCATAGGGCTTTGTTTCCAGTCCCCTGATCATCCTTGTTGCCCTCCTCTGAACCTGTTCCAGTTTGTCTGTATCCTTCTTGAAGTGCGGAGACCAGAACTGGACGCAGCACTCAAGATGAGGCCTAACCAGTGCTGAATAGAGGAGATCCAATACTTCACGTGATTTGGAAACTATACTTCTGTTAATGCAGCCTAATATAGCATTGGCCTTTTTTGCAGCCACATCACACTGTTGGCTCATATTCAGCTTGTGATCAACGACAATTCCAAGATCCTTCTCACATGTCATACTGCTAAGCCAAGTATCCCCCATCTTATAACTGTGCATTTGGTTTCTTTTTCCTAAGTGTAGAACTTTGCATTTATCCCTGTTGAATTTCATTCTGTTGTTTTCAGCCCAATGCTCCAGCCTATCAAGGTCCCTTTTCTTTCTGTCTTCCATGGTATTAGCTATGCCCCCCAATTTTGTATCATTTGCAAATTTGATAAGCATGCTCTGTACCTCCTCATCCAAGTCGTTAATAAAAATGTTGAAGAGCACTGGGCCCAGGACCGAGCCCTGTGGTACCCCACTCGTTACTTCCACCCAGTTTTGTCCTCTTCTGTTATTCCATGACTGCTAAGCTTATTCATGAGTCTTTGGTGAGGTACGTTGTCAAAGGCTTTTTGAAAGTCCAAGTACACTATGTCAGCCAGATCACCTGTATCAGTATGCTTCTTGATGCTGTCAAAGAACTCTAATAAATTAATGAGACATGACTTACCCTTGCAGAAGCCATGCTGGTTTTGCTTCAGCAAGACTCACCTATATGCTTGGTTATTTTATCTTTAACAAAACTTTCTACCAGTTTTTCTGGGACAGATGCTAAGCAAACCAGCCTGTAATTTCTAGGATCCCTCCTGAATCCCTTTTTAAAGACTGGTGTTACGTTGGCCACTTTCCAGTCCTCAGGTATGGGAATCAGAAGCAGATCTCAGGGACAAGTTGCATATTTTGGTTAGAAGATCAGCAATCTCACATCTAAGTTCTTTGAGCACAACTCCCATCAGCCTCAGCCAGCATTGCCAATGGTCAGGAAAGATGGAAATTGTGGTCCAACAACATCTGGTGGCCCACTAGTTGGGAAAGGCTGTCTTAGGTGGATGACATATGAACCTGATGATTTGTTAGTTTTTATTTTGTCTAGTAAGTCTAGAACTTCATCTCTTATCACCACTATATCCTTCAGTCCTTCATACTCCGTTTCTGAAAAAGTTAGTGCAGGCACAGGGATCTGCCCCATATCCTTCACTGTGAAGACAGATGCAAATAATTCACTTAGCTTTTCTGCAATCTTGTCCTGCTTTGATTTCCTTGTCATCCAAGGGTCCAACTGCCTCCCTAGATGATCTCTTGCTTTCAATGTATTTAAATGTTGTTGTTGTTGTTGGTTTTTATGTTTTTAGCAATGTGCTTCTTAAATTCTCTTTGAGCATCCCTTATTGCTTCTTGTATTTCTTTGCCAGAGTTTGTGTTCCTTTTTATTCTCCTCATTCGGACAAGATTTCCATGTTTTTGAAGGAAGACTTCTTGCCTCTAATAGCTTCTTTGACTCTGCTCATTCACCGCACTGGCATCCTCTTGGATCTGGTGGTACCTTTCCTGATCTGCACTCCAGTTGAGCTTCTATTATTGTATTTTTAAACAACTCCCAAGCATTTTGAAAGATTTGACCCTCTGGACTTTGCCTTTCAGCTTTCCTTTTTATCAGACCCCTCCTTTTGGGGATATTTCCTCCCCAAATTGAAGTCAAATGTGACTGTGTTGGATTTTCTTGGCAATTGGCTATTTACATGTATGTTTAATTTAATAGTACTATGGTCACTGCTCCCAGTCTGTTCGACAACACTTACATCTCACATCAGGTCCCAGGCATCACTTAAGATTAAGTCCAGCATCACCATCCCTCTGATTGGTTCCATGACCAACTGTTATAGAGCACAGTAATTTAGGGTATCTATAAATTTCCCTCATTGTCATGCCTAGAACACATATGTAGCTAGGGTAGTTGAAGTCACCCATTATAAAATTTCTTCATATGGATGCTTCCTTGATTTCATTTGTTATCTCAAGATCTCCCTCAGTATTTTGGTCAGGGGGGTCAATAGAACATTCCTAGCATTAAATTACTCTTGGGGCCCATTATCACCACCCACAATGATCAAAGAAGGTAAAATGTTTATTGAAGTGAGAATTGATTGGATGGAGTGATATGGTGGGTGCAAAGGGAGTGTAATTATTGATTGGTTGGGTATTTGGCAGTTGTGTGTTCAGATTAGTTTTGTGTAGTGTGAATGTGTAGGTGAATGATTTTGGGGGTTGTAATTTTACGTGTGAGAGCTTTATTGGTAATATTCATGAGATTTTCTAGCTATATATTGTAATTATGCTGCACTTTGATGCTATATCTTGACGTGTTTTGATGTTTTGAATATGCTTTGCTTTTGTGGTTTTTATTTTGCTTATATACTTTGTTTTGAGATATATTGTTGCTAAATAATGTTACTTAAAATGTGGAATTTATTATTATTAGCAGTAGTATTGTTAAGTATTGAATCTGGAATTGTCACTGCTGCCAATCTGTCACTTCCACTCTGCATTGTGTTTTTTAAAAATGATTTTTGTTGGGATATGCAAACTACTTAGAGATTTCTGTCGAAATAAAAAGTGGTGTGCAAGTAAAAGAAAGAAAAAAAAAGTAAGTTCAGGAGCTTTCTTCTTTCAATTGACAATCAAAAAACCCTAGTGATCTGCAGGTTTTTGGCTCTTTTTCATTATGCCAAGTAGATAGGAGAGGACTGCTCTTTAATTTGGTTCTTTCGGAAGGAAGGGCAGGATATAAATTTAGTAAATAAATGCATTTGGAATATTTTGAGCAGGAAGGTTTAATTAAAGACCAAAGTGGTGGTATTTGCCAAAAAGCATGAGGCAAACATGGGTCTGGATGATCCTATCATTGAACTCTTGGTTGACTCTGCCTCAGTTTCTTATATCCTGGAAAAGCATCTTTTAGATCTGAAGGGTATTCAGTTTAAAAGTTCCCAGTCATATCCACAAGCAGTTCACTCAAGAGGAAATATTTTCAAAAAGTAAATACAGTTGAAAGACCTTACATTTCTGTTTCCTGAAGTGATTGTAATTGATAGTGAAGGCCTTGACATTTTTCCCTACCCATTCGTACAAAGAATGAAATGTAGCTTCTAAGGATTGCTTGAGTATCACCACGATATGCATTCAGAAAGACTGACAAAGTGGCTACCAAGAATTGTATTCCTTTGATATGACTCATTTTGTTTTTGTGGAGGTTTTTCTCTCTGTAAAATCTACTGCTTTCTCTCCTCTCTGTCTTCTTGAATCAGTTGAGCAGATTCCTTTCTTAAGCAGTAAAGGTTCTAGCCAGTGTTAGTCATAGACTAAATCCACTGAAACTGACTTAGGTCCATTAATTTCAATGAATGTGCTCTGAGTAAAACATAGATGGGTTCAGCCCTACAGTACTAATAATATCTGACATATGTTTGGCAACCTAAGGCTTCAGTAGGGTTGCCAGGTCAAAAGCATCCCAAAACCTGAGAGTTGAGGGGCGGGCCCTAGTGATGTCATGGAGGTGGGCCCTAGTGATGTCACAGGGTGGGCCCTAGTGATGTCAAGGCGCGGGCCCGAGTGATGTCATTAAGCATGATACATTAAGCATTAATCACAGTTGCTTGGAGCATACAATTAAAAAAAATATCTGATTGGAAATTAAAATAGAAATCTTAGCTAAAAGATGGAGCCTGGGTAGGGAACATTTAATCTAGCCTACTTGCTTTCAGCAAGAAGGGTTTAAGTGCCTTCAGGCCAGGGCAGTCACCAGAAGGCCACTGTAGGGACAAAGGAGCCTAGTGTTGTGGAGATGTTAGATGGGGCATCGGGGACTAAAGATGGATGCTCCTGAAGGCTACAATTCTAAACACACTTACTAAATGATTAAGCCCCATAGAACTCAACAGGACTGACTTCTAAGTAGATATAGTTTGGACTGTGCTGTTGGTAAACCTTGACTAGGGATCCTCTGCAAAGACATCCATATCCAAGCAGGGTTGGCAACCCCCTGCCTGGAATACCCTGCCCTTATCTTTTAATGTGGCTGCTCCAAACATCTTTACAGATTTGACCCTTCAGAAAGAGGTCTGTGAAATGAGTAAGAGTAAGAAGTATCTTTTAAGATTGTTCTTTTGAATTCACTCTTGAATGAACGTCATACCTAGGGCAGATCCACACCATTCATTTAAAGCACATTCAACACCCATTTGAAGCACATGAATCCCCCCACAGAATCATGGGAACTGCAGTTTGTTAAGAGTGGTGAGAACTATAACTATGAGAGGGAAACGACACTTCCCAGAATTCTTTAGGGGAAGTTGTGCACTTTAAATGCGAGTTGGATGTGCTTTAAACGTATTGTGTGAATCACTTAATAAATTTTGCCTGCATGTAAATTGTTTTAATTAATTTTTCAAAATGGAAATGAGCTATAAACTGTAGTGGGTGACCATGGGCTACTCACCATCTCTCAGCCTATCTGCCTCTCAGGATGAAAACAATGGAGAACCATGACTACCCCAAGGCATACTTAAAATGTAGAGGAAGTACTGTACAACCATAGTGTGAAATCGGATACTTATTGGGACACAGTATGACAAAATATTTATATAAGCATGACTATCAAATATGTTCATTATTTACACAACCTGTAAAGATATTTATAGTGCAATCCTATGTTTGTTTACTCAGAAGCAAGTCCCAATGTATTCAATGGGGCTTACTCAACCAGGGAAAACTGTACCCATAAGCGATAAGGAACTTGTTCTTTTAACAAGCCTTTTAAGTTGAGACCTTATCCCAGTCTGTGTCTGTGTTGGAATTGCTTTCTAATATGTTTTTAAACCTTTTCTTTTAAAAAAAATGTTTTTAAAGCTTTTAAAAATGTTTTTAAAGATGTTTTGTTTTAATATATTTTAAAGTCTGTTATGATTTTTAAAGTGTTCTTAGTGCTTTTGTTTGCTGCCCTGGGCTCCTACTGGGAGGAAGGGCGGGATATAAATCAAATAATAAAAATAAATAAATAAATAAATAAATAAATAAACTTCATTCACCCAACCCAAAATTTGGAATCATGCCACTTTAAGCTGTTTTGCAACTGTTTATATTTGTTTTATGGTTATTGGTTTTTAAAGGGATTTATTTGTGAGCTGTCTTGGTTCCCAATCACCAACCCTACCTCACAGAGTTGTTGGAAAGGCTCCATTTACACACGCACACACACTTGCAGGTGTAAAAATACACCCCATACAATAGTTTATTGTCAAACCAGTTGGTCATTGAGGAACATTTGTTTAAAAAATCAGTATTAGTTTCCTACATAATAAAAACTGTGTTACCTAGGTAAACCCTGCCTAAGGACCCCCAAAAACTGGAGACTCCACCCAAAAACTGGAGACCTAGCAACCTTATGTGCAACCTCTTGCTCACTAAGAGATTCCCATATTGCTGCCATGGGCACCTTTGGGAGGAAGGGTGAGATATAAATGTAAAAAATTATGTAGTGATGAATTATATGTGTTATTAAGACATGGGCCTACTACCAAGTTCTGAATATACATATGCACATGCAGAGGATCGTTTAAAATTGTCCATTAATTGCTTTAAAAATAGAATTGGAGGGGAAGAGAAAGATTTACAACACAAACACAAGTCTGTGCTATGTTTACTCAAAAGTCCCATTAATTTACAGCACTATCCTAACCATGTCTACTCAAAAGTAAGTCCTAATAGAGTTCAATGGGGTTTACTCCAGGTACATGGAAAGCAAGTATTGGATTAAATACTTTCATATTTCATAGCCCAGGGTCTGACTCTTGCACACAAGAGAAAAAAAAACTTTAAGCCATATTACTTACGCAAACTGAAAAATCTTAAAGCCACAATTTTCTGAAGTTGAAATTAAGCCTAGGCATGCCTGGATCAACAAGTCACAACCCTGGCTTCATTTATTGGCTACAATCCTGAAAGGGCGGGGTAAGAGCCAGAGCTTTGAAAAGGTACTCTTTTAAACTACAACTCCCATCAGCCCCAGCCAGCATGGCCACTGGATTGGGCTGATGGGAGTTGTAGTTGGAGCTAGGAGCTGTTATAAAGATCTGTAAATCAGATTTAACAGTCCCACGGGAGGCAGTTGACGTTTTGGTGTATATCTCGGAAACCAGACCACCTAGAAACTTTTTTAAAAAATTGAAGCTGAGAGTCTGGATATTAAGGGGTGCTAGCTGGAGAACTTGAGGGGACACCCAAAAACTGGAGACTCCACCCAAAAACTGGAGACCTAGCAACCTTATGTGCAACCTCTTGCTCACTAAGAGATTCCCATATTGCTGCCATGGGCACCTTTGGGAGGAAGGGTGAGATATAAATGTAAAAAATTATGTAGTGATGAATTATATGTGTTATTAAGACATGGGCCTACTACCAAGTTCTGAATATACATATGCACATGCAGAGGATCGTTTAAAATTGTCCATAGATTATCTTTCTCTTATTTCCCAATATATCTATGCCTGGGACCTTCACTCCTTGAACATCTACTGTCTGGAGCCATTTCAAAATTACTTTGCCCAGTGTATCTTGCTAATACTTCAAAGTTACTTCACCCAGAGTATTTTGCTTCCCTTTATGTTAAGGCCACCTTTCTCCAAACTCCTAAATTACTACCACTCTTTCTTCAGATTCATTCACAAAACATACTTTCTATATGAAGTCCCTCTCCACTTGCCTGAGCCCAGCCTGGGTGAGCAGGGCATAGTTGCGGCTAGGGGGTGGAGCCCCGGCCTCTATTTTGGAGGAGGGAGGCAGTCGCATGACACACGTGGGGTGTGTGCATAGCATGTCTGCATAGGGGTGGGGCATTGGGGCTTATTTAAGCCTGCACTGCCCCCTAAGCCTCCTCCTGGCTCACAACACCCACCCCACCCTCCCATTGCTATGGTGTGATCTTGGTCACTTCAGGGCCAAGTAGGAATTTTTATCCTGCCCACCCTCGTCTGCAGCAGGTTTTTTGCCTACTCCACACTGCTGTGGTTGGATGGAACCAGGTTAGGGGTGCCATGGTTATTAGGTTATTTTGGCAAATTTGGCTAATTTGACAATTTTAAGGTTAATTCCCTAAGTTGGTTTTAGGCAGTATGGTCACTAGTGCGGCAAGGTGAGGGGAAGTAGGTAAGGACAGCTAGATGGCCCTCTTAGGCATCTTTGGAGGAGATTGGTGGCTCCAGAGGCCTGCAAGTCAAGGCTGTAGGGCCTAGGGGCAGTATATGGGCTGCTCTGGGGGCCAACTTACCTCATCTGCCTGGAGTTGTAGGGCTCCAGGGGGGTGATGTGGGAAGGCCCCCCTGCTCACCTACAGGGTGTGGCGGGGTAAGGAGTAAGCAGAATGGCTTCCCCTTGCCCCAGTAAGGGCTGGTCACCCTATAGCTGTATTTCAGCTGCTTGCATATAGACAGCTCCCGCACCCATGTTTCCCCTCAGCAGGTTTAATTTAAGGGGTTTGTTAATAAAATGGCCCTTTGTTCAGCCCAGCTTGCAGTGTCAGTGTTTTATTTCAAACCTCAGCCTCAAGCCCCTCACTTAATCATCATACCCAACTGAAATGAAGCCTAGGAATGAGTAATTGCACTTAGTCTAAGACTTCCCTCTCCTGGTCATTCTCCTTTCTCTTTTTTGCTTGATACCTTGGATTTTCCCCAGTCCTGTTTCCTTTGTTGTCTCCCTCACTGTCAACATTTTTACTGTGATCTTTTCTTTCCCTTTTTGTTTACATTGATCTGCAAAGTGCTTATGCTACTTGCAACATAAGTATCCCACAGATACCATCTTATCAGGAGGTCCATTCTGCACAACATAGGAAGTGGACCTTTAGTGTTGTGGCACCCACCCTTTAGAATTTCTCCCCTTAAATATTAGGCACCATCTCTGTTATGTTTTCGGCACCTACTAAAGACTCTTTCAACAAGCCTTTTAAGTAGAGACCGTATCCCAGTTTGTGTCTGTGTTGGAATTGCTTTTAAGAACCAGGAATTGTGGGGAAATGGGGCTTAGGAGACAGAAATGAAGCAGGAGAAAGACTTATTGAATTCTGTGAAGCCAATTATTTGTTTCTTGCCAGCACATTTTTTGAGCAACCAAAAAGACAACTGTACACGTGGACATCAGCAGATGGTCAATATAGGAATCAAATTGATTATATAATTGGAAACAGAAGATGGAGAAGTTCCATATTTTCTGCAAAAACAAGACCAGGAGCAGACTGCTGTACAGATCATGAACTGATCGTATCAAAAATCAGAGTAAAGCTAAAGAAGAAGAACAAAGCACTCATAATGCCAAAATACAATTTAAATAACTTCCCAGAAGAATTTAAAGATCAAATAAGGAACAGATTTGAGGCTTTAAACTTAGTTGACAGAGAACCAGAAGAACTATGGACTGAAGTAAGGGACATTATCAGGGAAGAATGAAAATACAATACCTCTAGTTAAAAAGAAAGACCTCAGCGGATGACAGAAGAAACTCTTAAAATGGTTAAAGAGAGAAGGAAAGCAAAAGCAAAAGGAGATAGAAACACAGTCAGAACCTGAAATGCAACTATAGAACGGCTAGTACGTAGGGACAAAGAAAACTATTACAATAGTTATTGTATAGAAATAGAAAAGGACAACAAAAAGGGAAGAACAAGAGCCCTATTCCAAAAGATTAGAGAAATGAAAGGGAAATTTAAACCACGAGTAGGGATATTGAATAATCAACAGGGAACACGCTGACTGACCAAGATGAAATAAAAGGAAGATGGAAGCAATACACTGAAGAACTCTATAAATGAGATGCCAGGATGACAGATTCATTCATGGAGGAACCGTATGATGAAGAACCAGACATTTTCGAATGTGAGGTGAAAGCTGCTCTTGAAATTCTTGGAAGAAACAAATCACCAGGAACAGATGGCATACCAATAGAGTTGCTACAAGCTACTGAGACTGAATCTGTCCAAAGTTTGACAAAAATTTGTGAATATGGAAAACTAAACAAGGGCCCACAGACTGGAAGTGTTCAATATATATCCCATGCAAGTAAAGTGATGCTCAAGATTCTACAACAAAGGCTCTTACCATATATGCAGCGAGAAATGCCAGACGTCCAAGCTGGATTTAGAAAGGGAAGAGGCACCAGAGATCATATCACAAACATACGTTGGATAATGGAACGGAGCAAGGAATTTCAGAAGAAAATCACCCTGTGCTTTATAGATTACAGCAAAGCCTTTGACTGTGTAGATCATGAAAAACTATGGAATGCTTTAAAAGAAATGGGGGTGCCACAGCACCTCATTGTCCTGATGTGCAACCTATACTCTGGACAAGAGGCTACTGTAAGGACAGAATATGGAGAAACCGATTGGGTGTGAGACAGGGGTGTATTTTATCACCCTGTTTGTTTAATCTATATGCAGAACATATCATATGGAAAGCGGGATTGGACCAAGATGAAGGAGGTGTGAATATTGGAGGGAGAAACATCAACAATTTAAGATATGCAGACAATACCATACTACTAGCAGAAACCAGTAATGATTTGATGATGAAAGTTAAAGAGGAAAGCACAAAAGCAGAACTACAGCTGAAAGTCAAAAAGACTGAAGTGATGACAACAGAAGATTTATGTAACTTTAAAGTTCACAATGAGCACATTGAACTTGTCAAGGATTATCCATACCTTGGCACAGTCATTAACCAAAATGGAGACATCATCATCATCATCATCATATCATTATTATTATTATTATTATTATTATTATTATTATTATTATTATTATTTATACCCTGCCCTTTTCCCAAAACTGGAACTAAGGGCGGCTTACAACTAAAAATGGGTACATATAATTTGGACATATAAAAATCTACATTTAAAATAGAATTAAACTCATTACAGCATTAAAACAATTAAACATCACCTAAAAATACCTAAAACTAATTTAAGAATACTGTAATCAACCAGTAAAACAATACGGGATACCTCTAGAAGTCCTGTCCTAAACAACTTCTACTCCAAAAGCCTGCTGGAATAAATAAGTCTTCACCTGTCGACGAAAGGACAGTAACGAGGGGACCATTCTTGCCTCCCTCGGAAGGGAGTTCCAAACCCTAGGGGCAGCCGATGAAAAGGCCCTATCTCACGTCCCCACCAATCGCACTTGTGACAGTAGTGGGGCTGAGAGGAGGGCCTCTCCCGAAGATCTCAGGGCCCGGGCAGGCTCATATAGGGAGATACGGTCTGACAAATAGCCTGGGCCTAAGCCGTGTAGGGCTTTATAGGTCAAAACCAGCACTTTGAATTGTGCCCAGAAACAAACTGGCAGCCAGTGGAGCTGTTGCAACAAGGGAGTTGTATGATCCCTGTAGCCAGACCCAGTTAGTATCCTAGCTGCCGCTCGTTGTACTAATTGAAGTTTCCAAGCAGTCTTCAAAGGCAGCCCCATGTAGAGCGCATTACAGTAATCTAAATAGGATGTAACTAAGGCATGTATCACCGTAGCCAGATCAGGTGTCTCCAGGAATGGGCGCAGTTGGAGAAATAGTCTTAACTGAGCAAAGGCACTCCTGGCCACCGCAGAAACCTGGGCCTCCAAGTTTAAAGCTGAGTCCAGGAGCACACCCAAACTGTGAACCTGTGTCTTCAGGGGGAGTGTAACTCCATCCAGCACAGGCTGAATCCCTATTCCCTGATCTGCCATTCGACTGACCAGGAACACCCCTTTGTCTTGTCTGGATTGAGCTTCAATTTGTTCGCCCTCAACCAGCCCATCACTGATGCCAGGCACTGGTTCAGAACCAAGACAGCTTCCTTGGCATTACGTGGAAAGGAGAAGTAGAATTGGGTGTCATCAGCATACTGATGGCACCGAACCCCAAACCCCCAGACAACCTCTCCCAGCAGTTTCATGTAGATGTTAAATAGCATGGGGGACAAAACTGAACCCTGAGGGACCCCACAGGCCAACGGCCAAGGAGTCGAGCAGGAGTCCCACAGCTCCACCTTCTGGGTTTGCCCCTCCAGGAAGGAACAAAGCCACTGTAAAACAGTGCCCCCAAGAGCCATCCCAGCAAGGCAGCCCAGAAGGATACCAGGGTCGATGGTATCTAAAGCCACTGAGAGGTCCAGTAGAACCAACAGGGACACACTCCCTCTGTCCAGTTCTCTGCGTAGGTCATCCACCAAGGTGACCAAAGCCGTCTCTGTCCCATAGCCAGGCCTGAGACCAGACTGAAATGGGTCCAGATAATCCATTTCATCCAGGAATCTCTGGAGCTGGGAGGCCACCACACGCTCTATTACCTTGCCCAGGAACGGAATATTAGACACTGGCCAATAATTACCCACTATAGGGGGATCCAGGGAGGGCTTTTTCAACAAAGGCCTTACAACTGCCTCCTTTAGGCACCGTGGAACTCTGCCTTGATGTAAGGAGGCATTAACCAGTCCCCTCACCCAATTGGCCATTCCCCCTCTTGCACCTTTAATAAGCCAGGAAGAGCAAGGGTCTAGCAGACATGTGGTGGCTCTCACTTCTCCAAGGATCCTGTCCACATCCTCGGGCTGTACAAGTTGAAAAGAATCCATTAATATTGAACAAGCAGGAGCCACAGTTACACCCCCTGAGACTGTATAGTTATAGCGTCCAAGTCAGAACAAATCTGAGCGATTTTGTCTGCAAAGTGCCGTGCAAATTCTTGACAGCGTGATGTTGAGTGGTCTATATTACCCTCTCGAGGGCCAGACTGTAACAGACCCCTGACCACCCGAAACAGCTCTGCTGGACGGCTCCCTGCAGATGCAATAGAGGCAGAAAAGAATAATTTCTTTGTTGTCCTCACTGCCATAGAGAAGGCCTTCAGATGTGCTCTGGCCTGCATTTGATCAGACTCACTCCAAGTCTTCCGCCAATGTCGCTCTAGTCCCCATCTTGTTCGTTTCATCACCGCCAGCTCCCTGGTAAACCAGGGGGCTGGTTGGGCTCCACTCCATGAGAGGGGACACTCAGGAGTGATCGTGTCCACTGCCCTGGCCATTTCCCCATTCCAGAGGTCAACCAGAGCTTTGACAGAATCACCTGTGAAGGTGATGGGAAAATCCCCAAGAGCCATCAGGAAACCATCAGGATCCATCAGTCTCCTGGGGCAGACCATCCTAATCGGTCCCCCACCCCTGCAGAGGTTCTGAGTCCCAGTAAGTCTAAAACCAACCAGGAAGTGATCTGTCCATGACAACGGAACTACAGAAAGTTCCTCCACACCAAGATCACCATCATCCCATCCAGCACAGAAAACAGGGTCCAGAGTGTGGCCAGCCACATGAGTAGGACCAGATAATACTTGGGACAGACCCATGGTTGTCATGGAGGCCATGAAATCCTGAGCCACTCCTGACAGAGCGGACTCGGGATGGATGTTGAAGTCCCCCAGCATCACAAGCCGAGGAGATTCCAACCCCAACCCCAAGACCACCCCGGCTAGCTCAGGAAGGGAGACTGTTGAGCAGCGGGGTGGACGGTACACCAACAGAATCCTTATTCTGTCCTGGCCACCCAACTTCAGATACACACACTCGAACCCTGAAGACTGTGGGACAGGGCACCTGGTCAGGGGGATGGTATCACAATAGACTACTGCAACTCCACCTCCCGGTCCCCCAGGTCTCGCCTGCTGTTGCACAGAGAACCCTGGTGGGCAAAGCTGAGAGTGATTAACCCCCCCAGCTTCATCCAACCAGGTCTCTGTGATACAGGTCAGGTCGGCGTGCTCATCCAGGATCAAATCCCGGATGGCCTTTGTTTTACCATTCACCGACCTGGCATTCACAAGCAGCATTTTCAACCCAGGGAAATCGTCACCATGGCTATCCAGACTATTTGAACAGGGGGACAGCTTGGGGGCAACCAACACCCTGTTGTGCTTCCATCTCCACTGTTGACGTAACTGTCTCCTCGTTCCATATCTCAAGAAATCAGAAGAAGGCTAGGACTGAGGAGGGCAGCTGTGATAGAAAAGGTCCTCAAATGCAATGATGTATCACTGAACACCAAAGTCAGGATCATTCAGACCATGGTATTCCCAATCTCTATGTATGGATGTGAAAGCTGGACAGTGAAAAAGGTGGATAAGAGAAAAATTAACTCATTTGAAATGTGGTGCTGGAGGAGAGCTTTGCGTATACCATGGACTGCGAAAAAGACAAATAATTGGGTATTAGAACAAATTAAACCAGAACTACCATTAGAAGCTGAAATGATGAAACTGAGGTTATCATACCTTGGACACATCATGAGAAGACAGGATTCACTAGAAAAGACAATAATGCTGGGAACAATAGAAGGGAGTAGAAAAAGAGGAAGATCAAACAAGAGATGGATTTATTCCATAAAGGAAGCCACAGACCTGAACTTACAAGATCTGAACACGGTGGTTCATGACAGATGCTCTTGGAGGTCACTGATTCATAGGGTCGCCATAAATCGTAATTGACTTGAAGGCACATAACAATAACAACAATGACTGTCCTAGGTGAAATCAAAGTCTGGTGTGGGTGTGGCCCCTTGATTAGGCAAGCCTAGCAGCTGTGAGTTTGGCCTTTAGAACATTGACATTTGGTTCTTACTGAGCGTGTCCGATATGGGTCAAGAGTATGGGGCAAGGTCATTAATAGGATTACAGGTACTCTGTGAACATGGCTGATTTTTGATGAATTTCAACAGATTATGAGAACTCTGACAGAAAGAAGTCCAAAAGGGCTCTGGGGTTTTTTTCTACCTTGGACACATAATGAGAAGACAGGATTCACTAGAAAAGACAATAATGCTGGGAAAAATAGGAGTAGAAAAAGAGGAAGGCCAAACAAGAGATGGATTGATTCCATAAAGGAAGCCACAAACCTGAACTTACAAGATCTGAACAGGGTGGTACATGACAGATGCTCTTGGAGGTCACTGATTCATAGAGTCGCCATAAGTCGTAATCGACTTCAAGGCACATAACAACAACAATTCCTATGCTGGAATACCAATACAATTTTCATCAGGCAAAAAAAGAGTGTGTGCCTAAAGGGCGGGACTGCACTGCATGCTGGGATGCCTGTCACATGAGCGGCTGCAGCTAGTGAAAAGCTCCTGCAATTTTCTGGGTTCCCCAGCTTGCAATCGGATTATTTCTGGTATTATTTATCACAAAGAGCTAAACCTGCACTATATTCCACTAGGATGCTACAACTGCCTTGTACATCATGTGAAATATCAAATATAATGCACTAAATTCTCAGGTAAGAAATCGTCAGAATAATGGAATAAAGTGCAGTGTGAAAGCAGACTGAATCAGTGATTTGAGATCCTCTGATTTACATGGTTTTGCCAGAGGAAAACATTACAAGCACGTTTAAACAGTATGTAGTAAAAATTAAGTCCATGTAATTTTCTACTTTTACCACTGAGGATATCATTAAGGAACATCTAAGGACTAAATTTATTCCAATAATCATTACAATGATGAAAAAAATCCTCTGCTTCAATAATTGATTTATGCTTCATTTAAATGTACAGAGTAGTTCCAACATCATTCCTTATTAGCTCTAATGACGAATTTTAAAATAGCATGACTCTAAAATAAAGATGAAAATTCATCCTAAAAGTTATTACTTTTAAATGGATTTAATATTTAATATTTAAAAATCATTTGATGCAAATAGCCATCATGAATCACGGCAAATATACTTAGATGTAATTAAATGTTCATCTTAGGCCGTATCAAGTTCTTTCATGAAAAACATTTTCTTCCCTCCTTTTTCAGGCTTGGAGGTTATGTTTAACATTTTTAAAATGAATGGAACAATATTAGTTTTCTTCACAAACATCAGCTGCACTAATTCAAATGTTCAAAATTGTTTTCTCTAGAAAGTCAGCCCTAGGGTAAAATTTAATCTTTTGCCACATTACTGAAACAGAAGAAGCTAACAACTTCCTCTGGTCAGATTACAAATTTAGCTAAGCAAGTTGCATGAAGCAGAAGAAATGCACAATCGATTTCCAAATGTTAGCTCCAGCCACTAGAAGAGTCCCCCTCTCCCCTCCAGCCCACAAGGCAAACCTAGTGCAGATTGATAGATTTGTGGCAGCTGCTGGGACAAAGAGGTGGCATCTTCAAACATCTTGTGATGCTTTGCGGAGCCTCAGAGTTGCAGTCCCTGAGATCTCATTTGAACTCTGCCAAGATCTCAGGCAAGAGGCAAGAACTGGGCCTGTATAAGGCTAGGAAAAGAAGGAAATGGAGCAGGCATGGAACAGAACCCACCCACGTTGTGCTGACTAGTGGACACCATGGGCTCTTCTGGTCAATCTTTATGGGCGTTGGGAAGCAATTATTCATGCTAGTTGGAAATGGTTTCTGCCTATTTTGTGGTATCCTTCAAAGAGTTTGGTTTAATTTAGTTATTACTTTAAGCTTATTGTTTATTATTTTGTTTAATAAATGTTAATAACAGATTTAATAACTATTTGTGTAATTGTTGATTTTGGTGTTTGGTGGCTGTGCTCGAATACCAACTTACCTTGGGCTAAGTCCCATGGTAATCTGACTAGATAAGCATAGGATTGTACTGTTAAACATTGAAAATTCCTGGGGAAATTTGAGTAAGTTTTTACTTAGCAGTGAAATAACAAATGTGTATTTGCCATGCATGCTTCCAAGGGGAGAGCACTCCACAGATGGGGCATGATTGCAGAAAAGTTTATCAGTTCAGTATTCACTTTACGTGTTGGCTTAAGGACCACTGTGGAAAAGGAAAGTACCAAGAGTAAAAGAAGAGTCAGAGGAGGCCAAAAAGCTGGGAGCAGTAGCAGCCCATGTGGTGATATTGAGCTACTGAGCTGCCTCCCAATACCAGCATCATTGCAGCTTACCTAAGTGGGGCAGGGATGGGGCAGTACAGGGTGGTAGTGAGACTGGGGCTGTGCAGGCACACTGTGGAATGAATCTAGCGCACCCACCAATGCACTCATGTGAACTCAAACTTGCCATTGCCCTATCCAAGCTCTGTCCATTTAAGATTTTTTTTGAGGGGGGGGACAGGGTTGTGGCTAGTGGGGGGGGAGGACAGGAAGGTAAACCCCCATTGAGCAAGCAGATGTTTGCTCATGCAATGTTAGATTCTGCTCAGCATTTAATATCTAATGTTAATTTTCTAAAATGGATGGATATTGATTTATTTTTATAAGGCCAATGCAGTATACAACACAATGAAGAATGAAAGAAACCAAGGTTGTATAATTCAATCAGATTTTTTTTTTTAAAAAAATGTTACTTGCTTCTATGGGCATGGACAACGTTTAATTTTGATAGTTTTGCTATTGTGTGTAAGTGATCTGGCTGTTTTCAGCCATTCCCACACTAAACTATGTACCCACAGGAGTACATTAGGCTTATCTCTATCAATAACAGTAGCAGGAATGTTTGTCAGGTATCAAGTGACATTATGACTGAAAGATCATGTAATGTTCAATAACGTGAACATACATGAATGACAGATTAGTAGAGATGCTGTAACCAGTTGTTTCCAATTGTTTTATTCAAGAAGTCTGCACTACACTTTGAGTCAATCCTGCCTACGATTGAATCAATCCTGTGTTCATTCTAACACCTTAAGAGATCGGTGAACTCCCCCTTTTTTGTTTTGGAATGGTCCTGGCCATTCCAGTTTTTGAAAAGAGAATCCTCATTTAAGGCAAGCAGAAAATGAAATCAGTATTAATTAGGGTTCAATATGGATAATTCCTCCTGCACTTGTTTTGTCGTTGTGGGTAGAAATTCAAGGTTACTGTTTATCTCTTGAAGAACATTTGGTCATATGACATCTCATTATACCTTGACATAATAAGGGGAGAAATATAATATTAAGGGATAAGAAGTGGGTATGTCAAAGCATTTCAACCTGGTCCGTAATTTGCTGACCCCCCCTCTCCTTTCGCCCATTGAACTAGTCCACAGAATAGGATGCAGATCTGCTATTCAGTGCAAAGATCTATGAACATTTCTGAGGGCTGGTTTGACCACTGTACTTACAAGGTGTATTGAGGGTTGCTCCATCTTTTTTCTTGCTTTAAACCTTGTAAAGCTGCTTGGAGCTTTACCTCCACTGTACCAGGTAAACATGGTTTTTAGAATGGTGCAGGAAGCGACTACATCTTAATTCCCATGTAATTCTATGCGCAAAGGGTAATTGGACATACAAAAATATGGCTGCCCCCATGTTGTACTTGTGGTTTTTTTGGACATACAGTGGCGCTTTCTGCATATAATTACACAGGAACTGTCATGCAGTCACTTCCTGCACCATTTTAAAAAGCATTTTTACTTGGTGTAGTGGAGATGCTAAGCTTTACATTGTTAAAAACAAGGGGGAAAATATAGAACAGCCCTTGGTACACCTCTTAAGCGCTCCTCAATGTGTGTGGGTTTTCCCAGAATTATCATTAAAAAGTCACACAGGAATCAGATGGGACATAGTTTAAGATGGTCACATGTAGAAACAGGACAGAATGGACCAGGACAGATTGGCCCATCCCTAGTTGGGAGACAGCATTTACAAAACAGTTCTTTCTTCTTCCAGATAATAGCAACATGAGAGTCTTGTTAATATAATGAAGAATCTTATGGTGCACTAAAGATTATTATAACATAGATTTTCATGGATGAGATGGCACTTAATTAGATGTAAGATTATATCATGAGAACTTGACTCTAGCTGCCAAAAGCTAATGCTATAATAAAATGGTTACTGTTGTATCCAATAGTGGTTTGGCACTGACAGGGGATTTCCTCCCAATGCAAATACCAGCTTCAGAAGAGGGATTTTCTCCAGGAAAGCAGCAGCAGGAGAAAAAGTTAAATTCCTTCTCCATGCTTACTGTGATCTCAGAAATTAATAGCCCCCAAACTGGTTCTATTTATAGTTCAACTGCTCATTTCAGAGCATGCCTAGTTTGGCTCTTGGTCTTGCACCTCAAAGTTTACTTGTGTTTTTTATTGTGAATAGTTTCATTTGGAAAGTAGACAATGAAACTCAATATGGTATTATCTCATAATCAAAGACATGATGGATATGTGGAACTAGGACTTCTGCAAGTGCTGATTTCATTTATATTTTGAAAATGTTCAGGCTAACTTGTTTACAACATCTGATTTTATCAGTACTTTTAATGCACATTTTATATTTTAAAACACATAGAGGCTTTTAATAATGTATATATAAAATTCCTGTTAAATAAATAAAATAAATAAATATAGTAGCAGATGGTGGGGTGTGGTGATAGTACTCACCTGATCTCTGGTCACTTGGTCACTGCTGCATACTGGGACAAAGAGAGGAAGGCAACAGCAAGGTCAGAGCATTGCAAACACACCAACAGGAGCACTGGATTGGCTCTGCTGGTGTGTTTTCACCATGCTGACTTTGCTGATGCCTCTCACCTCCCTGTCTCAGTATGCAGCATTACTGAATAAATGTACTTTATTTTATGAAAATGTTTGACTCTTCCAAAATTCTCTAAAAAGCCCTAGAATCATACAATCATAGAATAGTAGAGTGGGAAGGGGCCTATAAGGCCATTGAGTCCAACTCCTGCTCAATGCAGGAATCCAAGTTAAAGCATACCCAACAGGTGGTTGTCCAGCTTCCTCTTGAAGGCCTCCAGTGTTGGAGAGCCCACCATCTCCCTAGGTAATTGGTTCCATTGTCGTACTGCTCTCACAGTTAGGAAGTTTTTCCTGATGTTCAGCTGAAATCTGACTTCCTGCAACTTGAGCCCATTATTCCGTGTCCTGCACTCTGGGATGATCGAGAAGAGATCTTCTCTTCCCAAGGTGAAACATGCCAAGTTTTTTCAGTCTCTCCTTATAGGGCTTTGTTTCCAGTCCTCTGATTAAACTTGTTGCCCTTCTCTGAACTGTTCCATAGACCCTCTTTTGGGAGAAGACTGAGCCAAAGTAGGAATCGAACACTTCTGCCTTTTCTTTGTCATCTGTAATCATTTTGCCATCCTCATTGAGTAGCTGTACCACCATTTCTTTTCGCTGTCATTTACTATGGATGTACCTGAAGAAAGCTTTTTTGTTGCTTTTGGAATCTCTCGCTAACCTCAGGTCATTCTCAGCTTTAGCTTACCTGATACCATCCCTGCAATTCTGTGCTACCTGTCTTACTCTTCCTTTCTGGTCTGGCCTTCCTTCCACTTCCTGTATGTGTCCTTTTTTGTTTTCAGGTCATCTCTAAGCTTTCTGTGAAGCCATATTGGTGTCTTCTTCTGTCTTCCCCCTTTTTTCATTGATGGAATTGTTTGCCATTGTGTCTTTAGAGTTTCCTCTTTCAGAAACTCCCACCTATCTTGAATTCCTTTTCTCGTTAGGGTCACTTGCCACAGAACTTTACTTACTATTGTTCTGAGTTTATTAAAATTGGCTTTCCTGAAGTTCAGGGTATGTGTATGGCTACTCTCAGCTTTTGCTTCCTTTAAAATCAAGAACTCTAGTATAGCATGGTCATGTCCCCCCAGGGTTCCTGTAACTGACACTTCATCCACCAAGTCATCTCTGTTGGTTAGAATCAAGTCAAGGACAGCTGATCCTCTAGATGCTTCCTCCACATTTTGTAGGAGAAATTATCTCCATCACAAGTCAGGAATTTCTTGGAGGGGCTGTGTTTGGCAGAATTTCTCTCCCAATAGATATTGGGTAATTGAAGTTTCCCATTACTATTACATCATGCCTCCTCGAAACATTGGCAATTTGCTGTGCAAATGTTTAATCCCTGTCTTCTTCTTAATTGGGTGGTCAATAGTAGATTCCAACCACCATGTTCCTTTTATTCCTTGCCCCATTAATTTTAATCCAGATACTCTTGGTGGAGCTAAGCTCATCCTTCTGTATTTCTGTGCAGGGATATATATTTTTAACATATAACACGGCCCCACCTCCCTTTCTATTTCTTCTGTTCTTTTTGAACAAGATATATCCTTCAGTTGCTGTATTACAGTCATACCTATCAAGTCGTATTTATCCTCCTGTATTAAGAGTTCAGATTCATCCTGTTTGTTTCCCATACTCTGGGCATTAGTATATAGACATTGAAGACCATATGACTTATGGTCTGGCTTCCTTCCTACACTTTTATGAAGACTGTTATTAGGCCCCATTGGAGCTGCTTTCTCAGTTTCTTTACTGTGCATAAGCCTTCATCAATCGTTACCTCCAACTTTATGTCTCCCATGCCTTAGGATTCAGTTTAAAGCCCTCTTGATGAAGTTCTCCATGTGACCAAACACATTCTTCCCAGTCCTTGTGTGGTGCAAGCCATCATTTGCGAACAGTCAGTCTTCCAGGAATTGTAGCCCATGGTCCCAGAATCCAACTCTCTCACATTGGTACCACCTTCACAACCAATTATTCACCTGGAGTATTTTTCTTTCCCCTTCTACTCCCCTTCTAAGTACTGCAAGGATGGATGAGTAAACTATCTGGGCCTGAAAGTCCTTGAGGTTCATTCCCAGAGCTTCAAAGTCTGACATGATTTCTTTGTAGCTCTGTTTGGCAGTATCATTTGTTCCCACATGGATGTCATTGGGTTTTATGAGTGTTGGCAAACCTTCAGGCACACCTCTAATTCATGCTCCAGGGAGACAGTATAACTGATGAGTCCATGGGTCTTCTCGGCATAATTGGGTTTCAATGAAGTAGGGTGTCTCCTCTTCCTCCTCATCTTCTCTGCTTGTTGTAGGGTGTGGTTTCATTACCTCTGCTTGACTGAGCTTCAGCTTCTCACTCGCTGTCCTGTGGGGTCTCCTATAATTCTTACTCTGCAGGCTGTCCTCCAGCCTGTTGAATATCATCAAACAACTCAGTTCCCTAAGACCTATCTCGCCTTGGGACTAGAAAGCAGCAGAATAATTCTAAATATAGCAGACTTTATCATTTCCTTCGAGAACCCCAAGGAAACTGGCAAACATTATCACTGTCAGCATTAACAAAACGGCATAGAAACTGGTGCCAACCTTACCATCTGTGAAGGAAGCATCTCTGCAGCAGGGAAAACACAGCTGAAGCCCCTCAACAGTAACAGTCTCAGATTCTCCACATTTTCCTCTTGTGAGATAGCTAGTGATATGGGACAAGGTGTTGTTTTTTTACAAAAATGTAAATAGGTGTGTTCCAAGATAGTGCCAAAAGAAAGATGCTACACAATTCCCCCTGCTTAATTACTCCATTCATTTTTGTTATTGCAAGTGCATCATTTTTTGCTTTTCATTTTTTCTGTGACTGAATCAGAATTATTTATTTGTATTTCATTTTCCATTGTGTTCAATAGGATACCCAGCCAGTCTTCTGCTGCCTGCAACTTCTGTGTTTCTTAGCTAATAGCATGATATTTACAGGCATTGTGCTACTCCTTCAAGGCATCAGACCTGATAAATTTCAGACAGATTGGAGGAAAAGGGCAATTAAAACAGTCACAAGGACACAGCATAATTGCTATCTAAATTAAATAGAACTGCAAAATTCTATGACCTGTACAGACTGTTCTAGCCTATTACTATATTTATTCCAATAGAAACAAATGAAAGAATGAATTAAATGAATGAGAAACAGATGGATTTTTTATTCGTAACATATTCATTTTATTAAATTCCTACCTTTTTTCTTACCAAATGAGGCTAATTTGTTTCTTTTTTATTTGTTTTTAAAATGACTGCACACCCCTACCAACAACCCAGTTCCTTCCCTAACCCTACAAAGATTACACTGCTGGATTATACCTGACACTTTTAAAGAACATGAAGTAGATGGCAGTCCATTATCCAGTCATTGCATGGAATCCGTATCAAAGCGAGAGCTTAAAAAAACAACATTCTGGCATATAAATTAGGTTCCTTCTTTTTTATTATTTTGCTAAGATGAGCATAAAAAATGTTTAGCAGCACACTGTGAATCATTTTAGGTCTTAAATGACACAATATTTAAAACATATTTCAGATGTGGACTATATTTTTGAGCTGATGAAAATCATTTGAAAGACATCAACTTGAATCATATAATGGTGATTATTTACTAGAGTAAGAGGGAGGCAATCTGATTGTGTAAGAAGAAAATGCCTGGACTGAAGTCGCACCTTCATATGCTTCTAACAGTGCTCTCATTTTATCATATTTTAAAAATCCACACCTTATATCTTCTGCTTCCTTGTATGGAGGGTGCTAATGACACACATAGTAAACCTTCTATTAGCTTTGTAGTTCAATAGGATTTGTTTAGTTCCAGCTGTCAAACAATGTGAAGAGGGGAAAAAATCATTTTCTTCTAACCCCAGGAATTTAAAAATACACTAGCAACAGGAAAGCAAATAGTTTGCAAAAAAGATCTTTCCTGACTATATTAATCCCAAAGAAGAATAAATGTATGGATGTTTGAGAACCAAAATTACATTATATGTTTTTCTGTTTCCCATATTTGAAGCTGAAGTAGTCAGGTTTTAATATGATTTTCAGCCTATTCTTATGCATGCTGACTCAGAGGTAAATCACACTGAGTTTATTGAGGCTTGTTTCAGGTAAGTACATGTAGATTTTAATCTTGTTTTCGCAGACTTCATCTAGGGGTGGTCGAATATGTCCATTTTGGTTTCTTTCTGTTTCTCATTTTTCCAATTTTAAATGTAGTTTTCCATATTTCCACATCGCTCTGCATTTTAAAAAAACTCATGAAATTTCATAAGACTTTTTAGTGCCAATTTAGAGCTACAATTCCAGAGTTCCCTGGGAAGAGGGGTTGATTGTTAAATCACTCTAGCTCTGTGAGGAGATGGGGTCTCCTAACAACTCTCAGTGCCCTTTACAAACTACAGTTCCCAGGTTGTTTTGGGGGAAGCTAAAGAAGTATAATACGAATTGTATAGTGCAAGTTGGGCCATACACATTTTTTCATGCAATTTTCACTAATATACACATTTTTGCAAAGCAATTTTCCCTTTAGAATGCATGTTGTATGTTATTTTAACTAATATATGCATTTCTATGCATACCTTACACCAGTATATGCATTTTGTATTGATTATTTGGCTGGAGAACTGCATTGCAAAATTTAGGGAAGTACAAATTTCAAAGGATGCCTATGTTTTAGTTTGCATCTTGTTTCAGAAAGTGTGAATTAAGTAAGTTCACTTATAAATGTGAAGAATCAAATTTCTCCCTCATCTCTAGACTTCTCTTTGTTTAATTGGGTTGGAAATCCATTCATCCATGATTCCAGCAACAAGAAAAAAAAGTCCTAGCTTGAGCCCTCACACAGAGGACCTGTGTCTGTCTGAAAATGTACTTGGAGGAGGTCCTCTTCAGGTGATCTCCTGTGGGTCCTGATGTCACCAAAACTGTAAAGGCCTCTAGCTGTTTAGGGCTGATGACAAAATCAGAACCATGCCTTGAAGCTGACTAGAAGCCATTGAAGGCAGATGAATATTCTGCATCCAGTTCCAATGGAGGCTTGCAGCTCCAAAATGTGGAATAGGTACAAGTACCATCCCTCATACCAAATCACTCCCACTATACCATCCCTCAGGTCCATCTGCTCAGGGATTCTCCTGCCTGCTCCACCCATGGAAGTGCCTGTTAACAATCACATGAGCTTATTCATTTATTCATTCATTCAGAATAGTTTATGCTGCTTTCCCACAGTTCAAAGCAGCTTACAAACTAAAGAAAATCATGTAACAAGAAATAAAAAACAAAGATAATATAACAAAGAACAAAAACAAAGAATTGCCTGTTTAGTCATCTAGTAACTAGCTCATTACTCCAAAAGCTGTGCAATAAAGCCATGCCTTAAAATCACATAGAAGGTACAAATGAAAAACTAATATGCATGATAGATTGCAGTTTGGGATACATTCCTGCTACAACAGGTTTGTGGGTTTGTAGGCAGCATCTGTTTTCACTAAAGCAGTCATCTGGTCACTCAACCATATTATAACATTATAAGATACTTAACCCGGAAAACAAAAATTACAAATACAGATTTACTGTGGCACGATGACCATAGCAGATTGGTGCAAGCTGAAGCAATTGCACTGACCACTTCACTGTAGGCTCAGAGCTTAGAATGAGCCTATATCCTGGCATTCTAAAAGATGAACCAATCCTTAGACCCCCATCTGTAACTTAACATATCAACTCAGAAAAAATGGTCACCAGAAATATGGTTGCTCTGATCTGGAAGGACAGATTTGAAAGCAGAAGCTGGTCCATCCCCCCCTGAGCGCGTTATCTTCCATGCTTCAGGTTCTTTTTCTCTTCTTTTTTCCTCTTTGAAGGTTACATGTTAGATGCTGAACTCCTAAAATATTAAATCATGTTTCAGATGTTAAGGGCTGAGTGTGGATTCTTATGTACTCATCATTTTAAGAACATTAAGCTGCTTAGAAATGCTTTTAAATAAGTAAATATAATTTCACCATCCACACAGAAGAGGGTGATATTGAAGGGTCAGGGGTGTGGCTGCCTGAAACCTTGACCAGGAGTACTCCAGCTCCAGAGAAACATTGTGTTTTCCATCTCACTTGCATTTTAGTAATATAGATATCCTGATACCCCCACCTGCCCCAAAGTACATATTGGTACAAAGTACATATTAGAGTAATAGGCTAGCTAGTTACTCAATAAATGAACAGGCAAAGTACAATATTGGTAATTTGTATAATCACATGCAAAATAAAAAATGTTTTAACTTTTCTCTTTTTTGTTATATTTTAATACATTTTAGGAGATTTATATCAACTCACCATGTGATGTCTGAACACTTGATATTACACTAGTATCACATAATAACTGCAATTAGTTTTTTTTAAAAAAAATAGAGAATTGTCTTGCATTAAAACATTTGAAAATAAGAATATGTGACAACCATTCTTTTAAGCCTTAATAAAATGAAATAGGTTGGAACACTTTGGGAGTTCCTTAGTTATAGTTTGGAAAAACCTATTTTGGAAATAAGCATAGTATTCACAAATCAAAATTGCTGGTTTTCATGAAATGTAGTATAGAATCCACTAGTTATTTGTGCCATGAGCATTCCGTACATTCTAGCAACAGCACTTGCCTCACTTTGTTTCCCTTCCGGTGCTGTGTAGATGTTTCTTGTTTGACAGCCAGTGCCGCTGGGCTTGCTGTTCTGCTCCGTTTTTAATCTCTCTGAGATAGTCATCTTAATCTGCATTCATGGGCTATTTTATTTTTTGCATTAATAGTAAATACAATACTGTAGTTTTTATATTGTAAGCCACCTTGAGCATTTTTCATGAAAAGGCAAGATAAAAGTTATTTACAGCACAATACTATACTCAGAAGAGTACTGATCTCAATGGTGCTTAATCCCAGGTAAGTGTGTAGGGGATTGCAGCCTTAAATAATACATAAATAAATATAGTGTACAGTAGCATATGAACATGAGAATTTAAGAAGAGCCTGTTGGATCAGGCCAATGGTCCATTTAGGCCAGCATCCTTTTCTCACAGTGCCTAACCATATGCCTCTATGAAGCCTGTAATCAGGACCAATTCAGAAGAGCATTCTTCCTTCCTGCAGTTTCCAGCAACTGGAATTCGGAAGCATCCTGGCTTTGACCATGGAGGTAGAGCATAGCCATCATGGCTAGTAAACACTGATAGTCCTATCCTCCATGAATTTGTCTAATGCAGTTTTAAACCATCCAAGTTGGAGGCCATTACTGCCTCTTGTGGGAGTGAATTCCATAGTTGAACTATGTACTGTAACAGTCGGTGTGGCATGGCGCAGTGCTTATCTGACCTCATGTCACCAGTACCACTGCAGATTACTGTGGGAGAGTGGGAGGGGTGAGTCAGTGATTAGCTTGGCATACTGCAACTACACTGGTGGGAGTGCTGGAGTAGCTCAGCCTTCCTCCTGGTAAACTGTAGCAACACTGGTGATGGAAGGTCAGGTAAGTGCCATTGCCCTGCCCTGCCCTGCCCTGCCCTGCCCTGCCCTGCCCTGCCCACTGCTACTGATAGTATATGGTTGGCCATGGGCAGGTATGAAAATGGTATACAGTAACTTCTTATCAGTGTTCTACCACACCTCCCTTCTTTCTCCATCACATACTCCAAAGTGTTCTTATCTTTTTGAAGATAAGAAATCAGACCACATTCTCAACCCATCCACCTTTTCAGCAAAGGGATCACCTCTGCAGCAAAGGAACATAGGAAGCTGCCTTATACCAAGACAGACTGTTGGTCAGTATTATCTACACTGATTGGAACCACATTTCCAGGGTTTCAGACAGGTGACATTCCCAGCCCTACCTAGAGATGCTGGGATTGAACTTGGGACCTTTTGCTTTAAGTTTGTATAACACCTTGTGATTTTATATGAAAGTGTGGTTCATGACTATTTTAAATAAATAAATAAATAAAATATCATGATTCCAAGTATTTAGAGGTCTTTTCCAGATAGCTTTTTAATAAAATGTGCGTAATCAAATTCTTGATTCTAAATGACAGATATAAATTGCATATTTAAATATAAATCCCAAACCTAATTTCAATTTAGAAGTTTCGTTGTATAGCAAAGTACTTTGTTATTTCAGATATTTTTTTCCTAAAATTAAACTTTGTCAGTTTTTCAGAAAGACAATTATTACTTTTTTAAAATAATTTCTCAAGATGGGCCTGCCATGTGTCACCTGTTTGGTGAACCTAATAGACAACATCTAAAATTCAGATGATTTCGGTGTCTATTTTTCTTTTCAATAGGACTTTTGTGTTTCATTCATTCTCTGTATGTAGCACAGAACAATCATTTGGTTTTAAACTCCAAGCATACAACTGCATCCCTTGATACCTGGAAAATTAGGAGTTTTGAGGCATGTCTTTTGTTCCTGACCTCTAGGTTGCTAGAACACAGCATGAAGTATTACACCTTGGTTTCATGGTGTAATCTTTATTGTTAGAATAATAAATGAGGTATTGCCTTCTTCTTATCAGTTGCAAATGCTCTTGTAACTCATTGTACAATATGTCAGATGAAATGAATTTCATGATCTTTTGTATAATGCATATGTTCCAACAGTCATTTCAAATTTAATTTATTTCCTTGCAATTCATTCATCTTTGGGGTACCATTTTTAACCATTGGTTTTTAAACTATGCAAACGTCGTGCCTACATTCTGTGTTCCAGCGCTTATGCCCAAATCATATCGAGTCTACTTGGATTTCTATAGGTGCATTTTCATAGCAATTCATTTCCAATTAGGTTTTCTCACTATTATGTTGCATTAAACACCATGGTTTAACTGGAACGTACTTGCTATCTGTCGCTCTGTTAATAGAAGATGGTTGTTGTAGCTTAGCTGTAAAGGTTTGTTTACATTACATCCTGTTCAGCTAATTTATCTAGCCTTCTGCAGGGATGTCTCAGAATACAAATGTAGAGATTTTATTTTATTTTATTTTATTGTAATGGAGTATGTCTTTTCAGTCATTCTTACTGAATATTGCCTTTCTTCGTTTATATTTCTGTCATGGTTGTTATTACATGGAACTGGAAGAGATGGAATATGGCAATTTTTCCTTTTTTTTTTTTTTACAGACCATTGTGTCTCTTCTGGAAATAACAAGAGAACAGAGGATTCTGCTAGCCAAAATAGCTTTTTGAAAAATATATTTTACTGGTATGAGTGCCATTCTGGCAAAGAGGGAAACTGATTAAGCTGCAGGGCATTGTTGGATATAATAATATTGAGGCACATGTGCAGCATTACAATGCTCTGGAAGGTTGTTTTATCAAAAGAAATGATAATTATGGTCATGATGTAATAGATTATAATTTTTTTTTATTCGCTTGTTTGGAGGCAGCAGTATGGGGAATATTTCAGTCTTGGGATTTCGGCTGTATAAACAAAATAGCCATAAGCTAATAGAGAAAAAGGTGCGCTTCAGCCTGTTGATTTCAGCAGGTTAATGCTTGCCTGACTGGGTTAGATTGTGGCCAAATAGTTTTTTTGAGATTTGGAGGTGGTGGAACCATCACCTTTTCTTCCTCTGCCCCATATTTTTTTGGGGTGTGTATGTGAATTTGTTTCAGTTCACATTTAAAGCTGAATCTATCAAATTTGTACTTTCTGAAACAATATGAGAACAGAAACATAGCCATCCTTCAAAATTCATACATTAAAATTTTGCAATGCAGTTCTCCAACCAAACTTTACAAAAAAGCATATATTATTGCATAAAATGGATATATTATTAAAAATAACATATAAAATGCATTATATTAAGAGAAATTGCTTGCAAAAATGTGTACCTTAGCCAAAACTGCATACAAAAATGGATTTATTAGGAGACATTTGCACTAAAATGCTGATGAATTTTCATGAGGATTTAATTTTTTTTTGCATATTTCTGCAGAAATATAGAGAACTAAATTTAAGATTGGAAAAATGAGAAACTCAAAGAACCTAAATTGAGAGATCTTTCTATTCCTAGCCTGATTGGTCTCTGATATGGCAAGTTTCCAAGATGACCTAAGAAAAAGCTCAACATAACCATCTGAATCACAGCCAGTGTCATTGTAGCTTGACTACTGCAAATGCCATACTTTTCTCAAGCACAGAGAGCTTTTTGAATGGCTGTTTAGACATATATATAATTGGGGTTTCTATTGTGCTTACCTATTCATCTATGTAAGTAGTTGTGCAGCAACACACCCCTATAGGTCAATGGCCACCATTCCAAGAATGTTTCCTGACTTTTTAAAAAATCTCCTCTTTACTTGGATAGCAGATAGTGTAAGTGCTTCTCCTCTAGTACTAGACAAAATGTCAAACACTCTAACCCTTCCCATGCTTGGCAGCAATGCTATCACACACAAGGCCGGCATCAGGCATACCAGGGGCCTTGGGCACCAGCCTGCCCCGGGCCTCAGCATATGCATGCACACATGCACGCATGCATGTATGCCCCACCTACCTACCTTTCCCTTGGTGAATTCTGCCTGCACTGTGCATGCATGCCTACCATCAACCAAGACGGCAGCCAAGGTTTCCTTAAGGGGCTGATGCCTGTGCCGCCATCTTGGTTCATGGCATATGTGCGTGCTACGTGCGTGCATCTCTGCCATCAACCAAGATGGCGGCAGGGGCATCAACCCCTTAGGAAAACCTTGCCTGCCATCTTGGTTGATGGCAAGCTTGTGCCCACAGTGCAACCAGCATTTATGTCAAGGGGGAGATAGGTGGGGCATGCAGTTGGGTGTCATAAGAACATAAGAACATAAGAAGAGCCTGCTGGATCAGGCCAGTGGCCCATCTAGTCCAGCATCCTGTTCTCACAGTGGCCAACCAGGTGCCTGGGGGAAGCCCGCAAGCAGGACCCGAGTGCAAAAACACTCTCCCCTCCTGAGGCTTCCGGCAACTGGTTTTCAGAAGCATGCTGCCTCTGACTAGGGTGACAGAGCACAGCCATCACGGCTAGTAGCCATTGATAGCCCTGTCCTCCATGAATTTGTCTAATCTTCTTTTAAAGCCATCCAAGCTGGTGGCCATTACTGCATCTTGTGGGAGCAAATTCCATAGTTTAACTATGCGTTGAGTAAAGAAGTACTTCCTTTTGTCTGTCCTGAATCTTCCAACATTCAGCTTCTTTGAATGTCCACGAGTTCTAGTATTATGAGAGAGGGAGAAGAACTTTTCTCTATCCACTTTCTCAATGCCATGCATAATTTTATACACTTCTATCATGTCTCCTCTGACCCGCCTTTTCTCTAAACTAAAAAGCCCCAAATGCTGCAACCTTTCCTCGTAAGGGAGTCGCATTCTGGTTGCCCTCTTCTGAACCTTTTCCAACTCTATAATATCCTTTTTGAGATGAGGCGACCAGAACTGTACACAGTATTCCAAATGCGGCCGCACCATAGATTTATACAATGGCATTATGATATCGGCTGTTTTATTTTCAATACCTTTCCTAATTATCGCTAGCATGGAATTTGCCTTTTTCACAGCTGCTGCACACTGGGTCGACATTTTGATCATGCTGTCCACTACAACCCCGAGGTCTCTCTCCTGGTCGGTCACTGCCAGTTCAGACCCCATGAGCGTATATGTGAAATTCAGATTTTTTGCTCCAATATGCATAATTTTACACTTGTTTATATTGAATTGCATTTGCCATTTTTCCGCCCATTCACTCAGTTTGGAGAGGTCTTTTTGGAGCTCTTCGCAATCCCTTTTTGTTTTAACAACCCTGAACAATTTAGTGTCGTCAGCAAACTTGGCCACTTCCCTGCTCACTCCTAATTCTAGGTCATTAATGAACAAGTTGAAAAGTACAGGTCCCAATACCGTGTCATGGGCCTGTGCGGCAGTAGGGGGGTGCCTGGGAGCTCCCTCTCGTGATCTGCAGCAGGGTCAGGAGCTAACACTGCTGCAGATCGTGGGAGTGCTACCCACCCACCCTAAGGAGGGGCCCTTCAGGGCTGCTTTGGAACCCAGGGGCCCTCAGCCAGGGCCCGCCCTGGCCACCCTCTGGAGCCGGCCCTGATTGCACACACAATCAAAAAGCAAGACACAATCACGCACTCCCTTATATTACATTTCAAGCTACTAAAGAGGATCAGGGCTACAGCTGCCAAAACTGTAATGGGGAAGTCATTTCCACAGCTCTGCAGAAATAGTCACCCCAATACACATTTCAAGAAACCTTTTCCTCAGGATCTTGGAGTATTCTTATTACTTAAGTAACATAAGGTGCATAGACATGTTGCTACCTAATAAACATCTGAACCAGGTCTGAGATGAAATTGGTTGAGCAAGGCACTATTTTGTACAATCAGAGAGGTCTTGTTCAACCTAAGAAGTTTAGGAGCAACATAGAATGGATTGCACATAATGATGGTATGTAGGCCTTTAGATGGGCAGAATCTTTTCCCAAGATTCCATAATGCTTTTGTTTGTGTGTCATGGAGAAGATCAGGGAGGGGAATAGTGGGGGAAGATGAGTGGTGCTTTACCCAACTGGACTATCTGACTGTCCCTGACAAACATTAGAAAAACCTCTTGAGATGTTTTGAGTGTTCAGTAGAAATACATGAACCAGCAATGGTATTGAGATGAACTGGAGAGGACTGGATTATTTTTCCCCCTATCAAACAAGTAAGACCTACAACATGTGAAATTCTCCTTTTCAGGATTCTAGCTTGCATCTCTCCTAGTCCATCCATTTTTTCCTGGCTTTCCATGCTCCCACACAAACAATCAGTCAACATTCCATGCTCACTGAGCATGCTCAATTCTCATCTTGCTGTTTTGGGTTCTATCCACCCTTAGAGTATTTTTCTTAAGTTTTTTTCTGTACTTTTGGTCTGCTGATACATCCCTCTTAGGCATGGATGGTGCTGTTTTGGCCACATAAAAATAAGCACTTGGATAATGAATTGACTATTACAAGTGTGACCTGCAGCAAAAAAGAGTGGAGTGCTCCTGTCCAGGGTTCCAGCTATGTCTTCTTCCAGAATATTCCATTTCATTCCATGCCCACTGAGTATGCACAGCCTTATTTGCAGTGTTTTTTGTTTTATTTTTGATGATGATGGCGATGATGATGATGATGATGATGTTGATGATGGGCAAATTGGCAAACAATCATTCTGCTGCCATTCCGGTTGGCTTTCAACATGTTAGACTTTCTAAGAATAAAGATCCGATATTTACATCAACTCTCCCCTCATACACCAAGAATACTCATCAACGATTAAGTTAGGCATTTAAACTTTTTTTTTCATTTTGTTCAGCTTCCATCAGCTCTTTCAGAAAAGACACAGCTAAATCTTTCCTTACATACAACCATACAGGTGATTTATTTAAAACACATACTAGGTTAGAAGACAGTACCATTTCAGTTGAAACAGTGTCACCTAGCTGTTAGGCACCAGTGTTAAATCCTCTGGGAGCAATGCTCTGTGCTTTCTGCTTGCTCTGGGGTTAGATGATGCATTTGAATCTAGCTTTCTTCATCCTCTTGCTGTCAGCTTCTCATTTGAATTGTTAGTTATAAGATGCAGCAAAGCAGGCAGAGAAGGGGTGAAATTTTTTCACTTGTTAATTTCCCAAATGCATTTTGTATACATTTGTATCCACCAGTCTCTTAGCATGGAAATATCACCTAAACCAGTTAACCCACAGGACTGTGGTAAATTATACAATGATTGTTACAAAACTGTGAATGCTGCTTTCATTTCCATGTGTCCTAAGCAGCAGTTTCCTAATTTTGCTCCTGTATATGAAACTGAATACACAAGTGCCCCAACATACAACTAACTGGCTCATCACAGGTAGCATATGCTGAACATTTCCTTTAGTAGTCTTTTCCTCCAGGAAACGTACAGGCTTCCTATAGGATCTGATTTCCTCCCTAAAGAAGTCACAGCGAGAGGCAGCCCTTGAAACATTTTGTCCCAAAGGGAGTACAAATGTGCATCAAACATGGTTTGTCCAAATCAAGACCACACATTTATGTTAGAAAAGGCAGGAAGGAAAAACAACTTGTGTGATCCTGGATGCATCAAACATTTTGATTTGCTGATGTGTCATTGGCGCATTTCCCAGCTGTTGGCTAAGCTGGAAACTTATCCTGATTCTAACATAAAAGGGAGCCTATTTTAACCCTTTCATGCCACTTTATTAACTGTACTGTTACTGTTTTTTAGAAAAGTTACAATTTCTCAGCATAAACACCTTATGCCTTCTAATTTCTGTTGACAAATAAGCCCTAGATTTTCAGTAGATTTTTTTTCTTTTTTTGCCAAAAGAGCATTGCAATCTTTCTCTATTGTTCTGAATAACATAAAACTTGTGCCATTGGATCAGATCAAAGGTTTATTTCAGCAGCAACCCTCTGCATGGGAGTAAACCCCATCAAATGTTGAGGGACTTACTTCTGAGTAAGCATGCCTGGAATAGCACTGTTGGTTTAGATCTTGAGTTTGTCACCTCTATACTGGATATCAAGTATCAACTGGCAAACAGAATGTCTTCTTCAGTGGCCACCTGGGATCTCCATCACTTAGGGGGCAATCCAACTCATCTTTCTGCTAGGCTGGGCCTAGTTGGATGCCATGGAGTTTGGGCTGCACCGGCAGGCTCCTGGCTCCACCAGCCTCTGCCGGCAGAAGTTCTCCACCATGGCTGAGAAAGGTGAATTGAATTGCTGAGCGTGTGGCATCCTGGGTACACAATGGTCAGTATGTCAGCCCACCCTGTGACCCAAGGGAGTTGGCAGTCTCCTGAGAATCTCAGTGAAGACCATACCACACTTTTGATTTGAATCTCACCACATTATCCATAAGGGTAGTGCTGTGTATTTCACTTCACTTTCTTCTATGGAAGTGTAGCTGAATCCTGGAAGACACCATTGGGATGGGACCTACCTAAATCTGCTGCTTGCACTTCTACACACCTGCTGCTATATGCATAGTGTTGCTCAATCATATGCATGGCTTTTGCTTCCTTACCACAGACCCAGAGCTTGGAAAAGTTACTTTTTTAACTACAACTCCCATCAGCCCAATCCAGTAGCCATGCTGGCTGGGGCTGATGGGAGTTGTAGTTCAAAAAAGTAACTTTTCCAAGCTCTGCCCAAACCACTTAAGGATATCCCCATATAGAAGCAGACTCTCTGTGGGTGCTGTCTGCATTGCTTTTAACTGTGCATCCAGAATTGAACTAGCGATTTGCATCCCACTGAAAGTAATGTGGTTGTGGTACAGATAGAACCCCATGTTTGACCTGGTATGCCTGGTTCCATGAAACCAGCTTTCCAACTACACCCTGCCTTTAGCATCACCTCCCACTTGTTAGTCACTGCTCAACAACAGTGGCCTCTTCCAACTCTCACTAGCCACCATGGGGTATATTCAAATATTTCTAATGTGGTTGGGATAAGATATGGCAGCCTCAGATTTTTTAAAAAAGTATAATAAACTGCAAGTATCTTGAGAAACTGGTATAGTTCAGTGGTTCTATATATTGATTGATTTGTGCAAACTGTACAGAGAAGCACCTATTCCATCCTTATGAAGTAATAGTGTGAAACTAATGAATTGCATGGAAGTTATTCTTTTTCTTGAGAGAAAAAATAAACCACCCTGCATAAACACTAAAGATATTGCCGGGGGGGGGGATTTGGGGTCATTGCTCAGGGGCAAAACAGACAAATACTTGGACAGGTGCAGCTAGTCAAAGACAACTATGGCATGTGTAAAGGGGAGGCCATGCTTGACAAATGTTATTAGCTTGTTTGAGGAGGTGACAATGAAATCTGACAGGGGTGAAGAAACAAACATAATATACTTGGACACCGAGATAGCTTTTTAAGCTTGTACATTGGAGACTGGACACAGGGTTAGCAAATAACCAAAGGGGAGGTTCTAAACTAGTTGGAAAACAATGGGATTAAGGTCAGAGAGCATATCACATATCATGAAGAAATTATCAATGGGAACTCCCTGGGAATCACTAGGAAGTTCATTCTTATTGACTGTCCTCAGCATGCAACCATAATTTCAAATTGTAGATAACAGGCAAGGAATAGATGGTGAAAACCTATGAGAGAGAACCATAAACCTGGGAAATCTAAGGAACAGAGCCCAGACACGGTCAGATTCAAAATACATCACATTTTCAGAAAATTTCAAAAACATGCTACTTTAGGGACAACTTCACATTAAAAAAAAAAAGGATAAGGGAATTTCATCATTTGGTGAGTTTCCTGTTAAAAATGGTTATGCAAATGCTAGGTTGACCTTGAGTTTATATATTTCTTTTATTTCCCTACATTTATTTCCCATCTTTCTTCCATCTTGGAACCTAAGGTGGCATACATGTGGTTTCCAGGCAGTCACCTATCCATTCCAGGCACTGAGGAAACCTGGAGGCAAGGCAAAGCTGGTCAAAGGTAGCTGGACCATGGACAGCTCCAAGTGAGCAACTTGCTCCAAACAAACTCTGGGAGCAGGCTGAGGCCTTTTAAACCTACTTCCTCCGCAGACCGGTGATAGGCAGTGGGAGGCATCCGGTTTTGCAGGCTCAGGGGAAGGTGCCCGTGCGGGTCTGGACCAGCCTTTTCCAACCAGTGTGCCTCCAGATGTTGTTGGACCACAACTCCCATCAGCCTCAGCCAGCATTGCCAATAGTCAGGAAAGATGGGAATTGTGGTCCAACGACATCTGGAGGCACACTAGTTGGGAAAGGCTGGTCTGGACTCTGGTCCTTTAGGCCCTCATGGTCTAGGACGTTCCTTTGGGAGCTCCTGTTCAACAGTTGCAGGGACAATGGTCTCCCCATCTTCAGCATTCAGCTCTCAGCCATGAACCTGACCCAGCTCCCAACTTAGTGTCCTTGCAGCCTCTGACTCTATGTCTGGATCACTGCTAGATTCAGGGGTCATGACACTCATGTGCTTTCAGACCATAACCACAGTTGGGACCACTGTTCTTTGGGTGCCGATCCTCTAAGTTTCGATCCTCTAAGTTTTTGACCATGAATTCTGCAATGTCCTCTTTCATTGGCTGCCTCATTGGACTCTATCTACCTCTTGCCTAGTTCTGACTATGAATATTTTATGGTTCCAACCTGATCTTTGATAGTCCTGCAGAGTCTGATTCATGTTATCACTAGGAGTAAGCACCTTTTTGATTTTATCTCAGTATTTGATGTAATTTGTACGACAAATCAAACATGTCAATATTCAAAATTAATATGCTCAAAGAATGATTTTCCAATTGTGTGCTTGTAGTGTTGGTGTTGTTTTATGATTATACAACTGGAGTCCTCATCTCACACACACACACACACACACACACACACACACACATACATACACACACACAGAGAGGTTTAGTATTCAAAATATGCCACATTTCAACTGATGTGACATGTCACCAAAAGCCACTTCATGATTTTGGATTAAAACCTGTACAAAGTGCTCTTTAGCCAGTGCTGAAGGAAAGGCTATTTGACAAGTTCAGTCTCTGAATCTCACAGTCTAATCCTGTTGGTTGTTAGTCCCCCTCCCTCCCTTCTTTGGGTCTTCTTTGCCCATTGGAACTACTGTTAAGCCTTGGTCCTGATATGGAAGCAGAGATGAGGAAAGCAATTGTGTCCTTATTTCTCTGTCCAGTATCAACCTGGAAGCTTTTATAGAAAAAGCTTCACTGTGACACAGTTTAAGACATTAATACAATATTTTAATAAACATTTGGGCCAGGGAGGATCACCTGACCAACTCTGGCATATGATGTTTTAGTCTTCCTTGGTACTCTCATAGAATCACAGAAAAGTAGAGTTGGACAGGGCCTATAAGGCTATCAAATCCAACCCTGCAGTCAATGCAGGAATCCAGGTTAAAGCATACCTGACAGAAGGCTGTCCAGCTGCCTCTTGAATGCCTCCAGTGTTGGAGACTCCCCCCCCCCAGGTAATTGCTTCCATTATTGTACTGTTCTAACATTTAAGATGTTTTTCCTGTTGTGCAGCTGAAATCTGGCTTCCTGTAACTTGAGCCCATTACTCCATGTCCTGAACCTGAGCCTGTTCCAGTTTGCCAGCATCCTTCTTCAAGTATGGTGTCCAGAGCTGGACGCAGTACTCAAGATGAGGCCTAACCAGTGCCAAATAGAGGTGAACCAATGCTTCTTGTGATTTGGAAACTATACCTCTGTTAATGCAGCCTGAAATAGCATTTGCCTTTTTTGCAGCCACATCACACTGTTGGCTCATATTCAGATTGTGATCAACAATTCCAAGATCCTTCTCGCATTTAGTATTACTGAGCCAAGTATCCCACACCTTAAAATTGTGCATTTGGTTTCTTTTTCCTACTTGTAGAACATTGCACTCATCCCTGTTAAATTTCATTTGATTGTTTTCAGCCCAATGCTCCAGCCTTCACTTTGAATTTTGTTTCTCTCCTCCAGGGTACTACCTATCCATCCCAATTTTGTATCATCTGCAAATTTGATAAGCATTCCCTGCACCTCCTCATCCAAGTCATTAATAAAAGATGCTGAAGAACACTGGGCTCAGGACTGAGCCCTGCAGTACCTCACTTGTTACTTCCCCCAGTTTGAGAAGGAACCATTGATAATCGTAATCTTTGCGTACGATTCTGTAAACAACTGTGGATCCACCTGATAGTTGTTCCATCCAGTCCACATTCAGCTAGCTTGCGAATCAGAATATTATGGAGCTGAAGTAGAGATATATTATGTCCACAGCATTCCACAGTCTACAAGAGAGGTTACCCACTCAAAAAATGAGATAATATTAGTTTGGCAGGATTTATTCTTGATAAATCCATGTTGGCTTCTAGTAACCACGGCATTATTTTCAAGGTGCTTACGGATTGAGTGCTTTATAATCTTCTCCAGAATTTTCCCAGGTAACAATGTCATACTGACTGGTCTATAGTTCCCAGGTTCCTCCTTTTTGCCCTTATTAAAGATAGGGACAACATTAGTCCTCCTCCAGTATCCAGCACTTCACCCATCCTCCATGATTTCGCAAAGATAATAGACAGTGGTTCTGAGAGTTCTTCAGCCAAATTCTTCATTACTCTAGGATGCTGTTCATTGGGCCCTGGAGATTTGAACTTGTTCAAAGTAATTAGTTATTCCCTGACCATTTGTCTATCAGTCTCAAGTTGCAAACCTGCCCCTTCAACCTATACTTCATGTTTGTCAGAAGGGTCATAGACCATCTTTTGGGAGAAAACAGCCAAAGTAGGAATTGAGCACTTCTTTTTCTTTGTTATCTGTTATCATTTTGCCATCCTGAACCATTTCCTTTCTCTGTCTTTTACTATGCATATACCTGAAGAAAGCTTTTTTGTTGCTTTTAGCATCCCTTGCTAACCTCAGGTCATCCTCATGCAATTCCGTGCTACCTACTCTGGCTTGTCTTCCTATAGTTCCCTTTTTTGGAACAATGTTTGCGGGGTGCACACAAGCTGAATCCCCATCCTACATTTTTCAGGTGCCAAGTGACCTGCACAGAAGTTGCCAGTACACTATCCTGTATGTGAGGCACATGTATTCATCCATTAATGGTAACCATCTGACCTAGAAGGGAACAGGAAATAGCTAGCACTCTCCAGCTCTTAATACCTGGTGTCACCACACTGCCTAATCACCCAATCACCACACTGCTCCAATTCTGCCCCAACTGGAAGTAAACACACCTGGGTCAGAAGTGGAATAGGGCTGTGATGGGCAGGGCTGGTGGATGCCAGGATATAATGTGGCAGGCAGCAGTGTACTTACCAGAGCCAGAATTTATTTAGCTTTGAGGCAATGGGAGAGGCAGTGAAGGAATTTCCCAGGGTGACACACTACCAAGGAAATACAGGTGAGTATGTGGCTCTGAATGGAGAAAAGACAGGGTCCCTCTAAGAATAATAGGTGTTAAGAGGGTGGTGCATATTAATATTGGGGCTTTGTTTATTGCCAGGATACCTTATGATGAGAGGAGTCCTAAAGAATAAGGTCCCCCCTACAGTGCTGGAGGTAGACTTGGGGCTACAAAGATATTCTAAAAGCCCGTCTTAAGCCCCTTCTCCACATACTTCAGGTGCAGGTGACACCTGGGTTGCCTATCAGGAAATTATACCTTTTGGGGGATCAGACCCATAGAATGCAAAGCCCAATCCCTTAAAGAATTTGAGGCTCATCTCCCTGAATCCATTGGGTCTAGGAAAGAACCGTGAGGCTCAGAATAGAAGCCCGATGCATAAGCATGCCAAACAAAACTCTAAAAGTAGAGGATAATCCTGTCACCTGGAAAGTAGCAAATCCTGTATGTGTGAATGAGGTAACATGCTGTTTGGGAGCAGGGGTGTAGTCATCTGGGGTATCGAGCGGTCTTAGACCTCATCCTTTTTTGGAAGTTGGGTTCTAATGTCTCCAGCATCCTATGAGCCAATCAGCATGAAAGGGGAGTGTGGTAGCCACTGAGAAGAGTATTCTAACATGCTTTCTTGTCCTTTCCTGCTGATTTGAACCAATCAGAGTGAAAGGAGGTAAGTCAGCCACTGAGAAGATTCATTTCAGTCATGCTCTCCTTTCATGCTGATTGGTCCTTAGGGACATCTGTTGTTGTGGGTGACGGCATTAACAAGGATCTCATTCTCAACCTAGCAGCAAAAAGGTGGGGAGGGTTGTAGCTGTGACTATAATGAAGGAACCCTGCACTTCTGAATTTGCCACTACACTACTGATTGGAAGGGAGGACGGAGGGAGAGAGAGAGTGCACAAACCACTGTAATGCGGCAACTGCAACTTGTGAACTTTGAACTTAAGAAACCAGAAACATTATTTTTCTTCTTCCTGCTAATGAACAGACTTCTGATCCTGGATGAGTTCAGGGAGAACTGGCCCCAGCTGCAGGAAATACTTGCAGGCCAAAAAGTCTTTTCCTCCCCTTCATCCTGATTCCTGTTCTTTAAGAAATTCTTTTCATTCTCTCTCTGTATTTCTGTCTCTTGTATTCCCCACTTTTTGATGCCTTAATTTTTGGTCACTGTTTGCATCTGACCAATGCCCCTTAAGGGAAACCCACCTCAAATCTTAGAAACCAATCTTTTTAGATGACAGTAGCCCAAGGCTCCTTTTACAGCTTGCTCACTGCTGAGTGGGGGAAAATCCCTGCCTGACAGCAAAGCAACAAAAATTCAAAAGTCCTCTTTCAAGTTTAAATTTGCACTCATGAAAGTTTGATATGGACAGGAAGCTAGTGCAGAGACATAAAGAGAGAAGTGACATGAGAAATCATAGTGGTGGTGGTGGTGGTGGGGTAAAGGAGGGATGAGTTTTAGCAAAGATTTGCTGAACTGGCTGAATATGGGGGGGACATAAACAAAGGCCAAGTGAAAGGGTATTTTAATAGCCAATGGAAAAAAAAATAGTAAGCTTGATTTTAGCCATTGATGTAGAAACCAAAGGGCAGACTTTGGTGATGAAGTGGAGAAGTTATAGTATTTGCCAGGAGGAAGGAAAGAGAGGATTAACTTAAAGGTGTATGTTTTGGTGAATAACAGTGAATACATACATATAAGAAACCTTTATAAGTGATAACTTATCTTAGGTTGCATATAACCACTGGTTAGTACAATGATCTATCCCTGGGACTACACACTACCAAGCCAGCTCAATTCTCTAAACCCCAGAGGCCATACTGTTCTGGACATTGCTGCTTTCCTATGCCCTTGTCTGAAGAAAAGCAGCACCAGGGTTCGATCAATGAGTTGGCCTGAAAACATGGAGCTCCAGCCTCTAACATCCTGCTAAGCCATGGGAAAAATTTTCCTAGTCATTTGCTTCTTGAGATTTCCAATCAAATGCACATGAGTGGTATGGAGCATGCAGACGATTGGCATGCCAACTGGTTAAATGATATTACACTAAGTCAGCACTGGATAAATAATTGCCTGCATTCACCTAGGGGGCATTATAATAACTTAAACAACAAGAGAAATTTGGGAAGATGAAGACATATTATCCAATCACAAAGTATAATTTTTTTAATTTATTATTATTTGATTTATATGCCACACTTTCTCCCAGCAGGAACCCAGGGTGGCAAACAAAAGCACTAAAAGCACTTTAAAACATCATAAAAACATACTATAAAATACATTAAAACAAAACATCTTTAAAAACATTTTTTTTAAAAGCTTTCAAGACATCTTTAAAAAAAGGTTATATATATATATGTATATTTTAAAAAAAGGTTTAAAAACATATTAAAAAGCAATTCCAACCCAGATGCAGACTGGGAGTTCCTTAATGAGTTCCAGTGGATCATCTCATCGACTTCAGGTCCAAATCTAATGCAGATTTTGTATCTAAATCAGTGGTGTGAACCTGTGGCCTTCCAAATGTTGTTGTTAGACTCCAGCTCCCATCAGCCCCAGCTGTTATGTGAAGGAAAAACTGACAGCCATGTTGAAGTATTTATTTATTATTACATTTATATCCTGCCCTTCCTCCTAGAAGGAGCTTAAGGGTGGCAAACAAAAACACTAAAAACACTCTAAAACATCTTAAAAACAAAAGACTTTAACACATTTAAACAAAACATCCGTAAAAACATATTAAAACAAAACATCTTTAAAAACATCTTAAAAAGCAATTCCAACACAAACGCAGACTGGGATAAGGTCTCTACTAAAAAGGCTTGTTGAAAGAGTAAGGTCTTCAGTAGTCGCTGAAAAGATAACAGAGATGGTGCCTGCTAATATTTATGGGGAGGGAATTCCAAAGGGTAAGTGCCACAACACTAAAGCTCTGCTTCCTATTTCATGCAGAGCAGACCTCCCGATAAGATGGTATTTGCAGGAGGCTCTCACCTGCAGAACTTAGTGATAAACTGGGTATATCAGAGATAAGACAATCTTTCAAGTATCCTGGTCCCAAGATGCATAGGGATTTGTGCACCAAAATAGAACCTTGAACTTGGCCTAGGAGCACCCCCAGACTACAAACCTGCTCTTTCAGAGGGAGTATGACCCCATCCAAAGCAGGCAATTGACCAATTAACCAACCTCAGGAACCACCAAACCACAGTGCCTCCGTCTTGCTAGGATTCAGACTCAGTTTATGGGTCCTCATCCAGCCCACCACCAAGTCCATGCCCTGGTCCAGGGCTTGCATGGCCTCTCCTGATTCAGATGTTACAGAGAAATAGAGCTGGGTATTATCAGTGTACTGCTAACACTTTGCCCCAAATCTCCTGATGACTGTTCCCAAAAGCAGTCAAGACAGTATCCTGCGGCACCCCACAGCACAACTGCCAGGGGGCCGAAAGACAGTCACCCAATTCTATTCTCTGTAAATGACCCTGGTGATAGGTTTGGAACCACTGTGAAACAATGCCTCTGATATCCATCTCACCAAGTCAGCGCAGGATACCATGGTCAATGGTATCAAAAACCACCGAGAGATCAAGTAAGAATAATATGGTCTCACTCCCCCTGCCTTTCTCCCAATAAAGGGCATCCATCAGAGCAACCAAGGCCAATTCAGTCCCACAACCAGGCCTGAACCCAGATTTGAATGAGTCAAGATAATACGTTTCGTCCAAGAGTAATGAAGCCCCACTTACCTGCGCAGCATGGATAAGCGGGGCATAGTTGCGAGGAGGGAGCAATGCTGCCGCGGCCATCTTCGTTAAGGGCAACGTCATGTGTCACAGTGTTATGTGTGCGTGATGTGCGGCAGGGAGGGGAGGGGCCATGGGCCTATTTAAGGCCAGGCCGCCCCTCCTACCTCCTCTTTCAACGAGCAACGAGAGGACGATGAGGGACATAGCAGAGAAAGCTGCAGGACAGTTGGCGTTGGTTGGGCCTATTAGGCGTAATTGGTTACCCCCAGCGGGGGTTTTGGGAGCCCCAACAGCTATGGGTGGTAGCATTGCGGCGTGGCTGCGACTGGGGCAGGCCTCGTAAAGGGGCCTGACCAGTGGGCCTCGTAGTGCGGCCTAGCAGCGGCACGTCCGATACCCCGCCCACCTAGCAGTTGTGGAGGGGTTGATTGAGGCTTTTTATTGAGCAGCGCGACGTTAGTGCTGCTGCTGGTTAAAAGAAAGACACAGGAAGTTTAAAAATAAATGAGACTATACTGGATATACAAACAAAATTAAATATAGTCATGCTAATACACTGGTTAAAGATAGACTCATGCACATAAAGGGAAATTAAAAATAAATCAGAATAAAAGGGACGAACAAAAGAAATTGTATCTAATCCTTCTAGTTTAAGTTCCCTCTGAGCACTCTCCCCCCAACAGGTTCAGCTTAGCCCCCCCTGATGATATACACAGGTTGGTTCTTTATTATATTATTACAGGGTGGATGCATGAGGTGATGGCAGAGCCCTTTCGTGAGGCTTGTGACTTCTTGCTAGGCCCAGACATAAGGGGAGGATTGCCCACCCCTGCAGGTTATCCAGCTTAGCCCCCCCCCGATGATATACACAGGGTGGATGCATGATGTGATGGCAGAGCCCTTTCGTGAGGCTTATGACTTCTTGCTAGGCCCAGACATAGGGGGAGGATTGCCCACCCCCGCAGGTTATCCAGCTTAGCCCCCCCTGATGATATACACAGGTTGGTTCTTTATTATATTATTACAGGGTGGATGCATGATGTGATGGCAGAGCCATTTTGTGAGGCTTATGACTTCTTGCTAGGCCCAGGCATAGGTACAACTTCTTGCTAGGCCCAGGCATGTATGAGGTTTGAAGTACTTAATTATATGATTATTATACTACATACTAGTATATTGGTGGGGCCTAGTGAGCCTTTTTAGCCTTTGGGCCTTTCATAGTTATATGATAATAAGGGCGGAGATAACAGTTTGCTAGAAAATGTCTAAATCGCTGTATCTTCAGTGAGCGGTCCTTTTGCATTCCAAGTGTTAATTTCAGGCTATTTGTTCACTCTGAGACAGAAGAGGCATTTACCTGAATTTAGTTAGGAATGGAAAGTTTAGCAGATGGTAATCATATTGATTGGGGAATAGGAATAAAGAGGAAAGCCCGATTTGCCTAATAGAGATCCCTCATATTACAGGATCTTAGACTCTTATTGACATAGGGCTGCCTTTTAAGGTCCAGGCAGACTCTTCCCCCCCTTTACTGAGGATTGTGGCACCAACAACGAAACATCATTACCTGAAATTACATTTTAGTTAGGACTTCTGATATCATTACCTGGAATTACATATAGCGTGCAACTGTTGCATTGGCTCATCTATTTTGATATGTGTTGGAAAACCTGCTATAGTGCAGCCACATATTGGTGACAGCAACACATCCTCGGCATCTGCTGCTGTTGGATTTATGATATCATTTACTAGAAAGGGATATAGGATGTTAATTTTGCATTTTGGACATCTATTATGATAGGTGTTTGGAAGCCTACAAGGGGGAGGCCGCTGCAGTCGGCCAAATATGGGTGGCAGCGCCATATCTCCAGTATCTGTGCTTTGGGGAACTGGGTTAGCTGCACTAAAATGGTGGCTGGGAAAGTGTGCTTACTCATAAATGATTTCCTTTCTTTATGTGAAACAGGGAAATATGAGGCCAGTGGCCCTCACAGCGGTGAGGAGAAGCACCCAGCAGTAGCTGCTCAAGGAAAGCGTCCCTCCCCTGTTAAGCTCGAGGTACTGGGACCTTGCTTGCAGACTGCCCAGTTCCTGGGGAGGTTTGTTTTGTTATGGGGTTTTCTTTCAGTTTCTGGATCCCATATTGTAGTCTCAGGGCTTGCGTTAAGGGCCTGCACTCTTAAATTTGTCTTGGGCATAGACGCAATGGCAATCAGTAATGGCTTCCTACCAGTTAGTTAATGCACTGCCTATGGGAAAGTATGACATCTAATCTGTTTTTTCATCTACTGTGGGGATACAAGGGGATTTATAGCTGCTGGGTTTTTGCCTTTTCAGTCAATTCTATGAGGTAGAGCATTACATATAGGCTGCTCTATTCTCGCATGGAGCGCTTCAGCTCCTTCCTTGAAGGGGCTGTCGGGATGAGAGGGTAAAAAATAAATAAATAAATAAATAAAAATAAAATAAAAAATTTGGATGCATGTTAGCACCTGATGTCACAGATTATGTAATGGCTATGTAACTGGTTCATCTTAATGGCTGTGTCAATGGACCATCCTGCCCGGTTTTAACCTTCCTGGGCATACCACCTAATTCACCACCAATCATACTCATGTGGTCAGTCAGTAGGGTTTCATGACAGTTAGGCCAAGAAAGTGTTTCTTGTTTGCCCTCCAGGTATTAGAGGTCTTTTCCGGTGGTTTATGAGGTCGTAGCAGGACTTCCACAGCCTTACTACAGGTTCAGGTTTGTGGCTGTATAATAATTTAATGCTTGTTGTGATCAAATATTGATCAAGAAATTAGAGCCAAACTGCAGGTTATATTTTATATTCTGGCCCAAATCATTTGGTCTAGTTTTCCCACACTCCTGGGGAAGAACTAACTAACTTGCTGTAGAATTACGTGACATAGCTCAGGGCTAGAGCCTCTGAACTGCAGGCTGAAGGTCCATAGCATCTCTAGGTGGGGCTGGGAGGTAGAACTGGAAGTCTGTGGATGCATCGGGGTTTTTTGTGCTGGCTGCAGGCTTGGACTTATAGGCAGTGAGGCTTGGGAACTGTCCATTTTAGGTAGGGTTATGGCCCTTGTATGTTCCTTTGTTCTTTAGTGCCCAGATTTTAAGGTTTTCTTTTGGGGCATGGTAAGGTAGACTCGGATGGAGCGGTTCAGCTGTGCTGTGCAACTGCACATTAGGAGATTGGGGAGCAGAGTCAAAGATGGTCATAAGCCGGTCTGTCGCCCCAGCATGCTCAACAGCTATCAGAATGCAGGAGGGGTTTTTCCCAGGACTTCTGGGCCGGCAAGGGCTATGCACCAGAGTGGCCTATTCAGTGAGTCACCTGCTGGGTTTGCCTAGTGAATGGCTGGAGACTGGGCCTCTCAGTCCAAGCACTTCGAGGTAAAGGCTGATGATTTTCCCACTTATTCCAGGGACTTCAGAGTCCACCATATGTTAGCTGGGTGGGCTAGAGAACACCCTGCCACCCTCGATCCCCGTTGCCCTTTCTCACGGGACATTTTATTGAGTATGGTGGGCCAGTGAAAAACAGTATGCTCCTCAAGCTATGAAGCCAGACTATTCCAGGCGGCAGCCCTTATGCTGGTTTTTGGAGCTTTTTGGATAGGTGAGGTGGTGGCCGGATCCAAGGGAGATTTGTCTCGACGGGCCCTCCAGCAATCAGATGTCTCCATGGAAGGGAGTTGTATCTGTATAACATTGATGGACTGGCAATGTTGCTGGACAGGGATGGAGCAGCTGCGCACCCTATCCTGGGCTTACAGTTAGGCCTCAGTCAATGGGCTGCAGTGTGGTGGCTTGGCTGGCGACGAATACTTTGGGACGGGCTCCTACCCACTTTGTTCCAGCTTGGTTCAGTGCAGACATCTCTGCATGTGGTGGTCATTCCCCGAGTTGGGAATGACCTCAGTATTTGAGGCAAGGCCTTCAGGTGGCATGCAGACATGTGCAGACATGCAGTTCGGGACGCAACGATGGCCTCAGTTACCTAAGGGCATGGTCCTCAGTTTGGCAGGCATGTGCGGACATGCAGTTGGCGAGGCAACGGAAGGGCATGACCCTCAGTTTGGCAGGCATGTGTGGACATGCAGTTCAGGAGGCAACGATGGCCTCAGTTACTTAAAGGCATGGCCCTCAGTTTGGCAGGCATGTGCGGACATGCAGTTGGCGAGGCAATGGAAGGGCATGGCCCTCAGTTTGGCAGGCATGCATGGCATGCAGTTAATAAGGCAACGTCGGCCTTGGGTACGTCTGCTTTGGTCAGACATACTCCTGCGAAGGGTTTGGCATGGTGTCTGGAGCCCGATAGGGATGGACCAAGCGCGAAAGAAGGTCAACCGGCAAATTCGGTTGGCTATTCTGGGGCAGGGGGTTGGCTATTTCACACCCCGCATTCAGCATTGGATGGGTGAACTGTACAGGGCCAATGGCGTTCACCTGTCTGACGCAGGTAATGTCTTTTTGGCAGACCTGCAGAGGTGTCTGCGAGAGGTGCTTCTCGGCAGTGGGTAAAAGGGGACTAAATAGAGATTTGTCCCCTTTTTGTGGCGGGAAGGTGCGGAAAGGGAAATAGGTAAGGACAGCTCGGTGGCCCCCTTAGGCACCTTTGGAGGTGATTGGCAGTTCCGGAGGGCCTGTCTCTCAGGGCTTTATGGCTCTAGAGCAGGATATGGGCTGCTTCTGGGGCCAACTTATCCTCATCTACCCGGGGATTATACGGTCCCGGGTGGGGATGACGTGGGAAGGCCCCCCTACTCACCTACTGGGTGTGGCTGGCGGAAGGGGTAAGCAGATGGGGCTTGCCCTTGTCAAAAGCAGGGGCTGGTCGCCCGTGAGCTGTATGGCAAGATGCTTGCTTATAGATAGTTCCGCACCTAGGTTTCCCTCTGCAGGTCACTTTAAAAGGTGTTTTTGTATAGTTTAATAAAGTGGCCCTTGTTCAACCCAAGCTGATGTGTCCTTGTCTTATTTCGCCCCTTCACTCGCAACTTATAATTGCTGTGCCACAACCATTTCAACCACCTTTCCTAAAAAGAGGGTATTTGCAACCGGGTGGTAGATGTCACAAACCAATGGGTCCAGGGTTCTTCTGGATCCTGGTCTTTTGCACTCGATGATGTAAACTATATTGCAGGACCAGCAGGTGATGTTCTGTTTGATGTAATATGTCCTTCCTGTCCTAGTGCTTGTAAAAGTGGCTGTTTCCCTGAGGTACACACAGGTGATACAGCATTTGGAGTGACAAGGATGAGACCCTGGATTGGTGATAGGTGGCTTAAGCACAGCTCTCCCCAACAGTCTGCGCAAATTAGGAGGTTGGCGAAATGCTACAACAGGAGGCCTGCTGATGGCTTTAGCAAGATGTTCAGAGTAGTTTACATCATTGAGTGCAAAAGACCAGGATGTCATATCCAATATGTAGGAAAGACCACAACTGACTTATGCATGTGCTTCAGGAACCACAAGTCGGCAATCTTGACAAAAAAAGTGGAGCAACCAGTTGCAAAGCATTTTAACATCGAGGGTCACAGCCTGTTGGACTTTTCCATAACAGCAATAGAGATGCCAGCAGATCCAGCAGCATTGACCAAAAGGGAGAACTTTTGGATATACTCTCTGGACACATTGGCACCACATGGCCTGAACCTGGAGGACAGTACCACCACTACTTAGCTTCTGCAAATGAAGCCCCTCTGAGCATTCCATCCTCAAAGCACTATAACTGCCACCTTGGTAACAGCATTTGTATGTTGGCACCTGATGAAGGCGGAAGCTGAAACGTTTTGTTAATAGAATAAAAACCTCTGTTTGGTTAATCACAATTACGTATATATATATATTTTAGGTGATTAACGGAATCCTTATAGGGATCCAGAGCAAGCTTGAGTGGGGTTCTGTTTGTTGCTTTCAAAACTGTCTTATCTGGATATATATATGGATATATATAAATATGGATATGGACTGCCTTCAAGTCAGGGTTTTCATGGTAAGCGGTATTCAGAGGGGGTTTACCATTGCCTTCCTGTGAGGCTGAGAGGCAGTGACTGGCCTAAGGTCACCCAGTGAGTTTCATAGTTGTGTGGGGATTCAAACCCTGGTCTCCCAGGTCGTAGTCCAGCACCTTAACCACTACACCTCTCCTTCTTGTCCACACTTTAAAGCCTGAAAAACCAATGGTATATTACACCACATCAGCCAGCATAGCCAATGGTCAAGGATGCTGGGAGTTGTAGCCCAACAACTAGAGGGTCACAGATTTGCCTTCGCTGATCTAATGTATGCCTGACTGGTGCAAGTGCAATCTAATTGTGTAAATCACAATGAAAACCATCATGTTTAGGTTGTTTTTAACTGGTTTTAATTATGTGTTTAAATTTGTTGTAACCTGCCTTGGGACCTTTGGGTGTAGGGCAGATAACAACAACAACAACAATAATAATAATAATAAAGATTTCCCATTCATGCTGCCTACCTTCTTCAGACAAGAAATAGGACCATCAATCTCAGTGCCAGATTTCATAATTTCAACTGTTTGAATGTTACGTATTTTCAGGTTTTGTTTATGGAGTTTGAATTACAAACTTAAACCAAAAATCCTGCTGATTACTGTCAAGGCAATAATGTGGTGTTATCGAGTTTGATACTTTGATGACACTTTAGTCTGACTTTCAACAGAAACCATAACTGGTAATCCTGGAAGATAAAATTAAAATTAGGACAACATAAATCTGAGGATTTTGCAAGCACATCTGAGTCAAGAGAACATGCAATTCCTTTAGATTAAAAGACCATCTGGAAGGAACCTGGCATTTTATGCTTTGTAAAGCATCCTACACCTTGATGGCATAACAGCAACAGCAGAACAGCGACATCATAAGAAGAATATGCTTGAGAATTCTTTCCTGAATGCTGCTTTAGCTGTAATTCAGTTAACAAGCACATTTGAGCTGAATAGAGGTGACTGTTACTGAAGGGTAGCTTGAGTGGAATGCATAATACTAGAACCTGAGATTATCCAATGAAGCTGAATGGCGAGAGGTTCTTGACAGACAAACGGAAGAACATACAGCCACATCGTTAAATTATGGAAAGTGTTGTTGTTGTTGTTGTTAACGTACAATTACAGGCCAAAATGGCTTCAAAACAGTTTACAAGTATAATTTTTTTTGAAAATCATATACAATTAAAATACATAATTTAAAAATTCCATCAAAACATTAAAGCCCATCCATAATTAAAATTTACAATAAAACAAGCCTAATAAACAGCAAAACAATTAAAATAGTTAAACAGCAATTTCACTACCACAAGATACAGGGATGGCCAACAAACTGGACAGCTTTGATTAGACAAATTCACAGCAGATGAGGCTACCAGTGGCTACTAGTTGTGATGGCTACACTACCTCTAGTAATTGCCTCTGAGTACCAGTTGCTCTGGAACATGAGCAGAAGAGCTTGTGGGATGCCCATAGGCATCTGGTCGGCCACTTGAGAACAAGATGCTACAGTTAGTAGGCCTACGGTTTGATCCAACAGGGCTTTTCTTATGTTCATGTAATCACTTGCTTCTTGAGCAGATTGCCATATGCTGAGAATAGGGTTACCAGGTCCATGGCCTGAGACTGATCCTGTATCTGTAGGAGAAGAGAAGGTCAGCCAAGTGCAGGTGTTCTTGCAACTCTGTAGTGGGAAAAACCACAAGGGGGAATTCTCCCTTCCCCCTCCACAACTTTTAAATATACAAGACCTCTTGGAGGCTGGGCCTGGCAACCAAGAGGTCTTTTGTATCTTTAAAAGTTGGGCAGGGGGAAGGGAGAATTCCACCTTCTGGTTTTTCTCATTACAGAGCTGCAAGAACACCTGCACTTGGCTGACTTTCTCTTCTCCTCAAGATACAGGATCAATCTCAGGCCAAGAACCTGGCAACCCTAGCTGAGAAGGATGCAACATCCCCCTCCTTCCCTGAATTTCTGATAAAATGCAGATGTGTGGTAATATTTTCCTCACTATTTGGCAGACATGGCTTACCAGGTTACTTGGCTTACCAGGTTGTTTGAGGAAACAACTTACCATTTAGTTTACGTGTTTCCAAAGTTACAAAGTTGGCAACTCTAGAGAACTGGCCATCCCTGAACCTTGGTGGAGCCAGACAACTTGAAAGAGTGTAACATTCTATTTGTACCCTGTACTAATATAAATTAATATAAATTTTCTGGGAAAATATCCAAAACTGTTTACTTTTATAGGTTAGCCAGACTACTGATCTGATCATATAAGGTAATTTCTATGAATTCTTACCCCAGATGACCAAGGCAACATTGCTGAATCCTATAATATTTTCTCCCCCAGGACAAATTTGGCTAAATAGTGATATTGCCACTTTCAGTGTTTGTTGTTGTTATGTGCCTTCAAGTCGACCACGACTTATGGCGACCCCATGAATCAGTGACCTCCAAGAGCATCTGTCATGAACCACCCTGTTCAGATCTTGTAAGTTCAGGTCTGTGGCTTCCTTTATGGAATCAATCCATCTCTTGTTTGGCCTTCCTCTTTTTCTACCCCCTTCTTTTCCCCCCAGCATTATTGTCTTTTCTAGTGAATCCTGTTTTCTCATGATGTGTCCAAAGTATGATAATCTCAGTTTCATCATTTCAGCTTCTAGTGACAGTTCTGGTTTAATTATTGGTCTTTTTTGCAGTCCATGCATGGTATGCACAAAGCGCTCCTCCAACACCACATTTCAAATGAGTTGATTTTTCTCTTATCCACTTTTTTCACTGTCCAACTTTCACATCCATACATAGAAAATGGGATACCATGGTCTGAATGATCCTGACTTTGGTGTTCAGTGATACATCTTTTCATTTGAGGACCTTTTCTAGTTCTGTCATAGCTGCACTTCCAGGTCCTAGCCTTCTTCTGATTTCTTGACTATTGTCTCCAGTTTGGTTAATGTGCCAAGGTATCCTTGACAAGTTCAATGTCCTCATTGTCAACTTTAAAGTTACATAAATCTTCTGGTGTCACTTTTTTTTTTCATGTTCAGCTGTAGTCTTGCTTTTGTGCTTTCCTCTTTAACTTTCATCAGCATTCGTTTCAAATAATTACTGGTTTCTGCTAAGAGTATGGTATCATCTGCATATCTTAAATTATTGATATTTCTCCCTCCACTTTTCACACCTCCCTCATCTTGGTCCAATCCCGCTTTCCGTATGATATGTTCTGCGTATAGATTAAATAAATAGGGTGATAAAATACACCCCTGTCTCACACCCTTTCTGATGGGGAACCAATCGGTTTCTCCATATTCTGTCCTTACAGTAGCCTCTTGTCCAGAGTATAGGTTGCGCATCAGGACAATCAGATGCTGTGGCATCCCCATTTCTTTTAAAGCATTCCATAGTTTTTCATGATCTACACAGTCAAAGGCTTTGCTGTAATCTATAAAGCATAGGGTGATTTTCTTCTGAAATTCCTTGCTCCGTTCCATTATCCAGTGTGTGTTTGCAATATGATCTCTGGTGCCTCTTCCCTTTCTAAATCCAGCTTGGACGTCTGGCATTTCTCGCTGCATATATGGTAACAGCCTTTGTTGTAGAATCTTGAGCATTACTTTACTTGCATGGGATATTAAGGCAATAGTTTGATAATTACTACATTCCCTGGGATCCCCTTTCTTTCCAATTGGGATATATATTGAACACTTCCAGTCTGTGGGCCATTGTTTAGTTTTCCATATTTCTTGACAGATTTTAGTCAAAATTTGGACTGATTCAGTCTCAGTAGCTTGTAGTAACTCTATTGGTATGCCATCTGTTCCTGGCGATTTGTTTCTTCCAAGTATTTTAAGACCAGCTTTTACCTCACATTCGAAAATGTCTGGTTCTTCATCATACGGTTCCTCCATGAATGAATTTGTCATCCTTGCATCTCTTTTATAGAGTTCTTCAGTGTATTGCTTCCATCTTCCTTTTATTTCATCTTGGTCAGTCAGTGTGTTCCCCTGTTGATTATTCAACATCCCTACTCATGGTTTAAATTTCCCTTTCATTTCTCTAATCTCTTGAAATAGGGCTGTTGTTATTCCCTTTTTGGGAACTTTCAGTGTAAGCATCCTCAAATTCATTATTAGATTTAAAGGCATGTACTAAAGATAATAACATTTAAGCTTCAGAACTGAATTTATGTCTTTAGATCTACTTATGTGGTTTAAAAAGAGCCTTTGGCATCAGTGAAACATTTTTGTTGGTTAATATATGTCATGTGAAATAGCTTAAGCCTAATTATCATGCAGAATTAGGCAAAAATAGTATCTTTTTATCAGAGAATGGAAACTAATGCTTGTGTTGGAACAAAACAGGAATACAAGATAAGGTAAACTGTTATAATGTGGTGCATTGTACATTTACTCATTTAAATGCAATCTCTTCTTAACAAAGTGAATATTTTAAAAGCTACCTTTGTCTTTGGATGCAGGAGAAGAGACAAGGAAATTAATATTTTCATAATATATATGTCATCTTATATTTCATGCCTGAATCATTTGAAAATGCAGATTAATTTGCAAACAGTTTAGAGAGCTGAACTATTGAATTGGGTCCTCTAAGATTTAGGATTTGTCATCTCTTAAAGTTGACACCCAGTGAGAGCTTGTCAATTACAAAGGAGTGAAATGAAGTGAAAATAAGTCTCATCTTCATCTTCTCATTTTATGCATGGCTGGTTATGGAGAGACATCATTTACAAGCTGAGAATAATTACTTGCAAAGTTATGTTTTACCCTAAACCCAAATTATTTATTATTTTATTCCATTGTAATGAGGCAGTCATTGTAATTTAATAATAATCTTATCACCCAAATTACTCTACAAGGAATCATTTGGCCATCCAAAATGTGAGTTTTATGAGTTAAAAAAATATTTTTTTTTAGTATTAGTCAGATACTGTATCTTTTCCTGCAAAGAACCAGCTTTTTCATGATGAGTTATTTAGAATTCAATGATTTTATTAATATGTAGCCATATATAATTTAGCAAATATATTAAAGTATGAATATGCTATAGGGAAAACAACACCATAAAACCCTCTACCTGTTTACATAAATACATATCATAATTTTCTTTCAGTGTCCATGTGTACTATATTAGCAATATTTCTGTTTGTTTACGCCATTCTGCTAACAGTGATCATTTTATAGCCTGGGCATAATTTAGCAAATACTGTTGCTCTGCAGCCTTTATTCATTGCGCAAGGCACATGCAAGAATTCTGTCCATTTTTTAAATGAATGAAATACAGCAGCAGTGTTTGCTAGGTTTCACCTCTGTCATTTTCTATGATTCTTCTTTTGCACTATAAGCATAATATTACCAATACCTCCATCTAAATGTTGTTGCTTTGATCCTAAACAGGTTTCTGTGGACAGATCAGCTTTGTGGATGTGATCCATAGGTAAAAGGGTTTTGCACAGGGTAATAAAACATATGTGAACTGACTGTTAGGTGAAAACAAATTCCATTGGAATCAATACAGGCAGGGTAAATACAAAAGGGGAGGGCAAGTCTGATAAAGGAACTAAGGTTGTGTTGACAGACATACGGCATGCTAATTGGAATCAGTGAGCAAAGAACACAGAATCTATGGTGATCCTGGAAATGCTTTGTTTTATGGAGGTCCTTGCTCTAAAACACACTTACTTGGAAGCAAGTTATGTTGGGAACCATAGGCTGCACTACCAAGAAACACCTCCAGTCCAATTAAAAGCTACATGTTCATGGAACTAGACTTCAGAATTTTTTGTGGCAATCCGTAAGCTGTGGAATTCACTCTCCACAGAGGTGCATCTGGCACCTTCACTGCATAAATTTTGTCATGTGCTAAATATACACTTCTTCCTGGGCCCGGGCCTTTCACATTTGAGATATGTTTTTTGCCTATTGTTGTGACTGAAAATTGTTTTAGCTGATTTTAGTATTGCATTTTATATCGCTGTAACTCACCTTGGGACCTTATTTATTTATTTATTTATTTATTTAAGCTTATATACCGCCCGACTAGCAACAGCTCTCTGGGCGGTGAACATTAAAAATACAATAAAAATAACACAAAACTGTACACAAAACTGTACAGTCTAAAATCAAAATATAATAATTTAGAATTAACAGGAATTAAAATGCCTCAGAGAAGAGAAAGATTTTAACCTGGTGCCGAAAAGATGATAGCGTCATTGCCAGGCGCAGCTCCTCGAGGAGACCATTCCATAGTTCGGGGGCCACCACTGAGAAGGCCCTAGATCTTGTCACCACTCTCCGGGCTTCCCTATGAGTCGGAACCCGGAGGAGGGCCTTCGTAGTAGACTGTAGTGTACAGGCCGGTTCATATCGGGAGAGGCGTTCCGACAGATATCGTGGTCCCGCGCCGTATAAGGCTTTATAGGTAAGTACCAACACTTTGAATCTGGCCCGGAAGCATATTGGAAGCCAGTGCAAACGGGCTAGCACAGGTGTTATATGCTTAGACCGCTTAGTTCTTGTTAGCAGTCTGGCCGCCGCATTTTGCACTAGCTGTAGCTTCCAAATCGTCTTCAAAGGTAGCCCTACGTAAAGCGCATTGCAGTAGTCCAGACGCGAGGTTACCATAGCATGTACCACTGATGTGAGGTCCTCCTTACTCAGATAGGGACGTAGCTGGGCTACCAACCGAAGTTGGTAGAACGCATTCCGGGCCACCGAGGCTACATGAACCTCAAGTGTGAGGGAAGAGTCTAAGATGACTCCCAGACTACGCACCTGTTCCTTTAGGGGGAGTGTAACCCCATCCAGGACAGGGTATATATCCACCATCCGATCAGAGAAACCATCCACCAACAGCATCTCAGTCTTGTCAGGATTGAGTCTCAGTTTGTTAGTTCTCATCCAGTCCATTGTCGCAGCCAGGGAACGGTTCAGCACGTCAACTGCCTCACCTGAAGAAGATGTAAAGGAGAAGTAGAGCTTATGGTGAAGGGTGGTAAGAAATTGTAACAACAGTAGTAACTGGATAGGGAATCACACACACAAATGTGTGCTGTATGCATGGTCCTCCAATCTGACCCAACCACTAGGGCTGTACTTACTAGCTCTTTATGATATTTGGAAATTCCAGCAATCAGTGGCTCAGTAGGGACTACAAAGGATGAATTTGGTCAAAATAGGGGAGAGGGAAATGAGACGGGGGCCTTGTGTATTTCATTAAAGGCCGTTGTACCTTTTCCCACACAATTTCAGCATTGTTAGCGTAAATCAGGTCATACTCTCTGCTGGACTGGAGTCAATGAATGAAGGAGGATGATTCACCTTACCTTATATTTTGGTTCTGCAGTTCAGTTATGCAGGAAAAAATCATTTCTTTTCTTACAAAATAAATAATGCTTTGATCATGTAAAAGCTTATTGCCATATTGCCATAGCTGGGAAATGAAGAGGCAAGACAAGATTAAGTGTGGGTAAATCAAGGGCCACATTTATTTAAATAAAGCCAATTAAATGCTTGATTGCATAATAAATGATCTGCAGAGACAAGTGTGGGACCTAATTCTTACCCAATAGGGCGAGGGCACCCTGCCATGGGAAAGGGGGTGGTCCAAGCCCAATCCCCTCTTCCGGACCCCATCCCCGCAGGGTGGTTAGGGAGACCTTCCTGCTCCACCCCTCTCAGGGCCGCACAACCTCTGAGTGGGTGTTACAGGTTAGCCCCAAAGGTGAGCCTTATCCTGCCAGCTGGCCGCACAACCTGAAAGGCAGGCCTCAGAACCCACCGATCACCTTAAAGGGTGCCTAAGGGTGGTCACCAAACCCTATCCTGTGAAATTCCCACACCTATCCGCCACAGAAGAGGACAAGCCTCAGCTTAGTCCCTCTTCTCCCACCTGCAACAAATAATTATGCGCAGGGCACTCTGCAGATCAGTCAAAACCAGATCATTATCCAGGTCAGACATATGAGCACCATCTGACCAGTAAAGATCCACCCTGCCACACTTCACCTGTGGATGATGTATTACCTCGCCCTGCTTATCAGCAAGGGCGAGCCGGACTTCCCTATTTACCTTTCGACTAGCCTTATTCAGGCCTGTGGGATCATTCCCACCCCTCCAAATCCTCCTCTGGAGGATATTGGACCAAACAATCATGGTTCTAGGCCACCTACTGCATATGGCCGCAAAGTCCAGGCAAGCCTGAATGATAAGGGCTTTCCCCTTCAACATTCCCAGACCATTGCCACCCAAATGTATAATCAAATCCTGTGGAGGGTACTGCACCAATAAAGCATCAAACAGCGTTGGGAGGAGGTGTTCCCACAGCATGCCATGTCTACCCAGCCACTGGACCAGAGTGCAATGGCTGAACCCCAACTGGGTTTCGTGCCTGATCTGTGATGCCCTCCTCTTGGCCCAGAACTCCATCTACGGCCATGACTCTCTCCAGCACCCTCCAACTTGTTAAAACAGAAACAATTATCAATATGCTCAGCAGCACAATGGTTAAGGAGGGCCCTTAAATGGCCTACCGCCAGTGCCCCACTGCTCCCACAGCCCAACATAGCTACTATAGAAACTACACCCATCTGGAAAGAGTGTGTACCAAACTGGTTGGGATCCAACCCCAAATATGACCGTAATTAGAAGCTCCAGTCAGCTCTTCAAAGGCAGAGAGCGGTCACTGCACTCTATTATAATGTGAGTAGTAGTTTCCATAATGTCCATACTGGGTAATTGCATCCTTATTATCAGAGGAGTCCTTGCTGGCTCAGCAGAACAGTAGATCAGTTGGGATTAGATATGGTATGTGGAAAGAACTAATGAAATGATCCCTAATAAATCATGGCCACAACAGTCTTGGACGCAATGCACCATGTGCAAAGTCCATCCCTTCGACTTCTCAGGTGTGTTTGCTACTCCTGATACAAGTGTCGAAGATGGCTGTTTCTGTTCCTCCTATCTCAGAAACTGGTCAGGTTACAGTGACAAGGCCCATCTGACAATGGACCCAAACTGAAACTTAGTCAAAGGCTGACCATCCTGATGACAAAATAACAACCCTCTAGACTTACCTCTAAGCCGCAAAATGAACCTAAAGCCCAGACTGCACACAGCCTGTGTACATGGAAGAGGCCAAAGTGATAATTAAACCTCAGCCCCTCTGGTCAGTCTCTGACTTGCACAACTAAATCCAAACACAGCTGCCACTTACCAAAACATCACCTCCTCCAAAGCCCAACCAGATCCGTGTTTTCTTAAAAGGGGGCAAAGCAACTCTCCCATCCAAAAGCCCTCTGCCCCAAAACAGAACAAACAAAAACACGCTATAACAGCACTGCATGAAATAAGACTGCCTCAGAGCTAGAACTACATAAAGATACCCAAAGCCTATGAAAGTCCAACAGCCTCAGCCCATTCCACTAGCTATGCCTTTGCACACCAGTTATCCTGAAAAATAACCCCAAAACCCAAAGCCCCAGAAGCAACAGAGTGAATTTACACTCCACCTCCAATAATAAGTTCCATCGCCAAAAGAAACCCAATTAAATTGCTCCAAAATTTCTGGTGCATCTAATGCTGGCCATGCTACACTTCAACTCCCCTAACTTCACTGCTGGTAAACGGCAAGCTTGCACCATTGAGTCAAGCTCAATTCCCCAAAAAGGTAAATACAGGCGAAGGACCCTCTGTTTTTCCCATGGCCAAGGCACCCCTAGCTCAGCAGACACCAGTCAAAACACAGACATAGGTCAAAACACTGCTGTGAGCAAGCATAGTAGGGTAGTCAAATAGACCCAGTACCCTTCTCTTCGCTACTTATTTATCTATTTATTTATTTAATGTATATAGCCGAAGCTCTCTGGGCGGTTTACAGTAACTAAAAACATTAAAAACAAATATACAAATTTAAAATGCATCTTTTAAAAACAATTTAAAACTCAATTTAAAAATTTAGCACAATTTTTTTTTAAATTACTCTTATATATTTTTCCTGCACCACTAGCTCCATTCCAACTACCGACTTAAAATTCCCTTACATGTAAGGGCTACGTTCCCCAACAAATGAAATCCTAAAACCAAACCAAACACTTTTCCCCACATAGAGTGTGTCCACCTGCCTAGGATGCTGACAGAGCAAATGCAAACCCACAAATATTAATCAGGGTGGGACCCCTTACCTAAAGGCTGCCCTCCAGATCCGAGCTTCTTCCCCTTCAGAAAACCCTTAAACCTCTCAGCTCTAGAGCAGCTGGTAAAAGGATGGGAGTCAGTTCAGACTCATGTCTAAATTTACACAGGTTCCTGTTGCAAAAGCCCTTAACACTGAACACCCAACAGAGCAGGCAGGGTTGAATTTCCTGCCCCGTGGACCCACAGGAAGGCGCCACAGTATCAGACTGACCCAGTAAATGCTTACTATCTGCCCTATCCTCTTGCACGGGTCGAGCTGCAATCATGAACTGCAACCACAACCAGGGTCCTTTCTGTCCCACTGTAGGCTTATATCCACTGCCGCTCTCATCCTAAAAGATTTATCATAGGCCAGCCATGCTGACCCCATGAATTCTGTATGCACCCTAAATATTATGTCCAGGTACTTCACCAAAGCTGCTGCCCTCATAGGCTGGCGCTGAATCACCACCCCCATATAAATTAAAATTCCTGCTAACCAATTACCCCAGGTCCTATCCACCTTTTCCTTTTAAAATTTCTCATTGTCTCTCTCCTCCTGCTTATCCCTTTCTTTCTGCTTGGGCTCTCAGTATAACAGGGAAAACACATCCATGCATTCTTCCTTCCAAATATGCTCCCATGTTGCCAATAGCAAATAGGCCCCCAGAGGAGCTGACATCACCCCAAATGGAACAGCACCAACCTGGACAGAAGACAACGGGTTGGCAGTGAGGTAGGCAGCCCCTGCCCATGGGGGCCCCAACCTATCTACAATCATCATAGGCTGCTTCTGGGCAGAAGGAGAAACACCCCTTCCAGATCCAGCAAATAGTGCCCCTGAATATGCAGATATGATATCAAGGCCCTAATCCACAGAGGATGACATGTCCTGAGTGAAGGAGGCCACTGCTGAGCAGGCTGCTTTGGGGCCTTGCCCGTTTCCTAGGGCCAAACCCACCCTTCTTAGGAGGCATGGCCCACAACCCAGATGGCTACTACCTAAAAATTACCTTACCAAAATGGTTGACAGCATAAGAACTTACCAAAATGGCCACCCTCCAGAAGACCCTACCAAAATGGCCACCCTCCAGAAGACAAATGGCCACCCTCCAGAAGACTCTACCAAAATGGCCACCTTCCAGATGACCTTACCAAAATATCTGCCTTCCAGATGACCTCACCAAAATGGCCACCCTCCAGATGAGCTTTCCAAATGGCTACCAATCACCTATCAAATGACAACCTTCCCCAAATGGCTGCCTCACAGAAAGATTGCCAAAATGGCCACCAGGCAAAGAAAAGCCCAGTCACATGGCCCCAAACTACCACCCATGCTCCAACACTAACAGTAGGCCCCAAATGATTCCAGCCCTCCAGGCCCTTAACAGGCCAGCCAGACTGCACAGGAGGCTGCTAAGTGAAGCAGGCCTGCCAGGGCTAGCAGAGACTCTCTCTGCCCAGACTCCAAACCTTGCAGGCCCCCTGCCTCAACCGCTCCAAGCCTGTCTCTCATGCTTCAATGCTGAGAAGCTGACCCACCAGGTCCTCTCTCTCCCACCTTGTGCACCGCCGAAACAGATAACCAGCCAAGGCCCAAAGCTCCTAACATGGCTAGCAACCTGTTCTGTCTAAGGCCTAAAGCACCTAACGTGGCCTAGCAACCTGCTCCGTTGTCATGTCAGGCCAGAAAGAGGCCGAGGGGAGATGGAGCAGGGCTTAAATAGCCACCCTGCTCCACCCCCTATGTGACAGGCATGCGTGGCGATGCCACCCCCAAAAGGGGAAGGGCATTGAAGCCATGTCAGGTCTTCCCCAGCATGACTGCAAAGCAGAGCTTGGAAAAGTTACTTTTTTGAACTACAACTCCCATCAGCCCCAGCCAGCATGGCCACTGGATTGGGCTGATGGGAGTTGTAGTTCAAAAAAGTAACTTTTCCAAGCTCTGCTGCAAAGGCCTGCCATTGCCAGAGCTCTTGGGTCTGACAATGAGGGGAATTACATATGATGGAATGACTCCTCTTTGCTATTAGGTATATTCACTAATAGGCAAAAAAATCTTGCAGTTTAAGAATGTACCTATAGTTTAAGAATGCACCTATAGTTTAAGAATGTACCTTGGTCTGCCCAAGATGCATGTATTTAACCTAGTATGCTTAAATGACTCCATTTAAGGAAGGGTGGGCATGGTCAATTAAAAACATAGAGCACATCTAGAAATTTGCTAGAATATATTTCATCTTCCATTGTTTTATCTTGTGCAAAATAAGACACTCCTCATGTCCACTGGAGACTATTCTGAAGAATAGTCAGTGTCATTATGCCATAACTGTTTTTGGAATTTTTTTGTGTAAATTTTGCAAAGTGTTGCTGTACTTCACCTATTCACAGAAACAAAAGCAAAAGAAAATAATTTACTATAGAAAACGTCACTAAAATTGCGAACATATTTAAAGTGAATATCTGAAGTACTTCAACTATCTTAATATTGTTGCTTCCTCCCTGCTAAAATAAAATCAGCACAGCTGGTATTTGGGCGGATTGCAAGTGTTGCCACCACTCACCATATGCTCAGAGGCACATGTTACTAAGGTTGCCATATTGCCCGGTTAGCCGGGTTTTACCCAGATTCTTTGCATGCCACCCGGTGCCCGGCTAGGCCCTTAGGTGGCCCAGATTCTCAGCTTTAATTAAAAAAAAAAAGTTTCTAGGTGGTCCGGTTCTCGAGATATACATAAAAACGTCAGCCGCCCCCCCGACTGTTAAATCTTTCTTTAAACAGTACTGTATACAGTACTATAGCACTTTGCAGTTTTAACCCTGCCCGTTCAGAATTGCAGCCAATCAGTGAAGCCAGGATTGTGTTTCAGTTTCATTGACCTGAGGCAGTGTCTAGAAAACAAAATGGTGGTTTCCCCCCGTTTATCTGAAAATCTCATAAATTGGGTAAGTATATACATTTCAGTTTCTTTTCCTCTTGTGTGCAGGAGTCAGATCTTGGGCAGTGTTTTGAAAACCTTCCCAATACTTGCTTTTTGTAAAAGCAATGCTAATCCCATATGCCCAGAGTAAATCCCATTGAATTCAATAGGACTTACTTTTGAGTAGACATGGTTATGAATGTGCTCAAAATCAATGGGACTTTGGAGTGAATCTAAAAAAGAATTGTGTTTGTGTTCTAACGCTTTCTGTTCTCCCCCACCTCCAGTCCTATTTTAAAGCAAGTAGGCAGGGCTTACTTAGGTATTACAGCTTTTATTCTGTAGGAAAGTAATACTGATTTTTTAAAAACTAATACTGATTTTTCTGCAATGACCAACTGGTTTGACAATAAACTATTATATGGGCTGTATGTATTTATACATCTGCAGTGTCTGCGTGTATGGAGTCTTTCCAACAACCCTGTGAGGTAGGGTTGGAAACCAAGGCAGCTCACAACAAGAAATAAAGCCATTTAAAATCCAATAACCATAAAAACAAGTATAAACAGTTGCAAAACAGCATAAAGTGGCATTATTCAGAATTTTGGGTTGTGTGAATGAAGTTGTTTATTACTTGAGGTTGCATTTCTGTCCCTGTTTGAGTAAGTCCCACTGAATATACTGGGACTTGCTTCTGAATAAATAAACCTAGGATTGCACTATAAATATTTTTACAGTTTGTGTAAATAATAAATATATTTGATAGTCATGCTTATATAAATATTTCTTCATTTATCATATTTTTGGTTTTTGGTTAGGAATCCTGACTGGTTGTGAGATGCTTAGTTTTCTGCCTTACTCATAGGAATCTTGTTGTGGTTGGTATGGTATTGCATTTAAGAAATCATGGTACAAAATGGCCTGAATCAGTATAAGGCAGATTCCTTGGTTCCTAAAAGTGGGAAGAGACTCAAGGGCCACAGTGACTCCAACATTTATTTATTTTTATTTACAACATTTATATACCGCTTTATTGTAAAAAATCTCAAAGCGGTTTACAGAAAGAATTAAAACAATAAAATTATTGGCAAAAGCATTAAGAACAGATACTTTAAAACATTCAAAATAATAAAACCAACAATGAGTTAAAAACAGATTTAAAAACACAATAGCTTCCACATGCCTGGAGAGGCTTGCCTCAAGAAAACTGATTTTAGCAGGTGCTGAAAAGAGGCATCTGCCTAATGTCAATAGGCAAGGAGTTCCAAAGTGTAGGTGCTGCCACTTAACAGGACTGATTTCTTAGAACAGCAGAACAAGTACTATGTGGCACCCATAGCATGGAAAGCACAGCTTGAACTTGGCCTGGTAGCAAATCAGCAACCAATGCAGATTTCAGAGCAGAGGTATTATGTGCTGATAGGATCTCCCTCATGTCAGCAATTGTGCTGCAGCATTCTGCATTAACTGCAGTCCCCAGGTCAGGTTGTGCTGCATGGGGATTTCTGTGACCTTGGCTGACTGCTAGGATTTTTTTAGTTTGGGTTTTTGGTTATGAATCCTGACTGGTTGTGGGATGCTGAGTTTTCTGCCTTACTCATAGGAATCTTGTTGTGGTAGGTATGGTATTACATTTAGGAAAGTGATACTGCCTTTTGTGTTGTTTTTTTCCTATTTGCATTTCACTTATCTTTAACCTCACTCCGTTACAGCCATAGAAGCAACAGCAACATATGCAAGACAATTAACTCCCATTAGTGATAAGAGCAAGAATTTATAATTATTATTTCAATTAAAACAAGGGGCTTATCAATACTTTGAAGACCAGATATTTATTTTCTTTCTGAGCCCAGGACTGGGTCTTTCATGATGCCCGGGGGGGGGGGAGCAGGAGAGTAGTCGATAAGACAGACATCCTGGCATTGATAATCTAATTAGCAAGGTATGTCTGGGGTTGTTGCACACTTCCAGGCCCATTTTGAGTATGGAGGTGGAACCTGTGTAGATGTGGTTGATCAAACGGAGAAGAAATATTGAGTTAAGCAAAGCTCTGCTTTTATAAAACCTAAGAAACATACAGATACTTTAAATGTCTGAGTGCCTGCACCAGTGGAATACTGGAGGAACTTGTAAAACTTGCTGCAACAGTATTTAGAACTGAGCATGTGGTGTGAAAGACTCCTTTTCCTAACATTTTGGCTTCTTGTTTTTCTCCACCCACCACATTTTTGAAATATATCGTATATGGTTAACCGTACTGCTGCCCTGACTTACTTTGTTTGTTGATCTTTTGTGTTTTTATGATGTTTTTATATTGATTGTGTATTTTTATTGTTTTTATTATATTTGTAAGCTGTGCTGAGCTCTGTTTTTAACAGCAGAAGGGCAGGATATAAATCCTCTTAATCAATCAATCAATACTCCAGTGTTGGAAACTAGTCTACGCATTTAAGGCTGAAAATGTTGCTTTCAAAAAAAAGATTTCTCACATCTTTCCCCAGTTTTTGGTGGTAATTCCTAGGCACAAAAACAAAACAACTGGACAATCCAAATATTAATATGCAATATTATGCAAATAACATGCAAATAATTTACATAATATGCAAATTAGCCTGCCCGGATTTGTGGAACTGGAATATGGCAACCCTACATGTTACCAAATTCTTCCAAGCTACACAGCAAGTGGATTTGACTGTCAAAGACCAACTCAAATTCTGTTTGCATTTTTACAAATTTGTAGGGCAGTACAATATCACAGAGAGAAGGTCAGGTCTCCTGCTCCCCTGGTGCATTCACTATAGCTGCCCAATTTCTCTGCTTTTTAAAGTTTGATAGAAATATGTGTTGGCTATAGGTACATTCTTAAACCACAAGGTATTTTTGCCTATTAGTGAATTTCTCTGCTTTTGAATCTGGGAGTTAAGAAATGGGATCCTGTGCAAGTTTGCTGAGAATGGATTGATCATTTGCATGCATATTGAGTTCAGTGAGATTTACTCTCCTGCAATCATGGTTAGGATAGGTGAAACTGATCATGGGGAGGAGGATAAGGGAGGAAGGGAGGACTGGAGAAGGGAGGATGAGGGGAAGGGGGAAGAGGGGAGGGGAGGGGAGGGAAAGGGGAGGAAGGGGGAGGGGAGGAGTGGAGAGAGGGAGGGGAGAGGGGAAGGGGCAGGATAGAGGTGATAGAAGGTGAGAAGGAGGGCAGGGCAGGTTTGCATGCGTTCAATGGGATTTACTCTCATGTAATCATGCTTAGGAAAGGTGACTTTGACCATGGAGGTAGATGATAAAGTGGAGGGAGGGCTGGAGTGGTGCAGGGGGGAGGGGACAGTAGGAGGAGGAAAGGAGGGGAGGGGGAGAGGAAGGGACAGGGAGAGGAGGGGAGTGGGAGGAGGGAGGGGAGTGGGAGGAGGGAGGGGATAGGTGGGAGAAGAAGGGGGCAGGTTTGATCATTTGCATGCTTATTGAGTTCAACTGGATTTACTTCTGTGCAATCATGCTTAAGATATGTGAATGACATAGAGGAGGAGCATGGAGGAAGGGTATAGGTAGGGAGGAAGGTGGAGGGAAGAGGGGGTAGGGAGGGGAAATTGGGTGGGTGGGCACTGGGCTGAGGGAAAGCCCCTTTCCTTTTCAGAAGAAAAAGGTTGTAATCAGTATAATTATTTTTCAGCGTTTCCCCCACCTTTTTATTCTTCAGCAGACATGTGTAGTCTCTCACCCAAGTTTAAACAAATGCTGACCCCGGCCACATCCACACCAGATATTTATTCCATTTTAAACAGTCATGGCTTCCCTCAAAGAATCCTAGGAATTGTAGATTGTGAACGGTGCTGAGAGTTGTTCAGGAGACCATTATTCTCCTCACAGAGCTGCAGTTCCCAGAATTCTCTGGGAAGAGGGACTGACTGTTACTCTGGCCATTGGAGTCCTGTCAGGAGAATAGGAGTTTCCTGATTACCCAAGCCAAACAGCTGTTGGTTCTTACTGAGCATCCCTGCGCTTATCATTAACTTCAATGTAATTTTCTTAAATTAATTAAAAATCAGCCAAGCATTTTTTTTTACTTTTAAACTGCGGAAGATGAAGGTTAGAGTATGAGGCAAGTTCAGCAATAGGATTACAGATACTCTGTGAACATGGCTGATTTTTAATTAATTTCAACATATTATGAGACCACTGACAGAAAAAAGTCCAACAGGGGTCTGGATTTTTTTCTCGTTTTACACTTTGAACTCTCGATTCTCTCTGACTGTTTCGTGTATCACCATGAAAATTTAGAGGATTGTTAAGCAAGCATTTCTGAGTTCAGGACTATAAATATTGTAAGGTTTTGTTTTGAAATGAGCTTATGGGAAGCAGCAGAATGGCATGGGGGTATTTTTAATTTGACATGGCAGAAAAATATTCACGTAGGCTATAGTATACAGCCAATCTTGTGGCTGTATAATGTACTGTATGAAAAATGCCATCTTTTTTCATTCATTTTTTTAAAGTAGATTTTTCCATCCCATCCTCATTATATGTAAAACAGAGCACACAGTTTAGCATTGGACATATAACTATCTGATATACATAACCAAAGTATTTAGTAATCAGGCCATTATTTTTTCCTTTTATTTACTCCTTTAATGTATGATGACTATTATTGATATTATTTAATTATTATTTATTATTATTTAATTTATTATTTGAAATAGACATAATTAATAAAAACAATATTTATATCAGACTTCAGAGTATTCAAAGCACTTAAAGGGACTCAGGATGGTTTCCATCAAGGGTCCGGGGTCAAATGCAGCCTTCTGGTCCCTCTGTATTCAGTTTTCAGCACACACCTATTCCCCAGGATATACCTCTCCCTGGCCCTGCTCCGTGCCCTCGAGTGCCTTTGCCTCACTGGCATGTATCCCTGAGCTGTGATAATGCCTCTTACTTGCCTGGATGGAGGATAGGGAGATTGTGTGTGTTTGTGTGTGTCTGTGTGTTGTGTAAACCTCTGGTGTTTTGCAGGGCTGGAACGTAGCCTACTTTACAAAGGTGTGTGTTTGTTGCTCTGCCCACATTCAGCTCTGCCCCTGCCCACCACTGGGATGTGGCCACCAAAACCCCTGAAAGCAGCAGATTGAATTGGAAAGTGCCAAAGCAAGTGCGAACAAAAAAAGGCAGGTTGGGATTGAACGACAGACTATTGGAAGTGGATCAGAATTAGGCAGCGAACCCCATTCCTAGTGTGCATTTGGAATCTTATGTTATGCCCAGAAGTGGAATGAAGTGACAAAGACATGCAGGGTTTGGTATTCAGTGAATAAACCTAATTGTTTTGATGACTTCTCAGCTTCAGAAGTGAGACTATATTGTCATTCCTCTGTATTAATGCAGTGGTGGTATGGTGGCATATTCTACAGATGAGCTGGAAGGCTTTGAAAAGATTTCAGTTGACTTGGAAGAGTGCACAAATCATGTGGCTGTGGAAGAACCAGTGTATGGCACCAAGAAACCAATGCTCATGGAAACAGGGATGAAATATGGTAGAAGCTTGCAGGATAAGAATTCTTTCTACTAACCAGGGCTTCAACAATTAGAAAAAAATCATTTTATTTTAATTATTGTTCTTGCATGGGGCCCAAGATGGAGTATATGGAATTCCCAAGTAATCTCCCACTCAGACCTAGACCTGTTCATTGTTCCTTATTTTATTTCCCTTCAAAGAGCACAATGTGTAGGTTGTATACATGTCACCTGAATAATACAAGATCTGTTGCAAAAAATGTGGATTTGTGACTCACTTCAATGAGCATGGTGCCTAAATGCTCAAAATTGGACAAGAGCAATCATATGAACAAATCCTAACTCACAGCACTTTGCTACAGCAGGAATGAATTTGAACTCTAATTCACAAACATCTATAATGGTATGGAGGCCGCTTCACCATAAATGCCTAGTAAAATCTGGATGGAGGAATCATGGGCCACTGGCCTGATCCAGCAGGCTCTTCTTATGTTCTTATGTTCTTATCTGTGGGCATAACCTCATTCTTTCCCATGCCCAGTTCTCTCTTCCTGGGTATTGAACATTTACATAGAAGAAACCACTTCATTCACCCCATCTATGCTTTTTTCTCAATCTGAAGCAGCCTAGAAGGACCACACAGAAAGAGCTCTGATGACCTGTTTTGTGTATGAACTAAGATAAGATCCAGCATTTGGAGCAGATGCTTGAGCAGATGGGGAAGCTCAGTTTTGCATGCACCTAGCAGATCTCCTGAATTTTGTGACTTAACATTTTGCTGTGTGTATTAATATACCCTTTACATTTTCCCTCTTGCTTGCTTTCTCTCATTCTCTCTCTCTCTCCTCATTCAGTTTCAAAACTCTGGATAAAAGCTCTTCAAGTGCTTATATCTTCATGCAAGCATTATTGACTTCTTGATTGAAAAGCAAGTCTTTTCTGTTTATGAACAGTTTTGTGTAATGCAGCCTGGCATTTCTCATCACTATTCCTGGTAGTCTTCTCTTATAAAGCTTAATGGATGTCAAAAACGAGTCAAATGAATCAAGTATGAAAAATAAATAGACAATAGAGAGAACCAGTGTATGTTAACAAATGTCACCCCAAAAGGAAAGTGGGGGAGGGTCTCTGTAAGTTAAAAACTCCAGGCAAGGAGAAGCACTTCTTTAAAATACATGTGAGCTGTTATCATGGAAGTTTTGCTAGTTGCTGTGAGTAGTTTGTATATTGTGTGGTTTTCCCAAATAGTGCTCAGCTTACGAAGGGGCTGAGATGCAGGAGGAGGGGAAATCTTTCCTTTCCACTGATTTAGACAGATTAACTGGCCTAATTGGGCCTAAGCTGCTGTGAAGAGAGAAAGAAAAAGGTGAAAGCACGGGCTCTCCAAGTCCTCAAGTCACATCCTCCTGGTTGACTGGTCTGCTTAGCCAAGCTGAAACTGGTCTTATTGTCATGTTGGGTACATTAATTGGAGTGCAGACTAATTTGCAAGAATGCTTTAGTGCCCTTTAAAAGGTGATTTAAAATTCAAAGTGATGGAAATTGTATAAAAGCATGCTGATCTGATCATTACCCAGAATTCACTTTGACAGTTCATCTGTTTATCTGTTTTTATTATTTAGGTTTTAAGTACACCATGAAAAACTTGCATGATGCTGCAACAATACACTAGGTTCTTTGGAATGCTTAATAATACCTCCTCTTTTTTGGACTCAGAGAATGCAGAGAGCAGGGATTCCTGCTTTGGTTAAAAATGAATATATTTTATTAATGGTATTATCAGTGAAGCTTATATTTCTTTTGTTTAAAATGACAATATGGAAGGATAAGCTTATTGGAATACTAGATGGAGCAATCATATGAATGTTTTAATAAAATAGACTTACACAGTGATAATGATGAATCTGATGTACAGTTTCTATTAGAAAGAGTATAAGTTTGCAATTTAATATATTAAGGCTGCAATCCTTTACATGTCTAATCAGAAGTAAGCTCCATTGGGTTCAATGGGATTTACTCCCAGGTAAGTGTGGACTGGATTGCAGTCTTAAACTGTAAGCTCCTTGAGCACAGAAAAAGGATTTTCTTCAGCACTTGCTTTGGATAGCAGGTCACTTTGCCTTGGACTGCTTCATGTAAGCCCTGTTTTGCCTTGGGTCCAAAACAGAACCTCACCAGAAAATCAGAAGCTTTGTGTGTCCTTGTTGGCTATCATAGGGAAAGCACGAAATAGCTATAACTTTTTTGGGGGGGGGTGAAACTGAACGAAATTTGCAAGCATATCACTTCTGAAGGAAAGAAACCTATCCAATGTCAGACAAATAGGTACAGAGGTACAAGGAGTCTTTTAAAGTTGGGGGGGGGTTAAGAGAATGCCTAAAACACTTCTTTTCTTGGAAGGAGTGATATTTGCAGGCATAATAGTTCCTTCTAAAAGGATGAAGCCTGTCATATTTTAGACATATATATGCCTTTAAATTGATTGGGGAAGGGGCTGATCTCTTTTCCTTTGAGAAACTGCCTTGTGGATACCACAAACTTTGTTTTGCCCCTGTTTTGTCTTTGTTTTCTTCACAACTGGACTGCTTTTTGTCACTAAACAAGGATTACAGTTTTAAAGAACAAAATCATTAAACAATCTAAAATATTATAAACAACATTTAAAGATTAAGATCAAAGATTAAAAGCAAAGAGAGAAGAGAAATTAAAACTTCAATATTATAAGTAAACATCTTTGAAAGCCAGGAAAAATGAAAACATATTTACTATCCACTTTAAAAAGTCAGGAACGGGGCTAATCATGAGGCAATTTCACAATTGGGGTGCTACCACAGAGAAGGCCCTGTCTTGAATTCTCACTAATTGAACCTCTTTAGGTGGCTTCTGAAGATGATCATTAGCCAGAAATGATTGGAGGCCATTTCAGATTTAAGACTGGCATAATATGGTCTGAAAAGTGCACACCAGAAAGCATCCTGGCTGCTGCGTTCTGCAGCAGCTGCAGTTGCTGAATGCTCTTCAAACCTAGCCCCACATAGGAGGTGTTGCAGTAATTTAATCCGGAGGTAACCAAGGTATGTGTTACTGTATACAGATCAGCCTCCTCCAGAAAGGGACACACCTGACAAAGCAAAGCAAAGGCACTCCTGGCCACAGCAGCCTCCTGAGCATCCAGAAGCAATGCCAGGTGCAGGAGCATCCTCAAACTGTGAACATGGTTCTTTAGAGTGGTAGCCCATCCAGAGTAGATTCTACTTATTATTTATTTAATATATTTATATCCCACCCTTCCTCCCAGTTGGAGCCCAGGGCAGCAAACCAAAACACTCAAAACACTCTAAAGCATCATAAAAACAGATATACATCTGTTATTACAGTAACTACAATAGGTCTTTCTCCTTCCTATTTGACATCTATGGATTTGGTGCATGCTACAATGATAGTCAAGCAGAGACTACTTGACCATCAAGAGCTCCGTGGAGCTGCATGGGGCCCATGTTCCCTTAAGTCATCGGAGATTTGAGGTTACCCTTACAAAGATGGGAAGCCTTATTTCGGATGGCTATGAGGAGGATTCTGGCCACCATTCCTTCTAGGCGTGGGAGTCACATAGACAACAGTGAATAGAACTGATGTAGCAGACTGAACATATGCCAAGGATACTGATATCACAGGAATGCATAGGGGAGGGTGGCTAGTATGGGGGTAGAGCATCACAGTAGCATAGAATAATTGGATGAGACTGTTGCTATGGCTATGATGAATGTAGGGGTATATATATGTCTGTACCCAACCACCATTTTAGTCGAGTTATGTACTTTGCTGCAGTGAAGCACTTCACTGAATAAACAACTTTTAAACAGGCTTTGGCTTCTTCATTGAGTCTCCCACAAAACAGAACCCGTTGTAAATTCCATGACATATCCTGGTGTCAGAAGTGGGATGTAGTGATCTCCAGGTCAAGGTTCCCTGGAGAGGAGAGTATGGCTGGCAGACAGTGCGCAATATGAGAGGTAAAAGGACCTCTGTTAAAAAAACCTCCTGTCTGTCCTTTACTCTCCTTCCTTGGGTTCATCATCTGGTGGTAAGCACTCCCATAGATTTACAAAGCCCTTGCATTAAGGTTTCCCCTTAGGAAAACACTCACGACTGAGGGTAAGCAGTCCCTCTGTCTCTGGATGGATGTTAGGTCTGGTTCTGGTTAGGCAATCTGGTTCTGGTGGACATCCTAATGAGCCCCAGTTGGAGTTAGTACTGATCTGCCTTTTCTCTCTTCTATCAGGGATGCCCAGTTTCTGTCTGTTCTCTTTGAGCCAGTCTTGACTAACTCCACTGTAGAACAAAATCAGAGGTAGTGTGTCTTGTCCAGACCCAAAAAGCACCACTGAGTTACAAGTGCCACAAGGAAAACTGGAAAATCTGGCTCACATTTGGAATGGCTACACGATAAGCCGTCACTGTAATTTCTGAATCAGGGCACATTCGACATAGACACTTAGCTACCTAAGGGGAATTCTGTAATTGACTAAGCCTAGGCAAAAAGGGACTATTGGTCCTGTGGGACAAGAAGACAGAACACAGGTGCCAAAAGTCCCTCATTGTGAGTCTCAAGGACTTGAATGAAAAACAAAAGAAACAGCTAGAAGCTGAGAAATACTGCAAACCGAAAGTACAATTGCTCTGCCCTTCCCTGTTAACACTTCCCTGGCACCTACTGCACTCTTGCAGCAGTACAGTGTTCAAGAAGATGACCTTCAAGACAACTGGACCTCCTACACTCCATCACCCGTGCAGCTGCCTCCACGCCGCAAAGGTTTCCCAACCTCTGTCATCAGAGGAACAGACTTTAAAAACCAAATAAAATACATGATCGCCAATCTGCAATGCGGTCTCAACTCAAAACAAACAAACAAACAAACAAACCAAAACCTACATGTTACTGCCATGGCATTAGATCACTGCACCCACCCACAAGTCCAGGTGGTGTGCTCAATGGATGCATCCAGACCCCCAAAAATCATTGGTTTTACACCTGAAAATTTTCCAGTATTATTTACTCAGGAAAAAGGGCTGTTCCCCCTTCACCAGTATCTGCCTTCAGTACCAGGAGGTCTTATTAAAATTGTACATGTTTTTTGGACCTCAGCAGATATATTAAATTGGTCCACTATTTTTCCAAAACTTCCATACCACAGAAATAACTTTACTTGCCATGTTGCCCAGCTCTCTGGCTATGGCAGAAAAAAAAGTTTCAGGAAACTTCCAGACTGACTAAAGAGGGAGAGGCCAATTCAGGGGGAGTAATCAGCCCCACTCAGGCTGGTCTCATAGCAACAACGCCTGCCTCTCCCCCCTCCCATGACATACTATTGCAAAGAAAAAACAAGGCTTTTGGAAAGCAAGCAGATTCTCCATCCACAAGGTGGTGCCAAACATTTTTTAAGCATGCTCAACTGTTTTTCTCCTTCACAACAATTCCTATGATGGGACAATTGGCAAAGAGCTGAAATTAACCTCATGTTGTCTCAACAAACTAATTTCTCCATCCCTGATGCTAAAATTTCTCTTACAGTTGCTGGCCGGCTGCGGCAATTTCTCATAGACACTTGTGCATGTCCACAGTTCGTCAAGCTGACCTGTCTCATCCACTATCAGGAGAAACAGTGACTGAGCTTGGAGTAGGAGGTCAGCTGCACCAACATCTATAACCATTGCACCACTTACCTATGACCATACCTTTCTTTACCTGGCACCAGTTCTGTCAATTTCTGTGTAAATTGCACAATACTGTTATTACAGCCCTGATGGGGTACATTTGGATCTTTCCTGCTCTAGTTTGCATGATTGTTCCTTCTAATAGCTACAGAGGCCTTCCCTTGGAGGAGATGTTCCAACCCTGAATGGGAGAGCCTCTATCAACGGTGCCTGCCTCCTTGTGGGCTTCTCATCCTAATGTCGTGGGTAAGCTGCTAGCAGCAGAACCAATCAAGATTTTGTATCCGCCTGATAAACCTTACCCTTCAGTAAAGCAATACACCCTCTCGGCTGAAGCAATTGAGGGCATCCAGCCTGTGATTGCTTCACTGCTTCCGCAAGGTATTCTTGTATGTAATGTGTCTCCCTGTAATAGGAAAAAGCCGCTTTGTGGGTTTTTGGGAGCTCCTAAATACTACAGACATTGGATCCCAAACTTTGCAGCCTATTGAATGGAATGCAGAATGTGAGGCTTCCTTTGTGAAGCTAAGAAAGGCTTTGGCCCAGGCTCCTAAACCTTTTTTCCTCTTTTGCCACGAGGCTCAGGGTTCTGCTGCAGGAGTATTCTGTTGACCTGGTGGCTAGAGGATATCCTCTATGTCTTCGAGCATTGGAGTACAGCTTTGCTTGTCCAGAAGTCTGAGGACTTGGTGCAAGGGCGTTTCCTTGCTGTGTTGGTTCCCCATTCTGTGCACTCTCATTCACTCCACAAGCGCACACAACAACTTTCTTCTCAGCACTAAACTAAGTATAAACATCTGCTCCTTTTACCTGAATACCCAACCCTTCAGCATTGCAATGTCCTTAATCCTGCCTCTTTGCTTCCCCTTCCCTTTGATGGAGAAGAACACCATGAGTACTTGCCAGCTGTGGAGCACCTGGAAACTCCATGATCTGATCTCTCTCATGTTCCCCTACCTAACTCCGACTTAATTCTATTTACTGATGGTTTTTGCTTTCACGATTCTCAGGGACACCTGGTGGCGAGCTACACTGTCTGCTCTGAGTTTGAGGTTTCCACAGTGCTCAACCTGCTGAGCTGGTTGTCTGTACCATTGGCAAGGACCTACTTCCTACCTCTATTGCTGTGATGCATTGTTCTGCTCATATGCTGCTGCTAAAGCTACTGCTCTAAGTGCTCCACCTGCTCCTTTCCTCTCCTTCCAATGCTCCCTAATCCTTCCCTCTTCTTGCCTGAATTAACTGAGCTTTCCCTCCTTCAAGAGGCCACTTTGCCTGAAGAGACGGAGTCCTGGGTTAAATGGGGTTACCGACTCCATACCAACAGAGTCAGGTGTGATGCATCTGATCACTTAGTTTCTCCTCTTTCTCTCCTCTTTCCTCTTGCTCAGGCATCATACCATGCAGGACACCTTAACAAAAGGGGGGATGCTTCAGTAACTTTCTACTTTCTGGTTTGCTCCTAAAATCACTCATGTCCTCCAACAGGTGGCTGATACCTGCCTTGTTGAGTTACTGAAAAACTCATTTCCTTGTTGAAGGAAATCTCTTTGCAGGTACAAGAAGCAGCATCAACACCCCTGGATGTTCCAGCTCATCGCCTACAACAAGGAGACTGAGTCTTGGTTTGTGAGTTCCGGCAAAAGAACCATTCCAGATCCTGTTGACAACCCATACTGCAGTTTGAGTTGCTCAGAGGACAGCCTGGATTCATGTATCGCATTGTCATAAAGTGGTGTCCCCAGCTGAAAGTCTTGAAGTAAGGCCCCAGATCCTGATTGGTCCTAGTGGATGAAGGACTTGGAAAAGGACACTGTGCACCAGGATGGAAACCACTGTGTGATCAGGAGAAGTAAAGACAACGAATCTGAAGACTGCTGGGCAAGCCAAGCCAAATGCTGTCTAAGAACCTATGAGGTGCTATCCTTTTGGGAGGCCCTCATTACAGGAGAGTAGCCCTGAATGAACTGAACATGCTGGATCTTTTGCCTATTGGGCTGGGGGTTCCTCTAGTTTTCTTGTTTAAGTTGGATTGCTGTGTTTAATTTGTGGTATAATATGGATTCTCTGAACAGCTGGTATAGCACAGTGGGGAAGAGAGCCTGGCTAGGAGTCCAGAGTCTGTGAGTTCAAATCCCCGCTTGTGTCTCCTGGGTCTCAAGGGCCAGCTAAAGATCACCCCCACAGTGAGTGGCTAAGGGGTTAAGTGCCCTGCCACCTGTGCAGCTGTGGTCCTGCTTGCGCCCCCCCCCCAGGCACCTGGTTGGCCACTGTGAGAACAGGATGCTGGACTAGATGGGCCACTGGCCTGATCCAGCAGCCTCTTCTTATGTTCTTATGTTCTTATGTTCATAGTCCCAAGGAGCCCAGTTGCCCCCCAGCTGGCAGTTGCGGACAAGGAAGGGGCTGGCTTGTGCAGTTGTGGCAAGCTGAGCAGGCCCTAGCCAGCTGGGGGGGACTAGCCTCAGAGGGAGGCAATGGTAAACCCCCTCTGAATACCGCTTACCATGAAAACCCTATTCATAGGATCGCCATAAGTTGGGATCGATTTGAAGGCAGTCCATGGATTCTCTGGGAATTGGGACTTGGTTCTAATAACTTTTGGTTTATCTATTTCAGCAAAATTTCCCCGTCATGGATATGTGGCTCCCTTGCAAAAAAACTTGCTATTGCAGCTGGTTCAAAAGATTGCTGGATATGCCATGAGCTTGGACATCAGGATGTGGAGGTACCATTGGTAGTTGTACCTGCCCCATTAACCCTAGAGATCCATTCAAGCATAGAAGGAGTGTATTAATCAAAACTTCTTACCTCATATTCTTACAGGTGGCTTTATACTGGAAGACAGCTAAATACCCATCTAGACCACTTCACAATATCCAGACAGAGATCCTGTATATTGATTATCAGTCCCAAGGGAAGCCTGAGTTTTAAGTAGAACATGAGGCACAATACCCTTTGTGTATCCAAACCGACAATGGGACTCATTTCATAGGGAAAGTCCCTAAAACAGCATCACAGTAGCATAGAATAATTAGATGAGACCGTTGCTATGGCTATGACGAATGGGGTATATATATGTCTGTACCCAACCACCATTTTATCGAGTTATGTACTTTGCTCCAGTGAAGCGCTTCACTGAATAAACTGTTGGAATAGGCAAACTTGCATGTTTGCTTGTAAAAAGGGAAATGTTCCCTTTAAGGGATATTTGGGGAAACATTCCATGTTGGCATCCACCCGAGAGTACTCAAAGAACTCAAAGGTGAAATTGCTGATCTGCTAACTAAAATATGTAACTTGTCCCTCGGGTCCTCCTCCGTGCCTGAGGACTGGAAAGTGGCAGATGTAACACCAATCTTCAAAAAGGGATCCAGAGGGGATCCCAGAAATTACAGGCCAGTTAGCTTAACTTCTGTCCCTGGAAAACTGGTAGAAAGTATTATTAAAGCTAGATTAACCAAGCACATAGAAGAACAAGCCTTGCTGAAGCAGAGCCAGCATGGCTTCTGCAAGGGAAAGTCCTGTCTCAGTAACCTATTAGAATTCTTTGAGAGTGTCAACAAGCATATAGATAGAGGTGATCCAGTGGACATAGTGTACTTAGACTTTCAAAAAGCGTTTGACAAGGTACCTCACCAAAGGCTTCTGAGGAAGCTTAGCAGTCATGGAATAAGAGGAGAGGTCCTCTTGTGGATAAGGAATTGGTTAAGAAGCAGAAAGCAGAGAGTAGGAATAAACGGACAGTTCTCCCAATGGAGGGCTGTAGAAAGTGGAGTCCCTCAACGATCGGTATTGGGACCTGTACTTTTCAACTTGTTCATTAATGACCTAGAATTAGGAGTGAGCAGTGAAGTGGCCAAGTTTGCTGACGACACTAAATTGTTCAGGGTTGTTAAAACAAAAAGGGATTGCGAAGAGCTCCAAAAAGACCTCTCCAAACTGAGTGAATGGGCGGAAAAATGGCAAATGCAATTCAATATAAACAAGTGTAAAATTATGCATATTGGAGCAAAAAATCTGAATTTCACATATACGCTCATGGGGTCTGAACTGGCGGTGACCGACCAGGAGAGAGACCTCGGGGTTGTAGTGGACAGCACGATGAAAATGTCGACCCAGTGTGCGGCAGCTGTGAAAAAGGCAAATTCCATGCTAGCAATAATTAGGAAAGGTATTGAAAATAAAACAGCCAATATCATAATGCCAGATGGGCGACTAATAAATTGATTGGATGGATGGATGGATGGATGGATGGATGGATGGATGGATGGATGGATGGATGGATGGATGGATGGATGGATGGATATTCACTAACAGGCAAAAAAGTTTGCGGTTTAAGAATGCACCTATAGCCCACAGATATTTCTATCAAACTTGAAAAAACAGGGAATTTGGGCAGTTATAGTGAATGCACCAGGGGAGCAGGAAACCTGACCACCTCTCTGAGATATTGGACTGCCCTACAAAGTTGTCAAAATGCAAACACAATTTGGGTTGGTCTTTCACAGTCCAACCCACTTGCTCTGTAGCTTGGAAGAATTTGGTAACATGTGCCTCTGAGCATATGGTGAGTGGTATAATACCTGCCATCTCCAAAGATGGAGAATTATATTTTTGTATGTTTGTTGGTGTTCTTACTTTGCTTCTTTCCTGTGTTACTAATGTTTCTGCAGAGAATCTAAACTAGAAATTTTTTATTTCCCTCATTATTCATCCTAGAAATCTGTGTCAAATGTATTTTTATTAATTTCAATGCCTTTTTATTGGTCAATGTCATATGTTGGTGAAGACAGCCTTTTGTATTTCAAATTGTTGGTTATGTTCTATTTCTATTTTGGGTGCATTAACAGTTGAATCTGAAACTGCAATTTGATGTAAAATCAGACTGATTACAATATGTTGCTACTTCAGCAATGACTCTAGCCGCTGGAAAAAAGAGGATGCATGTTTTCATCCTGCTATGTTTAAACCACTTCATTTAACGCAAGGCGGGCATGATCAATTAAAAACATAGAGCATACCTAGAATATATTTCACCTCCCATTGTTTTATCTTGTGCAAATTGAGACACTCCTGAGGTCCACTGGAGACTATTCTGCAGAATAGTCAGTGCCATTATTCCACAATTATGTTTGGATTTTTTTAGTGTAAATTTTGCAAAGTGTGGCTGTACTTCACATATTCGCAGAAATAGAAACAAAAGAAAATGATTTCCTGTAGGAAACTTCACTAAAATTGCAAAATAAATCAGACATATTTAACGTGACCATCTGACCTATATCAACTGTCTTAATAATGTTGCTTCCTCCCTGCTAAAACAAGATCAGCACAGCTCATCTTCTTTCTATTCTTTGGGCTGACAGCCCCCAGGTTGGGAATCACTGTCCTAACTGACAGCTCCTGGGTGACTAGAACCTCCAGCTTACTAGAGTTTGCTGTCACCCAGGCCAATCAGAATGAATTTACCTGATCCAGGCCCCATCTAATAAGTTTTCAAAGCAATTGTGGCTCTCTCCTCTCAGAACCTGCCACTAAGCAGCCACAGCTAAGCAGGCTTGTAACAATATAGCAATGCAAGACCTCATGACAGTCATAGAGGTCCCAGAATATATTTTCCCTTCAAACACAAAGTGGAAGGTTGGCATGCTCTGATCATCACCGACTTCCTTCAAGCAGACAGAGATTTCTCTTTACCTCTCCCCCAAATCTTCCACCACTTACTTCCCAGCATTCCCTCAATAACTTCCTTCCCCTTCTTCGCCACTGGATATTTAGACCCAGATAGATCACAGTCCTAGTTGTCTGCTCTGTATGCAGCTGGGGTGGTGGTAGAATATGTTGGATAGCCAATCACAACTGCAACAATCACTTCCTCCCAGGCCAGTCGCAAGATGATGTGGTGGTCCTCTCAGCGGAGACCTGGCTGTTAATAACCTGTATCTATTGTACACGACTTCGAAAACATTTGTTGGGAAGTGATTTATAAATTGTTAAATAAATTTGGCATGCTGTATTATTTACATTAACTCATTGTTGTAGTCTCTTGCACTTTCCACAGCTTTCTTGCCATCATTTCTATTAATGTACAGCTTTGAAATGGAAAGAAGAGTACACAGAACAGTCCTGCCTATATCACCAAATCGCTGTTAACATTTTATAAAAATATTGCTTCCTTGCAAGCTTTCACTGAACTTATGCCGCAGTTTCTCTCTCAAAGTTACCTGCATTTAAAGCTTTCTTGCTTTTTATCCTCTTATATTCATATATGCTCTTTTCTCAGTTGTAATATGCTGTTTTAAAGAATGCTTACCATGGCAACCTTGTCTACATAAAATTTGCTTGAAAAACTATGGGGAAGTGTGGTTTATTTCCTATACTGTGTCTCTCTTACTGTTTTCAATTTTTTGATCATGCAGCTTGCAGGGCAGGCCTACTCAGAAGTAAGTCCCAATTGGTGCAGTGGGACCTACTTCTAGATAAGTGTGTATAGAATTGCAGTCTTACTCTCTGTGCTGGTATTTATAGGATTGCCTTTAAATGTAAAGATTTAATTGAAGACTAAAAACTCAAAGTAGAATATAAGCTATCAAAGGGAAACAACCTTCTTGAGAGGGTCGAGGTATTTCCCCAAAACTCCTTTTGTCGATTAACCTCGAGATGTCTTAGTTAGGTAGAAGGCCTACTCAGAAGAAGAGTATGTTACCAACTCCTGTGCATTTAACAGCAGCTTGATTTGCAGATATTCTTTTATAACAATACTTATCTCCATGGCGTGTGAGGTGAAAAATCCTGTCTGTTCTGGTGTCTTTAACACCAGCTTGGTCTAAAGGAGAACCAGCATGTCTGGCTTGTTCATGGCTGAGAGAATCAGCTGCTGTCTATAGATGAAGCTCCTCTTAAAAGCACAGGAGTAGGTGAGGTCCCCACCCTTTTTTTTTTTTGCAACTTTCGTATATGATCCCAGATTCATTCCTCAGTATCTGTAGCTACAACAGGGGTTGGGGAACCTTAGACCCAGAGGCTGAACATAGTCCTCCATAGTCCTTTTTATCCAGCCCTCAGTCCTCTCTTCAAGCCATACCCCCTTCTTGGGTCACAGCCTCTCTCTCCAAGCCACATCCCTCACCAGCCCTGCTCCACACCCTCCTCAACTGTATTTGTCTGGCTGTAGTGTGGCATAGTGGTTACAGTGTTGGGCTACACCCTGGGAGACCAGGATTCGAATCCCCATGCAGCCATGAAGCTCACTGGGTGACTGGCTCACTTGGGCCAGTCACTGCCTCTCAGCCTCAGAGGGAGGCAATGGTAACCCCCCTCTGAATACCTCTTACCATGAAAACCCTATTCATAGAGTTGCCATAAGTCGGGATTGACTTGAAGGCAATCCATTTACAATGTGCCCTTGAAGTGTAGTAATGTCTCTTACTTGCCTGGCTGGAGGGGGTTGTGTGTGTCTGTGTGTAGAAACCTCTGGCTTTTGCATAGCTGTAATGTAGCCCACTGCACAAAGAAAAGAATCACATCTGTTGCTTTTGCTTCTGGCCATGCCTGCTTTGCTTCTGGCAATATTCACCTGGAAGGTTGCTCAAGAGTGAATGCAGCCCTTGGGCTGAAAAAGTTTCCCTAGTCCTGACCTAAAAGGATCTCTGATAGCAAAGCCAGGAAAGACTTCTCCCTGCAGCCTTGGAGAACTAACTGCAGTAGATAATACTGCCAAGATTGACTATAATGCAGTGAGCAGTACTTCATTTGTTTCACAAATCCCATGAACCCCCTCTCTCTCTCTTCCCCCCCCCGAAGAGGAACGATAAGAAGGAGAAAAATGTTCAATTTAAAACAACAACACTATTTAAATTGATGTGAAATGTTACCAGATGCTAGTATACAGAATTAAAGTACACACCAGTAGCAATATTAACCTAGCAGACTGGCATATTTTACCAATACAAGTCATATTTTATATAAATCCATAGCCACTGTATCAGTGATGGAATGAATTATCTCTACACATTCCATGCTAAAAAAAACCCAAAAAACACATTTTTGCAAATGTTTGACATATTTTGTAGGGCAGAACCACGTGCATCTTGTTAAGTGACATAACTCTACAAGACAAATGCCATACGCCAAAAATTAGAAGGCACTGTGTTCATCTCCAAAGGATGTGCTTTCTACATTAGCATTTATAAAGCACTAGATTTATCTTTCTGCCTTTATGCAGTAAAAAGTATGCAAAGCAAGTGAAACAAGACAACATCAGCAAGATGGTATGGCTCGACATGTGTCATTTTTATTCAAAAGTGCAAAATGTTAGCATTCCATCAGAATACTGCAAAAAAAAATGAGCATCAAGAAGCCTGTTCAAATCAGCAGCTTATAAAATGGCTTATTTACAGTATTTACTTACTTAGGCTGCATACGCACAACATTTTTTTCTAGAATCAATGAAGACTACTTGTTTTTTTCTATGTAGTCCACACACAATCTAGTTCTACTGCATATTTTCCCCACTCCACCTCATCCCCACCCCCTGAAAAGTGCTTCTTGAGAAAGCATTTTCATTCTGAAAATAAAAGCTTATTGCAGATTGATTCTGCATTACGTGGCAGTGTGTCCATTTGAAAACAGATGAAAGCACATGTAGGTGGGCCCAGCAATGGTGGGGGGTGTATCCACACTTGACATTGTGGGTGGGCGTATATCACTTGCTTCTTTATTCATGTGGGGCATGTGCAGGGAGGAAAAGGTGTGGATAACCTAATCAAGGGGAGGATTTTCAAACGTGTATCAAGTAACCACTCCCAGCCTTGTGGTTGGCAGGATCTAGTATCAATCTAGACTGACAGTAGCATGTTGAGGACGAGCATGAACTATCACATTTTGAGAAAAGTTACATTTTTCTGCTATAAATGGGTCAGTGTGTACACAAGCCTTTCCCAACCAGTGTGCCCCCAGATGTTGTTGGACCACAACTCCCATCAGCCTCAGCCAGGATTGCCAATGGTCAGGAAAGATGGGAATTGTGGTCCAACAACATCTGGAGGCACACTGGTTGGGAAAGGCTGCTGTACACAACTCCCTTGTACCAGGTTTACATGGCATTTTAGAGAGCTGCATAGACAGGCTCCAATCATTTCAAGTGTGAGAACTGCCATCTCGCAGTTTAAAGAACTGTGGGGTGAGGAGAAATTGGCCTCAAAGATATATCCTCTTCAGTGTAAGTTCTTCAAATCCACCCTTCTCAGACAATCATTCTCAGGACAAATAGACTACATATCTCTGTATCAGAGTGAATGAATAGTCTACCTATCCTTGTATGGAGAAGGCTTGGCTGGAGAGGTGGTGTTGCACCCCAGGCACCAGCTCAGGGAGAGGATTCAGATGAGGATGAGGTCCCTGGCAGAGTTGAAGGAAGGGAGAGCCTAGTCAGCCCACAGACTCCGTCGGCCAGCCTCCCCATTGAGGCAGTTTCTGCTCCGCCTGAGAGCCCCTCACTTGAGCCATTGGGAAGCGATCCCTCACACGCACCAACCATGCCCCCACAGGAATCCTCACCTGGCACTTCAAACACTTCCCAGCCAACCAGCTTCCTGCTCCCTGAAGTTGAGCCATTGCCTATCGCAGCTCCACTATCAGATGGGCCATCGGAGGCTTGCCCCCCCCTTACCCCGCACGAGACGGCATGAGAAAAGGGTCCTTGAGTGGGTGGAACTTCGGAGGAGCCATTTTTTACGGGCGAAGACCTTCCTTACTTAAGCAGATGTCCACCCAGGCTCCAGTGCTGATTCTCCCCGCACGCTGCAGAGACTAATTAGGTAGCTTCGTTAGGGAACATAGTGAGCTGGAGTAGACAGGTTTATGAAGCGCACTGCTTTGAATGTAAGCATCACTCTAGTAAAGCAAGAATTAAACCAAGCCTCATCTCCATCTTCTGTCTCGGGCTCTGGGCAGGACAGGCAGTAGGGAAACCCAGAAGCTGTGATCTCCCACGTCCTCATCATCCCTGGGTGGGGCATTGGGGAAGAAGCATAGTCAATTGCCATAGCAACCTCCTTGCATCTCATCCAGAGGAAAGCTGCAGGCCAGAAGAACACCAGGTTGAAGACCCAGGCTTAAAGCCAGCAGGGTGAGAGCTGCAGGGAATGGGTCAGTTTGGAGTGCTACAAACTGTGTATCAAATGTGGGGGAAGCCTACATGAGCATGCAAGAGAGAGAGAGAGAGAGAGAGAGACTGAGCATGCATGAGGAAGAGAGTGACAGTATGCAACAGAGGAAGAGACTGAGAGAAAAAACATTTCAAAAAGGGATAATTAATAGCTCTGTTCAGGGTATTTATGTAACAAAAGGAACTGGGCTATTGTAGCAAGTCCCTTTCTTCTGCAGTCCCCATCTTCCAACTGTACAATCACAGGGAGGGAGGGATCCCAAGAGGACATCCAGCCTAACCCCAATCCCATAACACTATAATACTTCTTGACAGCACTTTTTCTTTTCTGCAAATGTTGAAGCTACGCCAAAACTTAGGGCCCCTCCAGAAGTGATTATTCATTTATTGTGATTTGTGCTCATGATGCTATCAGGGCAGTTATACTTCAGAACCCTTTCAATACCATTTGTGCCTGTCAAAGTTTTAGAGTGGTTATATGGCTTTGACAGGAATCAGTGTGTATTCTGTAGTTTTCTGCTAAAATCCTGTAATGTTGATACTATCTTACTTTTTTACCCCTGCTTTTTATGCTCTATAGTGCAAGGATACCTTGGTAATGTGTCAAAACATATCCACTTAAGAAGGGCAAGCAGTAAAGATAATAGTAATAATAATAACAATAACGTAGCCACTCCCACACACTGGCATCCCTATAGGTTTTTTTGCGGAAACAACTGATGGTTTAGCACAGCAATTGAATGTTAGGAGAGCAGTCTGTCCTCTGAGCATTCTGATCCCAAGTTATCTGGAAGCATAGGGTGGTATCCAATGCTCCCGTTCCACTAGCACAAGAGATGTGCACTAGTGGAACTGAACTTTCTCCTTCCCTTCTCTTCCCTCCCCATTGGGGTACTACCCAAAGAAAAGTTTGGGTGGTGTGCTAGAGAGGACAGAAAGCAGAAGTGTCACTGCACCAGTAGAACTCCGCTGGTGCTGCTTTGGATACAACACATACAATCCAGATACCCACATCAGATCTGTATTGTATACCATAAACAAGGATAGGAAAGCACACAAGGGCTCTTAAGAGACAGCTATTCATCATGACTCGTAATCTATAACATATTCAACAAGAAAAGGGGGAATCAAAGGAAGGAAGGGAGAAGAGAGCAAGCAGGCTCTTGCCATTCCCCTTAACGTAAACTGGAGACAGGAACTGGACTGTAGTAACCTTCCTTAAAAGTTACAGGCACAAATGTCATTTTGAGTAAATATAACCATTAACAGACTAAGCAGAAAATGTGACAACCACAGTAAAACAATTGCCACCTTGAAAAGGAGTATTACTGTCATGGAGTAAAATACTTAAGGGTGCTGGCTTATTTGTGGTGTGCTAACATCTTCCCTGGATAGGACTGCTCCACCCCAGCTTTTTTTTCTTTCCTTTCAGCTAAGGGCAGGTGACTGGATGCTTTCCTTGGATCATCAAAGTGACACAAGAAAGATGAAGCAGGCAGCAGAATTTAATCACGGTAATTTTAAATGATTTTTGTAATTCTATGTCTTTTTAAATATTAAGGTTTATTTTTACTACAAGAAGCAATTTAACACTGTCTTTATCCAGTATTTGAGACAGGAGAAGATTATTAATTAAAATAAATTATTCTCACTTTTAGCTTCTGAATTTTGTATTTTGGCCTGAAGTAAAAGGTAACTTCTGAGTTCCTTGATAACGTATGGAAGCAATTGGGCAGCTTTCTTTTTACTATAAGGCTTGAAGAGAAGGCTTTTGGTTAAATATACAACAGAAAGATATATACACATACACATGCACAGCTAAGATGAAAATGACTAAATCATTGTGATGAGTGCCACAGAAAATGAATGAGAGGGAAAATCAGTATGTTGTTAATGTCTTCCAGTCCAGCTGGAGTCTATTTAATCTGCTTCAAGCTTGTGAGTGTTCTCTGCTCTGTTGCAAGCCTAGAACATTGACATCTGCCCTCTACCTATAGCTTGATATAGCTTTATAGAACTGCATTTCTAAGATTGATGGTGGTTTGGCATTTTTGCGCTAAAGTTGAAGTGCAGGGAAAAGACAAATGGGAATCTTGGGAAAGCCTTTACTTTTTCTGAAGGTTCTTAGATTCCATAGCCTAGGTTGGTTTTGTTACCCATAAATCCAGGGTGGGGGATGGGGAGATGTACTAGATGGGAAGGAGAAGCAGACTGGGAAAGGATCTTCCTCAGTGGAAAAGCAGCTGTCTTGCAGGCAGAAGTTCCCAGATCCAATCCCCAGCATCTCCAAGTAAGACTGGGAACGTCCCCTGTCTGAAACTGTGGAGAGCTGCTGCCACTCAGTGTAGACAATACTGAGCTAGATGGATCAATGGTCTGACTCAATATAAGGCAGCCATCTATGTTCTTATGTTTAGGTTGTAGGAGGATAATGTGGCCGGGTGCTTGTCTTTGATGGGATTTTTGATACCCTTTGAGTGCCTCAGGGATCAAGCAACTTTAACAGAGGCTTCCGTAATACAGAGCTCCTGAGAGAAAGGATAGGCTTGGTGAATTAGACCAGGAAGAAAAAAAGGTAATTGATTTTGGGGGAGGGGGCAGAATGTCAGTTCATGATTAAAGGGTATTTATTGAAATAAGCAATTTAGTTTTTTTAAAAAAACAAACCTGACTGACTGACTGAGGTATCATCTTTTCAAAATGACAACATGGTAGTGCAAGTAAAGGAATTTCCCCTCTCTTCTGCCATTATGCCTGCAAAGTAAAACAAAGGTGTGTGAAATAAAAGTCGTAAATTCATACATTAATCCTATAGATTGACAGCGCAATCCTATGCATGTCTATTCAGAAGCAAGTCCCATGGAGTTCAAGGAGTTTACTTGCAGATAATCATTGCAGAGTGAGTCATCATTTGTTTCTTCCCTGCCTTTCCTTTAAAGTTCAAGATGGCTAACAACATTGGGTTAAGACAAATAAAAACAACATTACAAAATTAACTAAAAACAGCAGAATAAGAAAAATAAAAAGAGACAAGCGGCCATTAAAACAATTGAACATTCTGGCAGTAAAACAATTCAATACATCAGAAATAATAACCTGCATAATAACCTATGCAGGAGCTTAAAAGTCACCCTAAACAATAAGGTTTTAACCATACAATGAAAAGCCAGTAAAGACAAGCCTCCCGCAGGAGGATGTTCCAGATTTATTTATTTATTTAAAAACTTATATACTGCTTCTTATTTAAAAATTTCAAAGTGATTCACAAGGTACATAAAAACTGTTTACTGATAAACTTATAAAAAAAATCAGCAACTACAGCAGGCAGAACCATCAAATTCAATATCAACAGTCAGGAAACACCCGGTAAACAAAAAACTCTTAATTGTCTGCAAAAGCACCCTATCGTTGATGCTGTCTTAATCTCCATTGGGAACTCATTCCACAAAGTGGGGATTACAAGGAAAAGGCCCTCCTCCAAAGCCCAGCCAACTGAACTTCAATTGGCATAAGGACATAAGAAAAGCCTGCTAGATTAGGCCAGTGATCTATCTTGTCCAACATCCTGTTTCCACAGTGGCCAACAAGATGCCCATGAGAAAACCGCAAGCAGGGCCTGAGTGTAAGAGCACCCTTCACTCCTATGGTTTCCAGCAAATGGTATTCAGAAGGATACTGCTTCTGACTATGGAGGCAGAGTATTTTATTATTTTATTTTATTTTATTACATTTCTAGACCGCCCTATAGCAGAAAGCTCTCAGGGCGGTGTACAACAAATAAAATCACAATTAAAATATGAGCAAGTGTGAAAAATATAACATGATAAAAATCCGAAATAGAATTGCCATGAGTTTATAAATTAAAATCCATATTAGGTTTAAAATTAAATTTAAAATGTTTAAAAAGCCTGGGCGAAAAGGTAGGTTTTTACCTGGCGCCGAAAAGATAACAAAGAAGGCGCCAGGCGTATCACGTCTGGGAGGGCATTCCATAGTTCGGGGGCCACCACCGAGAAGGCCCTAGATCTAGTTGTTGATCTCCGGGCCTCTTTATGAGTTGGGACCCGGAGAAGGGCCTTCGACGTCGAGCGTAGTGAACGGGTAGGTACATAGCGAGAGAGGCGTTCCACCAGGTATTGCGGTCCGATGCCATTTAGGGCTTTATAGGTAAGAACCAACACTTTGAATCTGGCCCGGAAACATATCGGTAGCCAGTGCAGCTGCGCCAGGACAGGTGTTATATGGTCAAATTTCTTTGTCCCAGTGAGAACTCTGGCCGCAGCATTTTGCACTAGCTGAAGTTTCCGAACCGTCTTCACAGGTAGCCCCACGTAGAGTGCATTACAGTAGTCCAATCTAGAGGTTACCATAGCATGGATAACTGAGGCGAGATTCTCCCTGTCCAGATAGGGTCGTAGTTGGGCTACCAGCCGAAGCTGGTAGAATGCATTCCGTGCCACCGAGGCTACCTGAGCCTCAAGTGACAGGAGCGGATCTAATAAGACCCCCAAACTACGTACCTGCTCCTTTAGGGGGAGTGTAACCCCATCTAGGGCAGGTCGAACGTCAACCATCTGGGCAGAGGGCCCTCCCACCAACAGCATCTCAGTCTTGTTAGGATTGAGTTTCAGTTTATTAGCTCTCATCCAGCCCATTATCGCGGCCAGGCAGCGGTCTAGTACATCAACAGCCTCACCTGACGAAGATGAAAAGGAGTAGTAGAGCTGCGTATCATCAGCATATTGCTGGAAACGCACTCCAAAACTCCTGATGACCTCACCCAGCGGCTTCATATAGATATTGAAAAGCATGGGGGACAGAACTGAACCCTGTGGGACTCCATATTGGAGTACCCAGGGACTCGAATAATGTTCCCCCAGCATCACCTTCTGGAGACGATTCCCGAGATAGGAGCAGAGCCACCGCCAAGCAGTGCCTCCCACTCCTAAATCCGTAAGTCGCTCCAGAAGGATACCATGGTCGATGGTATCAAACGCCGCTGAGAGATCAAGGAGAACCAACAGAGTTACACTCCCTCTGTCTTTCTCCCGACAGAGGTCATCATACAGGGCGACCAAGGCCGTTTCTGTACCAAACCCCGGCCGAAAGCCCGATTGAAATGGGTCCAGATAATCAGTTTCATCCAAGAGAGCCTGGAGTTGGCGAGCGACCACACGCTCTAGGACCTTGCCCAGGAATGGAACATTTGCTACCGGCCTATAGTTGTCCAAATTATCAGGGTCCAAGGAGGGTTTTTTTTAGGAGCGGTCTCACCACCGCCTGTTTCAGGCAGAATGGGACCACTCCCTCTTGTAAAGAGGCATTAATCACCTCCTTGGCCCAGCCGGCTGTTCCATTCCTGCTAGCTTTTATTAGCCATGAGGGGCAAGGATCCAGAGCAGAAGTGGTCGCCCGCACCTGTCCAAGCACCTTGTCCACATCCTCGAGCTGTACCAACTGAAACTCATCCAGTAAAACAGGACAAGACTGTGCTCTGGACACCTCATTAGGATCAACTGCTACAATAATGGAGTCAAGGTCCCGGCGGATGTTCATGATCTTATCACGAAAGTGTCGCGCAAACTCATTACAGCAGGCAATTGATGGTGTTATTGCGTCCTGGGAACCAGAGTGTAAAAGTCCCCGGACAACTTTATAAAGTTCTGCTGGGCGGTTAAGAGATGACTGAATAGAGACAGCAAAGTATTGCTTCTTTGCTGCTCTCACTGCCTTCACATAGAGTTTGGTAGAGACCCTCACAAGTGCATGATTACAGCCGTCGGGAGTTCGCCTCCATTTGCACTCAAGCCGTCTCCTTTCTTGCTTCATCACTCTTAGCTCCGGGGTAAACCAGGGAGCCAATTGAGTTCTGCAACGGAGAGGGCGCACCGGGGCGATCGTGTCAACTGCCCGGGCCATTTCTGTATTCCACAGTGTGGCCAGGGTTTCGACAGGACCGTCAATTCTATCAGCCGGAAAATTCCCTAGAGCCATCAGAAAACCCTCAGGATTCATTAGTCTCCGGGGATGGACCATCTTAATTGGTCCTCCACCCTTGCAGAGGGGAGAAGACAATGTGAGTCTAAACCTTAATAGGCGGTGATCTGACCATGACAAAGGAATAGATGTAAAATTCCTCACTCTCAGATCACCATCCCCTAATCCAGAGGCAAAAATCAAGTCCAGAGTGTGCCCCGACACATGCGTAGGGCCAGTAGCAAATTGAGACAGCCCCATGGCTGTCATGGAGGTCATGAAGTCCTGAGCTGCTCCAGATAAAGCGGCCTCAGCATGAATGTTGAGATCCCCCAATACCAAAAGTTTGGGGGAACGCAACAATAGATCCGAGACCACCTCTGTCAGCTCAGTTAGGGAGGCTGTTGGGCAGCAGGGTGGACGGTACACCAACAGTATTCCCAGTCTGTCTCGCTGACCCAACGTTATGTGTAGACACTCTAGACCATTAGCCACCTGGATAGGGTGCCTAACAAGAGGGATGGAACTTCTATAGACCACAGCGATTCCCCCTCCCCGACCCTCGGATCTACCCAGATGCTGAACCGAGTACCCAGGTGGGCACAACTGGGAGAGATTAATACCTCCCAGATCACTCACCCAGGTCTCGGTAATACATGCCAGATCGGCCGCCTCATCCACAATTAGGTCATGGATGAGGGAGGTTTTATTATTTACTGATCTGGCATTGAAAAGCAGCAACTGGAGATCCGAGGGTTGGCTGATAGAACTACCAGCAATCCTGTGGGTGTGAGGAGGACCGGAACACGTCACAGCCACCAGTTGTCTGGGGCGAGTTCCCCTTAACTGGCATGTCCTACTCACAGCGCCATACCTCCCATTACCCGTCACTACACTAATAGGGGCCCCCTTTGGTCCTCCCTCCCACAACACTGTCCTCTCGCCCAGGCACATAACAAAAATAAAATAAATAATAAAACTCATGGCATATACACACAATCACACACTCACTCATACAACCCACTCATACATTCAGACAGCACAGCAGCATCCGAGGGGCTTCAGCAACCGGCAGTCCGTAGTAGCTGATGTAATAGGGGCCCAAAAGTGATGGACAGCAGGCAATGGGTCTCCCAAGCCCCCTCAGCCAGCCGGCTTATATATCCCCTCCAAAGAAGGGACAGATGGAACAGTATCAGGCACAGCTGGCTGAGTACCTGAGGCCTGGTCCTGCAAGGTGCCCACGTGCAGAGTAGGAGCCCAAGAAGGAGAGAGCAGAGATGTTGGCCAAGCAGCAGCAGCAAAGCAGGCAGATGGCTCTCCCTCCCTGGGCAGTGATGGTCCTCTTCCCCTTGCAGGCAGTGGGTCTCCCAAGCCCCCTCAGCCAGCCAGCTTATATATCCCCTCCAAAGAAGGGACAGATGGAACAGTATCAGGCACAGCTGGCTGAGTACCTGGAGCCTGGTCCTGCAAGGTGCCCACGTGCAGAGTAGGAGCCCAAGAAGGAGAGAGCAGAGATGTTGGCCAAGCAGCAGCAGCAAAGCAGGCAGATGGCTCTCCCTCCCTGGGCGGTGATGGTCCTCCTCCCTTGCAGGCACTGGATCTCCCAAGCCCCCTCAGCCAGCCGGCTTATATATCCCCTCCAGAGAAGGGACAGGTGGAACAGTATCAGGCACAGCTGGCTGAGTACCTGGAGCCTGGTCCTGCGAGGTGCCCACGTGCAGAGCAGGAGCCCAAGAAGGAGAGAGCAGAGATGTTGGCCAAGCAGCAGCAGCAGCAAAGCAGCAGCAAAGCAGGCAGATGGCTCTCCCTCCCTGGGCGGTGATGGTCCTCCTCCCTTGCAGGCACTGGATCTCCCAAGCCCCCTCAGCCAGCCGGCTTATATATCCCCTCCAAAGAAGGGACAGATGGAACAGTATCAGGCACAGCTGGCTGAGTACCTGGAGCCTGGTCCTGCGAGGTGCCCACGTGCAGAGCAGGAGCCCAAGAAGGAGAGAGCAGAGATGTTGGCCAAGCAGCAGCAGCAGCAAAGCAGCAGCAAAGCAGGCAGATGGCTCTCCCTCCCTGGGCGGTGATGGTCCTCTTCCCTTGCAGGCACTGGATCTCCCCAGATCACGGCTAGTAGCTATTATAGCCTTATCCTCTATGAATTTGTCTGATCCGCTTTTGAAGCCATCCAAGTTGGTAGCCATCATTGCCTCTTGTGGGAGCAAATCCCATAGCTTAACTATGTGTCGTATTTATTTATTTATTTTATTTATTTATTGCACTTGTATACCGCCCCATAGCCGAAGCTCTCTGGTATGAAGAAGTACTTTCTTTTGTTTGTCCTGAATCTTCCAATATTCAGCTTCATTGGATGTCCCCAAGGTCTAGTGTTATGAGAGAGGGAGAAAAACTTTTCTCTACCCTCTTTCTCTATGCCATGCATAATTTCATACACATTTATTATGTCACCTCTTACTCATCTTTTCTCTAAAAGCCCCAAATGCTGCAACCTTTCTTCATAGGAGAGTTGTTCCATCCCCTTGAACATTATGGTAGCCTTTTTCTGAACCTTTCCCAACTCTCATTATACTTTTTGAGATGAGGTGACCAGAACTGTACACAGTATTCCAAAAGCAGCCACACCATAGATTTATATAATAGCATTATGGTATCAGCAGTTTTATTGTCAATACCTTTCCTAATGATTCCTTTTTCACAGCTGCCGCACACTGGGTCGACAGTAAAGATGGAATCCTCTCCCTTTTTACGTTTCATTTTTTAGTGTTGCCCTCTGATGGTAGTTAACAATCGGATTCCTTTTTCTTTCGATATCTTTTCATGTTTCCAATCTCCTCCATATTTTTTTTGCTTGGCTTGGCAGAGAATTATCTATATTATAACCACTATTTATTCATGAGTCTCAACTGGTATCGATCTTTATTCTGAACTCTGTAATGATTGTCTGTCTGTTTTCCTTTTCAAGTGCACTACAGAGCAGACAGATTAAGGCAGATAATCAAGTCAGTGTCTTCCCCCTTGCTGCTTACAATCAACACCTCATTCCCCCTGCTGCTTTGTGCGTCTGTCAGTTATAATCAACACTTCATTGACATCAGTGAAAGGGAATGCACATTTGAAGAGCTCACAGAGAAAGTAGATTACTAAAAGTATCGCTCACACTATCGATGATTTCAAAGTGAATTTTTAAAATAAAATTTAAAAAATGAATCAGAAACCAGGTGTGGAGAGTTGCTACTTCAAAATTCTCTCCTTAAAGACAGAGAATATCAGAAATAGTAATCCAATGGCAAATCTGATTATTGCAGAAACGGAGCCCATCATTAGTCGACAGGCAGCAGTACAGTCAGAAGGGCCGTATTCAAAGAGCACAACAACTGTCCCTGAAAGACTCTCTCCCTTGTCCCAACTTAATGGTGTTCAACAATTTATATACCGCTTAACACTATAGTTTCTAAGCAGTGTACAATAAGGTTACAAAAGAGATACTGTAGGGCCCTGCTCATATGGCAGGTTCCGTTCCAGTCTGCCCCCGTAAAGCGAAATCCGCTGTAAAGTGGAACGCATTGACTAACATTGTCTAGAATGGCGCCCAATTTCTGAAAAACACTGTAAAAGTGTACAAGTGCTGTAGGGGCGGGGTCTTTCTGCAATTGACAACCGCTGTATTGGTGGAATGCTGCAAAGCGGAGCGCTGCAAACGGGGCCCTACTATACAACAAAGATGAAATCAGTTAAAATTAACAATATAATCAGAAAAGCTTACTTAAAATGCCTTATGAAATAAAATAAAATAAAAAAGTCTTCATCAAGTGCCTGCAGTTCAACAGAAAGGGGTACCAGTATTTCTGAGGATCTTGGACATACAGGATGAGCTCTGATGAAGATCTTAGGAGGCAGAGAGGCTCATACAGGAGTAGGTGGTCCTTCAGATATATTGGTCCCACACTCTGAAGGGCTTCAAAAGTCATCACCAGCATTTCAGCTAGGTATGCCAACAAAACAAATTGGAAGCCAGTGTAGTACTTTCAATAAGGGGATCACATGCTCCCTATATGTGGCCCATTTAACCACTTTTCTACAGCATGTGTCCTCCTAGTAGGGTTGTCATGTCTCCAGTTTTTGCCCAGAGACTCCAGACTTTTAGGGTCCTCTCTAGGTCTGTGGCTGAATCACCCCAATCTCAGGACTCTCAACTTTCATTTTTTTTAAAAGAAGATTAAGTTCCTAGGTGGTCTGGTTAAAGAAATAAATAGCAATACGTCAGCTGCCCCCCTGCAACTTCTGTTAAATGAGCTTCCAGCTAACGGCTCCAACCCTGCCCTTTCACGTTTGTAGCCAATAAGTGAAGTCAGGGTTGTGATTGACAAGGGATTTGTTGACCTCCAGGCAGTAGCTAGAACCCACTGCAAGTCTAGAAAACTGTTGCCTTTTCCTGCTTGTCTGAAAAACTCATAAATTGAGCAAGTTTATAGCTTTCAGCAATAACAAAAGTCTCCTCTCTGTGTGCAGAAGATCTAGAACAAAAGATCACAGCAGAATCTTAGTAGGCATGCACAGTAAATAATTTCAGTTATGATTATAATAAAAGGGTACATGCAGAGTTTTTTTAATTACTTGAAAAAATAGCATATTATACATTTTATATTTTAAATAATTTTTGAACGGTAATTTTAAAAGTGTACATGCAGCTTATGATGCCAATACAATGTGTTATATTTTTCTATTTATGAGGAGTCAAACAAGTTTACATTTTCCTGGGCTGTTGAAGAGGGCATTTTATTTGTCCAATTCATAGCCTGGTTTGAAAACCTTCACAATATGAAGCTTTAATCCTATACTTGCTTTTCTAGGAGTAAAGCTGCAATGCTAATCCCACATACCTGGAGTAAACCCAACTGAATTCAATAGGACTTACTTTGAGTAGATATGGTTAGGATTGTGCTGTAAATCAATGGGACTTTTGAGTGAACATAGCACAGGATTGTGTTTGTGTTGTAAATCTTTCTCTCCCCTTCCAATCCTACTTTTTTTTAAAGCAAATAGGCAGGGCTTACCTAAGTGTCACTACTTTTATTTTGTAGGAAACTAATACTGATTTTTTAAAAAAAGTTCTGCAATGATCAACTGGTTTTGACCATAAACTATTATATGGGGTGTATATATTTTTACATCTCCAGAGTGTGTGTATGTGGATTCTTTCCAACAACCCTGTGAGGTAGGGTTGGAAACCAACGTAGCTCATAACAAGAAAGAAATCCTTTTAAAATCCAATAACCATGAAACAAACAGATGCAAAACAGCTTAAAGTGGCATAATTCTGAATTTTGGGTTGGGTGAATGAAGTTCCTTATCATTTGAGGCAGTCCTGTGCATGCTTCTCTGTTCGAGTAAGTCCAATTGAATACATTGGGACTTGCTTCTGAGTAAACATTCCTAGGATTGCATTAAATATATTTTTACAGGTAGTGTAAATAATAAACATCTCTGACAGTCATGCTCCTATAAATATTTCTACATACTATGTCCCTATAAGTATCTGATTTCACACTATGGTTGTACATTATTATTTCCTGTTCATTTTAAGTGTGTCCTTCTTCCTTGGGATGGTCATGGTAGCCCTCTGTTGTTTTCACTCTGAGAGGCAGATTAGGCTGAGAGATGATGAGTAGTCCATGGTCACCCAGTAAACCTTATAGCTCATTTCCATTTAAAAAAAATAATTAAAATGATTTACATGCAGGCAAAGTTAATGAAGTAATGCAGATCCACAGAATACATTTAAAGCACATCCAACTCACATTTAATGTGCATGACTTCTCCTAAATAATCCTGGGAAGTGTAGTTTTCCCCTCACTGTTATAGTTCCCACCACCCTTAACAAATGACAGTTCCCAGGATTCTATAGTGGGATTCATGTGCTTCAAATGTATGTTGAATGTATTTTAAATGCATGGTGTGGATCTGCCCTAGTATGATGTGCACTCATTAGTGAATTGAAAAGAACAATTTTAAAAGATACTTTTTAAACAGGGGAAGGGCTGTAGCTCAGTGGTAGAGCATGCATGCATGCAAAGATCCAAAATTCAATCTCTGGAAGAGACTCTTGCCTGTGCTCGTCCTTGTCATCAGTACTGAGCTAGATGGTATCAAATGGTTTGACTCGATATAAGGCAGATTCCTTTGTTCCTAAAAGAGGAAAGAAACCCAAGAGCCACAGTGACTCCAAAATGTATTTATGTATTTTATTTATAAGATTTATATACCACTTTATTGTAAAAAAAACCTCAAAGCGGTTTATAGACAGAATTAAAACCAAAAAATTATTGGCAAAAACAGTTCAAGACAGGTATCTAAAAACATTCAAAACAACACAACCAACAATGAGTTAAAAACAGATAAAAAACATAACAGCTTCTCCATGCCTGTGTAGGCTTGTCTAAACAAAAATATCTTTAGCAGGTGCCAAAATGAATACAATGAAGGCACCTGCCTAATGTAAAGAGGCAGGGAGTTCCAAAGCGTAGGTACTGCCACACTAAAGGATAGTTTCCTTACAAGAGCAGAACAAGTACTATGGGGAACCAGTAACATGGAAAGCACACCTTGAACTTAGCCTGGTAGGAAATCGTCAGCCAGTGCAGATTTCAGAGCAGAGGTATCATGTGCTGATAGCGTCTCACTCATGTCAGCAATCATGCCACAGCATTCTGCACTAACTGCAGCCCTCAGGTCAAGTTGTGTTGCATGGGGATTTTTGTGATCTAGGCTGACTGGCTGCTAGGATTTTTTTAGTTTTTTTTTTTTGTTTAGGAATCCTGACTGCTTGTGAGATGCTGAGTTTTTGGCCTTACTCCTAGGAATCTTATTGTGGTTGGTATGTATTGCATTTAGGAAATCATCACTGTGTTTTCTTTTGCAGTTTGCATTTCATTTACCTTAACCATTCTCCCTTATATCCATAGAAGCAACAACAGCGGTTCCATGCACTCAGTTCAATCCCCTTAAACCCACTGATGATACACTTTGTTGCTTGCAATGACAGTTTGTTTCTTGCCCAATAGTGGGAATTCATATACTAGGAAGAAAAGAGAATTCACATACTAGGAAGTGTGGCTGCAGTTGCTGTTATTCCCAAGCTACTGCCCATGAAGGTAGACCAAACCATGTGTGTTTTCTCTGTCAATTATTACTCACTGGAATTGGGATGGCTACCAAAGTGAGTTTATAGCAGCCCACAGGGTAGGCATAAAAGGGTAGAGAATCTTCTTACTCTTACTCAGTCCTCAAAGCTCTTTCTGAAATGAAAGCTCAAGTCAGTAAAAATGTTTGGAGCTGACATATTAAAAGGCAGGGGTAGGGCATTTGAGGCAGGGTGTTGCCAACCCTGCTTTGATACGGATATCTTTGCAGAGGATGTTAGCGGTGATCCATCAGAACCAGTTAAGAAAGTAATATGAGACGCCTTCGATGAACTTTTGTTAGGAAGAACTTTATTTGCAGCACACAAATAAGTCCTAGGCATAAGCTGATAAGCAAACGTACGTAACAACACCACATCGACATAGACTCCTTCACCCCCACGCACACTGCTGCCTGTTTCCCATATTTATAGGCCCCTAATTGGTACAGACAATCTCCTGCAGCTGTGTGACTTATGCAACACAAGCCTTTGCTTTAGGCTCTGTGTTAACCCTTTCTTTCCCTGCTTTCCTTGAGGATCAAAAAAAATGCAAGTCATCCTTCCGGTAACAGAGGATCCCTAGTCAGGCCTTACCAACAGCACAATCCAAACCATATCTACTCAGAAGTAAGTCCTCTTGAGTTCTATAGGGCTTAGTAAGTGTGTTTAGAATTGCAGCCTTCAGGGGCATCCATCTTTACTCCTGAGTGCTCCTTTCTAACATCTCCACAACTCTCCCTTTCCTACAGTGGCCTTCTGGTGACTTGCCTGGCCTTAGGGCACTTAAACCCTTCTTGCCAGAAGCAAGTAGGCTTACTTGCTTACTTACTTATTAAATGGCTTACTTACTTATTAAATGTTCCCTACCCAGGCTTCTTAAGCAGGTGAGAAGGAATGATTCCATCACTTCAGCTGGTCCTGGGAACACCATCTATCTTAATTTCCAGTCAGAAAAATGTTTTTGTTTGAATGGTATACTCCAAGCATCTGTGGTTGATGCTTAATGTATCATGCTTAATGACATCACTAGGACCTGCCCATGACACCACTAGAGCCATCCGCTGAAATCTCAGGGTTTGGGATGCTTCTGACCTGGCAATCCTTCCTCCCAGCCAGATCTTCAGTCTCAGAAATGAGCATAGTTGGTGTACCAGTTTAACCTGTACAAGGGCACATTTGCCCAAAGCTGATACCTGAACATCCTGGGTCAAGACAAGGTCCAGAAGACCCTCAAAATTATGAACCTGCATATTAAAGGGACTGCTACACCATCTAACATAGGTCAAGCCCCTAATTCTGGATCAGCTCTAACCAGGAACTCCTCTGTTACCACTGGATTAAACTTCAATTTGTTTGCTGACAGCCAGTCCACTGCTGCCTTCAGACGGGGTTTGACATAACCCAATATGGCTACTATGGATGTGTCCCATAACACAAAATGGCTGCTGTGGGCATAACACAAAATGGCTGCTGTGGGCATAACACAAAATGGCTGCCAAATCTAAAAGAGCACAAAAAGAGACAGGATCAGAAAAAGGTGGTGGCATGCCCCCATCAGCCACCCCTCCCCATCAATGGAAAAAAGGCACCTACATCAGCCAGCATCATGCTTCCTCATAGAGAGAATCTCTTCACACTTTTCCTCTGTTCAGAAGAGAAGGGAGAGAGGGTATCCAGTCCTGGTATTCAGTGAAATGTTGGCATGTCTGAGAGGGCCTATGCAATAAGATAGGTCATGCCAGTGCAACCAGGAACTGAGCAGGAAAAGCAAATAGTCTAGTGCATTGTGGATTTTTAAGGGGATGTATACTGAGACCTTTTGTGAGTGTCATAGGACATAAAGGAAGGCACACTGGTGGACACACTGGTATTCACAAGTACCATGTTGGTGACCCCTGCCATTAGCCAATTGGCAAGGTGTTAACAGTACTTCTCAAGCACCACCAAATAAGACTGTCCAAATAAGGACTGCAATGACTGCAACACTGTGCCTCTAAATCTTTCCCCAGCAAGACAATCCAGCAATGTGAGAGGTCCAGCAGAATCAATACGGATGTCCAGAGAGCTCATCAATTCTGTACACCTACACACACAAACAGTTCCTTGCCTTCCCCTGTCACATGCAGAGAAGAGAAATTACAAACACAGAGAAAGTGACAGAATATGGTGTTACTGGTCTTGTGGCATCAAGCCATAACCCTTTACTTCATATCTCAATTATAAATGAGCTCATCATAAACAAATGGTTGGAAATTGCTTTGCTAGTCTCATGGAATTCTTACTCTGGGGAACATGTTTTTTTAGTGGAAAGAAATATGAACTTGGCAAACTGAAATGTTAAATGGCAATGTCATCCTTCCATCACAGTTGTGTGGTTCATGTTAGTGATTATGTTTACACCAGTCAGTCTGAATTTTAGCCCTCAGCCCAAACGGTTTAGTGATTTGATTCACATGAGTTATTGATGCATTGATTTTAAAGCTGGAGACTCCACTGAGACTCTCAGTTTTGTAGAATGCTCGAGTGGTAAAGTGGACCACTTGTTATTAGCTTTTCAGATTATATCATCTGTGATGTGAAAATCTTGAACAGCAGTAGTCATATGTCTACTATATTGTAGATATCTACTATATCTACTACTATAATGTTGCTATACCAAAGGTGAAAGAACGACTAAACAAGATTTGAGACACAGCTGCCAGGGAAAAAAGATGCAATACATGTTAACATAGGTGCTTAGATGTCCTATGCTTTTTCTAAAAGATGTACATAGGCTCTGAGATATTGAAACTGACTTAGAAACCAACTCAGTTGCACGCAATGTATTGATGCATTATGAATTATTTTAAAAATATTCAAAAGACTAGAATATCAACCTGGAATTGCCTAAAATAATTCCAAATACCTATTCATTAATGAGAATTACATGCCTTGTTACTATAGAAACAGAAGAGAAGCAAATAGAAGTGGGGCAATTCCTCATTTCTAAAGTGACACACATTAATATTATCATAGTAATGATATTATTACCCAATATCTATTAATATGAGTAACACCATGCCCTATGATGAAATATACACACTGAACAGGTGGACAGTTAATATGAAGGTCTAGATGCAGAAATCAAGATATTACATTGTTTGTTGAAGCCAGAGGAAAGGCCAATTTCAAACACCTGCAAAAAAGGCAAGAAAAACATATAACAAAAGCACTTTGGGTTATTAAATTAACAATAAAATATAATTGCAGTCCTTTTCAGATGTTTACTTGGGGTGAAGAACCTGTTGCCATGGTGGAAAAGGATATGTGTATATACTCTCCTTTCTGCACATTCATCATACAATGTGTGACATGGGCAGTCCATACAGCCGTCCATAAGCACCAAAGGCCAAAGTATGTTGTATTATGAGTGTGGTGGAGTGGGGAATGTCTTCTGTTCATCACTGCAAAAGGAACAAATGCAACACCAGATATTTAGCAGATGGAGTTAGTCAGATACATACCATCACATGAAATAAATCATTAATATATATCATTTCTGTGTTTTGTTTTTTGCACTAATTATGTCAAGTGTAAGCAAAACAGTAAACCCTGTTGTTTTATTCAGAACAGATAAGCAAAGAGGGACCAGAAATGTCAACAAGAGTAACATAATATCATATCATGTATCAGGGGTGGGAAACCTCCAGATGATGCTGGAGTACATCCATGGCCATTGGCTATGCTGCTTGGAGCTGGTACGAGTTGCATTCCAACATCTGGAGGTGCACGGGTTTCCCATTTCTATCTTGTGCAAATTACCAAGGCAATCATTTTGGTACAGATTTCAGCTGTTTTTGGTTTCTGGCTATTTATTTTACTCCTGTGATAAAAATATAAGATAAAAATAACAGAAAAAGTTGATATGGTGAAAAATTCAGGTTGGACGGTCATAATGCATATAATGCAAAGCATAATATGACCAAATGTTATTTGTTCGTAACAGGGAAATCAAAGTACGATTTTAAGGATTTGCCATTCTCTCCACAGTATGCCATCACTGTTTAAAGTAGGGATACTTAAGGCATTTGAATGTTGAAAAATCATGTTAAGATGATTTTTTTAAAAACAAATAAAATAAAATTGCAGATTGTCGTTCCTATTGGGGACGTATTTGCCGCCACCATTATTATAGGGAGGACTCGTGAAGGTTTGCATTATGTAAGTTTGGAGCCACGTGAGATCGTTTACCCAATAGGGAAGGACGTTTGAGCACCTTATAAAAAGCTGCTCCTTTCTTTCCCATCCTTGCCTTTTTCGCCTCGCAGCACATGTGGTTGGATCTCCCTTCCTGCGGCTCCGTTGGCGTATCGCTGTTACAGTTTGAATTATTCTAATTTTATAGAGTGGTTTACCTTCCCTGTATTGTTTAAGCCTTTTGTTTGTGTTGTTGGGTTCCCCGCCAATCAGCTGGGTGGCAGGCGTTTGCCCCCGCCCCCGGGCGGCTTTTTAGCCGGTGCGTTATTCCCGTTTGTTTTTTTTACCCCGTTTGTTTTTTACTTGCGTATAAGCCTTGCTTTATTTATTTGCCTGTTGAGTTTTTGTGTTAGGATTTTCATTTAGTGGCTTATATGTTCCCGTGTTAACTGTGAATTTGTTTTTTCCACATGCCCCAGCGTTCGTTTTTTTTTATCCCCCTCCCCCCCTATTTCTAATTTTCCTAAAATCTTCTCTTTACTTCTGTTTTACTCTGAGTAAAGGCAGTTTCGTTGTTCGTTTGTTGGTTACTCTTTGATTCATTTGAAGCATTACCCCCCCCTAAACAGTTTATACTTTTATAAGTAATAGTTTTTCTTATTAAATTGATTGTTCTGTGTTGGATTGGTTTAGAATATATTTATCTGCTTGTTGCAATTAATTAAATTGTTTGGATTCTGATCCACTCCCACCTTACCTTTTCCCTACCCCCCCTAATAGTTTATAAATTAATAGTATTAATTTAATAATTAATTTAACATAATAATTAATAAATTAAAAAAATACATGAATAAAATACAATAAATTGAATATTTCTGATTTGGTTTAATTCTATCTGGCATTTTGGGTGTGTCAGTTACTGCAAATTTATTGTATTAGAATATTGGCGGTGTTTTTAAATTTTGTTGATTGTGTAATTGTTTTTTCTGGTTTTCACCATGCCGCCCAGGAAGGTGCAACAGAAGAAAGGGGTTAAGGTTGTGAAGCAGGTTGAAAAACGCCCTCCACCACTGCAGATTCAATCTTCTGATGACGAGGAGGATTTGGGGACCATCCGTGCCTTGGTGGCTAGAATCGAGGCGCTGGAAAAAGAACGCAGGCAGCCTATGGATGGCGAAGCGGGTCCCAGTTCCAGACCTGTAGGTAAAAAATCTGCTAGGTTGGCTTCCAAGATGACTAAATCTCGTATTCTTGCTGATTTAGTTTCTAGGGTTGGTGTGCTGGAAGCTGTTACGCCCATTGGAGAGCCTGCAGGGCATATGCCTCAGGTTGGTCTGCCTGCAGTGCCTCCCATGGCTCTTGATTCGCCTGCAGCTGAGCGTCAGCAAGTTCAGCTCCCTCATTCAGCGTCAACCACGTTCACTCCTGGGGCTCCAGGGTTCACCATGCCGCAGTCGTGGCTTCTCCTGCAGCTTATACAGGTGAGCAACAATTACACCCTCATACTATACAAGGACCTGCCTCTAGTGCCTTGCATCATGATCCCTCAGTGATGAGTCCTCATGCGCTGGGCAATCCTGGGCACCCAGTGGTGTTCATGGGGGGGGTGTTGGTGCCTCAGCACCCACAGCTCCCTTGGCCTGCTGCTGCAGTGTCTCCTTGGCAGCCGTCTTCTGATTCCTCTTTAGTGCCTGCTCATTTGCCCCTACCTCAGGGTATTTACCCACAGGGCGATACCTCGCTTCCTCTTGGGGACCATTTATTGTTAGGAACTAAAGAGAAAATTTGGCGAGGAGAGTACATAGATCTGTTTTCTCTCCTTTTTCGCGAAAACGAAACAAAACCTAGGGAAGGACATGAAGGCAAGGAGCGGGAGGCTGCTATTAAACGGAAAGTTGATCGGGTGTGGCCTAATTGGTTGAACGCCTATACTATTTATATGGGCGTTATGACTCAGGCTTACCCGTCTAGGGCTTTGTCCATGATAAAATATCAGGACATTGTTCATCGTGCCTTCCGCGAATTCTCAGGTACTGCTTGGCTCCAGTACGATGAGAATTTCAGACAGAGGGCGGCATTGGATCCCACCCTTCGTTGGGATATCGAGCATGCTGGTCTTTGGCTGCGATCAATGACCCCAGCCAGGCCCACTCTGGGCAATAGGGCTGATAGCGGGCATTTGCTAGCACGAGCGCAGACTTCCACCTCTGGTTCTAGCCAAGGCGGGCACTGGGTTCAATCCCAGCAAGTCTGCTGGACATTCAATAGTACTGGCAGATGCCTTAGACGCCCCTGTAGGTTTAGACACGCCTGTGCACTGTGTGGTGGCAACCACCCCAGTTCCTCATGCCAGCGGGCACGTACGGCTCGTCAGGGCACAGGGGAGCTCCAACAGCATAAACGGGGTTCTGGCAACAGCGGCAGTACGTCGCAAGGCCAGTAGCCCGATCAAGCTGGCTCCTTTGGCTAAGCTGTTAGAATGTTACCCCAATAGGCAGGCTGCTAGTTTCATACTTCAGGGTTTTATGTTTGGTTTTCGTATTCCTTTTCGCGGTCCTAGGATCGCTACATCAGTTAATCAGCCCCCTCTTCGTAACTTGGTGTCTGTCGTGTTAGCTAAGCTTAATAAGGAGATAATTGCCGACCGTATATCAGGTCCCTTTCCCCGTCCTCCTGTGGACAATTTGCGGATTTCTCCGTTAGGTATTGTGCCTAAGAAACAAGCTGGTGAATACCGACTTATTCATAATTTATCATACCCGAAAGGTGCCTCTGTTAATGATGGCATTTCGCCCTTACATGCATCAGTTAAGTATACTTCTTTTGATGAGGCAGTGAGAGTAGTTAGGAGGGCTGGCAAGGGTGCCTTAATGGCAAAGTGTGATATAAAATCCACTTTTCGCCTCCTGCCTGTGCATCCGGATGATGTAGATTTACTGGGTTTTAAATTTCAGGGTCAATTTTACGTAGATAGGGCCATGCCAATGGGTTGTTCTGTTTCTTGTGCTGCTTTTGAAGCATTCAGCACGTTTCTAGAATGGGCACTGCGCAGGAGAGCCTCCTCCTCCTTCTCTGCTCATTATCTAGATGATTTTTTATTTGTTGGGCCTGCTGAGTCCTCTCACTGCCTTCATCTGATGCAATCCTTTATCGCTTTAACTGATGAATTGGGTGTCCCGCTAGCTCCTGAAAAGTCTGAGGGCCCTGCTACTTCCCTAATTTTCTTAGGGATCCAGTTGGATACGGTAGCTCAGTCTTCCCGTTTGCCACTGGATAAGTTGGTTGTACTGCGCCAACTGCTTAACAACATTATTGTATTTAAAAAACTATCACTGGCTCAGCTACAGGAGCTCGTGGGTCATTTAGTTTTTGCTTCTAAAGTCATTTCCCCCGGTCGGGCATTCCTTAGGCGTTTATGTGACGCCATGAAGGGAGTTCGTTCTCGTTTTCATTTCATTAGGATAACAGCAGGTATGAGAGCGGATTTGCACATGTGGCTTGAATTCCTACAGGATTTCAATGGCCTGTCCTTCTGGCGGGAGGAATTATTGCTGGAAGCGGAATTGCAGGTACATTCTGATACTGCCAGCAGCATTGGTTTCGGTGTAATATTTAGATCCCAGTGGTGCGCTGAGAAATGGCCTTCCAGTTGGCGTGCTAACGGAATTATTTCCGATTTGACATTCTTGGAATTCTTTCCAATAGTTGTTGTGGTGCATATCTGGCCATTGACATTTCAGAATCGCACAGTGCGCTTCTGGTGTGATAATTGGTCCACAGTTTGCGTAATTAATGCCCAAACTTCCAGGTCTCCTCGTGTTATGCGCTTAGCGCGGGCTTTTGTCTTGCAATGTTTGCGATTTAATATTTTATTTCTAGCCAAGCATGTTCCAACTCCGTTGCTGATGCCCTTTCCCGCTTTCAGATGGAGCGTTTTCAGCAACTTGCACCTGGAGCGGTACTGGATCCTGTACCAATCCCACCTTTCCTGTGGAACTTTGGCAACTAGAAGTTGGGGTTGCAATTGCCGCCGCTCTTGCTCCCAGTACTCGACATGCATGTGAGCGTTCATTCGCTAAGTTCCAGACTTTTCGCATCAGCAAGGAGTTGCCTTTGGCGTGGCCTATACCTGTGGATCATCTATTGCAGTTTATGATATTTCTAAAAGGGCAAAATAATGCTGTTTCCACCATTGCCGGCCACCTCTCGGCGCTTGCCTTTATATCTAAGGCTCGGGGGCTGCCGGATCATTCTGTAGATTTTAGGGTCAGAAAGGTCCTTGAGGGTTGGTCGCGTTCCGCTCCCAGGCCCGCTGACCGGAGGAGGCCAATCACGCCCGATGTACTCCTCCAGATCCTGGCATTGTTTCATTCATTATGCTCATCTGTGTATGAGTCGCACCTGTTCGCCGCAGTAACTCTGATGATGTTTTACGGTGCTTTTCGCCCTAGCGAAGTATTGGCCCCCTCCAAGCGCGATGTGACCTATAGAGCCTTATGCTTTGGCGATTGCACATTAGGTGCAGATATAGTGAGGTTTTCCCTGCGTGTCTCTAAGACCGATCAAAGAGGCCGTGGCTGTCTTGTGTTTTTACACAGCTGCCAGGTCTCAGAATTATGCCCTGTGGCTGCAATACGTCAATTTCTGTCTCTTCGGCCAGTGGGCCAGCGTTATCTGTTCATACATGCTGATGGTTCTGCCCTGACTCAATTTCAATTTTGGGCCGTTGTTTGGCGGGCCTTGTTGGGCAGTGGTCGCGAAGCTGGAGTCTATGGGCTGCATTCCTTTTGGATTGGCGCGGCTATGGCCGCAGCCCTCGTGGGCATGTGCGTCAGTGATATACAGGCAATTGGACGATGGCGTTCCGATGCATTTAAATCCTATGTCAGATTTTAATAACAGGAATTTTGTTTTTGTTTCCTTAGGTTTGCTAAGCCTCCCTATTCCTGTGAGGATCATCTTGTGTGGCCACTCAATTTTGTTCTGGGCTCATCGGCGGGCATCTTCGTCTGCTACCGGAACTCAACTGCAGCTTTCTGCCACTGCTACAGTTCATTGGGTAGCCCGTAGGGGCATGCTATGGGATGCGTTTTTACCTGCTGTGTGTCATATTATGTCTTCGGCCGATCGGCCACATATCTTGTTGATTCATTTGGGGGAAAATGATTTGGTGCAGCGTCCAGGATTGGACTTGCTGCTCAAGGTAACGCGTGATCTCAAGTGGCTTATTAGTTCGTACCCCCAACTTATAATTGTTTGGTCAGACATGTTAGTCAGAAGGGTGTGGAGGGGTGCTGTTCATCCCAATAGGATTGATAGATCTAAGAAATGGGTTAATAGGAAGATCAGGGCATTGGTCCTGTCGCTTGGTTGGGCATTCATTCCTCATAATGGGATTAAGTTCCATGCCCCATATTTGTTCCGGGGTGATGGGGTTCATCTTTCTGAGCAGGGGTGTGATTTGTTTTTGGAGGATCTTATGAAGGGTTTATGGGCTTTGTTATCTTCATTGGGTTGAGGGGAACAAGCTTAAGCTGATCCCCTCTTGTGGCATAGAATTCGGGCAGGTGAGGTATATGGGGATTATATTTAGGCGGTTAAGGCATCCTGAAAAAGGGGCACTCCCCAGGGAACCATCAGGGCTTCATGCCTGGTGGGGATCTGGATGGTGTCCTTGTGGGACTGGCTTGCGCATCATGGTGAACGCCTGTACAGCGGGGCCATGGTGTGGAGGTTGGAACCACGCACCTGGCTCCAAAAGCAAGGAGGGGGGATTTCACCCGCATCCTTGACTGTGGAGTTATGCAATGAGGTGAATTGATGCCTTAAGGTGGGCGTGTAGTCCCATGTAGTTAGGTTTAGCCTCACCTGCCCGAAGTACTTATATTTGAATGATTGGCTGTCTGGTTTTGGATTTAGTATGTTATATTTAATAAATATAACATTATTCCAATCTTGTGTCACGAGTCTTCCTTGTGGGGTGGCAATGATGTAGAAATGAATGGATCATAACTATGGGTAAAAACATGCAAAAGTGACAGATCGAAATAGGCTGATTTGTTCATTTCAAATTTAAAAGATGAAAACTATGTAACTCAGGTTAGGTGAACTCAGGTTAGGTACATGACTTGACATACACCAAAATAATAATCTGAATCTACCTAATAGTATCACCTAACTTGCTGGACATAAGGGGCTCTTGTGAAGAGTATTTTCCCTCACCTTCCAGTGAGAGGTTTACCTATGAATTGCTTCTTCAAAGTTATGTATGTGCATGTTTTGTAGCTGATAAATTATAGAGAAAAGTGTCCTTGAGGAAGTTGTTCATGGAAGTATGTTTCTATTATGCAGTAATAATGTATTACATAAAACATTTGTGTAATTAATGAGCTTCAGAAGATAGAATCAGAGTGCTTCAAGACACTGAAAAAGCCATCAGTTGCTCTGTCAACACGTAGTAACACATAACAAAACATGGCCCTATTCCACTTCTAGTTAACTCCAAAGGTTTGTGTAAAGATTATTTAAACATGTTTAATATAGTGGTATAGTGGTTAAGGTGTTGGACTACAACCTGGGAGACGAGGGTTCGAATCCCCACATAGCCATGAAGCTCACTGGGTGACCTAGGGCCAGTCACTACCTCTCAGCCTCATGAAAACCCTATTCATAGGGTCGCCATAAGTCGGAATCGACTTGAAGGCAGTGCAATATATGGAAACAAATTAATCCTTTCCCCATCATTCTATCTGTGCACCAAGAAGAAGGAGCGAGGGCACATAGGGAGGCATTCTAGGTTGCAGTTCTCTCACTTGAGAAACTCTTTTCCCTGGAGTCCACTGACGTCTGGCACTGTGTTCTTTCCAGATGCACTGTAAATCACAGTTAAGAAGGTGTAAGGTAATTCTCCACTTGTGCAACAGGGCTTCCTCTTCCTTTCCCTTGTTGCTTCCTGTGTGCCCCACAAGTTTGCTCTGGAAGGTGCTCAACACTCCAGAGAAGTTTTTGGGGGCATGAGGTGGTGGGGGAAATCCATCCCACCAACAGTGTCCATTCCACTGGTGGACATACACTGATGGATTTCAGCTACTGTTTTTATTACATTACTTTATCTTTATATCCAGAATACCATTTTTAACTGACCTGAGCATTGGAAAGAGTGGGAACAGCTTGATCCTATTAATCCATCCATTTCTGCAGAAACAAAAGCTGCTGGTTTCAAGTGAAAATGTTTTTACCCAGATGTTTTCTTGAAACTGACATTTCAAGTATGTCAGATAAAAAAATAATTTCCTATTCTTTTCTCAAAGTCACTACTGGTTCATATTTAATTATATTTTCATTCAATAAGTCCTGCTTCGTGTTTTTTTATTCAGGCCATTGCCAAGGGGGTTAGATGGGGAAGGTTATTTTGGCTGCTATTGTTGTTTTTTGTTGTTTTTCTGTTTAGGGTTTCTAAGCTGGGAATTTTGATGTTTTCACAGTATAGGAAACTGTACTTTATATGATTCATACTCTCTTCTTGGCAGTGTACCAATGTTTTTCTTTCTGTATATTTTTGAAAAGTAATTAAAAAATTAAAGAAACTGACATTTCAATGCAACCTGTGAAGCAATTCGTATAACTATCCTGTTGTTACACCCCTTCAAGTCAGGGGTAGCTAACTCATCATCCCTGGCCATTGGTCCAGCTGACTAAATCTGATGGGAGTTCTTCCTCAGAAGTAAGTAAGTAAGTAAGTAAGTAAGTAAGTAAGGAAGGAAGGAAGGAAGGAAGGAAGGAAGGAAGGAAGGAAGGAAGGAAGGAAGGAAGGAAGGAAGGAAGGAAGGAAGGAAGGAAGGAAGGAAGGAAGGAAGGAAGGAAGGAAGGAAGGAAGGCTATAATCATGAAAGGCAGCTTAGAAATATTGAAATAATGCTCATTTGTATTTAAGCATGCATGACCCATTTTAACAATCCTCTGTGTTTTCTATAACTTGTAGAGATATTAATCTGTAAACCAGCTGAAGAATGTGGCAGTGTCTCCTTGCTTTTGTGGTTAGCTCACAACTGATGCACTCTTTCAAGGTGGCTTGTTTCCTCCAGTAATAAGTGTATCTTTCACATACACATGCTTTGCTATTGAGATTGAGAATAGTGTCACAGCGCTAGTTCTGACCCTGAAAAGAGTGATAGACCCTGAAAAGCAAGAGTAAAGTGATTCAGAGGAATGGGGGAGAAATGTTGATATTGCTCAGAACACTGTAAGAGATGAAACCAACAGCTCAGGCACCAAACAAGCAATCAACATTTAGAAGTCATTGTGCATCATCAAGTTGTGAAAATAAGAGAGGGCATGGTGAGTGCACAGCCCTAAACAGAGTTTGGAAAAGAGCCCTAATGACTTGACAGGGAGAATTGCTTTAATGAAACCACTGCAGCTCTGAAGGATGCTTCACAAAGACATGTTCATGCTGTATTTGTCTGTCACCACTGTTGTCCAGAGTGCCAAGTTGATAATTAATGAAGCAGGAACTCTTGCCTAATGGCATAAACACTTGGTTACTCTTTTGAATAGTATGATTGACTCAGATCCACTATGTGCAATCCTCTCCAGTTGGCATTGCCATACATTGAGAAACAGTTCAGCACATAAGTGTCATGGATTGGATATACCATATACATTCACTATGAATTTCCAAAAAGATGCAGAAGTGCCTCTTTAGAGCTTTCGTGTGAAATGTTGTGTTCTTCTATATTTCATTTTGATTGCTTAAGCATCGCTAGGATCACCAGTATGAAGCTTTTCATAATTCACCTTTGACATGCTAAATCATGGTCAATTCCAATTCTGGAACTCAAACCTAAACAAAAAACAGCAAAAGGAATTTCACACATGTAGATTACTTGAAAAGTTTCTTTAAAATATTTTAAATCCTTTGCTATGTTGATTAGAATTATCATGGAATAAACATATAAGGATTTGGTGCAACATGCCATTGAATCTGAATACTAATGTAAGCACTTGCACCACATAGAATAGGCAATGGTTCTAAGAGACTCTTTCTTTTACACATATCCTCTAAATGTGCATAAATTTATAATTGTGATCAGGGCCAGTGCAAGGCATGACTGGGTCCTTGGGCACCAGCCTGCCCTGGGCCTGTGGTGCCATAGGCCAGTGACATCTTGATTAATGGTAGGCATGTGCACGCAGTGTGCATATAATTCACAGGAACAGTAGCATTAGGTGGGATGCATAGGTGAGCTTATTAGCACTATGCTGCCTGTTAGGGGGCTTGGGCTATGGTGCCATGGCCCCAGAACAGGCTGGTGCCCAAGGGCCAAGTCATGCCTGGTGCTGGCCCTGAATATTATAAACCATAATCCAGCTCAGAAAAACTTGTTGGAACATTGTCTGTGAGGGAAAAACATCTTGAGAATGGAGGTTTTAGGTATGAAAAAGGAGGGACTCCTAGAGAAATGTAAACTCCTAAATCTCCCCTATGAAGGAAAGTCTGTAGATGAATTTAAACTGATGTTGATTGATCACCTCAGAGGGAGGGGGGCTTGAAAAGCTGAGGTAAATCCAGACAAACCCATTCCTATGGAAATGAACTCTCAATATCCAGAGTTTCAAACAGAAAAACTACAGGCAGAGTTGCAGCAAAGAGAGATGTTTAGACAGATTGAATTAGAAAAACTGAAACAAAAAGAAAAAGGTAGAGAATTGGCATTAGAAAAACTCCAGTTTGAAAAAGAAAAATTGCTGAGGGAAGAAAGGAGAATTGAGGAAGAAGCTAGACCTCCAAAAATATCTCCTAAAGATTTCACCCCCTATGTGATTGGGGAGGACCCCAAAACATTTTTTTACTACATTTGAGAAAGCTGCTCAAATGTGGAATATTGATTCAAGGGAGTTTATGACATACAGGGCTGTGGAGTCGGAGTCGTGGAGTCGGAAGCAATTTTGGGTGGAGTTGGAGTCGGTAGAAATGTACCGACTCCGACTTCAAAATAAATTTTGATTGACAAATTTTTTAAAATATAAATTCAAAATGTCAAAGAAGCTTCCCATGAAGTCAGCTGTAGTTGAGCATTTCACCATAACTCAAGATGGAAAACATTTTGTGTGTCAGTGTATGACACAGGACCCAGATGAAGACAAATGCTGTGATGCCAAGATTAGAGCATATTCAGGCAGCGATAAAAATGCTCCTATGAGAGCTTCCAATTTAAAAAGACATTTACAGCCCTTTCCAGGGCTGTGGAGTTGGAAGCAATTTTGGGTGGAGTCGGAGTCAGAGTCGGAGTCGGACAGTAGAAAAATAGAGTCTGAGTCGAAGGTTTGGCATACCGACTCCACAGCACTAATGACATATATCCCAAATTTGTTAAAACGGAGCCATCTGAGATATACAATAATTTTCCTGTTGATGAAGTGGTGGACTATGAAACTTGTAAGGCTGTTGTTGATCAAAGGTTTAGATTCTGAATTCTTCAGAACCTGAATTCTTCAGAAAAAGATTCAGAAATACCACAGTAACATCTTCTAAATCATACGTGGAATTTGGCTATGAGCTCACCGAGTATTTTGATAAATGGATTGGTAGTGTCAATTCCAAACAAAAGAAAATATCAGAGACCTTATGATTTTGGATCAATTTATTTTTCAATTACCTCAGGAAATCAGAGAACATCAGAGAAGCTGCTAATTTAGCTGACAATTTTTCTTTAAACAGAGGCCTTAATCTTACTAGTAGATCAAACAAAGATTACCAAAATAAAAATACTCTGAATAAATTTGCGGGTTATAAGAGAGATATGGACAAGGGCAAAAATCAATGAACACCTGCCAGTCCTGAGAAAATGTTTTCTGTTAAACCTCTGTTTGGCAACACAGACAAAGCTTCTTTTAATTGTGGTTTAATTGGGCATGTTAAACCTAACTATCCCCGACTGGGAGATAATAAAAGAAAATCTACCTCAGTTAGGTGTGTTTGGGTTCAGAATAACACCTTGTCAGTTAAACCTGAGAGGTTACAGTGTTATATGCTACAATGTAATAAAGTGACTGAGTTTGGCAACACTCTAAAGGAAAAAGCTACCATAAACGGAAATGATTATTTAGTAGTTCTGGATGCAGGGGCTCAAATATCATGTGCTCAGATCTGATTAATCCCAAAAATATTTTACCTCCAAGAACCATTAAAATCAAATGTATAAGAGAAAAACCTGTTCAAATACCTTTAGCCAGAGTCGCAGTAAACTGGAGAGGTTTTGAGGGAGGATATGAGGTAGGGGTTAACATTGAGCAAAGTGAATATTTTATTCTGGGGAATGGCATTATGTCTCATGAGAGACTAGTATACATTGTCACCAGATTCCAGAAAGAAATACTGGAGAAAACTCCAGTATGGGCTGAGAAAATGAAGCCTGTAACAGTGTGACTAAAGTAAATATGCCATTCGATCTGTTGCCTAGCAACCAGGGAGAGGTCCAGTTTTGTGATACAATTGCCCTAGTGCCTTCTGAAGCCCCAGCTCAAGCATATAGAGAGTTTAAAAATGCTACTTTGAGTGATGAGAACTTAAAAGCTTTAAGATCACTGGGTCAAAAGAAAGAAAGCTCTTTTAATGAATCCCAAAGAGAACAAATCTTCCGGAAGAATGGCTTACTGTTCAGAAAATGGCTGCCAGCTAACAGAGATGGGAGTTGTGAGGATGAAAAACAACTAATAATTCAAGATGTACAGACTTCAGCTGTTGAAATTGGCCTGTGATGTACCTATAGCTGGGCATATGGGAATTGGGAAAATGCGTAGGTGTTTAGCAATCAATTTCTATTTGCCAATATCTTTAAAGATGTTACAGAGTACTGTCAATCTTGTGAGGCATGTTAAAGAGTAGGAAAGGGAGGTGAAAAGATTAAAGCTCCTTTACAACCATTGCCCTTAACTGGGAAAAACTTTTGTAGAGTAGCTATGGACATAGTAGGTCCATTCACAAAACCTACTCAGACTGGAAAACTTTTTGTGATCACAGTGGTTGATTTTGCAACTTGTTTTCCAGACACCAAAGCTCTCAGAAATATTGATACTATGTCAGTGGCAGAGGACCTATTAAAAATATTATCTCATTTGGGATTTCCCCATGATCTGATAGCCTCTGATAGGGGAACTATATTTGTCAGATGTAATCAAATGTTTATAGAGGTATTGTGGTATAATGCACCTCTCATCTACAGCATCTATAGCATCTCATTCCGAAACAAATGGCCTTGTTGAAAAATACAATGGTACTCTGAAAAACATGATTCAATCTTATCTAGTGGAACATCCGTATGATTGGGACAAAGGACTTTCTTATATGTTATCTGCTGATCATGAAGTGCCCCAGGATTCAACTGGTTTTTCACCTTTTGAATTGATGGCTGCATTACTAGGTTAGGCTGAGTTTCTGGTTGGGATGAACAGGTTAGTCTGTCTCAGGTCCATATCTATTTCATATGTGTTTATTTAAAGTGGTGTGCCAGGGGAGTTGGAGTTGCTAAGCTAGCTTCCCAGTAGGTGGGGCACTGTTGGTAATACTGGGAGAGGGGGGAGAGTCAAGGTGGCAGGAAGTTTGGCCTGCTGCAGTTGCATTTTGCTGACCTCCCTGTCATCTTGCCCCTCCCCCTTTCTATCCCAGTATGCAACAGTGACCAGGAAGCTAATGTAGCAGCTCCACTCCCCCTGATGAGTCACTTCTGTGCTTTTCATAAATCCATTCCACCCTATTTCTGCATTAATCAGTGAGAGTTCTTTTTAGCAGAAAAGGACTGTTGTATTTAAATATGTACTTTATCATAAAAGCATTTAAACATATACTTTACCTCAGTGTATGCATTTAAACATATTTTAGGATAAAATGCACATTTTAACACATTCTGGTACTTTTTTGAGCCAAGAAGAGTATTGCAAAATTCAGAGAAGAGCAAAATCCAAATAATAATTCTATTCCAATCAGCACAGTCTGGGAGGTACAGATCAGGTCGGTTTGCATCAGTGTTCACAGAAATCATATTCTTCAAGAACACCTAGTTACTGGTCAGTTATTGTTTTGGGATGACTGATACTCATTTAGGGACCCACTTTGCCTACTTCTGTCTCAGTGCTAGTCTCTATGACCAGAAAAACCATTATCTCTATGTACATCAAGCCATTTCTCTCTCCTCCTTTAGGTTTTTTCCTACAGTTCCTTTTCTGAATTCACATTACTTGCTCCACTATTGATATGTTATTTATGTTTATTTATTGCAGCAATCCTATACACACTTACCGGGGAGTGTCACATTGAACTCAATAAGACTTATTTCAAAGTAGGCATATATATGTTTGTGCTATTATTATCCAGCCTTTACTCCATGATAGAACTCATGCACTGGAATCTTTACTGGAGAGTGGCAGTAGACGGCCCACACACCTCATATTATGTAATAGACAATGCAGGTTTTAAAGCAAGACCAAAGTCTATTTAAAACTATGTAAAGTTTCTCAAAGCTTTCTCAAAGCTTTGAGACTGCCAGTTTGATAAACAAACTCAGAGCAACCATAACAAATTTATGCCTGCAAATCCACAACAATTTATTTATGATCTTTCAAACTTCAATATACTAACTTATTGTCAAAGCTTAGAATAAACCTATCTAAGTGTCTTCTTTGCTTTTGTATTAAACACTAAAGAGATGTGACTTTGTCATCAAAGCAGTGTGTGATGTTGAAGTGAAATTAAATTTATACTTTCAAATGCCACAATAGGAAAGAGTTTCAAAAAGAACTCCAATGTAGCTCATTCTCTCTCCAGCCCCCCTTTTTCCTAGGAATTCAGGGCAGGTGACTTGAGAATCACTGTGTCTTACTATAATCATGTGATAAAATGAAGATACCCTGTGCCACAAATGCCTTAGTTTTTCATCCTAATCACAAGATAAGTACTGACTTTCTTACTTTGATTTCTTTATTTCAGACAGAACACATTGACTTCTTGCCATCACAAAGGTAACACAAAATATTAATAATAAATAAAATAAAAACCAATACAAATTTAAATGAAAAATGTGAAAAGAATTCTAATATGTCATGATTTGGGTCACCCTTATATGCCTTTAAAGGCCCTAACAAAGAGACTATTGAAATCATTGCAAAAATTATCAGGGCCTCACTTCAGATCCACTTGATCCACTTGAGATTCAGTGTAATGCACTCCCATTGAGCAGGAGCAGGCAAATAAATTTTCTGAACATCTGAAATGCCTTCCTCAATGCCATAAATGGAACAGAAGGCCAAGGAGGAACCTGAGCCTCCTGGTGTTTTACCAAACCGCTTCTTTGACCCACATTTGCTGCTGCAACACATGCATTTCAAGTTGGCAAGACCAGCTTAAATTTCACACTGAGAATTAGGGATGGATTCATCTGTCAATTCAGACTTCTCTCAGTTTCTCATCCTTCTAATCTGGAATGTAGTTCTTCACATGTTTCACAGCAATTTGCAATTTTTAAAAAAAGGCTTTGGAAAGATTTGCAAGGATTTTGGTGCAAATTTCTCCTAATATAACATTTTGACTGATCTACACATTTTCAAGCAATTTTCCCTAATATAAAACATTTTTGTGTACTATTTTTACTAATATGCACACTTCCCACAATGAATGCATTTTTGTACCAGAGAACTGCACCAAAAATCTGGAGATGTGTGAATTTCAAAATCCAATTGTGTTTTGGTTTGAGAAGTGCCAAGCAGGTAATTTCTCACTGAAATGCAAACAAAAAATTGAATTTCTTCCCTAACCTTACCAAGAACTCCCAATGAAATTCCCCTTCAAATGCATATAGTCTCAAAATGAATCTTACCCAAATCACCCCCAGATCAGTTCCTTTTTAAGCACTCATTTCCCTCTGCTCCATCAAATAAATAAATAAATATCCCCACCTTTCTGCCCAGCCAAGGTAGCCTGATCCTCTCTCCTTTCTGCTTACAGAAGGTGGAATTCTGTATATGCTCAATCAAAGGTGGGCAAAAGGTGAATCTCTGGGTGACATGCAGTGGATCTCCATGTGTTTCTGGTTTCCCATTTTTCAACAATTGCAACAAAATGGCTTATCCCCTCTAAAATAGATTGCTAAAGAGAAGAAATCTGGGAAAAGGAAACAAGGAACCAGGAATGGATTTGTGAGTGAAAGGACTGTTGCCTCAGTTCTGATACTAAAAACAAACCTCTGGGCTAAGCATGTGCTCAGAGACACCCTGCTCCTTAATTCTAATTACATGTCTCCCAACTAGGGTTGCCAGATCAGAGCATCCCAAACCCTGAGTTTTCAGGGGCAGGCCTTAGTAATGTCATGGAGGCATGCCCTAGTAATATCATAGGGGTGTACCCTAGTGGTGTCATAGGGGGCAGGCCCTAGGGATATCATAGGGGCAGGCCCTAGTGATGTCATTGAGCATGATAAATTAAGCATCAACCACAGTTGCTTGGAGTATACCACTCAAAAAAATTCTCTGATTGGAAATTAAGATAGAAATCTTAGCTGAATGAGAGTGTTTTCAGGTCCAGCTGAAGTGATGGGATAATTCCTTCTCACCTGCTTAGAGAGCCTGGGTAAGGAACATTTAATCTAGCCTACTTCCTTCTGGCAAGAAGGGTTTAATTGCCCTCAGGCCAGGCCAATAAAAAACGGCTATTGTAGGAAGAAAGTCTAGTATTGTGGAGATGTTAGATGGGAGCACTCAAGAGCAATTCTAAACACACTTACTAAAGGACTAAGCCCCATAGGACTCAAGAAGACTTACTTCTGAGTAGATATAGTTAGGATTGTGCTATTGGTAAGGCTTAACAAGGGATCCTCTGCAACAATATCCATATCAAAGCAGGGTTGGCAACCCCCTGCCTGGAATGCCCTACCTGCCTTTTAACGTGGCTGCTCTAAACTTTTTTACAGACTTGACCCTTCACTGCAGAGAAAGGTTTGAAAAATGAGTAAGAGTTAAGAAGATTCTCTACTCTTTCCTGCCTGCTCTGCAGGCTGCTTTAAACTCACTTTGACAGCCAACCCAATTCCAGTGAGTAATAATTGACAGAAAAAAAAACCTTCACAGGCAGTAGATTGAAAGCACTTAAAGCCACACTTCCCAGTATGTGATTTTTCTTTTATTTAATTAATTTATTTATTAAATTTATTAGTCTCCCATCTGGCTGGTTATCCAGCCACTCTGGGCGACATACAAGATAAAATGTACAAATATATTAAACATTAAAAATCTGAAGCAATAATAGTAAAACCTAACCCACCACAAAAGCCTGCCTAAAGAGCCAGGTCTTCAAGGCTTGAAGGAAACTCATCATAGAAGGGGCATGGTGGAGATCATTTGGGAGGGAGTGCCACAGGGTGGGGACCACAATTGAAAGAGCCCTCTCCCTAGTCCTCACCAGTCTAGCTGTTTTAACTGGTGGGATGGAGAGAAGGTCTTTTGAGGCTGATCTTGTTTTACCACTATTGGGCAAGAAACAATCCATCATGCATCATCAGTGAGTTTAAGGGAGTTGAGCTGACTGCATGGAACCACTGTTGTTGCTTCTACGGATGTAAGGGAGTAAGGTCAGAGATAAAAGAAATGCAAATAGAAAAAGAAAAAGGCAGTGATGATTTCCTAAATGCAAGACCATACCAACCACAAGATTCCTATGAGTAAGATAGAAAACTCAGCATCCAACAACCAGTCAGGGTTCCTAACCAAAACTAAAAAAAATCCTGGCAGCCAGTCAGCCTAGATCACAAAAATCCCCATGCAACACAACTTGACCTGGGGGCTGCAGTTAGTGCAGGATGCTGCAGCATGATTGCTGACATGAGTGAGACGCTATCAGCACATGATACCTCTGCTCTGAAATTTGCACTGGCTGCCGATTTCCTACCAGGCTAAGTTCAAGGTGTGCTTTCCATGTTATGGGTTCCCCATAGTACTTGTTCTGTTCTTGTAAGGAAACTATCCTTTAGTGTGGCAGTACCTACGCTTTGGAACTCCCTGCCTCTTTACATTAGGCAGGTGCCTTCATTGTACTCATTTTGGCACCTGCTAAAAATATATTTGTTTAGACAAGCCTACACAGGCATGGAGAAGCTGTTATGTTTTTTATCTGTTTTTAACTCATTGTTGGTTGTATTATTTTGAATGTTTTTAGATACCTGTATTGAACTGTTTTTGCCAATAATTTTATGGTTTTAATTCTGTCTATAAACCGCTTTGAGGTTTTTTTTACAATAAAGTGGTATATAAATCTTGTAAATAAAATACATAAAGTTTGAAGTTACTGTGGCTCTTGGGTTTCTTTCCTCTTTTAGGAACAAAGGAATCTGCCTTATATCGAGTCAAACCATTTGATACCATCTAGCTCAGTACTGATGACAAGGACGAGCATTGGCTCTCCAGGATTCCAGGCAAGAGTCTCTTCCAGAGATTGAATTTTGGATCTTTGCATGCAAAGCATGTGCTCTACCACTGAGCTACAGCCCTTCCCCTGTTAAAAAAGTATCTTTTAAAATTGTTCTTTTCAATTCACTAATGAGTGCACATCATACTAGGGCAGATCTACACCATGCATTTAAAATACATTCAACATACATTTAAAGCACATGAATCCCACTATAGAATCCTGGGAACTGTCATTTGTTAAGGGTGGTGGGAACTACACTTCCCAGGATTCTTTGGGGGAAGTAATGTGCTTTAAATGTGAGTTGGATGCTTTTAAAATGTATTATGTGGACCTACATTACTTCATAAACGTTGCCTGCATATGAATCATTTTAATTAAATTTTAAAATGGAAATAAGCTACAAAGTTTACTGGATAACCTTGGTGACTGGATCACCATTGCTAAGCCTAATCTGCCCCTCAGGTGAAAACAACAGAGGGGGACCATGACCACCCCAAGGAAGAAGGGCACATTTAAAATGTAGAGGAGATAATGATTTGTAAATTTACAGCCATAGTGTGAAATCTGATACATATCAAGACATAGTATGAAGAAATATTTATAGAAGCATGACTGTCAAAGATGTTTATTATTTACACTACCTGTAAATATATATTTAATGCAATCCTAGGAATGTTTACTCAGAAGCAAGTCCCAATGTATTCGATTGGACTTACTCGAACAGGGAAGCATGCACAGGACTGCCTCAAATGATAAGGAACTTCATTCACCCAACCCAAAATTCAGAATCATGCCACTTTAAGCTGTTTTGCAACTGTTTTATACTTGTTTTATGGTTATTGGATTTTATTTATATTTATATTTATTTATTTATTGCATTTATTTATTGCATTTATATACTGTCCCATAGCCGAAGCTCTCTTGGTGGTTTACAACAATTAAATGTATCGACACAAAAAATAGGGTGGATCCTAAAAATATACATTCAGGTGTCAAAGGCCAGAGTAATAAAGAGTTATATCTTCAGCATTTTCTGAAAACTGTACAGTGAAATGATTTGGAAAGGTTCAACTAGTGCAACCCATATGGCTGCCAGAATTTTAACTTGGGTGCAACCCATATTACATAAGTTTAAAAGAATTGCATTTGCTGCCTATTCACTGCCAGGCCCAATATGAGATGTTGGTACTTACCTTTAAAACCCAAAACTGTTTGGGACCCAAGTATCTGAAAGAACACCTCTTCTTACACCAGCACAACAGGTTTTTTTAGATAAACACAAAACACACAGATACATTTTCTAAATAAACATCAACATGAAATTGGGAAAGAATTTCAGCAAGACCACTGTCTGAAACAGCTGTTGCCAGTCAGTGCAGACAATATTGAGCTAAATGGACCAATGGTCTGACTCGATATAAGGCAGCTTCTTCTGTTCTGAAACTGACTTCCAAATGAAATACAAGCATTGGAGTTAAAATGGCAAAATTAATGCATGTACATTGTTGTAGGGGGAGTTGTTTTGCTTTTTCATTATCACTGGTTACTTATACAATAGGGATTTGCTAGAATTCCATCCAGTTCAGATTTGGTACTGAATTTTCCATTAATTCATTTATTCTCAAACACTGAGATTGGATTTTAATGTAATGAATTTCCGCTGCTATTTTTGAAAATGGACATTTAAAAAAAAATCCACCTCTAAAATATCAGTTTTAGGAATGATAATTTATCAATATTTCCTTTTAAAATATTAATATTTCCTTCAAGATATCAACATTTTAAAAGAAATATTGATATTTCCTTCAAAATATCAATATTTCATTTAAAAATATAGATAATATTGATTTTTTTTTCTGAGCAGGGTAAAACACAGATTCGTAAAAGCAGCAGCTAGTGGATAAAGAATAAACTCAAATTGATGCCAGCCTGTTAGGTCGATGGAATGCTTTTGAACTGGCACCGGCCAACAGATCCCATCCCTAATATACAATGACTATGACTTTTATATAGGAAGAAAGTCCATGTAGTAATACTTGTAATCAGTGTGAAGGAAATATACATAAGAATATTATTCTGCAGTTCATACACACTGTGTGTTTTGGAGACTGTATGCATTAAATTTAATTTACAGCAGGCTCCTTCCAAGCTGCAACAGAATGGGAATACTGTTAAAAATAATCAATAGCACATATATAGTAGCATTATTATTTTTTCATGTGAAAACTGTAAATTGTTTCTACTTAACAAGCAAATATATACCCCATCGCTGGTCTCCAGGTCACAAAAGAGGGTTATCCTGTCACCATCACTGATTTCTGAAAAGTGTGACATGTATTTAGTTGTCAGCTCCTATCAGCAGTATTCACGAATCAACATTGCATCGGCAGCAAAGCACACCATTTTGTGCTCCTTTTGAAGATAATTAGAGTTCCCTTTTGTTGCAAATAAGATGTAAAACAGCTATAACTGCTGGTGAATGTGATTAAAGTAACCTCTATAGAACCCCATTATTCTAGACAGATTCCTTCAGATGCATAATTTCCCCATTTTAAGAAAACATAATGCATGCATATAAAATTCAAATTGTCGAGACACCTCGAACAAAAATTAGTTTCTCTATTAAGGCATTCTTAGTAGCTGGTTAACATGTAAAACTCTTAAAGTGTATTTTAAAATAATCATGAAATAATAGTGCATGTCATTGAAGGTAAACATTTTATTGTGAGAGGTTTGCTCAGACAAGAGTTTGATATGAAACTTTTACTTACAGAACTTTTATGGGAAAATTTATGAGGGTACACCACAGATACGCATGACTTTGGTTGAACTCCTCCAACACATTTCATAGAATATTCCATAAAGCCTTATGGAGCAACCCTTGTATCACTCCATAGGAAGCATTTAGTAATGCAGTAATACCTCAGTTAACAAAGTAGATGATCCTGGACATTACTTCTTTAACAGAAACTTTGGTACCAGAGGTAGGAATAATATGGAAAGAATAGGGATATGTTCCTTTAGCGGGGGCTTTAAAGGGTGCCTAGCCAGCACCCACCCACTCCCACTCCTTCCCCCTCCCCTACTTCTCCCCTGAGTCCCTCCCCAGTGCAGGGAGAAAGCAAGAGATCTCTTTAATGCAAAGCAAACACACAGCCTTGTCAGTCAAGGCCTTAACAGAGCAAAGGCCTTAACAGAGCAAAGGCCCAGGCTTATCAGTTTATTGATAGCAAAGCAAAGACACAGTTTCACCTTGAAGCAAAGGCATAGACTTGAAAGTTTATCCATAGCAAAGCAAAGCTGGTCAGTTTCACCTTTACAAAAGCCTTCCTTAAATGGAGCTTAAATCTTCCTGGAGGATTCGGTAACTGAGGTATTACTGTAACATGCCCTGACTGGTCTAAGTTCCACTGGCTTTCTCTGAATCACATAGTACAGCTAGGTTATGTTGGGCTTCGGGTTACAGCCCCCCTCCCCTATAAATAGCCATGCGTATTATTTCAGTTGTGAAGTACACAACTAACATTTCTCTTCTTCCCACTTGCAATTTCACATGTTACAACTGCTTCTACATCCTAAAATGTTAGAGCAACAAACTAACAGTTTGCCACCCTTGATTTTTTTTAAAAAAAGAAAAGCTCTAAGCATGTGCAGTTTTGCAGTTTTAAATTCACTTAAATCAAGATAAATAGTACCTCCACCTCCTCTAATGAAGCATTAATCAATCCCTAGACCCACCTAATCGATCCCCTATAGCTAGCTCTAAAGCCAAAATGTACAGGGGTCAAGGGGGCAGTTGGTCACACTTCTTTAAGCATCTTGTTCACATCTTCACGCCACTATAATCAAAACTGATCCAGTTCAGTTGAAACAGACAGTGTTCTGGATGCCTCCATTGGACTTACTCTTACTGTGGCAATCCAAACCTGTCTGAAAGGTTTCCAAATTGTTGAAATTAGAGACATCCCCCACTTTCATGTTACATCTCTTTTTTCATTTTACATTTCATTTCATTTTACATTTAATAAATATTACATGTACATTTAATATTTTTTACACATACTAATATATGTAATGTGCTCCAGAATTTTTAAGCCCTTACTGCAGGATGGCACCATATTAATATGGAGGCTGATTACTGAAGGGCTTTGGTTGTGTAGCAAACCACACTGTCAGGCCCTGGATCACTGCCTGGAGAACAGAGCAGTCCTCGGGAAGACCAATGTTTGCCATCTATTGCCATATTTATTTTACTATATTCATGTAGAACAGGTGTTATCAAGCTGTGGCATTACCCACTATGGGTGCAGAATGTAACCATGGGGAAGGAAAATATGGACATAACTCTGGAAAGTTGCAGCTTCCTCAAGGACATATCCTTATAGAGAGCATAGATAGAGAATATTTTCAAATCATGACTTCAGCATGTGCTTAAAGGAAGGAAGAATTTTTTTAAAAACCCTTTACCTTTTATACAAACAAATGCAAATGAAGGGAATCTCACATATTTTACATTATTTTAGGGAGCAATGTGGAGTGATTGATAAGTTAGGAAACAATTCCTCATAGGGTGACCACTACCATTGTTGAATAGTTCTGAAATCAAATCCTTAGTCTGCACCATGGGGGACCTCTATATCTACAGGAAATGTTATTAAAGAAACTAACAAATGAATAATCATTCCCAACAACTCACAGCAGCGCTCTCAGTGGGAAAGTGTAAGAAAAGGGGAAAGTTTTGACGCAGTGGACTGATTAGGGTGAGGATGATTCTCTGTCAGGACATTGTATTGTGGAAGTCCCTCAGGAGACAGAATTTTCACCTGAAAAGAAACAGCATTATGAACAGTACAGAACGCCGCTTGCAGGACCCTGATCTTATTAAGAACAAATGCTAATTTTCACACCATCTCCTGCTGAATTGGAAGCCAGTTTACCACTGGGTTTGTTAATTTACACAGGACACCATTATCTTTGGTTGGTCTTAATGTTTCCAAGCAGAGGTCATTAACTGCTGGGATCATGATTATCCAGCATGAATTACAGATAGCATCATAGAAATACATTTTTTGTTCATATCCTTAATTTCTCCATATGCAATGCTTTGAAGATGATATTTAATTTATGTCACTTTATTCACACAGTGTCCATTCTGGGATATAATTTTCCCCTTCTAAAATAAGTAATATAATTATAAATAAACGGTAATGATTTTGAACTCTGAATATAGTAATTGGAATATCTGATCAAATTAGCATGCTGCCTTAAAAAATAAAAGTAAATTGGGGATGCAACTCTCAAGTTTCTACTTGCTAGGCATCCCACACTCATTTGTGAGACCCCCAGGCTGGCAATCATACTTTCCTGTGCCTGTGTGGTATAAGAAACAGGGAGAAAATATGCCAAATACACCAACTGGGCTTGGATCAGGGGGAAGCACAGATGTTTGCCAAGGGTTAGTGATAGGAATTTACTATAGCTTATTGTTCCAGTTCAATGGTTCCTTGTAGAGGTAAACATTCTGAAGAGCACATGCATCTCCTTTACCAAGGTTTTCATTTTAGTGGTGTTAGTGGGACAGTTTATACAATCATTGGCTCCCGTGACTTTTAAAGCCCTAAAAAAGCACTAAAGCCTGGGTCCTGATGATTGCAAAGAACATGAAGGTGATTCTTGGGGAGCATTGCTCGGCTCCATGGGTTCTCCAGTATAGGGTCTGACAGGTGTCAGTTCTCTATTTATCCTTTTCATTTTCTGCAGGTGAGGAGTGGATGTGCTTGGTTGCAATAATCGACTGGATGAGGACCAATAAACTGAAGCTTAATCTAGATAAGACTGAGATGCCGTTGATGGGTGATTCTTTTGACCAGCTGAGTCACCCTCTGGAGGAGCAGGTTCATAGTTTGGGGGTTCTCCTGGATCCATTGCTGTTATTTGAGGTACAGATAGCCTCAGTGGCACAGAATGCCTTCAATCAGCTTAGGCTAGTGGCCTAACTGTGACCCTATCTGGACAGGGATAACCTGGCTACAGTAATCTATGCTCTTGTAACCTCAGCGTTGGATGACTGCAATGTGTTTTATTTGAGCTGCCTTTGAAAATGGTTTGGAAGCTTCAGTTAGTGCAGAATGTGGTTGCCCGATTGTTGATGGGTTCAAGGTGAACAGAGTCAATAAGAGTGCTTCTGATCTCTATGTATGGATGTGAAAGTTGGACAGTGAAAAAAGTGGATAAGAGAAGAATCAACTCATTTGAAATGTGGTATTGGAGGACAGTTTTGCAGATACCATGGACTGCAAAAAAGACAAATAATTGGGTGTTAGAACAAATTAAACCAGAACTTTCACTAGAAGCTAAAATGAAGAAACTGAGGTTATCATACTTTGGACACATAATGAGAAGACATAATTCACTATAAAAGACAATGATGCTGGGAAAAACAGGAGTAGAAAAGAGGAAGGCCAAACAAGAGATGGATTGACTCCATAAATGAAGCCATAGACCTGAACTGACAAGATCTGAACAGGGTGGTTTACAGCAGATGCTATTGGAGGTCACTGATTCATAGGGTCACCGTAAGTCATAACTGACTTGAGGGCACATAACACATGCACACAGAGAGGAACAAATGAATGATATCTGGCCTCTCCACCAAAACTTGGCTATGCTGTTTATAGTTTTTTCTTATGGGAGCCCTTAGAACGTTTATTTGGGTTTCTGTGTGAGAGCAGATGCAGGCCCTAATCCAAAATGGAATGAGCACAGCTTTAGGGGCTATTGAGGACACAATAATCAGATTGATCAGCCATTTGTCAAGGGGACTGACTGAAACATTGAATCCAGCCTCTGTCAACCTGCTGATTGTTGGAATTTTATCTTCCTCCAGCTGCTGGATGGAGTTGGGAATTATTATTGCTAGTATCCATTTTCTCATACTATTCCCATGCATCTGGGGGTACTTATATGGAAGCCCTTGTATCTGTGGCATCAGTTTAATTTATGGCTTTTTTTTTTGGTTAAAGGCTTATCCTGTAACATAGCTTTTCCCAGTTATCCCATCTGTACTTATGTCAATGACAAATTCTTGTGTAAAAGAAATTCCATTAGCTATCTTGCTTGAGATTTAACACAGCTCAAAAAGGCCCACATCCATAAAAATCCTGGAATTAGGAGCCAAACTGGAAAGCATATTTAATGGAAATATTTGTAGTTTATGGTTAAATAAGCCCATTTTCATAAAGATGCATGTTCAGTCTATTTTACTTAAATTGAGCCAACCAACGAAAAATTCATTTACCATTTTTATATCAGTGCAAGCGTATTTATAATAGCAGGGAACATTTTGTGCCTCTGCGCGATATCTTTAGAAAGAGCTGAATTTTCATTTATTTAATGCAAATATTCACACAAGGTAAACTGCTTAGGCATATGTGGAGCATGTTTTCATGGAAGCATTGTGGAAATAGGAAAATAATATAACATAATTGTACAATAAATGGAATGCAGCAGTTTCAAAATTACTTACACTAGAGTGTGGTGAAAAAGATTGAGATATTATTCTCGAGTTCAGGGCTGCTTTGGTTTACAATTGACTTCATTCTAGTATTATGTATATTTTAGGAACATTTCATCTTTTTGAACAAGAGAAATATCAACATGGAAGATGTATCTGATCTTTCAAGCTCTGATTCCTGAAAACTCATTGAACCATATAAAATTCTGATAAAGGTTATACCCATTGCATATATCAACACTTTTTGAATTTCTGTCTGTTTACAAAGTATTCGCAGGCATTATAATGTTGATGCATATTATGTCAAGCATGTTAACTTGAATTAGTGCCCTATAACACTATGGACCAGCCTTTCCCAACCAGTGTGCCTCCAGATGTTGTTGGACCACAACTCCCATCTTTCCTGACCATTGGCAATGCTGGCTGAGGCTGATGGGAGTTGTGGTCCAACAACACCTGGAGGCACACTGGTTGAAAAAGGCTGCTATGGACAGTCATACAAGTTTTGCAATAAAGAGAAGAAAATCCACAACTTTCCCCTTGATAGACAAATTATTCTCAGCAAATCATGTGCATGTTTACTCAGAGGTAAGTCTCATGGTGTTCAGTGGGGTTTATTCTTAGGATGCATACATGGGATATTTATTATAGAAAGATACTCACAATATACTGCCCTCTCTCTCTTAGAGAAACTCAGATCTTTGAATGATCAAGTACGTATAGGTGCTTCTATGCGCTACATAATTGTGGATTCTGTGTTGGTAATGCATGAAAGTTTTTCACAGTGTCCACATAATGTCATTGTCATCAAAATGCCATGACAATTTTTTTTCTCATTTATTCTGGATTTCTCATTTCTGCAGGGATCCTTACATGTTAGATTTTCCATAGAAACTGTCATGTGAAAGAGCTCTATGGTTAGAATGCATCACTTTTTATTATTGTGAGCATGTTCCACTCAAAGTCGGGCATTTCAAGTCCCATTGTTTATCATGGGAGAAGTTCCATTAAAGCAGCTTTTACTCTTTGATCATAAAAACAGCCAAGATGCTTGTAGTGCCTCAAAGTAGGGATGGAAAACCTGTGGCCCTCCAGATGTTGTCAAAATCTAACTTCCATCAGCCCCAACCAGCATGGTCAATGGTCAAGGATAATGAGAGTTACAGTCTTATCTGGAGGGTCACGGGTGAGAACAAAGGCACTAGCAAAGGCATATGGATAACCACGCTCTCTGAGATTGCCATGGTCAGTAGTGGCTTGCCTGGTGAGGCAGATTCACAAAAGCTAGCTTCCCAGCAGTGGTGTTGCTGTGGCTTCCCAGGAGGGAGAGAAGTGTGTTGGTGGGGAAGTCAGGACAATGCTGGCATTCCAGCAGCAGTGCCAGTTTGGTTTCACTGGCATGCTCACACAGTCCCAACTTCCCCATCACTTTGCCTCTCTTGGGAAGCAGCAGCAGCACTGATCCAATGATGTAATTTAGAATTACAAAACTGCTTCTTGACCACAGAGAGGGCAGGAAAAGACACAGACTGGCTTATAATAACAGTGGGGCAGGGCTTTGTACAAGACCAGTGAGGTGGCTGAAAGGCAGGCTTAAAGATTTGCGACTGGCTGCTGCTGGGCTACATACATCCATGGTATAATGACAGTTGCTTTCAACTCTTTGGAATCTTTCATACTACTATTTAATTGGGAGGAAGAGGTCTTTAGAATCCACTGCCTGAAATGATATATTCATGATATAGGCCCTGATAAAGTTGCCCTTTATTTCACATCAGTGGAGGCTATTCTACTAGGGCTACCAGGGCACAGCCTTCCCAATGAGCATGTGAAGCAAATTTTGACACCCTCCCCGCAAAAATCTCACAGTGACACACTCTTTCCTATCCCACACATATTTTATATTTCCATGAACTTACAGAGGCATTTCTGTCAATCTTCTGCTATCTGCCAGTCAGCTCCCTTCATCACTCAGCCAATCCTAACCCAAAGGTATTGCTATGGTAAAGAGGTCCCACCCATGTTTCTCTAGGATAACTGCCAGCTTTTTAGTTCCAGTTGAGGAGCTTCCCCCTCCCTTCTGTTGTTATGAGGTCAATCTACATTGACTACATTGATTTAAGGGGACTGAAGCCCTTATAGCCCTACCAAAATTGTGCATCTATTCTGAGCATGCTCAGAACTGTTTCCCTTTTAGCATGGTCTAGTAACCAGAGAAGCCACAGGGAGTGTTTACTACTTTGAGGAGCTTTTGTTTTGTGTTGTTTAGTGACCTTAGTGGGAAACAAGCAGGACGAACCTGAACTCTTAATACAGGAGGGCAATTACGACTTGATAAGTATAACTGAAACTTGGTGGAATGACTCCCATGACTGGAATACAGCAAGTGAAGGATATAACTTGTTCAAGAAGAACAGAAGGAATAAAAAGGGAGGTGGAGTTGCACTATACGTTAAAAATATATATCCCTGCACAGAAATACAGAAGGATGAGCTTAGCTCCACCAAGAGTATCTGGATTAAAATTAATGGGGCAAGTAAGAAAAGGAATGTGGTGCTTGGAGTCTACTACCGACCACCCAATCAAGAAGATGAGAATGTAACTTTTGAAAAGCAAATTGCCAATGTTTCGAGGAGACATGATGTAGTAGTAATGGGGGATTTCAATTATCCTGATATCTGTTGGGAGACAAATTCTGCCAAACACGGCCCCTCCAAGAAATTTCTGACTTGTGTTGGAGATAACTTTCTCCTACAGAAAGTGGAGGAAGCAACCAGAGGATCAGCTATCCTGGACTTGATTCTAACCAATAGAGATGATTTGGTGGATGAAGTGGCAGTTACGGGAATGCTGGGGAGAAATGACCACACCATACTTGAATTCTTGAATTTAACAGAAGCAAAAGCTGAGAGTAGCCATACGAGCACCCTGGACTTCAGGAAAGCTGATTTTAATAAATTCAGAACAATTGTAAGTACCATTCCATGGCAAGCCACCCTAATGAGAAAAGGAGTCCAAGATGGGTGGGAGTTTCTAAAAAAGGAAATTCTAAAAGTGCAATGGCAAGCAATTCCAACAAGGAAAAAAGGGGGAAAACAGTAGAAGAAGCCGATGTGGCTTCACAAAAAGCTTAGAGATGACCTGAAAACAAAAAAAGGACACATACAGGAAGTGGAAAGAAGGCCAGGCCACAAAGGAAGAGTACAGGCAGGTATGACAGAATTGCCAGGATGGTGTCAGGAAGGCTAAAGCTGAGAATGAGCTGAGGTTAGCAAGGGATTCTAAAAGCAACAAATAAGCTTTCTTCAGGTATGTCCATAGTAAAAGACAGAGAAAAGAAATAGTGGCACAGCTACTCAATGAGGATGGCAAAATGACAACAGATGACAAAGAAAAGGCAGAAGTGCTCAATTCCTACTTTGGCTCAGTCTTCTCCCAAAAAAGGGTCTATGACCCTGCCGGGAAACATGAAGTAGAAGGGGCAGGATTGGAGCTTGAGATTGATAGACAAATGGTCAAGGAATATCTAATCACTTTGAATGAGTTCAAATCTCCAGGGCCCGATAAACTGCATCCTAGAGTATTGAAGGAACTGGCTGAAGAACTCTCAGAACAGCTGTCTATTATCTTTGCAAAATCATGGAGGACTGGTGAAGTGCCAGATGACTGGAGGAGAGTTAATGTTGTCCCTATCTTCAAAAAGGGCAAAAAGGACTTCCGGGAAGGGTGACTTAGCCTGTGCCTGCTTTTGAGACGGGCTCCTGCCTCAAAAGAAGCTTATTCAGATATATCAGTCAGTTTTTTCTTTTTTTTTGACTGATTAAACTTCTCCCGGGTAGGGAGAAACGAAGAGATTAACCTCAAAGCCTATTTTTGTTGGGACGACCAGATCTCATTAATTTATGGGACGAGGTCCAGCCGACGAAGGTGGGACGGATTTTCAACAGCAAGCTCTATCTGTTAAAGCGAACGTTCATCTTATCTTCTAAGAGAGAACGCATTAACAGGCAAGCACCCTTCTTTCTATATTTTTCTTTTACTTGACTTAAATTGTTGCTGCTTAAAAGAGATTTGCCAGATTGATCGGTTTTTGACATCTCACTGGGGAGCCGTAACTTCTCTCTGCTACGCACTAATTAATAGCTTATCTCTGTTTTTGTTGCAAAAAGCTGTCCTGGATTTGCATTCTAAAGATACACACAGAAGAGGGATTTCTATTCCAGATTTTTATTTTGAAAAATATTATACTGTTTTGAGACTACTCTCTTTTTGGTCTATTTTATTTTGACGAATCTGTTTCTTGACGATTGCCATTAATTGTTTCGATCCTGGGAACTGCATTTTGTTTACTTAACTATTGGAGAGATAAGGCTGTCTGCTCTGTTTATACTGTGATGTCACCAAGTCTGGAGTATTAACCCAATTGTTGCTGAAATAAGAAGTGGTTTTCCTATATTTTTCTTTTAAAATGGCAATTAAGAAAGTGGCTGAGAATCTGGAAATAACTATGTTTCAGAAAATAATGGATGAGATTGAGATAACGAAAATTGAATTGAGTAAAATGAAGCAGGAGATTAAAGATATAAGGGTCCCTGTGAGAGAGGTGACCCTGGAAGGGGTCCCTGTGAGAGAGGAGACCCCGGAGATTGGAACAGGGGTCCCTGTGAGAGAGGAGACCCTGGAGACTGGAATAGGGGTCCCTGTGAGAGAGGAGATCCCGGAGATTGGAACAAACGTGGAACAGGAACAAGATTTGGAGTCTATGGACTTTAGAAATAAAATCTATTGTTTGGAACTCAATGTTATCTCTGAAGAAATTAATGAAGATTCTAGAGATAAAGTTATCAATGGCATGGATTATCTTCTGGACTGGAATGATGTGATGGAGCCCAATATAGAGAAAATCTATGGAATTAACTGCAGCCATGTGACAATGGAAAAACTTTTAAGAGATGACCCAGTGTATTTTGAAAAAAAGAACAGAGATATGATTTTACAGCAGTATTTCAGCAACCTATTCAGAATGGATGGCAAGAAAATATTTGGGATAGAGGTAATTCCCATCAGACTCTTACTATATGACTATGGCTTTGACAGCAAGATTATTATGGAATACTGATAATGGAAGATTGGATATTGAAATTACTGGACTTAACAAGACTACTGAAGATGGAAGATGGAAAATGGAACTAATAGAGATAATAGAACAATGGCTACTGAAATTACTGAACCTAACAGATTCTGATGTGATGGATTAATTGAAATGTTTATTTTGACTATGGTTATGACAATAAGATTATCATAATTAGTAATGAGATGGATTAATCGATATGCTTATCTGGAAAAAAAAAATTGATAGATATATTTCTTAAAGAATTGAATTCTCTCTTTGACTTTTTGTGGAAAGAATAAAGTAATGTTTATGAGATTTGATGATTAAGTAAGATAACTACTGGAGGAAAGTGATTTTATAATATGACTTAAGAGACAGGATTGCTATATATTATAGACTTATAACTGATTTGATCTTTGACAAATGGGAAGTCAATATTTTACTCTTTATTTTTTATTTTTGTTTTTTTTTTCTTTTTTTCTTTTTGTTTAACTATTTTTGATTTTGTTTTTTGTCTTTGAATGTTTTATGATTTTGTCTTGTATGTTTTATGAAAATTTGAATAAAAATTATTGAAAAAAAAAAAAAAAGGGCAAAAAGGAGGAACCAGAGAATTACAGACCAGTCAGCCTAACATCAATTCCTGGAAAATCTCTGGAGCAGATTATAAATCAGTCAATCTGTAAGCACCTTGAAAGCAATGCAGTGATTACTAGGAGCCAACATGGATTTATGAAGAACAAATCCTGCCAAACTAATCTTATCTCATTTTTTGATTGGGCAACATCCCTTGTAGACTGTGGAAATGCTGTGGACATAATATATCTTTACTTCAGCAAAGCTTTGACAAAGTGCCCCATGATATTCTGATTAGCAAACTAGCTAAATGTGGGCTGGATGGAACAACTATCAGGTGGATCCACAGCTGGCTCCAGAATTGTACTCAAAGAGTGCTTATCTATGGTTCCTTCTCAAACTGGACGGAAGAAATGAGTGGGGTACCACAGGGCTCGGTCCTGGGCCCAGTGCTCTTCAACATTTTTATTAACAATTTAGATGAGGAGGTACAGAGCATGCTTATCAAATTTGCAGATGATACAAAATTGGGAGGGTTAGCTAATACAGTGGAAGATAGAAACAAAATTCAAAGGGACCTTGATAGGATGGAGCATTGGGTTGAAAACAACAGAATGAAATTCAACAGGGATAAATGCAAAGTTCTACACTTAGGAAAAAGAAACCAAATGCACAGTTATAAGATGGGGGATACTTGGCTCAGCAATACGACATGTGAGAAGGATCTTGGAATTGTCGTTGATCACAAGCTGAATATGAGCCAACAGTGTGATGTGGCTGCAAAAAAGGCCAATGCTATATTAGGCTGCATTAACAGAAGTATAGTTTCCAAATCACATGAAGTACTAGTTCTCCTCTATTCAGTACTGGTTAGGCCTCAATACTCAAGATTTGTGTCCAGTTCTGATCTCCACACTTCAAGAAGGATGCAGACAAACTGGAACAGGTCCAGAGGAGGGCAACAAGGATGATCAGGGGACTGGAAACAAAGCCCTAGGAGGAGAGACTGGAAGAACTGGGCATGTTTAGCCTGGAGAAGAGAAGACTGAGGGGAGATATGATAGCACTCTTCAAGTACATGAAAGGATGTCACATAGAGGAGGGCCGGGATCTCTTCTTGGTCGTCCCAGAGTGCAGGACATGGAATAATGGGCTCAAGTTGCAGGAAGCTAGATTTCGACTGGACATCAGGAAAAACTTCCTAACCGTAGAGCCATATGACAATGGAATCAATTACCTAGAGAGGTAGTGGGCTATCCGACACTGGAGGCATTCAAGAGGCAGCTGGACAGCTATCTGTCGGGAATGGTTTGATTTGGATTCCTGCACTGAGCAGGGGGTTGGACTTGATAGCCTTATAGGCCCCTTCAAACTCTACTATTCTATGATTCTATGATTCTATGACCGAGAGAGAGAGAGAGAGAGAGAGAGAGAGAGAGAGAGAGAGAGAGAGAGAGCAGATATATTGTGAGTATCTTTCTATAATAAATATCCACTTAAACATTCTGCATTTATTTTTGTGAATTGATTGGGAGAACAAATGATGGATGGTTTGTGTATGTGTGTTGCATCAAGCTCTGTATTAACCATTTCCCTGCATTCACGTATTGAAAAGCTGCAGCACCTTTCTGAATGGGACAGGGCAGGTTGATCTGACACACATGCCGTTCCAAAGTATTTGCAGAAAAGATATATGATTCTGCTTCCAACAAGCCCATCCCCTATCTTAAGTTAAGAAAATATTGAATGCCAAGGAATGGAGAAAAATGCTGTCATTATTTCCAGCTTCTTTTGTTGTGAGCTAGTCAGTGAGTTTCTAAAATGAAAAATGTGGGTTCTATGCCTGTCTGTAAACCACTCTGTCTGTAAACTCCTTCCCCAAACCTAGAAGTTTGGTGTGATATACTGTGCACACAAGCAGAGATTATTACTTCACATTTTCAGGACTAAGGCATGCATTGCAAATATGTTCTGCTGTGTCCTCACTCGAATTAAACAACATTTCCCCTCTATTGGCTGGAACACTTTGTTCTTTCCATTTACAAAAAAAATGTTTTGGATAATGAGAATTTACACTGATTTTTTTTTTTTTTTTGAGGGAGGAGAGGAAAACTGCATGCAACTGGAAGCAAGTATTTCTCACTTTTTATAATAATAATAAATAATAAATTTTATTTCTGAGTCGCCTATCTGGCCGAATCAACGGCCACACTAGGTGACGTACAATTTCATCAATAAATACAATAAAACCACAAGAATCATAATAATAATTAATAATATCAGTATTAAAACTAAACCACCTCAGAGGTCCTGTAGTCCTGCCTGAACAGCCAGGTTTTCAAGGCCCGGCGGAAATCTATCAGAGAAGGGGCATGGCGAAGATCGAAAGGAAGGGAGTTCCAGAGGGTGGGGGCCTCTTAAAATCTTAAAGATTTTTTAAAAATTTTGTGTTTAGTTTTTTGTCAGTTGATGTGTAGGTGTAATCAACATGTGAATTCAAAAATGTATGTCATGTGGTATGGCTCTGAATTAGAGGTGTGGAGTCAATCTTGTATGAAAACCATACTTAGCCTTCTTACATGGAAGCTCTTTCCCTATCCATAGAAGTGCAGAGAATAACCGGTTTTTTTAGTGAGGAGTCACTGGCAGTCTGTACCTACTCTGCTCGGTCCTGGGCCCAGTACTCTTCAACATTTTTATTAATGACTTGAATGAGGAGGTGCAGGGAATACTTATCAGATTTGCAGATGATACAAAATTGGGAGGGTTAGCTAATACTGTGGAAGGCAGAAACAAAATTCAAAGGGATCTTGATAGGCTGGAGCATTGAGCTGAAAACAATGGAATGAAATTTCAACAGGGATAAGTACAAAGTTCTACACCTAATAAAAAGAAACCAAATGCACAGTTATAAGATGGGGGATACTTCACTCAGCAATACTGAATGTGAGAAGGATCTTGGGATTGTTGTTGATCACAAGCTGAATATGAGCCAACAGTGTGATGTGGCTGCAAAAAAGGCAAATGCTATTTTAGGCTGCATTAACAGAAGTTAATAGTTTCCACATCGTGTGAAGTATTGATTCCCCTCTATCCAGTACTGGTTAGGTCTCATCTTGAGTACTGTGTCCTGATCTGGACTTCACATTTTAAGAAGGATGGAACAGGTTCAGAGGAGAACAACGAGGATGATCAGGGGACTGAAAACCAAGCACTATGAGGACAGACTGAAAGAACTGGGCATGTTTAGCCTTGAGAAGGAAGACTGAGGGGAGATATGCTAGCACTATTCAAGTACCTGAATGTTGTCACACTGGGGAGGTCCAGGATCTGTTCTCGATCATCCCAGAGTGCAGGACCCGGAATAATGGGCTCAAGTTACAGGAAGCCAGATTTCAGCTGAATATCAAGAAAAACATCCTGTTAGAGTGGTACAACAATGGAACCAATTACCTAGAGAGGTGGTGGGCTTTCCAATACTGGAGGCATTCAAGAGGCAGCTGGAGAGCCACCTGTCGGGTATGCTGTAATTTGGATTCCTGTGATGAGCAGGGGGTTGGACTCGATGGCCTTATAGGCCCCTTCCAACTCTACTATTCTATTACTCTATGCAACGGCACAGTTTTCTAAATAAGTGCTGTACAAGTCATATTGTCATGACAATAGCAAGGTTAAAAATTGCAGCCTACCAAGCCAAAATGTTACCAGCCGGCATTGTTTCACTTGAAGAAATATAAACAGAAATGGCACATCCACAAAACTAAACAAATAGGAATGTTGAGAGACAATTTAGTATCTCTTCACTTCCTTGTATACTATACTTCTGTGTGTGCTCCTCCATGCATTGGATTCCTATAGTGCTCTTGCCCATCACCCCCTTCCCATCTGCTATAGTTGAACTGTCTGGCTTGCAAGTATTCTGTTTCATGGTATATTTATTTGGCTGCAGATGGCATCAAAGTTCTTTAGCTCCTCTCTTTTGGAACACTGGCAAGCATTCTGTTACATTCAATCTGGAAATGCAGGGCTGGATGAAGGAATTTAAATCTAAGCTTACTTTTAACTGGAAATACCAGGCATGGAACCTAGGACCTGAGGTATGCAAAACATGTGTTCTACGATTGCGTTCCCCCCTTTCCCACAAACCAGGCTCCAAGTTCTCTACTTGCCATTGAGAGAAAGGGGAAGAATAAGGGGTCTTAGATTTAGGTATGCAGTCTGTCCCAAACAGGTGACTGGCACCTGACTAACAGGTGGATTGCTAGGGCTATGCAGACACGTGTGAGCAGCAACAGACAAAAGGCTCAACGCCACATACACAGGTCTCCGGATCAGAGCTACTATCAACATATATCCTCATAAAAATAATAGGCTAAAATAAGAATGCCAAGAAAGATAGATTGACATAGTGTTGAACTTTTTAATATAATCAGTTGGAACAATAAACAAACACCCCAGGAGACTGTTTGTGTCATTGCACGTGAGACCTGCTACCCAAGATGGAATATAACCCTTTGAACATAATCATGCAACCGGCAAAATGCAGTGGTTTTAAAATTCTCATCAGATATGACAAAGTGTTATTGTCCATAAGTACAAAAATATCTGACCCAAGTCAATTGGCAAACATGTGGAGAATGACATCACTTTTTCATATGCAGAATACCTTTGCAGGAAATACTGACAGGATGTTGATAGAAGATGAAAGTCAAATACTATATGGAAGATTTGGGAGTTGGAAATGATTCTTTTACATCATTTTTTCCTAATTTGTTTTAAAGCAGTGGCTACTTTTGTACATGCATGTCCTCCTCTCTGGTAAAGAACCCTTCACTTTGCAAAAATGCATAGAAGATTTAACAAGCAAATTGGCTTCTCTCCCACCATCTAAATTTGTCCAAACATCAGCCTCCTTGACCCCTTCTGGTATTTATGTTTAGTAGGCAAATGTAAGCTTAATTTCCAGTGTCCTGTGGCTATGCTGACATCTTAGAAAATAACAATAAAAGTTCACCACATCCCTAATTGGAAGATAACTTTAAAGACAGAAAGAGAATAAAGATCAGATAGATATAATAAACACTACTTCTAAATGACTGGAGTTAATGCTGAGAATAAATTTTAAACTCAAACCATGTACAAATCTGATGCTTACTGACACATTGCCCTCAAGTCGTTACAGTATATAATAAAATATGCAAATTTAATGATAGCTTTGTTATAAATGATGAGTTAAAGGGAAAGGGAGTTTGATAATAATTGTAATACCTATAATGAAACCATAATGTTAGTTTTCCCCCATTTAAGTTTGTTAATGTATTTATTTAAAACATAGCACTGGAAATGTTGATGGCACTTGCTGAATTCTAATGAAGACCCTATTCTGGATTTTTAAAATTAGACAGAAGTGTAGCAGGAGGAATAACCTGTGTTTTCTGGTGAGGCAGCTTAACACAGGGAATATTATTGTGCACATCATGGTTGGATTACTCTCTGTGCATAAATGAGATAAGGCCACTTGTTGGCAATTGCTGGTCCTCTTAAAAATATAATCTAATGGAGAATCTTGCTATTTTGCACATTGAGTGGCATCTAGAGATGGAAAGTACTGTCAATTTCAGCCCTCTGAGTTTCTCATATTTTCCAGTCTTAAATTCAGTTCTCCACATTTCTGCAGCAATTTGTGGATTTTTTAAAAAATCTTCAAGAAAATTCTCCAGCAATTTAATGAGAATTTCTCCTAATAAACACATTTTTGTGGGCAGTTTTGTACACATTTTTTGCAAGCAATTTATCATCATATAATGCATTTTTGTATGTTATTTTTCACTCATATATTCATTTTTATGCACACTTTTCCATATGCATTTTTGTAAACATTGCTTGGTTAGTAAACTGCATTACAAAATCTGAGTAAGTGCAAATTTTGAAGGATGGCTGTGTTCTCATATTGTTTCAGAAAGTGCTAATTTGATAGATTCAGCTTGAAATGCAAACTGAATCAAATGTCTTACCCATCCCTAGTGGCAGTTAATAAAATCTGCAGGTATTTTCTATTTTTAACTAGAGTGGCACCAAATATTCTCAAGTTATATTTTGGGGTGGAAATGTGGTATAGAGTCTTTTCTACAGGGCACTGCAACTGTATACTGCTTGAACCTGTTTCACACTAATTTTATTCCCTGGCTACTGCTGCTTCATTCCTCTTAGATTAGTTACATAGGTGTTATCATCTGATCACAGATGATAACAAAACGCTGCATAACCAATAAGATTTGGCTGTGAGATCATGTCACTAACAGGAAGTGATAGCATGAGATCACGGGCCTTGTGATAACCTTTAAACCCCTCTTAAAAATGTGTATATTTTCCCAAGCTTTCCTTGACTCTTGACTCTTAATTTTTAATATTTTATATTGCTCAGTTTTTGTTGTGATTTACAGTTGTGTTTTATTGTTATCTTATTTTGTCTAGTTTGTAGGAAGTTTTATGAAACATTATTGTCTTTTTGATGTAAACCAATTACATATTTTTATTATATTAAGTGGTATAATTTTAATGAGTAGATAAATGAATGCAAGAAACTCACCCGTAGGTAGTGCAGAAAAATCATCCAAAGAGTGTCTTTGCTGAAAATATTCTATTTTAAATTTATAGTTTTCTGCCCCAAGCATTCAAGACGGAATGGGCTACACATAGAGTTGCCAGATGTCCAGATTTTGGCCAGAGACTTCAGGTTTTGGGGTCCTGTCTGGGTCTCTGGGTGAGACAACTTAATCTCCAGACTCTCAGGTTTCATTAAAAAAAACAAGCTTCTAGGTAGTCTGGTTCTCGAGATATACATCAAAACATCGGGGGGGCCCTTCGCAACTTCAGTGAAATGATCTCTTAGCTGGCTGCTCTAACCCTGCCCTTTCAGGTTTGTAGCCAGTAAGTGAAGTCAGGGTTGTGGTTGACAACGGCTTTCTGGGCTTCCAGGCAGTACATAGACTCCATTACAAAGGTAGAAAACTGTTGTTTGTTCCTGTTTATCTTAAAATTGCATAAACTGCGTAAGTATATAGCTTACAGAAGTAACAAAAGTCTTTTTTTCTCTTGTGTTCATGAGTCAAACAAGTTTAAATTTTCCTGGGCTGTTGAAGATGGCAGTGTTTTGAAAACCTTCCCAATATAAAGCTTTAATCCAATACTTGCTTTTCTGGGAGTAAAGCGGTAATGCTAATCCCACATACCCGGAGTAAACCCAATTAAATTCAACAGGATTTACTTTTGAGTAGACATGGTTAGGATTGTGCTGTAAATTAATGGGACTTTTGAGTGAACATAGCAAAGAATTCTGTTTGTGTTGGAAATGTTTCTGTCCCCCTCCAATTCTATTTTTTAAAGCAATTCGGCAGGGTTTACATAGATATCACTGCTTTTATTACGTAGGAAACTAATACTGATTTTTTAAATTTTGTTTAAAGTTTTGCAATGGCCAACTCATTTTGACAATAAACTATTATATGGGGTCTATGTATTTTTACATTTCCAGTGTGTATGTGTATATGGAGTCTTCCCAACAACCCTGTGAGGTATGATTGCCAATTAGAAACCAAGGCAGCTCACAACAAGAAATAAATCCCTTTACAATCCAATAACCATAAAAAGTATAAACAGTTGCAAAACATCTTAACGTGGCATGATTCTGAATTTTGGGATGGGTGAGTGTTCCTTATCATTTGAGACTGCTGTGCACGTTTCCCTGTTTGAGTAAGCCCCATTGAATACATTGGGAATCGCTTCTGAGTAAACAAACATAGGATTACATTACAAATAACTTTACAGGTTGTGTTAATAATAAACATCTTTGACAGTCGTGCTTATATAAATATTTCTTCATTTAAAGCACATGACTTCCCTAAAGAATCCTGGGAAGTGTAGTTTCCCCCTCATAGTTCCCACCACCCTTAACAAACTACAGTTCCCATGATTCTGTGGTGTGATTCATGTGCTTCAAATGTGTGCTAAACGTGCTTTAAATTAATGGTGTGGATCTGCCCCAGGTATGATATGCATTCATTAGTGAATTGAAAAGAACAATCTTAAAATATACCTTTTCAAACAGAGGAAGGGCTATAGCTCAGTGACAGGGCATATGCTTTGCATGCAAAGGTCCAAAATTCAATTTCTGGAAAAGACTATTGCCTGGAAAGACCCAAGGGTCACAGTGACTCCAAATTTATGTATGTATTTTATTTACAACATTTATATACCGCTTTACTGTAAAAAACCTAAAAGGGGTTTACAGAAGGAATTAAAACAATAAAATTATTGGCAAAAACAGTTAAAGACAAGTATTTAAAAACATTCAAAATAATAAAAGCAACAATGAGTTAAAAACAGATAAAAAAACACAATAGCTTCTATATGCCTGGATAGGCTTGCCTAAACAAGAATGTTTTTAGCAGGTGCTGAAAAGAGTACAATGAAGGTGTCTGCCTAATGTCAATAGGCAGGGAGTTCCAAAGTATAAGTGCTGCCATACTAAAGGACTAATTTCTTGCAAGAGTAGTACTATGTGGCACCCTTAACATGGAAAGCACACCTTGAACTTGGCCTGGTAGCAGATCAGCAACCAGTGTAGATTTCAGAGCAGAGGTGTGATGTGCTGATAGGGTCTCACTCTTGTCAGCAATCGTGCCACACCATTCTGCACTAACTGCAGCCCCTGGGTTAGGTTGTGCTGCATTGGGATTTCTGTGACCTTGGCTGACTGGCTGCCGGGATTTTTTTAGTTTTGGTTGTTGGTTAGGAAACAATTTGGTTGTGGGATGCTGAGTTTTCTGTCTTACTCACAGGAATTTTGTTGTGGTTGGTATGGTATGGTATTGCATTTAGGAAACCATCACTGTCTTTTATTTTTATTTTTCTGTTTGCATTTCATTTACCTTTACCCTCACTCCCTTACATCCAAAGAAGCAACAACAGTAGTTATATGCGCTCAGCTCAACCCCCTTAAACCCTGTGATCATGCACCTTTTTGGTTGCATGACAGTTTGTTTCTTGCCCTATAGCGACAAAAGAGAAATCACATACTTGGAAGTGTTGCTGCAATTGTTGTTCCCAAGCTGCTGTCTGTGAAGATAGACAAACCATGTGTGTTTTCTCTCTGTCAATTATTATTCACTGGAATTGGATTGGCTGTCAAAATGAGTTTATAGCAGCCCACAAGGTAGACAGAAAAGGGTAGAGAATCTTCTTACTCTTATTCATTTCTCGGACCTCTTTCGGAAGTGAAGGGTCAAATCTGTAAAGAAGTTTGGAGCAGCCATGTAAAAAGGTAGGGGTAGGGCATTCCAGGCAGGGGTTGCCAACCCTGCTTGGATATAGATATCTTTGCAGAGGATCCCTAGTCCAGCTTTACCAACAGCACAATCCAAACCATATCTACTCAGAACTAATTCCTATTGAGTTCTGTGGGGCTTAGTTAGAATTGCAGCCTTCAGGAGAATCCATCTATACTCCCGAGTGCTCCTATTTAACCTCCACAACACTAGGCTCCTTTCTTTCTACAATGGCCTTCTGGTGACTGGCCTGGCCTGAGGGCAGTTAAACTCTTCTTGGCAGAATCTAGTAGGCTAGATTAAATGTTCCCTACACAGGCTCTATCTTTCAGCTAAGATTTCTATCTTTGTTTCCAATCAGAGACATGTTTTTGTTTGAATCGTATGCTCCAAGCAACTGTGGTTGATGCTTAAGGTATCATGCTTAATGACATTGCTAGGGTCTGCCCCTGTGACATCACTAAGACCCACCCCAATGACATCAGTACAAGGGACCACCCCCATGACACCAGTATGACCTGCCCCCATGACATCACTAGGGCCTGCCCATGAAATCTCAGGGTTTGGGATGCTTCTGACCTGGCAGCCCTACTCAGGGCACACATGTCTTAAGTATCCCAGGGAAGATGGGGTTGTCTCAACAGTTTTCTTAGTTTTGCTACTTATCATATATCAACCAAATATGCATTCCAGAACATTGGTTACTAACTATCTTGGGCACCTTCAGTCACTCCCTCTCTTCCCTGCTGGGTAACTCTGCCTCAGCTGGGTAAATCTTCTCTCCCTTGTGAGTCCCATGAAGATTGACTCCATGCTGCTACCCAGGCTCTCTTTCAGCTAAGATTTCTATCTTAGTTTCCAATCAGATAAAATGTTTTTGTTTGAACTGTATGCTCCAAGCAACTGCGGTTGATGCTTAATGTATCATGCTTAATAACATCACTTGGGCCCACCCCGTGACATCACTACGGCCCATTGCTAGGGCCCACCCCTGTAACATCACTAAGACCCACCTCTATGACATCACTAGGACCCATCCCCATGGCATCACTAGGACCTGCCTCCATGACGTCACTAGGGCCCGCCCCTGAAATCTCAGGCTTTGGGATGCTTCTGACCTGGCAACCCTAGCTACACAGGATTCAACAATTAAATAAATAAATTACACTTTTTATGAATACATTGAATGCCAAAAAGCAGCTAATTAATGTGTTCCAACTACTCCAAATATTTGTTGGTACTCTAATACATTCATTGACATCCATACATACACAAGGATTTTCCCATTCTCTACAGGGTTAAGAATACCATACATGCAATAGAGATATATACTCACATTGCACATTGACATGAAATAAAAGGGGGAAATTGCTGTCTAAACATTATTTGATGTATACTTTGGAACTTGATTGAGCCACTGGAGTATCCTACTCAGTTGACTGATAAAAAAAAAATTCTATTCCTTGAAAAAGTCAAAGAAGGGGAGTAAGCGATATTGAGAGGATCCAAAGGGTCCTAAAGGCACAGCTAAGAACTTCTGTACATGTATAATAGCTCTATGACATTGTATTGCTGGCTGCAGTGTTACACTCTGTAGAAGATACCACTCAAGAGGATCCAAAACTTTCTGGAGAATCTTCAGGAGGAATGCAGGGAGAAGGAAGCCTTCTAGGGCATGCAGGAAAGCACTTGCACAGCTATTTGGATGTAATCCCATGAGACTTGAAATACCACAATCTAAAGAAGTAAGTCCTCCTAAATAAGTTATTTAGTAAATTCTAATAATTTAGGGGGGGTGTAATGAGAAGGAAGGTCTGCAGAAACTGCCAAGCATGCAGAAAAGCACTGGCATGGCTTTTTTGATCCCATCCCATGAGATCTGAAATACCACATGTGCAGCAAAATTCTAAGCATTTTACTCAGAAGTCCTGAGTAAATTCTTTAGTAAATTCTATTACTCTGAGTATGAATAACATTGGATACTATCCATTATTATAAAGTATTCATTGATAGGACTGAAGCATGATCAATCTGTCACCTACAAATAATATGTGATTAATACGAAACATTTCCATGTACTGATAAGGCTATTTAATAAGTGACTATTTTCCTACATGAAGAGTATCCAGATAAGAGAATACACATTTTCAATAGTGTGTTAAATAAAGCATGAGAGTGTTAGGTTTCTTTTGGTGGTGGTGGGTGTTTGGGGGAGTGCATCAATTATGCAGATCAGACAGTTGTTGCATACAGTAAGGAGTTACAGCAAGTATGTGTGCAGAATAAACCTCAGTATGTGCACATGTACCCCAAGGGGCTCATTATCACTGTCCTGGTCATTATTTGCAGTTACGTTTCTTCTACTGAATTATCAGAGGGGTGAAAAGATAAAGCTATGAATTATGAGCATAATCCAGAGTACCATGTACAAAGGGACTCTTCTGTGAAATGGAAATGCTTTGTACATACCCAGGCCTTCCCTACTGCATATAACAGCCTGGGCCACACATAAATCATGGATTAAATAACCCTTAGATAATAAACTATGATTTAGCTACATATGAACCCAGTCTAGTGCCTTAACTATGGTTTATTAGCTATGGTTTGTTAGTGAAAATAAGCTGTGGTTTGTTGTTGGCTTACTGACCTTAACTATGGCTTAAACATTACACGTGAGCACTGATCCTGTGTGTTTCTTTCTTAGAGAGAAAAAAGGTATCATCCACATGGGCAGATAGAGCAGTTGGAATACTACCAATATGGCTGAAATGTTTCTGACTATCTTGTTCTCACCAGTCAGTTTTGTCACAGGCACAACATAGGAAGAGGATCTTTAGTGTTGTGGCACCTACCCTTTGGAATTCTCTCCCCTTAAATATTAGACAGGCACTGTCTCTATTTAATCTTTTCAGTGCCTACTGAAGACCTTCCTGTTTCAATAAGCCTTTTAGATAGAGACCTTATCCAAGTGTGTGTCTGTGCTGGAAATGCTTTTTAAGATGTTTTTATAGATCCTTTTAAGGATGTTTTTAAAGATCTTTTGTTTTAATATGCTTTTAAAGATGTGTTGTTTTAACATATTTTAAAGTCTGTTTCTAAGATGTTTTAATTTTAGTAGGGGTTTTTGCCACCCTGATCTCCTTCTAGGAGGAAGGACAGGATATAAATTTAATAAATAAATAATAACACAGCAGAAATGATAAATATTGGCAGTTTTTAGGTTCATTTTAAATACAACAACCTATTGATTCATACAGCCCAGACTCACCATCTGACTTGTGCTACAGCAAGGACTACATGCACATATTCAGATACACATGATCCATCATTTATTTATTATAAAAAAATTAAGCCTTGCCTTACTTCCAAAAGGAATCCAAACTGGCAAACAATTTATTTATTTTTAAAAAGCTTAAAACAATTTTAAAAATCACATATTACCATAACAACAAACATTAGGCAGGGAGAATATTCAGCCCAAGACTTTTTGGTTACTTTTTAAGTAACCAAAATTTTACTAGTCTCTTAAAACAGTAAAGAGATGGAACAATAGCACTAATCAAATGTTTGTAGGTAGTAAACCCAGACCTTTCTCCTGCTTGGGAACAGCTGATTAGCACTGTTGTGAATGTCTGGCTGGGGCTATACACATGCACTCCCAAATAGTAGTCAAGATGGGGAATTATGTCGGTATCTGTTTGTCCTCATAATTCCTAATGCACCTATGAATATGCATGCAGAAGTTTGTTTACATGCAGGTTTGGCCCCAAGCTAAATCACGATGTATAAATTTATAATATATGAAAGATCTGTATATGATTACATAATGTATGATGGATCTATAATAGAAATACATGTTTCTCTAAGCTAAATTATTAGCTAAATTTTATACAATATTAGCAAGCCAGGCAACTATTATGTAGTCAGCCAAAACGAGGGGAACTGTGAGTAACATTTTGAAAAAAATTCAGTGCATATGAACTTATTTTGTCTGTTATGAGAAGTGGACAGTTTATATGTATATGGTTCATATGGGAAACAATTCTTAGGTTTTATACAAAACAGGTGTGGTGTAAATGGAGAGTTCAGTGTAAATGCTCCTTCTAGGAGGAAGGGTGGCATATACCTTTAATAAATAAATAAATACATTATTTCAGTCCTAATTTTCCACTACGCTCAGTGGAAAATTAATCCATTTTGGAAAGCAAATGATTGGAGCATATGTTTATTCTTGCCACACAAGGATTTACAAGAAAAGAGAGGCTGAACTGTTTTATAAAAAATTATCAAACATATATTTAAAGACTGGACACTTCCTCCGTTCCTAGCGAATAACACAAAGATTCTGTGAAGCATTCTAGTTGACAACACCAGTGATGAATTATTTGTAAATGTAATGAATTACATTACTAGGGGCATGTCAAATTATACGTCGATAATGAATTTTTGGATGCATCTGCTATGTAATTGTTCCCAGCGGACATGTATTCATCTTCACCTGGCATTATTTTCCTGATTTTTGTGGGGGTTTTTTAATTATGCATTTTCATTCCTATCATAATTGTTACCGTGATCCCTGTTCCTTTGTTCTAATCAGGTCCCTTTAATGCATTGCATATTCTGAACAAAAGAGGAGGGGGAAAAACACACACACACAAGGATATTGGCTAAACAAAACACTGGCCTTTATGTGTTACTGTGTAACTGCCTGCTTGGCTTCAGAAGGTTGGGTGGTGTTGACAGGGGGGATCTGTTGTTTTCCTGCCTCTATCTGCCAGCTGCTTCAAGCTAGGTATTCTGAAGCCTGCGAAAAGAATAAATGTTAAAAGCTGTGCTGATGACAGATATGCTTGCACTGCCCTTACTTGGTCAATCTTCGATTTTAATAAGGCAAATAAAGCAAATTGAGAGTGTAAACTAGCCTGTGTCTCACCCTGACTTTTGTTATGGAAACAATCTCAAAGAGAGAGAGAGAGAGAGAGCGCTCTTTCATCAGTTTATGGCTACAGAGAACAGCAGTCTTGTACTAACCGTGTATGCACAAACTTTTCAAATAAGATTATGTTTGCTATCCGGAGTTCATGCCTGCTTCACAATTTTATTTCATGGAGGCAAGCCTTGTCATTAATGCTGGAGCCAACAGATCAAATACTCAAGGCCTTGTGTGAATAACACTTTGGTGTTTATATATTTATTTATAAGAATAAATGCCCTTTGGAACCCCCTCTCCTTACATATCAGACAGACAGCAGCTTTATTATCTTTTCAGCACCTACTGAAGACCTAACTTTTTAAAATAAGGCTCTTAACTTTTATCCCAGTTATTACCTGTATTTGCTATGATTTTTTTTTCAAATTGTTGATTATTTTTATTTTATTGTTAATAGGTTTGAAATGTTTTCATGGAAAGAGATTCATACATTAGATAAATAAGAATATTTATATAAAATATAAAACTAATTTAAATCATTAAAATATTAAAAAGTTATAAAATCGTAAGATACAGAAACACATTAGTTCTCTGAAAATGCTTGGTAAAACAAAACCATTTTCAGCAGACAATGAAAAATGAATCTTGTAGGTGCCTGTTTTAAACGTGTCCCAAAAATGCATTCAGTTATTTATACTGTTTGACATGAGATATTTGATCAACAATATGCTGCCTGGTCTGTAAGGATAATTCATCTGAAGTACATCTAAGTTCATTTATAATATATCCTGATCCTAAACCTAAGGGCTATGACTGTGCAGGGTTTGGGGTTTTCGTAATTGCTCTATACTATTCTAGGTTGCAAGATTCTCCTTGTAAGCAATGAGAACTCTGTGCATATTGGGTTGACCCTCAGCTGTGTGCTGGAGTCAAGACTGGCACCAGAGGGTGGCCAGGTTGGGCGCAGGCCAAGGGACCCAGGGCCCTGAAAGGCCCCCCTTAGGGTGGATGGGTAGCTCTTCCATTCCACAATCCATAGCAGAATCGACTCCTGACCCTGCCACATATCTCAAAGAGGGAGCTCCCAGGCCTCCCCTACAGACTGCACAGGCCCATGATGCCTGTCCACATGCCCCACCTACCTTTCCCATTGCTGTGAATGCTGTGAATCTTGGTTGGAGGCAAACCTGTGCATGTGTAGCATAGTGCACATGCGTGCCATCAACCAAGATGGCAGCGGAGACATCAGCTCCTTAGGGAAGTCCCCGCCATCATCTTGGTTGATGGCAGCCATGCTCACACAGCACACAGGGAATTGGCATGAAGAGAAGGGAGAGGTAGGTGAGGCATGTGGGCAAGTGCTGTGGGCCCAGGACAGGTTGTCATGCATGGCGCTGGCCCTGGCTGGAGTCACTAAACTATGGCAAATACATAGACGTAATCTGGTGCTGTAACTAGTCACAACCACAATCAGCCAATCAGAATCACATGATCATTATGCTTGACTCAGGATGTTGAAGCTGATCTCATTGACTTTGATGTCACTAGAAAGCAACAGTTACCTGAGTCAATGGGATTGTTTCAAACTAATGTATTTAAGACTGAGTGCTAATCATCTCTCTTCATAAGCACCTCCTCAGATCAGCATGAGGTGAGGACCTCCTCCATGTTTTATCATTTATGGATGACTTCTGAGAGGAAGACAGCTTCCTTATGGCACCTGCCCTATGAGATCCATTACTCCAAGTGGTCTTCCAATTTTCTTTGCTTTATGCATTTTACTGCCAGGACAAAATATTTTTATTTAGGAAGGCCTTGAAAAGTATGTCACTGATAGATTCTGATTTATTTATTTATTTGCTTCTGCTCTGCTTTTAACGATTTGGAGGCCCACTATGAGTTGTTTGCAAGGCACTTTGAGGGTAAAGTTGCTTGCCTCCATAGCAATCTTGATGCCCATCCTCATCTACTGTAGTCCCCACACAACATAGGAAGCAGACCTTTAGTATAGTGGCACCTACCCTTTGGAATTCCTTCCCCTTAAATATTAGACAGGTGCTATCTTTGTTATCTTTTTGGCACCTATTGAAGACCTTCGTCTTTCAACAAGACTTTTAAGTAGAGACCTTATCCCAGTCTGTGTCTGTGTTGTATTTACTTTTTTAGATGTTTTAAAGCTTTTTAAAAAAGATGTTTTTAAAGATGCTTTGTTTTAAAGCTTTTAAAGATGCTTTGTTTTAATATATTTTAAAGTCTTTTGTTTCAAATATGTTTTTGAGGCAGTTTCACTGGGATATAGACTGAGTTGCCTGCCCTTACCCTGCTGTCAAACTCAAAATCACTTGGATTGAGAGGACTAAGCTAAACTAGAAGCTTGAGGGTGATAGCCATGTTCCTACATGAGCCTATGATCCCACGAGAGCCTATGCTGTACATTTGTCCAAATAATTGTTGTGTGTTTGTGTGTGTAGGGTTAAAACCACATTGTTGCTGCTGCTGCTGCTGCTGCTGTTGTTTTTAGTTCCTACAAACAAGCAGTGGTGGTGAATGTTTGAAACATAACAGTATTAATGTATCTTCCTCTTTCAACCAGCCTTTTAAGTTGAGACCTTATCCCAGTCTGCGTCTGTGCTGGAATTGCTTTTTAATATGTTTTTAAACCTTTTTTTAAAAAAACAATGTTTTTAACCTTTTTTAAAGATGCCTTTAAAGCTTTTAAAAAAATGTTTTTAAGATGTTTTGTTTTAATGTCATTTTAAAGTCTATTTTTATGATGTTTTAAAGTGTTTTTAGTGCTTTTGTTTGCTGCCCTGGGCTCCTGCTGGAAGGAAGGGTGGGATATAAATCAAATAATAAATAAATAAATAAATAAATAATGAAGATGTGTCCATTTTCATTGCACATGTTATAGGTAATTATTTTTGCTGTTTGTAGCATTGTAGTGAAAATAAACAGATCCTCATAACAATCTGCTGCTCCACATACAAGTGGCAAAGAGGACCTTCTTCAACTTAGTTCCATCCAACTGGCCACCAAGCTGTATTTTGTTTATATGAGCTAAACCTGAGATGGTTAGTTTCTACTTTTGTATCTAGCCTAGACAAGAGATCTGGAATTGCAACAGGCCTGGATATCTTGATAAGGTTCTCCCAACCCACATGCATGAGCATAAAACAGTTCCATGTGTGCACATTTTCCTTCTGACGGCAGCCCCTCATACTTCATGAGGTGTCCTCTGGATGCCTTTCCATGGGGTGTGTGTGTGTGTGTGAAAGATGTCAGAGACTACTGCTAAAAGGCGAAGCCTCCCATGAATGAGTGGAATGCTGTCTGCAGCACATCAAATCCCAGCCTTTAAAAAAGCAGGGCTGCTTATATCCAGAATTTTGTTCTACTATTTCTCATAAAAACATCAGCTAATTAAAGAATGTCACTTCATTTTCCTAGCACGTATCCAGTGCTAACTAGTGAAAATTAATAGGTTTGTGGCTCACATAGTGGAGAATACTTTATCTCTTTTGTTCAAAGCTATGTCAGATGGCTTTGATTTCCTTACATTCGTGTATTCTTTTTAATATTCATAGTTACTTTAAGAACTATAATGACATTATATTAGACAGAGACGTTTCGGCCAGCAATTACACAGGGTCCTATTATAATTCGTAATCTATCGAGTCCTGCTGCTCCACATTACCCTGTTATTTTGAAAGCTGTGAAGAAGTAGTTCTCTGTCCATAGCACACCTAAAGTCAACTTCCTTGGTCTCTGGACGTATGAAAAGGAAATTAATCAGTAGTGATTTGAGGTGATGATGATCCCACCCCAAGTTCCGGGATACTCCTTATAGTCCACAAAGCTTTCAGTGCTTGCAAACATATCTTTTTTATCCCCTCCATTTGTTCCAATTCTAACTATATCACAGATTAGAATGTCCAGAACTGAAATGGTGATGCCTGTGTAGAAATCTAGAACAGGGATGGGGAAACTGTCATCTTCCAGATGTTGTTAGCAGAGCTTGGAAAAGTTACTTTTTTGAACTACAACTCCCATCAGCCCAATCCAGTGGCCATGCTGGCTGGGGCTGATGGGAGTTGTAGTTTAAAAAAGTAACTTTTCCAAGCTCTGGTTGTTAGACTCCAACTCCAGTCAACCTGGTTGATGGCCAGGGGTGTTGGAAGCTGGAGTCCAACAACATCTGGAGGACCTCTGGCTCCCCACTCCTGTCTAGAATGCGTTGTGCAATGGCATGTATTGTAGAGGGTATTAAATGTAAATGTACTGCCCTCAAGTCGATTCTGACTTATGGCGACCCTATGAATAGGGTTTTCATGAGGCTGAGAGGCAGTGACTGGCCCAAGGTCACCCAGTGAGCTTCATGGCTATGTGGGGATTCGAACCCTGGTCTTCCAGGTCACAGTCCAACACCTTAACCACTACACCGGCTCTCCGTAGAGGGTATTAGTAAGACTAAAAACTGAAATAAGAGTGAACAGAACAATGATAATAATTGGGGGGGGGATTTGTGAAAGCAAACTGAAAGCAATAGGCCTGTTTAGTATGTGTTTTGGGTCAAAGATTTCTCTTTTGTCCACATAAACAACTTTTACCATCACAAAGATGTAGATTTAATGGGTACAAACATGACATTTGTAATACTCATCTTGAACGAAATATAGATGCTTCCCTTTGTTTCCCACCCCCCATAAAGGTATTTTGAACACGTATTTATTTTACATCACTACAAATGTCTGTACAGCCTGAAGGCAAGTAGATGCTCTCAGACCAAAATAAAATAAAATATTATCCTTCCTCTACACAATTTCTTTTCACACTCATGTAACTGCCAATAAAAACATTCCCCCCTTTTCATTGTTTTTCCACCACAATGTATATGTAGTACTATCTTGTTGTAAGAAAAATGAGAAATGCTTAAAAATGTCCCTGCTGAGTCATAGGCTCACAAGGTGGGCAAGTTCTTAAATTCCTTTTTGGTCTCGGTTTCCCATCTATTATTACCTTCAACAACAAAGTAAGTTTCTGATTTGTGGGCTCCGTAATTTTGTGTGTGGCTAATATAGCCATCAGAGGCTGATAGTATCACAATTTTAGAATAAGCAATTGAGGCACATTGCCCCCTATGAATGAGAAAATAATCCACATTTTGATTCATTTGGGAATTCTTCAATACCAAGAGCATGTTGCCTGATTGTGTCTAAAACCAATAAAAGAAAAATCAAGTGGCTCAGTTGACAAAAGCTGTAATGAAATAAATGCCACTTTCTTGATTATGATAAACCAATTAAATCTAATTTCTGTTCTGTTTCCATACATAAGCAACAGCTGTACACGCTATCCATGGGTAATTAATTGCTTCCAACTGCCTGCCAGTGAAAATGATAGTTCTTTACATTGATGACACAACACAACATGTGCCCCTAAACACATTAGGATATATCATATGATTACACAATATGCCATAGGGATTTACAGAGCAGGCAACAGATTTAGATCAGAACAGGAAAAATATGCAAGCTTCATTCAACACGACTGGCAAAGGATGAATGTGATACTTCCTGGAGACATCAGAAACTTTCTGCAGTTCAGAAAGGATGTAGTCAAGGAAGGATGCCTTAACACCTTTAGGTGATGCCTGCACCTTTCAGTGTTCCTGTTTCAACAAGTCAAGAAGTAGGAGGAAAGGTTAGAGGGTGCCTGCAAAATAGAAACAGTGTGGTACAGGACAGGGTCAGGCAAACACTACAAACCCTGGAAATATAACTACACTGCCATTTGTGTTTATTACACAATGTGTACATTAGCACAGGGACACTATACTCTGCTCTGTTCCTAGCAGCATGTTTTTTCTAGAGCAGGGAAAGAGAACATGTGGCCCTTCAGATATTGTTTTGACTCCACCACCCATCAGCCCCAGCCAGGATAGCCAATGGTAAGAGATAATAGGAGTTGTAGTCCTAATGTCTGGAGGACCACACATCCCATCTCTGTTCTAAAATATAACCAGTTAGAGGTAGCATTTTTGCATTTGAGGACCTTTTCTAGTTGTCTCAAGCTGCCCTCCCCAGTCCTACCCTTCTTCTGATTTATTGACTATTGTCTCCAGTTTGGTTAATGACTGTGCCGAGGTATTGATAATCCTTGACAAGTTCAATGTCCTCATTGTCAACTTTAAAGTTACAAAAATATTTTGTTGTCATTACTTTAGTCTTTTTGACATTCAGCTGTAGTCCTGCTTTTGTGCTTTCCTCTTGAACTTTCATCAGCATTCGTTTCAAATTATTACTGTTTTCTGCTAGTAGTATGGTATCGTCTGCATATCTTAAATTATTGATATTTCTCCCTCCAGTTTTCACACCTCCTTCATCTTGGTCCAATCCCGCTTTCCGTATGATATGTTCTGCGTATAGATTAAACAAATAGGGTAATAAAATACAGGACAATCAGATGCTGTGGCACCCCCATTTCTTTTAAAGTATTCCATAGTTTTTCATGACTACACAGTCAAAGGCTTTGCTGTAATCTATAAAGCACAGGGTGATTTTCTTCTGAAATTCCTTGCTCCGTTCCATTATCCAACGTATGTTTGCAATATGATCTCTGGTGCCTCTTCCCTTTCTAAATCCGGTTTCGCCATCTGGCATTTCTCGCTCCATATATGGTAAGAGCCTTTGTTGTAGAATCTTGAGCATTACTTTACTTGTATGGGATATTAAGGCAATATCGTCATCATCATCATCATCATCATCATCATCATCATTATTATTATTATTATTATTATTATTATTAAATTTTATTTATACCCCGCCTTTCGGCAAAAGGCCCTCAAGGCGGCTTACAAAGAAAAATAAACACAGGTATAAAATACAATAAAAATACAATAAAAAATATAATTTACAAAAATTAAATTAAATAACAAATAACATTATCATAATATTGTTAATTAAAAGCAGGGAGAGCCCAGGGTTCCATAGTTCAATAATTACTGCATTCCCTGGGATCCCCTTGCTTTGGAATTGGGATATATATTGAATGGTTCCAGTCTGTGGGCCATTGTTTAGTTTTCCATATTTCTTGACAAATTTTTGTCAAAATTTGGACAGATTCAGATTCAGTTGCTTGTAGCAGCTCTGTTGGTATGCCATCAGTTCCTGGTGATTTGTTTCTTCCAAGTATTTTAAGAGCAGCTTTGACCTCACATTCTAAAATTTCTGGTTCTTCATCATATGGTTCTTCTGTGAATGAATCTGTCATCCTGGCATCTCTTTTATAGAGTTCTTCGGTGTATTGCTTCCATCTTCCTTTTATTTCATCTCTGTCATTCAGTGTGTTCACCTGTTGATTATTCAACATCCCTACTCGTGGTTTAAATTTCCCTTTCATTTCTCTAATCTTTTAGAATAGGGCTCTTGTTCTTCCCATTTTGTTGTCCTTTTCTATTTCTATACAATCACTATTGTAGTAGTTCTCTTTATCCCTACGTACTAGTCGCTGTATTGTTGCATTTAGGGTTCTGACCGTGTTTCTATCGCCTTTTGCTTTTGCTTTCCTTCTCTCTTTAACCATTTTAAGAGTTTCTTCAGTCATCCATTGAGGTCTTTCTCTCTTTTTAACTAGAGGTATCGTCTTTTTGCATTCTTCCCTGATAATGTCTCTGACTTTGGTCCATAGTTCTTCTGGCTCTACTGTCAACTAAGTTTAAAGCCTCAAATCCGTTCCTTATTTGATCTTTATATTCTTCTGGGATGTTATTTAAATTGTATTTTGGCATTATGAGTGCTTTGTTGGTCTTCTTTAGCTTTACTCTGATTTTCGATACGATCAGTTCATGATCTGTACCGCAGTCTGCTCCTGGTCTTGTTTTTGCAGAAAGTATGGAACTTCTCCATCTTCTGTTTCCAATTACATAATCAATTTGATTCCTATATTGACCATCTGGTGATGTCAACTTGTACAGTCATCTTTTTGGTTGCTCAAAAAATGTGTTGGCAAGAAACAAATTATTGGCTTCACAGAATTCAATAAGTCTTTCTCCTGCTTCATTTCTGTCACCTAAGCCCCATTTCCCCGCAATTCCTCATTCTTCTCTGTTCCCTACTTTTGCATTCCAGTCCCCCATGATTATCATCATATCTTGTTTTGGTGTGTGATCAATTTCCTCCTGTACTTCTGCGTAAAATCTCTCAATTCTTCTTCTTCTGCGTTTGACGTTGGAGCGTAGACTTGGATTATGGGCTGAATATTGGAAAGATGTGTCCAGAGTTCTCATGTCCAGAAAGTGGGAAGATGGCCTGTTCTGGATGGGGTTACTCTTTCCCTGAAGGAGCAGGTCCGCAGCCGGAGATACTTCTTGATCCAACTCTGTCACTAGAGGTTCAGGTGGCCTCAGTGGCTAGACATATCCTTTTTCAGCTCCGGCTGCTTCACCAGCTTTGGCCCCTTTTGGACAGAGAAGACTTGGCCACAGTGGTCCATGCTCTGATAACTTCCAGGCTGGATTATTGCAATGCGCTCTCCATGGGGCTGTCCTTGAAGACGACTCGGAAATTTCAGCTAGTTGAAAATGCAGCAGCCAGATTATTGGTGGGGAATCCTTTTGGAACTTATACAACCCCTGATTTGAAACAGCTGCATTGGTTGCCAGTTTGCTTATAGGCTCAGTTCATGATGTTCACATTAGTGTTTAAAGCCCTAAACAACTTAGGTCCCAAATATCTGAAAGATCACCGCCTTTCCTACAGACCCTGTTGGTGCTGAGATCAGCAAAGGGGACCCCTTTGGTAGTTCTGCCACCATCAGAAGCTCAGGGTGGTAGTGGCTTGGGAGAGGACATTCTCTATGGCAGCCCCAAAGCTGTAGAACTCCCTCATCACTGAGGTGAGTTTGGCAAGTTCATTGTACAACTTTTAGTGAATGCTGAAGATGCACCTCTTTACTCTGACCTTCGACACCTGAGATGTATAATTTTTAGGACCCACCTTATTTTCTATGATGTTGTTTAGGTTGCTTTGAATTGTTTTAATTATGTTTTTTAAAATTGTTGTAACCTGCCCCGGGACCTCTGGGTGAAGGGCAGGTAATAATCATAATAATAATCATCATCATAATAATAACAATAACAATAATAATAAATCATATGTTTAAAAATCTGTGATACTGTTTTCACCTACAAGAACTGTTTGGAGGCACTATACAAATAAAATTATTCTCATTAAAAAAGAAAAGAAAGCTAGCCTAAAGAACAACCTAAGACATCCTTATACATTTGGTTCACTGCACCCTGGATATGTGTGAGGTCTAACCAGAGGCTTGCCTGAGATATCTTTGGTAAATCACATTGGACATGTGCTTTCTGTAATTTATCTAAGAATTATTCCTTTTTCCTATATTGTGGGTACTGTTTATTATTAACCTCAGCCATTAACCCTGTATGATGTAGATAAGTTCTCCACTTGCCAGTGTACATTTACAGAGCATTCACTATCATGCAGGCACTACTGATTAAATATACTGTGACAAGACAAAAAATCATACACAGAAATATGCAAGGCTAGGCCAGAGCAAGTATCAGACATATTCTCTTTTGTCTAGGAGTTCTAAATAGCATTGTCTCTTGTATGTATGCCATAACAGTCCAGTCATATGGTATGATACAGGAATGCCATGATACAGAGGTTGCAACATCCAATAACACCTCCAAACACAAACCAGTTGATCCCACTTTTGTCCTAACCTTCTCCAGAGGAATTGGGGTCGGGTGGGGTGGGATCTGTGTAAGCAAAGCTTACAAAAGCTTTGTTCTGGCTCCTGATCATGTTCCTTACTGTATTCTGGTATCCTTGTAGTACTAATAGCCAGGATGGTTTGCCCTAAATAATGACTTATGAGTGTGACATCTTTCAAAAAATTTTTTTTTGAATCATCAGCATAAATCCATCTCTAAAACCAAAGGCTGTAATCCTGTCCACAGTTAGTTTAATTAAATCCTGTCAAAGTCAATGGGATTTAAGCTGCTCGATTGTATTTAGGATTGTGGCTAACAAGTGCCGTAATCACTTTGCTAGTTTGTATGTGCCGCTCTGTGTGTCTATTATGAAAATACCTCTGCCCCTTCATATAAACATTTTCTCCTTTGCTCTCTATAAATTACCCTCTGTGTTCACATATAAGCCACTGTAATTTAGTTATTACTGTGCACTACAAACTCCATAAAATGCCACTTTCCAAGAATACAACTGAGGCTTAAGTCAGCATTTTTATGATGTCATCTGTACTGGCAAAACATTAAAGGCTCAATATTTAATAAACATAATAAACATCCCTATGAAACAAATTGTTCATAAACTACCTGTTTAATTTTTCAGGGTTCCTGAACCACATATTTTCTTATTAGTAGCGAGCCTGCTGGGTTGCAGGATAGATAGGGCCTGTCAGGGATAGAATATAATGTAGCGGTTTTATGAATTATTTCTGTGAGGAAAAGCCTATTACAGCTGACAAGAGGATGATATTAGCCCATCATCATTCAGATGGCACCACCCTTCCCCCTTTCATCCATCAGGCCTCTTGTATGAGCGCTGAAAGCCAGGCAGCCTTTGCATAGCCAACACAAAGACAAATACTTCTCTTTTTTTGGAGTCCATGAAACATTTAGTATTTCATTTCGAATCATGGCAGATGACAGTAACAAATGGCCTAATGAATCTCCCTCATTGTCCCTGGTGAATCTGAAGATGAGAGAAAAGTAAAATCTCTTTCCCGGGGTTGAATTTGTTTGTTTATATACTCTGGCCTGCACGGAAGGGGTTTCCGCCAGATTCTAAAATGAATTTCTGGGTTGCTGGTAATTAGCAAATAAGCAAAACAAAGATCAGCTACGTCGCTGTAACCCTCCTCTGTTTCTGAATGTACCAAAGAGCACAATTATATGACAATAGATTTCAGCCAGCTTTGGAAGTGAATTTTTAAGAGGGTTTTTTTTTTTAGTAATTTCAAAGGTGTAGAGAGAGAGAACCCAAGCTGCCAAAACAATCATAAAGCAATATAATGAAGCTCCATATTAGATAACACTAGTAATATGTTAGGCATGTATCATGAATTATATACTTCTTTTTATTGGCTTTTTGTTTTATTTAAAGGGAAACTGTATTAATGGTGTTTGAATTTTTCAGCAAGGATGTAGCCGAGCTATACAAGTTTTATGTAAGATTGTTTTCTAAATGTGCCTTTCAAAGGCAGAAGGCCCTAGCAGATGTGTGAAGGAAGGAATTATTCCCATAGCAATATTGTTCTGAGCTATAGTCTTTCTTCATCTGGACTGGGCCAAGACATTTTCTCACTCCAAGCAGATGCACTGCATCAGCCTTTGCCCTTCTGGTGCCCTCTACATCAGTGTTTCCCAAAGTGTGGTAAACGTACCCCTGGTGGTACGTGAAAGGGTTTCGAGGGGTACGCGGCCAAATGTTTTTTTGTACTTTATCATTGGGTTTTAGCGGCAAAAAACGTGTGTGTGTGTTCTTTTAAGAGAAAATACAGTTCTTGTGATTTCTCCAGTTTCTCACACAATCATGTGAGGGAAGATCAGTACAATAACAGTGGTTTATCCCGATGTTATTCAACGCGTAGTCTCTTTCGATCTCAATGCATTCCTTGTCTTTTCGTGCACCCCTCCAGTTTCTCATAAGACTTGGACTCCCTCGCAATGACTTTGGCCACCAAAAAACACTTCTACAAACAGACAGATGGCACCACAAAGATATTTATGCATATGCTTGACTACAAAAATATTCACACCGGGAAGCGGGGAAGTGGGGTTTTTTCTCTATCTTCAGCCCTGCAGTGGCCATCTCGCCAGCCACTTCCCTCTTGGGGAATCTCCCGCTCTTTGGCTGCAGAGCGGGTTTTTTCCCCATCCTGCCTGGCCTGCCGCTCATCAGCTGTGAATTTTAGGCGGGAGGTTCGAATCCCCTGCCTGCTCTTGGGCTGTGTGCCTGAGTGGCTTTCCAGGCAGGATGGGGGGAAACTGCTCTGCAGCCAAAGAGCAGGAGATTCAAACCTCCAGCCCAGGCAAGCGCTGCCTCTGTAAACCCGCTGCATGCTGCATGATTTTCGGCTGGAGTTTCTGGTTTTGGGGGGTCCCCTCTGGGTCTTTATTTCCAGAATGGTTTTTTTGTTTGAATAATAGTTATTTTAATTATTAGTATATGAATTATTTCTATATTTTTGAATATATATTTTTGTTATATAAATGTTATTTCTATTATTAAAATGTTTATTACTTACTTTGTATTTATTTTTTTACAAACATTTCATATAAAATTATAGGAATTACGAATGTGTTATAATACCTTACCCCTCTCCCAATTATTTTTGTGAAAGTTGGGTACGCCGATAAAATCAATGTCTCAAAAGGGGTACGGCGCATGTTGAAAGTTTGGGAAACACTGCTCTAAGGCAAATGAGGGCCCATGCACATGGTGTCTTCCCGTCTCTGTCTGCCTCAGAGAAGCACTTGGTTGAAATTGATTTAGTCCACAGAAATGTTAATGTTTTTAATAATAGGTTCTAATAATCATTTAGAAGGAAGCTACATTATATTTATCCTTCTGACTGCTCAGTCATCTCCAAATGAATATACAAAGTTACATTTCCTCATATTAACCCCTTGTTACATCTGCTTTCCTGTTTGTTCCTTTGTTTGCTCTTGTCTCTTCTTCTCTCACTCCCACCATCCCTCAAATTTTATTGTGTGAGCTCATTGGTACAAGGAACTGACTTTTAAAATTTTATTTAAATTTAAAAATATCCATTAATGGAACTGAATTAATTGACATCATTATATTTCTTGATTGTATAAACAAATGGCAATATAATTGTTTTCATAAAACTGAAAAAGATTCAGCAATCTGACTGGAAGTTGCATGATGCTTTCTGTACAGATACCCAAGTCCTGCACTTTGTCCAAACTTAAGGGCTCCTGGAAGTAAAGGAAGTGGGGGCAATCAGAAAAAAAAAGGAAGGACCTAGCAGTGTGCTGTTTTTCTCTCTGAGGTTTTCATATAGCTGCTCAAAATGATGAATATTTGGTGTGGTCTCATGTTGTTGTAACCCTTTGTGCCATTGTAAGGTATTATATAAAAGGTCATTTTTAGCATGCAGTCAATAGCAAAGGAGCTCAAGCTCTTCAGTATACAATTGGTGCTGTATTGGGCTGTTTACACCTGCACTGCATACAGGTGTGATCCCAGTTCCAGCTTGGCACCTGTCTCTTCCTCACCTGAACTGCAAATGAGAGTGATAACAGTAAGAACACTCACTTATATAGTTTGTAGAGTGTTCAAGGGGATTCATTTTATTTCAGTAGGTCTTACAGGTATCCAATACAACAAGAATTATTAATCGCATAATGTGTATGGGCAGCAAAGGCAGAGAGATGCTGGCTTGCCTAAGGCTTTTTAGTGAGTTATCAGCAACAGCTAGAGCCATATTTACACACAAGCTTGGGGCCTTAGATTATGAGAGACCTCTAAAAACAAAACAAATAATTCGTTAACAATAAAAGAAACAGAGAAAGCAGACTGTAAACAGAGATTATCATTCTGATATGCTCTTGGGTTGCTGTTCAAGACATTAAAAGTTTTCATATATGCTAAGTAATCAATCATAAGATATTTTCATTTAAAGGGGTTTCATATGAAAATAGGTTTATTGCAAGATAATGTTTTAGATAGATTGTTCATTTTTAGTCGTATCCTCACCTATGTACTGGTTTATACCCTAATATAACACTTCATTATTTCTATTTTCATTGTCCCTTCTGTTAAAACAACACTTTTTGGAAATGCTATGGGGCCTCTGAAACTTGACATAGCTTAGGGCCTCAGCAGGTCTTAATCTGGACCCAGCTACAACAACATTCATACCTGGACTTCTTGTCCCGGTCCCACAGCTCCGAGCCATGACACTACAGCAGCACCTGCTACCTTAGTGTAAACCCAGTGGGAGACCCTGAACAACTAACAGTGTAATCACAAGTCTCCCCCAGCCAATGTTCTGCATATAGGTGGAAAGTTGTACAGTACCCTGGTTAGGTTTATTAAATGATAATGAACATTTCTAATGCACTTGCTGGATTGTCTGCAATGGGAATTCAGGACCCTGAGTTGTAGTGAAAATTTAAGACTGTGGCATCTTTTTCTAGAAGCATTCAGGCAGGATCACCTGTGCCCATGGAAAAGAGAGAGCCACCAGCCCAATTGCAGAAGTCATCATCTTGAAGTCAAGAGAGACAGGATGCACAAGTTTATTCTTCCCCAGAATACATTTTCCCTTCAATTTGCTCTTCTGGAATTAATCTCCAAAAGAGCTTGGTTTATACCAGGAAGGGCCAACATGGTACCTTCCAGATGTAATTAGACTTCAAATCCTATCAGCCCTAGCCAGCATGACCAATAGTCAGCGACGGTGGGAGTTGTAATTCAACAATATCTGGAGGGTACTGCATTGGCTACCTTTAGTTTACACTGACTTCTAAATTATCACTTGTTTCCCCACTTTTTTCCATTATAGCACACATGGTCATTGTTGGGCATAAATTATTGTTAATTTTTAATTAAAATATTGTGAATGGGCAATAAGTGCCTATTTGAGCTTTTTGATGAGGCCATGATAACAGTTTGGTCTCCATCTCACAGATTTTGAAGGTCTCCTTTTGTATCTTCAGAACATTTCTTCTTTTTTTACAATGATAGATCATAGTGGCTCGCTCAGGGCCATTAAAGTTGCCAAGTAAATCCTCCTTAGTTTAAGTGAATGTAAGTAACTCCTATAATAGTTATATAAAAAATCAAGACAATGCCTTTACTGAACATGAAACAGTGGTAACGCTAACACATTATTACGGTACATTTTTATTGCAATGGCACTAAAAAAGTGATACAGCAGCAGCAACAAGATGGCCTTTATCATGTTCTGATTTGAGGCACAAAATAGAACCAAGTATTTTACAGTGATGTTGTTCCTGCATGAGAAGACAGCAAATCCACATGCTCTCATTTACCCTTTACATGTTATGCAGTGATGGGGGAGCTGGGGTTTTTTATGGATTTATTCTATGATGCAGCTGTAACATTTAAAGGCTTGCTACCACAATGTGGGCAGGACTAGTCTAACTATCCTCACTCTTAGTCCTGGTTTTTTATGACTGTGTGGAAAGGACCACATAAACTGCCCCACGCATATGGTGAGGAGAGCCTTTAAATGTGAGGGATAAGACTACTGAAAACATCTCTTGTTCTATAATGTAATGTGTAAACAAACCTTAGGACTGATCTGTACATTACATTTTTACCAGCTTCGGCTGGTAAGACAGCTGCAGCCATTTCTGGACTGAGATAGCCTGACCACTGTTGTCCATGCAGTGGTAACCTCCAGACTGGATTACTGTAATGCGCTCTATGTGGGGCTGCCCTTGAGGTTGGTCCAGAAGCTGCAGCTAGTGCAAAATGTGGCAGTGAGACTGCTCACTGGGGCAGGGTATCGCCAACATGTCACCCCACTGCTGAAAAAATTGCACTAGCTGCCCATTTGCTACTGGGCCAAGTTCAAGGTTCTAGTTTTGGTGTACAAAGCCCTATACAGCTTGGGGCCAGGATACCTGAAAGACCATGTTATCCCTTATATACCCAGTCGATCACTGCACTCTGCACATGAGGGCCTCCTGCAGATACCATCTTATCAGGATATCCATTCTGCACAACATAGGAAACAGACCTTTAGTTTGGTGGCACCTACCCTATGGAACTCCCTCCCCTTAAATATTAGACAGGTGCCATCTCTGTTATCTTTTCGGCACCTATTGAAGACCTTCCTCTTTCAACAAGCCTTTTAAGTAGAGACCATATCTCAGTCTGCTTCTATGTTGGAATTGCTTTTTAATAAGTTTTTAAACCTTTTTTTAACGATATGTTTTTTAACCATGTTTTTTTTAAGAAGTCTTCAAATCTTTTTTTAAAAAATATTTTTAAAGTTTTGTTTTAATGTATTTTATGATGTTTTAAAGTGTTTTTAGTGCTTTTGTTTGCCGTCCTGGGCTCCTGCTGGAAGAAATAATTCCCCATGGGGATGCTAATTTCCAGTGTGGGTTTTATGTAAATGTCAGGGTTGGGAAACCTGAGGCCTTGGGTCAAAGGCAGCCCTCTAGGCTTCTCTATCAGGCCCTCAAGACTTTCCTTAGGTTACACTCCATCCCCAGCCACACTCCTCTTTAGGCCACACCCTTCACCAGCCCTGCTTTGCTCCCTTCTAGAGTGTTTTCCTTGGCTAGAATGGGTCTTTCAACTCTGATAATCTTTGTTGCTTGCCTAGATAGAGGACAGAGGGAGATGTGTGAGCATTTGTTGCTTCACACGTCTTTGCTCCAGGCCCTGTCCACCATGGGCATGTGGCTTTCATAAGGTTGCCTAGAAGGGAATGTGGCCCTCATACTGAAAAAAGTTCCCCACCCATGATATAATAGGTATATACACACAGAGAACATATAATTCATTTAGAGGAACTCAACACATTGGAAAACAGCATGCTGAAGTAGATGAATCTTCAGTCTCATGCATCAGGGCCCTTCTTAGTTCCTAAAAATCCATAATACCTTGAGTTTCCCACTTGTCCTGTATCACAAGTGAGGCAGCTCATGATGTTATGGTCCTGAATCATGTGAGTTGTGCTGTCAGCTATAGCTGGGGGGGGGGCCTCAAACGGGAACATAGGAAGCTGACTTACACTAAATCAGACTGTTAGTCCATCTAGTTCAGTACCGTCTACACTGACTGACAGCAGCAATCTCCAGTATTTCAGTCAGGGTTCTTTCCTAGCCCTATCTGGAGATGCCAGGGATCAAACTGTGGACCTTCTACATGCAGAGCAGAAGCTCTGTCACTGAACTACAGTCCTTCCCCATCTGTTACCATGGGAACAAAGCAGTTCTAAGGATTCCCTGTCAGATTATATCACACACACACAAAGTCTGGACAGTGAACTAAATCTTGTGGACAAGATTTTTAAAATTATTTTAAGGTAGGATTATAGATCCATATAAAACAAAATCTTTAGAAGATGTCAAAGAGCTCATGATGCTGCCTGCTGTGAGCGAGCTGTTGTAGTTTCTGTTCTGCCTTGTGCATATGACCACCACTCCTTTCCCCTGAAAAATGCTGGTTCTCCTCACAGAGACAGCAATGCAAACCTGTAGGCAGCACCAGGACAAGCACCATCATACATCACAGGAGCAGAGCACCACATGTGTGATGCCTCCTGGTGCACATAGACTGAGGTAGCAAACACTGTGCCAGATTGCTCAGTTAGGGACCTTTCACAACAGTGCTATCTGTGATATGTTGGGAAAAGGCATCTAGGCAAATCTGTCTCTAGTTCCATGGAAACCTAAAGCTCATAAGTGACGTCAAGGCATAGAACAGGCAAAGTACAGGACCTTTGACAACTCCAAGGGAGCTCTGCTGTCTAAAGCATTCTTCTCCTGAGGCAGCTATGGAAGATGTTGACTGTGCAGGTAGCTAGAGTCAACTGAAGCCACAAGGAGGCTGACCAGACCTGGTGTATGGTAGTCTCTGTCTCTATGGAGGAGCTGGATAGGTGGTTAAAGGGTCCTTGTCTTGTTCTGTAGATTTTGGCTTCTGCATGACTGGAGAGATAGTGATGCTAGAAGGGACTCATCCTTTGAATCAGAGGATGGTGGTTGAGCTATGTCCTTTGGCTGGGACAGCCTCGAATACAGGAGTGGCAGTTCTGCCCCTGAGGAAGGTGCCTGAACCTTATACTCATCAGAGTACTTCACCACACACTGCAGGTTCTCCAGGCTGTGAGTCCTTGCCATAGTAGGTTCCTTCTGGTAGGAAGGGTGGGATATAAATGTAAGAAATAAATAAATAATAAATCAGCTAAGCCATGTCAGCAACATAAGAACATAAGAACATAAGAAGAGCCTGCTGGATCAGGCCAGTGGCCCATCTAGTCCAGCATCCTGTTCTCACAGTGGCCAACCAGGTGCCTGGGGGAAGCCCGCAAGCAGGACCCGAGTGCAAGAACACTCTCCCCTCCTGAGGCTTCCGGCAACTGGTTTTCAGAAGCATGCTGCCTCTGACTAGGGTGGCACAGCACAGCCATCATGGCTAGTAGCCATTGATAGCCCTGTCCTCCATGAATTTGTCTAATCTTCTAAGCTGGTGGCCATTACTGCATCTTGTGGGAGCAAATTCCATAGTTTAACTATGCGCTGAGTAAAGAAATACTTCCTTTTGTCTGTCCTGAATCTTCCAACATTCAGCTTCTTTGAATGTCCACGAGTTCTAGTATTATGAGAGAGGGAGAAGAACTTTTCTCTATCCACTTTCTCAATGCCATGCATAATTTTATACACTTCTATCATGTCTCCTCTGACCCGCCTTTTCTCTAAACTAAAAAGCCCCAAATGCTGCAACCTTTCCTCGTAAGGGAGTCGCTCCATCCCCTTGATCATTCTGGTTGCCCTCTTCTGAACCTTTTCCAACTCTAGAATATCCTTGTTGAGATGAGGCGACCAGAACTGTACACAGTATTCCAAATGCGGCCGCACCATAGATTTATACAACGGCATTATGATATTGGCTGTTTTATTTTCAATACCTTTCCTAATTATCGCTAGCATGGAATTTGCCTTTTTCACAGCTGCCGCACACTGGGTCGACATTTTCATCGTGCTGTCCACTACAACCCCGAGGTCTCTCTCCTGGTCGGTCACCGCCAGTGAGCAAGTATATCCACCAGATATACAACAAGCAAGTATATCCACCAGAGAGCGAGAGAGCGAGCAGAGCCACATCCACCATACCCCACCCTTCTGCCCACATCCCTTGTCAGCCCACCCAACCCCCACCTTGGTCATGTCTGCATAGAGAAAGCTGTCAAATGTGCATAGGTTGTCGCATGAACTGCAACCTTGCATGATCAAAGCTACCACTCACGAAGAGAGCCTACACACATTCAGAAGGCTTCCTTTCTGCAGATGTTTCCCCAATGCAAGGAAAGCATGAGGATAGTGCTGGTAGGGAACATAACAGCGAGCCTCTCTCTCTCTCTCTCTCTCTCTCTCAATCTAAGTTATCTGCATTTTATGGAGACTATCAGCTGTAAAGGCCTAATATGTTACTCAAATGTTACCAGTAGCGTAGTGGCAAATTCAGAAGTGCACTGTCCCATTATGTTAGTCACAGCCACACACACATCTCCCCTTTTTTTTGCTGCTGAGTTGGGAATGAGATCCTTGTTAATTCCTTCTCCCTCAACAACACATATGTGTCTAACAGCCAATCAGCACGAAATAGGAGAGTGTTAGAGGCTGAGAGAAGTCTTCTCAGGGCCTGACTCATCTCCTTTCACTTTGATTGGCTCCAGTCAGCAGGAAAGGACAAGGAAGCATGCTAGTGGTTAACACACTCCCTCTTCACAGTGGTTAACACACTCCCCTTTCATGCTGATTGTCTCGTAGGACGCTAGAAACATAGAGATCCTGCTGGGACCCTGTTCCCCAAAAAGTAAGGGGTCTAAGACCCACTGAGACCCTGGACAACTACACCCCTGAATGTAGTGGCACACCAGTGGGTTCTGAAATTCATACAGAGAACTGCCTTGAACTCTTTTCTTTCTTTTTAAAAAAGAACCTATTGGCTACATTAAAGGTGTTTTTATTACTATTATGAAAAAGTATACAAATTTGTGGCTTTTTTTTCTTTTTGCCTCATATGGATTTATATTATTTCATTAATAGATGCTGTGAATTTCTGTGATGCTTGTGTAGACTCAGTCAACACTCTTGAGACATCTTAAAGATTGCCCAGAATGTCTGTGTGTTGATAATGGCTTTGAGTCTCAAATCCAACTTAAAAAGTACAGCTGTGCAGAAAGCTTTTGTTAAAAGTAGCATTTTGAAATGCTGTCAGTAACTATCATAAATATTTGAGAAGTTAATATTTTAATCTTCAGCAATCACACTCAAAACATTTTTAGTGATAGACAGTGCTTCATTAATAGAGTTCTGTATGTCTAATTGCTTTAGGCAATGAGAGTTGCATTATTTTGACACATGACATGCAATTAGTACATGGTCACACGGCTAAAGGGAGATTTTACACCTTTTTTCCTTCTACATTCAGAGTGAATAATTAGCATATTTTTTCTGCTGAGAATAATCATCAGAGCCTTAGATCAGAAATTGTCTAATGAGGTAAAACTCCAGTTGTTGACATTAATACTTGTGACTTTTTTTCTGCTGTAGAAAGTGAATCTACTGCTCCACTTCATTTATCCTTTCCAAGGTGTTCAGAAAATGCAGAAACATTTTCTTGCTATTGCAAAATCACATATTTTCACAAAAGAAGGCGGCAAACATTTCTTGGGGATTTGCTATAGTAATCACTAGGTTAGTGATACTTCAAAAAAGACTAACTTTGGCTATGACCCACATTCATGCCAGAGATAATTTCAGTTGTAACACAAATCTCATATACGGATCATAATATTAATGTACTACCTAGGCATAATACTAATGTACTATCTAGGTGTGGGATTTATGTGTGCTTATTTATCAAAACATACTGTACATGCAGGAATTTCTGATGCTTACTTGTCAAATATTGAGAAGCTTTCTTTACATAAGGACTACATGTGCAAGCTTTTCCAGTGAAAATATGGTGCAATCGTATTTGTTAAACAAAAGAGATTGGATTGGGTGCAATCTGATCTAAATGAACTCAGAGTGAATAGTTTACAGGTGCCTTGCACTAGAGCAGGTGGGAGGAACCTTTAGCTCTCAAGATGTGCTGGACTCCAGCATCCATCAGCTCCAGCCAGCATGGCCAATGGCCAGGGATGATGGGATCTATACTTCAGCAATATCTAGAGGGCTAAAGGTTCCCCACACCTGCATTAGAGTAATCTAACTATTCAAGTTTCAGTAAAACTTGTGCAACCACACCATTCTTAATAGAGAATACTGCTTGCACAATGTGGATACACTATTTAAATAGCTAGTTTTTTTAAAAATATATTATTAATATAAAAACCTTCTGTTAGCCCTTTACATCTGAAAGCTGGCACAAAGTGCTGGTATTAAAATAACCATGAAAAGCAAACATGCTGTTGTAAACAGGAATATATATCTGCAGGGGTGCTACACAACTCATGTTTTAAGCAGATCTTCTTTGGTTGTTAACAAATTGACCAGAAGATGAGGCCAGAGCAAAGGAATGGAAGTCATGAGAACACAGGAAGCTGAAGCTATCTTAGAGCTCGTCCAAACTTATCTAGATAATCCATGTTTTCCATTTTCATGTTGTCATCTTACAGTTCCCACTCGCCTGTTAGTTCGCTCTTTCCCGGTTTAAAAAACCTGCTTTTTCTGCGCCCGCACAGGCAGAGGGAGGACGCGCACAAGCTATTCGGGTTTTCCCAGCCCCTCCTGCGGCACCACCCCCTATCATCCAATTGGTCTGTAAAATATGACGTATGCTTCCCCCCCTTTGCACTGAAGCCCACACGCATGCGCTTGAATGCATTAATCACTCTAATCTTTTTAGCTTTTTAATCTTGTATACTAAGTCTTTATTTTTATTTTCTGTTTAACTGTATTTGTTTTTATGTCATATATGTTTTTGTGATTTTATTATTGCCATGTATGTATTTTACCCTATGCTGTTTACCGCCCTGAGAGCTATTTGCTAAGGGCGGTATATAAATGTAACCAAATAAATAAATAAATAAATAAGAGCGCGAAAGTTTGAATTTCCTGACTGTTTGGTAATGGAGTTTTCCGAGTTTTTGGCTCTTGTGCAGCTCCACCTGCAACTATTAAATATCTGCCTTGTGCAGCTGAGGGATGTTTCCCTTAAATTCATATTGGCGGCACAAAAAAGTGAGGATGATGATGATATGATATTGGAGGAAAGCCACAATCGATTGCTGTTTGTTAGGGGAAACCAGCTACGTAACCGGAAAAAAAATGGCATTCACCTTTGTGGAAGAAGTTGGCTGTCATGGCCCATAGCACCTTAAAAAGAAATATCCCCTGGAGAGTTTGGGTTCGAGATCGTGCAAGATCCTGGTGGGAGACTGAAGTTCTGCAATCCTGGGATGATGATCTATGGCTCGCCAACTTTCGTATGACGGGGGCAACGTTATACAAAATAGCAGATCTTCTTCGGCATTATCTGGAAAGACAGGGAACAAATATGTGAGACGCAATTCCAGTGGAGAAGAGGGTTGCTGTGACTGTTTGGTGGCTGGCAACAATGGAGTGTTACTGGGAGGTAGCGGTGAACTTCGGACTTGGGAAGTCAACCGTGGGAGACATTGTAGTGGAGGTCTGCCTGGCTATAGAGCATGTTCTTCTTTCAAAAACCATCAATACTGGAAATCATCAGGAGGTAACTATTTAATATGTCTCACTATTAGTATGTCTGATTTGCACAAAAGCAATAAAACGCAACTGCAATAAAGTGTCTCTTGTTAATTTCCAGATAATGGACGGCTTCATGAAAATGGGATTTCCGCAGGTGATTGGTGTTGTTGATGATTGCCACATCCTGATAATGGCTCCCGTGGGACAGGGCGAGGAATATATCATCCGCAAGGGTTTTTATTTGATTTTACTGCAAGGGACTTGTGACCATACTGGTCGCTTCGTTAACATTGAGGTTGGCTGGAGTGGGCGAAATCATGACTCCTTCGTTTTTCACAATTCAGCTATCTTTCAAGCAATGGATGCTGGGGTGTTCGTCCCAGGTAACCCCACCATTACAATCAGGGGGGTACAGGTGCCTCCACTCATCCTTGCAGATGCTGCCTACCCAATGCACCGTTGGCTGATGAAGCCCTATGGCGGACATCTGGACAACCACCAGATGGCTTTTAATCGCTTTTTTAACCACTGCAGAAATGTTGTGGAAAGAAGTTTTGGGCGTTTAAAGTCTAGGTGGAGACGTCTTACTGCACGCCTACCTGTCGCAGAGGAAAATTCTGTAAGTGTTGTGACTTCCTGTGTGGTACTACACAACATTTGCGAGAGCAGGGGACATATTCTCCATGATCAATGGGACGTTTCAGATGAGTTGGAACTGCTGGCATACGATCAGCACTTCTGCAGAAATGACAATTCGGATGCTTGCAGGGGGAATGCGGTGAGAGCTGCTATCACTTGGTTTATAATAGAGAACAATATTTAATTGGATTTCATCCTCGCTATGCATCTCTGTGTTATAATGCAAATCTACACACATATTTTGTTTTCCATCTAGGTTTCCTACCAAAAATGTTAGTTCCCAATATTTCCTGAAGCACCTTTCCCCTTGCGCCGGCTGCAAGTGTCCCCTGTGGTAAAAGAAACCCGCAAAACAATAATTACTGTACTTGTGTTTCTTGCTTAAATTTGTGCTATTATGCTCTATCGAGTCTGTGCATCTGTGCCTTTTCACATATTAAAGTGCCTGGAGATACACATGCTGGCAATGACAATTTCCCCCCCGGAACATCGAGGGTGGAAACCCCCCCCTGCAGCTTTTGGGGAGAGGGATGGGGTTGGTTTCCAGGTTGGAGCGGCTTTCATGGGAGGGGCGGCGGCAGGGGCTGTATGCCTGCATCGACGAAGAGATCCATCATTGGGTGGTGGTGGTGGGGTTGGGGGGACGAATATGCAAGCCAGCCTTCGGAAGGAAGGAAGGACAGGGGAACGAGGGCTACTCCATTTCTACTGGTCCTTCATTTAAGCCTTTTGCAGGCTTCCCTTACAGAGCCTCCTTGGAGCAGAAATGACAACTGCAATGCTTGCAGGGGGAATGCGGTGCTAACGCTCGGTTTATAATGGAGAACATTTTTTCAGTGGATTTCAACCTCACTATCCATCTCTGTGTTATAATGCCAATGTACGGACCTATTTTGTTTTCCACTTAGGTGTGCAGCCAAAAATGTTAGTTACCAATATTTCTGGATGCCCCTTTCCCCTTGCACCAGTTGCAAATGTTCCCTTTGGAAAAAGAAACCTGCGCACCAATAATTCCTGTACTTGTGCCTCTTGCTTGCATTTGTGCAATGACGCTAAATCGAATCTGTACACACGCTGGCAATTACAATAATCTCTGTCGGTAACTGCAAGGGTGAAACACCCCCTTCTGACATTTGGGGACAGAGATGGTGGCGGTTTCCAGGGTGGGGAGGCTGTCATGGGGAGGCGGTGGCAGGGGCCATTGGCCTGCATCCACAAAGATATCCATCATTGGGTGGCGGGGGCAGCGGGGGCAGGGGGGGAATATGCAAGCCAGCTCTCGGATTGATGTCACCCAAACCTTTTTGCTTGTGTGTGTTTGAATGTCTGTTACCAGACACGACTCTTAATGATCTAGATGTAGCGAGCGGGAAAGATAGTGAGCAACCGAGCGAGGATGGTCAGAAGGAAGGAAGGTCTGGCAATGAGGACTCCTCCATTTCTACTGGTCATCCGCCTTTTCTGGGCTGCCCTTAAACAGCCTCCGTGGGGGGCTCTGGTGCTTTCTGTCTCTATATATGTGGACCCCCCCATCCACACCTCTGCTTCAGTGCAGTATTGCTGTGTCCCTGCATTTGCGATATATTGCTAAACCGGTGGCATGTGGTTCAGCCTTTTATGTGATTCCACTCATTTGTCACTGCACTGCAAACCAGTAATGACGTGTCATGTCTAGGCAGGGATACCAGCAGTCTCTATGGTTGTTGGCACTGGATGCTCTAGCTAACCACTTCCATGACATTGATTCATGCACGTTATTTTTTATTGCTCGGTTTTGCAATATATTGCTAAACCAGCATGTATGTTGCTTTGCCTTTTCCCAAAACAAAGTTTCCCGGGGGTACACAATGCTGGCAATCCCACTGATTTCTCCTGGGACGGCAATAAAGGAATGATGTGGGCTGTCTAGGATGGTGCAGGAGCAGCCTCTATGGTTATGGGTGCCCCAGACACTCAATGCAAACACGTGTGTTTGTTGCATAGGACGCCCAGCACTGAACCCTCCCTGCAAGTCTGCGAAACTCTCCCCAAATTTTCCACTGTCCTCCTGCACAGCCAACAACTAGGAAGCAATGCCGCTCGCTGCCATTCACAAGGGGAGGTATTGGCGCTCGACGAGATCCTCCTCATGCTTTCTTTACTCAAGAATTGCAGGAAAGTGGTGTGTCTGATGGGGAGCACCCCCCTTCTGACAGCTCCAATTTTTCGATCGGTGGCACGTCAGCTGGGGGATGCCGGATATGTGCACACTGCAGCACAGGTACATTCGCGGTTCAAGAGGCTGAAAGCAGACTTTTTTTCTGCAATGGAAATTCCAAGCCCCCTCCGGCCGCAGAAAAGACCACCTTATTTCAAACAGCTTTACAGCTTGTGGAAGGAAGGTCTGTCGTGGGTGGATCGGCGGCCGGCTGGTAAGCACACTTTATGGAGAAGTTCTGAAACTTTATTGTGTTGATATGGTTTGGTGGGCATGTGGTATCAGCAGGTTCACCAGCATAGCTTTTGTTGACTTTGACAGAACAGGTAATTTAACTGCTTCTGTAACAATCTGCAATAACGTCCCCAGTGCTGCTTTGGATTTTTGCTTACAGACTAATGCGTTGAGAGCTACCATTCATAACAAATTTCTGTGTGTGGCCACAAAGTGAATGATTACTTTGCCATGTCAAACAGTATTTATCTTGGGGTTTGTTACCTGCTGCTACGCACAGCAGTAGGAGATATACCATGCACTACATGTGATGTAATGGCAGGGTTAATTCCTAAGTGTATTAACAATTGCCCTCTCATCCCACAGTGCATCCACAACCAGAGCAATTGTCCTCAGAAGAGGAGGTGCAAGAAGCACAACATGAAGAGCACCAGCATGCTCCAGAGGGGGACTCTTCTTCTGGTAGGCCAATTTGCTGACATCCTGATGTCAAAACATTGTAGCACTGGTGGGGCTGACGAAACGGAAGAATCCCAAAAACGGAGGGGTGACAGTACCAAAACATGTAACACACCCAAAACTGCAATGGGTAACAGCTCCTTTAGGACTGTGGCGCGGAAGCCATGGCTTGAAGGCCACAGTGTGGTGCTTGCAATTCCTGTGTAATTCTCCAGGGTTGCATGGTCCACCAAAACATACACCAAACATTATTTTGATGTATGGGGGAATGGCGTGCCACAACTTCGGCCAGGGGAGATGTGCATAGCGCATAGGGGCACTGTTGTCACACAAAGAACACTACTGCACAAGGACCATAGACATTGTGCAGGTGTTGGAAGCATTTAAGCAAAAACCAACCATCTCTGGAGTTGATTTATTTGGTATCAGCAGGGTCATCAGCATTACTTTAGTAGACTTTGTCAGAACAGCAAATTTAACTGCTTCTGCAACACTCTGCAATAATGTCCCCTGTGCTGCTCTGGATGTTTGCTTACAGGCTCATGTGGTGAGAACTACAATTCCTAACAAATTTCTATATGTGGCGACACAGAGAATGTTTTCTTTGCCATGACAAACAGTATTTATGTTGGGGTTTGTTACCTACTGCTATGCACAGCACTAGGATATATATCATGCACTACATGTGATGTAATGGCAGGGTTAATTCCTAAGTGTATTAACAATTGGCCTCTCAACCCACAGTGCATCCAACAACCTCAGGAATTGTCAGCGGAAGAAGAGGTGCAAGAAGCACAACATGAAGAGCACCCGCATGCTCAAGAGGGGGACTCTTCTTCTGGTAGGCCACTTCGCTGACATCCTGATGTCAAATCATTGTAGCACTGGTGGGGCTGACAAAAGTTTAGAATACCAAAAAAGGTGGGGTGACAGCACGGAATCATGTAACACACCAAAAAGTGCAATGGGTAACAGCAGCTTTGGGACTGTGGCGTGGAAGCCATGGCTTGAAGGCCACAGAGTGGTGCTTGCAATTCCCGTGGAATTCTCCAGGGTTGCATGGTCCACCAAAACATACCCCTAACACTGTTTTGATGTATGGGGGAATGGCGTGCCACAACTTCGGCCAGGGAGATGTGCATAGGGCAAAGGGGCAGTGTTGTCCCACAAATAACACTGCTGCACAAGGACCATTGGCATTGTGTAGCTGTTGGAAGCGCTGAAGCCAAAACCAAGTGTCTGTGGGGTTGATGCAGTGGACGGAAACGTGAAACCTAAAAATAACGACTTACTAACACTAATGGAAAAGCTTGAAATAGGTTTCACAAAATGTTGTATCTAATGTGAAACAAAACCATAATTCAGCATACAGTACTATAGTTCAGGGCTAGAAAATAATGCAGTATGCGTATACTTCCAGATTGCTTTATAAATGCTTTATTTCAGATTCTTACACATGGAATCCACGCTTTTAGCAGACTGAAGCCTTTAATTCATGCCTCCATCTTTTGCCTTTTTTTTTTAACAAAAGGGGGCTTTTTTGTCCATTGACTTGAATGTTAAATATGCATTTTTAAAACAGAGGAAAACAGCAAATTTTTGATATCTGAAAAGACCACATTGTGTTCATCTGTGGTGAAAAAGACACTCAAATTTGTAGTCTAAATTCATAGTGATATTCTAGTCTGTGGGAGACTCTTTCAAGAAATACATCAAACATTTAGTGTTCCTTGTAACAAAGGGCTAACTTAAGTTTGAACATAGTAAAATACAATGTTATTAATATTCAAGATCTTTCTGTTCATCTGCATTCATGTGCGAATGAATTTCATTTGTAGGTGAATGTAAATCATATTCTTGACTCAGAATACATAGTTGTTGTTATGTCCCTTCAAGTTGATTATGACATGGTGACCCTATTAATCAGTGACCTCCAAGAGCATCTGTCATGGACCACCCTATTCAGATCTTGTATGTTCAGGTCTGTGGCTTCCTAAGAACATAAGAACATAAGAAGAGCCTACTGGATCAGGCCAGTGGCCCATCTAGTCCAGCATCCTGTTCTCACAGTGGCGAACCAGGTGCCTGGGGGAAGCCCGCAAGCAGGACCCGAGTGCAAGAACACTCTCCCCTCCTGAGGCTTCCAGCAACTGGTTTTCAGAAGCATGCTGCCTCTGACTAGGGTGGCAGAGCACAGCCATCATGGCTAGTAGCCATTGATAGCCCTGTCCTCCATGAATTTGTCTAATCTTCTTTTAAAGCCGTCCAAGCTGGTGGCCATTACTGCATCTTGTGGGAGCAAATTCCATAGTTTAACTATGCGCTGAGTAAAGAAGTACTTCCTTTTGTCTGTCCTGAATCTTCCAACATTCAGCTTCTTTGAATGTCCACGAGTTCTAGTATTATGAGAGAGGGAGAAGAACTTTTCTCTATCCACTTTCTCAATGCCATGCATAATTTTATACACTTCTATCATGTCTCCTCTGACCCGCCTTTTCTCTAAACTAAAAAGCCCCAAATGCTGCAACCTTTCCTCGTAAGGGAGTCGCTCCATCCCCTTGATCATTCTGGTTGCCCTCTTCTGAACCTTTTCCAACTCTAGAATATCCTTTTTGAGATGAGGCGACCAGAACTGTACACAGTATTCCAAATGCGGCCGCACCATAGATTTATACAACGGCATTATGATATCGGCTGTTTTATTTTCAATACCTTTCCTAATTATTGCTAGCATGGAATTTGCCTTTTTCACAGCTGCCGCACACTGGGTCGACATTTTCATCGTGCTGTCCACTACAACCCCGAGGTCTCTCTCCTGGTCGGTCACCGCCAGTTCAGACCCCATGAGCGTATATGTGAAATTAAGATTGTTTGCTCCAATATGCATAATTTTACACTTGTTTATATTGAATTGCATTTGCCATTTTTCTGCCCATTCACTCAGTTTGGAGAGGTCTTTTTGGAGCTCTTCGCAATCCCTTTTTGTTTTAACAACCCTGAACAATTTAGTGTCGTCAGCAAACTTGGCCACTTCACTGCTCACTCCTAATTCTAGGTCATTAATGAACAAGTTGAAAAGTACAGGTCCCAATACCGATCCTTGAGGGACTCCACTTTCTACAGCCCTCCATTGGGAGAACTGTCCGTTTATTCCTACTCTCTGCTTTCTGCTTCTTAACCAATTCCTTATCCACAAGAGGACCTCTCCTCTTATTCCATGACTGCTAAGCTTCCTCAGAAGCCTTTGGTGAGGTACCTTGTCAAACGCTTTTTGAAAGTCTAAGTACACTATGTCCACTGGATCACCTCTATCTATATGCTTGTTGACACTCTCAAAGAATTCTAATAGGTTACTGAGACAGGACTTTCCCTTGCAGAAGCCATGCTGGCTCTGCTTCAGCAAGGCTTGTTCTTCTATGTGCTTAGTTAATCTAGCTTTAATAATACTTTCTACCAGTTTTCCAGGGACAGAAGTTAAGCTAACTGGCCTGTAATTTCCAGGATCCCCTCTGGATCCCTTTTTGAAGATTGGCGTTACATTTGCCACTTTCCAGTCCTCAGGCACGGAGGAGGACCCGAGGGACAAGTTACATATTTTAGTTAGCAGATCAGCAATTTCACATTTGAGTTCTTTGAGAACTCTCGGGTGGATGCCATCCGGGCCCGGTGATTTGTCAGTTTTTATATTGTCCATTAAGCTTAGAACTTCCTCTCTCGTTACCACTATTTGTCTTAGTTCCTCAGAATCCCTTCCTGCAAATGTTAGTTCAGGTTCAGGGATCTGCCCTATATCTTCCACTGTGAAGACAGATGCAAAGAATTTATTTAGCTTCTCTGCAATCTCCTTATCGTTCTTTAGTACACCTTTGACTCCCTTATCATCCAAGGGTCCAATCGCCTTCCTAGATGGTCTCCTGCTTTGAATGTATTTATAGAATTTTTTGTTGTTGGTTTTTATGTTCTTAGCAATGTGCTCCTCAAATTCTTTTTTAGCATCCCTTATTGTCTTCTTGCATTTCTTTTGCCAGAGTTTGTGTTCTTTTTTATTTTCTTCATTCGGACAAGACTTCCATTTTCTGAAGGAAGACTTTTTGCCTCTAAGAGCTTCCTTGACTTTGCTCGTTAACCATACTGGCATCTTCTTGGCCCTGGCGGTACCTTTTCTGATCTGCGGTATGCACTCCAGTTGAGCTTCTAATATAGTGTTTTTAAACAACTTCCAAGCATTTTCAACTGATGTGACCCTCTGGACTTTGTTTTTCAGCTTTCTTTTTACCAATCCCCTCATTTTTGTGAAGTTTCCTCTTTTGAAGTCAAATGTGACCGTGTTGGATTTTCTTGGCAATTGGCCAGTTACATGTATGTTTAATTTAATAGCACTGTGGTCACTGCTCCCAATCGGTTCAACAACACTTACATCTCGCACCAGGTCCCGGTCCCCACTGAGGATTAAGTCCAGGGTTGCCGTCCCTCTGGTCGGTTCCATGACCAACTGGTCTAGGGAATAGTCATTTAGAATAACTAGAAACTTTGCTTCTTTGTCATGACTGGAACACATATGCAGCCAGTCTATGTCCGGGTAGTTGAAGTCACCCATTACTACCACATTTCCTAGTTTGGATGCTTCCTCAATTTCATATCTCATCTCAAGGTCTCCCTGAGCATTTTGATCAGGGGGACGATAGATCGTTCCCAGTATTAAGTCCCTCCTGGGGCACGGTATCACCACCCACAACGATTCTGTGGAGGAGTCTGCCTCTTTTGGGGTTTCGAGCTTGCTGGATTCAATGCCTTCTTTCACGTATAGAGCGACTCCGCCACCAATACGTCCTTCCCTGTCCTTCCGATATAGTTTATATCCAGGGATAACCATATCCCACTGGTTTTCTCCATTCCACCAGGTCTCGGTTATGCTCACTATATCAATGCTCTTCTCTAAGACCAAGCACTCCAGTTCTCCCATCTTGGTTCGGAGGCTCCTAGCATTAGCATACAGGCACTTGTAAGCAGTGTCTCTCTTCAAGTGTCTTTGGCACTTGTGGTTAGGCCTGTGGTAATTTTGCTCTTCTGAATTTATATCCTGTGCCCCTGCTCTCACAATGCCTACTTCTAGGCCTACCCCTTTTAAAATTTCATCATTTCTTTGGTTTTTATCCCAGGGGGGAGGTTTATTCCGAACCGGACCTTTCTCAGCTCCTGTCGGGTTTCCCCCCTCAGTCAGTTTAAAAGCTGCTCTGCTACCTTTTTAATTTTAAGTGCCAGCAGTCTGGTTCCATTCTGGTTCAAGTGGAGCCCGTCCCTTTTGTACAGGCCCGGCTTGTCCCAGAATGTTCCCCAGTGCCTAACAAATCCGAACCCTTCCACCCGACACCATCCTTTATGGAATCAATCCATCGCTTATTTGGCCTTCCTCTTTTTCTACTGTTTTTCCAAGCATTATTATATTTTCTAATAAATCATGTCTTCTCATGTGTCCAAAGCATGATAACCTCAGTTTCATCATTTTAGCTTCTAGTGATAGTTCTAGTTTAATTTGTTCTAACACCCAATTATTTGTCTTTTTTTGCAGTCCATGGTATCCGCAAAGCTCTTCTCCAACACCACATTTCAAAGGAGTTGATTTTTCTCTTATCTGCTTTTTTCACTGTCCAACTTTCACATCCATACATAGAAATTGGAAATACCAAGGTCTGAATGATCCTGACTTTGGTGTTCAGTGATACATCTTTACATTTGAGGACCTTTTCTAGTTTTCTCACAGCTGTCCTCCCCAGTCCTAGCCTTCTTTTGATATCTTGACTGTTGTCTCAATTTTGATTAATGACTGTGCCAAGGTATTGACAAGTTCAATGTCCTCATTATCAACTGTAAAGTTGTATAAATCTGTCATTACTTTAGTCTTTTTGACGTTCAGCTGTAGTCCTGCTTTTGTGCTTTCCTCTTTAACTTTCATCAGCATTCGTTTCAAATCATTACTGGTTTCTGCTAGTAGTATAGTATCATCTGCATATCTTAAATTATTGATATTTCTCCAATTTTCACACCTCCTTCATCTTGGTCCAATCCTGCTTTCCATATTACATGTTCTGCGTATAGATTAAATAAATAGGGTGATAAAGTACACCCCTGTCTCACACCCTCTCACATCGGTTTCTCCATATTCTGTCCTTACAGTAGCCTCTTGTCCAGAGTATAGGTTGCGCATCAGGACAATCAGATGCTGTGGCACCCCCATTTCTTTTAAAGCATTCCATAGGTTTTCATGATCTACACAGTCAAAGGCTTTGCAGTAATCTATATTGATTTTCTTCTGAAATTCCTTGGTCCGTTCCATTATCCAACGTATGTGATCTCTGGTGCCTCTTCCCTTTCTAAATCCAGCTTGGACGTCTGGCATTTCTCGCTGCATATATGGTAACAGCCTTTGTTGTAGAATCTTGAGCATTACTTTACTTGCATGGGACATTAAGACAATAGTTCGATAATTACTGCATTCCCTGGGATCCCCTTGCTTTGGAATTGGGATGTATATGGAACGCTTCCAGTCTGTGGGCCATTGTTTAGTTTTCCATATTTCTTGCAGAGCTTGGAAGTAACTCGTTAAAAATAACGAGTTACTTGTAATTCGTTTCTTTTTTGCATAACGAATGGGTAACTTCATTACATTTTGCTTGTAAGAAAACGAGTGGTAATTTTATTACTTTTTAGCTGTAACTATAACATTTCCCGCATTACATTTGGACGTTACGCTGGGGAGGAAACAGGGGCAGTCTGCTCCTGTGATTGGTGGAAAAAAGACATGTGCCTCGCACTAGGCTTCTGCAGTGTTGCTCTTCCCTTGTGCTCTGTATTAGGAGGCACGAGGGAGGAAGTGGAGAGCCAGATCACGCCGGAGGGCGAGAAAGGAGAAGGCAGAAGCAGAAGAGCTGAGGTTAGTGATGATGGTGTGTGTGTGTGCACTCCCACCGCTTGTCCTGCTGCCCCCTTCCCGCCTGTCGCTGCCTCCACCACCGCCTGTTGCTGGCTCTCCCTCCCCACCGCCGCCTGTTGCTGGCTCTCCCTCCCCACCACCGCCTGTCGCTGGCTCTCCCCCCCCCCGCCGCTGCCTGTCGCTGGCTCTCCCTCATCTGTCGCTGCCTCCCCTGATGTGTGGATCAGCTTTCACTGCTACCTTCAGTTTTTAAGGCTACATACAGTCTTTGGAAGTAAGTCCTAAACTAGTTTACCACCTCAGGAAACCTGGTCATGACTGAGCTACAAGCCTTGCAAGCTCCTTTCATGTGTAAAGCACAGATAATTTCTCTGTCCCAGGCGTATTGTACAGGTTCGAGAAGCACTATGTAAGGGTTGCATCTAGAAGTGGTTTCCTTCTTGTGTAAAATGAAGCTCAGCCTATGGAAAGCAGACTTAAAATACCTGGACAGCAGCCCAAACCTAAATGGTGTTCCCCCCTCCCCCAGGACTGGCCTCCTGTTCCCTCCTGGTAGTCTGTTTGAATATTGCACAAGATTCACTTCTTACGATGCAGCATGTGCTGTCTTTGGCCTTTCCAGAAAAATAAGAAAGTGTAATGGTGCCATTAATAGACTTTTCTCACTCTTAAAAGAGCCTCTTCCAATTCCTTTAAATCTACCACATGCATTTCATTGTCAACTTGAGGTAGTGGTTGTGCAAAAGAAGTGATTCATAAGGGAGGGGGGAGAAATAAAGTTGGTATGAAACTACAACTCTCCATTTTTATTAATTCATGCAATGCCAGTTTTTCTGGGAAGTGATTCAACTGCCTTGCAAGGCAGCCTCTCAGTTATCAATATTCCCCTACAACGTGCTGCTGCAGAACAGAGCTGGACACATCTGAGGTCCTGTTCTCCGTTCACAGTTGTGACAGCAAACCCCTATAGATTATCCCCCAAAATAAGCAATTGAAAGGTGCAAGCTTGAAGAAAACATTAACCACAGTCTTTAGTCAGTTTACAGAGATCTCTTTCAGGATAAGTTGTTGCAGACACATTCCCCTGTGGGGCACTTTATTCCTGATTGAAACCTCCTGAAAACTATCAACAGAACACTGCAGCATCACTATTTGGCTGAATAAAGAAGCTCAACATTTTGCAAAAATACAAACTACTGGAGCAGTGTTCAGCTTTTTTTTGTTACATCTACAAAGCTTAGAATATTGCACTAACAGTGCAATCCTCTGTGTGCTTATTCAGATGGAATAAATTCAGTGGAACTCCCTGGCTGTTATTATTTATTTAATTAAATGTATTAGTCGCTCTTCTTCACAATAATGAATCCTAAGCAACTTACAATCAACAAATTATATCGAGATTGGAATGCTGCCTGAAAGAGCACAGCTCCTGTGACTGGGGAAGGGTTCTAGCTCAAGGGCAAGAGCGTTTGGTTTGCATGCAAAATATGTCAGGTTCAGTCCCTGAATTTTTAGATAGGGCTAGGAAACACCCATATCTGAGATCCTGGAGATCCACTTCGAGTCAGGACACATAATACTGAGCTAGATGGACCAGTGGCCTGACTCAGTTTAAAGCAGCTTTGCTATGTACCCAAGACTAAAATAAGTTCTGCGGGCAGAAAATACAAATTCTGGGCTTCCCGGAAGTGAGTGCTCAGCTGGTGCTTGTCTCTGAGAGATCTCTGCCTCAGAGGAAGCTTTTTTCAGTTTAAAAAACCAGTCAGGAGGAAACTTTGACTGGCTTAAATGTTCTCCAAGGTAAAGGTGAACCGATCAGATTTTCCACAGGACTTCATTGAGCTGTCGGTGGCTGGAATTGATCAGGAATTCCCTGAGATAAGAAGGCATACCGATTGGCTGAAGACGGAGTCAGGAGTTCCAACAAGCTGTACTGAAAAAAAGCGAGGCGTTTTTTCTTCTTCTTAAAAACGTTCTTAACCAGCGAGCCTCCTTCTGTCTAAATCTTATCATTTGGCTTAAATTACTACAGTAAAAGGGATTTGTTTATGAATCAGCAATTGAGAAATCTGGGTGAGTCATACTTTTTCTCTTTTAAATATAATTAAGAAAGAAAGAAAATGTAAACAACTTATATTTTTTTTACGACAAAAAGCTGACCTGAATTTGGAGTTATAAAGTTTAAAAACGGATGAGAGGCAACTTGATTATTATTTGATGGAAATATATTTGGGACTATTTTTCTCCTTGGATTATTCCTTTTTGGACGAATCTGCTGTTCGTACATGTTACTAATTGCTTGGTGTTGTGAACCAGAATTGTTTTGCATTCCTGGACGTAGATAAGAACTGTGCTGGCCGGACTATAATAACAGGCCTGGAATATTAACTCTTTTGTTGGTGGAGGGAAAAAAAAGAAATAGACTGCCTCTAGGTTTTGGAACAGTGGTTAATATCAGAAATTAAAGGCTTCTTTTGAGAATGACAACTAGAAAAGCAGCTAAGGCTCAGGAGCGAAGAGGTTCAATTGATCCACAGGAAGGGGTTATACCCTCAGATATGTTTCAAAAAATAATGGAAGGGATTAGTGATCTAAAACAAGAAATGAAAATTGAATTGAAAGATTTAAAAGACCATATTAAAACACAAGTGGATAAGATTAAAGGGACAATTGGGCAAATAATAGAGGATGTAAAAATACAAAAGAAAAGGTACAAATCTTGGAGAATAGAACAGATATATTAAATCTGGAATTAGAAAAAAAATTGGACTACATGGCTGTGATTGATTTGAGAAATAAAGAACATTGTTTGAGATTCCGTGCAATCCCTGAGGAAACAGGGGAAGATATCAGAGATAAAATTGTTAATGCCTTAGTAAAATTTTTGGATTGGAATGAAGATCGGATGAAATTTGAAATAGATAAAGTTTATAGAATTAATTCCAGATATGCAACAATGAAAAAAATTCCAAGAGATGTGCTTGTTCACTTTATAAAAAAAGACGACCAGAGATATGGTATTGCAACAACACTTCAATAATACCTTTAAAATTGATGGTAAGGAAATACTGGTGATGAAAGAAATTCCTATTAGACTTTTACGTAAGAGAAAAGAATATGCTTTCTTTACAGAAAAACTTAAGCAATGCAAAATTCAATTTAGATGGGATGTTCCAGAAGGAGTGGTTTTTACATTCAGACAACAGAAATATCGATTGAATACTGTTCAAAAAGCAAGGGATTTCTTGAGAAAAGCTTCAAAAGACATGGAAGAAGATAAACTCAAAGATATGGATATAATTCCTGGGAAACAAAGTCAACAGGAACATGCAGAGGAGGGGAAGAAAGATGATGGATTAAAGGGAGCATCAGGTACATTTTAAAATACACGCTTAAAGATGGATTACAAATATCTAACTTGGAATATAAATGAAGCCAACACGGCGCAGAAGAGAAAGTGTTTCATTATTTGAAAAAATTAAAATTGGATATAATTTGTTTACAAGAAACTCATATTAAGAAGAAAGATTCCAAATATTTGATTTGTAAAAATTTGGGTGAAGAATTTATTTCGGCTGGATTAAAAAAAAATGGAGTTGTTCTTTACATTAACCCACAATTGCTTCCCAAACTGATATTACTGGATGATAGTGGTAGATTTGTGGGGGTTGAAATTACTTTACAGGACATAAAAATTTTGATAGTGGGTATTTATGCCCCCAATGAAGATAAAACAAGGTTTTACACAGGACTTATGGAAAAATTGTCAGAGTTTTCATATGATCATTGGTGTGTCATGGGTGATTGGAATGGGGTAATCTCACCAAAAATTGATAGACTTTCTGAAAAAAATATTAAAGAGACACAGGGTAAACTACCGAAGATTTGCTTTGAATTGATGGAAAATTTAGAATTGGTGGATACCTGGAGATATATAAATGATAGCGCAAAGGAATTTACTTATTTTTCAGAAAGACATAAAACATTCTCAAGGATTGATATGATTTGGATGTCTAAAAATCTAGTGAAAGACATTTTTAAAATGGATATATTACCAAAAACTTTTTCGGACCACAATCCTGTGATATTAACTTTCAAAAAAAAAAATATTGGATTTAGATGGAGACTAAATGAATCCTTATTACAGAATGATAAAATAGTACAAGAATGTAAGAAGAAATTAAAAGAGTTTTTTTGAACATAATTTACATAAAGGAACAAATGAAAATATTGTTTGGGATACAAGTAAGGTATTTATGAGGGGATATTTTATTAAATGTAACTCTGAATTAAAAAAAAAGAAACAACAGAAAATGCAATTAATTTTGGAAGAAATAAAACAAAAAGAGGAAGAATTGAAAAAGAATCCAACTAAAGTTTCTATTGTAAATCAAATTAAAATGTTACAGAATCAAGTATCAATGCTGACAGTTGGAGAAATTGAAAGGAAACTAAATTTTGCTAAACAAAGGACATTTGAATTTGCAAATAAACCGGGGAAATGGTTAGCATATAAATTAAGAAAAGAACGTCAAAAAAATATTATTTTAAAGATAAAAGAAGGAGATGAGATGCTGACAGATAATGTAAAAATCAAAAAGATTTTTCATCAATATTATTCAACATTGTACAAGTGTCAGGAAATCCCATCTGAAAAAATAGAAGAGTATATATCTAAACAGAATTTGCCTAAAATTACAGACTTTCAGAGACAAGCTATTAATGGCCCTATCACGTCAAGAGAGATATCTGAAGCTATAAGAAAAATTAAATCAGGAAAGGCGCCAGGACCAGATGGGTTATCTGCAGTGTACTATAAATGTTTGGAGGAAGAACTTTTGTTACCTTTACAGTATACAATGAATTCTATTTTGCAAGAGGGGAAAATACCGGATAGTTGGAAAAATGCTAACATAACATTAATACCCAAAGAGGAGCAAGACTTAACTAAAACAAAAAATTATCGGCCGATATCTCTATTGAATAATGACTATAAAATTTTTACAATGATTTTGGCAGAAAGAATGAAAATAATATTGCAACAATTTACCCAGGAAGATCAATCGGGGTTTTTACCTAAAAGACAATTACGTGACAACGTTAGGAATGTCTTGAATGTGTTGGAATATTTAGAACAATGAAATGATAAACAAGCAGCTTTGATTTTCTTAGATGCTGAGAAAGCATTTGATAATTTGAATTGGAAATTTATGTTTCAAGTTTTGGAGCAAATGGATTTTGGAGACAATTTTATAAAATGGATTAGATCGATTTATACATCTCAGAAGGCTCAGATAATTGTTAATGGAGATTTAACGGATTCATGTGAAATACAAAAGGGTACAAGACAGGGATATCCATTATCTCCCCTTTTATTTATTTTGGTCTTGGAAGTGCTGCTTAGAGATATAAGGCAAGATAAAAGGATTTCGGGAATAAAGGTAAAAAAAGAGGAATATAAATTGAGGAATAAAAGACTATTGGATTTGGAGGGCCATAACCTGAAGTGGGGATGGCATGGATATCTATGGTATGACAAAGTAAAAGTAAATGTAGACTTTAATAATCATTTTATAAGACGTCCTCTGTTGAAAATATGGAATAGATATAAACCAAGGTTCTATTCGAAAATACCATTATGTGTTTCAAGTCAAGAAGCGTTCTACAGAAGAGAAATGGCTGGAAAAGAGAAATGGTTAACTTATCAAGAACTATTAGAAAACGTACATGGAGAATATATAATGAAAGAAAGAGAACAACTGATAAAGGAAGGATATAGTTCTCAATGGTTTGCCTATTTACAATTGTTAGAAAGATATAAAATGGACAAGAAAATGTATGGGTTTGAAATAGGTAAATCTGATTTTGAAATAGGTTTGTGTACAAATGATGAAAATACAATTGCAAAAATGTATAAACTCTTACTGAAAATGGATATGGAAGAAGAACAAGTAAAAGAGTGTATGGTAAAGTGGGCAAAATTTTTTGGTTATAACATACAAATGGATCAATGGGAAAATATGTGGAAAAAAGGCTTGAGATTTACATTATGCTATAATCTTAAAGAAAATTTTTATAAAATGATGTATCGTTGGTACATGACTCCAGAAAAATGTATAGTAATGTTTCTAATGTTTGTTGGAAATGTAAACAACAAGAAGGATCATTTTATCATATGTGGTGGCTGTGTAAAAAGGCAAAATCATTTTGAGCACAGATAGGTAGGATGATGCCAAAAATTCTAAAGATAAATATTCAGTCAAAACCAGAATTTTTTTTATTGGGTTTTATGGATAAACAAATAGAAAAGAAATATGGAAGAATAATATTGTATATGATTACGGCAGCAAGATTATTATATGCACAAAAGTGGAAAGTGGAATCAACACCAACAATGGAAGAATGGCTATTGAAATTAATGGACTTAGTAGAGATGGATAAATTGACATGTTTACTTAGAGAAAAGTCGACAGAAATCTTAAGGAATGGAAGCCTCTCTTAGACTTTATGTTGAAAGATCAAAATAAAATGATGATATTGGGATTTGACGATTAACTAAGATAGCCTATGGAGAAAAGTGATCCTGTATGTATATATTAAGGGACAAGTTTGATATATATTATATACTTATAGCTGATCTGCGACAAATCGGAAGTCAACTATTTTATTTTTTTTCTTTTGTTGTATTGTTATGTTTATGTTTTTGTTGTTTGATTTTGTTTTGTTTGTCTTTTGAAAAATTTGAATAAAAAATTATTAAAAAAAAAGAAAATACAAATTCTGCATTTGGAATCCGTTAAAAAACTGGAAAATGATTCATACATACATGGAGAGGGGTAGGCAGAATATAGACTTTTGGGTTTGTTATCTGAGGTGGGGGGCTGTTTGCCAGTTGGGTGGAATATATTTCTTAAGGTATTGTGCCAATTCAGAATTCCCCAGACTTGATTATAATAATCTGATGCATGTGCAGGTAATACAGCATGTACACCAAATGTCAAATAAGGGGCCAGACACACCCATTGCTGCTGGGGTTATCAGGAGGTTTCAGCCATCTTTTCTAGTATGAAATGAATACCTCTTGGCTCATCATGGTAAACTAGACACTGCACCCACTTCCCACTTGAGGAACTGTCACCAGAGGAAACCAGTGCAGCAGCCTTCTTAGTTCTCTCACAAAGCCAATCTGGGCCTCCAGCTGGTGCCCATCCCTGTCAGAAAACAGCTTCTCCTCATGCTCAGATAGTAACTGACCAGGTCTGCAGACATTCTTTTTATTCCTTGAGGCAATGCCTGCAGCTATATTCTCCACCATACTGTATGGGTTGACCGTCAGCCATCCTTGAGGACCATAAAGGTACCATCTTGTCCCCCATACTGTTTAACATCTATATGAAGCCCTTGGGAGCGGTCATCAGGAGTTTTGGGGCAAGGTGTCAGCAGTACGCTGATGATACCCAGCTCTATTTCTCTTTAACATCTGAATCAGGAGAGGCTGTGCAAGCCCTGGACTAGTTCATGGACTCTGTGGTGGGCTGGTTGAGGGCAAATCAACTAAGTCTGAACCCTAGCAAGACAGAGACGCTGTGGATTTGTGGTTCCCAAGTTTGGATAATTGGTCAGTTGCCTGCTTTGGATGGGGTTGTACTCCCTATGAAACAGCAGGTCATAGTCTGGGGGTACTCCTGGATCCATCTTTGTCACTAGAGGCCCAGGTGACCTCCATGGCTAGCAGTGCCTTTTACCAGCTTTGGATGGTAAGACAGCTGTGGCAGTTTCTGGACAGAGATAGCCTGACCACTGTTGTCCATGCACTGATAACCTCCAGATTGGATTACCGTAATGCACTGTATGTGGGGCTACCCTTGACGTTGGTTCGGAAGCTGCACCTGGTGCAAAATGCAGCAGCGAGACTGCTCACTGGAGCAGGGTGTCACCAACATGTCACACCACTACTGAAAGAATTGCACTGGCTGCCTATTTGCTACTGGGCTAAGGTTAAGGTTCTAGTTGTGGTGTACAAAGCCCTATACAGCTTAGGACCAGGATACCTGACAGACCGTCTTATCCCTTATATACCCAGTCGATCACTGCACTTTGCAGGTGAGGGCCTCCTGCAGATACCATCTTATCAGGAGATCTGTTCCACACAACATAGGAAATGGATCTTAAGTGTAGTGGTGCCTACCCTTTGGAATTCCCTCCCCTTAAATATTTTTGTTGTTATGTGCCTTCGTTGATTACAACTTATGGCAACCCTATGAATCAGTGACCTCCAAGAGCATGTCATGCACCACCCTGTTCAGATCATGTAAGTTCAGGTCTCTGTGGCTTTCTTTGTGGAATCAATCCATCTCTTGTTTGGCTTTCCTCTTTTTCTGCTCCCTTCTGTTTTCCCCAGCATTATTGTCTTTTCTAGTGAATCCTGTCTTCTCAGTATGTGTCCAAAGTATGATAACCTCAGTTTCATCATTTTAGCTTCTAGTGATAGTTCTGGTTTAATATGTTCTAACACCCAATTATTTGACTTTTTCGCAGTCCATGGTATGCGCAAAGCTCTCCTCCAACACCACATTTCCAATGAGTTGATTTTTCTCTTATCCTCTTTTTTCACTGTCCAACTTTCACATCCATACATAGAGATCGGGAATATCATGGTCTGAATGATCCTGACTTTGGTGTTCTGTGATATATCTTTGCATTTGAGAACCTTTTCTAGTTCTTTCATAGCTGCGCTCCCCAGTCCTAGCCTTCTTCTGATTTCTTCACTATTGACTCCATTTTGACTAATGACTGTGCCGAGGTATTGATAATCCTTGACAAGTTCAAAGTCCTCATTGTCAACTTTAAAATTACATAAATCTTTTGTTGTCATTATTTTAGTCTTCTTGACGTTCAGCTGTAGTCCTGCTTTTGTGCTTTCCTCTTTAACTTTTATTATTGTCATGATCTGTGGGTGGGTAGGAGGGGACAAGGGAGGAAGTGGAGAGTGAGACGGGGTGGAGTGGAGAAAACAACTGTTTTAAAAAATGGAGTGGAGGGAAAAAGGAGCCAGAGGGCAAGAACATGGATAAAGGAGGAGAAGGAGGAAGAAGTAGAATGGAGATAAAGAACTGTGGAGGTGAAAGATGACGACATGTCTCTGGCTACTGTGCTGCATTTGCAGTATTTTAACTTTTGTGCATCTCAGGGAAAATGTTTGCTTGGGTAAGTGTCCCTTAGTTGGTGGCAGGGCAGGATCCAGGAGGTGGCAGGGCAGGATCCAGGAGGTGGCAAAGATCTGAGTAGTGGCCTCTGCCTCCCTCCCCACCTCCCTTACCAGTGGAGAGCCAACCATTGCTATCTTATGGATAAAAAGAATTATTCTACTACCTCTGTATGTGTGTGTTTATTTTTAATGTTGTTTTAGGCTACTTAGATGTGCAGCAGCCAAGGCCAGCACCTTGTAGGCATTTTTTTAAAAAAGTAACTGAAATGTAACTGTAGTGATTACTTTTGAGAAAAAGTAAAGTAATAAGTTACTTTCAGAGCAATTGTAACGGTAATTACTACTTTTTTGGGCCATGTAACTGTAACTGTAATTTATTACTTTTTAAAAGTAATCTTCCAAGCTCTGATTTCTTGAGAAACTTTTGTCAAAATTTGGACAGATTCAGTCTCAGTAGCTTGTAGCAATTCTATTGGTATGCCATCTATTCCTGGTGATTTGTTTCTTCCAAGTATTTTAAGAGCAGCTTTGACTTCGCATTCTAAAATTTCTGGTTCTTCATCATACGGTTCTTCCGTGAATGAATCTGACATCCTGGCATCTCTTCTATAGAGTTCTTCAGTGTATTGCTTCCATCTTCCTTTTATTTCATCTCAGTCAGTCAGTATGTTCCCCTGTTGATTATTCAACATCCCTACTCTTGGTTTAAATTTCCCTGTAGTTTCTCTAATCTTTTGGAATAGGGCTCTTGTTCTTTCCTTTTTGTTGTCCTCTTCTATTCCTTTACAGGAACTATTGTAATAGTTCTCTTTGTCCCTACGTACTAGTCGCTGTATTGTTGCATTTAGGGTTCTGACCGTGTTTCTATCTCCTTTTGCTTTTGCTTTCCTTCTCTCTTTAACCATTTGAAGAGTTTCTTCTGTCATCCATTGAGGTCTTTCTCTTTTTTTAACTAGAGGTATTGTCTTTTTGCATTCTTCCCTGATAACGTCTCTGACTTCATTCCATAGTTCTTCTGGTTCTCTGTCAACTAAGTTTAAAGCCTGAAACTTGTTCCTTATTTGATCTTTATAAGCACCACATTGCAAATGAGTTGATTTTTCTCTTATCTGCTTTTTTCACTGTCCAACTTTCACATCCATACACAGAGATCGGGAATACCATGGTCTGAATGATCTTGACTTTAGTGTTCAGTGATACATTGTTGCATTTGAGGACCTTTTCTAGTTCTCTTATAGCTGCCCTCCCAAGTCCTAGCCTTCTTCTGAGTTCTTGACTATTGTCTCCAGTTTGGTTAATGACTCTGCTGAGGTATTGATAATCCTTGACAAGTTCAATGTTCTCATTGTCAACTTTAAAGTTACATAAATCTTCTGTTGTCATTACTTTAGTCTTTTTGACGTTCAGCTCTAGTCCTGCTTTTGTGCTTTCCTCTTTAACTTTCATCAGCATTCGTTTCAAATCATTACTGTTTTCTGCTGGTTCTTCTTGGCAATCACTCGTGACCGAGTAAGATTGTCTTCCAAAATATAGTCGTTAACAATGGATCCATCTGAATCTGTATCCACTGCCGATGTACCAGACCATGACTAGGGGTTTCTGGATTTCACAGTCTTGGCCCCGTCGCCATTTGTCAATCGCCATGGGACTTTTGTTATGGAAGACGCCTGTGCGTGAATTTGTTTTATGTGGGGAGATAGGTGCACCATGATCAACACACAATCTTGACAGAAAAAGGCTTTGATCCAATGGCATGGGTACCATGACGATTGGAAGTCTTTTATCTGCTGCAGCCTTCATCCGCCTTCACAGCCGTTGTAACATACACATTGTTATCCTCTGCCTGTTCTGCCATTGAGGACTTTCTTGGATATTTCTTTGTCTGGTCCCTCTCCCTTGACCTTACTGCCATGGGTGACCCTGCTGGGAACACATGACTCCCAATGGCATAGCTCACAGGGTTCACTGGAACACACAAGCCCACTCACCACAACAAGGTGACTATCCAGCGAGGGGTTTTCTGCTAAGAGTATGGTATCATCTGCATATCTTTAATTGTTGATATTTCTCCCTCCACTTTTCACACCTCCTTCATCTTGGTCCAATCCCACTTTCCGTATGATATGTTCTGCGTACAGATTAAACAAACAGGATGATAAAATACACCCCTGTCTCACACCCTTTCCGATTGGGAACCAATCGGTTTTTCCATATTCTGTCCTTACAGTAGCCTCTTGTCCACTATAGGTTACTCATCAGGACAATCAGATGCTGTGGCACCCCATTTCTTTAAAGCGTCCCATAGTTTTTCATGATCTACACAATCAAAAGCTTTACTGTAATCTATAAAGCACAGGGTGATTTTCTTCTGAAATTCCTTGGTTCGTTCCATTATCCAATGTATGTTTGCGATATGATCTCTGGTGCCTCTTCCCTTTCTAAATCCAGCTTGGACATCTTGCAGTTCTCACTCCATATATGGTAAGAGCCTTGATATGGTAAGATTTATATAGAATAAAGTACTGTTCACACATTCAAGTTCATATCAGGTAACTACAGCTATCTCACAATTACTTGGTTGTATGAAATAAATTATAGATCAGGTTGTACAAATAGTTATTTGTTATCATGCAAACTCTCTTCTTATAAAGCAATAGCCATAATTTACTAAAAAAAATTTAGATTAACTCAATAATATTAGTCACAAAGCAGATCATGAGGCAGTATAGTCATGAAAGCTATGCATTTTGTATTGTCTCTCAGTTCCCTAATTCAGAGATGCATTTGAAGAAGCACATAGAGCTTCTTCATAAATGAATTTGCCATTCATGTCAATGGGAAAATGCCAGTTCTATAGCTGTTTTTTCCAAGTAAAGTGAATGAAAACATCTTTATGAATTGGGAATACTTCTATGAGCATTAAATCTACAGGGTGGTACCAACTAAGTCATTCTCAGAGTAGACCCACTGAAATTAATGGACTCAAGTTCATTTATTTCAGTGGGTCTATTCTGAATATGACTAATGCTGGATATCACCCACAGTGGAGATCCTATTGAGACACACACCTAAGGATCTAAGAGCATGTCTTTATTCTCCATGGCCACTTGCCTTCCTATTTTGCATCTTTGGCTGAAGGAGAGTGTGCACCAGGCCACTCTGGACTTGGGTCTATGTGCTTTTTCCCCTTATGAGAACAGTATGCATGAACGGCCCTCAGTCCCTTTAGGGTTGATGTGTGTGTATGTGTGTGTGTTTTAAATCCAATTTCCTTTCATAGCTTTGGGGGTCTTCCTGGCCTTTAGAAACTTCTCTTGGCTTTTCCTTTCCTCCATTTTCCTACTCAGGACAACCACACATGGGACACTCTTTTAAAACAGGGAGATGTGATATGCTTTGAACTTTCTATAATGTTATCTGTCCATAAGATTTCTTACTTGCCCTTCAGCACAAGTCTCCAGGGAGACTTACAATAGAATATACAATTATAAAAAAATAAAATTATTACAGTTATAAAACAAGTAAAACCATTCCAAATGGTTCCATTCTGAAAGAGTTGTCTTTGAATCCCATGCTACCTAATTTCCAGTGCTCTTTAGTCATTGCGTTTTGGCTAATATTTGCCTCAATTTAGAAGAATCTTTCCAAAGACTATGAAACTAAAATAAACTATGAAGGGTGCAATCCAAACACCCCACCCCCTGCCAGAGCTTGGAAAAGTTACTTTTTTGAACTACAACTCCCATCAGCCCAATCCAGTGGCCATGCTGGCTGGGGCTGATGGGAGTTGCAGTTTAAAAAAGTAACTTTTCCAAGCTCTGCCCCTGCTGGCAGAATGACAGAGATTCTGCTGCATTTGCAGCACTGCGGGTCTTGGAAGAGGAAGTGAGGGTGGGCTGTAGGATTCCATGCACCAGCTCTAAGCAGGCACAGTGATGGAGTCTGGATCAGGCCTAATGCTGTCACCCAACAGCAGCAAGACCAGCTTGGGATCCAGCTCACCCCTTTCCATCCTCAGAATGCCCTATTTGGGGCCTTTCTGTTGGCCTCCATCAGCAGGTCCCCATCTACTTGTGCATTTGGTGGGCAAAAGGAGGAGGTCACTGCTGATGGAGTGATGTCACTCTGGTAGCAGCGGCCAGCAGCTGTCTTAGTCAGCAGAGGTGAGCAGAGGCACACCTCCATTCAATCCCACCTCCACACAGCCCGGTGTGAAGTGGAGTTGGATTGGTCTGTCCGTGTACAATTCTAGATATGTCTACTCAAAGTTCTGTGAGTTGAATGGGATTTACTCTCACACATTTTCATTGCACAGTGCCTGGAAAAGATTCGTTGCAAAAACACACAGTGGTGAGAACTGCAGTTTTCAAAGCTACCTTCCAAAATACTTTCCCATCAGCTACTCTACACAATTTTGTATCATTTTTATCATTCATTACTCATTCTCAAATTCAGTTAAAAAATAATTAAATTCCCATTTTTTAAAAAAACTGGGCAAATTTTGGGAAAGGCACAAAAAATATTTTGGCATCACGGCATCACAGTGGGGGTCCCACACTAGTGGATGCTTTAAGGGTAATGTAAATTGAGTGGTTAATGTGCATTAACTGGGCCTCATGGAGAATGTGCACATTAAGAGGGAATTGTGCACATTTCCTGGATGGTGCATAATCTTCAGCTGGTTTTAGGAAATGTGCTTATTTTGCCTGAATTGTGTACATTGTCCAGCCATTATGCATAATCCCCAATCGGCTTTGGGGAATGTGCATATCTTGGCTAAAACTTGTGTATTCTTCAGCTAATCTCCAACAGGCCTTGGGGAATGTACGTATCTCCACTGCATTTTGTACATTCTCCAGGTAATATGGATGTCATCTGGTCAGTATGCACAGTATGCAAGAAACATGCCTTTTTTCTGCCTCTAGTTCAGAACTGTGAAAAATGTGCCCCCTGGGCTGTTTCTGGCCCACTGCCTAATCTTGCATGTTCCACAACATACCCTCCCATTGGTCGACAGAGAAACAGGGAGAGGGGGAGGGGCTCCAGATAAATATTAACCTTTCTATGTAGTCCAGCCCTCTTTTCAACATTCTTACCTGTTCCCCAGTAGGCTGAGCAGCGCAGGAGGGGGGGTGCAGGGAGAGGGAAGTTTTAGATCTTCCCTTCCCCTCCGAGTGCAATTAAGCTAAAAAAAAAAGAGTCAATCATCATGAGACTCACAAGGGAGAGAAAATTTAACCAGCTGAGGCAGAGTTACCCAGCAGGAGAGAGGGAGTGACTGAAGGTGCCCAAGATAGTAATCAATGTTCTGGAATGCATATTTGGTTGGTATATGATCAGTAGCAAAACTAAGAAAACTGTTGAGGCAGCCCCATCTTCTCTGAGATACTTAAGACCTGTGTGTCCTGAGTAGGACTGCCAGGTCAGAAGCATCCCAAACCGTGAGATTTCATGGGCAGACCCTAGTGATGTCATGGGGGAAGGTCATACTGATGTCACGGGGGTGGGCCCTAGTGATATCATAGGGGCATGTCTTAGTGATGTCACAGGGGCGGGCCCTAGTGATGTAATTAAGCATGATATGTTAAGCATCAACCATAGTTGCTTGGAGCATACGATTCAAACAAAAACATGTCTCTGATTGGAAATTGAGATAGAAATCGTAGCTAAAAGATGGAGCTTCGGTAGGGAACATTTAATCTAGCCTACTAGCTTCTGCCAAGAAGGGTTTAACTGCCCTCAGGCCAGCCCAGTCACCAGAAGGCCATTGTAGGAAGAAAGGAGCCTAGTGTTGTGGAGATGTTGGATAGGAGCACTCAGGAGTAAAGATGGATGCCCCTCAAGGTTGCAATTCTAAACACAATTACCAAGCCCCATAGAACGCAATAGACTTCTAAGTAGATATGGTTTGGATTGTGCTGTAGGTAAAGGTGGACTAGGGATCCTCTGTAAAGATATCCATATCCATGCAGGGTTGGCAACCCTTGCCTGGAATTCCCTGTCCCTACCGTTTTACATTGCTGCTCCAAACTTCTTTACAGATTTGACCCTTCACTTCAGAAAGAGCTCTGAGAAATGAGTAAGAGTAAGAAGATTCTCTACTCTTTTCTGTCTACCTTGTCGGCTGCTACAAACTCACTTTGACAGCCAACACAATTCCAGTGAGTAATAATTGACAAAGAGAAAACACACATGGTTTGATCTACCTTCACAGACAGCAGCTTGGGAACAACAATTGCAGCCACACTTCACAGTATGTGAATTCTCTTTTACCGCTATTGGACAAGAAACAAACCATCATGCAACCAAAAAAGTGCATCATCGATGGGTTTAAGGGGGTTGAGCTGATCACATGGAACCACTGTTGTTGCTTCTATGGCTATAAGGCACTGAGGTTAAAAGTAAATGAAATGCAAACAGAAAAAGCAAAAGAAGACAGTGATTATTTCCTTAATGCAATACCATACCAACCACAACAAAATTCCTATGAGTAAGGCAGAAAACTCAGCATGCCACAACCAGTCAGGATTCCTAACCAAATGCCAAAACTAAAAAAATCCTGGCAGCCAGTCAGCCAAGGTCACAAAAATCTCCATGCAGCACAACCTAACCCAGGCGCTGCAGTTAGTGCAGAATGCTGTGACGCGATTGCTGGCATGAGTGGGAACCTATCAGCACATCATACCTCTGCTCTGAAATCTGCACTGGTTGCCGATTTGCTACCAGGCCAAGTTCAAGGTGTGCTTTCCATGTTAAGGGTGCCACATAGTACTTGTTCTGCTCTTGTAAGAAATCAGTCCTTTAGTGAGGCAGCACCAAGCTTTGGAACTCCCTGCCTATTGACATTATTGTAAATAGGTCTTCATTGTACTCTTTTCAGCAACTGCTAAAAACATTTTTGTTTAGGCAAGCCTACCCAGGCAGGTAGAAGCTATTGTGTTTTTTATCTGTTTTTAACTCATTGTTGCTTTTATCATTTTGAATGTTTTTAAATACCTGTCTTTAACTATTTTTGCCAATAATTTTATGGTTTTAATTCCTTCTATAAACCACTTAGAGGTTTTTTACAATGAAGTGGTATATAAATCTTTTAAATAAAATACAAAAATATATTTTGAAGTTACTGCGGCGCTTAGTTCTCTTTCCACTTTTAGGAACAAAGGCATCTACCTTATTCCGACTCAGGCCATTTGATACCATCTAGCTCTGTACTGATGACATGGACTAGCATTGGCTATCCAGGATTCCAGGCAAGAGTCTTTTCCAGAGATTGAATTTTGGACCTTCGCATGCAAAGCATATGCCCTGCCACTGAGGTACAGCCCTTTCCCTGTTTAAAAAAGTATCTTTTAAAATTGTTCTTTTCAATTCACTAATGAATGCACAGCATACCTAGAGCATCCCACTACAGAATCATGGGAATTGTAGTTTGTTAAGGGTAGTGGGAACAATAACTATAAGGGGGAAAATATACTTACCAAGATTCTTTAGGGGAATTCATGTAATTTAAATGCAAGTTGGATATGCTTTAAATGTATTGTGAGGATCTACTTAATAAAACTTGCCTGCATGTAAATCATTTTAATTATTTTTTTTTAAATTGAAATGAGCTATAATGTTTACTGGGCTACTCACCATGTCTCAACTACTAGCAGGGCATACTCACCATGTCTGAGCCTAATCTGCCCCTCAGGATGAAAACAGCAGAGGGGAACCATGACCACCCAAGGAAGAAAGCACACTTAAAATGTAGAGGAAGTAATAATTTACAACCATAGTGTGAAATCAAATACTTATTGGGACATAGTATGAAGAAATATTTATATAAACATGATTGTCAAATATGTTTATTATTTACACAACCTGTAAAGATATTTGTAGTACAATCCTATGATTGTTTTACTCAGAAGTAAGTCCCAATGTATTCAATGGGACTTACTCAAACAGGGAAGTATTCACAGAACTGCAGTCTCAAATCATAAGGAACACTCACCCATCTCAAAATTCAGAATCATGCTACTTTAAGCTGTTTTGCAACTGTTTATACTTCTTATGGTTATTGGATTTTAAAGAGATTTATTTCTTGTTGTGAGCTGCCTTGGTTTCCAGTTGACAATCCTACCTCACAGGGTTGTTGGGAAGACTACACACACACACACACACACACACACACACACACACACACACAGGAGATGTAAGAATACATAGACCCCATATAATAGTTTATTGACAAAACCAGTTGGTCATTGCAGAACATTTTTTTAAAAAATAACATCAACATTAGTTTCCTACATAATAAAAGCAGTGATACCTATGCAAGCCCTGCCTAATTGCTTTAAAAAATAGGATTGGAGGGGGCGAGAAAGATTTACAACACCAATCCTTTGCTATGTTCACTCAAAAGTACCATTAATTTACAGCACAATCCTAACCATGTCTACTCAAAAGTAAGTCCTATTGAATTCAGTGAGGTTTACTCTGGGTATGTGGAATTAGCATTGTAGCTTTACTCCCAGAAAAGCAAGTATTGGATTAAAGCTTCATATTGGGAAGGTTTTCAAAACAGTGCCATCTTCAGCAGCCCAGTAAAATTTAAACTTGGTTTACTCTTACACACAACAGAAGAAAAAAAACTTTTGGTACTGCTGAAAGGTATATAGTTACTCAATTTATGAGATTTTCAGATAAATAGGAAAAAAACAACAGTTTTCTACCTTGTCATTAGAGTCTACCTTGTCATTAGGCCCAGAAATCCCTTGTCAATCACAACCCTGACTTCACTTATTGGCTACAAACCTGAAATGGTGGGGTTAGAGCAGCCAGCTAAGAGATCATTTCATGGAAGTTGCAGCAGGGGGCAGCTGACACTTTGGTGTATATTTTGTGAACCAGACCATCTAGAAACTTAATTTTTTTAAAAAAAAATGAAAGCTGAGAATCTGGAGATTAAGCTGACCCCAAAAAACTGGAGTCTCTGGCCAAAAACCAGACATTTGGCAACCCTAGAGGAAAGCCACAAGAGCAGAAACCCAGGCCAGGATGCTAGCACCACCAGTTACTGAAGTAGGCCTGAGAATATGTTTCATTATTTGTTGTGTTCATATTTCAAAATTGTAAACCACCTTGGTAGGAAGGTGGTAAATAAATAAATAAATATGTTAGGTCCTGACAAATTCATGGCACATAGATCAGCCATGATAATCTGGGTAGCAGATGCAGGAAATCTATAAACAAGGAATGCCCATCACCACGAGCTTCCCAAGTGGTGGGTCATCATTGTTGGAGATAGAATTCTGGACTAGATGGATGCCAATCCATTATGGCAATTTTAATGAACATTTATTCATATGAATTTACTAGAGACAGACGTGTGTAAAGAAAGCATAATCCCAATGTTGTGTAGCAATAGGTCCAAAGGAACCAAATAGAGTACTACAAAAATTAAAATTCTGTACTTAAATGAAGGACAGGAGGAACTGAACACCTTTGATCTGCTTGGCATGAATAAATGTTGTGACAGCGCTGGCTACCACAGCTTGCACCACTCGTGGGATTCAATGTGATTACTCCAATTGCCATTTTTTATATCAGTCAAAATTAGAGCACATGAGGTTTTCCACTGTAAGAGCAAACTGACACAATTCAATGATCCTCATGTTGTCCAGTGCACATGTTGAGCACCTGTGCCACCTTATTCATTTGAAAATAACGTATTTTCTCATAGGTCACTGAACTGAACAAAGCCGCCCTTATATGCAGAGAAGCGACTTTTGTGTAACAGAGGCCATTGCTTCCACAAAACCAGCTGGATTCAGGTGACAATCTACAGAATTCAAGTAGCTAATATTAGAGACATACAACTGGATAAACAATGTAGCTTTAATAAGAAGAGAGATGTTGTAATTATCTACATTTTAAATTCTAATGGTGAAAATTCAGCCAAAAGCTTATTTACACTTTCAATATTTCCAGTTCTTGATTTTGATTTTTATCTGCCACAGTTGCTAAAAGAAATTAGGTTGCAACTAGCTCAGCCAGAAACTCAGAAAGGATGTGACTTTTTTCTTTCAAAAGTCACAGTTTATAGCTACGGGGTCTATTCTTTCAAAGAGCACATATTAGACTAATTAAGGGTAACAGGGATGACAGATCTGTATGAAGAAGCTTAAGGTTTCATTGAAATAGTCTTCAACAACAATAATAGGAAGGAAAGAAAAGAATGTGGCACCAGAAGTATAAAACACTTAAACATATATGTAATTCCACTGGGGTAAAGAGCATTACTCAAATATGTAAAGGTAAGCATAGATGTAATTGTTGAATTAAGATCTAAATTCAGAAAAGATAGAAAAGAATTCTTTGTAAAATAAATAAATAAACAATCCAATTGAACAAATATTCATTTTTTAATCTTAGTACACCTCCACACTTTCAGTATTGTGTAGGAGGGATTCAAGCACTTACTGGGGAATTTAGGGGGTTCAGATGCAAACATTTGAAGCTGCCTTATACAGAGTTGATCCATCTAGCTCACTGCTGTCTTCCTGATAACCTGCTACTTTATTTATATATTTATTAAGGAGAAATGTTGGAGACTGAATCTATAGGAACAAATGAAACTGCCTTATACTGAGTCAGACCATTGGTCCATTTAGCTTAACGTTGTCTACACTGACTGGCAGTGGCTTTCTATGACTTCTTACAGGAGTCTTTCCCAGTCTTACCTGGAGATGATGAGGTTGATCCTAGGACCATCTGCATGCAAAGCATGAGCTCCACCACTAAGTTATGGCCCTTCTTCCACACTTTCTGCATGCAAAGCATAGCAATCATCTTTGTGGTGTGGGCCCAATGTGTCTTAGGAAGCACTTACTCCCACATGGAACTTCCCATTTCCTCAGGTGACATCCCAGGTGAGGCTCTACCACATATACTTTCTGTGTGAGAATCTAAATCTTCTAGGCAGGGCCTTTTCAGTAGTTACACATGTTCTAGAGAAGTCACCAAGCTCCTTCACTGACAGCATTCTGCAAGTAAAGATATTTTGTAATTTATCAAGGCCTTTAGAGATTGAAATTGAATCAATGTTCTGTTATTCTTGTTTTAACATGTTTTATTACTTGTATTGAGAGCCAGTGTGGTGTAGTGGTTAGAGTGTTGGACTATTTTTTATTTATTTTATGTATTTTTATTTATTTAGTTAGTTGCATTTCTAAACCGCCCTATAGCTAGCAGCTCCCAGGGCGGTGTACAACATGATAAAACCACAATATTTAAAATACATAACATAAACATACGAACATAAGAAGAGCCTGCTGGATCAGGCCAGTGGCCCATCTAGTCCAGCATCCTGTTCTCACAGTGGCCAACCAGGTGCCTGGGGGAAGCCCGCAAGCAGGACCCGAGTGCAAGAACACTCTCCCCTCCTGAGGCTTCCGGCAACTGGTTTTCAGAAGCATGCTGCCTCTGACTAGGGTGGCAGAGCACAGCCATCATGGCTAGTAGTCATTGATAGCCCTGTCCTCCATGAATTTGTCCAATCTTCTTTTAAAGCCATCCAAGCTGGTGGCCATTACTGCATCTTGTGGGAGCAAATTCCATAGTTTAACTATGCGCTGAGTAAAGAAGTACTTCCTTTTGTCTGTCCTGAATCTTCCAACATTCAGCTTCTTTGAATGTCCACAAGTTCTAGTATTATGAGAGAGGGAGAAGAACCTTTCTCTATCCACCCTCTCAATGCCATGCATAATTTTATACACTTCTATCATGTCTCCTCTGACCAATACAGCAAGTGTGTATTGCGCAAACAATATAAAACATTATATAAACAAAGTAAAAGAAAACTAGAAATAAAATAAATAAGATTAAAAGCATAAAATACATTAAAATGCCTGGGTGAAGAGGTGGGTTTTTACCTGGCGCCGGAAAGATGACAGGGAAGGCGCCAGGCATATCTCATCTGGAAGGGCATTCCATAATTCGGGGGCCACCACTGAAAAGGCCCTGGATCTTGTTACTGTTCTCCGGGCCTCTGTATGGGTTGGGACCCAGAGAAGGGCCTTAGACGTCGAGCGGAGTGAACGGGTAGGAACATAGCGAGAGAGGCGTTCCATCAGATATTGCGGTCCAGTGCCGTTAAGGGCTTTATAGGTAAGGACCAACACTTTGAATCTGGCCCGGAAACATATTGGAAGCCAGTGCAGTTGGGCCAGAATAGGTGTTATGTGGTCGAATTTCTTCGTCCCAGTAAGAACTCTGGCCGCAGCATTCTGCACTAGCTGAAGTTTCCGAATCGTTTTCAAAGGTAACCCTACGTAGAGAGCATTACAGTAATCCAATCTAGAGGTTACCAGAGCATGAATAACTGAGGCTAGGTTCTCTCTGTCCAGATAGGGTCGTAGTTGGGCTACCAGCCGAAGCTGGTAAAACGCATTTCGTGCCACCGAGGCTACCTGAGCCTCAAGTGACAGAAGCGGATCTAATAAGATCCCCAAACTACGGACCTGTTCCTTTAGGGGAAGTGTAACCCCATCTAGGGCAGGTCTGACATCAACCATCTGAGCAGAGGGCCCTCCAACTAACAGCATCTCAGTCTTGTCAGGATTGAGTTTTAGTTTGTTCGCTCTCATCCAGTCCATTATCGCGGCCAGGCAGCGGTTCAGTACAGCAACAGCCTCACCTGAAGAAGATGAAAAGGAGAAATAGAGCTGCGTATCATCAGCATATTGCTGGAAACGCACTCCATAACTCCTGATGACCTCACCCAGCGGCTTCATATAGATATTAAAAAGCATGGGGGACAGAACTGAGCCCTGCGGGACCCCATACTGGAGCACCCAGGGACTCGAGTAATGTTCCCCAAGCATCACCTTCTGGAGACGATTCCCAAGATAGGAGCACAGCCACCGCCAAGCAGTGCCTCCAACTCCTAAATCCGCGAGTCGCCCCAGAAGGATACCATGGTCGATGGTATCAAAAGCCACCGAGAGATCAAGGAGAACCAACAGAGTTACACTCCCTCTGTCTTTCTCCCGACAGAGGTCATCATACAGGGCGACCAAGGCTGTTTCTGTACCAAACCCCGGCCGAAAGCCGGATTGAAATGGATCCAGATAATCAGTTTCATCCAAGAGAGCCTGGAGTTGGCGAGCGACCACACGCTCTAGAACCTTGCCCAGGAATGGAACATTTGCTACCGGCCTATAGTTGTTAACGTTATCAGGGTCCAAGGAGGGCTTTTTTAGGAGCGGTCTCACTATCGCCTGTTTCAGGCAAGGTGGGACCACTCCCTCTCGTAACGAGGCATTAATCACCTCCTTGGCCCATCCGGCCGTTCCATTTCTGCTAGCTTTTATTAGCCACGAGGGGCAAGGGTCCAGAGCACAAGTGGTCTCCCGTATCTGTCCAAGCAGCTTGTCCACATCCTCGAGCTGTACCAACTGAAACTCATCCAATAAAACAGGACAAGCCTGTGTTCTGGACACCTCATTAGATTCAACTGTTACAATATTGGAGTCAAGGTCTACAACCTGGGAGACCAGGGTTCGAATCCCCACAGAGCCGTGAAGCTCACTGGGTGACCTCAGGCCAGTCACTGCCTCTCAGCCTCAGAGGGATGCAATGGTAAACCCCCTCTGAACACTGCTTACCATGAAAACCCTGTTCATAGGGTCGCCATAAGTCAGGATTGACTTGAAGGCAGTCCATTTCATTTTCATTCTTTGTATTTTAAGATGCATGACTCCTAAGTGTTTTACTGATAGCTTTACTTATGTTGGCCACTTTGGGCAATAAATGGCATGAACAGGTAAATAAATAAAAAGACTCCAACCAACAGAGGGTGAAGTGAAACTGTGCTGTGTTAATTGGAAGTATGTGCATTTTCTTAAGACTTCCTTGATAGATTCTCCTGTGGTTTTCAATTAAAAGTTAAGAGTCACCATGTGCATGCCATGTTTTTGAGAAGTGTTGTGTTGATAAGTTAAATTTGTGTGCCTATTGAGCATCAAAGCTCAGTTCTATAGGTATCATTCAGAATCTGAAATTGTTGTGAGCAGCTTTATGGTAGATGCCATTAAAAAAAAAACCTGTTCTGTTACTTAGCATGGTTACTTAGTAACATGGTTACTTAGAAGTAAGTTTCACTGCTTTCAGGGTGCACAGAATGGCAGTCTCAGGCTATTGAAAACAATGGGACTTCTGTCACATGTCTATGATTGAGCTTAGTCTACTCTGGCAGATGACGTCCACTGCTTCTGTGTTGCTACTTATGTGCCAAAGTTCTATTTAATATAGTCTTTTGAGAGTTAAAACTTTTTAAAAGATTCTTGCATAAATTATTTAATGTGCTCATTTTGGAAACTAATGGTAATTACGATGACTAGTTAATTATAGCTTCTTCAGAACTTGACAACAATGCTAATAATGGAAATGAAGAGGTGTGTGCGGTTGATCTTAATTGGAGGAGATGACATTATTTACCAGAGTAAGTGATGGTACATAATCTCACATTCCTAATTATCAGTGATGAACCAACATCAAAAGAAGTGGAGGCTTCACTCTTTCAACTGAAGGCCCCAAATATTATTTATCTTCAGCATGTCTGAATTACTCAAATTTTGTATTAAGTATAGCAAGCAGGTCAACATTCTGCTTTTTTAGTGAATGCTACTTAATGCATTACAATAATATAATTGTAATTCACACTTACCAGATAGAAGTATTTGAATGACCCAATAAATGCTTATCTGTTAACGGATAAGGCTGTGGTCAAGGCTGTTGTTCAGTGCCAGTTCCAGAACCTAAGACCAGTTAAAGCATGATACACCAGAGCAAGAGTGGACACCCAGTGGCACTCCAGATGTTGTTGGACTCTCATCAGTCCCAGCCAGTATGGCCTATGGTCAAAGATGGGAACTGTAGTTCAACAATTTCTGGAGGGCCATGCTTCCACATTCACTATTTACTCTGGAATTTAGTCTTTATTTATTATGTTTGTTTATAATTTTATAATTGCCATTCTTTGGAATATCCAAATAACACTGTTATGTGCCCACTGAACTCCAGGGCTTTTTCCTCCAACCTGATTTGTGATTATTTTTGGTAATAAAATGCAATTGCAACAAAGTCAGGTTTTTAAAAATAACTATAGTTCTTGACAATCCATGTGATTGTGATATAGTATTTCCACTATAGTGAAGCTAAAATGGGAAGCAAACACAAAATTACTGGATACACACAATCTCTATTTAGTTCACTACTAGCATTGACATCTCAAGGAGGAATTACACAACTTGCTCCATCACAAAAAGTGCAATGCACTACATAGGGCATTTGTGGCAAGACAGAAAATTGCAGGAGCTGGATCAAAGTGAAGAACATCCTTAGTTTGTGCATGTGATTCACTGATGCACTGTGGAGTTATGTAGCTCCTACTGGGCTCCTACTGAGAGATTAGAGAGACAGACAGACAGACAGACAGACAGACAGACAGATGATAGATAGATAGATAGATAGATAGATAGATAGATAGATAGATAGATAGATAGATAGATAGATAGATAGATAGATAGATAGATAGATAGATAGATAGATAGATAGATAGATAGATAGATAGATAGATAGATAGATAGATAGATGTGTGTTTTGAAACAGGGGGCATCTATTTATGTTCCAGGGAACAGCAATGTTTAGAAGAGGACCACCTATCTTCTTCCTTTGAGCAAATCCTACATTAGGATACATCCAGATGTCATAATTTGGCAGTTGTGTCCTAAAGCAGTGTAGAAAGAAAAAGGCAAATTGAATGTCCATAGAATGGAATTATCTTTTTTTTTGTTAAAAAACTTACTAATATAGCACACTCCATCTGTGTAGACTATTGAGCCAGTGTGGTGTAGTGGTTACAGTGTTGGATTAGGACCTGGCAGATCAGTATTCCAATCCCCACTCGGCCATGAAGCTCACTGGGTTACCTTGGGGCAGTCACTGTTTCTCACCTAACCTGCCTCACAACAACAAGGATAAAATGGGAGGGGGGAGACCCTGTACACCATCTCCTTGGAAGAAAGGTGGGGATATATTAATTCTCCCATGAATGTAAGGTACATGTCTGGAACTTATACAAGTGTGCTCCATGACTAATGGGTTAAATTAAAACCCCAGTGATGAGTCTCAGCATATTTTCAATCCATTCCAAGTGAGTATCTATATTTTAGTAGATGATAGCAACCAACATAATCCTTGTCATTGATTTTACAGGTTGAGTTTGTATCATAATATATTGACACCATACTTTATTCAAGATTTGCTTCAGGGTGTAGCTGCATTCAGCACTGAATAACAGGCTAATAAAAATGGTAGTAGAAACAGCTTTATGACCCTCCATTGACTTGTGTTTTACATCATATTATCTTATTGCTGACATCTGAATTAAAGGTTAACAAACACTATTTAATGGGTTTTCTGGAAGAACATACACTACATGAATACATACCTTGCAATGCTTATCAGATATTGTACTATACATTCATTGGGAAATCAAGAATTGCAAATGGCTAATGGCTCCTGATTGATTCTTTTTTTAGGAGTATAAAATATCAAATTTAGTTATGATTCTTCCAGCTGAAAGTATCTCTACCATTAAAGCAATCTCTCATCATTTTAACAGTGTCATTAACTTCTATAGTGTCTCATAGATGTTTTCTGCTTCTTTCAAAATTAGCAACAGATATTTATATACAAAAACTAACTAGTGGAAAAGATGGAAAACAAGTGCTGAAAGTCATCATCTTTCAGATATGTAAAATATAGAAGGGTGCTTACTGAGAAAAATGTGACCACTATGAATAGCACACTAAATAAAAAAAAAGAAAATGAGTGGGGAAGGAGGGAGCAGAATTAAAGTATTTACTCTGCCAAAAAAAAAAAGTTCAGTGATAAAAATGTGCTAACCTTATATAATATAAATTAATTTTCTCTCCCTCTGGTAATTATTAGGAAATATGGTTTATCATACTATAAAATGTACTAATCCTATAAAAATATAAATATATTTCACTAACTATAGTAATTATCAGCAAATATGTTTAACAAATGAACAAAATCTACTAACCCTATTTAAAATACACTCAATTCTAGTTCTATCTATGACATTAAAAATACAATAAATTAGGCTGTAGAGCAAAACCTTTTTAAAAACAGCTACAATTGTTTCATCTTCTATGTTCCAACTGGCTGCAGTTATGTTTAATTTTTCTAAAACAACAGCAACAGGGGAATAGCAATTAAATACTCTGCTCTGCAGTAAATATGAGGAAATTATTATTATTTATTTATTTAGACTATTTCTATACCGCTTAATATACATAAAATATCTCTAAGCGGTGTATGGAAGGGTTAAACATCAACACATATTATAAAAATATACAATAAAATCATCATACATAATACAAGTTGATAAATAAACAAAACAATTACAGTTCCCTACTCAGCATCTCTCAACCTCCTGGAGTTCCTCCAGGACTCCATCCATCCATCCTGGCTCTCAGCCAGGGCACAACAAATGCAAATCACCCCCAAAGTTTCACAAGAAAGAAGATTCCCAGGGGATCCCAAAGATGGCATTTATGAGTTTCTGTAGGTCTGGGAACAGTCTTGAATGTTGGGTGTCTCACCTCCTGAGAACCGCAGGACAAGAGCCCTTTTGCTCACACCCTCCGGCTCACGCCAAAGGTACACACCCTTGCCAGGCACGAGGTTTAAATACCTGGGAGGGAGGCTGGAGAAAGGGGGAAACACACACGCTCTCTTCAGTCAGCTGCACCTCCTTCCACATCCAGACCAGCCCCACCGTCCACCCTCTTTAGATTATATATAAAAGATCCAGTAAATTTGAAATGATATTATTTATTCGCTTATTTAACTTGTTTTTTTTTCCCTCGAAGCTTAGGGAATAGTCTGTTTAGTCTATTATGTATGTTATGATTTTTTCTTGTATTTCTTGTACTTAATTTTATATGCAGTGTTTATATTAGGTTGATACTAAAGAGGATGTTTTGTTCAGTTAATTGTATTTTATTGATTGTTTTTTGTATCTGCTGTTTTAAGATGTTTTAACTTGTTGTACACCGCCTGGTGTTTTATTTAAATATAAGTGCTATATAAATGGTCTAAATAATAATAATAATAATAATTGCTACAGAACTTTTCTGGCAAACAGTAAAAAAGATTAAAGCTTGAATCATTGTTCCCCAACTGCCCCCACTCTTTCATGTGTTTGCTGAAGTTCAGGAAGACTTCAAAAGATGACTTAAGCTAGATCAGACTTCTGACCATCCCTGAACACCAGTGGTCATGCCCTTGGACTCCATTATATTTTAAAAAATCATCTGGTATTGGCTGGATGAAACTGGCAGGTGGATTGAATATGGGGGAAAGCATGTTTTAATGTTCTGATTGAATTGCAACTGGGTATTTTAATTATGTATTTTATTTAAAAAAATTGTAAACCATTTAGAAGCCATTTTGGCATATAAATGGTATATAAATCAACAACAACAACAACATGTGCAAAAAGAAATTACCTGGGGAAAAAGAAGTCAATATAAGAACTTCAAAGAAATCTTTGTGATGGTGGTGGGGTGCCTCTTTCTCCTATTTTAAAATTGTTATGAGATGGCTGAGTGGTTTCTGCTCTTGCTGGTAGGGATGGGGGGAATTTGATTTCGTTTGCATTTATAGGCAAATCTATCAAATTTGCACTTTCTGAAACAATATGAAAACCAAAATATAGCCATCCTTTAAAATGCACAGTTATCCAAATTTTGTGACACAGTTCTCCGCCAAATCAATGTTTATAAAATGCATATATTAGGTAAAAGTGTGCATAAAATGAATATATTAATGAAAATAACATACAAAAATGCATTATATTTAGGAAGCAATGTTTTCTTTTGTTTACATTAGTCAAAACTGCATACAAAAATATACTTAAGAGAAATTCACACTAAAATGCTAAAGAATTTTCATGAAGATTTTTTGCTGCAGAAATGTGGAGGAATTTAAGATAGGAAAAATGAGAGACAAAAAGAACCAAAATTGACAGATTCTTCCATCCCTACTTGCTGTTAACTTCTTGTTTTTACAGTAGCTTTCATCTGGCTCCTATTATGATTTTTACTGGAGAACAGCAAAGGATGTTTTAAAACTTTTTTTAAAAAAATCCCTTGTTGCTCTTCCTTTAATAAAAGAAATCATCCAGAGCTCTTCATTTACATGGCAAACACCAAACTTCTAAATGTCTGGGGGAAGAGAAGTGAGACAGGTTAGGGAATAAACCACGGATGGGAAATGTTAGTCCAAATGATGCCCTCCAGGCCTCTATTTCTGGCCCTCAGGACTCTCTACAGGCCACACCCCCTCCCAAGCCACACCCCACACCAGCCCTACTTTGCATCCTCCTTGAGGTTTTTTGCCTGGTCGGAATAATGTGGAGATAGAGAGGAATGAGTGAATGTGTAGAAATTAGTCACTGCACAAAGGTAAAATTCACATTTGTTGGTCCATATGTTTTGCCTCTGGTCCTGCCCAGAACTGGCACGTGGCCCCCAGAACGTTGTCCAGAAGGGAATGTGGCCTTCAGGCTGAAAACAGTTGCCTGCTGAAACATGTTTTGGTCCACATGCTTCTCTACTGAGTGGCAGTGGCAAAAATGGTCCTCTGTAATTAATGTAAAAAGGAATTGTATGTGCCGTCTGATGTATTGATTACACCAGGGATGGGAACCATGTCACCCTCCAGAAGTTGGAGTCCCGCTCCCATCAGCCCCACCCAGCATAGTGAGCAGTCAGGAGTGATGGGAGCTGTAGTCCAGCAACAGCTGGAAGGCCACAGGTTTCCCATCCTTATAAAGATGGCCTCCAAGACCAACACTGAGTATTAAACACTACAGATAAGAAGCTCGATCTTAGTTTATATGGTGTGAGTAAAATTGGCTTTCCTAGGGAAGCATTTATGTACAGGCAGTCTTTGTGCAGACAATAAAAGGATGCAAACTTCATAGCTTGCCATTCTGTATCTTGCATGTGAAGTGCTATCTCTGGAGCAGGAGTATTGTAGCTGAGTTTTGGATTATAACTTGGATTGCCTCCCTGAGCTGGAAGCGGTAGAGCTGCTCCAGAGTGCTGTCCAAAGAGGCGGCATTGTAAGTCAGCTGGAAAGGAGTGCCCACCTGAGATATTGTGGGTGAAACTGCCAACCATGCTTTATAGATTATTCACTAATAGGCAAAAAACCATGGCAGTTTAAGAACGTACTTATAGCCAACAGATATTTCTATCAAACTCTTAAAAACAGGGAAATTGGGCAGCTATAGTGAATGCACCAGGGGAGCAGAAAACCTGACCTCTTCTCTGAGATATTGTACTGCCCTACAAATTTGTAAAAATGCAAACACAATTTGGGTTGGTCTTTCACAGTTCATTCCACTTCCTATGCAGCTTGGAAGAATTTGGTAACATGTTCCTCTGAGCCTATGGTGAGTGGTGGCAATACCTGCAATCAGCCCAAATAACTGAAACAAGACATGTGCTGTGCTGATCTTGTTTTAGCAGGAAGGAAGCAACAATATTAAAATAGTTGATATAATTCAGATAGTCACTTTAAATATGTTTGATTTACTTTTTAATCTGGGAGGTAAGAAAATGGGGTCCTGTGCAAGTTTGCTGAGAATGGATGGATCATTTGCATGCTTATTGTGTTCAATGGCATTTACTCCCCTGCAATCATGCTTAGGATAGGTGAAACTGACCACAGGGAGATAGGGAGGGAGGGAGGAGGAAGGGCAGGGATGGGGGGAGGGGCAGAGGAAGGGCAGAGGGAAAGAGGTGGATGGGAGCAGGTGGGAGGGGAGAGCAGGTGTGATCATTTGCATGCTTATTGAGTTCAGTGGGATTTATTCCCGTGCAATCATGCTTAGAATAGGTAAAACTGACCATGGAGGAGGGGGGAGGGGATTGGAAGGGGAGGGGATTGGAAGGGGAGGGGGAGGGAGGGCAAAGGAAGGGGGAGGGAAGGGCAAAAGGGAGGGTATACAAGAGAGGAGGAAGTAAGGGCAGGTTTGATCACTTGCATGCTTTTTGAGTTCAGTGGGATTTACTCCTATACAATCATGCTTAGCATAGGTAAAACTCACCTGGGGGAGGGACAGGGATGGGGAGGCGGGGGAAGGGGAGGAAGGGTAAGGGTAGGGAGGAAGGTGGAGGGGACAGGGAGCGGGAGGGGAGGAGATTGTGTGGGTGGGCACTGGGCAGAGGGAAAGCCCCTTTCCTTTCCAAAAGGAAAACATTGTGAATAGTATAATTGTTTTTCAGGGTTTCCCCCACCTTTTTATTCTATGGCAGGCACATGTAGTCGCCCACCCAAATTTAAACCAAAGCTGTCACTGGCCACATCCAAACCAGACTTTTATTTCACATTAGACAGTCATGGCTTCCTCGATGAATCTTGGGAAGTGTAGTTAGTGAAGGGTGCTGAGAGTTGCTAAGAGACGCCCTGTTCCCCTCACAGAGCTACAATCCCCAGAAGAGGGGCTGACTGTTAAACCACTCTGGCCACTGAAGCTCTGTCAGGGGAATAGTAGTCTCCTAACAATTATCAGCACTTCCCAGGATTCTTTGGGGGGAAGCCATGACTGTTTAAAGTGAAATAAAGGTCTGGCATGGGTGTAGCCACCTGATTAGCCAAGCCAAACAGCTGTGAGTCTGGCTTTTAGAACACTGACAGTTCTTACTGAGCATGCCCAGCACTATAATAGACTTCACTGTTAAATTTCTTAAATTAATTAAAAATCAGCCATGCATTTTTTAAACATTTAAACTGCAGAAGATGAAGTCAGAGTATGAGGCAAGGTCAGTAACAAGTGCAGATATTCTGTGAACATGGCTGATTTTTAATTAATTTCAACAAATTATGAGATAACTGACAGAAAAAAAGTCCAACAGGGGTATGGAGTTTTTTTTCTCTTGGTTTACACTTTGAACTCTTTCTGAGTGTTTTGCGTATCACCATGAAAACTTAGAGGGTTGTTAAGCAAGGATTTCTAAGTTCAGGACTATACATTTTGTAAGGTTTTGTTTTGAAATGAGCATATGGCATAGCAGCAGAATGCCTGTATAATTTTGCCAAACTGTAAACAAACAAACAAAAAAAGCCCCTTACCCTCTTGCGGCACCTGGCTCCCTTTCACCAACAATATATTATAAAGGGAACAGACTTTTACACCAGAACTTGTGTTTCCAACCTCTGTTCCATGGTGAGGCATTAGCCTGCCCTCCTCTACACTTTGAGGACTTAAGTTTGGGACTCCAGAAGTAAAGGTCTGTAGTTCAGTTGTAGGGCATCTGTTTTGTATGCAGAAGGTCCCAGGTTCAATCCCACTGTCTTCAGGTAAGACTGGGAGAGACCCCTTTCTGAAACCCTGGAGAGCAGCTGCCAGTCAGTGTAGACAGTACTGGGCTAGATGGACCTATAGTCTTGACTCAGTGTATAGCAGCTTTCTATATTCCTAGTTGCTTGAGTCTCAGGAGAGTTTCTATAGCTCCATAAGGCAGCAATCTCTTCCCAAAGATATTTTTGCAATGAGTGCTATTGTTAATCCTCCCAACAACCAGAGGATCAGTTGCACACTCTGTTCCCTGTTAGAAAATGTAGCTGGATTCTGTGCCCTTGCCCAGACAAACACATTTTTGCTAGTCTCTTGACTGGACTTTATGTATGGCTTTACTTATGGCTATTGAAAAAGTAATCATTTTGTTGAATGCCATGCAAGCATGTAAAATGGCAGTGACAACAAAATATATGGAGACAAATTATGTTCTTATTTTTATTATCATGTGTTATTATCAATTCATCATATGTAGATAGCCCCATAAAGGGGCACATATATCGTCCCTTTCCTCACCATCTCACTGACGTCAGCTGTAATGGAGTGCTCTGTTGAGGATTTGGCAACACAATCAATACTTAAGTAATTTATGATCAGCTTCAAATAATCATATCCTATTGATTGACGTGCCAAGTGCTGGCAGGTTAAGAAATTATGGGTCATGCAAATTGCTAGCTTCCCACAAGTTCAATTAAGCATCTTTATGTTGATGTAATTAAAACAGCAGTGGCATCTGATATTTATCAGACAAATGATAGACCTAGGAAGATAGCCTACTAAAGTGGTAAAAATAATTTTATGAATACAAATTGTAAGCATTTATCCTCAATCCATTACTAAACTGGGAGAAACAGAAATGTATTTGGTAATTCTATTTTTTATTTCCCATAAGAGCTGAATATTTTTAATTCATTGATTCTGACTTGTCAGATACAACTGTTTCAACTATTGCCTGTATATAGTAGGTTCAAACTGAACAGTGGCGTCACTAGGGTTGGTGTCACCTGGTGCGGTAACTCCTTGGCGAGCCCCCAAATGTCCTGCTGTGCGCATAAGCGCACAAGGCCAGCCACCCATGCCCCTGGGAAGGCGCACGCCGGAGGGGCACCCAGCCGGAGAAGCAGGCCTGGGAATGCCAGTGCGCCTCCCTTGCCCTGCCGATGCTGCTCCCGGTCTCGCCCGCCCACCTGCCTGCCTCAGAGGAGGAGTTGGCTGCTCCGATGCCAACCCGGAGTGCTTCTCAGCTCCTTTGCCAGGCAACGGCGCAGGCGCCCTGCCCCACGATGGGACAGCTCTGGGTGTCACCCCCCCTCATGGTGTCACCCGGGTGCAGTCTGCACTCTCCGCACCCCACTAGTGACGCCACTGAAACTGAATGTGAGCTATCAAGTTATGGTGCCACGAACACCCCATTCATTTCAGTAGGTCTGGTAGACATGGATGATGGTGATGAACAAACTGGAACAGCCATGATCTATGGCAGTGAACTATGACTGATAACTAGAAAGCAACCATTCTTTTTAAAAGGTCCGGGAAAATGTGTTTGAAAGTCATGAAAACGGTGCCAAATATAGATAGGATGTACATTATTCTTACCAATAGAGAACACAGTGTGCTGAGTTTGTAATAACACATAGAAACCATAGGCACCAAGATCAACAAGTTGATTTATTTATTTTTCTTATTTATTTCAAATAAGTAAATATTACACCTCCAGGAATGGAGGCAAAGGGCAAGACAATATTCTCAATTTCACATCAACTGGGATTTAGCCTCCTGATAGAACTGGGTGAGAACACAGAATGAATGGGCAAAGGATTGGACACTTTCTGCACTGGAAAATATACAGATTTAAAGATGGTGAACCATTATGTTCTTCATGTTTAAAAACAGAGCTAAAATATACAGCTACTTTAATACAGTAAGGCCCTTTAAAAGATGTAGAGAGGCAGTCTGATGTGCACATGGAAACAGGACATAAGAAGTTGCTACGTTAATTTCAGTGGCGATGAATGCACCATTTACAAAGATAGAACTCAGTGTTCATATTTAACCTCCTATGGAGAGTCAGATAATTGTGTTTATGCAGCTGGAATAACAATTCAGATAGTGACGGTGGTGACGATGAAGAATCCGCTACAATTTTGGAAAAGAAAAAACAGCAATTACATTCTTTTATTGACTACTCTAAATAGGATGGCTCAGCTTTCATTTCATAGCATTTAGCATAGCCTTAAAACTTTGTTGAAACAAAATTAATGGGAAATTATTGTCATCTTATAAATGTTGGTTATTTTACCAATTCAAAACTCCTGTAAAAGTAGGAATATCTTTAGTAAATCGTATATTTCAAACAAATGCAGAAGTATTAATCCTTGCCTTTTATTTGTAGAAGGGATCTGCTGTGCTAATTAGGCCCCACTGCATTTATAATTGTGTTTATGTTAGGCCAGCCTACTTCATGCTGCCTGCCAACTGCAGAGGATTATGACATTCAGGGGTGGGGTGAAAATGTCTCCCCAAGTTTGAATTAATCATGGGTGGGAGAAAAATCCCAGGAGTTTTGAGTGGACGTGGGCTTGGGTTTAAATACAAGGCAGCCAGAAGTCCCCCCCCTTTTCTTTCTCCCCCCCCCAGAAAATGCCTCTCGGCCACTTCAAGCAACAGCACAACTATCTTCAGCAGCCCAGCAGCAGTGCATTCTAATGTGGAACACAGCATCATTCCTGGAGGCATTCTTGGGGAAAAGACGGCTGCCCCATTGGCCTATAGAATAAGAGTTATGTACCTATGTGCCCACATGCCTCTCTTACCATGCTGTTGTGGTTCTGCTTGATATTAAATATCTATAAGAGGTGACAAGATCTGTTTCCATCTGTTTCATGCCAAAAACATATTGCCATCAATATATTTCTATTATTATTTCAAATGAGCTGATTTTTCTCTTATCCGCTTTTTCACTGTGCAACTTTCATATCCATACATAGAGATGGGGAATGCTGTATTCTGAATGATCCTGACTTTGGTGTTCAGTGATACATCTTTGCATTTGAGGACCTTTTCTAGTTCTCTCATAGCTGCCCTCCCCAGTCCTAGCCTTCTTCTAATTTCTTGACTATTGTCTCCAGTTTGGTTAATGACTGTGCCGAGGTATTGATAATCCTTGACAAGTTCAATGTCCTCATTGTCAACTTTAAAGTTACATAAATCTTCTGTTGTCAATCTTTTAGTCTTTATGACATTCAGCTGTAGTCCTGCTCTTGTGCTTTCCTCTTTAACTTTCATCAGCATTCGTTTCAAATCATTACTGGTTTCTGCTAGTAGTATAGTATCATCTGCATATCTTAAATTATTAATATTTCTCCCTCCAATTTTCACACCTCCTTCATCTTGGTCCAATCCTGCTTTCCATATTACATGTTCTGTGTACAGATTAAACAAATAGGGTGATAAAATACACCCCTATCTCACACCCTTTCCGATGGGGAACCAATCGGTTTCTCCATATTCTGTCCTTACAGTAGCCTCTTGTCCAGAGTATAGGTTGCGCATCAGGACAATCAGATGCTGTGGCATCCCCATTTCTTTTAAAGCATTCCATAGTTTTTCATGATCTACACAGTCAAAGGCTTTGCTGTAATCTATAAAGCACAGGCTGATTTTCTTCTGAAATTCCTTGCTCCGTTCCATTATCCAACGTATGTGTGTGATATGATCTCTGGTGCCTCTTCCCTTTCTAAATCCAGCTTGGACATCTGGCATTTCTAGCTCCATATATGGTAAGAGCCTTTGCTGTAGAATCTTGAGCATTACTTTACTTGCATGGGATATTAAGACAATAGTTCAATAATTACTGCATTCCCTGGGATCCCCTTTCTTTGGAATTGGGATGTATATTGAATGCTTCCAGTCTGTGGGCCATTGTTAAGTTTTCCATATTTCTTGACAATTTTTTGTCAAAATTTGGACAGATTCAGTCTCAGTAGCAATTCTATTGGTATGCCATCTGTTCCTGGTGACTTGTTTCTTCCAAGTATTTTAAAAGCAGCTTTCACCTCACATTCTAAAACTTCTGGTTCTTCATCATATGGTTCCTCCATGAATGAATCTGTCATCCTTGCATCTCTTTTATAGAGTTCTTCAGTGTATTGCTTCCATCTTCCTTTTATTTTATCTCGGTCAGTCAGTGTGCTCCCCAGTTGATTATTCAACATCCCTACTCTTGGTTTAAATTTCCCCTTTAACATGGCTGCTCCAAATGTCTTTACAGACTTGTCCCTTCACTGCAGAGAGAAGTTTGAGAAATGAGTAAGAGTTAAGAATTTAGAAGGTTCCTAATCAATTGAAAGCTAACACAGAAACCAGGTTTTCTGTGGAGTGTCAGTTGATGAAGTTAAAGAAAAATAGTGTATTTTAGAGTCCGACTAACAGTAGTAAATGTCAGTCTCTTGCAGAGATACAATATCTTTTTCAGACACCCAGGGCAGTACTCACACGAAAAACCCAACACAAACACAAAATGAAGACGTGTTCCTTAAGCACAACCCAGGGATTGTATTAAACACCATAAATAATGCAGGGACAACTGCATGACAAGAAAGTCCTGGTAGGAGTTCATATTTACTAACATCTTTTAATCTGGAAAGTGGAAGACCAATAACAAGAAAGGAAATATATGAAGAGAACACTGATAGTGATGGATTAACAGGAAATGTTGCAAATACCCCTTTAAGGCAGGAGAACTGCAATTCTAACAACACTAGGGCTGCAATCCATCACATGTCTACTCAGAAGAAAGCTCCATTGGATTCAATGGGACTTACTCCCAGGTAAGTGTGTATTGGATTGCAGCCTAACACTGCAATTCTATGCATGTCTAAGTAAGCTCCATTGAGTTAAATTGAGCTTACTCCTGGGAAGGTATATAGGATTGCAACCTAGGAACGTAACTCCCACTGAACACAAGAAGACACATTTCTGAGTAAACATATTTTAGATTGGGATGTAAATGAGCTTAAATCCAAGCAAGGAGTATGCTGATGGAGACTGTGAAAACTCAGTTCTTGAAAGACTTTTCTCCTACATATATACAGTATTTAGCTATTTTACATTAATTGCATGTCAAGGCCAAAAACCTCTATCAAAGTTAGGAAAATGCAAGGAAATGCAAAAATCAGATAACATTTTTCCACAGTAACAAGATATGTAATATGAGATAGTAAAAAGGACAGAGGTCTCTATGGCTGGTGCGACAAACCATAAATTTACTGATGGAGTCCCCTTTTAAATCCTCTAACTGCCCTGGGCTCCTTCTGAGAGGAAGGGCGAGATATAAATTTGATAAATACATAAATACATAAATGAAATAATGATTTATACAAAAATAAGTAAACACTGCCCCTCCTTTACAACATTAATTGCATGTTATAGTTGTCTCAGTTAAGTATGGCTAAACTATTTTTTATATTTTCATATTTTCCTGATGTTAGGGAGGCATCCTAATTTTGAAAAAGTCCTCAGAAAAGAGAGGAGGAATAGGATTTAGATTGCAAATAATGTATTTATAATAAAAAATGAGTTGCATTATATAAATGTAGGGCCCATTTGCTGATGCTTCCAGTGTGTGGACATTGGGGGCAGAGAGACCCACAGACTTCAGGGGTGGGTGTGCTCCCGCTTTCTACTCCACCATGTGGTGAGTATACACATGGAGGGTTGAATCTGAATAACCCTACTATTTGGTCCCTATTTTGCCTTTTGGAAAGATGTTGGGAGATGCCATTTTAAAATTTGGTAAGTGTGTGAAGGGGAATTTAGGGGTTCGATGGACCAGGGGTTCTGAAGGTATTGAGGACACAAGCTTGCAGCAAAAGGTAGGCCTTTATTTAGTAAGGAAACATACAGGAAGTCAGTTTCCCATGATGTTTGATGGAGCTCTGCTACATGGCACTGATGTCTACATTTTTATATCCTCCAAGACAAAGAAATTAGCATCTTCCAATCCAAAAATTACACATAAGTATTACCTAGACGTTATGCTGCTTACATTAAAATGTAGCCAACCATAAAATAGTCAGAAATTCTAGTAACAACCCATCCCTTCTATGACCTAATACATTCCAAAGCTAACCCTTCCTGACCCTTTGGAGACACTGAGGCTGCTGTACCAGGGTCTTACTCCCTTTATCTTATCTCCTGGCCTTGCTGTTCCAGCATACTGAATATTCCAAAAAGGGACCTTGGAAGGGACCCCAAAGAAACAGAATCAAGCAGAGAAAAAGAGATTTTTAGTTTTGATTTACCTATTAATGTATTATAACTTCATTATTCCTAAAGAGTATATAGCTTATTAGTTTATTATAAAAAATCAATATCATGTGCACACTGACCAAAGAGAGATCTTTAGATTTCAGACTACTTTTATAAGCTATCCATGGGTTCCTCCACTGCATGTTTCCTGTTGTCTTCCACAGGCTCTGGTTCTTTCTGCCTTTCTTTGATGGACTTATAAGAGGTACCAAGCCTCAAGCCTACATGGAAAGAAATCTTATCACCTAACCTGGAAGTCCTGCTCCCAGAAATATAGGAGCTGATTAGATGTATTCAGCAGGGGAAGAAATGCACTCTATACATGCTCAATGGCTCACTAAATTTATTATTTCATCACATGTTCCACAGTAGTATCCTGGCATTGAAGGCTCATGGTTAATCTCACAGCGTACAGGACTAAGGCTGCATTCAGACATGGGGTTTATTGCATTTGTTTTACTGGATATAATGGTAGCACTTCTGTCCTGATTTCTAACATTCCTTTCACACTGTGGCTTTTTGACTGATATACTATCATGTGTAGCATCCACCTGCTCCCAGCAGCAGCAGAGGGAGAGGAGGACCAAACCATCTTCCCAGGCAGAGAGTGAGTAGTGCACTTTAACATCTATTGCCTGCTGTCTTTGCCTGTGGCACTCTTGCAGGGCAGTTTGGCTCTGCAAGAGAGTTTGGCTACCTAGAGGGGGCAGCCAGACCTAACTCAGCAATTCCTGATTGCAAGCACTGTGCCTGCTAGCAACTCCACAGGGGCTAATAAGGAATGCTGCCTTGGGCAGCAGACTCACCACCAGCAGGGTTGCCACCAAAGGGGCAACACCAAAGGAATTTTTCACTTGGGGTGTCCCATCAGGAGCCACTGGGGCAAGGGCACTACCCCCCTGGTGTGTTTGATTGCTGATTGGGTTGATTCCTGTGTGAGAGCCAGGAACAACTGGGAGGGTATCTATATGCCTAACCGAGCCTCTTGGTGAGAGGAGTGCTGGAGAATGGTGACCTGGTGAGTACAGGGAAACCGTTCATGGGCATGTACACAGAATATTTGGTGGGTGGTTAATGTGATCTTGAGCTTTCCTGTTCAGGGATTGAGCAGTTGCCTTGGGACAGAAGGGAAAATCAATAACAGCATTATGTGCCCGGGTCAGTGGGAGCAGGCAGGGGAGGTTCAAGGGGGGGGCTATTAACATTGTCCTGGGGATGGGGAGGTATCGAATGGGCGGTAGGCAATATTATCATAAGAGCAAGGAGTAGATAGCTGACACCTGTTGCTCCTGCTCAGCCTCCCCCCCATCAAAGACTTGGGCTGCCATATTGACCTGCCCTCCCAGCTAGTGGTGCTGTTAATTAATGCTAGATCGGTCCACACTTAAGCAGCTCTCACCCATGACCTGATCATGAAATGACTGATCTTGGTGCATATAACAGAGACCTGGGTGGATGAACCGGGGGGGGCTGACTTTACCCATCTTTGCACACCTGGATATTCAGTGCAGCCATCAGTTAAGGTCAGAGGAATGGGGAGGGGGTAAGGTCAGAGGAATGGGGAGGGGGAGGATCCATAAAAATCCCATAATTCTCACCAGGAGGCCAGTTCACCTGGAAGCTGGATGTGAGGGTTTGTACTTGGTGTTGGCAGGCAGAGACATAACAGGGATCTTGTTGATGTACCATCCACCGCACTGCTTAACATTCTCCCTGACTGAGCTGGAGGAGGCAGTCTCTGGTGTGGTGATGGAGAACCCTAAGACACTAGTCCTGGAGCACTTCAATATCCATGTTGATGCTGCCTTGTCTGGCCCGGGTCAGGACTTCATCTCTGCCATGTCAACTATGGGGCTATCACAATGCATCATGCACCCAACACATAGTACAGGTCATACCCTAGATGTGGTTTTCACTACAGAGGGCATTGGGAAGGATCCAGTGATTGGGGGGGGGAGAATATTTTCCAGGTAACATGGCTGGTGCTCCTGTCAAGGTCCTGGTTCACTGTGGAATGGTAGATGGAAAGGGCAATAGACATGATTGCTCCTAAATGTCCTCTCCAGGCCCAGGGAGTCTGAGAAGGTCTTTGGTTTGTGGGTGACTTCAACTACCCAGACATAGACTGGCCGCATATGTGTTCCAGTCATGACAAAGAAGCAAAATTTCTAGATATACTAAATGACTATGCCCTAGACCAGTTGGTCATGGAACCAACCAGAGGGACAGCAACCCTGGACTTAATCCTCAGTGGGGACCGGGACCTGGTGCGAGATGTAAGTGTTGTTGAACCGATTGGGAGCAGTGACCATAGTGCTATTAAATTAAACATACATGTAAATGGCCAATTGCCAAGAAAATCCAACATGGTCACATTTGACTTCAAAAGAGGAAACCTCACAAAAATGAGGGGACTGGTAAAAAGAAAGCTGAAAAACAAAGTCCAGAGTGTCACATCACTCGAAAATGCTTGGAAGTTGTTTAAAAACACTATATTAGAAGCTCAACTGGAGTGCATACCACAGATCAGAAAAGGTACCACCAGGGCCCAGAAGATGCCAGTATGGTTAACGAGCAAAGTCAAGGAAGCTCTTAGAGGCAAAAAGTCTTCCTTCACAAAATGGAAGTCTTGTCCGAATGAAGAAAATAAAAAGGAACACAAACTCTGGCAAAAGAAATGCAAGAATACAATAAGGGATGCTAAAACAGAATTTCAGGAGCACATTGCTAAGGACATAAAAATCAACAACAAAAAATTCTATAAATACATTCAAAGCAGGAGACCATCTAGGGAGGCGATTGGACCCTTGGATGATAAGGGAGTCAAAGGTGTACTAAAGAACAATAAGGAGATTGCAGAGAAGCTAAATGAATTTTTTGCATCTGTCTTCACAGTGGAAGATATAGGGAAGATCCCTGCACCTGAACCAACATTTGCAGGAGGGGATTCTGAGGAACTGAGACAAATAGTGGTAACGAGAGAGGAAGTTCTAGGCTTAATAGACAATATAGAAACTGACAAATCACTGGGCCCGGATGGCATCCACCCAAGAGTTCTCAAAGAACTCAAATGTGAAATTGCTGATCCTCTAACTAAAATATGTAACTTGTCCCTCAGGTCCTCCTCCGTGCCTGAGGACTGGAAAGTGGCAAATGTAACGCCAATCTTCAAAAAGGGATCCAGGGGGGATCCCAGAAATTACAGGCCAGTTAGCTTCACTTCTGTTCCTGGAAAACTGGTAGAAAGTATTATTAAAGCTAGATTAACTAAGTACATAGAAGAACAAGCCTTGCTGAAGCAGAGCCAGCATGGCTTCTGCAAGGGAAAGTCTTGTCTCAGTAACCTATTAGAATGCTTTGAGAGTGTCAACAAACATATAGATAGAGGTGATCCAGTGGACATAGTGTACTTAGACTTTCAAAAAGCTTTTGACAAGGTACCTCACCAAAGACTTCTGAGGAAGTTTAGCAGTCATGGAATAAGAGGAGAGGTCCTCTTGTGGATAAGGAATTGGTTAAGAAGCAGAAAGCAGAGAGTAGGAATAAATGGACAGTTCTCCCAATGGAGGGCTGTAGAAAGTGGAGTCCCTCAAGGATCGGTACAGTTCTGGTCGCCTCATCTCAAAAAGGATATTACAGAGTTGGAAGAGGTTCAGAAGAGGGCAACCAGAATGATCAAGGGGATGGAGCGACTCCCTTATGAGGAAAGGTTGCAGCATTTGGGGCTTTTTAGTTTAGAGAAAAGGTGGGTCAGAGGAGACATGATAGAAGTGTATAAAATTATGCATGGCATTGAGAAAGTGGATAGAGAAAAGTTTTTCTCCCTCTCTCATAATACTAGAACTCATGGATGTTCAAAGAAGCTGAATATTGGAAGATTCAGGACAGACAAAAAGAAGTATTTCTTTACTCAGTGCATAGTTAAACTATGGAATTTGCTCCCACAAGACACAGTAATGGCCACCAGCTTGGATGGATATTCCCTTCCTGGGTAAGGTGATTTGTTTTTAATGTTTTTAATTGCTGTAAACTGCCCAGAGAGCTTTGGCTATGGGGTGGTATATAAATCTAATAAATAAATAAATAAATGGTTGGTGGCCAGCCAGCTGCAGGCATGTCTGGAGGAAGCAGATTATCAAGATCCATTCCTGTCTGGCTTCTGGCCTGGTTTTGGCACAGAAACAGTCTTGATAGCCCTAATCAATTATCTTTATAGGGAAGGAAACAGGGGCAATGCGATCCTATCGATTCTTCTTGATTTCTAAGCAGCTTTTGACATCATTGGCCAAGTTGTCCTTCTGGAGTGACTGAGGGAGGTGGGAGTTAGAGGTACTGTATTGCAATGGTTCCGCTCCTACCTCCAGGAGCCCTACCAGAAAGTAGTACTAAGGGTTCTTGCTCTGCTCCATGGCTTTGGGGCTGTGGGTTCCCACAAGGGCCCATTCTATCTGCTATGTTATTTAACATTTATATGAAACTGTTGGGAGCTGTCATCTGGGGATTTGGAGCATGGTGTCATCAGCATGCTGCAAAGGTGTTGGAGTCAGTGATGAGCTGGATGGGGGCCAGCAAACAGGTCTAGACTACTGTGTGTGGAGTGGCCCTTGAAGATGGTCTGGAGGCTGCACCTAGTACAGAATGTGGCTGCTAGGCTGGTAAGTGGGACCATGTGTCACCAGTCCTGAAAGTGCTGCACTGGCTCCCAGTGAGCTACCAGGCGCAATTTAAGGTATTAGTACTAGCATATCAAGCCCTAAATAGCTTAGGACACAAGTATCTAAAAGAGCGCCTTCTCCGGTATCAACTATTTCAGACCCTAAGATTAACAGGTAAGAACTTGTTGGTGATGCTGCCACCTAGCACTGTCCAGTTGGTGCTGACCCATGACAGGACCTTTTCAGTAGTGGCTCCCGGTTTGTGGCATGCCCTCCCCAGTGAGGTGTGTTTGTCTCCATCACTATTAATTTTCAGAAGGAATTTGAAAACACTCCTGTTTATCCCAGCATGTGATGGCTGAAGAGGTCTGACCCTGACAACTGGAAGATCACTTATGTAAGAATGTTTTTAAGCAGTATTTTAGAATGTTTTAACTATGTTTTTACTATATTTTAATGTGTTTTAGAATTTTTAAATTTTAATTGTGTTTTGTAATGATTTTAACTGTTTTTCTTTTTGTTAAATTGTTTTGTTTGTTTGCCAACCTGGGCTCCTTTGGTAGGAAGGGAGGGATGTAAGTTCAATAAATAATATACGGTGCACTAAATTTCATTCACACCACTGGGTATGGTGTAACACAACAATGAATGTCACTGACATGTCAGTACTCCCCCACCCTTTCCACACATGCACTCTTCTGTTCCCCCATGATTTCCCCATGAAAATGGCGGGAAAGAACTTTATGTTGCTATACCACCCCAAATTTCATCACTTTACTCCCATGATTTTCCAGGGTTCAGGGCTTGCAAACAGATCTTTTTCTGGAAGCAATTAACATGCTAAATTTCTACTATATTCTGCTAGATTTCTGGAACTCTTTTTTACATGATATGAAAGATTAAATAAAATGTGTAAATTATGAAGTTAAGAAACAGGGAAACAGAATAAAGTGTCGTGTGAATACAACCTATGTCCTGACAAGCTGAAATTAAACCATGTGCATATGATGCCTTCCTGTACTTTCCAAAGCCACTCAGCTATTCACAAAGTCTGCTGCAGCATCGTAAGGGTGATATCTCTTGCTTCCTATTTTATTTGTTCCTATCAGGAAGAAATGTATTTAGGTGCATATTGTATAGCCAGGTTTTTCTGTTTTTAACAACATGCTAATATCAGGATATCAGTATAAATACACATGCAATTGTCAGTTAATATTATGGTATGATTTTCACAGTGCCTTAGGCAACAGATCAGTATTGTCAGAAGGAAAAAATAACACAGAGGAAAATAAGGCATAAAAAAGGCAATTCCGCATGCTTTTCCAAGAGACATATCACTAGAATGGGCTCATTATCAACACGTGTTTTTGTACAATTCAATACGAATAATCTAAATACTGTATATCTATGCAGCACCATATGTTGTACATATGTAGTTGTGAAGACACTGTGTGATGCCAAAGGGGACTTGCATTTTAAAGCAAACAAATTAACACTCTGTGCTACTAGAGACAGAAGAAAAGGTACATGATAGTATGCCTCAAACTTTATAAATAATGTTGCACAGTACAGATGAGCCTTAAACAGTGAAGGCTGTTGGCTCCAATGTCAGTGGGGCAGTGAATTCGCTCCTGGTTTTAGTCCAAACTTTCAAGGAGCTGTCCAAAGTTCTTCAGTGCCTTCTACAGCTCCTTGAAAGTTTGGACTAAAACCTGGAGCAGATTCACTGCCTTACTCACATTGGAGTCACCAGCCTCCACTAGCCTTAAACACCAATATTTCTACCAAAGCTATGAAACCCATCTAGAACATTATCACACTAGAGACTGCATGGGGCCAGGCCCAATCAGAGGTCCAGAGAAGCCTAGGCCACTTCCAGCTTTTGAGCTTTCTAGCCAAAATGTAACAATTATGTGCCTTTCAACACTTCACTTGATGCAGCACCAGGCACTTTTAGTGGTTGGTTTCTAGAATCAGCTGATCTGAGAGGACACGTTCATCACAGTAATCTTGTGCAATCCAAACCCTTAAATGCAACATAACCCTTAAACACAACAGAGCTGACTCATCACATTTTGAAGAAATACATATTACCCTCTAAAGAGAGCCTCCCTGCAAAACCATTAACTCCAGAGTCTAAAGTTACCTAAATGCACCACCAGACCTGTTCGTCCTCAGTGTAGGGTTTTTTTTTCTATTTACATGTTAATGGTTTATTCTTTTTTCAAACTGGTCTGGAAACATGAGTGAATGGACAGTATTTTTTAAAAATTGTGCTAAACAAACAAACAAATATGCACTTGTTATTTGCTGCATATACATGAGTTGGGGCAATGCAATTTTGCTGCATCTTTCCAATGTGTGTGTTTAATGCAGCAAATTTGCATACATGTAGGATCCTCATCAAGTATGACAATCTACATTCAGGAACTATGCAAATTCCTACACAGAAGTGACTTGAGCACTGGAATTTCGTCATGTGTGAAGCAGCCCTTTTACAAAGACAACTGACTCTTGTAAGCATGCTCTGTTGTGAATAGAATTACCTGACTGTCAGTCATGTTACTTTAAAATACCTATGTTGCAAAAGCCATGTGTGTCATTATAGATATAGCGGTACTAGCAACATCCTCTTTTGTTAAACAAGGAGGCAATAAGACTAATTAACACTCACTAGGGAACCTGAAATAATGATCCCTCTCTCTTTGGAGAGCCAATTACCCCAAATATTCACATCAGCTACTTAGTGCTTCTTTGAAATAAATGTCTTGATTTCTTCTTTTCTTTTTAATTTAAAGCATTATATAACATGTAGCATCACATTATAAAATGTTATGTCACATCCTGACAGGATACAGCTAAGGGTATGTTGAATACATTGGGAGCTAAAAATCTGCTGAAATTAATAAGGAATCTAACTTTACCTGGCATGGAAAGCTCGGGTGATATCCTCAGCACCTTATCACCGAGGAGAAACATCAGAATGCCACACTGTGTCACTATTGCCTCTCACAGGCACATAGGACAGGAACATCCTTTTTCTATGGGGAGAACATAAAAGGTTTACAAAAATAACCAAAACCTGCACATATTTACTTATTCATCCGTGAATCCAATGTGTAATTAAACTACCTCTGAAGGAATTCCACCTAAAAGAACTTACCTAGTTTCTACAAATTGATCTCTTTCATTACACACAAACACTTTAGTGACAGAGCGAAAAGAAAAGTGTGCCTTCTTTTTCTTTTTTTCTTTTCTTTTTCATTTTTGAGCAAGAAACAACACCTTGCAAATGAACGTGTTTGCTCACATCTGCATGTCTTGCAAGGTAACTCATGACTCACATGTATTGATGACTGACACACTAAATAAATAAATAAAATAAAATCTTAATAAGAATTATTTTCTTATTAATAAGCTTTACTAGCTCAGATGATACTTATTTTGTGCTGTACAATACTAGGTTTCTAGCCAAATTTTGACTGAGGGATTGTACCTAGACTATGTAGTTTATGCTGACATTGTACCTAGGCTATGGCTCATTTGAGTCATGAACAGTTTCTGTACAGTCATACCTTAGAGAGATATTCACTAATAGGCAAAACAAAACCTTGCATTTTAAGAACGTACCTATAGCCCACAGATATTTCTATCAATCTTTAAAAAGCAGGGAAATCGGGCAGCTATAATGAATGCACCAGGGGAGCTGGAGATCTGACCTCCTCTCTGAGATATTGTACTGCCCTACAAATGCGGCAAAATGCAAACACAATTTCGGTTGGTCTTTCATAGTCCAATCCACTTCCTGTGTAGCTTGGAAGAATTTGGTAACATGTGCCTCTGAGCATATGGTGAGTGGTGGCAACTCCTGCCATCTCCAAAGATGGAGAATTATATTTTTGTATGTTTGTTGGTGTTCTTCTTACTTTGCTTCTTTCCTGTTACTAATGTTTCTACAGAGAATCTAAATTAGAAAATTTTATTTCCCTCATTATTCATCGTAGAAATCTGTGTCAACTTTATTTTTATTAATTTCAAAGCCTTTTTATTGGTCAATGTCATATGACAGTGAAGACAGCCTTTTGTGTTTCAAATTGGAGGTTATGCTCTATTTCTAATTTGGGTGCATTAACAGTTGAATCCGAAACTGCAGTTTGATGTAAAATGAGGCTGATTCCAATATGTTGCTACTTCAGCAATGACTCTAGCTATTGGAAAAAAGAGAATACATGTTTTCAGCCTGCTATGTTTAAAGCACTTCATTAAAAGCAAGGTGGGCATGTTGAATTTTGCTAGAATATATTTCACCTCCCACTGTTTTATCTTGTGCAAACTGAGACACTCCTGATGTCCACTGGAGACTATTCTGCAGAATAGTCATTGTCATTATTATACAGCCACGAGAGTGGATTTTTTTGGATTCTGCAATGTTAAATTGAAAATACCCCCATGCCAGTCTGATGCTTCCCATAAGCTCATTTCAAAACAAAACCTTACAAAACATAGAGTCCTGGACTCAGAAACGCTTGCTTAACAATCCTCTACATTTTCACGGTGATACACAAAACAGTCAGAGAGAGTCAAAAGTTCAAAGTATAAAAAGAGAGGGAAAAAACCCAGAGCCTTTTGGACTTTTTTCTGTCAAGAGTTCTCATAATTTGTTGAAATTCATTAAAAATCAGCCATGTTCACAGAGTACCTGTAATCCTATTACTGACCTTTCCCCATACTCTGACCTTCATCTTCTGCAGTTTAAAAGTTAAAAAAATGCCTGGCTGATTTGTAATTAATTTAATAAATTTTGCATTGAACTGAATGATAGTGTCGGGCATGCTCAGTAAGAACCAACTGTCAGTGTTCTAAAAGCCAGACTCACAGCTGCTTGGCTTGCATAATCAGGGGCCACACCCACACCAGACTGATTTCATGTGAGACAGTAATGGCTTCACCCAAAGAATCTTGGGAAGTGCAGTTTGTGAAGGGTGCTGAGAGGATATTCCTATTCCACTGACACAGCTCCAGTGGCCAGACTGGTTTAACAGTCAGCCGCTCTGATTGAAGGTCTGTGAGGGGAACAGGGCGTCTCCTAGCAACTCTCAGCACCCTTCACTAACTACACTTCCCAGGATCCTTTGAGAGAAGCCATGACTATCTAATGTGAAATAAAGGCCTGGTATGGATGTGGCCAGTGACAGCTTTGGTTTAAATTTGGGTGGGAAGCTACATGTGCCTGCTGTAGAATAAAAAGTAGGGAAAACACTGAAAGGAATGATACTGTTCACAATGTTTTCCTTTTGGAAAGGAAAGGGGCTTCCCCTCTGCCCAGTGCCCACCCACCCAATCTCCTCCCCTCCCCCTCCCCTCCCTGCCCCTCCCCTGCATCAGTGTTGGACTATGACCTGAGAGACCAGGGTTCGAATCCCCACATAGCCATGAAGCTCACTGGGTGACCTGGGGCCAGTCTCTGCCTCTCAGCCTCAGAGGAAGGCAATGGTAAAACCACCTCTGAATGCTGTTTACCCTGAAAACCCATAGGGTCGCCATAAGTCTGAATTGACTTGGGCAGTCCATTTCCATTTTCAAACATAATTGCACAGAAAGAAATCCCATTGAACTCAAAAAGTATGCAAATGGTCAAACCCACCCTCACTTCTCCCTCCTAATCCCTCCCTCTTGTCCCTTCCCTCCCCCTTCCTTTGCCCCTCCCTCCCCATCCCCATCCTCTTCCAAGGAAGAAGGAAGAGGGAAGGGGAGGAGGAAGGATGCTTATTGAGTTCAATGGTGTTTACTCCCATGCAATCATGCTTAAGATAGGTAAAACTGACCATGGGGAGGAGGAAGGGGAGGGGGAGGAGGGGGAAGGAGGGGATTGGAAGTATTGGGGGTATTTTCAATTTAACATTGTGGAATGTGAAAAATCCACGCTGGCTATAGTATACAGCCACTCTTGTGGCTGTATAATTGCCAATTTTCTCTACATGGTTGTGACTATGTTGAATGTTCCCCTCCATCCACACCACATCATTTGTGAGTGTGGAAACAAGTGGATTCTGAACCACAGGGGTAACAATCTCAAAAAACAAAACAAACATGTTTCAATATTGCACAACAATGAATTTCCCATGGAACACGCAAATCTAACCAACTGTTGTCTATACTATCTGCAGGAGAAGAGGAGGACATAATCAGTCTCAACTGTATGCACAGCACAGTTACTTTTACAGAACTTCATGCTTTCTCCTCAGAGCTTCCCGCCATTATAAGGTAGCTGCCAGAAGAGGCCCAGACAAGATTGTAGGCTCCATGCAGCTGACATGGCTTGCAACTCCACAGGCCAAACTAGGAATGCCTTCCTATGTTTAGCATGGGGAAAACAAAACAGAATGAACAAGTGATGCTCACTCTTATCCCAGGCACAAGGTTAGGTGAATCAACGGAAGAAGCAGTGTTACAAGGGCCTATGGCAGGTGTGGGGAACCTTTGGCCCTTCAGATGTTGGCTGAAATATAACTCCCATGGCCAGGGATTATGGGCGCTGTAGTTCAGCAATATTTGGAGGACCAAAGGTTCCTCACATCTGTTATATGGCATAGTTACGATCCAGACCAGAGTGACCCTAAGAACACAGGAAGCTGCCTTATATCAAGTCAGACCATTGTTCCATTCAGTTCAGTATTGTCTACAGTGACTGGCAGCAGCTGTCAGGGTTTCAAACAATGAACATTCTTAGCCCTATATGGAGATGCCAGAGATTGTACATGCAACCTCCTGCATGCCAAACAGATGCTCTAACACTGAGCTATAGCCCTTCCCCAGAAGAAATTCTACAAAAAGCAGGAAAATTGCTTCACTCTTTGGCCTCAGAGCCCCATGAATCAATTTAAGTGAAGAATCAGGTGGCATTGTTACATTGACTGTGACATGGCATAAGTAGGACAGATCCATACAATTATGAGGGTCATCCTTCCCTGCCAATTTCATGTTCCTCCACAGGGAGACTTGCCTCATGTCTTGAAAACCATGGGTCTAGCCCTATTGAATTTAAGATGGATAATACTGTTGTTTGCTTTGTTGAATGACCACCAGGAAAAATGTGATCTTCATTCTTCCCTGCTCATACAGTTTCTGTGCTTTCAGATTACTTCTTGAAGAGCCATTTCCAATATAAAGATCCCAAGTTCTTTCTCCATAGGAAGTGTGGATCACCACTTTCCACGTGAATTTTTATCTGAAATCTTATTTTCTTTTATTTTTACAGCCTAAAATGACATCAGCAGGATTTAGTAGCTATTGTAAAGCAAAGACCAAATTATTCTTCTCCAGTTATTCTATTTATCCATTTCAGCTGTATATAATATTAAATTGCTTGCATTCTGGGGGCCCTGCTTCATTGCTTATTTTTCGTTGATACACCCTCATTACTGTAACTACTGATTTCCTATTAAGGCAAAAATGCTTGGATCACATGATTTGTAAACACACACCAGATTAATGATTTGTATTATAAATTACATTGACTCCAATGCAAGAGGTAAGCACTTGTTTAAATCCTAATTGAATTCAACAGTGGTGTAGTCAAGGGGTAGCAGGCGTGTGTGTGTGTGGAGAGTGCATCTCTGGCACTTCTTCAGAACCAGAGCTATGACATCATCTGCCAAAGCAGTATTTGTCATCAATCTTTTGCATCAAGTCCAGATTATGATTATTCAACTGAAGCAATTGTTCTACGTATGAAAAGGCCTGTTGGACTGATTATGTCATTTCCTAAAGGTGAGGCCATACATCCATTTATCAAGCAATCTGCATATTCCATACCCAAGTAGAAAGTGAGAGCACCACAAAACAAGAGGCTGTGAAATAAATGGCCACAGACAACTTAAATAAATAAGCCAAGCCCCGCCACACACACAATAAAGAGAAAAAATGGCTTGATGCTTGGTATGTGTCTTTATTATACAGCCACAAGAATGGCTGTATACTATAGCCAGTATGATTTTTTTTTCTGCCATGTTAAATTGAAAATACCTCCCATGCCATTCTGCTGCTTCCCATAAGCTCATTTTCCTGAACTCAGAAATACTTGCTTAACAACCCTTAAAGTTTTCATGGCAATACATGAAACACTTAGAGAAAATCTAGAGTTCAAAGTGTAAAACGAGAAAAAAAATCCAGACCTCTGTTGGACTTTTTTCTGTCAGTAGTCTTATAATTTGTTGAAATTAATTAAAAATCAGCCATGTTCACAGAGTACCTGTAATCCTATTACTGACCTTGCCCCATACTCTGACCTTCATATTCTGCAGTTTAAAAATAAAATTAAAAAAGCATGGCTGATTTTTAAATAATTTAAGAAATTTAACATTGAAGTCAATGATAAGCGAAGGCATGCTCAGTAAGAACCAACTGTTAGTGTTCTAAATGCCAGACTCACAGCTGTTTGGCTTGTCTAATCAGGGGGCCACACCCATTCTAGCCATTTATTCCATTTTAAATAGGCATGGCTTCCCACAAAGAATCCTGGGAAGTGGAGTTTTTGAAGGGTGCTGAGAGTTGTTAGGAGACTCCTATTCCCCTGACAGAGCGCCAGTGGCCAGAGTGGTTCAACAGTCAGCCCCTCCTCTGGTGGATTATAGCTCTGTGAGGGGAATAGGGTGTCTCCTAACAAATCTCAGCACCCTTCACAAACTAGACATCCCAGGATTCTCTGGGGAAAGCCATGACTGTTTATTTATTTATTATTTATTTATTTTTATTATTTCAATTTATATACCGCCCTTAGCAGAATAGCTCTCAGGGCGGTGAACAAACAAGATAAAATACAATATATCATAGTAAAAAATCACAAAAACATGTACAAACAAACAACAGAAAGCACAACAAAAACGAAATACAACACAAATTAAGAAGGATACATGTTAAAAGTAGAGTAGTTTAAAGTTGAATAAATGGCTGGTGTATACGTGGATGTGGGCAGGGACAGCTTTTGTTTAAATTTGGATGGGAGACTACACCTGTAGAATAAAAAGGTGGGGGAACCCCCCCCAATGATGCTGTTAACAGTGTTTTCTGTTTGGAAAGGAAAGGGTCTTTCCTTCTGCCCAGTGCTCACCCGCCCAGTCTTGAAAGCTTGGAAGTATTTGGTAGCTTGGAAGAATTTTGTACCATGGACCTCTGAGCATATGATGAGTGATGGCAACACCTACAAACATGACAGCATCTCCAAAGATGGAGAACTACATTTTTTGTGTGTGTTGATGTTGTTCTTACTTTGCTTCTTTTCTGTGTTACTACTCTTTCTACAGAGAATCTAACCTAGAAAATTATATTTCTCTCATTATTCATCCTAGAAATTGGTGTCAAATTTATTAATTTCAAAGCCTTGTTATTGGTCAATATATGATGGTGAAGACAGCCATTTGTGTTTCAGATCGGAGGTTATATTCTATTTTGGGTGCATTAATGGTTGAATCTGAAACTGCCATTTGATGTAAACTTAGACTGATTACAGTATGTCACTACTTAAGCAATGACTCTAACTGTTGGAAAAAACAAACTTGGCCTACCCAAGATGCATGTTTTCAGTCTGCTGTGCTTAACCTACTCCACTTAAGGAAAGGTGGGCATGGTCAATTAAAAACATAGAGCACACCTAGAATTTTGCTAGAAAATATTTCACCTCCCACTGTTTTATCTTGTGCAAACTAAGACACTCCTCATGTCCATTGGAGACTATTCTGCAGAACAGTTAATGCCATTATTCCACAATTGTTTTTGCAGATTTTTTAATGTAAATTATGCAACATGTTGCTGTACTTCACATACTCACAGAAACCTAAGCAAAAGAAAATAATTTACTATAGGAAGCTTCACTAAAATTGCAAAGTAAATCAAACACATTTAAAGTGACTATTTGAATTATATCAACTGTCTTAATCAGAGCTTGGAAGATGGCCTCAAAAAGGAATAAATTACCATTACCATTACAATTGTTCTGAAAGGAATACATAACTTTATGTTACTCAAAAGTAATCACTACAATTACACTTAATTTACTTTTAAAAACCCTAGAGTGCCTACAAAGTGCTGGCCTTGGCTGCTGCACACTAAGTCCCTTAAAACAACATTAAAAATAAGCACACATAAACACACACACACACACAGAGAGAGAGAGAGAGAGAGAGAGAGAGAGGAATTCTTTTTATCCATAAGATAGCAGTGGTGGTCTCTCAGTTGGTTAGGGAGGCAGGGAGGGAGGCAGAGGCCACTACTGAGATCTTTGCACATCAGACCAAGTGCAACTCCCCCACACACACACTTTCAGCCAGAGCTTGGAAGTAACTCGTTACAAATAACAAGTTACTTGTTATTTATTATGTTTTTGAGGAATGAGTGGGTAATTTTGTTACATTTTGCTGGTAATAGAATGAGCGGTCATTTCCTTACTTTTGAGCTGCAACTGTAATGTTTCCAGTGTTACTTGGGGGAGAGCAGGGGAAGTCTTCTGCTCCTCTGATTGGTGGACAAAAGACATATGCCTCACACTGGGCTTCTGCACAGAGTTGCTCTTCCCTCATGCACTGTGTTAGAAGGCCACAAGGATGGAGATAGAGAGAAAAGAAATTTCTTCAAAAATGGACGGTGGAGGGAGAAAGCCGGAGGGGAAGGATGAAAGAGAAGGCAGCAGCAGAATGGAGATGAAGAGCTGTGGAGGTGAGTGATGATGTGTGTGAATTAGGGTTTCCAGATGGTGGATCTCCACTCGCCCTCCCTCCCCCCCGCCTGCCTGCAAGCCCGGTCCCTCATTCCCTCACTTGCCCTACTGCCCCCAACCCCCACTCACTCACTCGCTCACTTGCCGTACAGCCACCCACCCCCACTCTCTCACTCCCCTGATCGCTCATTTGCCCTACCACCCCCACCCCCGCTCTCTCACCCCCACTGTCTCACTTACCCTACCACCCCACCCCCTGCTCTCTCACCCCCCTGCTCGCTCACTCCCTCACTCGCCCTACCACCCCCTGCTCTTCCCCCCTCCCCCCTCCCTCACTCACTCACTGAGATCCTTAGAATGATCTCAAGGCTGGAGCTGTGCCCATAGAGCATAGGCCCTGCAGCGACTGAGGTAGTCTATTGAACCCAAAGAAGCAGCTCTCAGGTGTTTTTTTTTTAGTGTATTGCATGGGAAGAGATGAATTTACTGTATTTGAAAATAGTTGATTAATTGCACTACTAGGTTGTATGCTATGTGATCACTTTTTAAAAAGTATATGTAGGAGTGTTCATATTTAAGAGAAGCATCAAGCAGAAGGGTACTTTGTAAATTTGTAAATTAAAAACTTGCACAGTTTTACTACAACAGACAGTGGGCCAAAACTGACTGTACCTAGATTGGTAAGTGTATACATTTGTCCAAAGAGAAAATAGCAGCTGGGAGTCGTGGTGGGTTGTGTTGACCATTGTACTGTACTGTCACTGAGTGTTTTTTTCCATCAGGTCTGGAAAGTTACAATAAGTGTCTGGAGCAGTCTTATCTGCTTTGCTGGCCTGAGAGAGCAGACATCCAAGGCCAGACTGGTTGCCATGGTAATGGGAGATAACAGCTTGGGGAAAAGTTCTAGTTGCTTTCTATTGCTGTTCTGTGCTACGCTGTCTGTGTCTTGTCTCTGAACTGAGAGCTTCTCCTTAAGGGGGGAGAAATGGATCTTTTTGTAATCATGTATCTACTTTAAACGCCTTTGGCCTTATTGTCTTAGTAAAGACTCTTAAAACTTTATCAAGCCTCTGTGATTATTCTTTACCATCTTACATCCAACGTAACGTGTTTGTTTCACGCAAGAACCGCCAAACATCAACATGTTATTTTTATTGGGGAAAACAGTACAGGGAAGAAAGGCTGCATTTTCTCCCCACCCCATCTCCCAGTTCACCACCCTATGGCTTCTATTATGTTTTTGAAAATTCCTGTCATGGACCCCTTAATGCTCACCTCCTCCGCCTCAAATTGCAAAAAGGAGGGAAAGACCTCCTTCAGTCATTGCTGTGTGAGGGGCCTGTTTGTTTGTAAATTGAAAGCTTTGCTGATGACACTAAATTGTTCAGGGCTGTTAAAACAAAAAGGGATTGCGAAGAGCTCCAAAAAGACCTCTCCAAACTGAGTGAATGGGCGGGAAAATGGCAAATGCAATTCAATATAAACAAGTGTAAAATTATGCATATTGGAGCAAAAAATTTCACATATACGCTCATGGGGTCTGAACTGGCGGTGACCGACCAGGAGAGAGACCTCGGGGTTGTAGTGGACAGCACAATGAAAATGTCGACCCAGTGTGCGGCAGCTGTGAAAAAGGCAAATTCCATGCTAGGGATAATTAGGAAAGGTATTGAAAATAAAACAGACAATATCATAATGCCGTTGTATAAATCTATGGTGCGGCCGCATTTGGAATACTGTGTACAGTTCTGGTCGCCTCATCTCAAAAAGGATATTATAGAGTTGGAAAAGGTTCAGAAGAGGGCAACCAGAATGATCAAGGGGATGGAGCGACTCCCTTATGAGGAAAGGTTGCAGCATTTGGGGCTTTTTAGTTTAGAGAAAAGGCGGGTCAGAGGAGACATGATAGAAGTGTATAAAATTATGCATGGCATTGAGAAAGTGGATAAAGAAAAGTTCTTCTCCCTCTCTCATAATACTAGAACTCGTGGACATTCAAAGAAGCTGAATGTTGGAAGATTCAGGACAGACAAAAGGAAGTACTTCTTTACTCAGCGCATAGTTAAACTATGGAATTTGCTCCCACAAGATGCAGTAATGGCCACCAGCTTGGATGGCTTTAAAAGAAGATTAGACAAATTCATGGAGGACAGGGCTATCAATGGCTACTAGCCGTGATGGCTGTGCTCTGCTACCCTAGTCAGAGGCAGCATGCTTCTGAAAACCAGTTGCCGGAAGCCTCAGGAGGGGAGAGTGTTCTTGCACTCGGGTCCTGCTTGCGGGCTTCCCCCAGGCACCTGGTTGGCCACTGTGAGAACAGGATGCTGGACTAGATGGGCCACTGGCCTGATCCAGCAGGCTCTTCTTATGTTCTTATGTTCTTAAAGCTTTTATATATAGCATACTGTGCTTCTGAAGGATTATATAGCAAGGTTTTTTTTTTGAGGTGTAGATATTCTGGAGTGCACCTGAATTTCACTGATTTCAAGGAGACTTAAGTACTGTCATATATTTCTGAACTGAGCCTCCACCCTAACCAGCTGATGTTGCAAGATTTTATTTTATTTTTTGCTTAAAGCATTTATATGCTGCCCTTCAGTTTACCAAAATTCCGAACAAGGTTAAACAGCATGAATACTTAAAATAAAACAGGATTTAAAATAGACCCAACAAAAACAGTAAACACACAGAGAAACAAAAACTTAAGACCGGCAGGAGACGGGAACATCACCCCCAAGGAAAAAGAGTTGGCTGCTTTGTTGCTGTTGGATCGCCTCTCCGCCTTTACCACCTTCTTTGGGGGAGTTGTGTTAATGTGGGTGCTTGCCTGGGTGAGGGAAGCCACATTGGGGCATGTGTCAAGGGAGTGATGGGGGAAGGGTGGGAGGCCAATGTATAGCGAGGCTGGGCGGCAGATGCTGGTGGGGAGCTAGGGGCAGGCCATGTCAGAGAAGAGGAACCAGAGAGAGATGCATAATATCTGTCCCTCGTTCCGGGCCTGTCCAGAACCAACAGACAGCTAGGGGTGGCCAGTCTCCATACTCCGACCTTCGATTACTGCTGTGCAATGCCAGGTCTGTAGCCCTAAAAACATCCCTCATCCATGATATGATTTTAGATGAGGGAGCGGACCTGGCATGTATTACGGAAACCTGGCTGGATGATGCAGCTGCTCCTGTCTTGACTGCCATGTGCCCGGCTGGGTTTTCGTATGCACAGCAGCTGAGGGTCGGTAGTCGGGGAGGGGGAGTGGTGGTTATTTATCGAAGGTCTTTGGTTTTCACCAGACTCCTCTCTGTGAGACCAGGGTGGCAGATTGCATGTACTGGAGGTTGGGCCCAAAGGGCAGTTTAGGGATTCTGCTCGTGTACCGTCCACCCCGCTGCACGACAGACTCCCTGGCCGAGGTGCTAGAAGTGGTCTCGGATGTACGGGTGCAGTCCCCAAACCTTTTGGTGTTGGGGGACTTCAATGTGCATTCGGAGGCCACTCTCACTGGGGCACCTCAGGACTTCTTGGAAACCATGACTTCCTGAGAGCTGCACCTTATTTCTATGGGGCCCATCCATGTAGCCGGGCATGCACTTGACCTTGTGTTTGTCTCGGGAGAGGAGGGAAGTGATCTGAAAATTGGGAATACTTCCATCATACCCTTGTCATGGTCAGACCGCTATTTGGTGAAGGTAGACTTTTCGATGCCACAAACCCTCTGTGGGGGTGGAGGACCCATTAAGATGGTCTGCCCCAGGCGTTTGATGGATCCTGATGGATTCCTGAACGCGCTTGGGGATTTGGAGCAGGCACACAGCCACTCGGCTGATGCCCTGGTGGAAGGTTGGAATACCGCAATCACCGGAGCATTAGACCGGGTGGCTCCGAAACGCCCTCTCCCCCAGAATAGAACTCAGACGGCACCGTGGTTTACCCCACGGTTGTGGGTTCTGAGGCGGGAGGTGAGACGGCTAGAGCGCCGGTGGCGGAAGTCTCGCTCTGATGACGATTGAATACATGTTAGAGCTCCGGCGGCAACCTATCATGTGGCAATAAGGGCAGCAAAAAGAGATTTTTATGCTGCCTCTATTGCATCTGCGGAGTGCTGTCCCAGGAGACTGTTCCAAGTGGTCTGGAGCCTGGTCGGTCCAGTTGCTCCGGAATCGATGGAACATGATAAGGTCACCTGTGACAAATTTGCAGAGCACTTCACGGAGAAAATCGATCGTATCAAAAGTGCTATTCCGTACGCTGTGGATACAGGGAGTGAGCCAGAGGTAACCAGTGCTGCTCTGGTGGTGTGGGATAGGTTCCAGCTTCTTCCTTCTGATGAAGTGGACAAGGTGCTTTCAACCTTAAAGCCAACCACCTGCTTACTTGATCCTTGCCCATCATGGCTCATTATGAGCTGTAAAGATAAACTGGGCGAGGGGATCAAGCTGGTGGTAAATGCTTCACTTGAACAGGGAGTAATGCCATCAGCGCTCAAGGAGGCAATAATAAAACCATTCTTAAAGAAGTCCTCCTTGGACCCTCGAGATTTGAATAACTTCCGCCCAGTTTCAAACTTGCCATTCTTAGGCAAGGCAATTGAGCGGGTGGTGGCAAAGCAGTTGCAAGCGCACTTGGAGGAAGCAGATTATCTGGATCCATTTCAATCGGGTTTCAGGCCTGGACATGGGACTGAAACAGCATTGGTCACCTTGGTAGATGATATGAGGAGGGCATGGGATAGGGGCGAAGGCACCTTCCTTGTCCTCCTCGATCTCTCAGCCGCTTTTGATACCGTTGACCACGGTATCCTCTTGGACCGCCTGGAGAGGTTAGGCATGGGAGGCACTGTATTGCAGTGGTTCCACTCCTTCCTCTCCAGTAGGTACCAAATAGTAGCATTGGAGGAGGAGGTTTCGGACCCTTGGCCTGTCACTTGCGGGGTGCCACAGGGTTCCATCCTCTCTCTGATGTTGTTTAACATCTATATTAAGCCGCTGGGGGCGATCATCAGGAGATTTGGGCTGCAGTGTCATCAGTATGCGGATGACACGCAGCTCTATCTCTCATTTAAATCTTCACCAAGGTTGGCTGTAGAAACCCTGTCCAAGTGCCTGGAGTCAGTGAGTGGCTGGATGGGGAGGAATAAGCTGAAACTGAATCCAGACAAAACTGAGGTACTGTTTGTGGGAGACAAGGGAAGGTTGGGGGATATAGACCTGGTGCTTAATGGGGTTTGTTTGCCCCTAAAAGACCAGGTCTGCAGCCTGGGGGTCATCCTTGATTCCCAGCTGTCCATGGAGGCTCAGGTTTCGGCTGTGAGCCGGGCGGCACTGTATCAACTCCATCTGATATGGAGGCTGCGCCCCTACCTTCCCAACCATCTGCTCCCACCAGTAGTACATGCCCTGGTCACCTCTCGCCTAGACTACGGTAATGCGCTCTACATAGGGTTACCCTTGAAAACGGTTTGGAAGTTGCAACTGGTACAGAATGCAGCGGCTCGCCTGATCAAAAGCAGCTGCCGGCAGGACCATATCACTCCAGTGTTAATGGAGTTGCACTGGATACCGGTTGCTTACCGAGCCCAATTAAAGGTGTTGGTTTTAACCTTTAAATCCCTATACGGTTTTGGACCAGTCTATCTGAAGGAGCGCCTCCAGCATCGGCAAGGATGCCGCTCAACGAGATCAGCCTCAGAAGACTTTCTCTCGATCCCACCGGTTAAAACAGCTAGGCTGGTGAGGACCAGAGGGAGGGCCTTTTCAATAGTGGCCCCCATCCTATGGAATTCTCTCCCAAATGATCTCCACCATGCCCCTTCTCTGATAAGCTTCCGCCGGACTTTGAAGACTTGGCTTTTCCGGCAGGCCTTTGGAATGGGTTAAGTTTTACTGTTGGGTTCTTAAATTTTAATTTTTAATGTTCAATGTATTTTTATCTTGTACGTCGCCCAGAGTGGCTGGTCAACCAGCCAGATGGGCGACTAATAAATATAATATAATAATAATAATAATAATAATAATAATAATAATAATAATAATAATAATAATAATAATAATAATAAATCAGTGGGAATCATTGGCTAAACCAGCTATGCAGAATACTGGAAGTCCTAGTAAATAGAAACATCTCCTAGTGAGCAAAGAACATAAAACTCAGTGCTCGGAGCCATCCCCATGACACCAAAGTTGGTACTAACCCCCTTCTCTCAATTCCTCCCAAATTCCTTCTCAAAACGTACAGCTTTGGTCCTCCTCCACAAATGAAACACAATCTACAGTATGTGTAACTGAAAGTGCTTGTCCTCATCCTTTGTTATCTTTGTTACTCTCCCCCTGCTATCTCCCCAACTGCTTGTTTGCTTGATTGCTTGTTTATATTAATATTTTTTTAGATGCACTATTCAAGGTGGCTGGTGAAATTTAAATTATAAGCTTCTCAGGGAAGGGGCTCAGTGGAGGCTGGCCCATTAGGGCAAATGGGCCACTGCCCCACCAATCTCAATCCACCCTCAGCCCCCACCTGCCTGCCTTCTCACTTACATCTGGTCCAGGGGGTGGCCCTGGCTGTCAGCTTCCTCCTCCTCAGTCTCACTGTTGTCCCTTGTAGAACTCAGAGCTTGGAAGTAACTCATTACAAATAATGAGTTACCTGTAATTTATTACTTTTTTTAGAAATGAGTGGGTAACTTCATTACATTTTGCTAGTAATAGAACGAGTAGTCATTTCCTTACTTTTGAGCAGCAACTGCAATGTTTCCTTCGTTACTTTTGGGCGTTCTGTGGAAAAAGGGGAAGTCTTCTGCTCCTCTGATTGGTGGACAAAAGACATGTGCCTCACACTGGGCTTCTGTGCAGCATTGCTCTTCCCTCGTGCTCTGTGTTAGGAGGCCACAAGGGAGGAAGTGGAGAGCCAGACGGTCTATGGAGTGGAGAGAGAGAGAAAATTGCTTTAAAAAGGTGGGAGGAGCTGACCTTTTTGGGACATTTTCCCCTCAACTAAAATCTACCCTCCTGTAACTTAAGCCCATTAGATCCAGTCCTAACCCAGAGGTCTTTGTACTCTTCTATGTGGCAACCCTGGAGTTACTTGAAGACTACCATCATGTACCCCCACTCAAGCCTTTTCCAGAATAAACCTACCCAGTTCACTTAATATTTCATCATATAACTTGTTTTTCAAACCCCTGATGATCTCCATTTTTGTCCTCTGAACCCATTCCAATTTGTCTAGCTCAGCACCCAGAACTTGATGCAATGCTCCAACTGAGGCCTGACTAGTGCAGAATTATGTGAACATTTACTTCTTATGACTTGCAAACTCCAGTTCTAATGAATGCAGCCTAAAATTCATTTTGCCTTTGTGCTCCCACTGGGGTGAATGGGAGCTTCCCCCCAAGCAAACTACAGGGCAGCAGTGATGCAGTTCAGGACTCAAAGGGCTAAATGCTTCCACTACCACACCAGGGTCCCAACCTATGTCAGACCCCCACACTGGCTATTTGTGAAAGAAAAAAAGTGCATTCAAGGACAAACCATATGATTAATGTCATGTGTAGATTAAATTGGCCCTCAGTGGCTCTTTCTGCCTGCTTGTCTTGTCCCTGGTTCTACTACCCTCTGTGTGTGTGTGCTTGTTTTAGGCTACTTAGATGTGCAGCAGCCAAGGCTAGCACCTTGTAGGCATTTTTTTAAAAAGTAACTAAAATGTAACTGTAGTGATTACTTCTGAGAAAAAGTAAAGTAATCAGTTACTTTCAGAGCAATTGAAATTGTAATGGTAATTACTACTTTCGGGGGTCATGTAACTCTAACTGTAATTTATTACTTTTTAAAAGTAATCTTCCAAGCTCTGCTCTCAGCCAGTCAGCATAATCTCTCTCACTCAGCCACCTCAAAGACCCTGCCCTGCCAAAACTAAGGGACACTCACCCAAGCAAACATTTTCCCCTGAGATGCAAAAGAGTTAAAAAAACTGCAGGTGCAGCAAAGTAGCAGGCAGGGTGGTGGAGGCCGCTTTACGTGCCAAGTGCAAACACAGTATGCACACACACAGATTGTCATCTTTCACCTCCACAGTTCTTTACCTCCATTCTTCTGCTGCCTCATTCTCCTTTATCCATGTTCTTGCCCTCTGACTCCTTTCTCCCTCCACTCCATTCTTCTCCACCACCATCCATTCTTTTAAACAATTGTTTTCTCCACTCAACCTGTCTCGCTCTCCACCTTCTCCCTCGTCGCCTCCTACCCACCCTCAGAACATGAGGGAACAGAGATGCTGCACAGAAGCCCAGTTTGAGGCACACGATTTTCATCCACAAATCAGAGGAGCAGAAGACTTCCCCTGCTCCCCCCCAAAAAAAAGTAATGCTGGATTCATTACAATTACTCCTCAAAAGTAATAAAATTACTACTTGTTCTATTACAATCAAAATGTAAAGGAATTACCCACTTGTTCATCAAAAAAGTAATAATTACAAGTAATTCATTTTTTGCAACTAATTACTTCCAAGCTCTGGTCTTAATATTGTTGCTTCCTCCCTGCTAAAACAAGATCAGCACAGCACATGTCTTGTTTCTGTTACTTGGGCTGATTGCACGTGTTGCCACCACTCACCATATGCTCAGAGGCACATGTTACCAAATTCTTCCAAGCTACACAACAAATGGATTGGACTGTGAAAAACCAACCCAAATTGTGTTGCATTTTGACAACTTTGTAGGGCAGTAAAATATCTCAGAGAGGAGGTCAGGTCTCCTGCTTCCCTGGTGCATTCACTATAGCTGCCCAATTTCTCTGCTTTTTAAAGTTTGATAGAAATATCTGTTGGCTATGGGTACATTCTTAAATCACAAGGGTTTGTGCCTATTAGTGAATAGGGACATGGTTATGTGGGCTGTCATGACAAGCTCCTGTATTTCACATTTCAAAAAATTGCCACTAAATCATTGGGAATTAATTATACTTGGACCTCTTGTAACTATTGTTAATAATGATCCAGTAACATTGTTTAGATGGCCATCATCTTGGCATAAAGGACTACTAACTATGATAAAATGTAGAAAGTGGCACAGAATCTTGTATTTTGGAAAAAAAAGTATCTTGGGGGAGAAAAGCTGGAAATATGAATGGTCTGCAAAAATAGCTGCTTAGTTCCAAGCTTTAACGTGACACTTCAGGATTTTTCTTTTAAGTTTTCATCTATGTGAGGCTGAGAAAAAGTGATGGAGATTGACAGGCAGAGGAAGTGGCACTAGGATGACATGAAGCTGTCAAGGGGGGGAAATCAGCTTCAAACAAAAGCAAACATTAGGAAAGTTCAACTTATGAATGGTGCTTCCAGCCGGTAACAAAAGAGCCACAAGGCCTTTTCCTCTCTGCAGCTGCTGGTAATGCAGAACACAGTGCCATTGAAGAGGAAGGACACCTGCTTACAGTTGCAATGAGAAGGATTATATGATTCCAGCCAGCCATGGTCAACATAGTATTTATATGAATGGTACTTGATTTCCGGTCTTATACCATGCATTTCATCAACCTTTTTCCAATTGGATAAGCATTGTAACATGTGATCCTGCACCTGAAGTCTGAAGGTGGAATGGTGCAGCTCTTCCTGAACCATGTGGTTCTGATGACTGCATAGCTTGGTTGCAATCCCTCTTTCTCAAACATCACTTCTACAGCCTTTTTTAAAAAGAGTTTTAAAAAAATCATCCTGAATTATCACATCGATATCTGATCACGGTGCATGTGTGTGTGTGAATAAAGTCATGCAGTATATGTGTAAGCGTGAATAACTGCATATTCTCTTTATCACTTTGTAGCCCTGTGCAGATAATTACAAGCATAATACACTGAATGGATGGAGGCTATTATTGTTGTTGTTGTTATTAATATTCTTTTATTACCTGCCCTTCACTCAGAAGGTCACAATAATTTTAAAATAAGGCATTAAAACAATTAAAAACACTCCAAAAATAGGGTCGGTCCATAAAAATATACATCTCAGGTTAATGAGGTGTCTTCAACATTCACTACAATGAAGTTGCCAGATGCACCTCAGTGGGGAGAGAGTTCCACAACTTTAGGCACCCCCATAGATAATGTCCTCTCCTGCCCCCCTGAGCTTCTGAGGGTGGCAGAACTACCAAAAGGGCCTGTAAGGAAGGAGGCAATATTTCAGATATTTGGGTCATAAGTCATTTAGGTCTTTAAATACTGATGTGAGCACCTTGAATTGGGCCTGGAAACAAATTGGTAACCAATTATGCCAATTATCTGCATGCGACTTATCAGCTGACCATAAGAAAAGTCTGCTGGATCAGGCCAATGGCCCATCTAGTCCAGCATTCTGTTTTCACAGTGGCCAACCAGATGCCTATGGGAAACCCACAAGCAGGATCTGAGCACAATAGCAGTCTCCCTCCTGCAGTTTCCAGCGATTGGTATTTAGAAGCATATTGCCTCTGACAGTGGAGGCAGAACTTAGCCATCAAGGTTAGTAACCTTGTTCTCCATGAATTTGTCTAATTCAATCATCAGGACTTGCAAAACACTGCGTTTTGCCCATTGTGTTTTGGTTTCAAACTGCACGGCAAAAATGAGTTAGTAGATGTCATTGTGATAGCTCACACACACACACAAACACACACACACATATCAAACTTGGCTCACAGGGAGTAGGGGACATAATAATCTGGTCCAATAGCTGGATCCAGTTTCCCACCCTGCCATAAGTAGATTATACTGCTGGTGGACAGATTGAGACTAATGGAATCCACTGGATTCCTGAATACCCTGGGGGAGTTTCCAGTAGATAGAGCAGGTAACCCTGATGAAGCCCTTGTTATGCCATGGAACAATGAGACACATCAGGTTTTAAACACAATTGCCTCTGAACCTCCTCTCCAGCACTGTGGAGCCCAGTTTGCACCTTTGTACACCAGTGAGCTAAGGGCAATGAAACAGGCTGGACAATGGCTGGAGAGCAAGTGGTAAAAGACATGCTGTGAGGCTGATTGGGCACACGTAAAACATCATAACCATGCCTATTTTTGACAGTAAGAGGGACGAAGAAGGCCAACTTTTCTGCCTCCATTGCATCCTTAAGTAGCTGTCCAGTGGAGTTTTTTGGTATTGTCAGAGGACTGTTAACATCAACTCCAGGAAATGAAGTTTTAGACCCTTCAGAAGCCCACTGTGAATTGTTTGCAAGGCACTTTGAGGGTAAAGTTGCTCACCTTCATAACAATCTTGATGCCCCATCTACATCTACTGTAGTCCCCAGTAAAGTGTCTTCTTCAGATCAGTTTCAGTTGATGCAGCCTGATGACATGGACAAGGTTCTTGTGACAATGCAGAAAGAAAAAAAGGGGGGAAACCCCAAGATGCCGAGAAATATGGCTTGTAAAAGTATTCCAAATCCGTTTATTGAAAGGAAACGAGCCATAGGCTTTGGAATACTTTTATGGGAGGCGATTGAGAGGATTGCGGTGCAGCACCTCCCTCTTTCGTTGTTGTTGTTATGTGCCTTCAAGTCGATTACGACTTATGATGACCCTATGAATCAGTGACCTCCAAGAGCATCTGTCATGAACCACCCTGTTAGATCTTGTAAGTTCAGGTCTGTGGCTTCCTTTATGGAATCAATCCATCTCTTGTTTGGCCTTCCTCTTTTTCGTAGAGACCTTATCCTAATACGTGGTTGCACTGGAATTGCTTTTTAAAATGCTTTTAAAGTTGTTTTTTACAGATGTTTTAAAGATGTTTTGTTTTCATATGTTTTTAAAGATGTTTTGTTTTCATATGTTTTAAAGTGCCACCCTGGGCTCCTTTTAGGAGGAAGGGTGGGATATAAATTTAATAATAAAAATAATAAAATAATAGTGCCTTGTGCATAGGACCCATGCAACTGCCAGTTGTGCACTCATAGATTCTGAAACAGATCCTGCAACAGATTTTGTGATGCATGCTTGGAAGCTGTAATAATTCCATTCCACGTGTCCAGTGTACCCTGACTGCATCTGTGCAGAGTTTTTATCTACTTGCTTTTTTCCCAGTCCTTAATGTGAACTTTGTGTGATATACAAGTATACATTAGTTTAATAAAAGACATTACCTGATCACTTTGTTTCTGACCACTGCATCTGGTGTATCCTAACACTTAGTGGAGTGCAAGGGGGTTTCTGTGGCTACTTCCTCTTCTAGTTTTATCGGCAGTACATTGCACTTTGGATTCTTTACTAAGTTCCTGCCATACATACGCAGGTTCACAAACAGTAAGCCATAAACCTACTACAGGAGTAAATCTTATTAATTTCAACAAGCTTCACTTGTAAGCAAGCATGCACAGGATTGGGCTGCAAAACATATGCTTTCTTCCTCAAGGGGGCATCAAAATAACCTCACTTCTTTTGCAACTGTTTTGAGCCAAAATGACGGGCAATTGAAGCACCAGTTAGTTTTAGATAACTATGAAATTGATAAGAAGCCAATTCAGTAAAGTTAATGGCTAGAGTGTTTTGCTCTTTGCAACAGACCAGCATAATTGATGATGTGGCACCTACAGACTGTTAGAATTACAGGTTAGTTGTTGTGAAAACAGATAACATGTTTCCACTGCAGGCTTTTGTTAATGGAACGTGAAGAGAAAAAAGCAAGAAGATTCAGTACTAATTACAGGTATTGCTGAACTCATAGTCTCTTGTCTCTACTTCTACTGCTGCTGCTATTACTGTACTTGGCTCTGCAACCTTTTCTACTCAACTCTGTTACCTCTACTCTACCTCTACTTTTGTTGGGTGTACTCAGCTCCGTTACTTTCCTTATTGACATACAGTATATGCCCTAAAGTGCTATATTACATTCTATGTAACTGTTTAATTTTACATGTCTGAAAATCAGAAGAGTACATCAGAGCTTATTTGGCATATTGGTTGTTTGATTCCATGCAATGAGGTCAAATTAAGTAACTTAGTAGGATCTTTATAGGTTCAAATCATTTCTCCATTATTATCATTATTATTCCCAAGAGGAAATACATACAAATGCAGATTTATTTAATAGAATTATAGAATAGTAGGGATGGAAGGCCATCGAGTCCTGCTCAATGCAGGAATCCAAATTAAAGCATACCAGACAGGTGGCTGTCCAGCTGCCTCTGGAATGCTTCCAGTTTTGGAGAGCCCACCACCTCCCTAGGTAATTGGTTCCATTGTGATACTGCTCGAACAGGACATTTTTCCATATGATCAGCTGAAATCTGGCTTCCCGTAACTTGAGCCCATTATTCCATGTCCTGCACTGTAGGATGATCGAGAAGAGATCCTGGCTCTCCTCTGTGTAACTCAAGTACTTGAAGAGTGCTGTTATATCTCCCCTCAGTCTTCTCTTCTCAAGACTAAACATGTCCAGTTCTTTCAGTCTCTCCTCATAGGGCTTTGTTTCCAGTCCCCTGATCATCCTTGTTGCCCTCCTCTGAACCTGTTCCAGTTTGTCTGCATCCCTCTTGAAGTGTGGTGTCCAGAATTGGATGCAGTACTCAAGATGAGGCCTAACCAGTGCTGAATAGAGGGAAACTAGTACTTCATGCAATTTGGAAATTATACTTCTGCCAGTGCAGCCTAAAATAGCATTTGTCTTTTTTGTGGCCACATCACACAGTTGGCTCATATTCAGCTTGTGATCAACAACAATCCCAAGATCCTATTTGCTATACATTATCAGCATCCCTTATCTATTTATTTTCTCACCCACCCAACTCCAATACAACAGTCACTCTTTCACACAGGCACACAATATTCATATATCACTCACACAGAGAATACAAACAAGTCACACAACTTATTCACATACCCCATTCACTTCATCCCATCCTGTTTCTGCATTAATTTGTGTTTTATTTTTTAAAAATCACATCTACTAATATATTTTTACCACATTTTCTTACAAAATAAATATTTCTAAATGTATTTTGTCTCAAAGTGTTCCTTTTTAAACATATTTTATCCTGCAATAAGCATTTTAAAACATTTTCAGCTGAGAACTGCATTGCAAAGTTCCTAGCAGTGTGAAACCTGAGGGATATGTTTCATTTCTCACATTCGTCCAGGAAAGCAGCATTTCTAACTTGAACTTCCATAGCTGGTAGTTTTTATTATTCAGCTTTGCAATTCCCAATTTAAAGTCTGTGCTACTTTATTCAAGTCACTGTTTACAGTAGCAGTGTTTCTGGGTCCATCACCTGTTAGCAGAGTGACTTGAATAAAGCAGACAGAATCCAGAGAGACAAGAAATCTTGATAATACTTTACTGAATAAACTGAACATGAACAGGGTATAACTTGAGGAGAAATAAACAGAGAATTTCATTGTTCTCAGGTCAGGTCTGGTACACAGCAGCAAGATACTCAACAACTAAACATACAGGTGAAAGCACCTTCAGAACCACACAGCCAATCAGTGAAGATCACACCATTATGCCTGGTTGCTAAGCAACATCTCTACCTGTCCACCTCTTGGCTAGTTGATTTTAACACTAACAGAATTGACTCTTAGGTTATAAACTGAATTATCCCTGCTGTTGTACTTCCAACATGGAATAGGTTTGTACACATCAGAATTTGCAAAGATCAAATTCATCAACCATCCTCAGTGGCATTCAGGCATAACCATGTCAAAAGCCCAACATGTCTTGCATGACAAGTGCTTCAACAGGGTAACTTGCCTATCTACTGGAACACACACACACACATGACATTGAGGAGTCCATTGAATTCCATTAGTCTCTGTGGGCAGGCCATCTTAATCTGTCCACCACTTCTGCAGGGGAAGATTGGAGCTATAGTCCAGACTGCACCAGGAAGTGATCTGACTATGACAAGAGGGTGACATCTACCACTACCATTATTTCCAGACCACCACTTTCTCCATCTTGAGCAAAAACTACATTGAGGGTGTGCATTGCCCTATGTATCAGATCAGTGACAACTTGAGACAGCCCCATGCTCATCCTGTGAAGTCCACATAGACAGGAGCCCCAGATGCACATAGAGGGGGTGGAGGTTATATTAACAACATGCAGTAGAAATGAGCATCAAATGCACACATATCAAGGACTTTCCTCTTACTCATCAACTATTTGATGGGAAGTAACAGTTAGATCAACATGAGGTGTTGCAATCTGCACAGCTGATTTCCAACTGTCAATATGCCAGTATTCCAAGGGGAAAGATACCTGCAATTCAAGGGATACTCCCCATGCTTAAGGTTGTGCTCTAGAGCAGTGTTCTTCAACCTTGAGCATCCAGATGTTGTTGGACCACACCTCCCGTCAACCCCAGCCAGCTTAGCCAATGGCCAATGATAATGGCACTTGTAGTCCGACAATATCTGGGAACCCAAGGTTGAAGAACAGTGTTCCAGAGCAGCCTTTCCCAACCTTTGGGTCCCCAAATATTGCTGGACTACAGTTCCCATAATTCCTGACCATTAGTCATGCTGTCTGGGGCTGATGGGAGTTCTAGTCCAGCAATGTCTGGGGACCCAACCATTGGGAAAGTCTGCTCTAGAGTGTAAAATGGGGAACATGAACAATTGCTATGCAACACACCTTACAGAAGTCAAACATCTGGGATTGTCATTGTCGTCTTTTAATTAAAAATGTATATTGATTGCCAGCATTTTAATATAAACAATTAAAGGAATACTGCACCCTTGAAAAACAACGAACAAAACTCCAGCATGTTTTTCCAACGTTAAGCAATTTATCTTGCTAAAGGCTACATATTTAGAGCAGGAAAGCACTCCAGCTAGATTGATACAGTTGTTGTTTCAGCGCTTGTCCAAATAGCCTTTTATATTGCAATCAAGTAATAGATACAAGATTGACAAGTTACAAAGAAAAGGAGCTTTCAGTCAACAAACAGACTAAAATCCATTATTGCAGTGTGTGCACTGTGTCCTAGACTTGTAAACACACCTTCATTGATCCCATAGAAAGATAGTAATATCTCCCCTAGTATGGCTCAATCAAGATGCTTTTCACAAAGAAAAAGTGCAAACAGTATTGAAAAAGCAGAAAAAGACTGATGTTACAGTCAAACAGTAAATAATGGTTGGTGTTGAGAAACCTATCTATAACCTCTCAAACTCCTGTCAAGTGGAATGAAAGTTATAACCTCTCTATTACACATACAAAAGATCAAAACCACAAGTAACGAGTTTGTCTTCATTTTGTTGTTCACGTTTTACCAGCTGAGCAAATCAATGAGAAAAAGAATCTCATTTTCTAGTTGGGCAGAATGCGTGTCTGAGAAATAGTCAAATGTCTTAGAAAAATATTTATTATTCAGAATTTTCTTTAAAGTACATATAAGAAAGACAACAAATGTGGTGCACAACCTGGAGAGTTAGGTGTGGATCTGAAAAAAAAAGGATGTTCAAATACCTGCTTTGGTGGAATCCAAAGTTCTGGACATCACCAAACAACTGTATTCAAAACACTGGGCAAATGCAAAAAATGATGGTTGAATTAGATTTAGGGGGATTGCAACTGGCTTTCATAGAATTGCCTAGCTGCTCAGGTTATCAACTTGTTTTGGACAGGGCTTTGTGCCTTTAACATCTGCATGGCAAGGCAGAAATTCAACAGCTAGATCTTTTCCCCAACATGGAGAAAAATGTTGGCCAGCCTACCAGCTGGAAGCACCAACATTTGTACCATATACACTACTTCCAGGGCTGGTCCATACTTGCTTGTACACCTTTTGACTCCTTCTCTATACTTTTACTGAAAGCTGAATTAATTGAGTCTGGCAGGGGACTATGCTTAAGTGATGGAAGATGATATGAAAGTCCTGTCTCTGGCATTAGACTAGTCATGCCCCATACATACAATAAAGTCATCACTGGATGTTGCACTTAATAGGTTTTTGGTGTACACCCAAGATGGAATGGTGTGGTGTGGTCCTTATTCTAAGTACTAATTCAATTTTAAAAAATGGTTTTGCTGGGAGAAATCTATTCCTGTGTCCAGAGACTGTCATTTTTGTTTCTATTATGTTTCACAGACTTAAAATCCAGAAAAGGAATGGCCAGAAATACACGTCCTTATCACATTTGGGGTTTATGTAAAAACCTTGTAAACTCCCTAAAGAGTTTATGGGGATGGGAGCTCTTACAAAATTTCTCTTGATCTGTACAAACCTTCTCCTCCCAGAATATTTTCCATTACAATGGAAAATCACTAACTGCTCTGCCACTAATGAAAAATATAGCAAAGAAAAACTTCTTTCTCCTCATTTAGCTCTTTAGTCCTTTCTCATGTAGCTTACTTGTCTGTAAAACAAACAAACAGAATAGGAATTTTCCCACCAAGTGTCTAATGCTAAGAAATATGTTCATCTGTAGAAGGGAAAGGGTACAATGTGCATTCACAGTGTGCTTCAATTTATGACACGTTGTTGAAAATGCTAAGAAAATTAATATCCATATTAGTGTGTATGCAAATCATTCACATTGTCATGATTAAAATAGCCATGCTGCATCTTTTGACACATGGATTTTATTCCCCAAATTAGACAGAAACTACACAATGTGACATGCATTAAAATTGTATCTGTAAAGTTTGCCCGAGTCAGGCTAGAGTGCTGATGAGGATTAGATTCCAGTCTGCTGTGATTAAGTTTCATTTGAACTTTATATTCTTTTTAAAAAATGAATACCTGAAATTTGAAGTGTTTATTTTATGCATTAGTTCTTCTGCATTGAGAGCAGAATAAATGTCAAAATAACTGAGGTCATTTGAATGTAAATCCACAATCATTTGTTTAATTTTGTATTTTTTTTAAAAAAAACCTTAAATATTGGACAGGTTCACTTTAGCTCTTCAGCATCAGCTACTGAGATGTGTTGTTTAGATTTTTCTTTGACACTTGGTAAAATACAAACCCTATTTTGGAACTAAGTAAAACTCTTTCATTAAAATTTCCAGCTGGCTATGAAAAACAAAAACTCTCTTCTAATTTTACAATCCATACATCATTATTCCATTTCATAACTAAGGCTTTCAAGAAATAATCTGCAGATGATATTGAAATATTCACAAGGAATTCAGTGTTTAGTAATAAAACAAAATTAGATATGAAAATTGCACTTCCCTTCAGCAAGCTAAACTATTAAGGGCCTTACTCTAAGAGAGTTTTATGGCCATCTAGATCCATTAATTTATAGCAGGTTTAGCACATAATCTATATGTGCATATGCAATGAGTTTACTATTTTCAACACAGACCCTCACAGGCAGTAATCTACTGCACAAAGTCATCAAATATAATTTACTTAAATTGTCAGCCTTTTTTGTTCTACAGTGTCTTCCTCAGAAGAGATCGACAGAAAGATAGCATCTGAATTACCCTCATCCTAGTTCTGCAAGCCCCTGTAAAGGTTTGGTCCATCTTGATTGACATTCAATATTCTACATTGATACCTTGTAATAATATTCTATAAATGGACAAGTGGAGATTCAAATAAATTCATGGATCTCTCTCTCTCTCTCTCTCTCTCTCTCTCTGTGTGTGTGTGTGTGTGTGTGTGATGCTTTTGCCCATTCCTGCTTCACTCTCTCACACACATACCTGTAAACACTACTCATAACAAATAATCATATACACACTGTGAAAACACATCATTCACATATCATTCTCACACATCCACAGCAATCACATAAACAGTCCAACAACTGACAGACACTTTCATAGTTCTGCCTGCTTTCCTTTCCACCACCAAACAGCTCCATCTGCCCCTTGGCCTTGTGTACTGTTTCTTTTTTAAAAAATACCTACTTATAAATTATTGGAATGTTCCTGGCATTTCCATAACAGCTCAGCAGCTGAGCCAATGGCTACTAGTTTGGTCTCATTTCAAACAACTGAAGTCAATACAGCCAATAGCTACAGAAATTTAAAGGACTGCAGCCTACATTTCCTTCAGATGTTTGTTTTTTCCTTTTATCAAGTGTATCTGGTGGGGTGTTAATTGACAAAATGACAAGTTTAATGTAAATCTTTGTGCTCTGTGTTTTCATTTGATACTTCAAGCAATTATCTAAAGCAATTGTGTGCATCATAAGAGATTGTCTAAATTTGACGACTTTGCCAATAAATAATATACAGATACCCCAAAAGAATTCAGTTAGTTGATTCTGTTAATCTTCCTTTTTACAACATTATGTATTAGGTGTGTGTGTGTGTGTGTGTGTGTGTGTGTGTGTGTGTGTGTGTGTGAGAGAGAGAGAGAGAGAGAGAGAGAGAGAGAGAGGGAGAGAGTACAGTGGAGGAATTCTCTACCTGCTACCCATAATTTCCTGTACCATCCAATTAAGGTGATCCATAGATGGAAAATTGTCTTGGGCTCAGAAGATGAACTACATCAAGTCACATTCATCTTTCTTCTAGCTGCTCAAACACCTGCTATGCCATCATCGCCAAAAGTGGAAAGAGAGCATACTTTGACCCTCTATTACCAGAGCTTGGAAAAGTTACTTTTTTGAACTACAACTCCCATCAGCCCCAGCCAGCATGGCTACTGGATTGGGCTGATGGGAGCTGTAGTTCAAAAAAGTAACTTTTCCAAGCTCTGTCTATTACAGAGGAATGGATCTGAGAATGTGTTCCTTAAGATACTCAATTCCCAAGCATAAATCCTTCCAACCTTTTGGGGTGGGGAACGGTGTTAATCCATAGAATCATAGAATAGTAGAGTCAGAAGGGACCGATAAGGCCATCAAGTCCAACCCCCTGCTCAATGCAGGAATCCAAACTAAAGCATTCTTGACAGATGGCTGTCCAGCTGCCTCTTGAATGCTTCCAGTGTTGGAGAGCCCACTACCTCACTAGGTAATTGGTTCCATTGTTGTATGGCTCTAACAGTTCCTGATGTTTAGCTGAAATCTGGTTTCCTGTAACTTGAGCCCATTATTCTGTGTCCTCCACTCTGGGACAATCAAGAAGAGATCCTGGCCCTCCTGCGTGTGACAACCTTTCATGTACTTGAAGAGTGCTATCATATCTCCCCTCAGTCTTCTCTTCTTCAGGCTAAACATGTCCAGTTCTTTCAGTCTCTCCACATAGGGCTTGGTTTCCAGTCCCCTGATCATCCTTGTTGCCCTCCTCTGAACCCGCTGCAGTTTGTCTGCATCCTTCTTGAACTGCAGAGACCAGAACTGGACGCAGTGCTCAAAATGAGGCCTAACCAGTGCTGAATAGAGGGGAACTAATACTTCACGCGATTTGGAAACTATACTTCTGTTAATGCAGCCTAATATAGCATTGAACCTTAATGCAGCCACATGGACTGTTCGCTCATATTCAGCTTGTGATCAATGAAAATTCCAAGATCCTTCTCACATGTCATATTGCTGAGCCAAGTATCCCCCATCTTATAACTGTGCATTTGGTTTCTTTTTCCTAAGTGTAGAACTTTGCATTTCTCCCTGTTGAATTTCATTCTGTTGTTTTCAGCCCAATGCTCCAGCCTATCAAGGTCCCTTTGAATTTTGTTTCTGTCTTCCACGGTATTAGCTGTGCCCCCCAATTTTGTACCATCTGCAAATTTGATAAGCATGCTCTGTACCTCCTCTTCCAAGTCATTAATAAAAATGTTGAAGAGCACTGGGCCCAGAACTGAGCCTTGTGGTACCCCATTCGTTACTTCCGCCCAATTTGAGAAGGAACCATTGATAAGCACTCTTTGAGTACGATTCTGGAGCCAACTGTGGATCCACCTGATAGTTGTTCCATCCAGCCCACATTTAGCTAGCTTGCTAATCAGAATATTAGGGGGCACTTTGTCAAAAGCTTTGCTGAAGTCAAGATATGTTATGTCCACAACATTCCCAAGGTCTACTAGGGAGGTTACCCAATCAAAAAACAAGATTAGTTTGGCAGGATTTGTTCTTCATAAATCCACGTTGGCTCCTAGTAATCACTGCATTGTTTTCAAGGTGCTTACAGATTGACTGCTTTATAATCTGCTCCAGAGTTTTTCCAGGAATTGATGTTAGATTAACTGGTCTGTAGTTCTCTGGTTCCTCCTTTTTGCCCTTTTTGACGATAGGGACAACATTAACTCTCCTCCAGTCATCCAGCACTTCATCAGTCCTCCATGATTTCACAAAAATAATAGACAGAGGTTCTGAGAGTTCTTCAGCCAGGTCCTTCAATACTCTAGGATGCAGTTTATTGGGCCCTGGAGATTTGAACGCATTCAAAGTGATTAAGTATTCCTTGACCATTTGTCTATCAGTCTCAAGCTCCAATCCTGCCCCTTCTACTTTATGTTTCCCGGCAGGGTCATAGACCCTTTTTTGGGAGAAGACTGAGCCAAAGTAGGAATTGAGCACTTCTGCCGTTTCTTTGTCATCTGTTGTCATTTTGCCATCCTCATTGAGTAGCTGTGCCATTTCTTTTCTCTGTCTTTTACTATGAACATACTTGAAGAAAGCTTTTTTGTTGCTTTTAGCATCTCTCGCTAACCTCAGCTCATTCTCAGCTTTAGCCTTCCTGACACCATCCTGGCAATTCCGTGATACCTTCCTGTACTCTTCCTTTGTGGCCTGGCCTTCTTTCCACTTCCTGTATTTGTCCTTTTTTGTTTTCAGGTCATCTCTAAGCTTTTTGTGAAGCCACATCGGCTTCTTCTGTAGTTTCCCCTCTTTTTTCCTTGTTGGAATTGCTTGCCATTGCGCTTTTAAAATTTCCTTTTTTAGAAACTCCCACCCATCTTGGACTCCTTTTCTCATTAGGGTGGCTTGCCATGGAACCGTACTTACAATTGTTCTGAGTTTATTAAAATCTGCTTTCCTGAAGTCCAGGGTGCGCATATGGCTACTCTCAGCTTTTGCTTCTGTTAAATTCAAGAATTCAAGTATGGTGTGGTCACTTTCCCCCAGAGTTCCAGAACTGCCACTTCATCCACCAAATCATCTCTATTGGTTAGAATCAAGTCCAGGTTAACTGATCCTCTGGTTGCTTCCTCCACTTTCTGTAGGAGAAAGTTATCTCCAACACAAGTCAGATATTGCTTGGAGGGGGCCGTGTTTGGCAGAATTTGTCTCCCAACAGATATCAGGATAATTGAAGTCCCCCATTACTACTATATCATGCCTCCTTGAAACATTGGCAATTTGCTTTTCAAAAGTTACATTCTCGTCTTCTCCTTGATTAGGTGGTTGGTAGTTGACTCCAAGCACCACATTCCTTTTCTTACTTGCCCCATTAATTTTAATCCAGATACTCTCGGTGGAGCTACCAAACTCATCTTCCTGTATTTCTGTGCAGGGATATATATTTTTAACATATAGCACGGCTCCACCTCCCTTTTTATTCCTTCTGTTCTTTTTGAGCAAGAGTGACTGCTTGTCTCTGCAAAAGAAAATCTTATCACGGTAGAGACCCACTCCCTTACTGCCATGAAGTTCAGAGCTATACTACACTATAGGAAAGAATTATGCCTTCCTGTATCCAACCAGTTTTGAAATTTTCTTTGAACTTGTCCAAAAAGTTATAAAAACTGGGTTTCCATTTCCACTCTTGCTGAAAGTCTGTCATGCTGCCAGTTTGGAAGCTGGAGGCTAGCTCCATTCTCCTCCCTTGCTTTTCCTTTACCGTCTCTGTTTCCTGTTCCTCCAGATCCCCATTTCTTTCAGCTCCTCAAAAGACCTCTTCAGGGCCCTCCTTCAGTTCCTATTTCTCTGGATTGCTGCTTGCTAAAGCAGAGTTCCTTGTTCCAGCTACTTCCAAAGTGCTTTTCAGGGCAACTTCTTCCTTGCTTTCCTTGCTGTTTCCTGCCTAACCCAATGCTACTTATTCAGTGTGCCCCAGTACTATTTCTTCAGGATTACTCACTGGGGCTGTGAAAGGTGTATTTTGATCCCTATCCTATCTTCTTTCCCTACAAACTGTGGCATTCACATCTGCTTCTTTCTCTCACTCTCATGTATGTGTGCGTGCCTGTATTTTAGACAAGTATTTTGGTCTTTCCCTAATCCAGCCATCCATTAAGACTTCAAGACTTCTAAGATTCTTGACTCTTGCTCTAGAGAGAGGCTGCAGTTAATCTTGCAGCCTCTTGCATCAGCTGCTGGCTTGGTCAGGAGGCATAAAAGCCCAGCTGCCCTTGGGTGGTGGGTCTGCCCCCGGCAGGGTCACCACTGAAGGGGCAACACCAAAGGGGATTGCCCCGTGGGGAGCCCCAAGGGCGAGGGTGCTACCCCCTTTTATTACCTTTTTTTAAAATATGTTTTATTATTTTTATGGTAAACCAATCTAGAGGAGATTGGTGGTGGGGAGCTGTGGGGAGGGCGTGTGGTGCATGTGTAGTTCCTGCACAGTGTGAGAGCCTGTGCAGTGAACTGAATGATAGAAGAAAGTCGCCAGATGCCTTCAGAGTGGCTGATTTCACACATGGGGCTGATTGCGTTGGTTTAACAGATTAAAAAGGAAACGCTTCTGTCCTGATTTCTAAAACCACTTTCACACTGCAAATACCTGTTATACCGGCATTTCACGCAACAGTCTTTCACACACACACAGAGCTACAATGAACAGAACTAAGTTTTTCTCCCCCCTTCATTTTAGGGGGTTTGATGTATTTCCCCCTGCAACTTGGTTTTCGAGGCTCGTGGAGGCGGCCCTGGGGGTTGGGGGGGCAGTGGTGCCTGCTATTGCGGCCACCAGGAGCTCACAGAGGTGGCTCTCCTTATTCTTAATTTTTATTTTGGGGGCTGCAGGTGGCAGCACCAGCTTCAGCGGCCGTTGGGAGTTTGCGGAGGCGGCTCCTTTTACCCTTGCTCTCCTCGTCTCGGCTGGACTATACTGGAGCTCCCAGCTGCGGCTGTGGGGTGGGGAAGCACCTAATAAGGCACCTCCCTTCACCCTTCTTTGGCCCCAGTCCTTTGGTGGCTGTTAACGCAGCCCAAGGCTGCAGCTCAGGGGCAGCTCCTGCTCATTTTCTCCCTCTGTTTAAGGTGGCTCCTACTAATTTCCCCCCTCTGTTTTAAGGCGGCTCCTGCTCATTTTTCCTCTCTGTTCCACACGGCATGCTGGGAAGCCTGTCACGTGAGTGGCTGTAACTAGCGGAAAACTCCCACGATGTTCCGTATTCCCGCCCTTGCTAACAGATTATTTGTGGTATCATTTGTCACTGAAATTAGCGCTAAACGTCCGCTACATTCCACCAGAATTCTGGAGCTAGCTTGTACGTCATATGAAAGAAATTGCATATGCAGAAATTAACAGGTAAGAAACTGTCAGAATAATGGAATAAACTGCAGTGTGAAAGCACCCAGTGAGAGTCTGTAACTGGCAGAAGGCTGGCCCTCCCTGGGTGTGAGACAGGAGGGTGAGTAGGTGTGCCCTGTGTGAAAAAATTTCAATGGGTATGACTGTTCCCAATTCTTGCAGAGGCCTACTGGGATAATTGGTTCAGGCAGGTTTTGTTGGTGGGCTCTTGTTGGGTCCACATCAGGTGTTTAGGAGGAGTCTTACTACAGAGGAACATGGGTAATGCCACCCCAATTTCAGTGATCACAGGTAGAGGGAAATATAGCCATGGGGAGGTGGTGAATTACCATAGAAGAGGAGGGCAAGGCTATCTGCATCTTGTTCCTTGCTGCCACTCCTCTCATGGATGGGTTCCTCATTGCTCATTTGCTGTGCCTACTGGCCTGTGTGTTTTGTTGTATAACGCCAGATTGGTACACAATAAGACCACTCTCATCCATGATTTGATTGTGGATGAAGGTGCCAATTTGGTGTACAATACTGAGACCTGGGTGGGTGAGCTTGGAGGAGTTGATCTGACCCAGCTTTACCCACCTGGATACTCGGTGCAACACCAGCACAGGCTGCAAGGATGGAGGGGGAGGAGTTGCTGTGGTCTACACAACTTCCTTCTCTGTCACCAGGAAACCACTCTGTCTTGGAGCTGGCTGTGAGGGCCTGCACCTGGTGTCGGGCTGAGGAGACAGTAAACTAGGGATGCTGCTGGTGTATCTGACTAAGCTGGAAACTGTCTTTCACACAGCTGTAATGAACATCCTATCCCTATGCCGGAATACTTGTACAATTTTCATCAGGCAAAAAAAATGTGCATGACTAAAGGGCGGGAACACACTGCATGCTGAGATGCCTGTCACATGAGTGGCTGCAGCTAGCAAAAAACTCCTGCGATTTTCTGGGTTCCCAAGCTTGCAAACAGATTATTTCTGGTATTATTTATCATGAAAATTAGAGCAAAACTTGCACTATATCCCACTAGAATTCAAGAACTTGCTTTACGTCGTGTGAAAGATCAAATATAATGTGCAAATTACCAGGTGAGAAATCGTCAGAGTAACACAATAAAGTGCAGTGTGAAAGCAGCCCTAATCTGCAACATGAGCCCATAGAGAAAAAGAGCAGATGAGTGTGCCTTTCTGAACATTGCTCAGCACGTCTTTACTCTAAAACCCTGCACTGCCTTACATCTGCCCCTCCAGTTACTCACCCCTACTACTACTACTACTCTTACACCTTGTGTACTAGTTTGCTTTTTGTGTGTGTGTGGCGTGTGTGTCATGATTCAAATTATTTAGCTAATCCTCTCAAGTCAAAGAAATGTATGTATGTATGTATGTGCATATATACAGTATATATATTGTTGCTGAGCCAATTATTGCACTCTTAAATGTGTATATTTTTGTTGTATGTGTGTTCTATAAACATCCCCATTTTAAGTCCTGGGCAAATGTAAGTTCCTGGATAAATGTGCCAAGACGCTATTGCCACTGTCTAAAAATCCTTATTCACAAAACTCTTAGAACTATGTATGTAAAAACAAGTGTCTACCAGAAAGAGTTACTAACCCAGCACATACACACATTTATTTATTTATTTATTTATTTTATTTATTTATAGACCGCCCATAGCGAATAGCTCTCTGGGCGGTGAACAGCAGAGTTAAAATACAAAGTTACAATAAAACATACAAGGTCACAACAAGGTAGAGTAAAAAACATTGAATATAAAACATGAACGTTAAAATGCCTGGGAGTATAACCAGGTCTTAACCTGGCGCCTAAAAGAAAGTACCGTAGGCGCCAGGCGTATCTCCTCAGGTAAGCTGTTCCATAGTTCGGGGGCCACCACAGAAAAGGCCCTGGATCTAATAACAATCCTCCGGGCATCCTGATGGGTTGGTACCCGGAGAAGGGCCTTAGATACTGAACGAAGTGAACGGGCAGGTTCATAGCGGGAGAGGCGTTCCATCAGATATTGCGGTCCCACACCGTGTAAGGCTTTATAGGTCAAAACCAGCACCTTGAATCTGGCTTGGAAACAAATAGGTAGCCAGTGCAAGCGGGCCAGGACAGGTGTTATATGCGCGGACCAATGGGTCCCCGTCAACAACCTGGCTGCCGCTTTTTGCACTAGCTGAAGTTTCCGAACGGTCTTCAAGGGCAGCCCTACGTAGAGCGCATTACAGTAGTCCAATCTAGAAGTTACCAGAGCGTGAACAACAGAGGCGAGATCGTCACTGTCCAGATAGGGGCGTAGTTGGGCTACTAAGCGAAGATGGTAAAACGCATTCCGTGCCACCGAGGCCACTTGAGCCTCAAGCGACAAGGAAGGGTCAAAAAGGACCCCCAAACTACGAACCTGTTCCTTCAAGGGGAGTGTAACCCCATCTAGAACAGGCTGAACATCCACCATCTGGGCAGGTAAAGAGCTCACCAACAGTGTCTCAGTCTTGTCTGGATTGAGTTTCAGTTTATTAGCTCTCATCCAGTCCATTATCGCGGTCAGGCAACGGTTCAGCACATCAACAGCCTCACCTGAAGAAGGTGAAAAGGAGAAGTAGAGTTGCGTGTCATCAGCGTACTGATGGCAACGCACTCCAAAACTCCTGATGACTGCACCCAGAGGCTGCATGTAGATGTTAAAAAGCATGGGGGACAAGACCAACCCCTGAGGGACTCCACAATGGAGAGTCCAGGGTGTCGAGCAATGTTCCCCAAGCACTACCTTCTGGCAACGATCCGCTAAGTAGGAGCGGAGCCACTGCCAAGCAGTGCCCCCAACTCCCAACTCTGCGAGCCTCCCCAGAAGGATACCATGGTCGATGGTATCAAACGCCGCTGAGAGATCAAGGAGAATCAACAGAGTCACACTCCCCCTGTCCCTCTTCCGACAAAGGTCATCATACAGGGCGACCAAGGCTGTTTCGGTGCCAAAACTGGGCCTAAAACCGGATTGAAATGGATCCAGATAATCGGTTTCATCCAAAAGCGCCTGGAGCTGGCCGGCGACCACCCATTCCAAGATCTTGCCCAAAAAAGGGACATTCGCCACCGGCCTGTAGTTGTTCAAAACATCTGGGTCCAAAGAAGGTTTCTTCAAAAGAGGTCTCACTACTGCCTCCTTGAGACTACCAGGGACTACTCCCTCTCTCAAGGAGGCATTTATCACCTCTTTGGCCCAGCCGGTGGTTACAGCCCTGCCAGCCTTCACCAGCCAAGATGGGCAAGGATCCAGGGCGGATGTGGTCGCCCGCACCATTCCAAGCACCTTGTCCACTTCCTCAAGCTGCACCAACTGAAATTCATCCAACAATGGAGGACAAGACCGCGCTCTGGACACTCCAACGGAATCATCTGTAATAACATCAGAGTCTAAGTCCCGATGGATGCAAGCAATCCTGTCTTGGAAGTGTTCCGCAAATTCGTTGCAGCGGGCTTCTGATGTTTCTTTAGTGTCATGAGGGGCAGAATGTAAGAGCCCTTGTACCACCCTAAAAAGCTCCGCTGGGCGGCAAAGAGATGATCTAATGGTGGCAGCAAAGTAAGACTTTTTTGCCGCCCCAACCGCTTTTACATACGCCTTAGTGGAGGCACTCACTAAAGAATGACTGCATCCATCAGGAGTTCGCCTCCACCTGCACGGTAGCCTCCTTCTCTCTTGCTTCCTCACTCTCAGCTCCGGGGTATACCACGGTGCTGTTTGAGTTCTGCACCGAAGGGGGCGCGCGGGGGCAATCATGTCAATGGCCCGGGTCATCTCCGTATTCCACAGGTCGACCATGGCCTCGACAGGAGCGCCAGTACTATCGGCCGGAAAAACTCCCAGAGCACTCTGGAAAGCAACAGGATCCATAAGCCTCCGGGAGCGGACCAACTTAATAGGTCCCCCACCTCTGCAGAGGGAAAGGGCTGTCGTGAGTCTAAAGCTCAGCAAGCGGTGATCTGTCCATGACAATGGGGTAGATGAAAAATACCCCACCCTCAGATCACCATCTCCATGACCAGTGGCGAAGATCAAATCAAGAGTATGTCCTGATACATGCGTAGGGCCAGTAACAACTTGAGACAGTCCCATGGTTGTCATGGAGGCCATGAAGTCCTGAGCCACCCCAAACAAGACAGCCTCGGCATGAATGTTGATATCTCCCAGTACCACCAGTCTGGGGGACCTCAACAATACCTCCGAGACTATCTCCGTCAGCTCAGCTAGGGAAGCCGTTGGGCAGCAAGGTGGGCGGTACACCAACAGTATTCCCAATCTGTCTCCATGGCCCAACACAAGATGAAGACACTCCAAACCAGTCGCCGACTGGACAGGGTGCTTGGTGAGAGAGAAAAAACTCCGATAGACCACAGCAACCCCGCCTCCCCGGCCCTCAGATCTACCACAGTGCTGCACCGAATACCCAGGTGGGCAAAGCTGGGAAAGAGCAACTCCTCCCTCCTCACCCACCCAGGTCTCGGTAATGCACACAAGGTCAGCGCCCTTTTCCACAATCAAATCGTGGATAAGGGGGGTTTTATTAACGACCGACCTAGCATTTAAAAGCAGCACCTGGAGATCCGAGAGCTGGCTGACATGCAATCTGTGTCTGCCTCAGAGGCCTTGGTCTTAGCCCCTGAATGGGGAGTCTGACCATGGGGCCATGACACACCAAGCCACTTGCATACCTTCCACCTGTCTTCCAGTTCATTTGCCATGAGTTGACACCTGTGCAATTTACTAATTTGGGGACTTTGGGGGGCACTAAAAGTGTTCTTCAATAATACAAGGTTTCCCAGCATATCTTGGGAGTCTCCCTAGTTTGCAGTAATCCACTCCTTGTCCCATTTTGGCACCCCATTCAGCCCATTTTGGCACCCAAAGTTTCTCCACGTGACATATTCACTCTGCTATTCACAACACAGAATTAAACTATGGAATTTGCTCCCACAAGATGTTGTGATGGCCACCAACTTAGAACAGCTGTGCTGGCTGGGGCTGTTGGGAGTTGTAGACAACATCATTTGGAGGACATCAGATTAGCAAAGGCTGCTCTAGATATTTCAGTGCACACAGTTAGAATGTGAGCAGCAGAACCCTGGGTATATAAGCAGAAATCATTGTTGTCAAGAAAGGACAAGGGACCCCAGGGGGACAAGGCTTTGACAATCATGAATGAAGGAAACCAAAGTTAAGGGAGAATTTTTAGCACAGTTCTGGTTGTGTCTGCTTGTTAGATAATTTATTGATCATTTTACAGTATAAAACTCAAAACAAAATCATCCATTATACTAAGAAAAACCAGATAAGATTCACATTGTCAGACTTTACTTCCTAAGTGCAAGGGTTTGGCAGATGAAAATGATGTTAACACAAGGCTCTTGAAACTAAAGAAAATTAAGAATACTAATTTATTCTTCAGTTTAAGCAATGGCACTGCCAGGCTTGAAGGGCCCCCAGGCAAGATGCCCTATGGAGGCACCCTACAACATTACTGTTTCCCCTCCATATAGCCCTATTTGCTTCCTTTCCCCTCCACCTTTTATTATCATCATTATTATTTATTAGATTTTATATCCCACCCCTCCTCCCAGTAGGAGCTCATCTCTTCTTCCCAGGCTGCAGGGACAGGAATGAAACCTGGCAAGAAATGGGGGAGAACAGCTCCCTTTCTTTTTAGAGGGCAAAGGCAAGAAAGAAAAAGTTATTCCTTCTCTCCTCACTCCATCCCATGTCTGGCAGTCCTAGCGGGCTGCTGAGTGTAAGGCCAGGGCAGCTGAGAGTGGATTTGGACCGCATTGAAAACAATTTTCAGGTCCCCCAGCAAGGGCAGACCGGCTAAAAATCTTTACACTTTTATATTTTATATCATTATTATTTTCTTTGAAATTTTACAATGGATGTCAAAAACAATAGACAAATAATGATACTACCAAGAAAGACAAAAACATATGCAATGTAGTCTGGCCCCGGGCCACCTTCCAGACTGCCAGGCCCCGGTAATTTGTACCAACTTCCCCCCCTCCCCGTCAGCCCTGTGTAAGGCTTGTGATGTAAGTGCAAGAATGAAAGAACTGTGGGTCCAAACGTTTAGATTCCAGCAACTTCAGATTAACTGTAAACCATGTTAGTAATGTTTAACCAAAACATACTAGAAACGTCTGAGCTATTTGCATAGATCATTAATGTGGCAAATGGAATCTTTTTTCCAGCTTCGCTCAAAAAATGCATGAAATTGATACTGCCCCCCTCCAAAAGCACACACAATATTGCCTTACCATAGTTTCATGCTACCTGTTTTTTATTTTTCTTCTTCTGGATGCTCATGGAGAGAGGTTTTATTAGGTGTTATATAATAAATATTAGATATAAAGTGTCTTCCAAGGAATGCACACCATCATGCGTTCCTATCATGGTATCCAGCTGTTAATATCTAAAGTTAATAGGTCACTACTTTTTAAAGAGCATTTCCTGCTTCTTTTTTCCTCCCAGAAAATTAACACTATGTGTGCTGAATATTTTCACACAGAACTTTGCACCTGGTGCTTGAATAGTGGATCATCCTAATGCAAAATGTAAAGTGAGATCCCTAAAACCCTTTACAAAAGAGGAAGTCATGTTACTATCGTACAGATTGTTTTAAAAACTGTCCTTGATCAAAAAATGAGACTAACACAAGATGCAGCAGTGAGACACTATGAGAGAGATGCAATCAGATCATAAACAGAATGACTTTGTTTACCTGAAATGGAGTCTGGTAAATTCCAGTACATGGGGGGTGGGGTGGGAAAGAAATCCCAAATTTAAAACCATTTTGGTCAACTGATATCCCAGGAGGGGCAAAGATAAAAGAACACGTCACTTATTGTCTTTACGATCATTAATTTGGGGTAACAGACTAGTGACCTTTGGTACAAGACAAGTAATCCTTGGTAAATTGCCTTGAGATACTTCAATTATTTTAAAGTATTATAAAAACTAGCACTGGAATCATATATCCATTTACATGGGAGTAACCCCCCAGGTTTAATCTTATTTTACTACTTCTAGAACATGAAATGTATTCGTTAATGTATAAAATGACATCCGCCATGCCCCCTCCATGATGAGCTTCCGCCAGACCCTGAAAACCTGGCTCTTCAGGCAGGCCCAAAGGGTGGGTTAGATTTTAGTGTTATTGTTGGAATTTAAGGCTCTGATGTGAATTGTATGTTTTTATGTTGTGCGTCGCCCAGAGTGGCTGGACAACCAGCCAGATGGGCGACTAATAAATTTAAGAAATAAATAAATAAAAAATTGCACTGTTTCGTATATTTATGAAACAGAGAAGAATAGTTTTATTCAAATAATAATTACAATTCTATCAAGTGTTGGAGATGGATAGAATCTATAGGAAATATTTATCTACATTTGAAACTGAGACTGATCCAGCAAAAAATTGTTGGAGTCCACAACATTTGTACATGAAGGCACTGTCTAATACAGACAGATGCTGAAGGTGTATTGATGAAAATGCCTCACTGAAACATATGATGTGGGCAAATCCAGTGTTATATTCTTTTTGGTCTGAAATGGTTGTCCATATCAATCTTTGATATTTGCTGATGTTTATGTAGTTTTAAACTATATTTGCTTACATGGGGATCAACAGCAGGACAACAAAAGTGGATGTTGCAAGCCCTTATGGCTGACTTATACTTCAAACCTGGAATGATGAACACGCACCACCTTTATGCAATAGTCTGACCTCATCACCCTTGCTACATTTGAATATACAAACATGAATTTCAATTGAACATACAAACATGAATTTCATGTGGATACCTATTTGGACATCTGGAGGGCTTATATCAACTTATTCACTTAGTTTTACTGCACTGATGCTGTTGTATTTTCAATGTGAGCTGACAGTATGTATTGGCATTGTGCTTTTTTCCTCTGTCTTTTTAAATTTTACTTTGTTTTTTTCTCCCTTTGTTAAATTGGACACTTAAATTTTTTAAAAAGTATTGGAGATTGATGTTCACACTGCTGTACCCTAAGGCTGCAATCCTAGTGGACTAATTCCACTGGGTTGCATTCAACATAGCACTAAGCAGTTCTCCATGCACAATGGAACGATCTCCACCTCTCCTCCCCACACCCACAACCTAAATCTGTTCTGGGGGTTCCCAACCCTCCAGAGCAGATTTGGGAATGGCACAGGGTGCATGCAGGTGGAGGAAAGGGAGAAAATCCTGGTTGTATGCGGGCTAATGCAACATTTTAGTTGAATACTATCCTCTGAACTTAATGACACTTAATTTCTGAGTAAATGTGCATAGAATTGTGCTGCACAGTGCTTAATAGGAAGACAACCATATTCCAGAAGGTACAGGCCTTTAGGGCTCTAAGGAAGACAGAAGTTACACAAATGCAGCAGCTCAGCTCATTATTTATCTTAAATAATACAGTGTCTTCTGTTGATGGAAAGATCACTTGGGTGAACATTGACTTGTCTCTGTGTCTTAAAGCAGAAATGAGGAACCAGTGGCCCCCCAAATATTTTGAACTCCAACTCCCATGAGCCCCAACCAGCATGGTCAATGATGTGGGATGATGGGAGCTGTAGTTCAATAACACTGGAGAGGGCATGGGTTCCCCATCTCTGTTTTAAAGTAACATAAACTCAATCCCCTTTTGAATACATTGCCTTACTTAACAGTCACCACACGACAAACTTGAACATACCTGTGCTTTGGGCAAGAGAAGCAAGTTCCAAACCTGTCTCACAGAGATAGCCAACAAGTTGCCCTCCAGATGTTTTGGATTCAACTCCTATCAGCCCCATCCAGCATGGCCAATGGACAAGAATGATGGGATTTGTAGTTTACAACATCTGGTGGAACACAACATTGGCTACCCCTGCTATATTATATCCAGTACACTTAGGGTTCTGTATGCAACAAATGCATTTTGTAGTGGTTTATCAAAAATGGTGGTAACGGCAGATAATCATCCATGATTTTATAACTGCAAGTGCAACAAGATTTCATTAGTTATGATTGTTATTCGAGCTCGGTGTATCACTAGCATCAATCTATGTGCAGTTCTAAGTGAGTCTTTTTTCTAACAAAGCAAGTGCTCCAACAATGAGGTCCTACTCTTAAGTATGGCAGTTGGGACACAGATACCACCGCTGTCACTGTAATATGGATGTCACAATTTGCATAAAATGCTGACAGGGAAAAAAATCTAAAGTGCAATAATGGAACTGAACCCACCCACAAATCAGAGTTCTAGAAATGTGAGTTAAATTAATAGAACAAGGAATAGGATATTAATTCCTGCAGGACAAGAGTGGGTAGCCTTTAAAAACATTCGGCATTACCAGATATATACACCATTCATTTTCACAAATGGAGTCTGTTTCAATTCTCAGCTGCTGTATGGTGATTTGACTTGGAAGAAAGGTAGCATAATTGGATAGCAGCTGAAATGAGCTTTATTTGAGAAAGGCTGAAAGATCCATTGCTGGATTTCTAGGAGTGTGAATTAGAATTCCAAGAATATATAACGCAACTAATTCTATTCTTTAGAAGTGAAGGCATAAAAGAATTTTAGGTTTTCTTATTTCAGGATTTAATTGAGGCCTAGGTTGTAACTCATTTTCATCCTTGAATGGGTGGTAAAAACATACACAGCAGGTAATTCACACTACCTGAAAAACTGTTGGTGCTGTAAGAAGACTAATCAGGATAAGCTTCCAGTAGCAAATTATCAGCTACAAATTAAAATCTTGGCTTATGTCTGCTAAAAGCAACCTTTATTTCCCACCAATACACATATGCCAATATTAGTAACAGTTGGATTACTCCAGAATATGGAGGGGAGGTATTCTGTTTTGTTTCTCTATTTCCGATAACAGCAAAGGAATTTGAAATGAACAACACTTCAAAATCAATGTTAGATTCAGGAACAAGAATGTACAACCTGGTACTCTTTCTGTTAATGTACAACATTAGCTGTTAAGGTTTTTATTTGTGTTATTGATATATTAAAATTTATATTCTGCTCTAACTCCAAAGGAGTTAACGGAAAATTCTTATGGTTTGTTTTGGAGCTATATAATAAAGAAAGTATTTACTACAGGTATTTATATACCACTGTCATGTCATGAACTTTATTGCAAATAGCCATAGGCCTTTGCAAAATATAGAGAGAAACATTTAAAATAAAATAAAACATCCAAGTACAAATAATACAACAGCAGAACTAGTTATACTCAATTTTAAAACTGATTATACTTTATAGTTCTTAATATGGCTAACCCACAGCTTCTTGGCTGTCAGGGCAAAATTGGCGACTGGGATTGTTACTTGTTTAAAATTGTCTGCTAAAAGTTCCACTACCAACTCCTGGGATGGTCTATCCAAGAATATACCACTGAATATTCAGAATTTCAAAGCATTTTTAAAGCAGGAATTGGCACTAAGAATTAAGCATAGGAGATAAATGTGCCTCATTTTGCATTTAAAGGTGAACCTACCTAACTCGCACTTTCTGAAACAATACATGAACTGAACACAGCCAAAATTCACACTTCTCCTAATTTTGCAATGAAATTCTCCAGTCAAGTAATGTGCACAAAAATGCACATACTAGGATTAAGTGTGCATATAAATGCATATATTAATGACAATAGCATACAAAAATGCGTTATATTAAGGAAAATTGCTTTGCAAAAAGTTGCATGTTAGGCGAAACTGCACACAAAAAATTGTATATTAGGAGAAATTTGCACTACAATGCTGATGAATTTTCATAAGGCCTTTTTTAAAAATAATTAATTACAAACTAATGTGGAAGTGTGGAGAACTGAACTTAATACTGGAAAAATGAGAAACTAAGAGAAACCAAAATGAACAGATTTGCCCATCCATCCACTTTAAGAATGAAAGTTCACTTTTGCAGGAGAGATCAGAGAGGTAGGATATTTGACAAACAAATGAAACATATTTAGAATTATGTTAGAAAGCTATAAAGCCCCCAAATAAGCAACATACATATTCCAGTCTATATTTATGGTGTCCTCTAGATGCAGCCCCCAGCTAAAGCTGTGAGATTTTTGGCTCAAAATTGTTTATGTGAGAGTTTGAGGAAACTGAGGGGCAATTTTAGAAGGATGAAAATATTAAACATTTCCGTGGAGAAGCATACTGGTCAGCAGTAACAGTAACTGCTTTTCTTTTCTAAACTTCCCTTGGTCATAAGTGGTGAAAGCATCAGACCTCCTCTCATAGCCGTCTGCCAGTGGTCACCACATCTCTCCCTCCTCCAGCATCCATTCTGAGCAAAATACTGCATGATGTAGTGCAGAGGTGGGGAGCCTCAGGCCCAGAGGCCAAATGGATGGAGACAAATGCTTGGGTATTTCTACAATATTGGCATTCACACACATCTACAGCTACAACTAGGAAATGTATTTTAACAGGCAAGATTGGTAGCAGTTGGAGCCCAGTTTCCACATTGCGTAATCACAGTGTTTGCATGCTAAATAACTTGCTAACAAAATACTTTGCTTTGGTCAGATCAGTGGGCATGGACAGGCTGGTAAAATTGCTTGTCTGAAAAATAGGTAATTGCTTCCAGTTTTTCTGAGCAGGATCTTGAATGCTAGTAAATTTGGAGTGGATTTGGATGGGATACAGTTTATTTTAAAGGAAAGGGCAATTCATAGCTCTTTATCAATTAGAAAGGAGTCTTACAAAGGAATGACAAAATGAGTCTAGTATGAGATGGACTACAGGACCATGACACTGTATGCATAACCTTTTACCATATGGTAACTGCATGTAACCACTTTAAGAACATAAGATGAGCTCTGCTGGATCAGGCCAGTGGCCCATCTAGTCCAGCATCCTGTTCTCACAGTGGCCAACCAGCTGTCTATGGGAAGCCTGCAAGCAAGACCTTTGTAAGCCACCTGTCTGCAACACATTGCCAAGAGAATTTTACAACATGGTTGAACTGTCATCTATACCCATTCATTCTCAGATGCTATACCTTTGAACCTTATCCAGAGATTGGTGGTCTGTCATACTCGGGTGTTAGATCCTTTAGACAAACTCATTGCAGAGATATGACCAGATTAATGAGTGGGATTTCAGCTGCTACTTTAGCCCCTTCACAGATTGCTCTTATTTATTATTTATTTATTTTCTGCCCTTTCTCCCAGTAGGAGCCCAGGGTGGCAAACAAAACCACTAAAAACCACTATAAAACATCTAAAAACAGACTTCAAAATATATTAAAACACAACAACCATTAAAAACATATTAAAACAAAACATCTTTAAAACATTTTTTAAAAGCTTTAAAAATATTTAAAAAGAAGGTTTAAAAATATATTAAAAACTTAATATATTAAATATGTGAAGTACAAGCTTCTGGCCTCACCCCCAATGTCATGCAGCTTCCCCAGACCAGCTCCCAATGACCACATTTATTTATTTTTATTATTATTATATTTACATTCCCACTTTTCCTCCAAGGACCTCAAGGTGGCTTACAAACACAGTTCCCCCCTCCCTATTTTATCCTTACAACTACCCTGTGAGGTAGGTTAGTTTGAGAGACAGTGACTGTCCCATGGTCATGTAGTAAGCTTCAATGCGGATTTGAACTCTGTCTCCCAGGTCCCAGTCTGACATTCTACCAGAGCTTGGAAAAGTTAGTTTTTTGAACTACAACTCCTATCAGCCCCAGCCAGCATGGCCACTGGATTGAGCTGATGGAAGCTGTAGTTCAAAAAAGCAACTTTTCCAAGCTCTGCATTCTACATCATACTGGCTCACATGTGTTAAGCCTAGAGTTTGCAAAATGGAAGCTACATAAACCTCTGTGCACATAGGCTTCCATAGGATCAGGAATCCTGATTGTGTAGGTCTCCAGTCCTATAAAAGCCTGCACGCGCTATCTGGGCAGGCTTCCTTTATGCAGATTTCTGCCCTCAACCTGTTGACATCAGAGAAAGGGACAGAGAAGCTATGTGATGCTGGGGTGAGGCCAATTGTGCCTCACTCATGGACACCCCTCCCAGCATATAAATAAAGTTTGAATGAAGATTATATGATAAAGGATTCCATGCCTTTTCTGGGCTTCCTATGCCTGCTGTAACCACTACACTACCCAGGACCTCACATCTTCTCTTCCCAGTTTAGACAACCAAATCCATCATTCTTCCAAAGCACACGACGTTAGTTCTTCCAGTGTCCCTTGCTTAGGCAACATACTCCAGTTTGCCTGTAGACTAAGCCATCTCAAATGCAAGTGAGATACGTGGTGTGAGATCAGGTTGAGAAGTCAGATTTAATTTGCAATTTCATGACTTCCTATTGCATTCTAATTATGCTTTGTATTTTTATTTTTTCACACATTTCTTCACTCCCTCTTTAACCTGCCTTTTCACTCGTTAATAACATTGTTCAAATAAAATCTTTTTCCCTCCTATTGAATTATAGCACAGAGGGCTCAGAGTAGCACTGTGTCTTGGAAAATACTATTCATCTGTATATTTCAGTAAGGGATCATTAATTGCTGCTTCACGAGGTTATATTCCTTTTCATTTTTATACTAATATATACAGCTGACTGCCACAATGGTAATATAAATGTATATTTGAACAATATATAGGGATGCAGTTGCTGCTTCTCAGATATTAATCTTTTATATTTCTTAATTACAATACTGAATTGCATTGCTGGGAATGTATGCTTTCAAAATTTTGTCTTAGAAAAGCAAACTTAACTTTGAACTGTCAGATCAAATAGAATTGGTGTATTCCAAACTGCTGAGGTTGGAGTGGTTTTGCACAATATAACCTTGCTACTCAGTACTAAGAACTTCATCTTTCTCTCCCATCATGATAGCAGAACCCTCCTCCTTAAGTTTTTACAATGTTTCCACTCACATCCCACATTAGTTTTAAGACACTAATCCAATTTTTTTTTAACGTTTTCCACTTCTTGGAGCACAGTCTGATTCACACAGCTAAGCAACTGTGTGGTGGCTAATCACTATCCCCCAAAAGAGGGTCCCCAAAAAAGCAGTGATGGTGTGACAGTCTGCTGGCCTGCATTATGAAAGTTCATACAAATGGCACCATTTCCCCTAACCTTGAACAGGGTACCAAATGTAAGATGGAAGAAAGAGGATGGGGTGGATTATTTTACAAACTTCCAAGGGTGAGGCATGGGGGGAGATCAAAAGGCAGATTCAACTGCAGAGTCCAGGAATAAAGAGGAGAAGACCACAGAACTGACACTGGATGGCCATCTGTTAGGGAAGCTGTAGAAGCATTGCAGATCCCAAACTGAATAGGAAGCTGGACTAGATGACTTCCAAAGTATCTTGCAACTCTGTGATTATGTTCTGTTCATCTAAGGCAGGGATAACAAACCTGTGGCCCTCCAGATGTTGCTGGACTACAACTCCCATCATTCCTGACCCCTGGCCATCCTAGGAAAGACTGATGGGAGTTGGAGTCCACCAACATACAGAGGGTCACAGGTTAGCCACCCCTGCTCTAAGATATACAGTTACTGCACATACTTACAAGTCTCCTGTGTCCATGCAGTCCTATTATAATATCAGGCCCTGAGAACAACTCAGGTTAGGTAACTAACCAAGAAGTAAATTTTAGGAAATTTGTCCATTTATAAAATGTGTGCAACCTGAATGGCATTCTACTTCTGACTAAATGTGCAGAGCATAATCTTGTGTGTTACAAACACACTCTTTTGCCAGAAAGATAAATTTAAAACATCATGGAAGCACCCTCGGTCGAAGCACTGGCATCTCCTGGATTATGTAATTGTCCGTGCCAGAGATCGTCGTGATGTACTCCTCACTAGGGCCATGACAAGCACCGATGACTGCTGGGCAGATCACTGATTAATTCAATCCACTATGGCCATTAATATTGTTCCTCAACGTAGGCTCTAAGGAAGAAAATGAGTAAAATGAACATCCACGCCCTTCAAGATCCTATTAAACGAGCTTGCTTTCAAACAACTCTCAAGAAACATCTACCAATGGAACTCCCTGAAAATGTTGAGGAACACTGGATTAAACTGAAGACTTCCATTATTGCAGCATGTGAACAAACTATTGGATACCAAACTAAGAAACATCAGGATAGGCTTGATGAGAATGATGTGAGATTGAACATATCAACAAGAAAAGGAAAGGCTTCCAGATATGACAAAAAGACATTAACTGTGCTGCAAAGAAAAAAATCTATGCCAGTGCAAAGGCTGAGGTCCAAAGAAGAACTAGAGAACTTAAGAACACCTGGTGGATAAAGAAAGCTCAAGAAATCCAGCACTTTGCAGATGCTCATGATGCATGGGGCTTTTTTAATGCCACAAAGGCCATCTACGGACCAACAAATTACGGTACAAATCCCTTACATTCAATAGACGGTACCAGACTTCTGAAGGACAAAGAGTCTATTGCACTGCATTGGAAATAGCATTACCACAACCTCTTTAATCGTAAGTCTACTGTGGCTGATGAGGTCTTCTCGCAAATCCCACAACAAACTAGAGATGAGCTTGCAGTATCCCCAAATTTGGATGAAGTCAGTAAAGCCATTAATCAAATGAAGAATAACAAAGCTAGTGGACCTAATGGGATTCCTGCTGAAGTCTTTAAAGAAGGTGGGCCTGAACTTACACAACAACTTCATAAGCCCATCGAAAAAATCTGGATGAGGGAGGAGATCCCGGAAGACTTTAGGGATGCCATAATCATCACTCTTTTCAAGAAGGGTGATAGAACAGATTGTGCGAACTACCGAGGCATCCCTTTTCTAGCTACCGCAGGTAAAATCCTTGCAAGGATCCTCACAAATCGCCTCCTACCTATCTCAGAAGACATCCTCCCCGAATCCCAAAATGGTTTCCACCCTTCCAGGGAAACAGTGGACAAGATCTTCACTGCACGACAGCTTCAAGAAAAATGCAGGGAGCAAAACCGACCTCTGTATATGGCGTTTATTGATCTGACTAAGGCCTTTGATACTGTAAATCGAACTGCTCTCTGGGCCATCCTTCTGAAAATTGGATGCCCTGATAAATTTGTGAATATTTTGCGACTCCTTCATGCTAACATGACGGCAACAATTATGGATAACAATGACTCTCAAAGTGATCCATTCAAAGTGGGATCAGGCGTCAAACAGGGATGCGTCATTGCTCCGACCTTATTTGCTATTTTCATCACCATGATTTTACACCTTGTTGAGGAGAAACTTCCCACTGGCGTGGAAATCACATATCGAACAGATGGAAAGCTTTTTAATCTCAGTAGACTGAAAGCAAAAAGTAAGGTAATTACAACCTCTGTCATAGAACTTCAGTATGCCGGTTATAATGTAGTCTCCGCACATTCAGAGGAAGATCTTCAAACTATCCTAAATGTCTTTGCAGAAGCATATGAAAACCTTGGCCTCTCGCTTAACATCAAAAAAACCAAAGTGCTTCATCAGCAAGTGCGAACCAATCCCTCTGTAGCGCCATCAATCCAGCTTAATGGTGCGATGCTAGAGAATGATAATCACTTTTCTTATCTTGGCAGACATCTCTCTGTAAAAGCTGACATCGACGCTGAAATTCAACACACTCTGAGCTCTGAGAGTGCCGCATTCTCCCAAATGAAGCGTAGAGTGTTCAAGGATCGGGACATTTGCAGGGAGACCAAAATGCTTATTTACAAAGCCATTGTGCTACCGACCTTACTGTACACCTCTGAAACATGGACCATCTCTAAACACCATTCCCAACTTCTTGAAAGATTCCACCAACGCTGCCTCTGGAAAATTCTGCAAATTACTTGGGAAGATAGGCGGACTAATATTAGCATATTGGAAGAAGCAAAGACCACCAGTGTTGAAACAATGATCCTTCAATATCAACTTCACTGGACTGGTTATGTTGTTCGAATACCTAATCACCAGCTTCCAAAGCAGCTACTTTACTCCCAACTCAAGGATGGAAAACGGAATATCGGTGGACAGCAAAAGAGGTTTAAAGATGTTCTCAAAGCTAATCTAAAAAAAGGTAACATGAACATCAAGAACTGGGAAGCCTTGGCCCATGAGCGTCCCAATTGGAGGTCGGCCATTATCAAAGGTGCTATGGACTTTGAAGAAGCACGAGTACAGAGTGAAAGGGACAAACAAACTAAGTGGAAGGCACGTCAAGCAAATCCTCATTGTGACCATCTTTCATCTGGAAACCTATGTCCTCACTGTGGGAGGCTGTGTGGATCTAGAATTGGCCTCCACAGTCACTTACGGACCCACTGTTAAAGACCTTACCCTGGAAGACAATCTTACTTGGCCACGAGTGATCACCAATGAATGAAATGCTAAAATGTAGCAGTATGGACAACCATGGTTGGCTTTGCAGCATTCTGTGGTTGCTGTTGCTGTGCCCCTAGTTCCTCTGCCCATAGGTGCAGACCGCTTCTGTCACTCTGGAGCAAAGAACTGTCTCCATGTATCCCTGCACTGTTTCGTCAATACTTGCTGGCTCTTTCAGAGAAGTAGATTGTTAATAACTTTCTCACTCTTCTCCCAGGCATTTCAATGTTAATTTTCTTCAGCAGTTGAAGATATTTAAGGGCTAGATGATTGGTGTTTGAGTCTGTGTTGGGCAGTGAAGGGTTGTTTTACAGTTTGACCACCTTCTCATCTGTACTGTGTCAGCTGTATTCTGTATTGGATATTTAATTTTTGATCAGTCGCTTTGAGACGTTTGTGGGAAGCAACTCATAAACTGAAATAACAACAATGATAATCATAATAATAGTCAAAGAAGTCAATAACATATTTCCCCCTCACTTGGGAGTTCCCCTAGAGAGGAGAGTCTGACTTGTTAAAAAGAGAATTATGCTAATTTTAAGCACATGAAGCCATGTATTGTGTATAATTTCACACCTAAATATAAATATTAATCATATATACACACACTTTACCTAATAACACAGAAGCATAATTTTTAAAAAATACTATAGCTGGTCACTTAAAAAACACTCAGCTACAAACCCTAAAGTAATCTGTCCGTTATGGAGTTAAATTGAGAACTTATCATGAACTGCAGCAAAATTCCACCCTTAGACTTTTCTTTCCATTTCCTTTCTGATTCTTCTGTCCAGTAACTGCAGCAATAAATAGCCAGTTTTTCGTTCTTAGTCAGCAAAGAAAATATTAAGATCTGTAATCCTTTGTACATTTACTGGAAGCAAACCATATTGTAGTGATGCTTACATACAAGTAAGCAAGTATACGATCCTACTTTGGCTCAGTTTTCTCCAAAAAAGGGTCTATGACCCTCCCGGGAAACATGAAGTAGCAGGATTGGAACTTGAGATTGATAGACAAATGGTCAAGGAATACTTAATCACTTTGAAAGAGTTCAAATTGGCAGGGCCCAATAAACTGCACCCTAGAGTATTGAAGGAACTGGCTGAAGAACTCTCAGAACCTCTGTCTATTATCTTTGTGACATCATGGAGAACTGATGCAGTGCCGGATGACTGGAGGAGAGTTAATGTTGTCCCTATCTTCAAAAACGGCAAAAAGGAGGAACCGGAGAACTACAGACCAGTCAGCCTAACATCAATTCCTGGAAAAACTCTGGAGCAGATTATAAAGCAGTCAACCTGTAAGCACCTTGAAAACAATGCAGTGATTACTAGGAGCCAACGTGGATTTATGAAGAACAAATCCTGCCAAACTAACCTTGTTTTTTGATTGGGTAACCTCCCTAGTAGACCTTGGGAATGTTGAGGACATAATACATCTTGACTTCAGCAAAGCTTTTGACAAAGTGCCCCATGATATTCTGATTAGCAAGCTAGCTAAATGTGGGCTGGATGGAACAACTATCAGGTGGATCCACAGTTGGCTCCAGAATCATACTCAAAGAGTGCTTATCAATGGTTCCTTCTCAAATTGGGCGGAAGTAACAAGTGGGGTACCACAGGGCTCGGTCCTGGGCCCAGTGCTCTTCAACATTTTTATTAACGACTTGGATGAGGAGGTACAAAGCATGCTTATCAAATCTGCTGATGATACAAAATTGGGGGGCACATACCATGGAAGACAGAAACAAAATTCAAAGGGACCTTGATAGGCTGGAGCATTGGGCTGAAAACAACAGAATGAAATTCAACAGGGAGAAATGCAAAGTTCTACACTTAGGAAAAAGAAACCAAATGCACAGTTATAAGATGGGGGATACTTGGCTCAGCAATATGACATGTGAGAAGGATCTTGGAATTGTCGTTGATTACAAGATGAATATGAGCGAACAGTCCATGTGGCTGCATTAAAGTTCAATGCTATATTAGGCTGCATTAACAGAAGTATAGTTTCCAAATCGCGTGAAGTATTAGTTCCCCTCTATTCAGCACTGGTTAGGCCTCATCTTGAGTACTGCATCCATTTCTGGTCTTCGCACTTCAAGAAGGATGCAGACAAACTGGAACAGGTTCAGAGGAGGGCAACAAGGATGATCAGGGGACTGGAAACCAAGCCCTATGAGGAGAGACTGAAACAACTGGACATATTTAGCCTGGAAAAGAGAAGACTGAGATATGATAGCACTCTTCAAGTACATGAAAGGTTGTCACACGCAGGAGGGCCGGGATCTCTTCTTGATCGTCCCAGAGTGCAGGACACGGAATAATGGGCTCAAGTTGCAGGAAGCCAGTTTTCAAATGAACATCAGGAAAAACTTCCTAACTGTTAGAGCCATATGACAATGGAACCAATTACCTAGTGAGGTAGTGGGCTCTCCAACACTGGAGGTATTCAAGAGGCAGCTGGACAGCCATCTGTCAAGAATGCTTTAGTTTGGATTCCTGCATTGATCAGGGGGTTGGACTCCTGCATTGAGCTGGGGGTTGGAATTGTACGCCCATTCCAACTGTACTATTCTATGATTCTATGATTGCAGTTTAGGAATTTTATGTATATATTAAAAGAGTTAGGATTAGGGTTCAAAACACACAAAAGCTTAAGTGAATATTTTTAAAATACCGCATAAAATGCAAATATTTATTCAGAACAGAAATCTGAAATGTAAACATCTGAAAACTATGGAGAAAAAGCAAGGAAAAGAAGCTATTCCTTAAAAGACAATTCTATCTGACTAAGTCATACTCAGAGAAGACCAACTGAAATCAATGAACTTAAATTAGTTGTGTCCATTGATTTCAATGGTTCTACATTATGCCTTAGTTAGAGACAACCCTATAGCTTGGGAAATATATTCCACAGCAGCGGCAGTAACAGCAGAACCTCTACTACAACCCAGTAGTCCAGCCAACACTTTAATTTGTGTTGTGTTGTCCTTGGGCATTCTGGGGGGACATGGTGGCTCCAACAACAACAAAAATGGTAGTCCTGGGGCATTTTCTCCCAAATGCCTCAGAAACATGCTATGTCCAGGGCAGCATAGGGAAATGAAAATGGCAACTGGACTATCAATGCCAGAACTTTTCTTTCCCACCACCATCACAGGCAATGGCGCACATGCGTGCGCACACACACCCTTATACAGAGAGCAAGAAGCTGCCACTGTTGTTAATGGTGAACCCCTTTTGCAGAACTCTCCCTAAAAAATCAGTGAAATGCCAATCAAATTCTCCCCCTGCAAATGGAGTTGGGATTTTGTAACAACTCTAGGAATTAAGAATTTTCAAGACATTCTAGAAAACTTTTACTCTTTTTACAGATGGGAAACACTGAAACTAAGAATCTACTCCCAAGTGCAATCAGCGTATGCATAACAAAGTAGTAAAACAGATAGAGCAAATAACTCATGGAAGTGAGACAATCACCATATGAATTACATGTCAGGTTATTAAGCATCAATTAATATAATATAATATAATATAATATAATATAATATAATATAATATAATATAATATAATATAATATAATATAATATAATATAATATAATATAATATAATATAATATAATATATTGAATTGATGTACAATGCACCAGAGAGAGAGAGAGAGTTACAACCTTTAATATGCATACACAGCGGAAACATAAGCAGCCTTTCTCATTCTGTCATATGTGATAAATATAGAAAGATGTGCACACTCTCAACCTCAGACACACAGACATGACCAAATGCTTAAAGACAAGATAGCTACAGTCCTCACTGAGCAGACAGCTGCTAACTGGTGCTCTTCTGGACCTGAGGAACTCCCAGACAGGTGGTCAGCAGCAGGCTCAGGGGGGTGCTTGGGTAGGTAAATGGAATTATTGGCAGTGGGTTTGGTATAGGTGGACTGACACCAGGTAATGCTACTGTTGTTGCCACAAACAGCCCCACTGATTAGGCCAAGCCATGGGCTTAGATAAGCTAAAGGATAAATTAATGAAGTGAGAACTAAACATAACAAAATTGTAAAAAAAAAAAATTCTGACTGAAGTACTTTGGGTGAATTCAACCATAAATCGACTCCAGGAAGAAACTCTTGTCAATGTGGCTTCAGCAGATCAGATGTTAGTTCTTCCAGACGTTTGTGTCAACAAGAACTCAGTATATAGAGCAGGACGGATGTGGTACATGGTGCTTCCCAGTTGTGTAGTGGCAAATTCAGAAGCGCAGGGCCCCTTCATGACAGCCATGCAACACACCCTCATAGCAACACCGTCTTTTCCACTTCCCCTCATCTCCTTTCCTCTCCCTGACATCTCATGAATCCACATTCTACAACAGATGTCCCTAGGAGCCAATCAGCATGAAAGGGGAGGCTGTGTGATAGCTACTGAAAAGACTTACCTCCTTTCACTTTGTCTCCAATCAGCAGAAAAGGACATGGACTCTTCTCAGTGGCTGCTACCTTTTCATGTGGATTGGCTCATACATAGCGACCTGGCTGGGACCCTGCCCCCCCAAAAGTAATGTGACCCCAGAAAACTACACCCCGAATGCCTCCCCGTTCAGCCTGCAGTGTTCCTTTCTCATCTCATCCACAGGTTTTAAAAAACCAATATAAGGCTTTTTTTCAAGCCTGAGGCAGGTGGGGCATTTTTCAGGGGGTCACTGCTAGAACAGGAAGGGTTAACTCTGGCTTCCCTGTGTATAGTTACCCCCTCCCAAAAAAACCCATCCACTATTTGATTAGGCTTGAAAAACATTTCATATCTGAGGTGGCCTGAAATATGGACTTGGATCACTTGCTTTAAGCATTTGAATTGGTCTACCAATGTTGCATCATCTAATTTGCTAACTTGGTCCCTTTCTCCATCCCATTTTCTTCTAGTATCACTTGTTCATAATTTGAATGATGTGACTTAATCAAGATATATCCAATGGTGTTCCTACATTGATGGAAAGCACTTTTACCCACTGGAGGTTCTATGGAATGGGAAGGGAGGCAATTCTCAACCAATCCCCCACCACTGAAGCCCCATCACCACCTCTCACAGTATTCTAAAGGGTTCCCCAATCCTCTGGAGTTGGGGGGAGGTGGTGTAAGAGGAAGAAAGGAATTGGGGGAATCATCTTCTTTCACATCCCACTGAAGGAAATGTCCCCCGGATCAAAGTCCCTTCTATGAACAGAAGAACACCATTGTGTTCCAATCTGTAGCATGCACGTACGTGGGTTGATCTGTGAAGGAACAATATGGTTTTTGGTGCATTTCAGCTATACAGTTCTGTGATGACACTTACCCTCACACCTGGGTCCTTGAATCATTTTGATCTTTGTGGTCCTGCCTTGAGCTGCGTCAATTGACTATTTCTGCCAGTTTTGCCATGATTGGTGGAATGACCTATAAATCAACTAAGATAACATCTGACACATTACACAGTAGATGAAAAATAAAACTGTTCTTTAAAAATCAGTTAAATTGCTTGGAGGAACAACAAATTCCTACATCAGCCCATTCTTTGTATTCTGAAGTGCAATTTACAGGGCTAAACCAAAGCATATGTCATACCTTTAATTTTGTAAAAAGTTATGTACAAGTCTATTATTCAAAATAATCACATAACTGGGAAATTCACTGAACAGCTACCTTTCTCCTCAGCAGGGTGCCATTTTATAGACTTTAAAATTCACTAAGTTCAAGCAGCTTTCGTTCTAAATAATACATGTGCTAAATATGTCACATTAAAAGTGCTTTTGGCATGTAAATGATCCGTTTTCACTTAGAAATGCTTTTAAAAGAATCTGAGCTCACTTTTTGGAAAATTATAAGTGCATTGAATTTCATTGTCCTACAGAACCATGCAGAGTTGATAGAAGTGAACTACAATGACAAACCAACCCTTGTCAGCCCATATACTTATGTATCATTTGAACTGTCAGAAGTATATGCAGTTCTGTTGGCTTCCACTCATTTTCTATCGAGATCAGAAAAATAAGATTTGTTTTGTGGCTGGCCCTTCATCTTACTAAATGTTTTTTTTAAAAAAACAACAACCTAAATGTTAGCAATCCATTGTGCAGTGGATGGAAAGTTAGCATTTTTGGTGCCAAACTCATTTTGCTTGTAAAAAGTGTTTGTTTTTTTTAAAAAAGCTTCTATCTACTCCTTACAACTAGGGAGTTTTCTGTCTGCAGTTTCTTTAATGTTATGTTTAACACAATGCAATGGATTTTACAGGTGATTTAAGGGGTTTTTCTCCCAAGAATGAATTCCTAAACAAAAGCTTTTTAAAAGTTCTCTCTCTTCATTATTCTCTTTTCACCTTCTGCAAGCTACCTATACCAGAGAATACATTTCATTAAATGATAACTTTAAAATTGATTGAATCTTTTTGCCACCTTCCAGCACTTCATGCAAAGGAATTTAATAATGTCAGGCTACATCCTGCACTTCTCTCTTTTCTTCTTCCTTTTTAAAATATGCAAACCAACTCAAATTCCCATTTGAGAGCTGCTACAGTGCATTTCCAGATCTCTGATAAAGAGGGACAGGACCTTTGGGGTGTATTGCACATTTGGCAAAGAAACAAACTGTCAAAGGGAAAATCTGTTCAAAGTCTAAAACTAAATGAAACTGATTGGTTGCGGTCAAACAAAAATAAAGAGAGAGAGAGATGTAAATAAAGTATGCTGCATCAAGCTCCATTTAGCTACCTGTATTCTGAAATAAAACAACAGACAAACCTAGATATATAATGTTACATTATATGCCAAAGTAAATTTACTTTGCAGTCATACCTCTTTACTGATGATCCAAGCAGGCCTCTGATCTGCATGGAGCTCTATTTGAACAGTGATCACTTTAGTAGCAGGGAAAGCTCTGGTGCCCTTCGTCAGTCTCTGGGCCCCCAGCATCAGTACACAGGCACTAGGTAAAGTTCACTTTATGTAAACATAAAGAACAATAACAAGAAAAAAACAAAGTGGGAAAGGCTTTTTACATCGCAATTCTAAACTGTGCCTATCATGCTGCTCTAAAAGAATTTTGCCTGGTAAAGGGTTCTAAAGATGATCCTACATCTTTTTTAGATACAGTTGTACTTGCTTGACAATAACATTTGCAAATACTTAAAGTGACCCTCATGCCCCAGCACTTGTCTCTCCTTTATGAGACGTTGGCTGCAAACCAGCCCATAACTGTTTGCACTGGTTCAGAAGGACTTTGCACTATGGTCTGGTCTTGATTGCTGTTGCAGTCGAGGGGCGAAATAAAACACAGAGACATCAGCTTGGGTTGAACAATCTGTGCACACCATTAGTATCCAAATATGAAAGGCCCAAAAGGCTCACCTGGCCCCTCAAAGGCCACATGTAATATAATAATAGAATTAACTACCTCAACCTACTATATTCCTGGGCCTAGCAGGAAGTCAGAAGCCTAACCAAAGAGCTCCACCCACCCCCCAAGCAACCACCCTGTAACAAAATTAATAGAATAAAGTACCTTGAACCCTAATATAGGCCCGAGTCAAGCAAAGGCCGCAAGCCTAACCAAAGAACCCTTCACAACGGCCAAGAGAGGCTGCCAAGGCCTCAGCCACATCCTTCATTGTCTTGCGCCCCCTACCTAGGCTGAACTCACACCCAGCCTGTTGAGACTCCAAAGGCTTGTGCAGCCTCCTCTCCCGTAATTAGTTCTGACCCTGCAGCCCACGGCTGTTGGGGGGATTCGAACCCTGGTCTCCCGGGTCACAGTCCAGACACCTCAACCACTACCAGAAACTTATCCCATGTGCACGGGGTGGTGGTGGTTTAAAATTGCCCAAAGGCCTGCATTTAATGAGGGGACCTTTCACCCCCCCTTTCTTTTCTCAATTGGCAAGATTACTCAAATCCTCCCTGGCCTGTAATAATAATTATGAGAAAAAATATTATTATTACTTTATTATTATTATTATTACAAGCCACTGACTGTATGGAGTAATGCACTTATGCCCAGTCCTTAGCTTATAACAAGAGGTATTTTAATTACTGATTCTATTTTAACGTCAATATTGGAGCAATGTGATCTCGCTTTACTGGCTGCAGAAACAGCCTTGAGCATTTTAAAGCCAACGTTGTAAGCAATGTGTGATCTTGCTTAACTGGCTGCAGGAAAAGCCTTGTATATTCAAAGACTTGAAAACCAAAGCCTCCACGTGTGATCTTGCTTTAACTGGCTATAGTAATAGCCTTAGAGGTGGTGCACCTCCCTCCTCCTCCTGCCAGGGGGGGGGGCACAGCGTTCGGCTCGCAAGCCTTTTAAAAGGCCTACTCCAGCTGCAGCCGCTGCTCAAGCCCCTTGCCACTCGGCCGCAATCACCACTCCCTTCGGGGAATAGAATAGGTCTAAACGGCCCACTGGAAGCAGCCTGAGCCGCAGCAAACCAGCGCTTAATGGCGTGGAGGCCACCAACTCAGCCTGTGCTGCCAAAGATCATTGCCTCCAAACGACGCCGATCTTGAGGCCACCTTAAAACGGTCGCCGCTGTTCTTCTCTACACTCGCTCTCCCTCGTGGTCCCTCGTCATGCTGCAAAGAGGAAGGTAGGAGGGGCGGCTGGACTTAAATAGTCGCAGAAGCCCCGCCCCTCCATGCTGCACGTTGTGCGTAATAAGGCACGACGCGTGACTTTGCCCCATACTAAGATGGAGGTGGCAGCTTCGCCCCCATCTGCAACCATGCCCTGCTCGTCAGCTGTGCGGAGAGCGGGGCATCTTTTACTGTGTGTCCTATTGATATGGAAATTGATGTATTTCCTCTGAAGCCACATGGCAGTTCTACAGCCATAAAGGCCCAGGAGAAGACAGCATGTTTATATAACTTCTTCTGCTTTGTTCTATATAAAAATGTTAATAGGAGAATTCAGTTTAGAAAATGAGTCAGATAGACAAAGGGTAGGGTTCAAAAAATAGCAGAAGATGTGGAATTAAAATGACAGAGATACAGAAAACAGTCTAAAAAAGAAAAAGTATACTCTGTTAGCAACAGAACATAAAATACAGTTGGGGTGTTAATCAAGAGGAATAACCAGATATATAACCAAAGTATAACCAGATTTCCTTTCAGAAAATGATAAATGTATGCATTTCTGTAGCATACTGTTGTTTTTAATGTACACTTTATGCACATTGAAATAAATATTTAATAAAAATGATGAAACATTGCCTTCTGACAGACAAGAATATCACACATTTCTTTGCAGGAAAACTTTATCATGGCATTTTTTTTTTACATTAAGCCTGTATTCTTACAGGAAAAGTGATAGAGAAACAAGCTTTCAAAGATCCTCATTTATTTTATTTTTTTAGTGTGGTCAGAATAATAAAAATGCAGCTGCCAAACTAAAGTGCATAAATTCATTCAATATGCAATATTTCTTTTGGTGTGACAGCTTTGTACAGTGCGATGTGAAATGGCCTCATGTAATTCCTTCCCCCTTCTTGGCTATGTTTCTACTTTGGTTCTGTCATGCCTTGGAATTTGGAGGACAAAACGAGCCTGAGCAAGGGGATCTCTAGATCCCTCCCTGGTGGACTTCCCTTTCACCTCTTTATCTATCCTTAACAGTTGGTCTGTTATGCTAAGGCCTGTTTTTGTTTCCGGACCAGAACTCAACTAAATAAAGAAAAAATGGAAACCACGACACCCAGGCTCCGGAAGTCTCTAAACACCTAAAGCAGCAAAGCTAAATCCAGCTAACCTTCAGCTGCATACAGCTGGCTGTGTTTAGAGATCTGCAGGAAATGATTCAGCACCCAAGGTAATGTGACTATTTCTTTCAGGCAAATGACAGAGAGTACTTTTGAGTAGTTGGTGCATCATTGAAACAATGAGAGGTATCAAGCAATTCAGCACACTGGGCTTTGCCCATCTGCTTTACACTCCACCTGAGAGCAATTTAAGCCAATTGTAGGTGGGGAAAAAGAAATCAACCTCTTTACATTAAGGAAGTAAATAAAACCAGGCCATATCCAAGGCATGTTATCTGATTCAAAATAACTGAAGAGGCCATATGCATGGAAAGAAACATAACAGGATTCATAGGATTGGTTGGCACAAGATGTAGCCAAATAAAATATTGTTTGCAATAAACAGTCCATCATTTACATGTATGTTTTTGTACATGAGGCAGCTGTATCAACCTCTGATGAAGGGCTTGGTCTTTAATAGTGTGGCACTCCTTTAATTATGAGTTAGCTGCTCTTCCCCAACTGTTCAGCAACAACACCAAAAGAGAACCTTTCTCACTGATTGCTTGTTTCAAAGGTATATTTTATCATGTAAAAGCTGGAAGAAAATCATAACCAGCATTAGAGATGAGGAGGGAGGGAATTAGAATTGAAAAATACGACTTCACATTTACAGCTGTTTATCAAAAGATAAATATGTGCTGGTGTAAATTTGGAACCCAATTAGAATATTTCATTTCCAGTGAGACTATACATTGAGAAGAATATGGTAGCTGACAGTCATTTACAAGCCAAGGAAACATTTTTTCTTAAACGCTAATGTTTCCATCCCATTATTATACAGGACTTGTCATATCACAATTGAAGGGTTTCTCAGAAGTTTGAAAAATCATCCTGAATTATCAAACAGCTGCAGTTTCTGAATAAAATCAAGGGGCAAGCAACCTTTGAAAGAACAATACTGAGCTAATCCAGTGTATGTTAGGAATGGACAACTATCCCCCTATTCACCTCAAGAATGATCTGGGGTTTGCCATCATTCCTTACAAGTAATTGCAAAACCTGGAGGGGAATCATCTCCTGAGAGAGAGAAAATGCCTTGCCTTTGTGCTTTGCTTTGTTTTGACCTGGGAGGGAGGGGGGAGAGAGACACTAGCGGCATGGGCATGATAATGAATCAACTGAAATCAGTTGCAATTCCTTAAGCAGGAGGGGGTTGCGTTTACAACCTGTCCCCAGTATTTGCCCATCTTTAAGAAGCATTATTATTATTAAACAAATTTATAGACTGTTTCACAGCATAAAGTAACTGAAGCAGTGCACAAGATAAGAAAAGAATAAAACACACAAACACAAGCTCTAAAAACAATAAAATCAATTCAACAAACTCTAAAAACAATAAAACCATCCATAAAAACTCCAAAAACAACAAAACTTCATTAGTTTTAAAACTGATATTCCATAAATGTCTGGGTTGCACTTCAAGGAAAATCTTCCTAAATCAAAATGTCTGTAGTAGGCATCTGAACATTATCACATTAAGTGCCTGTCTGATTTCAGCTGGTAACTGATTCCAGAGAGCTGGAGCTGGAACACTAAAAGCCCAGTTCTTTGTACAGGCTAGGCATGTGGTACTCTCAGCAGTGCCCCATCTGAGGAATGCAGTTGCCAGGCAGGGATATATTAGGCAAGGCAGACCATTAGATACCCTGTTCCCAAGTATTCTGTTCTCTTTTTGGTTGATTAGTGTTAAAGACTTAAATTTCCAATTCGCCATGAAGTTCCGTGGGTGACCATGAACGTGTCACACTCTGTCAGCCTGACTTACCTCACAGGGCTGTTGTGAGGATTAAATGGGGAACATCATGTACACTGCCTTGAACTCCTTAGAAAAAAGGCAGGATATAAATTGTAGTGTAACCAGGGCCGGCTCCAGGCATGCGGGGGCCTTTGGGCATCAGGTTGCCCTGGGCCCCCGGTGGGTGGGTGTGCGCACGCATGTGCACACAGGCACACGCACCCCCCTGCATACCCGTGCGGCCCCCCTACCTGTCTACAGTAGTCTTTACCATTGCCCTTAATTAAGATGGCTGCCGCAGTTTCCCTAAGGGGAATGAAGCCTCCGCCGCCATCTTTGTAGATGGCACACATGCGTGCTACACACACACACACACACACACATATCTTTGCCATCAATTAAGATGGCGGCAGCGGCTTCAGTACCTTAGGGAAACTGCGGCCGCCATCTTAATGAAGGGCAATGGTAAAGACTACTGTAGACAGGTAGGGGGGCCGCGCGGGGGATGCAGATTGCAGAAGAGGAGTGGAGGGCCCCTCAGGGGCTCCTGTAGCTCCGGGGCCCTCGGGCCAGTGCCCAACCTGGCCGCCCTTTAAAACCGGCTCTGAGTGTAACAATACGTGATATGTATTATGTTGAACTGTATGATGCAAAGCCTTATTTAATATAGTTATTCATATTTCAATGAATTCCTCTTAAGTAAAATCTGAATTATTTATTTTTGTTTGTTTATTTATTTTACGATATTTATATGCTGCCCCCAATACAAAGTTCTCTGGGCAGCTTGTGATATATAAGTAAAAAAAGAATTGAAATACAAAGGAAAACATAAAACAACTAAAAAGTGGGAGGAGAGAGAGAAACTGTAAATACAGCAAAGCAAAACTTGCCAGATCCTCAAAACCAAAAACAGATTTAAAAAACAGAGAGCTAGATCACCTAAGTTATTTAAAAGGCCTGGGTGAGCAGAAAGTTCTTTAACTGGTGCCAACAAGACCACAATGATGGTGCCAAATGATCTTCCCTGGGAAGATTATTCCATAACTGAAATACACCTACTAAAAATCTCCTTTCCCTGGTGGTTGCCTGCCTCAGTTCATTCTGTGGGAACACCCAGAAGAGGGCCTCCATCAAGGACCTTCAGATAGATACATATGGGAGAAGGCTGATCCTAAACCAATTAGGGCTTTAAAGGTCAAAACTGGTACTTTAAATTGGCCCAGAATAGGACTGACAACCAGTGCAGTCAACAAAGCACAATCATGGTATGGTCAAATTGTCTAGTCTCAGTTAATAATCTTATGACCCTATACTAACCCAACTGCAATTTCTGGACCACTTTTAAAAGGCAGCCCCACACACAGCATATTGCAGTAATCTAAACACAAGGTAACTTGTTTAGACAAGGGTAGCTGTGGCCAAACTATCTCCAGGTTGCAGCTGACATCAGCCAAAGCTGATAAAAGGCGCTTCAAGCCACAAAAGTTACTTGACCCTTTAATGATATGGTTGGATCAATAAACACCTCCATACTGCAAACCAGATCCTTTACAGCAGGCTTGGGAAAATTGTTTGGCTTGAGGGTCACATGCATATTTTCTTCCGGGCAAATGTCTGAGGCCCACTGGACACCTCTGGACATGGACACCTCCACTACTGACACTGCATTAATTGTGAAATCTAAATCATGATGGATAGGGGCATTTTTCCCCCACAAAGTGTCTTGCAAAATGTATCACAGTGTTCTAGCGAGGGTTCGACACTACATTTACCTCTAGCTAGATTTCAAGAGGACCTGCACCACATGGGGGAAGCGCTGCTGAATGACACTAAGAGGATACAGTTGTGGAGATGATGAACCATTTCTTTTCCTCCCTTACCGTTACAGAGTAGACCCGATAATGTGCTCTCACTCATGTTGGATTAGACATGTCGTGAGTTTTTTTCCACATGTGCTCCAGCCATCTTTCCACTTGATTCATTGTCCTTAGATCTGGGATACACAATAGAGCCACACAGGCTATGCTCTCCAGAACAAGGCACTTGAGAGTGATTGCATCAACCACCAGAGTCGCCTCTCCATTCCCATGGTGCAAGGAGTGAACTTGTGAAAGTGCTGAAGTAACTGCTTTAATGCAGTGCCAAAATTTACAGTACCAAAATCAGAGAGAGACCTCTTTTAAATATCATCACCTCCAAACAACTATTATTCAGTAGGCAATGTGCCTAGGCTACTGAAAAATTACATAAAAACCCCAAGATGCTCTGAGGTCAGTACTATAATGAAAATTTAGTGTGATTATTTAACACACATTATTTTTTCGAATGATTAAGCAACAGGACATATCACTCTAAACAGGTAGTGATCTTTTTCTGTGTAAGATTCCATTCTATATTATTTTTCTTCTGAAATTCATAACTCAGCATTGTTGAAATTACTAAATTGTAAAAAGAGGAATTGAAGACAATGATTAAATGAAAGTCTAGTATGGAATATAAGAAAATGCCATTAACTTCTCCATTTCAAAATTATCAGATTTTTGCCATCACTAGTATATTTTTTCTATTTCTTTCCTCCATTTGTCAAATAATTGGTATTTTAAAGATATCTAAAAAAAGAATCCAACCAGAGCCAACAGCATTACACCATGGATTCCTGAAGCTCATTGTAAATTCCCTCATAATATGACTTTAGAAATATAGAAGTTTGCACTGTTGTCCATATTAATGCATTTTGGGCATCTTAATTATTGGAAACTGAAAATACCATTTAAACATGATCAAATTTATTGTGTACATTATGTACTGAAAGAGCCCTATATAATAATTAAAAGAAGTTTCTGCGACATACATTGCATTGAGCAAGTCAGCAATAGCTTGAGCAAGGCTGAGCTACAAACATTTTTTTAAATGAATTATTTTCTCCCTTTTATTAGATGGATTGATAATATTTACAATAAGATGTGCATACAAGGGAGTGGAGGAGGCGGCTGAAGCAGTGGGGCCACTGGGGAGCCCAAGTGCCAGTGAGTGGGGGTGGGGGAAAGATGTCAATCCTAGTGCACCCTATACAGGCTCATAGGCCCTAGCAAATTCCCCAGTATTCCAGATACTGATGCTGGTCCAGTTCCAGCATCTTTGTGGGTTGTGCTATTGGCATGGAGTGACTTTCATCAACGTAGGCTGGTGCACCACCTGCAGCCTTCTTATCTTGTTTTTATAAACCTTCACTGAAAGGCAGTATATAAATTTAATTTATAAATAAATAAATAGTGGTGGGTTTTTTTAGTTTAAAAAAATGAGGTGCCGGTACTCATACATTGATAAAAGTGCCATTGGTTCCAGCACAAAATGGTTGCCATAGGCTGCAAAAAAAGAGGAGACCATACACTTTACCAGTGAGTATTGTTAAAGTATATATATATATCACGTTTCCTCACTTCTCCCTCAGAGCACCATGAACTGTCTTGCTTTCCCTTTAAATGGATCAAACTAATTCTTCAAACCTTCCTTTTTCCCCACTGACAAATGCTATGGTATGGGATGCATTTCCTGATTATGAATTCCCATGCTACTGTGGTAAACGTCTGAATACTGGAACTAAATTGCAAGAGCCAATCATGTGGGTTTCTCTCACCCAATCATTGTCCTCCATCCTGGTATGGGAAGAACTCATGTGATCCAGCTTACCTCCACGGTTTTCATTTTCATATACATATCTTGGCAGTATAAGATCTTTCTCTCATGCTAGCAGTGGTACTGTGAATAGACCTCTATGTGTCCTAAATCCATATTCTGATAGGGTGGCCATGTGCTCTAATTTACGGAGGACAATCCTCTAATCTGAAGGGCGGCTAGAGGTCAGTCCTCTATTTGAAGGTATCCTCTATTTGAACAGGTGTCTAGTCCAAGTCCGTTTTAAAGATAAAGAACCATAAGAAGGATGGGCAGGAGCCTTGAAAAAGGGAGAACAAGAGCCTTAAATTTGCCCATCAAACACTCTGGATAGCACTGTGACAAGTCACCATTTCACAGTCCTTCGTATTAGGGCAAGATGAATTGTATTTCTATTTAAATTGTAGAAATTGTTTCTAAGTTTGCATCTATAAAATTAGCATATGCAAATTCTATGCAAATAAGTCCATTTTTTATGATGTTTCCTTTGGGGGGGGCAATGTGTAAACAGCTACCATATATTCTGATCCAGTAATTGTGAACACACAGAATAAATCACATGTGGACCTTGTACTAACTCTTCATATCCGCTATACCTTTTATCTTCCTTTTCTGTCACAGTCCTCACCTACAATTTGGACCTGGACCGTTTCCAAATGTCCACTAACAAAATACACCCAAAATCAAATTTGCTTCTTAACCTGTCTTCACGATTAGCAGAAAGAACAGCAATGTATGGAAAATGGGTTGCAAGTTATTATTATTATTATTATGTTATGTAGTTCATGTTTAAGGGTGAACATTTACAATAAATAACAGAGTATTGCTGCAGCAAATGTTACCTACTTAGAGGTAACAATGAAACACTGTGTGGTATTTTTTAAGAGCCCCGAAATGTATATGTATACAATAATATTGTTTCTGAATAAGAAATTGTAACCATTATTTTTTATTCTTCAACCCTTGAGTGAAATCAATTAATTTGCACAGTGCAGTGGTGATAAGCAAAGTATATTGCTTCCCCACATGCAAAGATCAGCCCCTGCTGAATTTTTCAGAGAGTAAGAAATGGAAGTTAAGACAACGAAACAAAACAGAGGCCACCACTGATTCTGCTGCTTCCTTTCAGGCTAACCCAAGAGGAAGGGTTCTACTCAGTGGTAGGTTAATAACAAAGCAAGAGGACTTAGTTATCCTTGAGAATTCCTGCTTCATTTCTTAATGAGGCAATACGATCCTAAGTATACCTCTCAGAAATAATTCCTGCTGAGCTCAGTGGACCCATACTACCTAGAAAGCGTGCCTAGGATTGCATCTTCAGCTATTAACCTAGTATTTTTCTTTAAAACAACGCAATGAATATAGGCATGATACTTATATGATGTTATAAATATTCTAGTACAGGGCGGGGGAACCTCCAGTCCGAAGGCCTAATAAGGCCAGGGAAAGGTCCAAATTTGGTCCATGAGACCATTTCCACCAAAGCATACCTATCTGCCCCACCCCTGATGTCATATGTGATGTCAGGTGGGAGGCAAGTAAAGGTGTGGCATTCACTTTGAAGTGCATTTCCAGTTTTAATAGAAACTGCTTGGAAACACACTTCAAAAATGTCACTTGAAGTCATTATGATGTCAGGAGATTGACAGGTAAGCAGCCATGGGGTTGTAGAATTAAAAATCTTTGCTCGCTATGCTGTTATAGTACTTCAAATGCAAACTACACCCTTCATTAGACATGAATCCTGCCAAGACTGGGATATGTTCATGAGCTCACTGGATGTGGTAAGACTGATGTACATTTGATGTGGTTGTCCCTCCTCTTTCCCAATCTCTTTTCCTTTTGTGTTGTGTCTTGTAGATTTTAATCCTGAAGGGAGGGACTGACTGAAAAGAAAAAAATAAGTCATGGATGATCTCCGCAGTTTAGTATGTATCACATAGTATTCCCCCCCTTTTTTTACCGAGGAATAATATATATAGTTCAAAATAGGGATTTTCTCTGTCTAAGGATGTGTCAGATCTCTATAAGTATTGATTTTCAGTACTGAAATTGTAGGAGGTATAAATAGGAAACTACTAAGAATTCCAGAACTCTGATGCAGACTTTTAAGACTTTTGCCCCATGTTCTGTAGCCTGAATAGTCTATATACTTGAAATTGATATTTGATATCCAATGAGAAGAAGAAATGATTGAATAGTCCCCTAGGTTATTACAATTTCCAAAATAGGATGACCTCAACTGAAAAACAAACGATCAAAAATATAAATTCCATTTACATCCCAGAGGGGAAATATCTTATTTTTAAAAACCTACAATGATTGATGCTATGTCATGACATAGCAATGTTCCCACTGAGCAGTGGCAAAGCTTTTTTCTCTTTTTTTCAAGTTAAAAGATAGACTAAAATCTTCCACCTTTGCGCATCTACCAGGTAAGTCCCTCACACAAAATACAACATTTCTCCCTACCTGGAAGAGCACACAAATTGCCCCAACCCCCTCAAATGCTGAAAAAACTCTGAGATGAATACTTTAACTACTTCCCACACCTAATCCCAGTGAGTTCTAAAGTGCTAAACAAAATGAAGTCCACTTTGGGAAGGGGTGTAGCTCAGTGGTAGAGTATCTGCTTTGCATGCTGAAGGTCCCAGATTCAATCCCCAGCACATCCAGGTAGGATTGGGAGAGACATCTGCCTGAAATCCACGGGAGCCACTGCCAGTTGGTGTAGACCAGGGATGGGGAACCCTGTGGCCCTCCACATGTTGTTAGACTCCAGCTCCCATCAGCACCAGCCAGCATGGCCAGTGGTCAAGGATGATGGGAGCTGTAGTCCACCATCTGGAGCACCACAGCTTCCCCATCCCTGGTGTAGGTAATAGTGAGATTGATGGACCAATGGTCCAACTCAGTATAAAGCAGCTTTCTGTGATCATTTTACTCATTACAAACACAATCCACCCTCTTCATACCACACTGAAATGAGAACTGCATTGGAACAATACTGAACTTGTGCAAGGCTCCCATTCATTTCAGCTGGCCTTCTGCAGGAGAAGATGAGATTTTGGGAGGTGAAGGGCACTGAGTTGGGAAATATTTGAGCCAAAATAATAGCAAGAACTGCAAAGCAAACATCCAAACCCACTCATTATTAGTTCTGGACTTCTTTCAAATTTTAGAGAACTTGTATGTGGTATTTAAGAAAGAGTATCTACAAACTCATCAGGCTGAAGATTTATTATACAGATTCACTGCACTAAAGACTGTGATCCTGTATACACCCTACTTGAATCCCACTCACTTCACTGGGATTTAAAACACTTCACAATGAAGTGAATACAGCTTTAGCAACCTCACTGTGTGCTGGATTGCAGCCAAACTCTTTCCAACCTATAAGGAATATGTTCACTTTCTGGTGCGCTTTCATGTGCTTGAAGCTTTTCATACATTATCCACTTAGCCAGGGCCGGCACCAAAGGGAAGCCAGGTTGGGCCCTTGCCAAGGGCCCCTGTGGCCCAGAGGGACCCCTGAAGGGCCCCTCACTAGGGTGGGAGAGTAGCGCTCCCCTTCCATGATCCGCAGCAGGATCCCTTCCACGGATCACAGGGAGGGAGCTTCCAGACTGCCTGCCCATTCCCTCACTCCACCTACCTCTCTCCTGTGTTTTGCTGCTGTGCACACTGCGCACGCAGGGCTGCCATCAACCAAGATGGCAGTGGAGACTTTTTTAAGGGGCTGATGCCCCTACTGCCATCTTGGTTGATGGAAGGCATGTGCTCGCACATAGCATATTGCACATGCGTGCCATCAACCAAGATGGCAGCGGAGCATCAGCCTCTTAGAGAAGCCTCTGCCACCATTTTGGTTGATGGCAGCCCTGCGCACCCTGCGCACGCAGCAGCACAACACAGGAGAGACGTAAGTGGAACAGGCAGAAGCTGCACGCCTGGGGCAGGCTGGTGCCCCAGGTCCCAGTCATGCCTGGTGTCAGCTCTGCACTTAGCAATGCTGTTCTTTATCTGGTATTTTAAAACACATAAACTTCCCTTTCTAAATCCGGCTTGGACGTCTGGCATTTCTTGCTCCATATATGGTAAGAGCCTTTGTTATAGAAACAGAAATGGTTAACACATGAGAAGGACTCTCAGCAAGATGCCTGGACTGTTAAAGTTCACAAGCCTGGCTGAGATTTTACTCTTACCCAATCCAACAAGATATGGAGGGCTGGTATCAGGGATAGGTTATCACTATATGCTTATAACTTTTGAAGTGTTACGTGGCATACATCTCTCAAAAAATGGAACCACCTCATCTAAGTAAAATAGTGCCTTTTAACCTTTGGCCAAAAACACTTTCTACTATGGCCAGAAAAACAGGTCTGAATAAGTACGACAGAATATATAAAATGGAAATCTGACACCACCTGAACTCTAGAAGTATGAAAATGGCTTCTCTGAAAGTCTTTAGCATGCTGATGAAGGCACCTCAGGTCAGGCTTTCACTCCTTTTCTTTAATGGAACAATATTTATCCCGGCTTTCACCTATTTGGGTCAGTTTAAATGAAGTCTTCCACATCTGCAAGGCCTTATTTTTTAACCCTATCCATATTGAAAGTAACTTTAAAAACACCCTGTACTGAACAAATGCTCAGCATCTACTCAGCCTATCTTTTGAAAATGCTGAATGTGAAAGTGTTTGCACATTTGTACAGAGCTCTAAAGTATTAACTATTGGTCTAAGCTGCTTCCTGACACAATTTTGAACAAAACCTTCTGAAGGTGTACATTTAAATGGCACCAGGTGCTAGCTAAAACAATGGGTGCAAGACTGTAACTTTTGTTCTTATTCATATTAAGACAACAAGAACACTGCAGGCATCCCAGCTTCTAATTAAACTGTGCATAACAGATTTAGATAATTGTCCTTCCAGCTGTTGAGTTGAAAAGATTGTGTACTACACATTGAAGATTTCAAGGGCAATAGGATAGGAACAAGGGGGTGCATGGCCAATCATATACATGATGACTATATTTTTTGAGAGATAGGCTCACTATCTAGGCAAAAAAGGCATGCAGCCTGATCTAGGGGTCTCTGCATATATTGCACTCCATAGATAAAGCTTTGTATTGGAGACATGGTATACTGTAGCATACCGTGTGCGTTTGGCAGGACATATGAATTTAGGATCCCTAGCAGACAAATCTGACAATTCTTCTCCCTGACATGTTTCTTCTGACACAGAGCTCCATCTCTTTGTTTGGAGAATGTGAAGCAGAACGTTCTAAGATCTGTAGACTCTTAAGCAGAAGCACTGCAATGTTTGAGAAGGCTCCGAACCAGGTGTTTTCTGATACACTGTCTCACACGCAGCTGCTCTACTCTTCTCCCTCCCTGAAAAGTGACAGGAGACTTCTCAGCAGGATGAAGCTCTCCTGTTTTGCAATAAAAAATTGCTTGTTTATAATCCCCTCATAAACTAAAGCTGCAAATATGGACAGAAGAAAGTGGAACTAGCCTGAATAGCATTTTTGCAAGCTATAGCAATCTCTTTACCTTCCCCTATTGACCTTGGAAATATTAGTTCAACTGAGACAAGAACAATTAAAATCAGTGGGACTTAAGTTACATCCCATTGCTTTATGTGGGTCTACTCAAACCAGGACAAAGACTGGATCCAACCCATAGTGTTCCACACTATGTGGGGCTTATAGCCACAATGAAAAATATGCTGGCAATTATTTAGGATAAGGGTTCCAGAGTTCCAGTTAGAGCTGCAATTCATCTAAACAGTAAGCAAATGATGTATGTTTGCTATTACTATAGTAAAATCACCAAATTAGAGTGATGACGACATACCACATTTACAAAGCAAAGTTTCTCATATTGGTTTATGGGATATATGCTTTCTCTTGGCCCACACCGGAAGATCTAAATAGTTTCCTGATCTCTAATTTCCATTCTGGTAAGGAGAAATTGATTCATCTGGTCATAATTTCCAAGTGGCTATACTATTTGTTTGACAAAAGCATTGGTTGTTTTCATTGACCAGGCGTCAAGGTTCATCTTCAAACCATTCAATTCATCCAGTTGATTAAAAGTATTTTCAGAAATGTCATGCTTCTATGTGTGTTCAGCATTCACAAAGCTGTCTTATCTGAAAGATGGGTGACAGTGTAACAGAACCTGACTACAAAAGCTTTGTAACATCTGCAAGAAAATGTCTTGTCCAAACACATCTGTCTTAGGCACAGAGAATTCCTTACATTTACTAGAATAGAGAGTAAAACCTCAATTATGTTAATAGACATTGGACTTCTTAGCATGACCCTTTCTTGGTGATAGATAACAAGAAAAAAGAAGATACCACATGCTGTGTGAAAACAGCAAATGCAAATTATCTTTATGTATTTATTTGGATAATTTATTCCCTTTTTTCTAGCCGAAAGGGCTCTCCCAAAGTGATTTATGCAAGGGGAGAAAAGCAAAATACAACAGAATTAAACAGATGCAGTAAGGCAGGCAATATGCTGCAAAGGCTCGGGGAAATCAAAAGCACTTCACCTGGTACTGAAAGGAAAACAAAGATGGTGCCTGGTGAGCCTTCTTGGGGAGAGAGCTCTGAAGATAGGCACCACAACTCTTCCTGGTCACCACCAGCCTTTCTTCCAATAATGGGAGACCTCTCAGAGGGACAATCTTAATACTTTGGCAGGCTTCTGTGGGAGAAGTAGCCCCTTCATGTATGCCTCTGAATTTCCACAGCATCTTTTAGAAATTGGAGGGTGGGGAAATGCATCAATTTTGGTTTCTGCCAGTTTCTCATTTTTCCAATTTCAGTTCTCCACATTTCTACATCAGTTTGCAATTAAAAAAAAGGTTCTTCTGAAAATTCATCAGCATTGTAGTGCAAATTTCTCCTAAAATACAGATTTGTATACAACTTTGCCTAATATACACATTTTTCCAAAGAAACTTTCCCTAATATAATGCATTTTGTATGTTATTTTCACTAACATATATATTTAATACATATGTTGGCCTATTATATGCATTTCTGTATAGCTTACCTTGCTGGAAAACTGCATTGCAAATACAGAGAAGTGCAAATTTCAAAGGAGGTCCATGCTTTGGATTGTGTATTGTTTCAGAAAGTGCAAATTAGCTAGGGTCATGGTCACCTTTAAATGTGAACTGAATTTCTCCTTCATCCCTAATTAGAAATCATTTAAATAAGTGAGTCCTCACCCAACTGGAGTGTTCCTATTCAGATCGCTAAGCCAGCTGGATACCATAAGCCGCATGGAACTCAACTATGTGACTTTACTTTTCCCTTCTTCCTGTCTGGTTTTCTGTTTTTCTTTACTAATTGATAATCAACTTGTTTTGGGTCCCAGAGCAATCTTCTGGGTAGGTGGGCACCTTCTGAGGTTTAAAAAAGGATTTTTCTTCTTCTGCATCCCTTCCAGGTTCATCCAAACATGCTGCTACCTCTTGCTTCTCAAAAGCCCCAGTTTGAGTTCAATCCTGCTGGCACTCAACCACCTCAGGCCACTATTAGAGGGAATTATAACTATATATATTGTATCTTTCTATGAGTGTGTATACTCTGTGTCTGCAAATGGAGCTGTTCCTTCTCTTTCTGTAGCATATATTCCACTTGCAATGCCAAAATCTGCAGCTTAATCCTCACTGAAATGAACAGGGGCAGGGCAAGAAAGAAAATGGTAGTCTTCTTGTTGAGCTTTCATTCATTTTAATCAGGAAGACATTTTGCTGCCTCCTCCTTCTCCCATGCACATGTGTGCGCATGCATGCACACACACACACACGCACATATGTACAGAAGCCAACTGCACTGGCACTTCCTTCAGTGCTGGCAATGGAATAGTGTCCTCCACCACACTTGAGGGCAGCAGGCTACTTGGGAGGGGGGTGCTGGCCAGGGCACGCTACGTGGCAAACAAGTCTGTTGTATAATAGAAGGGTACAGCCATGGGACTCAGAAGGAACAGCTGGGGGGCATCATCTTCTGCCCAACCGGCATTTGCCACTTGAGGCAGGTGCCTCACTCTGTCTAATGCAACTTACTCCCAGGACTGAAGCTTAAACTTTGGGTTAGGATCGGCATAGGGGAAAACCAGGGTTCTTGTGCCTTTAACAGCTGTGTGTCAGGCAGAATTGCAACAGGTTAAACCTTTTTATATGGAATTACAATTATGGGGGAAAGCTTTACCTGTTCACATTCTGTTTGTCAGATATTTTATTACATCTATGGCAGCTGATTTGTTTTTAGGCCCTCCGCTACCCCTGCAAAAGAGAACACAAATTTGCATATGACATAAAACATATGCAAATTTTATGGAAATCTGTATCTTCTTTTTGTGAGTCAGAGGGCTCAGTCCACATATAGTAGACTGAGCTCAGAAAATCTTTTTGGCACACTACGTGATAGAAGTGTATAAGATTATGCATGGTATGGAGAAAGTGGACAGAGATATTTTTCTCCCTTTCTCAGAACTCCTAGAACCACTGGTCATCCAATGAAGTTGAAAATTGGAAGATTCAGGACTTGTTCACACAAAAGTGTGTACTTCTTCACACAGAACATAGTTAGACAGTGGAATTCGCTCTCACAAGATGTTGTGATGGCCGCCAACTTAAAAGTTAAAAGCTTGGCCTTGCTCTTCATGAATTTGTCTATCAATGGCTAGTAGCCATGACGGTTAGGTACAATGTCCAGTGTCTCAGGAAGTATGCCTCAGCCAGTGGCTGGGAATCACAAGCAGGGAGAGTGTGGTTGAGCTTAGGTCCTGCTTGTGGCCTTTCCACAGTTATTTGATTGGCTACTGAGAACAGAATGCTAGACAAAATGGGCCTTTGACCAGATCCTAAAGGGCTCTATGTTTTTGTTTAAGTTCAGAGGGGTGTAGATAGGAACAGCTTCATGGAGTTTTCTTTCCCCATTGCCTCTGAGGCCTCTTCTCCACCAGCATTAATCCTTGCCTCCTACTGCCAGTTGCATCCTGTGGACTGGAGAGTTGAAGAAAGGGAGTGCGTTTTGGCTTCTATCACAGACCAGAGACCTAGGGGCTGCTGGGTTGTGTGTGTTTATGTGTAAGTCTTCAAGGATGTGTGTGTATTATTAGAGTCTGTTGTTCGTCAGCTGCCTTGAGAATCATTACATTGAAAGTTAGGGTATAAATCTTCAATATAGACAGCAATAAAATGAAAAGGGAGAATAAAAGCAAAGGAACAAACAATCCAGTGGCAATACCATGAATGCCTTCAGGTATCTTTTCCCATCTGGATAATTACCATGCACGCCATGGCAGCTCAAAAGGTGAGAGGATTTTCTCTTTGAGTGAACCAAAGGTCTCCACCTTTAATACCATTGCACTACTTTTTTTGGCCTTTAGCTGCTATCACAGTATTTACCAGCAAAGGTCTAAAACCATACAGCAAATCTCAATTCAAGAGCTACTTAATCTATGGCAAAGTAACTGGGAGTGTCTTTGTGTTTGACTGCAGCACTGTGGGGAACTAAGAACTGGATTGACAAATTAGACAAAAGATATTACTAATCCTATTCACTGTATACTGTTAAATATGTATGAAGTGGATTTATAACCAGTTTCTGAAGAGTTACTTTATCGTCAGCTACATTTGCAAAATAAAAAAGCCTTTTCAAACAGGCATTTTCTTTTGAGCATTACTTCCAAAGTTTCCTGTTCATTTATCTATGTTTCATCTATTGTTTAAAGAAATGCACAGTACAGTTGGCCAAATGGCCACTTCTTGATTTTCTTTGTCTTACTTTGTCAAAATGTGTGATTGTCAAGCTTGCTTTACTTACACAAACATCAGTAAACAAAATATTTTTGGAATGCATGTTTTCAGGGATGCTGCGCAGGGAGGTTACTTTGGTTCTCATGATTACATATCTTCGCAAGGCCCACCAAGGCAGACCAACTTTTGAAGTCTTTTGAAAGTCTCAGCAAGCATGTAGATAGGGGTTATCCCTCAGCCATTATATATTTGGACTTTGAAACAGCTTTTGACAAAATTGTCACCAAAGGCTCTGAAGTAAATTTAGCAATCTCAGGGCATAAAGCCAGATTTTCTTATGGATCAGTAACTGCTTGGAGTCCTTTACAAAAATAGATTGTGGGGCTCAATTTAAAACTGTGTTCAGTTGCCCAGTCTCACAAGAGATATTGTAGAGCTGAACAAGGTGAAGAAAGAGAGGGGAATCACAGGCTGGCTCAAACCATTTGCTGCCTAAGGCAAAGGACAACATGGTACTCCCCCACCCCGTGTATAGAGAGTTGAATCTTACTTAAACACTGCCAATTTGCATAGCATCCTCCAATAGAAATGTGGGAGAAATTTGATTCAGTTCACATTTAAAGGCAAAGTTACACTTTTTAAAACAATACGTGAAGTGAAACACAGCCATCCTTCAAAATTCACACTTTTCCAAATTTTGCAATGCAGTTCTCTAGCCAACTATTGTGTACAAAAATGCATATACTACTGTAAAGTGTGAGTATAAATGCATATATTAGTGAAAGAAACATACAAAATGCATTATATTACAGGGAAATTTCTTTGCAAAAATGTGTATATTATGCAAAACTGCATACAAAATGTGTATTTTAAGAGAATTTCACACTAAAATGCTGATGAATTTTCATGAGGACTCTTTTTTTCATTGCAAACTGATGTGGAAATCTAATTAGTTTATGGAATTTGCTGTCACAAACATTGATGGCATGAAAAGGGGGGACCAGACAAATTCTTGGAGGATAGGGGTCTCAGAAACTATTTGCTAGCTAATGGACACCTCTCAGGTGACAGGCAGTGTGCTTCTATGGCCAGCTGCTGGAGGATACAAAATGGGGGAAGCCAGTTGCCTTCATAGCTTTCTTGTAGGCTTCTTGGGAGTAAAGTTTCAACAGGATCATGAATTAGCTAAACCAGGGGTGGGGAGCAAGCGGCCCTCCAGATATTTGATTTGCTGGACTGCAGTTCCCATCATCCCTGATCATTGACCGTGTTGGCTGGAGGCTTGGAGCTGATGGGAGCTGAAGTCTAACAACACCCAGGGATGTAGTCATCCAGGGTCTCGGAGTCTTCAACCCTTTTCTTTTTTTGGGAGCAGGGTCCCTATGTCTCCAGCATCCTACAAGCCAATCAGCATGAAAGGGGAGTGTGTTGCCACTGAGAAGAGTCTTCTAACATGCTTCCTGGTCCTTTCCTGCTGATTGGAGCCAATAAGAGTGAAAGGAAGTGAGTAAGCCACTGAGAAGACTCTTCTCATTAGCTCTCTCCCTTTTCAAATTTACTGGCTTCTAGGGATGTCTCTTGTGGGAGAAAGCTTTAACAAAGATTTCATTCTCAACCAAGCAGTAAAAACAGGAGGGTGTGGCTGTGACGAACATGAAGGGATCTTGCACTTCTGAATTTGCTACTACGCTACTGACAACATCTGGAGGTCCACAGTTTTCCCACCCTTAAGATAAACTTTTGGTATGATTCAGCAGAGCTCTTCTGCCAAGTGGTCTCTTGATGCTACTGCAGACATTTGTTTTGTTAAAAAAATACATGCCATGGTATGGAGAAAATTGTCCAAACTCTATTGTGCACTTTTCACGAATGGCTCACCATGTGGAAACAGATATACACAGAATTTTATTTATTTATTACATTTCTATCCTGCCTTTCCTCCAAGGAGCTCAAAGCGGCATACATGGTTCTCCCCTCTCCATTTTATCCTCACAACAACCCTATGACGTAGGTTAGGCTAAGAGACAATGACTGGCCCAAGATCACCCAGTGAGCTTCATGGCTGCGTGGGCATTCAAACCCTGGTCTCCCAGGTTATAGAATCTTTCAAGTGTACAGCTCTTTCACAAATCATCTCCTGTGTCCCTTCATTGAGTTGAAATGGCCTCCCTTTACACATGTGGAGCTTCCTCTCCAGAGGAGTGAATGAGAAAGCCCTTTTAGACAGGCTTCTGTGTATATGCCTATTGGAGCCTGGCATAGGGGTGCCAGGTCAGAAGCATCCCAAACCCTGAGATTTCTGGGGCGGGCCCTAGTGATGTCATGGGGCGGGCCCAAGCATGATACATTAAGCATCAACTACAGTTGCTTGGAGCCCACAATTCAAACAAAAGCATTTCTCTGATTGGAAATTAAGATAGAAATGTTAGATAAATGGGAATGTTCCCAGGTCCATTCCTTCTTACATGCTTAGGGAGCCTGGGTAAGGAATATTTAATCTAGCCTATTTGCTTCTGGCAAGAAGGGTTTAAGTGCCCTAAGGCAAGGCCAGTCACGAGAAGGTCATTGTAGGAAGCAAGGAGCATAGTGTTGTCGAGATGTTAGATGTTTTTCCCAATAATTTTATTGTTTTAATTCCTTCTGTAAACTGCTTTGAGGTTTTTTACAATAAGGCAGTATATAAATGTTGTAATTAAAATACATAAATAAATTTTAGAGTTACTGTGGCCCTTGGGTCTCTTTCCACTTTTACCGACTCAGACTATTTGGTATCATCTAGCTCTGTACTGATGACATGGACTATCATTGGCTCTCCATGATTCAAGGCAACATTCTATTACAGAGATTGAATTTTGGAACTTTGCATGCAAAACATATTCCAAACCACTGAGCTACAGCCCTTCCTCTGTTTTAAAAAAGTATCATTTAAAATGTATATATTTATTATTTTATTGATATCCCGCCCTTCCTCCCAGTAGGAGCCCAGGGCAGCAAACAAAAGCACTAAAAACACTTTAAAACATCATAAAACAGACTTTAAAATATATTAAAACAAAAATCTTTAAAAACATTTTTAGAAAAGTTTAAAAACATATTTTTTAAAAAAAGAAAAGGTTTAAGAACATATTAAAAAGCAATTCCAACACAGACACAGACTGGGATAGGTCTCAACTTAAAAGGCTTGTTGAAAGAGGAAGGTCTTCTTCAATAGGTGCCGAAAAAATAACAGAGATGGTCCCTGTCTAATATTTAAGGGGAGGGAATTCCAAAGGGTAGGTGCCACTACACTAAAGGTCTGCTTCCTATGTTGTGCGGAATGGATCTCCTGATAAGTTATCTGCAGGAGGCCGTTACTGCAGAGTGCAGTGATCTAGTGGATTTATAAGGAATAAGATGGTCTTTCAGGTATCCTGGTCCCAAACTGTATAGTTCTTTGTACACCAAAACTAGAACTTTGAACTTAGTCTAGTAGCTAATAGGTAGCCTGCGCATTTCTTTCAGCAGTGGGGTGACATGTTGGCAATACTCTGCCCCAGTGAGCAGTCTCGCTACCACATTTTGCACCAGCTGCAGCTTCCAGACCAATCTCATAGAGCGCATTATAGTAATCCAGCCTGGAAGTTACCACTGCATGGACAACAGTGGTCAGGCTATACAAGTCCAGAAATGGCTGCAGCTGAAGCTGGTAAAAGGCATTCCTAGCCACTGAGATCACCTGGGCCTCTAGCAACAAAGATGAACTGAGGAGCACCCCCAGACTACAGACCTGCTCTTTCAGAGGGAGTTCCACCCCATCCAAAGCAGGCAACTGACTAATTATCTGAACTAAGGAACCACCAACCCACAGCATCTCTATCTTGCTTGGATTCAGATTCAGTTTATTGGCCCTCATCCAGCCCACCACCGAGTCCAGGCAGAGGTCCAGGGCTTGCACGGCCCCTCCTGATTCAGATGTTACAGAGAAATAGAGCTGGCTATTGTCAGCGTACTGCTGACACCTTATCCCAAATCTCCTGATGACCACTCCCAAGGGCTTCATATAGATGTTAAACAGCATGGGGGACAAGATGGTACCCTGCGGCATGCCACACCACAACTGCCAGGGGGCCAAAAGACAATCATCCAGTGCTATTCTCCAAAAATGACCCTGGAGATAGGATCAGAACCACTGTTAAACAGTGCCTCCAATATCAATCTCACCAAGTCGGCCCGGAAGGAAACCATGGTCAATGGTATCAAAAGCCACTGAGAGATCAAGTTTAAGGATAATAGGATCGCTCTGTCCTTCTCCCAATAAAGGTCATCCGTCAGAGCTACCAAGGCTGCTTCAGTCCCATAACCGGGCCTGAACCCAGACTGAAATGGGTCAGGATAATCTTTTTCATCCAAGAGAACTTGCAATTGCTGTGCCACAACCCTCTCAATCACCTTCCCTAAGGGGTATTTGCAACCGGTCAGTAGTTGTCACAAACCAATAGTCCAGGGTGGGCTTTTTCAGGAGCAGTCAGATCGCTGCCTCTTTCAGGACAACTGGAACCACTCCCTCCCACAACCACACCCTGGATCCACTCGGGCAACCCCCCTTGGCAAGCTTTAATAAGCCAAGAAAGGCAATAGTCGAGAGGACACTTGCTGGCCGCATTGTTGCAAGCACCTTGTCTACGTCATCAGGCTGCATCAACTGAAACCTTTCCCAAGAAGTTGCAGCAGATGTTGCACTGGACACCTCACTGACAGTAGATATAGATGAGACATCAAGATTGCTATGGAGGTGAAGAACTTTACCCTCAAAGTGCCATGCAAACAATTCACAGTGGGCCTCTGAAGGGTCTAAAACTCCATTTCCTGGAGTTGATGTCAACAGACCCCTGACATTAGGAAAAGCTCCACCGGATGGCTACTTGAGGAAGTGATGGAGGCAGAGAAGTGGGCCTTCTTCACCGCCCTCACTGCCACACAGTAGGCACGGTTATGATGTTTTACTCATGCCCGATCAGCCTTACAGCACATCTTTCGTCACTTGTGTTCTAGCCATCATCCAGCCTGTTTCATTACCCTTAGCTCACTGGTGTACCAAGGTGCAAACTGGGCTCCACAATGCCAGAGAGGGTGCTCAGGGGCAACCGCATTGAAATTGAAAAAAAATGTTCTTTTCGATTCACTAATGAATGCACAGCATACCTAGGGCAGATCCACACCATTCATTTAAAGCACATTCAACACACATTTGAAGCGCATTAATCTCACCAGAGAATCATGGGAAGTGTCGTTTGTTAAGGGTGGTGGGAACTATAACTATGAGAATGAAACTACACTTCCCAGGATTCTTTAGGGGAAGTCATGCACTTTAAATGCAAGTTGGATGTGCTTTAAATGTATTGTGTGCACCTACTTCATAAACTTTGCCTGCATGTAAATCATTTTAATTAATTTTTTTAATGGATGAGCTATAAAGTTTACTGGGTGACCATGGGCTACTCACCATCTCTCAGCCTAATCTGCCCCTCAGGGTGAAAACAAGAGATGGGAACAATGACCACCCCAAGGAAGAAGGGCACACTTAAAATGTAGAGGAAATAATAATGTACAACCATAACATGAAATCAGATACTTATAGGGACATAGTATGAAGAAATATTTATATAAACATGACTGTCAAAGATGTTTATTATTTACATCACCTGTAAAGATATTTATAGTGCAAAGCTATACATGTTCACTCAGAAGCAAGTCCCAATGTATTCAATGGGGCTTACTCAAACAGGGAGGTGTGCACAGAACTGCAACCTCAAGTTACAAGGAACTTTACTCACCCAACCTAAAATTCAGAATCATGCCATGTTAAGTTGTTTTGCAACTGTTTTATACTTGTTTTATGGTTATTGGATTTTAAAGTGATTTATTTCTTGTTCTGAAATACCTTGGTTTCCAATCAGCAACCCTGCCTCACAGGGTTGTTGCAAAGACTCTATGTACCCCCCCATATAATAGTTTACTGTCAAAACCAGTTGGTCATTGCAGAACATTTTTTAAAAAATAAAATAAAATCAGTATTAGTTTCCTACAAAATAAAAAGCAATGACACCCAAGCAAAGCCTGCCTAATTGCTTTAAAAACAGGATTGGAGAGGGACAAAAAGATTTACAACACAAACACAATCCTTTGCTATGCTCACTCAAAATTCCCATTAATTTACAGCACAATCCTAACCATGTCTACTCAAAAGTAACTCCTAAGGAATTCAATGGGATTTACTCCGAGGATGTGAGATTAGCATTGCAACTTTACTCACAGAAAAGTGTGTATAGGATTAAAGCTTCATATTGGGAAGGTTTTCAAAACACTGCCTAATTCAACAGCCCAGAAAAATTTAAACTTGTTTGACTCCTCATAATTAGAAAAGCATAACACATTGTAATGCCATTTAGTGCTGCACACAGAGAGACTTTTGCTACTACTGAAAGCTATAAACTTATTCAGTTTATGAGATTTTGAGACAAGCAGGAAAAAAACAGTTTTCTAGACTTGCAATGCATTCTAGCTATTGCCTTTATATCAACAAATCCCTTGTCAATCACAACTCTGACATCACTTATCGGCTACAAACCTGAAATGGTGGGGTTAGAGCAGCCAGGTATGAGCTCAGTTAACAAAAGTTGTGAGGGGGTAGCTGATGTTTTGGTGTATATCTCTTGAACCAGACAATTTAGAAACTTAATTGTTTTAAAAAATCAAAGCTGAAAGTCCAGAGATTGAGGTGACCGACCCAGAGACCTGGAGAGGACCCAAAAAATCTGAAGTCTCTGGATGAAAACCGGAGACCTGGCAACCCTAGCCTGGATTCACCTACAGTAAATGTTATTGATTGATTGATTGATTGATATCCTGCCCTTCCTCCCAGTAGGAGCCCAGGGTGGCAAATAAAAGCACTAAAACACTTTAAAATATCATAAAAACAGAGTTTAAAATATATTAAAAGAAAACATATTTTAAAACTTTTTTTAAAAAAGCTTTAAAAACATCTTTTTTTAAAAAAGGTTTTAAAACATCTATTTTTTAAAAAAAGAAGGTTGAAGAACATATGTGTGCGTTGTTGCGTGAAACAGCATACATTACGTTGGAGTTAAGTTGAGCAAGAAACTTCTTCAAAGCATTAGAGCATGTTAAGAGTCTTTATTAAGACATTACGGCCAAAGGCTTAAGAGTAAATACATGTAGAGTTTCTTCAGTCACCCCCCCCTCTGGGGGTAAACACAGAAGAGAACCTCTCAGTTCAGAGGCAATACACAGAAGACACAACTTACAGACTCTGTTAGAACTTTCCCAGTCTATCAGATGGTTACCATAGCAACGGCCTTGACAGCCCGTTCCCAGACTGGGCTAAGACATAACTCCCCCTAGTTACAGTTTTGCAGACTTGATGGAAAACAGACTCAGTGACAGTGCAGTTCAATGGTCAACAATCCCCCCATTTTCCCATCATGTCTGTAATTCATTACAACAATAACAACAATACATTTCTCCAATACATCTTGCAATACATTTCAGTACAGTTCAGAATTACATCTCAGTACATTACAGTACATTTCAGGACATCTCTGTACATTTAGATAGAACTTTATTCAATCAAACTTTGGCTGTACACATGTCAAATACAAAGTGTCAGCATCCATTTCCACCAGTTTATGCATCCCAGGACTGGATACCAACCCCACTGTGAATTTTTCAGGTGGTTTCCCTAAGTTTGATCTTGTAGAACATCTTAAAGGTACCAGAGCTTCTGCTCTCTCAGTCCCCCCATCTGTGCTTGTGCTTGGCACAGCCTGCGCAGGAGATTCCATTTCCTCAGCCTTGCGTTTCTTTGATCTGCGTTTTGCACAAATGAGCTCATTCAAAGCATCTCTGAGAGGTATTTGTGTGCCTTCCACTTTAATGTCAAGATCTGGCTTAAATGATTGTTCTTGTGTGTCATCTGACCCTGTAAGAACAACCGTTTCCCTTTGATCCCAAGGTTTTTCTGAGACTTTAATGCTTCTGCTCAGAATTAACTGCTGTGTTTCTGGACACCAAACTCTGAAATATGCATTCTGAAATCCCAAAACAAAACCTTGCTGTGCTCTGGGCGCAAGCTTGCCCCTCCTTTTTTTCCCTGTGGAATGTGGATCCAGCACCTTGCCCCGAATTTTTGAATGTGTTGTATTTTCGGTTTTCTGCCAGTGATTTTCTCATAAGGAGACATTCCAAGTGCACTGTGTAATACCCTATTGTGAATGTAATTCGCATAAAGAATTGCTTCTCCCCAGAAGGAATTCCCTAAACTGCAATCCATCAGCATGGCTCTCATTGCTTCCTGAAGCACCCTGTTTTTTCTCTCAGCAGATCCATTGGAAAACGGGCTAAAAGGAGCTGTGAAAGTCTGGCGTATTCCCTTACTCTCAAGGAAGTCACTTAACGCTTTGCTTGTGAATTCCCCTCCTTGATCTGAATGAATCGCTTTCACAGTGACGTCATGTTGGGTTTCGATTCTCTTAATGAACAGTTTCAACTTCTGCTCAGCTTCACTTTTCTGCTTAAGCAAATAAACATGAGTGTATTTCGTAAAATCATCAACCAGTACCATAAAAATTTCGCACCTCCTCGTGAAGCATTTATTGGCCCTGATAAATCAACATGAACTAGCTGGTAGGGAGCTGTTGTGGTTCTTTCAGCCTCCCGGTTAATTGGTGCAATAGTCATTTTAGCTTTATGACAAGAATCACAATCCATTATCTGTCCACAATCCTTCAATTTCATGTTTTCACTATGCATGGGGGTTTTCTTAATTGTGTCAAGGTTTGCATGCCCCAGCCTTTGATGCCATTCATGAACGCAGCCCTGATGTACCTGTGCCTCAGCGTTTAACACAGCACACCCTGCTTGACTGCTCTTTATTACAAACTGTGAATCATTAAGGCTTCCCTGCAAACACACTTGATCTCCCCTCATTATATAACATTGGTCTTTGTGGAACAATATAGAAAAATCACAACTCACCAGTTTTCTGACTGACAATATGTTATGAGCCAATTCCGGAACAAACAAACATTCTGACATTATCCCAAGTTTATCAAATCTCACCAGTCCACGGGCTTCCACCTGTTTATGTGATCCATCAGCAAGTTGCACAAAATCCTGCACTTTTTCTGAAGTGTAAAACAAACTTCTGTCTTTAATTAATATATGGCTTGCCCCGCTGTCAAGCAGCCAGTCAATAGGTCGTAAATCTTGAGACTTCTGTTTACAAACAAAGTTCACACTTCCCTGCTTCAAGCCTCCGTCCCTGGAGTTGCGCTTGACTGCACAGTCCCACTGGAGATGCCGTCGATCTCCGCAAATAAAACAAGCCTTCAGCCTCTGCTGTTCCTGCTTGTTTTCCTGTCTGCTGCTGCTTTCTTCTTTCAGCTTGGCTTTTTGCTTTTCCTCAGCACTTTTCGCCTCTTGTCTCCGCTACCATTCCTGGGTCAGCTTTTCCTCAATAAACGCAACGTTCAGACCTCCATCAGGCATGGCTTCGAAAGCCATGACCATATTATTCCAAGTCCCATCGAGCAAAGCCAGGATCAGATAGGTCTTCTGAAGTTCAGAGTGTTCGATGCCTCGGTCCGTCAGCTCAGCAAACAGGCGTCTGAATTCCGTGAGATGCTCACACATTTCGCACTCACCCGTGAAGCGCATCTGGTAAAGCTTCCGTGCCAAACACAATCTAGATCCCGCAGTCTGTTGCACATGAAGAGCCTCCAACACATCCCACATCTGTTTGGCGTTTGTAACATCTCTCACGTGTAGCAGTTGAGAGTCAGATAGAGCCAGAAGTATAAAAGCCTGCGCCTTCTGATCTCTACGCATCCAGGCCGCAGTCAGTACCGCCAGAGTGGGTCCATCTATTGTGTCCCATAAATCCTCTTTTATCAACAAAGCCCGCATCCTCGGCTTCTAGCTGCCATAATTCTTTTCCGTCAATCGTTCCATTGGCAAGCCTCCCCCAGACAGGTTTACAGCCATGTTGCTCACCTCCGTCTGGTACAATCAATCAAGCTGCCCTCTGGAACTCCGTCTGCCGTTCAGACCAGCAACTTACTCCCGTGTAATGCGCTGTGGATCTGGGCCCATAACCCCTGTTGACGTGTGTGCGTTGTTGCGTGAAACAGCATACATTACGTTGGAGTTAAGTTGAGCAAGAAACTTCTTCAAAGCATTAGAGCATGTTAAGAGTCTTTATTAAGACATTACGGCCAAAGGCTTAAGAGTAAATACATGTAGAGTTTCTTCAGTCACCCCCCCCTCTGGGGGTAAACACAGAAGAGAACCTCTCAGTTCAGAGGCAATACACAGAAGACACAACTTACAGACTCTGTTAGAACTTTCCCAGTCTATCAGATGGTTACCATAGCAACGGCCTTGACAGCCCGTTCCCAGACTGGGCTAAGACATAACTCCCCCTAGTTACAGTTTTGCAGACTTGATGGAAAACAGACTCAGTGACAGTGCGGTTCAATGGTCAACAGTCCAACACAGATGCAGACTGGGATAAGATCTCAACTTAAAAGGCTTGTTGAAAGAGGAAGGTCTTTGACTTCCCGGAAGGAGTGCTCTGCTGGTGGTGCCTCTGAGTGAGCTCTGTCTCAGAGGAAGCTTTTTTCAGTTAAAAACCAGTCAAGAGGAATTTTTGACTGGTGTAAATGTTCTCCAAGGCAAAGGTGAACCGAAGAGATTATCCACGGAACTTCGTTGAGCTGTAGATAGCTGGAATTGATCAGGAATCCCCTGAGATAAGAAGGCTGATCTAGCAGCGGAAGACGAAGTCAGGACTTCCAGCAAGCTGTGCTGAAAAAAAGCGATACTTTTTTTTTCTTAAAAACGTTCTATAACGAGCGAGCCTCCTTCTGTCTAAATCTTATCATTGGGTTTAAATTACTACAGTAAAAGAGACTTGTTTACGAATCAGCAATTGAGAAACCTGGGTGAGTCACACTTTTTTCCTTTTATATAAAATTAAAAAAAGAAAGAAAATTTAAAGAACTTAATTTATATTTTAATGACAAAAAGCTGGTTTGAATTTGGAATTATAAAGATTAAAATGGATGAGAGGCAATTTATCCGATAAGATGATTTGATTATTTGAAGGAAATATATCTGGGACTATTTTTTTTCTTTTTTTTGGACTATCTTTGGACGAATCTGCTGTTCGTGTATGTTACTGACGGTTGGGTGCTGTGAACCAAACTAGTTTTGCATTCCTGGACGTGCAGGAGATAAGAACTGTGCTGGCTAGATCATATTAACAGGCCTGGAATATTAACTCTTTTGTTGTTGGGGGAAAAAAAGAAACAGACTGCCTCTAGGTTTGGGAACATTGGTTAATAGCAGAAACTAAAGGTTTTTTTTTCAAGAATGACAACTAGGAAAGCAACTAAAGCCCTGGAGCGAAGAGATTCAACTGATGCACAGGAAGGGGCTGTCTCCCCAGACATGTTCCAGAAAATAATGGATGGGATTAGTGATCTTAAACAAGATCTCAAACAAGAGATGAAACAGGATAGACAAGAAATTAAAGATGAATTTGGCAAAATGAAGATGGAATTGAAAGATATAAAAGAACATATCAAAATAGAAGTGGATGAGATTAAAGGCACAATTGGGCAAATAACACAGGAGGTAAAAAACGTTAAAGGAAAGGTGCAAATCTTGGAGAACAGAACAGATATATTAAATATGGAATTGGAAAAAAATTTGGATCATATCGCTGTGATGGAATTGAGAGATAAAGAATATTGTTTGAGATTTCGTGCAATTCCTGAAGAAACAGGTGAAGATATCAGAGATAAAATGGTTAATGCTCTGGTAAAATTTTTGGATTGGAATGAAGATCTGATGGAATTTGAAATAGATAAAGTTTATAGAATCAATTCAAGATATGCAACAATGAAAAAAATTCCAAGAGATGTGCTTGTGCATTTTGTAAAAAAGAGGACCAGAGATATGGTATTACAACAACATTTCAATAATATCTTTAAAATTGATGGCAAGGAAATACTGGTGATGAAAGAAATCCCTATTAGACTTTTACGCAAAAGAAAAGAATATGCTTTCTTTACAGAAAAACTTAAACAATGTAAAATTCAATTTAGGTGGGATGTTCCAGAAGGAGTGATTTTTACATTCAGACAACAGAAATATCGATTGAATACTGTTCAAAAAGCAAGGGACTTCTTGAGAAAAGCTTCAAAAGACATGGAAGAAGATAAACTCAAAGACATGGATATAATTCCTGGGAAACAAAAACAACAGGAACATGCAGAGGAGGGAAAGGAAGATGATGGATTAAAGGGAGCATCAGGTACTTTTTAAAATACATGCTTAAAGATGGATTACAAATATCTAACTTGGAATATAAATGGAGCCAATACGTCGCAGAAGAGAAAGAAAGTGTTTCATTATTTGAAAAAATTAAAATTGGATATAATTTGTCTACAAGAAACTCATATTAAGAAGAAAGATTCCAAATATTTGATTTGTAAAAATTTGGGTGAAGAATTTATTTCGGCTGGATCAAAAAAAGAAAATGGTGTTGTTCTTTATATTAACCCACAATTGTTTCCTAAATTGATATTATTGGATGACAGTGGTAGATTTGTGGGGGTTGAAATTACTTTACAAGGTACAAAAATTTTGATAGTGGGCATTTATGCTCCCAATGAAGATAAAACAAGGTTTTATACAGGACTTATGGAAAAATTGTCAGAGTTTTCATATGATCATTGGTGTATTATGGGTGATTGGAATGGAGTAATTTTACCAAAAATGGACAGACTTTCTGAGAAAAATATTAAAGAGACACGGTAAATTACCGAAGATTTGCTTTGAATTGATGGAAAATTTAGAATTGGTGGATGCTTGGAGATATATAAATGACAATGCAAAAGAATTTACTTATTTTTCAGAAAGACATAAAACATTCTTGAGGATTGATATGATTTGGATGTCTAAAAGCCTAGTGAAAGACATTTCCAAACTGGATATATTACCAAAACCTTTTTCGGATCACAATCCAGTGATATTGACTTTAAAAAAAAAAATCTTGGATTTAGATGGAGACTAAATGAATCTTTATTACAGAATGATAAAATAGTGCAAGAATGTAAGAAGAAATTAAAAGAGTTTTTTGAACACAATTTACATAAAGGAACAGATGAAAATATTGTTTGGGATACAAGTAAAGCATTTATGAGGGGATATTTTATTAAATGTAACTCTGAATTAAAAAAGAAGAAACAACAGAAAATGCAATTAATCTTGGAAGAAATAAAACAAAAAGAGGAAGAATTGAAAAAGAATCCAACTAAAGTTTCTATTGTAAATCAAATTAAAATGTTACAGAAACAAGTGTCAATGTTGACAGTTAGAGAAATTGAAAGGAAATTAAACTTTGCCAAACAAAGGACTTTTGAATTTGCAAATAAACCGGGGAAATTGCTAGCATATAAATTAAGAAAAGAATGACAAAAAAATCTTATTTTAAAGATACAAGAAGGAGATGAGATGTTGACAGACAATGTAAAAATCCAAAGGGTTTTTCATCAATATTATTCAACTTTGTACAAGTGTCAGGAAATTCCCTCTGAAAAAATAGAAGAGTATATATCTAAACAGAATTTGCCTAAAATTACAGATTTTCAGAGACAAGCTATTAATGGTCCTATTACGTCAAGAGAAATATCTGAGGTTATAAGTAAAATTAAATTAGGAAAGGCACCAGGACCGGATGGACTATCAGCAGTGTATTACAAATGCTTGGAGGAGGAACTCTTATTACCTTTACAGTATACAATGAATTCTATTTTGCAAGAGGGGAAGATACCGGATAGTTGGAAAAATGCCAATATAACATTAATACCTAAAGACGAGCAGGATCTAACCAAAACAAAAAATTATCGGCCGATATCTTTATTGAATAATGACTATACAATTTTTACAATGATTTTGGCAGAAAGAATGAAAATAATATTGCAACAATTTATTCAGGAAGATCAAGCAGGGTTTCTACCTAAAAGACAGCTACGTGATAACGTCAGGAATGTTTTGAATGTGTTGGAATACTTAGAACAACGAAATGATAAACAAGCAGGTTTGATCTTTTTAGATGCTGAGAAAGCATTTGATAATTTGAATTGGAAATTTATGTTTAAGGTCTTGGAGCAAATGGATTTTGGAGATAACTTTATAAAATGGATTAGATCTATTTATACATCTCAGAAGGCACAGATAATTGTTAATGGAGGGTTAACGGACTCATGTGAAATACAAAAGGGTACAAGACAGGGATGTCCATTATCTCCCCTTTTATTTATTTTGGTCTTGGAAGTGCTGCTTAGAGATATAAGGCAAGATAAAAGGATTTCGGGAATAAAGGTAAAAAAAGAGGAATATAAATTGAGAGCATTTGCTGATGATTTGATAATTGTATTAGAAAATCCATTGGAAGGAATTAATGCATTGATGGACAAATTAAAAGAATTTGGACCATTAGCAGGATTTAAGATCAACAATCAAAAAACAAAGATGTTGGTGAAAAATTTATCTTCAAGGGAACAAAAAGAGTTGATGGACAAGACAGATTTTAAAATAGAGGAAAAGTTGAAATATTTAGGTATTATTATGACAAATAAAAATTCAAAGTTGTTTCATAATAATTATGAAAAACTATGGACAGAGATTAAGAAAGACTTGTTAAAATGGGATAAATTACAATTGTCATTAATGGGAAGAATATCCGCGATAAAAATGAATGTACTGCCGAGAATGATGTTTTTGTTTCAAACAATACCTGTAATATCCTCTGATTTACCTTTTAAACAATGGCAAAAAAATATTTCTAAATTTGTTTGGCAGGGAAAAAAACCAAGAGTTAAATTTAAATTATTACAAGATGCCAAAGAAAGAGGAGGACTGGGATTACCGAATTTGAGACTTTATTATGCTGCCTGTTGTTTAGTCTGGATAAAGGAATGGTTTTTATTGAGGAATAAAAGGCTATTGGATTTGGAGGGCCATGACCTGAAGTGGGGATGGCATGGATATCTATGGTATGATAAAGTAAAAGTTAATGTGGATTTTAATAATCATTTTATAAGACGTCCTCTGTTGAAAATATGGAATAAATATAAACCAAGGTTTTATTTGAAAATACCATTATGTGTCTCAAGTCAAGAAGCATTTTACAGAAGAGAAATGGCTGGAAAAGAGAAATGGTTAACATATCAAGAACTATTAGAAAATGTACATGGAGAACATATAATGAAAGAGAGAGAACAACTGATAAAGGAAGGATATAGTTCTCAATGGTTTGCCTATTTACAATTGTTAGAAAGATATAAAATGGATAAGAAAATGTATGGGTTTGAAATAAATAAATCTGATTTTGAAATAGGTTTGTGTACAAATGATGAAAATATAATTGCGAAAATGTATAAACTCTTGCTGAAAATGGATATGGAAGAAGAACAAGTAAAAGAGTGTATGGTAAAGTGGGCAAAAAATTTTGGTTATAATATACAAATGGATCAATGGGAAAATATGTGGAAAAAAGGCTTGAGATTTATATTATGCTATAATCTTAAAGAAAATTTTTATAAAATGATGTATCGTTGGTACATGACTCCAGAAAAGTTGTCAAAAATGTATAGTAATGTTTCTAATGCTTGTTGGAAATGTAAACAACAAGAAGGATCATTTTATCATATGTGGTGGTTGTGTAAACAGGCAAAATCATTCTGGGCACAGATAGGTAGGATGATGCAAAAAATCCTAAAGATAAATATTCAGTCAAAACCAGAATTTTTTTTATTGGGTTTTATGGATAAACAAATAGAAAAGAAATATGGAAGAATAATATTATATATGATTACGGCAGCAAGATTATTATATGCACAAAAGTGGAAAATGGAATCAACACCAACAACGAAAGAATGGCTATTGAAATTAATGGACTTAGTAGAGATGGATAAATTGACATGTTTACTTAGAGAAAAATCAACAAATACATTTCTTAAGGAATGGAAGCCTCTCTTAGACTTTTTGTTGAAAGATAAAAATGAAATGATGATAATGGGATTTGACGATTAATTAAGATAGACTATGGAGAACAGTGATTTTGTATGTATTAAGGGACAGGTTTGATATATATTATATATTTATAGCTGATCTGTGACAAATCGGAAGTCAAATTTTTTATTTTTATTTTTAATCTTATTGTGTTATGTTTTTTTTTATTTTGTTTTGTTTGTTTTATGAAAATTTGAATAAAAATTATTGTAAAAAAGAAAGAAAGAGGAAGGTCTTCAGTAGGCGCCGAAAAGATAACAGAGATGGCGCCTGTCTAATATTTAAGGGGAGGGAATTCCAAAGGGTAGGTTCCACTACACTAAAAGTCTGCTTCCTATATTGTGCAGAATGGAATTGCTGGATCAATGCTTCTATCTATGGATTGTGGGTTTTAAATCTCTGACATCCCAATCCTTTTCAATTGGAAGTTTGATGCAGCCAACCCAAGGCCAGTGTTAGTTGGGTTTCCTACACTGGAACTATACACACTTCCTGTTAATACCCCATATATCTGGGTCCCAATGTTGTCCTGAGGAGGATTCAGATAAATCATAGGTCACCCAACTGGGGGAGGGAGGAAGGGAAGAGCTTTGACACTTCCTTCTTCACTCTCACAGCCTAAGGAAACAGCATTCTTATGCAGGGAGGATGGCTCCCCTGTAGACAGCTCCTCCTTGTCCAAAGCCATGCCATAAAGGGCCTACAACTAATTCTGCTGTTTCATGATCCTGCATGGCTGTGGACAAGGAGGAGCTTGGTGGAGTAGGTGGAAATAAATGCCATGCCAGCTTCTTTAAGTCCCTGGATGGCTCTGGTCCATTGCTGAGACATTTTTCCAACAGCTCAGCTAGTAGAGTGGACTTAGAGTTAGCTACAGTCCTTATTGTTGCTCACCATAACCTGCTATGGCTAAGCTGGTAGTCCACTGACTTGCTTTGATCCAATTTGTCTTACCCAGACAGGCCTGGCTGATTTCGGCCTTGCTTACTTGGCTATAATTACCTTCGTATAACCTGACCCATCCAGATCTTTGGTACAACCTAACAACAACCTGACCCTACTTAACTGAGGTAACTTATTTCTCCCTGAATCTGCTCAGCTTAGCCTACCTCTTCCCTTGTGGGCAGTAAGCCCTGTAAAACTAGGGATACTTTCCAGGAATCAACTCAGGGGCATCAAACAAGAGTCCCTGGAAGGAGATGGGATAGAGGTAACAGGTGGGCAGGGTCCTTCATAGTGGTAGATGGCTGGTATCCAATCCCTTCACACCCTGAAGTGTTACTCTGGCAGAAAGCTGGGTATGCTTTAACTTGGATTCCTGCACGGAGCAGGGGGTGGATTCAATGGCCTTATATACTTCTTCCAACTCTATGGTTCTGTGATTCTATGAAATTCCGGCAGAATGATTCAGGTTAGTGATGTGTTAAGTTACCTATTCAGTACTGCAGAGTGACTTACACTGGACATTTTATTGGCCGTAAGACATTTCAGAAGACAGTCCACTGGGCATAAGAAGGGTCCTGCTAGATCAGACAGAAGGCTTATCTAGCCCAGCATTGTTATCACAGTGGACAACCAGGTGCCTGTGGGAAGCCCACATGAGCACACGAGCACTCTCCCACTCCAGCAACAGGTATTGCTAGAGGTAATATGTAGCAATTTATAGCATCATCTCTCCCCACTGTGAGATGAGCATCCTGTACAACAGCCACTAACAGGTATGACATCTGTTGAGGGTTTTCCCACATATCTAATATTATTGACTGAGGAGGACCTTCAAAACTTGTCTGTAACTATGCTATAAGTGACATTAAAGATGTATGAACCCTATTTCCTTTTCACTCACCTCCACTTTTCCCATCAGTAAAATGTAAATTCAGGAATGGGGCTTCTATAAAGATGAATACAATGAGGTGAACCACACAAGTGCTATTTAATTGATCAATAATAGTCAATCAAACTCACTAAATCTGATGAAAGTGCTGCTTGGGTGATGGCTTAAAGCTTTAATTAAAAATCCACTAAAGCCAGTTTAGGTTTCCAAAGTGGTTAATCACTAAAACAAAAGCGTTAGAATGTAGATATACTTGCAAGCACATAATATATCAAAATTATAAGTCTGTTAATGTAAACATGACAGCTCTTTCCCCAAAGGAAACCCACAATTTAAAAAATACTACTAATGAGCTTTTATCCTGGAAACTAATAGTAATTTCTTATGAAAAGTTTAGACTTCATTTTCTAATAAATGAGTGTTGAAACAATTCAAGAATGTCTAATTCAGTGGAAATGGGTGAAAGGTAGTTTCAGAGTTCACATTTCAATGTCTTAGATATTATTTCCCTTTATTAACCTTTCTATTTATACTTGCTGTGAATTAATTAATATACTTTCTCCAGCTTCTGTTTGCCAGGAACTGAAAAGAGGCCTGTCATTTTTGTTTCACCAGTGGATCAGGTAGGTGGGTACAATCTCCTGGAAACTGGTTCTCCAGGGAAAACAGGAGATGAAAGAACTTCCATTCATTTCAATGGGACTTGCACAGGAGATGGTGCCCATTAAGTATAGCTTCCACTTCAATAGTTCTATTCAGGTACTATTCCCCCATGTGTTGAAATAATGTGCAGAGGGGGAGTGTTAGTCCTGTCCACAATGTCCCCATCCCCACTGGCTCTGCCAGGTATGAAGGGGGATTCTTCACATGTAATCAGGGTTCCTGGTCACAGGGAGAATTTTAAGCACATTCAGCCTAATCTGCAAAGAATACCTTTCAGAACTTCTTCCTAATGTGCAGAACCAGCTGGGATGGGGGCAGGGGTAGCACATGGGGCTCCACTCCCCCTCCATGCATTTTTGGGAATAACACCTGTATAGGGTTTGTGCGTTAACCCCAAACTTTTCTAAGCAGCAAGCTAGGGAGGAAGATTTATATTTTGCCCGTTTGTGAAATTATGGGGAACGCCATGGCTCACTGGTGGAGCATCTGCTCTGCATCCGGAAGGCCTCAGGTTCAATCCCCAGCATCTCCAGGCAGGGCTGGGGCCTAGAAGAGACCCAAGCCAGAAATCTTGGAGAGCTGCTGCAGGTCAGTAGCCAGCTTTGATATAAAGCAACTTCCTATGTTCCATGTCTCCACAAGTGAGGCAACATCATTTTCTTAATGTGTTTATTTTCCTTTAGCGTTTGTTTTCCTCTCCTAACCCTTTCCTCCTATTTCCTTTCTCTGTGTTTGCCGTTTCTTTTTCCTCCTCCTTTCTTCACCATTTAGCCTCACAGAATTAACAGAAGAATAAATGAAAAATAAATGAAATGCATGTGATTTTATATCGTCTCCTTATAAAGCCAGAACAAAATGAAGATGATCTGATGAGATAAATCACAGGAGGTTAATAGCTTTTTTAAAATCAATCTTCTTTACAAAGAAAAAGGATAAATGGCTTAGTGGATAAAGCGCTGGCCTCTCACCTTTGTGACCGGAGTTCAAATCTAAACTGTGAAGGTCTGAAGTAACATGGCTTTATTGGGCTGAGATCAGTCTCTAGTGGGCAGGAATCTGTATTACAAGATTCCTGTGTGTAATTTCCCATATGGGTGGTACTGACACATTAAGAGAATATAGGCGGCTGGGTCACTTCTCTAACCAGCAAGCAGGAATAGACTGGAGTTTAGATGACTGTGTGTAAGTTGCTGCTAGAGGTTTCCTAGGTTGCATCAACATACCAGATGCTCTTGTGCAGGACTGATTTAAGCCTCTTGTCAACCATCTATCAACCTTTCATTTCCAAAAAACAAAACAAGATAACTCTCCCCCCCCACCACACAATAATTAACTAACCTTGGGAAAGACTTTTAATAATTGCAACTGAAAGTTTTTAATATCCCGTCTATGCCAAAGGAAAATTTATTTGAGCTGTTATTCACACAGAAGGTAAGAATTTTAACCTAGTAATTCAAATGTCAATTAGGAAGTTTACCTAAAAGGGAGGTACTTTTTAAAAACACACATACACACACCATAATTTATTATCACATTCATCCTGTTTTAATCATACGTTAGTTTGGTAATTCATATATTTACATCCATCATTCACATACGACAACTATTAACAGGTCTCGTCTCTGGTGGTTTAATTATATATTTGAAATAGAAAAGTGTGTGGCATTGTAAATTCCCAAAAATAAGATTTATTTACTAGGCCTATATATGTGTCATTAAAAAGTTGTCTCTAAAGATACTTGTACTAAGCTTATTTTGTAAAGGTATCATATTTCATGTACTAGCCTATGAACAGCAGAGGTTGCTGACCTCACTGAAGGTTAATTATAAGAGATGTGGTGGTGGAGTGATTGGAAACTTGTATGTCTAAATAGGAGTATTTCAGGTGGATTAATTATTGAATGTGAGAATGAGTCTTTGGTGTTTATTTCAATATTTTGGGGGGGGGTTACCATTACACTAGGCTGGGGTGTAAATAAATATAATGTAATATATGTGATCTTTGGTATGTGTGTTACATATATATATAAAAAGGAAATATGGGGTTTTTATTTAAATGTTTATCATTTCATATCACTTAGAATTATCCCAACAATTTATTGGTGACCATTGTTTACTGCTAATTCAAACCACCTGCAAATCCCTTTGTTTTGATCACGGCATTTCTGTTCCCTTCCCCTGCTCCCCACAAGATTGATAGATGGCTTTGTAATTTGTGAGATAATATGTTAAAGGTCATGAGTTAATGCATCCTATGGAACTTTTCTCTTCCTTTCCCAAATGGATAGTAGAAATGTGTCTGTGCTATGTCTCCAGTTCTTTATAACATCATTTGTAACTGAATTCAAAGTGTGTGTGTGTGTGTGTGTGTGCAGACATATACAGTCATCTTTTAAAAGATTATTAAAACCTTTCTGTAATAATGTATTACTACCGTTGCTTGAATCAAGTATTACTACCACCCCTTTTAAATTAAACTATCCACAAAACATGCATTTGCTTTCTGCTATAGAAAATGCTAATAATGCTTTTAGAATGGTATTTAAAAAGTCTAATTATATCATTTAAAAACTGAGAGACCAAAGGGCAAACTAAATTCTCCTAACATAAATCAGACTTTTTTTCTTTATTCCAATGACTTTAAAAACCTCAAATGCAGTAATTTTAATAGCAACGAAAGAATGAATAAGTCATAACTCCACCTGATCACATAACTGTCTATAACTGTTATTAAATGCTCAAAAATAAGTGAACTCATTATGTTTCAGTGCTGCTTTTAGCTAATCTAAGATTCTGCTCACTTAATCATGCAGAAAAGGCTTCAGCACAGTTTTAGACCCTCAGGAAGGTCACTCCACTGCCTTCCCCCCCCCCCCCGCTTTCCACTGATCATTTAAGAACAGCACTTTTGACCTGAAACTGATGATCCCTCATATGAGCTTGAATGTTTAACCCCCAAAAGAGTTGTGCTGAATAGGAAACATTTGTACTGCCCATTGTATTTATTGAATACAAAATCACAAACGAAGCAAAATGCCTATCAGGCATACTGTATGTAAAGTGTAAGTCTACTCTATGATACCTGAAAATACCAAACAAAGTATTTTTTTTAAAAAAACACTTTATAATCCCACTCTAAACTCTGTAACGAATTCAATGGGCTAAAGGCATGGTGGTAAAACATTGTGGCTCTCCCCCACTCTATCCCCCATATATGTGTCTGCCAGCCAAAATATCAATCTTGTTTCCGGAATTTGCCTGGTGCTACAATTGATTTCAGTACTATCATTTATTCATAACTATTTATTTAGACCATTTCTATGCTGCTTAATATATAAAAATATCTCTAACAAGTATACAGAAAATTAGATGAACCAGAATAAATGTTACAGAAATACACAATAAAAACATTAATACAAGTTACTAATAAATACAGATAGCAATTCTTTCTCCTCCTGACACACCTTCACACTCAACACTTCTCAGCCTCCTGGATCTCACCCAGGACTCCACCTATCCACCCTGGCCCTTACCCAGGGCCTGTTATGGATAGATTTTATAATTTAGAGATATGCCCTTAGTATTAAGAAGTTGGTACTTTGAGGACTTGCCCTAAGGTGACATGATCTGGGCAGTTACAAAGGCCTAGAAGTTGCTGCACATGCTTTGTTTTAGAGACTCTAAGAATAAAGTTGTTTCAAACCATTCCACGTTCCCCTATTTTGTCTGTGGACCCAGAATCATTACATGGGCCACATCCACACCAGACATTTATTCCCCTTTAAACAGTCATGGCTTCCCCTAAAGAATCCTGGGAAGGGTAGTTTGAGAAGGGTGCTGAGAGCTGTTAGGAGACCATTATACCTATCACAGAGCTCCAGTTCCTAGAATTTTCTGGGAAGAGAAGCTGACTGTTAAACCATTCTGGCCACTGGAGCTCTGCCAGGGAAATAGGAGTCTCCTAATAACACTCAGCACCCTTCACAAATTGCAATTCCCAGGATTCTTTGGGCGAAGCCATGACTTTAAAGTGGAATAAATATCTGGCATGGATGTGGCCATGGTGTGAGAAGTCCAACTCACGTATTGTCCCCAAAATCTCACAACAAAGAGAGTTCCTAGAACCTGCTGACATCCCCCTAGTCTATCATTCTTGGGTTTAATGGTGTTGGAAGGCCAAGGAAAGACCCTAATACCACCACCTACTAGCAACAGTATCATCACACTTCACTCACAGCCTTGTATCTTTCACAAACCTCTAACACCATGCCTCAGAGATTCTTGTCCCAAAGGGCAGCCCCCACGGACAGATATATAAGATCTAAATCACTCAGTCTATCAAGGAGAGGCTCTCTTGCTTCTGTATACCACACAAGCAGTCTTTTATATCATGGTCAACTGTTTTTTTCACCCCACAAACCTCACAACACTCCATCAATCCTCTCAACCCTGCACAAACCACTCTGAAGAGTACAGTGACCCATCAGAACTCTGAACAGACAGTCCTCTAATTTGAAGATATCCTCTGTTTGAAGGGCTGTCCAGTCTAAGTCTATTTTAAAGGTAAAGAACCATCCGAAGTGAGAGCAGGAACCTTGAAGTTGCCCATTAACAGCACTAGGGCTGCTACTGCACTTTATTCCATTATTCTGACAATTTCTTCCCTGGCAATTTGTGCATTATATTTAATATTTCAAATTATGAACAAGCTAATTCTCGAATTCTAGTGGAATATAGTGCAAGTTTAGTGCAAATTTTCATGATAAATAATATCAGAAATAATTTGTTTGTAAGCTTGGGAACCCGGAAAATCACGGGAGGTTTTCACTAGCTGCAGCCATTCAAGTGACAGGCATCCCACCAACACGCAGTGCATTCCCACCCATAAGGTGCATGGATATTTTTTGCCTGATGAGAATTGTAGCTCTGAGTATACATTGGGCAGAAAACTTGGTTTTGTCTGTGTATAATGTGTGAAATGGCCCTGAGGTCAGACAGCAAAGGCACTCCTTGAACTGTGGAGATTTTATAATTGATGCTTAGCTGTTTTATGCTTAGTCTGTATGTGTTTTAAGAAAATGAAATTAATGAAAAAGCAGAAATGGAAGTCAAGCACACACTGTTGTGAGGATCCAAACCATTGCGTGTAGCATTCTGCACATGCACAGAGGACTGTTTAGTTTTCCCTCTCAGCCGGAGCTCCCACCACCAAAAAGGTCAGGGACCTTTCAGAGCAGCATCCCATGAGCCACAAAGGGCTTCTCTCATCAGTAAAAAATCAGTCATACATCCATCTCCACAAGGTGGGGGAACCTTTGGTCCTCCAGAGATTGTTGAACTACAACTCCCATCATCCCTGGCCAATTACCATGCTTGCTAGGGAGTTGTAGTTCAGCTCCTGGTCTACATGATGCCTGGATATGGTTGTTATTTTGACTGCAAGTCACAAAAGCCTCCAACCCAGGTCAGGAATGAATCAGGTCAGTTGCTTATCCTGCTTGTTTGTTTTTGAAATTTATACTCCTGTACATGTTGGCAAACTATTTAGGATGGCTTAGGGTCAAATAAAAACAATATGCAATACTCAAAAAAGAATCTTAGTCAATAATATCATAGAAACAAATTAAAAGGATGGGAAGGGCAATTCTGTACCCTGATCCATGCAGCTAGAGGGAGGATAAAGATGTGGTGGAGACACTACTACTGCAGAGGATTCACTGTGCCCACCAACAGCCTAGGCTGTACCAGTGGTAAGCCCCCAAAATGTGGGAGGGTGGGAAGGTGATTCTACTGGACCAGTTACAGATCCATTGGATCCTAAACCAGACCAGCAGCACAAGTAGCAGGGATTTAGATCCAGCAGGTCCTCCATCACTCAGTTCAACCTCTCTGCTCTCTTGCTTAGAGTTAAAATTGCTTCCCTAAAAGGTATTAGTGATACAGAATATAACAGCATAGTTAGGCAGTATCTGGTTTTCAGCAATGCCTGGGGTCTGCTAGGGTTTAGTTGCCGAAAGGCTGAGGAGGCAAAGATTGTATCAGAGCGGTAGAGAACTTCTAGAATTATTCCCCTAAGCCTGGTTCACATGTAGTTAAATCCTCCTTGCTGAATGCCCCCATGAACGTGATGGCTCGAAGGAAGTAAAGTCTGAACCAGCATCACTCCATTGACAGCTGCCAGTAAAAAGTTGACTCCTGTTCGCATGAATACTTTGTGGGAAGCAGCAGCTATCAACTTGATTATGCTGGTCAGCTATTATTACTTACTCCTTGTTCCTTTGTCCACAAAGGTGCTCAGCATGGAGGGTTTTACAGTGTTTGAACTGGGCTTCCGTCTCCTAAGTCGACCTTTGTAGCTCCCATACCAACTCACTTTGCAACTTAAAAGAGCTACATTCGTTCAAGAAGCTCCTGGGAAACACAAATTCCTTTGCACTTCTCAAACATGGAAAATACAATTTCATGCTGATACTGGTTGATGTCAGGTTTTTTTTTGTAAATTCACAACAACTTCTGCTTCCTTGATTTCTAAATTAATCCAAAATTCAGAAATCTGTTTTGTCAGCCATTTGCTGGAGAGACTTGGAAACATACATTTGAGTCTATGAAACTGTTCACCAACCGGTGTCTTTTCTCATTCACTAATTAATATTCCTGAGATGTGGATATTCATCAAACACATATGTTACTACTTTAGCTTCCTGTCTAGATGAATGACACCTTTTAATATGAGAAACATTGAAATCACCATTCCATAGTATATCTTAAGAAGAATGATGACTGTTTATCCTTGCACATGTAAAAATAAATAGCTTTTGCAAAGTTCATCCCTTTAAATTCCAAAGTTAGCTACATCTTTATAGTCAACTATTTTTCCAATAAAATTGGGAAATTGAGAAGTTTATCTCATTTAATTAACTTTTTTTTTTAAATTCCATCAGTTTTGTTGTTGTTGTTATGTGCCTTCAAGTCGATTATGACTTATGGCAACCCTATGAATCAGCGACCTCCAAGAGCATCTGTCATAAACCACCCTGCTCAGATCATGTAAGTTCAGGTCTGTGTCTTCCTTTATGGAATCAATCCATCTCCTGTTTGGCCTTCCTCTTTTTCTACTCCCTTCTGTCCTTCCCAGCATTATGGTCTTTTCTAGTGAATCATGTCTTCTCATGATGTATCCAAAGTAGGATAACCTCAGTTTCATCATTTTAGCTTCTAGTGATAGTTCTGGTTTAATTTGTTCTAACACCCAATTGTTTGTCTTTTTCGCAGTCCATGGTATGTGCAAAGCTCTCCTCCAGCACCACATTTCAAATGAGTTGATTTTTCTCTTATCCACCTTTTTCACTGTCCAGCGTTCACATCCATACATAGAGATCGGGAATACCATGGTCTGAATGATCCTGACTTTGGTGTTCAGTGCATTTGAGGGCCTTTTCTAGTTCTCTCACAGCTGCCCTACCCAGTCCTAGCCTTCTTCTGATTTCTTGACTATTGTCTCCAGTTTGGTTAATGACTGTGCCAAGGTATTGATAATCCTTGACAAGTTCAATGTCCTCATTGTCAACTGTAAAGTTACATAAATCTTCTGTTGTCATTACTTTAGTCTTCTTGACATTCAGCTGTAGTCCTGCTTTTGTGCTTTCCTCTTTAACTTTCATCAGCATTTGTTTCAAATCATTACTGGTTTCTGCTAAGAGTATGGTATCGTCTGCATATCTTAAATTATTGATGTTTCTCCCTCCAATTTTCACACCTCCTTCATCTTTGTCCAATCCCGCTTTCCGTATGATATGTTCTGCGTACAGATTAAACAAATAGGGTGATAAAATACACCCGTCTCACAACCTTTCCAATGGGGAACCAATCGGTTTCTCCATATTCTGTCCTTACAGTAGCCTCTTGTCCAGAGTATAGGTTGAGCATCAGGACAATCAGATACTGTGGCACCCCCATTTCTTTTAAAGCATTCCATAGTTTTTCATGATCTACACAGTCAAAGGCTTTGCTGTAGTCTATAAAGCCCAGGGTGATTTTCTTCTGAAATTCCTTGCTCCGTTCCATTATCCAACGTATGTTTGCGATATGATCTCTGGTGCCTCTTCCCTTTCTAAATCCAGCTTGGACATCTGGCATTTCTAGCTCCATATATGGAAAGACCCTTTGTTGTAGAATTGTGAGCATTACTTTACTTGCATGAGATATTAAGGCAATAGTTCAGTAATTGCTGCATGCTCTGGGATCCCCTTTCTTTGGAAGTGGGATATATATTGAATGCTTCCAGTCTGTGGGCCATTGCTTAGTTTTCCATATTTATTGACAATTTTTTGTCAAAATTTGGACAGATTCAGTCTCAATAACTTGTAGCAACTCTATTGGTATGCCGTCTATTCCTGGTGATTTGTTTCTTCCAAGAATTTTAAGAGCAGCTTTCACCTCACATTCTAGAATTTCTGGTTCTTCATCATATGGTTCCTCCGTGAATGAATCTGTCATCCATTTTTTATTTTTATTTTTATTTTTTTTTATTTTATTTTAATTTATTCTATATTTTTTATTTTTTATTTTATTTTATTATTATTTTTATTTTCATTTTGATTTTGATTTTTTAATTTTAAGCTAATTTTAGGGGTGGGGGGCCTGCCTGATCGGCAGACGGGGAGGGGGACATGTGTAAGCCGGAGGGGAATAATGTGGGGAGCCACGGTATCGTGAGGCTTGGCGGCAGACCCTGGAAGGGCGGAGGTGGCAGGCCACGCCAGGTTAGGGGAACAAGGGATAGATGTATTGTACCCATCCCTTGTTCCGGGCCTGCCCTAAACCAGAAGATAACTGGGGGATGTAAGACTCCATCCAACCTTCGACTGCTGTTATGTAACGCCAGGTCTGTAGCTCAGAAAACATCGCTCATCCATGATCTTATTCTGGATGAGCATGCAGACCTGGCATGCATTACGGAGACCTGGCTGGACGAGGCCTCGGCTCCTATGCTTGAGGCCATGTGTCCAGCGGGTTTCTGATATGCACAGCAGCCGAGGATTGGTAGGCGGGGAGGGGGTGTGGCAGTTATTTATCGAGAGTCCTTGGTTTTCGCCAGACCTCCTCTCCACGAGACCAAGTTTGTTGATTGTATGTACTGGAGGTTGGGACCAAAGGGCAGTTTAGGAATTCTGCTGATGTACCGCCCACCCCACTGCACGGCAGACTCCCTGGCTGAGGTGCTCGAGGTGGTCGCGGCTGTACGGTTGTTTACCCCGAACTTATTGGTTTTGGGGGATTTCAACGTGCATGCCGAGGCCATTCTCACTGGAGCCCCTCGGGATTTCATTGAAACCATGACTTCATGGGAACTGCACCTAAGTAATATGGGTCCCACCCATGTAGCCGGTCATACCATTGACCTTGTATTTGTCGCGGGAGAGAAGGAAAGTGATCTGAAGATGGGGACTGTTTCTTCTAGCCCTGTGTCATGGTCAGATCACTACCTGGTGAAATTGGATCTCTCTGTGCCGCACACCCTCCGCAGGGGACAAGGACCTATTAGGATGGTCCGCCCCAGACGCATGATGGAGCCTATTGGATTCCTAAATGCGCTGGGTGATCTGGAGCTAACTGAAGGCCACCCGGTCGAAGCCCTGGTGATGGAGTGGAATAGGGAGATCACTAGGGCAATAGACCGGGTGGCACCGAAACGTCCTCTTCTCCTGAATAGAACTCAGACTGCACCCTGGTATACACCACGGTTACGCAGTCTGAGGCAGGAAGTGAGACGAGTAGAGCGCCGATGGCGGAAATTGTGCACTGAAGGTGATCGGACACTGGTTAGAGCGGCAATAGCGGCCTACCAGCGGGCAACAAAGGCAGCAAAGAGGCAATTCTTTGCTGCCTCTATTGCGTCGGCAGAGTGCTGTCCCAGGAGGTTGTTCCAAGTGGTCCGAAGCCTGGTCGGTCCAGTAGCGCAGGAACCTATGGAACAATCAAAAGCCTCCTGTGACACATTTGTTAAACACTTTGCCGATAAAATCAAGCACCTAAAGGACAAGATTCCGTACGTCGTGGTTACAAGTAGGGGTCCAGAGGCGGCCAGTTGCAATCTGGTCTGCTGGGATCGGTTTCAGCCTCTTCTCTCTGATGAAGTGGACAAGGTGCTCTCTACTGTAAAACCAACCACTTGCTTACTTGATCCTTGCCCTTCATGGCTCGTTATGAGCTGTAAAGAGAGACTGGGCAATGGGATCAAGGCAATGGTAAATGCATCCTTGGAGGAGGGTGTAATGCCATTGCCCCTCAAGGAGGCAGTGATAAGACCTATTCTGAAAAAGCCCTCCTTGGATCCCCAAGATTTAAACAACTTTCGCCCAGTCTCCAATTTACCGTTCTTGGGCAAGGTAATTGAGCGTGTGGTGGCAAAGCAGCTACAGACACACTTGGAGGAAGCAGATTATTTAGATCCTTTCCAGTCGGGCTTCAGGACTGGACACGGAACTGAAACAGCCTTGGTCGCTCTGGTGGATGATATGAGGAGGGCGTTGGATAGGGGAGAACATACCTTCCTTGTCCTCCTGGACCTCTCAGCGGCTTTCGATACCGTCAACCACGGTATCCTGTTGAGTCGCCTGGAGGGACTGGGAATAGGAGGCACTGTTTTACAGTGGTTCCGTTCCTATCTCTCTGGTAGATATCAACGGGTAGTGTTGGGGGATGAGGTTTCAGACCCTTGGCCCCTCAACTGTGGTGTGCCACAGGGTTCTATCCTCTCTCCCATGCTATTTAACATTTATATGAAACCGCTGGGAGCCATCATCAGGAGTTTTGGGCTGCAGTGTCACCAATATGCGGATGACACGCAGCTCTATCTCTCATTTAAATCTTCACCAGAGTTGGCTGTGGATACCTTGTCCAAGTGCCTGGAGTCCGTAAGTGGATGGATGGGAGAGAACAGGCTGAAGCTGAACCCCGATAAGACTGAGGTATTACTAGTGGGGGACAAGGGAAGGTTGGGTGAATTTGACCTGATACTTAATGGTGTGAGTTTGCCCCTGAAGGACCAGGTCCGCAGTCTCGGGGTCATCTTGGACTCCCAGCTGTCTATGGAGGCTCAGGTTTCTGCAGTGAGCCGGGCAGCTTGGTACCAACTTCATCTAGTACAGAGGCTGCGACCCTATCTTCCCATACATCTGCTCCCACGAGTGATACATGCCCTGATCTCCTCTCGATTAGACTACTGTAATGCGCTCTACGTGGGGTTACCCTTGAAGACGGTCCAGAAACTCCAGCTGGTACAAAACGCGGTGGCACGCTTAATAAAGCAGACCCGCCGCCGCGATCATATCACCCCAGTGTTGATTGAATTACACTGGTTGCCAGTTGTATACCGGGCCCAATTCAAGGTGTTGGTTTTAACCTTTAAAACTCTATACGGTTCCGGCCCAGTTTATCTGAAGGAGCGCCTCCAGTATCACCAAATATGCCGCCAAACAAGATCAGCCTCACAGGACCTTCTCTCGGTCCCACCGACTAAGACAGCTAGGTTGGTGCGGACCAGGGAGAGGGCTTTTTCGATCGTGGCCCCCACCCTCTGGAACTTACTTCCCTTTGACCTTCGGCATGCCCCCTCCCTGTTGACTTTTCGCCGAGCCTTGAAGACCTGGCTCTTCAGGCAGGCCTATGGGATCTCTGGGGTGGGTTAGGTTTTATACTGTATTAATGTAAGATGGTCTTCAGATGAGATGTTATGATATTAATAATGTGATGATTATGTATATGAGCAGATTGTATTTTATATTGTATTTTATATTGTACGTCGCCCAGAGTGTCCATTCAGTCGGACAGATGGGCGTCTGCTAAATAAAATTTTATTTATTTATATATTTATTTATCCTGTCATCTCTTTTATAGAGTTCTTCAGTATATTGCTTCCATCTTCCTTTTATTTCATCTCTGTCAGTCAGTGTGTTCCCCTGTTGATTATTCAACATCCCTACTCTTGGTTTAAATTTCCCTTTCATTTCTCTGATCTTTTGGAATAGGGCTCTTGTTCTACCCTTGTTGTTGTCCTCTTCTATTTCTATACAGTAACTATTGTAATAGTTTTCTTTGTCCCTGCGTACTAGTTGTTGTATAGTTGCATTTAGGGTTCTGACCGTGTTTCTATCTCCTTTTGCTTTTGCTTTCCTTCTCTCTTTAACCATTTGAAGAGTTTCTTCTGTCATCCACTGAGGTCTTTCTCTCTTTTTAACTAGAGGTATTGTCTTTTTGCATTCTTCCCTGATAATGTCCCTGACTTCAGTCCACAGTTCTTCTGATTCTCGGTCAACTAAGTTTAAAGCCTCAAACCTGTTCCTTATTTATATTCTTCTGGGATGTTATTTAAATTGTATTTTGGCATTATGAGTGCTTTGTTGGTCTTTTTTAGCTTTACTCTGATTTTCGATACGATCAGTTCATGATCTGTACTGCAGTACTGCTCCTGGTCTTGTCTTTGCAGAAAGTATGGAACTTCTCCATCTTCTGTTTCCAATTATATAATCAATTTGATTCCTATATTGACCATCTGGTGATGTCCATGTGTACAGTCATCTTTTTGGTTGCTCAAAAAATGTGTTGGCAAGAAAGAAATCATTGGCTTCACAGAATTCAATAAGTCTTTCTCCTGCTTCATTTTTGTCTCCTAAGCCCCATTTCCCCACAATTCCTAGTTCTTCTCTGTTCCCTACTTATGCATTCCAGACCCCCATGATTATCATCATATCTTGTTTTGGTGTGTGATCAATTTCCTTCTGTACTTCTGCGTAAAATCTCTCCAATTCTTCTTCTGAGTTTGATGTTCGAGCATAGACTTGGATGATGGTTATGTTAATAGGTTTCCCATTTAATCTCATTGATATCACTCGCTCAGACCTTGTGTTGTAGCTCCTAATTGCTTTTGCTACATCACTTCTCACTATTAAAGCAACCCCGTTTCTTCTTGATTTCTCATTTCCTGCATAAAATATTTTATAGTTGCCTGATTGAAAATGTCCCATCCCATCCATTTTAATTCACTCACACCAAGTATTGTAATGTTGATACGTTCCATTTCTTGCTTGACAATTTCTAACTTTTCCAGGTTCATGCTTCTCACATTCCATGTTCCTATTGTGTGCGTCGTACAACTCCGGACTCTCCTTTCGCATCTGTGCGCATCAGCCTCTGGGCTTCCTTTCGGCTTTGACCCAGCTGCATCATTAGTCACAGCGCTACTCGTATTTGTCCTTTGTTCTTCCCCAGTAGCTCGGTGAGTGCCTTCTGACCTGGGGGTCTCATCTTCCAGCACTATCTCATGTTGCATTTTGGATACTCTCTTCATAGGGTTTTCATGGTAAGAGGTATTCAGAGGTGGTTTACCATTGCCTTCCTCTGGTGTCTCAGCTTTGACCATTCCGCCATGGGTGCCCCTGCTAGGAGTCTAGCCTTTTGGTCTAGACTCCTGATGGCATTGCTCTCAGCTTCTTCAACACTCTCAAACCCCCTCACCACGTTGGTGTGCATCCTAAAGGGGGTCCATCAGTTTTAGGTAAAAGAAAAACATGCTCCTATTCTTGTTCAGTTCTTGGTTTTTGTGTTAATACTTCCACTTAAGATACTAACTTCAGTGCTGGAACAATTAGTCCAGAATAGTCCCATTGCAGGTAAGAGGGAATGTGATACCTTGAATAATTTATATTAGCTGTAGCCTTATTAATATAGTTGACCATTCTGGAATAGCCCCATCCTGCCTACAGTTAGGCCACTGGGCTACATTCTCTGTGATCTAGTGTCCTGCTGAAATAAAAAACCACCAAACTGGCTAGAGCTCAAGCTTATCAAGCCTAAATCTATGACCACAGCTGTGAGAATGATCTGTTTACACAATGAAACCCCACCACATAATTCCACAAACTCTAATGGCTACAGCTGACATTTGAGGGCAAATGCAAAATGAACATGCACATGTTATGGCCATAGTTTCTGGTGACAATGTCAAGATCTGTCATGGTTTTAATGTAAAACATCTGAAAGAACCCAAAGATACTTGGAATGTTATCATTTCAGCACTTTTCACCATGCCCTTCTCAAGTGGAGAGCCCTAGGTTCTGGCCACTTTTCCCTATTGGAGGAAAGGTTGCAGCATTTGGGGCTTTTTGGTTTGGAGAAAGGGCGGGTCAGAGGAGACATGATAGAAGTGTATAAAATTATGCATGGCATTGAGAAAGTGGATAGAGAAAAGTTCTTCTCCCTCTCTCATAATACTAGAACTCGTGGACATTCAAAGAAGCTGAATGTTGGAAAATTCAGGACAGACAAAAGGAAGTACTTCTTTACTCAGCGCATAGTTAAACTATGGAATTTGCTCCCACAAGATGCAGTAATGGCCACCAGCTTGGATGGCTTTAAAAGAAGATTAGACAAATTCATGGAGGACAGGGCTATCATGGCTATACTAGCCATGATGGCTGTGCTGTGCCACCCTAGTCAGAGGCAGCATGCTTCTGAAAACCAGTTGCCGGAAGCCTCAGGAGGGGAGAGTGTTCTTGCACTCGGGTCCTGCTTGCGGGCTTCCCCCAGGCACCTGGTTGGCCACTGTGAGAACAGGATGCTGGACTAGATGGGCCACTGGCCTGATCCAGCAGGCTCTTCTTATGTTCTTATTCACATCTCTACTCCTCCTTTAAAGAAAGGAAATGGCACTGAAGTAGAGCAAAACACAAACCTTTATAGTGGCAGAATGCTAGGAACATAGGAAGCTGCCTTACTAAATCAAACCATTGGTCCATCTAGCTCAGTATTGCCAACACTGACTGGCAGCGGCTCTCCAGGGAGACATCCCCAGACAGGAGACATCTCCAGACAGGAGACATCCCCAGATGGTGGGAAATGAACCTGGAATCTTCTGCAGGCAAGCAGTTGCTCTGCCACTGATCTATGGCCCTTCCCCAAGGAATACAACATTCAAATACCATGCTCCCTCCAGCATTTCTTTTAGCAACATGGAGTTGCTGCAGTGTGGCTCCTTCTGCACTACTCAGAGTCAAAGGTCTGGGGACACATTTCCAAGTGGCTCTGAAACTACTAAAGATCATTTGCAAGGGGACCAGCACAGAACTGGAAGGCCAGCTTCAAGTAATTCTCATGGCTCAGTGATACATACTTTGAGGGCAGAAGATCCCAAGTTCAAGGCCTGGTATCCAAGTAAGAAGTTCAAGCAGACGTGCTTGGAATGATGACCTCTGCCTGGAACTACCAGACTCATTTAGTATTAGGCAGTTCCCTATGAGATTTGGCAGTTCTATACAACAGACTTGCATCTGACTATCGCTGTTCTGACATTAAAAATATGCAGCTTTGTTGCAGAAAGCAAGCTGAAGCTCTCAAGGAGCAATACTAGATACTATATTAATAGTAATGGGGAGGATGACTCACAAGATTAAGGTGGGCAAAAATCAGGTTACGGTTAAGTCCAGCTGACTTTCTTTTCTTTTCTTTTAATTAACCAGGATGCTCTTTCTAAAGCATGTTAACTCTCCTGAACAGGTGTGTCCTAGCTCTGTGAAATACTCTTCTGTCTTTATTCATGTATTACCTTTCAGATCACTACCATTTGTATCCCTCTCTCTGTTTTCCAAAGAATTTTTTTGTGCTGGTCTTAGTAGGGCACAAAACCTTCTAGGTTCTTGTTATTTATGTCATTCTGTTTTATGAAGATTATCTGTAATTTTCATTATGCAAAGCAACCTTGGATATGGGAACAGATCACTTACCTTGAGTACTTTGTGATTACGTGACTCCATGTTGTGTAGAAACTTGTGTGCCTTGTATCTGTAACATGCACACACTCACAACCCAAATCATGTAAAGAACAATATGTGGTTTAGTTGATTTAGGGAAGGCTGTTTTTTTGGATGATATAACTTTAGGCAGGTGGGTAGACTAGCCAGCCTTCAATGAGTATCACAGTTGTTTGTTATTACTATTGACAAACAATGTTAGAGCATAGATCTTGCCCATCCTACATGGCTGAAGGATTTTGCCAAATTTTTAGTATGTTTTCCAACATGCATGAGCTATGGGGAGATGTTTAGCAAAAGAACTCTGAAAGCTGTGTTGGAACTGAGTGATACCTTTATATGAGACAAGTCTATTTGTTAATTTTGAAAGCTCTCTAGAGTTAGATGATTCATGAAGGCATGTATGCATCTGCTGAGAAAATCGCAATTTTCTCACATGAAATATACAGTCGTCAGATCATCATTCTGTTTTATAAGAATATCAATGAAATGAAATCTGCTGGTGTGTTTAAATAAAACTGTTTAGAAGCCAAACTCATCAGTGGATACACTTTTTTAAAAGAAATGTCATCTTACATTTATGTTTGGAAGAGAAGCAATCGACTTAAACTGGATTTGAATGGTTAGAAGGTTGAAGTATTTACAGACACCTTGGATATTCTGGTGCTCACACTCGTTCGATCTGCCACAGTGAATTTGAACTAGATTCTGCAAGGGCTGTCAAATCCAAAACCAAGTGTGTGCTTCATTCAGAGAACTCCGACCAAGAATACCAGTCAGTAGGTGCCCCCCCCACTGGCTCCACTACATCGTAACCTGCAATTAATTGATATAGCAGAAAAGCAAAAGTGACAGAATGTAGGAATGCTGTTGTTTGTCTTCCTTTGACGGGAAGGAATGGCTTAAGGGGCAATCCCCTTGTGAAAAATTGAGAGAACTGCTCACCTCCCAAGCTTACACCATGATGGAAGTAAAGTATTGGTTCAACTTGTTTAAGGCTGTGTTGGATTTATTATCATTTTTTAATTCTTTATGCAACAATCACATAGGTTTTTCTTTTCCTGAGCAATTGCTCTGGCCTTAAAATATTATAGTTTGATGTTTGGTTCACAGAATCACCCAGTCTCAAAAATAAAGATGGGTGGGGAGATCTTTGTTAATCATATCCACAGAATGGGTTCTCAAAAGATGGCAATTCAGATTTGGGAATATGTATTGCTTCAGAATATCTGAGTGGGCAAGATACCTTATTGTAAAATGGAAAATCTAAGTTTAATTAAAAACCAAGAAAAAAAAGAAATATTAGAAATTCCAACAGTCAATAGATGAGCAACTAATTAGCCAGTTTGTGAACCTGAATACGTAGAGATTCGTTTTACAGATTCACTTTCTTGAAAATCTCATGGATATAATAAAGCTTTCAGTCTCTAGAACTTTGGGAGCCATATTGAAATTTTATTGTAAAATGTTATGGTATTAGAAAGATGGATTTGCAACTGATCCTGCTTTAAAATTGTTTTGAAGCTACATGGTGGCCCAGATTTTCTATGGGACAGAAGTATGGGGCTGGGATGATTCTCAAACTGTGAAATTGTTGTTGTTGATTATGATGATTAAGCATTCATACAGTGGGATTATAATGGCCCTTTTTGGTCTTCAAAAATCTGTGAATTTTCTGGATAATCTATTTTGTTTGTAATTGATTATCAAGTTGTTTTGCATTTTATGGATTTATAAGTAGTCACTTTGAGACATCTTGTAGAAAGCAGTAAATAAATGTGTAGTAGTAGTAGTAGTGTTTTTTATCCTGCTATGTCAATATTAGCAAAGCCTATTATTTGTAGTATATAGGTTGTTAGAATGGAGTTAAAAGTGACATAAAGTATTGCACAATGGAGTGTGCTCATACAGGATAGCAAGGTATTTGTTGCAGCAAAAACCCAAATGTGCATCAAATATCAAAATATCATCATATTATTGAGAGTAGTTTTGTATTGAGGAAAGAATAAGGAACTCATGCTGCCTTTAACTGAGGGTCTCTTTTTCCAAGGAAGAATGCTGATGATGTTTTGGGGAATTTAAGGATTTTAGAGCTGGGATCTGTTTTGCTAGGCACTGGTGATTATTTAGAATGTGGTGTCACCTGGACGGACCTTAAACAGAATTGGTTTATTCAGTGCAAATGTTTGCCTGTAGTTATTCTGGAATTTCTTTTGTCCATTTCGATGTGACATAGCAGGAATGCATGCAGTCAGCAAAGTGTTGTTTAATGAAACCTTTGCAAATCCACTGCAACATTCATCTAAATGAATCCCTCTCATACCTAAATGGGAAATATTGAAGCACAAATATTTTTGTGTTTGGGAGGGATTCTCTAGAGACATGCAGACATAAAATGGAAGCTGTGTGAGTAATGAGTGACAGTTTCTTAAAGGTTAATATTTTCTTTAATCTATTTCCGTAACATAAAAAGAGGAGAGAATACTGTGCTAAGCACAAGGTATGCTTTTGGGATTAGAAAAACAATCTCTGCTGTTATGTATATCTAAGACTATGGGGGACTATATGAATACCACAAACAAATTTTATTACATTGCATGAAATATAGAAGTGACTTAAATATATTTTCCTTTTTTATTAAAAAATAAAAAAGGCTGAGGAATCCTTAGAATTTCTTTTTCTCTCTTAAAAGTAAAAGTGTCCTTAATACTGGACTAGGAGCTTTGATTGTCATGTAAGGTAATGAAACCATTAAATGCACAGTATTAAGAAGAGACAAGATGCAATTAGCCAAGAAATTACTCTGATCTCGGTGACATTTTCAAGAAATCATAATACAATATACATCGGAAGACATGATTGACAGACTAATCCAGTTTTGATGGAATGTAGTCCACATTCTGAGAGTAAAGCAGTACATGGCCAGATAAAACTCACAGCTGTGGATCCCTGATATGTCCTTACAGCCTTGTCACCCTGAAAATTCCTCAGGTTTAAAAGATGATGAAAGTATCGACCATTAATGACAGGATCATCTCCTACCCTGAAATAAAATGTACTAATCCCTTTTGCTAGGTCTATGAATTCCTAATATAAATTATATAAACTCTGGTAATTCATCTCTGTTAGCACAGTTGTGTTTGGAAATTGTACAGCAGTCTTTGCCCTGTTTGAAATGCTAGATGAAAGCAAGACATGTTCATTTAAGCTCCAGCATAAAGTAATTTAACACAGTGAACAGAATAACTTCAGGATAATGAGCACAAGATATTGGTGGGAGGGATTAAAGAATTTCTAAAGTTCTAAAGTAGTAGGAGTGATTGAAGGTAGGGACAAAAAATTAGAAACATCAAAAAATAGGGTTCAAACGTGGTTCTAGCTGTGTAAGGTGATGTAGTGCCTGATTGAAACATTGTATATGAGCTGACTTCAAAGAAAAACACACAATGGCTTTATATGACTTACAAATAATTTGGCCTGGAACCTCGCCATCATTTCAAAACATTCATTAAAATAGTGAGATGATAAAAAGTAGGACTGTTACTTTTGATAATTCACTTTAATCATATTATGCATTTATTTAGTGCTTCAGGGTGTCTGACAAAGTGCTTCATATATATTATCTCTGTAATTCTTACAACTGCCCTGTACAGTAGGCCAATCTTATCTCCCATATTGCAGGCAGATAATGAAAGCTGGGAAAGAGTGACATGCCACCGCACAGCTAGTTGGATGCCTTTGGATAAGGCATGTGGTGCTGGGAGAGGGGAGACGCTTAAAACATTAATTAAAAATAGCATTCCACCAGTTGCTTATTTATTTATTTCATTTATGAATTGCTTCCTATAACAAATTCTGACGTGATTTAATAATAAAAACATATATGAAAACAATGTCAAGACCAATACAGATAAGACTTAAAAGGCTTGTTGGAAAAGAAAGGTCTTCAACAGGCACCCAAATGATAATAGAGATGGTGCCTGTCTGATAGGTAATAGGTGGGAGTTCCAAAGGGTAGGCCAGCCTTTCCCAACCTTTGAGTCCCAGACGTTGCTGAACTACAACTCCCATCAGCCCCAGCCAGTATGGCCAATGGTCAGATATGATGGGAATTCTATGAATTGTAGTCCAGCAACATCTAGGGATCCAAAGGCCCAATTCTTACACTGTACAGAATATACCTCCTGATGAGATGGTATCTGTTTAACATACACAATGCCTTGCAATAGTGATTATGTCCTACTCAAGACTTCAAAAGTTGCACATAGCATCAGATCCAAATTAATGCTTTCTGTGTGACATTCCTTTTCACTGTAGAACAATAATAATAAGTAAACATAGGTAGCTGGCTTGTAACAGATGAGACTACTGGTCTATCTAGCTAACTACAGTAGGGTCCCACTCATACAGCGGGTTACGTCCCAGACCCCCGCCTAAAAGCGAAACCCGCCAAAAAGCAGAATTCCATCAATAGAATGGCACCCGATGCCTGCAAAATGCCATAAAAGTGGAACAAGTGCCGTATGAGTGGGGCCTTACTCTAATTGAAAACCGCCATATTAGTGGAACGCTAAAAAGCGGGCCACCAAAAAGCGGGGCCCTACTGTACTGCGACTGGTAGCAGCTTTCTGGGCTGTCAGGCTGAGGTCTTTCCCATCAAATAATTTAACTGGATATTTCAGGTACTGGAACGTGTGCTCTACCACTGAGCTATGGGCCTTCCTCAAAGGCATAACAGCTAACTATCATTTACACCTCAAATCTAACATGGAGAGAAAACTGAGTTCTAAACAATTCATTATCTTTATTTACAATGTTCATATAGCTGTTTAATGACAAGGAAAAGAAAGATCATATACAGGTGTCATTGCCACACATGCACACATAGCAGATACTCCTGATATAAAGAAATTGAATATTACGCATGTTTTGAAAAAAACATACCTGGAAAAACTATGCCTATCTTGTTTTAAGTAGCATATGGATGTTGATGTTTAATGATGCTCTAGATTAGAATCTGGTGTCTGAGGAATCTGAAAGAGGAGGTGCTGCAATGCAAACATTAGCACACATTCTCTCACAGAGATAGCACACAAAAGCAAGGCGTGATGTGATTTAATGCTTTGAGACAAACAGTTTAGAAGCAGAACAAGAGAGAGTTGATTCTTTTATGTCTGACTAGCGTTGCTTTAGCCATTTGTATGAAAAAAATCAGGATAATGAGATCAAAAGCTAACAATGTATGTAAATTCCCACAACTTCTGGGATTAAAGACATCCTAACAGGTATGATGGAATACAGTTGAAATTCTTCAGGCTTGTGCTGGAACCCAGACCCAACAATAACTGACTGCATGCTGTGTCCTGCAGTCAGCTCAAAGAACTTCAGGAGAGACAACCAAGTTGTATTCTTTACAAATATGAATGTGATAACATTTGGATTAAAAAACAGTACTGCTACTTTTGACAATTCACTCTAGTAATACTTAGCATTTATATGGTGCTTTAGGATGTCTGACAAAGTGCTTCACATGTATAATCACAGTAATTCTTACAACTTTCCTGTACAGTAGACCAGTATCTCCCATATTGCAGATAGGCTATGAAAAAGAGTGATGTGCCAAGGCATAGCTAGTGAGTTCATGGCTGAACTCACATTCTTACGGGTTCACCAACTTCAGCATACCTTCCAAGTTGATCATATCCAATTCTTCAGGACAGGCAAGATGATGATAATGATGTATTTCTTTTATGAATTGCTTTCCAAAGCAATCTTCTTAATGCATGTGGAAAACAATATTCAAAATGCTTTATTTTCAGTTTACAAAATGTTTGGCAAGAGAGATCAATAGATCTTCCAGAGCCTTATTCAACATTATATCAAGAACCGAAGGCTTCCCCACTTAAGACAAATTAGGCAGTGGCCTTATTCAGAAAATACAATTAAACCAGCCTTCCTCTATCTGCTGCCCTCCAGATGTTTTGCTGGTTGAGTCACATGGTCTGGGTCTGATGGGAGTTGTAGTCCAAAACATCTGAAGAGCCCTACACTAGGGAAAACTGTGCTAAGCTATCGTGTAGTACAGCATGCCACAACCTGGTGACCTCCATATGTTTCCGACTGCAACTCCAATAATCGCAGACAATGGGCCACGCTGACTGAGTCTGATGGGAGTTGAAGTCCAGCAACATCTGGAGAGCACCATGTTGGTGAAGCTGGTTTACCTGTATCTGAACTGGATCAGTGTTGACCATTTACAAAAAGTTCTAATATTTCCTACATCACAGGATTTCAAAGGGGAAATGTCAGTGTCAGTGGTGGGACAGCATGATGAGGCTTCCTCAAGTGACTTTTACGTTCCCTGTATTCCTATAGGCCTGTGCTACAGTGCAGCAAAAATTTAAAAAAAGGAACTTTCCCCAAACGTTTCAGTTGATCCTACCATAAGATGAGACACTGTGAAATTGTGTTTAGTCCTTCTCAGAAGGCTGTCCTACCTAGCAGACTCATCAGATATTTTATTTATTTATTTAGATCCCACCCTTCCTCCCAGTAGGAGCCCATTTCAAATCTTCAGAAATGGAAAGGGCTGTTTTTAAATGTGGGGAAATCCCTTCCTTCCCTTTTTCAATGAATTATTTCTTTTAAAATAGTGAAATGTCCTCAGGCAAAGTGCTGCCAACCTATTTCATACACAAAATGACCTCTCCTTGCTTCCTTAAATTCTCACTGAAAATAAAATACCTTTGAGCATTACTTCCACCAATTCAACTTGAAATATCACCAGGCTGCACCATCCCTTAAAAATACATTCTAAACAAGCTCTAAGCCCGTCTGTTTAATCTAAATAACCTGAATTAATTAGTTTAAATAAACAGCTTAAAAACTTGATTTTTTAAAAGTGATTGTGGGAATTTGAATATGTTGAAATTTTCCAGTTTTGTTCCTGTTTTCAATGAAATCCAATAATATGCTATTTATTTCTAAGGGTGATTTTTTAAAAGACAACAGAATATTGTTGACACAGTTTAGTTTATATTATACTTAACATTTCAAAATTTCAGCAGTTTCTTCTGAGGCAGCAGCACTGGGCATTTTATAATGTGTATTTTAAAAAGATTTGTGATGCCTCCCATTTTAAGTAGTTTTAAAAGTAAGCAAAATGTTTTCCAATAAACAAGCTGAGAATATGAAATCTGCCTAGATTTCAATGCTTTGCCATTTATGCTCAATTTGTAGCAATTGGAGACCATTTTAACACAGTTATATTATAGAATTTGTGATCCTTTGAGAAATACCAGAAAGTGAAGATATGAACAACTGACTGTGACCACCGTAAAAATGAATTCTGTTATTTTGCTCTGGAAGAGATGGTACAATATGAAGCAAGGGGGGAAAAGTGGGTGGCAAAAGGGGGGGGAAGCAATAAATACTAATAATGACATTGTCCTCTATTCACGTTTCTGCTATAATTCAGCGGATTTTTCCATAACTACTGTCCCAATTAAGATGCATTCCAAAGAAAGGTAAGGATGTCTTATATTCCTGGTAGGTTTCTCCTTTCTATTTTTTTCCCTTTATCTTATAAACACCAGTATTTAGAGTGGAGCTGTATGTCATCGTGGCAAAACCATGTTCCATATACATTTGCCAAGGTAATACAAATGTGGGGGTGGAGGGTGTCTGTGCATGTACAAATGAGTGTGCAAATGCATTCCGAGTATCATTTCTTGTAAGCCCTTTTCAATTAAGACTACAATTCTATGCACACTTACCTAGGACTAAGTCTCATTGAGACATACATCTGAATAGACACACCTAGGATTGTGCTGTGAAAATGGTTGTTCTCTATCAAATGGATTCTGAGATACATGATTTTCTTCTACTTATATACTGAATGTGATGGAGAAGGCTTTTAAACTGTTTATTCAGAAAATATTGTAATGTACCTATGGTTTTCCAGATGCCCTAAATAATTGTTGTTGTTGTTATATGCCTTCAAGTTGATTATTACTTGTGGCTACCCTATGAATCTTTTTTGTCTATATTCATAGGGTTTTCATGGTAAGAGGTTTCAGAGGTGGTTTACCATTGCCTTCCTCTAAGCCTATGGCACCCGGTATTCCCAGGCGGTCTCCCATCCAAGTACTAACCAGGCCTGACCCTGCTTAGCTTCTGAGATCAGATGGGATCAGGTGTGTTCAGGTAGTATGGCCGAGCCCTAAATAATACTTCATTGCTATTCCAATCATTTGTTTAAAAACCACAAATAAAGTCACCTTAGTTGTATTCTAAATGAAGTGCATCCTAAGCGGGACCTTGCTCTAGATATCTGCTGCTGTTGTTATTTGGTGATGTTGTGGTATAATAAGAGAAAACATTTTGCTTTATGTTTTCAAAGCACTGTACAAACGCACAACCTCTCAAGATATATTTGCAAAAGAATGATTTTCAGTTTGAAACATATCAGCTATGGTCAAAAAGAGAGGGAGAGGGAATTAAAAGGCAGCTTATATAATTAACACAATTGGAAAAGGAGGCCTTCCATCTGCTATTTTGGGGACAGGAATGGGGCTGGAGGAGAAGAGAGAGAAATCTTGTTCATTTTAAAGAAATGTTACTTTTCTGTCAACATTCAAAACAGCTATTTGACAGGGTTGTTATGGCTAATTAATTACTTTTATTTGGTCTAAGTTGTATACTCGAAGATGAATTGTACATGATAATAAGGCAAGGCTGTGTGAGGAAGACCTTTGGTGGTCTATACAGGGCGTGCTGCCTCATTACAAAACTAGCTATCTGCAGGAAGCCTGACATTGAAAGGTACCACACATCCAATAACGCCCTCCCCTAACTGAGATGATTGTAGCTTCTTCCTAAAAGTGATGATTAGGAGAGAGAAAAGCAAAACGGAATGCAGTATGAATATTTCATGTAAATGCAAGCAGGCACTTACTGGACGCAGAACTTGATTGATGCTAGAGTGCCTCTAAATGCCTTGACATTGAAGGGTTTAGACTCCCCTTTGCACAATGAATGCTTCAAGAGCGGCAGTTAATATTAGAATATAGCTGTATTTAGCTGGAGAGCTCTTTATTACTGGCTGATATTAAACAAGACCATAGGCCTCGGATTTCAGTAAGTGGATCTAGATAAAAAGAGTTAGTAGAAATCGACAGAAGGTAAGATATTTAAGTCTCTTTCCCCCAGCCAGCACCTCAGTTGTTTAATTTATTTTATTTATTTATTTATTTATTTAATTTATATACCGCCCTAAGCCCAAGGGCTCTCTGGGCGGTGTACATAATAATAAAACAATCAGAGAATATATAAATAGAATAATACAATGGAATCAAACAAAAATAATCAAAATAGCAGCAAAATACATCAATAAATATTAATAGTACACATTAAAATGTACTATTTAAATGTAAAACGAAGAATGAGTGGCGACTCTCACCAACCCAGCCCAGCCCTCATCACCCAGTAGTAAACCAGGTGCATGTGTGACCCAACTTTGCCCACCTGGATACTTGGTGCAATACCAGCACAGGCTGCAGGGATGGCGGAGGGGAGTTGCTGTGGTCTACAGAACTTCCATCTCTGTCACCAGGAACCACTCTGTCTTGGAGCTGGCTGTGAGGGCCTGCACCTGGTGTCAGGCCAAGGAGACAGTAAACTAGGGTTGCTGGTGCTGTACCATCCACCTGCTGCCCGGCAGCTTCTCTGACCAAGCTGGCAGAGGCCTTCTTGGCGGTGGTGTTGGAGGAGCCCAGAATGATAGTGCTGGGTGATTTCAATGTCCACGCTGAGGCTAATGTTCCGACTCTAGTGCTCCAGCTCGGGACTTCATGGCCTCCATGATGACCATGGGGCTGTCTCAAGTTGTTACTGGCCCATCACATAGGGCAGGGCACACCCTCGGCTTGGTTTTTGCTCCAGATGGAGAAAGGGGTGGTCTGGAGATAGGGGAGTGGATGTCACCCCATTGTCATGGTCAGATGACTTCCTGAAGAAGTTTAGACTTATGGCTCCGATCCTTCCCTGCAGGGATGGTGGACAGATTAAGATGGTCCGCCCCTGGAGCCTAATGGAATCCACAGGATTCCTGAATGCCCTGGGGGAGTTCCCAGCAGATAGAACAGATGACCCTGTTGCCCTTGTCAAGCTATGGAACAGCAAGGCGCAGTGGGCTCTTGACACGGATGCCCCCGAGTGCCCTTTCCGGCATTGTGGAGCCCAGTTTGCACCTTGGTACACCAGTGAGCTAAGGGCAATGAAACAGGCTGGACGACAACTAGAGCACAAGTGGCGAAAGATGTACTATGAGGCTGATCGGGCACGAGTAAAACATAACCATGCCTACTGTGTGGCAGTGAGGGTGGCAAAGAAGGCCCACTTCTCTACCTCCATCACATCCTCAAGTAGCCGTCCAGTGGAGCTTTTCTGTATTGTCAGGGGTCTGTTGAGATCAACTCTAGGAAATGGAGTTTTAGACCCTTTGGAGGCCCACTGTGAATTGTTTGCAAGGCCCTTTGAGGGTAAAGTTGCTCACCTCCATAGCAGTCTTGATGCCCCATCCACATCTACTGTAGTCCGCAATGAGATGTCCAGTGCAACGTCTGCTGCAACTTCTTGGGAACGGTTTCAGTTGATGCAGCCTGATGACGTGGACAAGGTTCTCTCTGCGCTTGCCCTTCTTGGCTTATTAAATCTTGCCAAGGGGGTCTGACCGAGTGGGAGGGAGTGGTTCCAGGTGCCTTAAAAGATGCAGTGATCCAACCACTCCTGAAAAAGCCCACCCTGGGCCCATTGGTTTGTGACAACTACCGACCGGTTGCAAATACCCCCTTTTTAGGGAAGGTGATTGAGAGGGCTGTGACGCAGCAATTGCAAGTACTCTTGGATAAAACAGATCTGGTTATGGGACTGAATCGGCCTTGGTCACCCTAATGGATGACCTTTATCGGGAGAAGGACAGGGGGAGTGTGACCCTGTTATTCTTACTTGATCTCTCAGCGGCTTTTGATACCATTGACCATGGTATCCTTCTGGGCTGACTTGGTGAGATGGGAATTCGAGGCACTGTTTTACAGTGGTTCCGATCCTATCTCCAGGTCGCTCGCAGAGAATAGCATTAGGTGACTGTCTTTTGGCCCCCTGGCAGTTGTGCTGTGGGGTGCCTCAGGGTACCATCTTGTCCCCCATGCTGTTTAACATCTATATGAAGTCCTTGGGGGCGGTCATCAGGAGATTTGGGGCAAGGTGTCAGCAATATCCTGATGATACCCAACTCTATTTCTCCGTAACATCTGAATTGGGAGAAGCCGTGCAAGCCCTGGACCTCTTCCTGGACTCAGTGGTGGGCTGGATGAGGGCCAATAAACTGAATCTGAATCCGAGCAAGATGGAGACGCTGTGAGTTGGTGGTTCTTGAGTTCAGATAATTAGTCAGTTGCCTGCTTTGGATGAGGTGGAACTCCCTCTGAAAGAGCAGGTTTGTAGTCTGGGGGTGCTCCTAGATCCATCTTTGTCACTAGAGGCCCAGGTGACCTCCGTGGTTAGGAGCGCCTTTTACCAGCTTTTGCTGGTAAGACAGCTGCGGCTATTTCTGGACCGGGATAGCCTGACCACTGTTGTCCTCGCACTGGTAACCTCCAGCTGGATTACTGTAATGTGCTCTATGTGGGGCTGCCCTTGAGGTTGGTCCGGAAGCTGCAGCTGGTGCAAAATGTGGTGGCGAGACTGCTCACTGTGGCAGGGTATCACCAACATGTCACCCCACTGCTGAAAGAATTGCACTGGCTGCCCATTTGCTACTGAGCAAGTTCAAGGTACTAGTTTTGGTGTACAAAACCCTATACAGCTTGGAACCAGGATACCTGAAAGACCATCTCACCCCTTATATACCCAGTTGATCACTGCGCTCTGCAGGTGAGGGCCTCCTGCAGATACCATCTTATCAGGAGGTTCGTTCTGCACAATATAGGAAACAGACCTTTAGTATGGCAGCACCTACCCTGTGGAATTCCCTCCCCTTGAATATTAGGCAGGAACCCTCTCTGCTAACTTTTTGGTGCCTTTTGAAGACTTTCATCTTTCAACAACCCTTTTAGGTTGAGACCTATCCCTGTCTGCGTCTGTGTTAGAACTGTTTGTTAATACGTTTTTTAAATAACGTTTTAACCTTTTTTAAAGATGTTTTTAAAGCTTTTTTAAAAAAATGTTTTTAACATTGTTTTGTTTTAATGTATTTCAAGATCTGTTTTTATGATGTTTTAAGTGTTTTTAACTCTTCTGTTTACCGCCCTGGGCTCCTGCTTGGAGGAAGGGCAGAATATAAATAAAATAATAAGTAGAAATAAATAAAAAGAAAACCCCATTGATTATCATTAATGGTAGTCTTTTAAAATTTAAGTAGCAGACTTCCTACACATGTTATAAAGAATCCAGAATAATTTTTTGCACATTTTTTGGGAAAAATGCTAACCATAGATACACTGATGGAGTCTGAACTAGTGGTAATTGACCAGGAAAGAGATCTTGGGGTCACAATGTATAGTTTAATGAAAATATTGACAATGTTGACCCAGTTTGCAGAAGCTGTAACAAATGCAAATTCCATGACAGGGATGCGGATTGGGGAGACATTCAGCTCAGTTTGACTTTTAATGTACAAGTGAACAGAAATGCAGCTTTGCAGTCATAGTTTGGGGGTACTCCTGGACTCAGCCCTGAGACTGAATGCTCATGTTTCAGGGGTGGCCAGGAGTGCATTTGCACAATGAAAACTAGTGCACCAACTGCTCTCATTCCCAGAGATGTCCGATCTGGCTACGGTTCACTTCCCTTAGTCACATCCCATTTGGATTACTGGAACACATTCTATGTGGGGCTGCCTTTGAAGAATGTTCGGAAACTTCAGCTGGTCCAAATACCCACAGCCATATTGTTAACTGGAGCTGGTTACAGGGATGACTCCCTTGTTCAACAACTCCACTGGTTATTTGTCTGTTTCCGAGCACAATTCAAAGTGCTGGTTATGACCTACAAAGCCCTACATGGCTTGGGTCCAAGCTATCTGAAGGACTGTAAGAACATAAGAAGAGCCTGCTGGATCAGGCCAGTGGCCCATCTAGTCCAGCATCCTGTTCTCACAGTGGCCAACCAGGTGCCTGGGGGAAGCCTGCAAGCAGGACCTGAGTGCAAGAACACTCTCCCCTCCTGAGGCTTCCGGCAACTGGTTTTCAGAAGCATGCTGCCTCTGACTAGGGTGGCAGAGCACAGCTATCATGGCTAGTAGCCATTGATAGCCCTGTCCTCCATGAATTTGTCTAATCTTCTTTTAAAGCCATCCAAGCTGGTGGCCATTACTGCATCTTGTGGGAGCAAATTCCATAGTTTAACTATGCGCTGAGTAAAGAAGTACTTCCTTTTGTCTGTCCTGAATTTTCCAACATTCAGCTTCTTTGAATGTCCACGAGTTCTAGTATTATGAGAGAGGGAGAAGAACTTTTCTCTATCCACTTTCTCAATGCCATGCATAATTTTATACACTTCTATCATGTCTCCTCTGACCCGCCTTTTCTCTAAACTAAAAAGCCCCAAATGCTGCAACCTTTCCTCATAAGGGAGTCGCTCCATCCCCTTGATCATTCTGGTTGCCCTCTTCTGAACCTTTTCCAACTCTATAATATCCTTTTTGAGATGAGGCGACCAGAACTGTACACAGTATTCCAAATGCGGCCGCACCATAGATTTATACAATGGCATTATGATATTGGCTGTTTTATTTTCAATACCTTTCCTAATTATCACTAGCATGGAATTTGCCTTTTTCACAGCTGCCGCACACTGGGTTGACATTTTCATCGTGCTGTCCACTACAACCCCAAGGTCTCTCTCCTGGTCAGACCCCATGAACGTGTATGTGAAATTAAGATTTTTTGCTCCAATATGCATAATTTTACACTTGTTTATATTCTTCCCATATGAGCCTGTCTGAGCCCTGTGATCATTGGGGGAGGCCCTTCTCTCATTCCCACCACCCTCACAGGCATGTCTGGTGGGAACACGGAAAAGAGCCTGCTTGGTGGCTGCCCCCAGGCTCTGGAACTAGAGTGGTTAGACTGGTTCCCTCCCTGCTGTCCTTCCGCCAACCAATGAAGACTTTCCTGTTCCAACAGGCTTTTCGGAACTGACTTCAAGGGCTATTAAATAGGGTGCTATTTTTGTATTTTGTGTTTTTTTAATTACTATGTTTTAATTGGTTTTAATTTTATAGTTTAATTACATTTTAACTGTAACTTCTCTGTTTTATTTATCTGTTTTTAACTGTATATGTTTTAATTTTTGTAAGCCATCTTGAGTCCCAGTTCTGGGAAAAAGGCAGGATATGAATGAAGATAACAACAACAATAATACTAGTGGTCTTTGGTATGATCCACCAGGGGTCTTCTCATGTTCTAAAATGTTCTTGGTGAAGTCCATTTTGTGGACATGCACTAATATAAACCCTGCTCTGAAATCCATGGTGCCCAGGTGCATGGCAAATTACTGTGCAATACAGCAGCAAGTACTCCATAGGTACTTTCACAAGGTCACCAAATGCAGACCATCCCAACCCCCCAAAAGAATTCATTTACCCTATGTTGATTTAGCAGTTGTATAGTTAGTCCAGGACAGTCATTCTGGAAAGCATTTTACATTCTGTTGAGCCTGTCATAAAACAGTGCCCCCAAAATATGGATTTTTATTTTTGCCTTTCTGGCTTTATTTGCAAGGCTCTTTTAAAATTTGACATAGCTCAAACACCATAATAATGTCCTCATGCTTAGAGAATAGTGGCTATGTTCTATTGCTGCTGCTAGAAGTACACTACAATTGTATACTTATATTTGCAACAAAAATAAGATGGAAACTTATTCACCTGCTCCATGATTATGTACTAGCAAAGAAGAGGAAGTATAGCTTTTAGTTAGGCGAGATTTTGGGTCTCAAGGTGGGAGCATTAAAAAAAAAAGGACTAAATAACTACTCTGATCCAGATTTGCAAGGTCACCATTGAATGGTGTTGTCCCCTCTACAGAAACAAGTGTCACCAATCACCTCCATCAACATGAAACTGACATGGCATAAAACTCACCCAAGTATGGATCCATGTCAGGCCAATCTGGATTCATTTGGACCGTATGAAAGTACACAGGGAATGAGAATGTTATTGTTCATGAAAGGCATAATCCTCTGAGAATGGGAACATATCCTTGGATGAATGTCAGGATATAGTACTAAAAACTAGGTCAGGGATGGGGAAGCTGTGGCACTTCAGATGTTGTGGGACAACTCCCATTATCCCTGACCATTGGCCACACTGGCTGAGGCTGATGGCAGCTGTCCAACAATATCTGGAGGGCCAAAGGTACCCCATACCTGGATTGTGTTATACCCTGTCTCTCTGTATTAGTTTTTGTAAAAGATATGAAATGATTATATTGCATGTAAAGCCTGCCATAGAAAGAAGAGATGGTGCCTCTAAAAGAGTGGCCCAGTGCCCATGACAGCAAGGCGTTTCTCAGATTTCCTCAACAGCCCATTACAACTGAAGTTTTGTCTTTGTCTTAGTCAATAAAGTCCCAAACAGTTTCTAGCTGTGAATAATCCTTATGTGTTTGCTCGGGCCAACAGTGGGTTTTGTCTGAACTGCCTGTGGCACACACACCCCAGTCCACCCGCCTATGGATCCTGAATCTTATACATACCCTGACACTTTTATAAAGATTTCCTAGGCCGTTCAGCTTAGGTTTGTACAGGTGGATCAGGTCTGTAGAGTGAGCTAGTCCAGTAAGACGAAACAAAGGGAAATCTCCAGCAACATTGCTGGCCCAACTGTTTTTTTCTGCACAATAGACCATGCCCGTGACATTAGGGTTGCCATATTGCCCGGTTAGCCGGGTTTTACCCGGATTCTTTGCATGCCACCCAGCGCCCGGCTAGCCCCTTAGGTGGCCCGGATTCTCAGCTTTAATTAAAAAAAACTAAGTTTCTAGGTGGTCCGGTTCTCGAGATATACATAAAAATGTCAGCCGCCCCCCGACTGTTAGATCGTTCTTTAAACAGTACTGTATAGCACTTCCTAGCTTTAACCCCGCCCGTTCAGGATTGCAGCCAATCAGTGAAGCCAGGGTTGTGTTTCAGTTTCATTGACCTGAGGCAATGTCTAGAAAACCTCATTGCAATGCCAGAAAATGGTGGTTTCCCCCCCTGTTTACCTGAAAATCTCATAAATTGGGTAAGTATATACATTTCAGGTTTTTTTTTTCCTCTTGTGTGCAGGAGTCAGATCCTGGGCAGTGTTTTGAAAACCTTCCCAATACCTGCTTTTGTAAAAGCAATGCTAATCCCATATGCCCAGATTAAATCCCATTGAATTCAATAGGACTTACTTTTGAGTAGACATGGTTATGAATGTGCTAATACTGATTTTTTAAAAAACTAATACTGATTTTTCAGTTATTTTTTTGGTAATCTAATTAGCAAGGTATGTGTGGGGTTGTTGCCCAGTTTCATTTTGAGTATGGAGGTGGAAACCGTGTAGATGTGGTTGATCAAAGGGAGAAATTTTGAGTTAAGCAAAGCTCTGCTTTTATAAAACCTAAGAAACATACAGATACTTTGAGTGCCTGCACCAGTGGAATACTGGAGGAACTTGTAAAACTTGCTGCAACAGTATTTAGAACTGAGCATGTGGTGTGAAAGACTCCTTTTCCTAACATTTTGGCTTCTTGTTTTTCTCCACCCACCACATCTCTGAAATATATCGTATATGTAATGGTTAACCGTACTGCTGCCCTGACTTACTTTATGTTTGTTGCTATTTTGTGTTTTTATTATGTTTTTATATTGATTGTGCATTTTTATTGTTTTTATTATATTTGTCAGCTGTGCTGAGCTCTGTTTTTAACAGCAGAAAGGCAGGATATAAATCCTCTTAATCAATCAATCAATATTCCATAGTGTTGGAAATCTAGAGTCTAGGCATTTAAGGCTGAAAATGTTGCTTTTAAAAAAAAGATTTCTCACATCTTTCCCCACCCCAGTTTTTGGTGGTAATTCCTAGGCACAAAAGCAAAACAACTGGACAATCCAAATAGTAATATGCAAATAATTTGCACAATATGCAAATAATATGCAGATAGTTTACATAATATGCATAATATGCTAATTAGCCTGCCCAGATTTGTGGAACTGGAATATGGCAACCCTACATGACATGCAACAGAGACAAGGAAAGGAAGAGTGGGAATGTAAAAATGTGCATGGCTGCTCAGTGGGAGACAAGTTACTGAATATTGGGTGCTTTTGCTATTAAAATTAAACACATATTTAAGATTTCATGAATAGTCATGCAGCTTTCTCTAATAATCACAAATTAGAAATCTGAACCACAGAGAAAGCTTCCCTGCTTTTTGCAGGCCTCTTGTTGCTCCTTATTGCAGAGGCAGAGCTGCAAGATCAAGCTGTTCGACTTGTATCTACAGTCATTCTAAGGATCTATTATACTGAATAGAGTATACGGTAGGGCCCCACTTTACGGCGTTCCGCTTTACAGCGCTTCATTCATGCGGCAGTTTTCAATTAGGGAAAGGCCCCGCTCTTACAGCGCTTGTCCCACTAATACGCCAGGGGTTTTCCATCGCACGCCATTTTGACATCATTTTTGCGCAACGCAGCCCATTATAGTCTATGGGGCCCTGCTTTACGGCGATTTCCACTTTACAGCGGGGGTCTGGTCCCTAACCCGCCGTATTAGCGGGGCCCTACTGTAATAGATAATCTGTTTAGAGTCACCACAGGGTGTGCAATCTTGCTGCCCCACCTAGCTTGCCTCCAAACACTGGACACAATGTGTAAATAGTGTGTGTGTGTGTGTGTGTGTGTGCATGCGCGCATACATGCATATAGAGCTCAAAGTGCATAAACCTAATAAACTGCAAAAATTGCCCCTCTGTCTGGGTAAGGATTGCACAGGTCATTGGACCTATGAGTGTGCACATGTGCATCAGTTCTAGGTTGCATCCAACTCATGAAAGCAGGATGGGCTTGGAGGCGGGATTGGTCAGTGCAATCCCTGCCCCCACCATACCTCCAATATGAACAGAGTTGCAATCTTTCACAGAGTCTCCGTTCAAAGGCACTCATCTCCTGGTATTGGTAACTTTCTCTAAGAATAGTCCATGCCCCATGCAAAACAGCATTCCACCATGAAGGAGTGTTTTTCTGTGTCTTCCACATGGGATTTGTGACGTTTGAATTAACCCTAGAAATGTTTGCACATAGCCAGACTCTATGGTCCCTTCTGCACATGATTGCTGCAAGGTAATGAATCACTGCGCTACCTGCTGGAACTGCAGCTGATGGGTATTTAGGCAGGCACCATCACATTCTGATGCCACAGTTAGATATTTATGAAAAGAGATGCATTCAATTTTATCTCAGTAGTATAGATCAATTTTCAGGACAGAGTCCCTAACAGTGTATTCATAGGCTAGGTACAAAACCAATTTTATCTGCTTCACTGGTGTGTGAACTGTATAAGGAAAGACATCTCTTTACTCTCTGATAGCTTATCTTCCCTGGTGACCATTTATGCGTGCTCTTGTAAATATACATATTTTACAGGGGGGCGAAAAGCTCTTTAAACTATCCTTTGATATGACCTTGAAAGAAGAACATTCAAATCTTCCAGGAAATTAGCAGCAAAGTGTGTTTGGGTAATGATTGGTGGGGTGAGAAATGCCACTCAAAGCAGGAGAAATAATCGGTGCAGCCGGCTATTTAATAACACGGGTCTCTCATAAAGGCAGGTTTTGAAGAGGAAGTCTAAAGGGGTGGGGGCAGGGGGGCAAAAATACCAGTTCAGCCTTAGAAAAAAATTCCATAGAACTGGGCAAGCTTGGAAATTATTCTCTTCCCAAATCAAGGTTGCTCCCAAATCAAGGTTGTTGTTGAAAAATAATAATGAAAATAATTTAAAGGAAATTCAGATTATTTCTGCTTCTATATCTCATTATTCACATCAGCTGGGGATGGGGTGGAATGGGATGAAGGTTTTTCTGATTGTTAAACTGGGGACTCATAACAAAAAAGTTTCTTTTAAAAAATCCCAGTTCTTCTTTCTTCCCATCTCCAGATACTTGCCAAGCCAACTTATGTTGGCTTCCAGAGTAGCCTGCCCAGAGTGTACTTTTTGCAAACTCTCATTTCTTGCAAAAACATCTTAACACAATTTCAGCGTCTACTTGAACAACTCCACAGCACAGCACAGAGATAAATCTATATGATCAGCAATGTCTTTACATTGAAGACATTTACAGTGAAGACTTGGTTCTACTGCTATAAACAGATACAAACACACATATCACTTATGAAAAACAAACCAACCTTCTCAAATATATAATACTTCAATATTTGCAGTGTGGTTTTGTGGACCTGGGAAGACCAGATTCAAACCTCTGCTCAGCAATAAATTTACTGAGTGACCTTGAGCAAGTATGTCAGCCTCGGTCATAATGTGTAAAATAAGAATAATATTGACTTTGAATATTAAAGAGAGGAATCCTGATCAGATGCATCAGAGTTGTTGCATCGAGAACACATAACTAGACTGGAATTAAAGTATTAGAAATTAGAGCACCTTATATAATGGAAGTGTATATAAAATGACTACTACTGAGCTGTGAATCCTCTCCTCCACTACTAATGTTGTCAGTTGATAATTGCCCAGTACGGGATTTCAAATTGTCCAATTCAAAGTTCTTGGATTCATCATAAATCAAACATGATCTGCTGGAGAGGTGTTCTGCACATGTGCAGCTAAGTTTCAAGCTGATGCTTGATGCTTGAAAGAGGTATGCACCAAATTCTTGAATATCAGACCCTTTATATTGAGGAACCGCTTGTTGAAAGTCTCAGTAAAACTGTGTGAGCTAAAAACTAGCTGCTTTGTAGGCACGCACATAAAAGTTCTTTAATAGTAATACTTCCATTCTATTCTGCGCTAGCCAGGTCACATATAGAGTACTGTGTCCAGTTCTGGACACCACATTTTAGGAAGAACATTGACAGAATAGAGCAGCCTTCACCAACCTAGTGCCCTCCAGATGTTTTGGACTACAGCTTCCCTCAGCCCTGACCAGCTTGTGCTGGCTAGCTTGATGGGAGTATAGTCCAAAATGTCTGGAGGGCACCAAGTTGGCAAAGGTTGAAGCAGAGTGTGTTCAGAAAACAGCAACCAGGATTGCCCCCACACCCACCAAAGAAGACTTGTGAGACGTGGCATTGGTTTAAATGTTATATTTATTAAATATAACATAATCTGAATCCAAATTCAAACATATCCAATCATAATTAATAACTGCTTATAACCCCCGGGCAGGTGAGGAATTCCACTATTCTGGTGGGGATTGAATCCCCCCAGTCTCCTGGGCATGTATCACAGCTGGTAGCTGTGGGCTCTGATGCAAGGATATGGGCCAAGACTCCCTCCTTGCCCAGTGAACCTTGGGAGCGGTCTGCCATGCGCATCCTGGCCCCGCTGTGCCCGTGTTCACCCCAATGTGCATGACAATCCACGGGGGCACCCACCAGTTATCCGCAGACCGAAGTCCTGCAAGATTCCTGAGGGGTGTCCTTACCCAAAATTGCCTCAGGATACCTACCTCTCTCTCCATCAAATTCCTCACCTGCCCGAACTCAATGCCAAAACTGCCCATCACCACACCACTCCCTGAAAGCCAAACAAATTATCCCCACAGTATAAAGTAGGCAAAACGTGAAGGGCTCCTAAAAGCGGGGCCCAACCAAAAAATTCCTACTCAGCCCCACTGGCGACAGGCAAAGCCCTTACTGCCATAGGGAGGGAGGGCAGGTGCGAACGAACACGAGGAGAAGAGTTAGGGAGGGGGAGCAGCATTAAATACTACCGCTCCCCTCCCCCTCCCATTGAGGCGTGACGTGGCCTCACCCTACTCCCTCACCCAATCGGGAGTAGACCTCCCAAGCCTTCTAACTCATATGGGGTGAAAGCAAACACGCCCCCACCCTAAGGTGGGAACGTCATAGTGAAGATTCTGGAAACCTAAGTCCTACGAAGAATGGTTAAAGCAGATGTGTATGCTTGGAGAAGAGATTAAGGGAAGATGATGATGGTGGCGATGATGATTTATATCCCAGCCTTCCTCCCAATAGGAGCCCAGGGTGGCAAGTCTTGTAGAAGTCTGCAAATATCTGAAGGGCTACTACACAGAAGATGAAGCAGATTTGTTCTCTGCTACTCCAGACAGCAGGACTACAACCAATGGACTAAAATTGCAGGGAAACAGAGGAGCTCACCCCTTATACACCCAATCCATTACTGCACTCTGCAGGTGACAGCCTCATGCAGATACCATCTCATTAGGAAGCCTGTTCCACAAAACATAGGAAGCTGACCTTTGGTGTTGTGGCACCTACCCTTTGGAATCCCCCCCCTTAAATATTAGACAGGTGCCATCTCTGTTGTCTTTTCAGTGCCTACTGAAGACCTCCTTTCAACAAACCTTTTAAGTAGATATCCTAATCTGCATCTGTATAGGAATTATTTTAAAGATGTTTTGTTTTTAAGATGTCATTTGTTTGTTGGTCTGTGTTCCCTTTGGGAGGAAGGGTGGGATATAAAGTTAATATAATTATAATTATAGCTGTGCTATCGTGGAACAGACTGCCTTGGGGTGGTTGACTCTCCTTCTCTTATGGTATTTAGGCAGAGACCAGACAGCCATCTGTCAGAGGTAGCATAGTTGCCTCCTGCTTACACATCCTATATTGAGCAAGGGACTAATCCTTTTTAGCTCTATGATTCTATGGATTCTGTGTTAACCCCTTATTCTCACGGAAACTTTTTTTTTGAAACTCTCAATGTTCACTGCAAAACAACTCAATCAGATCATCCAACCAAACAGCCTTTTGTTTGGTGAGGCTCTTCTCTAGTTGGGTCAGTGCTTCTGGTTGTTTCTGGCTGTCCTTCCCCAACATACAGTATAAAACCCTCTTTTTTTCCTGGGTGTGTTGGTTTTGGGAGGACTTGAATGCTACAACTCCTGGAGGGCAATATAAGGCAGATGGATCGGGCATTAAAAATTGCATTCATGTGTATTCATGTTAAGGGGATCTATCTGTATAAAGGAGAGGGAGAGGGGTAAGACAAGGGTGAGGTATGGGGTGCAAACTTGCTGGTAGGAGAACAGGATTGGCTCTGTTCTCAACTCTCTCTTGGGTATGGATAAGAGGCATTTAAGGGACTGGCTTTTTTTGATAGATGCTAGAAGGGACTTAGAATTAATCAAGATCTCCAGATTTTCCCCATGGTTCTCTTCGGTGAAAACTGAACATTTTAGAGCCAGTTATTTGATAACATTAATGCCAGTTTCCCTAAGAAATGCTTTTATGGAACTACATTTCCGAGTCATGCCAACTGCAATACTAGATGGACGCTACAAAAAGGTGCCATGTGAAAATAGATTGTGTATTTGCGACCAAGGTCAGGTGGAGGACATTGTTGATTATATGTTAATTTGTCCCCTGTATGGGCACCCAAGAGAGAGATTCTTGAAACCTCTGTTGTCTCAGGTAAGTGGGAATGCCCTTGTAGAATCAGTACAATTCTTCCTGAGCTATACTAATGGTTACGTGACATACAAAGTGGCTCTTTTTGTACTTGCTGAGAAAAAGATTAGAAAGAACTAGATAAAATTGCTACAAATTGTTTGGGAGATTCAGAGTCTTAAACTGAGCTCGCTGATGGTAACTCTGAACTTCTTTTATATTATTGGTTGCAACAACAATTTGTTTTCTGTATACTTTTACATACATCTGTATGTTTTTATGTTTTTAATGTATTTGTCATCGCCTTTGGCTAGTACAATAAATTGAATGGATGGATGGATGGATGGATGGATGGATGGATGGATGGATGGATGGATGGATGGATGGATGGATTGGCTCTGTTAGCACTTTTGCCCTGCACCGACCTCACTGCCACTTCCTCCCTCCCCCTGATATGCAGCAGTGAGTTAGCTGGAAAGAGGTCAGATGAGCGGCACAACCCTACCACACCATCCACGACTAGCTTGCATCAGTAGCCATCTTGAATAAATATCCAGCATGCCTGCATTTATTTACCAGCATACGGTATGGCAATTTCCTTCTCTTCCTAGATTTGACCGCTGGAGTGAGCTCAGCACCAGGGGTTGGTAGTGCAGCAAAGGCAGGGCAGCACTATGCACCTGGCTTCCTGATGCAGAACACCACTGCCACTTACCAACGGGGAAGGCAAGGTGCAGGGAGCTCAGCCCTGTGTACGCATGGTGGCAGGATCAGCTCCACCACCACATCCACACTGCAGTGAGCTCCCTGCACCTTGGCCCTCTCAGTAAGCAACAGCAGCACTCGGCATCAGGAACCAAGGCATGCAATGCTGCCTGGCCTTCCCCACCACACCAAGTTCTGCTGGTGTTCAATATGTAGCATTTCAGGGTGGGATGGCTGCTCTTGGAACATTCTAGCAGTCCATCCTGGCCCAGGAAGAGAGGAGCTGGGAAGTCCTGCAGACTTTATGAACTTACAAGCCTGATTTTGACTCTTTGCAGGACTCAGGTAGGAAGGGAAGAAGGCCTTGCTTTCTTCAAAGGACACCATCAAGTCCATAGGATTGTGAGCCATTTCAGTTAGTCTGTTATTCTGTGCATTCAAAGGGTGCTGATGATATTTGCAATCTCTTATATGGAAAATTAACTTGATGCTATAAAACAATCGTTAACAGATTGTCGTGAGCCCTGATGGAGGGAGATGGACTGATGAGAACAAAGCAGAGGAGGAGGAGGAGGATGGTCAAGCTGGTGAGGGGCTGAGTGGGGAGTTGGACTCAGAAGGTGCCCCAACTCTGGACTTTGACAGCTCAATTCCAGCAACTCTGGATACTCCTGCGGAGAGTCAACCTAACCAGCAGGTTGTTTCCAGCCTGAGGCTCCCCCTCTCCCTGTGCCTGTGTCGCCCGCAGGCAGCCCTCCTCCGAGGGGAAAGTTGGGACAGTGATGGGGGCTCCACCTTCACCTCACTCCTGGAGGCCAATGTGGCAGGAAATTCAACAGGCACAGTTGAGGCGGAGTCTTCGCCTGCATGCGTGCTCCCAACAGTGACAGTTAGCACATGCAAGTATGGTGCCTGCCCAGCCTTACTTAAGCCGAATGGGGGGGGGGAGTAGTTGCTGAGTCAATGTGTTAGTGCAGCGAAGTTGTGCCTAGTTAGACCTAGAGAGATGCTGAGTTCTGAGTAAGATGCAGGTAGATTCATGACACTCACTGAACTGATACTTTCTCTTACTTCCATAAAAGATAAAACCACAGCCGTGTCTGAGTCTGAGTTCTTAAAGTTCAGGCAGGACACAGATTGTTTTAAAAAGTACTGAGTGTTAATCTCATCATTTAGATGAGTTGGATATATATTGTATTTAATTTAAAATATTTAGGTTTGATCATTGGTTTTATTTCCCTTCTTTATGTTTGCAATTCAGAGTTGTGCTAGTACAACCATGGGTGGAAGTTCCGCTGTCCCCTCTCCCCCAATTCCTCCTTTCGATAAGAGGTGTGGTAGTGGGTTACACATGCTTATGTCCCATTAATTTCAGTAGAGCACAGGAATGCAATGTTCAAAGTTCCTGAAAGTCAGTTTATGCACACAGGACACCCACATGCTAGTGCTTTACTTGTCTTTTGCTATGTCATGAGAAATATTGAATGAAAAACACCAGTACATATGCAAAGTGTGAACTGGAAAATACAATGGATTGTGGCATTCATGTGTATTTGCTCTGTCCCACCACACATTACAGGGCAAAGATTCTGGGTCAAACTATACATTAAGTTAAGTGTGCTTTTAAAGAAAATGGTGTGTGTGGTGCTGACTACTTGATTTTTCAAGAAAAAAAACACAGCTGCACAGGACCCCAGTATGGATTAAAGACCATGGCATGCTAGTAAGAGGGTGTAATGCTTTCCTCCTTGCACCACTTTCTTGTCAAAAATCCCCCTCCGTACAAAGAAAAAGCTGATATTTGCCCCTGATTGTGTTGTTTGCAGTAAGCAGCACATTTGGGGGCAAATAGCAGTTGTACCCTGAGCAAGGGGAAAAAATTACATTCCCAGATTTCAGAGTGGATTTTGTCTTGCTTTCATCCTTCTAGCTGTTAATCAGATGCTAACTGGAAAACAATGTATAAGCAAGCATATTTCACATCGTGCCTACATTAATGAAAAAGTAGCCAGTACTTGTAAATCATTTTTCTAATTGTTATATACTCATAAATCATATGTCTTTTCAAACAGGGTTTTACTGCCTGTTGTTTAATGTCACCCTTTTATCAACAGTAACACTGGCTGAAATGCAAAAATCCGCTGAGGCTTCATAAGAGAAAGCAACACAGAGTAGATACCATTTGGTTCTGTGTGTTCTGTGTTATAGCTGTCCTAGTCTTTGTGGGAGATTCTAACATTTAGTCTGAGTAGTTACACTCAATGCTGAGCCAAAGAAAAAAGGAAAGGGGAAAAAAAGACATATGTTTATTAAGAAAAGTGTAGGATTTTGTTTAACTTGCATTGTTTATCCTAATTGCAAAATTTGGGCTTTGCAGAATTAGAAATGTGTTTTTCTTTAAAAATAAAATCAGGGTGGTGAGTCAATAAGGCTCAGGGCCTGCCCCAGGCATGCCGGGGCCCTTGGGCACCAGCCTGTCCCGGGCCCCGGCACTCCCCTTCTGCAGTTCACAGCAGGATTGGTACCACGGATCACAGGGCGGGAGATCCCAAGCTGCCCGCCATTCCCCCATTCTACTTACCTTTCTCTGTGCTGTTTTTTTTGGCAGCGCACACTGCACGCGCAGGTTTGCCATCAATCAAGATTGCAGCTGAGGTTTCCCTAAGGGGCTGAAGCCTCTGCCAAACCTCAGCTGCCATTTTGATTGATGGCAAACCTGCACGCACAGCACACACAGCCGCAAAAAACAGCACAGAGAAAGGTCGGTGAAGCGGGGGAATGGCGGGCAGCTCTGAAGCTCCTGTCCTGCTATCCACGGCAGGATTGCTGCTGCGGATTGCGGAAGGGGAGCGCAGGGGGTCCCCAGGGGCCCCTGTAGCCCCAGGGGCCCTCAGTCAGTCCCCCACCTGGCCCCCTTTTAGAACCGGCCCTGCTAGGGTTGTCATATTCCAGTTACACAAATCCGGGCAGGTTAATTTGCATATTATGTAAAGTATTTGCATATTATGCAAATTATTTGCATATTATTTTCATATTATGCAAATATTTGCATATTAACATTTGGATTGTCCAGTTGTTTTGTTTTTGTGCCCAGGAATTACCACCAAAAGCTGGGGAAAGATGTGAGAAATCTTTTTTTTAAAAGCAACATTTTCAGCCTTAAATGCCTAGACTCCAGTTTCCAACACTGTGGAGTATTTATTGATTGATTAAGAGAATTTATACCCTGCCCTTTTGCTGTTAAAAACAGAGCTCAGCACAGCTGACAAATATAATAAAAACAATAAAAATACACAATCAATATAAAAACATAATAAAAACACAAAATAGCAACAAACATAAAGTAAGTCAGGGCAGCAGTACGGTTAACCATATACGATATATTTCAAAGATGTGGTGGGTGGAGAAAAACAAGAAGCCAAAATGTTAGGAAAAGGAGTCTTTCACACCACATGCTCAGTTCTAAATACTGTTGCAGCAAGTTTTACAAGTTCCTCCAGTATTCCACTGGTGCAGGCACTCAGACATTCAAAGTATCTATATGTTTCTTAGGTTTTATAAAAGCAGAGCTTTGCTTAACTCAAAATTTCTTCTCCCTTTGATCAACCACATCTACACAGGTTCCACCTCCATACTCAAAATGAAACTGGGCCTGGAAGTGTGCAACGACCCCACACATACCTTGCTAATTAGATTATCAATGCCAGGATGTCTGTCTTATCGACTACTCTCCTGCTCCCCCCCCCGGGCATCATGAAAGACCCAGTCCTGGGCTCAGAAAGAAATAAATATCTGGTCCTCTTCAAAGTATTGATAAGCCTCTTGTTTTAATTGAAATAATAATTATAAATTCTTGTTCTTATCACTAATGGGAGTTAATTATCTTGCATATGCTGCTGTTGCTTCTATGGCTGTAACGGAGTGAGGTTAAAGATAAGTGAAATGCAAATAGGAAAAAAAACACAGAAGGCAGTAACACTTTCCTAAATGTAATACCTATACCAACCACAACAAGATTCCTATGAGTAAGGCAAAAACTAAGCATCTCACAACCAGTCAGGATTCCTAACCAAAAACCAAAAATATGATAAATGAAGAAATACTTATATAAGCATGACTATCAAATATATTTATTATTTACACAAACTGTAAAGATATTTATACTGCAATCCTAGGTTTATTTATTCAGAAGCAAGTCCCAGTGTATTCAGTGGGGCTTACTCAAACAGGGACAGAAATGCAACCTCAAGTGATAAGCAACTTCATTCACACAACCCAAAATTCCGAATCATGCCACTTTACGCTGTTTTGCAACTGTTTATACTTGTTTTTATGGTTATTGGATTTTAAATGGCTTTATTTCTTGTTGTGAGCTGCCTTGGTTTCCAACCCTACCTCACAGGGGTGTTGGAAAGACTCCATACACACACACGCACACACTGCAGATGTATAAATACATACAGCCCATATAATAGTTTATTGTCAAACCAGTTGGTCATTGCAGAAAAATCAGTATTAGTTTTTAAAAAATCAGTATTACTTTCCTACAGAATAAAAACTGTAATACCTAAGTAAGCCCTGCCTACTTGCTTTAAAATAGGACTGGAGAAGGGGGCAGAAAGAGTTAGAACACAAACACAATTCTTTTTTACATTCACTCCAAAGTCCCATTGATTTTGAGCACATTCATAACCATGTCTACTCAAAAGTAAGTCCTATTGAATTCAATGGGATTTACTCTGGGCATATGGGATTAGCATTGCTTTTACAAAAAGCAAGCATTGGGAAGGTTTTCAAAACACTGCCCAAGATCTGACTCCTGCACACAAGAGGAAAAAAACCTGAAATGTATATACTTACCCAATTTATGAGATTTTCAGATAAACGGGGTGAAACCACCATTTTGTTTTCTAGACACAGCCTCAGGTCAATGAAACTGAAACACAATCCCTGATTGGCTGCAATCCTGAATGGGCGGGGTTAAAGCTAGGAAGTGCTGTAGTACTGTATAAAGTACTGTTTAAAGAAAGATTTAACAGTCGGGGGCGGCTGACGTTTTTATGTATATCTCGAGAACCGGACCACCTAGAAACTTAATTTTTTTTTTAATTAAAGCTGAGAATCCGGGCCACCTAAGGGGCTAGCCGGGCACCGGGTGGCATGCATAGAATCCGGGTAAAACCCGGCTAACCGGGCAATATGGCAACCCTAGGCCCTGCTAAGGCTGATATGACAGGCAGTGGTGACTTGTCTACATGAAAATCAAATAATATGACCTTCTCTCTAGTCTTCTTCATGTGAATTCATGTTAAGAGGATCCACATGTAGAAAGAGCCAGTGAGGTTGTGCTGCTAGCCCAGTCTCCATGGTATCCCTCAGCTTCACCTCCAAGTTTTTACAAGAGCTGAAACCATAACAGCTGAAACACAGGAGCCAAAAGGGCTATAACTCATGGTAGAACCAGCCCTGTAGCCAGCCTTCCTTGTTAGGTTGGGCAGCATTTCTAGGTGGGGTATTTGGAGGAGAGCCGCATAGCTGCAGCCAATCCCCCCCCACTTCCCCCTCACTTCTCCTCCATGCAGAGAGTGTGGTAACTTACATACTGGGCTCTGATAAGTTAATAGAAAATTTAGTATGAACATCAGGAATTAAATGACTGGAATTTTTTTGTTTCATATAAAAAAGGTGTTGAGAATATAGCCAGCAAGGGGATATCAAAAGGTATAAAACAAACAAAATAGATTATGCTATAACTAAGACATTAAAAATTGTGTGGAGTTTGTTTCCTTTTTTTAAAAAAAATCAGTTCTTAAACCAAGCTACCATTATTTAAAAGGATACTGCCATTGTCTGTCATGTCACAAATTTAAAATATAATTTTAAAAAAATTGGGGGGAAACACAGCTCTGCGATGGATGCACCCATTTGCCCCACACTGGCCACAGGGCTGGGCAGACTGTTTTGCATGCAGAAATCTCAGGTTCCATCCCTGCCATCTCCAGACAAGGCTGGGAGAGACCCCGACCTGAAATCCTGGAGAGCCGCTGCCAGTCAGTGTAGACTAGGGATGGGTGAGAATTTCGATTTAGTTCACATTTCAAGCAGAATTTATCAAATTCGCACTTTCCGAAACAATATGAGAACTGAAACGCAGCCATGAATTGACTGATCCTCTTTTAAAGCCATCCAAGCTGGTGGTCATCACTGCCTCTTGTGGGAGCAAATTCCATGGTTTAATTATGTGTTGTTTGAAGAAGTACTTTCTTTTGTTTGTCCTGAATCTTCCAAGATTCAGCTTCATTGGATGTCTACGAGTTCTAGTGTTATGAGAGAGGGAGAAAAACTTTTCTCTATCCACTTTCTTCATGCCATGCATAATTGTATATAGTTCTATCATGTCACCTCTTTCTCGCCTTTTCTCTAAACTAAAAAGCCCCAAATGCTGCAATCTTTCCTCATAGGGGAGTCACTCCTTCCCGTTGATTATTTTGGTTGCCCTTTTCTAAACATTTCCATCTCTACAACATCTTTTTTGAGGTGAGGCGACCAGAATGGTACACAGTATTCCAAATGCAGCCACACCATAGATTTGTATAATGGCATTATGATATCAGCATTTTTATTTTCAATACCTTTCCTGATGATCCCGAGCATGGAATTTGCCTTTTTCACAGCTGCCTTACACTGAGTCAACATCTTCATTGAGCTATCCACTATAACTCCAAAGTCTGATTCCTGGTCAGTCAGTGCCAGTTCAGACTCAATTAACATATATGTGAAATTAAGATTTTTGCATATTTTCACTTGTTTACATTGAATTGCATTTTCCATTTTACCACCTATTCACTCAGTTTGAAGAGGTCCTTTTGGAGCTCTTTGCAATCACTTTTTGTTTTAACAACGCTAAATAATTTAATATCATCAGCAATACTTCAGAGAACCATGGCTTGTGTGTAGACATTAGAAGTGGAGCTGTGTAATTTTTAGAAGCGGTCCCAGTAGTAAAGTCTCAATACCCCTTTCTACGTGTGGTTTCCCTTCATGTGTCTCACTAACATGTGAAAGTAGCTTCTTTCTATGGATAATCTGGCTATTCCTCATTAGGGGAACTAAATCAATTACTATCTATTTAGTCATGCAAACCTAGTCCCCTTCCTTAATGTGCGCTTTGACACATCAACAACAGGAATATTATTGTTATAAAACTGTTCCACTCTTGGGGCCTTCCAGGCAATAAAAGGATCTGGAATGAATCCAAGGCAGGTCCTATAGTTGCATTAGCAGCTCTAGTTCCTGTCCCCACGTTATGAATGGGAATGGGTAGCATGCCAATGGCCATATAAGAGATAACAGAAAGTATTCCTGGAGTAGCGGTGCAGGGGCATGAGGAAACGGAAGTGGGGAGAGACTAGCATTGCTGAAGTTTGGCACTGCAGTGATGTCACAGATATTAACCAACCAAAAGGTACCCACAGCACTCATGTGACTGCATTCCACTCAGTTCTTAAGACAGCGAGCCAGTTACCAAGTGGCAAAGTTTTCTACCATGGATTTTCTTGGCCATCTATATTAATGAAAGTGGTGTGTGTGTGTGTGTGTGTGTTTTCCTGCCGTGAGTTCTAATGTGTGGTAAAGGTTGCAAACCTAATTCAAGTGGTAAAACTCCAATCAAGATGTCAGCCAGGTTCAGCCCTAAAAGTTTCCCTGTGGTACCCTCATTTTAAGAAAAAAAAATTATTTCATGGTACTTAGCTGACCTCACTAGTGCACCATTAAGAAAGGCATTTACTAATTTGCATTTACAAACCATGCCTTCCATGTATCTCGAGGGTAGATTCTGTAAAGTTCCCATGGAGCAGCATCTCTGTCCATGTGGTCAGGGTCAAGTGGAGATCATTTAACACTGCCCCTCTTATGAAGCAAAAGCAGAATACATCAACTACCTATGGGTGGATGCACTTATGTTAGTTATCAAGTGGCCTTTTTTAATCTCTTATCTATTAAAATTAGATATCTGCACCTGCTAATCCTGCTAGACATTTGGCTAAATTGTAGTTTTAGGACTAGCCATAATATCTGGATTATTCTTATTGTAATTATTATTTGGTATTTGGATATTTCGGTATAGTTTTATTTTTTATTTTTATTAATATTTTTAATCTTATTGGTTGAATGGTGTATTGATGTTTCTGTGTACATTTTGATCTGTTATGTTATGGCCTGTGGTTATAACATTAACCTAAACTTGAAGTGGTAAACCTCCATGTTAACCATATGGTAAATTGCTTGTAGAGTCATAGAACAGTAGAGTTAGATGGGACCTATAAAGCCATCGAGTCCAATCCCCTGCTTGGGTGTATTAATAATAACCTGTAGCAAGTGGCATCAAGTAAGGAAGGCCCCTCCCAAAAAAACCTATAGAGTCTCACTGCTAGAGTTACCTTTTCTATTCCAATGTTTTTATATATTTTGAAATATTTAAATGCTTATAGCTTTATGTGTTTTTTAAAATATTCACTAAATCTTTTGTGTTTTGATAGAAATATATTTTAATAAATAAATGAAATTCATACTCACTTTACTGTAAATTAAGAAAATGGCTATGGTTTTTTGCTTGGATACTCTGGACAAAAAGTGTAACAGTGAGGTCATAAGTGCACACAGTAGATGGCTTTCCAGGAATACAGTTTTCTTTTTAAACAGTCAGAATTTTTTAAAGAGAAAAATAATAACTGTAAAGAGAGAGGGGCATGTTTTACTGACCTCTTTGAAAACAACACTGTTACTGGTATGAATAAACCTTTAAGACAGAAACCACAGAAAGAGGTTTCAAGCAGGCAGACTATCCCTGATTAACCACTTAGGGTGCAATCCAACTTGCATTTATGCCAGACTGAGGGGAGTTGGATGTGGCAGATTTCTAGCTGGCATAAATTCCTCAGCTGAGGCTCAGCCAGCTCAGCTGAGACTGGCGTAAGTCTGAAAAAGGGGGCATTCTGGGGGCATGTTGGGGGCATGTTAGGGGAGGGGCCAAGGGGAGGGGATTAAGGCATCATCCAACTCGTGTTTGGAGTGCTCCTACAGGTCCCAATTCAGGCAAAAGTTACGCTAGGGAAAAGGTCGGTCTAAAAAAATTAATACAATAGAAGTCAATGGAGAGGACTTAATCCCCAGTAGGGTATTTAGGAGAGGAGGCTTTTGCTTTCTGGTACCTATGCAGAGCTCCCAGCTGAGTCAGCTTTCAGTCAACCCAGAGGCTCCTGGATGGCAATAGAATGTGGTGGAACTTTACGCCGGCTTCTCTTGCTCCTGCACCACTTATGCTGGCTTCTCCTGAGTTGGATTGCTCTGCCCGTAAGTCTGTACACATATCAGTGTATATGTGTTAGTTGGAGGGGACAAACGAGAATCAGATGGGCCAAGAACTTTAAAGTGTGGCCTGAGTGCTTGGGAAATGAAATTTCCTAAAAACATGACAGGAAGTGGCAACTGAAGAGGCAGTCGATATAATGTTTAATGTATTTGTACATTTTATTTTGTACGTCGCCCAGAGTGGCTGGATAACCAGCCAGATGGGCGACAAATTTAATAATAATAATAATAATAATAATAATATTTTTTTAAAAAGCAGCTACTACTGAGCAGCAATTAAGGACAAAGAAATTGGAACTTTCTGAAGGATGTCACAAAGTAGCACAGAGACATAAAGTCTGCTACCTCAGCATTGTGCAAATGCACCACTATGGAATAGCTCCGTCATGAGCTCAGGGGCCACATTCATATAATATATTATGCTGCTGCAGACTTTTGTGGCTTAAGAAAAATAGTCTAAAGCTCTTCTGCTATGCAGCAATGAAGATTCGCAGTCTTCACTTTGGTTATAAAAATATACTCTTTGTTGCCCTCTGAACCCACGCACAAGGAGATATCCCTTTTCCAACTGTATGCCACTGAAGAAAACTTTATAAATCAAAACACATCTGACATTTTTTCTGAAACATGTATGTTGTAAACAGTCTCTATCTTTAGAATATCAAAGTTTTGGTCAACCATATCTTTATATTGCCATTGCTGTGGTGCAACTAGCATTTCAAGGATGTATCCAGTTAGGATAGCTAGATATTTCAGAACACACTAATGTGATTATACAGCCACGAGAGTGGCCATATACTATAGTCAGCATGGATTTTTCGCATTCCGCAATTCCACAAAGTTAAATTTAAAATAACCCCCATGCCATTCTGCTGCTTCTCATAAGCACATTTCAAAACAAAACCTTACAAAACGTATAGTCCTGAACTCAGAAACGCTTGCTTAACAACCCTCTCAATTTTCATGGCGATACACAAAACAGTCACAGAGAACTGAGAGTTCAAAGTATAAACCATGAGGGGGGGAATCCAAAACCCTGTTGGACTTCTTTCTGTCAGTGGTCTCATAATATGTTGAAATTCATTAAAAAATCAGCCATTCTTCACAGAATACCTGTAATCCTGTTACTGCCTTTGCACCATACTCTGACCTTCATCTTCTGCAGTTTAAAAGTTAAAAAAATGCCTGGCTGATTTTTAATTCATTTAATAAATTTTACGCTGAAGCCTATTATTACATCGTCATGCTCAGTAAGAACCACAGCTCACAGCTGCTCGGCTTGGCTTCTCAGGGGGCCACACCCATGCCAGGCATTTATTCCACTTTAGACAGTCATGGCAAGTTGTTAGGAGACTCCTATTCTCCTGACAGAGCTCCAGCAGCCAGAGTGGTTTAACAGTCAGCCCCTCTTCTGGGGATTGTAGCTCTGTGATGAGAATAGGGCCTCTCCTAGCAACTAGGGCCTCTCTCTTCACAAACTACACTTCTCAGGATTCTTTGGGGGAAGCCATGACTGTCTAAAGTAAAATAAAGGTCTGGTGTGGATGTGGTTTTGGTTAAAATTGCAGTGGGAGGATACATGTGCCTGCTGTAGAATAAAAAGGTGGGGAAACCCTGAAAAACAATGATACTGTTCACAATGTTTTCCTTTAGAAAGGAAAGGGGCTTTCCCTGTGCCCAGTGCCCACCTACCCAATTTCCTCCTCCTTTCCTCCCCTTCTCTCCCTCTACCCCTTCCTTCCCCCTCCCTGTCCCTCTTTCAAGTCAGTTTCACTTATCCTAAGCAAGATTGTACAGGGGTAAATTCCATTGAATTCAAAAAGCTTGCAAATGATCTCCCCTCCTCCATCCTTCTATCCCCTCCCTTTTGCCCCTTCCCTCCCCCTTCATTCACCCCTCCCCATCCCCTTCCAATCCTCTCGCTCTCTGTCCTCCTTCCCCTCCCTTCCTCCTTCCCTCCTCTGTCTCCTCCCCCTCCTCTTCCTCCATGGTCAGTTTTACCTATTCTAAGCATCATTGCATGGGAGTAAATCCCACTGAACTCAATAAGCATTCAAATGATGAAACCTCCCCTTCCTCCTCCTCCCCTACCCCTGCCCTTCCTCCTCCTCCCCTCCCCATCTTCCCATGGTCAGTTTCATCTATCCTCAGCATGACTGCAGGAGAGTAAATCCCATTGAACTCAATAAGCATGCAAACAATCTTAGCAAACTTGCACAGGATCCCATTTCTTACTTCCCAGTTTAAAAAGCAAAGAAATTCACTAATAGGCAAAAATAAACCTTGCTGTTTAAGAACGTACCTATAGCCAACAGATATTCAGAGCTTGGAAGATTACTTTTAAAAAGTAATAAATTACAGTTACAATTACATGGCCCAAAAAAGTAGTAATTGCCATTACAATTACAATTGCTCTGAAAGTAACTGATCACTTTTTCTCAAAGGTAATTACAATTACATTTCAGTTACTTTTTTAAAAAAGCGCCTACAAGGTGCTGGCCTTGGCTGCTGTTCATCTAAGTAGCCTAAAACAACATTAAAAATAAAGACACACATACAGAGATAGTAGAGTAACTCTTTTTCTCCATAAGATAGCGATGGTGGCCTCTCCGCTGGTAAGGGAGGTGGGGAGGGAGGCAGAAGCCACTACTCAGATCTTTGCACATCAAACCAAGTGCAACCCGCCCCCCATTCAGCCAGCAAGCATAATCTCTCTCACTTAACCACCTCCTGGACCCTGCCCTGCCACCAACTAAGACACTCGCCTAAGCAAACATTTTCCCCTGAGATGCAAAAAATTAAAATACTGCAAATGCAGCACAGTAGCCAGAGAGGCTGGTGGAGGCCACTTCGTGTGCCAAGTGCAAACACAGTATTCACACACACACACAGAGTATTCACACACATTGTCATCTTTCATCTCCACAGTTCTTTATCTCCAGTTCTGCAGCTGCCTCTTTCTGCTCCTTTATCCATGTTCTTGCCCTCCGGCTCCTTTTTCCCTCCACTCCATTCGTCACCACCACCATCCATTTTTTTAAACAATTGTTTTCTCCATTCCACCCCATCTCACTCTCCACCTCCTCCCTCGTCGCCTCCTACCCACCCACAAAGCATGAGGGAAGAGCATCACTGCACAGAAGCCCAGCTTGAGGCACATGTTTTTCATCCACAAATCAGAGGGGCAGAAGACTTCCCCTGCTTCCCCCCCCAAGTAATGCCCCAAACTAATGCTGGAAACATTACAATTACTCCACAAAAGTAATAAAATTACTCCTCGTTCTATTACAATCAAAATGTAAAGGACTTACCCACTCATTCCTCAAAAAAGTAATGAATTACAAGTAATTCACAGTCCAATCCACTCCCTGAGTAGTTTGGAAGAATTTAGTAAGATGTGCCTCTGAGCATTTGGTGAGTGGTGAAAGACCAACCCAAATTGTGTTTGCATTTTCACAAATTTGTAGGGCAGTACAATATCTCAGAGAGGAGGTCTCCTGCTCCCCTGGTGCTTTTCCCTGCTTTTTAAAGTTTGATAGAAATATCTGTTGGCTATAAATACGTTCTTTTATTTATTTATTTATTTATTAAATTTCTATACCGCCCCATAGCCGAAGCTCTCTGGGCGGTTCACAACAGTAAAACTTCAATATACAATAAGCACAAAGAAAACTATTTAAACATACTAAACTACGAAAATACTGGTATACTAAAATGCTGAATTAAATGTTAAAAAGTTAAAACATAGATGTTAAAAAGTTAAAAATGTTAAAATGCCTGGGAGAAGAGGAAGGTTTTAACCTGGCGCCGAAAAGATAGTAATGTTGGCGCCAGGCGTACCTCAACAGGCAGATCGTTCCACAGTTCGGGGGCCACCACTGAGAAGGCCCTTTTTCTTGTTGCCATCCTCCGAGCTTCCCTATGAGTAGGCACCTGGAGGAGGGCCTTCGATGTCGAACGACGTGTCCGGGTAGGTTCATATCGGGAGAGGCGTTCCAACAAGTATTGTGGTCCCAAGCCGTGTAAGGCTTTATAGGTTAAAACCAGCACCTTGAATCGAGCCCGGAAACATATAGGCAGCCAGTGCAAGCGGGCCAGAATCGGTGTTATATGTTCGGACCGCCTGGTCCCTGTTAACAATCTGGCCGCTGCATTTTGCACAAGCTGCAGTTTCCGAACCATCTTCAAAGGCATCCCCACGTAGAGCGCATTACAGTAATCTAATTTAGAGGTTACCAGAGCATGAACAACTGAAGCGAGGTTGTCTCTGTCCAGATAGGGACGTAGCTGGGCCACCAACCAAAGTTGGTAGAAAGCGTTTCGTGCCACCGAGGCTACCTGAGCCTCAAGTAACAGAGATGGATCTAAAAGAATGCCCAAACTACGAACCTGCTCCTTCAGGGGGAGTGCAACCCCATCCAGGACAGGATAAACATCCACCATCTGGTCAGAAGAACCACCCACTAACAGCATTTCAGTCTTGTCTGGATTGAGCTTCAGTTTATTAGCTCTCATCCAGTCCATTCTTATACCGCAAGGATTTTTTGCTTATTAGTGAATATTATATACATTGTCTGCATGTCAGTGTTGTTGAAATCATACAAGATTGTTTGGTTATTATTGTATATTCTATTGGCCAAAGACCATAGACCTACTTTTTGAGGTTAGGGGTGCCACCACGGTCTTTACCTCAGGCAGTAAAATGTAATGGCCTGGTCATTCATCTGATTATATGAGTAACAATTGTACAAAGATACACGGAACCCTTGCAACAACTGTGTAGAAATCCATGATCACATTCCTGAGTAGCATAGCTTTTGCCACACAAGGAACATTGTGTTGCTCTGGTGTAAGAAGACAAGAAGCCCTCAGCCCCCACCCTGACTGCACATGGTATCCTAAGGGACATTGCTGGATGAACTTTAAATCAAAACAATGTTGAATCAGCAATCATATAAATACTGCTTTAAGAAACATAAAGCCAAGTAGCTTGCTTTTATTTTTCAATATTTCTTTTCTTTATAATGCTGTAGTCCTACACTTGACAACTGAGAGAAGTCAACATGTAGAGCTGTATTTTTCAAACCGTCATGGTCTATTAATGCTGTTTTTCTGTGGGATTTAATATGTCAAGTAAGGAATCAGCACAGAGTAAGGTCTATGGTCTTTCTGTTCACTAAATCCCTCTTCACAGTGATGCACAAATGACTAAGTAAAGTTGGTGCCACTGCAAGTTAAAAATGTGTCACATCCCATCCTCCAGCACAGGTGGAAATGCTGCCTTCTGTATTTTGAAGGAGAGAGGATCACTGGTGTGAAAGAAAAGAACAGGAAACCCGCAAGAATATTTCTTTTCCTCATCTTCCACACTGGTGCTTAGATTGTATTTAAAGTTTGAAAACCTCACATGCCCACATCAAAAGGAAGAAAATTGGATTACAAATTATGGACATGATCCAGCCAAAGTTAAAACTTTGTATGCCTCAATTATTTCAACAGGAGAGGGTAAAAGAATGTTTGGAGATCACTTGGGGATGAATCCATAATAAACTATGAGAAAGAATGCTTAAATCTACAGATCTCAAGCATAAGGCCTTTTTGAAAGTTTGGAGGAAGCTCAGTATGACCTGTGGCAAGCATACACCACTTCATACAGTTAATAATGCCCCTGAGAGCATAAGCAAAGTTTTATTGGCTCAGACCAAAGGTCCATCTAGGCTATGGGCACACTAGTCGCTTCAAAAGCAACGAGAATGGTTTTTTTGGCTGCGTTTTGAAGTGACTCTGTCCTCTACTGGCCACACCTCCCTTCTCCACTGCTGCCTTCAGACCTTTCAGGATCATCCACAGAAAAATGTTGGGTCAGTAACTGTCTCTGGCTGAGCTCACAGCAAATCATTTCTGTTTGCCACACCTGGAAGACAAATGGGTTGACCAACCAATCAGTTGCTAAACCTGCCTGGAACTGAATTTTTAAAAACACACTGGAGCTGATCTGACCAGGTCTTAAAAGGGGACGGCGTTTGACTACCATCGTGTGCCCCTGTTTTCATAAAAGAGAGGTGGAGAAGCACTGGAATCGGCACAACAGTAAGGGCTTGTTCACACGGCAGTTTAATTTGAGATTGAGTCTCCCTGCATACCTATTAAATTTGCAGCGATCACATAATGTAGGAGGCAAAGGGGAGGCATCCCACTGCTTTCCCTTTAAATCCGAAGCAAATCAATCCACTTTAAATCCGAAAAGGGAAGGAAAAACCATCTGTGCTTCGCATCTCTAAGGGCATCTAGATGGTTTGCTCTGATGCTTTAGTGAATCCCTGCCCACTCCCTCCTCTCCCTTGTTTACCTTTTCCTGCTGGCTCCCGTTTGGCAAGCCTGTTGCAGAAGAAGAGATACTTTGACCTTAAGAGGGTGTGCTCCCCAGCAAATGGTGTTCAGTGGCATACCACCTCTCCCCTTGAAGGATACCTTGGAGTTTCAAGACCATGAATTAGGAATTGTGTCATTCCCTTTTAGAGCCACCTGAACCACATCCTGTGACAGTGAGCTCTGTAAATTAATTATTTATTTTTATTTTTTTATTTAATTAAGCTTATATACCGCCCGACTAGCAACAGCTCTCTGGGCGGTGAACATTAAAAATACAATAAAAAAAACACACAACTGTACACAAAACTGTACAGTCTAAAATCAAAATATAATAATTTACAATTAACAAGAATTAAAATGCCTCAGAGAAGAGAAAGGTTTTAACCTGGCGCCGAAAAGATGATGGTGTCGGCGCCAGGCGCACCTCCTCGGGGAGACCATTCCATAGTTCGGGGGCCACCACTGAGAAGGCCCTAGATCTTGTCACCACTCTCCGGGCTTCCCTATGAGTCGGAACCCGGAGGAGGGCCTTCATAGTAGACCGTAGTGTACGGGCCGGTTCATATCGGGAGAGGCGTTCCGACAGATATCGTGGTCCCGCGCCGTATAAGGCTTTATAGGTAAGTACCAACACTTTGAATCTGGCCCGGAAGCATATTGGAAGCCAGTGCAAACGGGCTAGCACAGGTGTTATATGCTCAGACCGCTTAGTTCTTGTTAGCAGTCTCGCTGCCGCATTTTGCACTAGCTGTAGCTTCCGAATCGTCTTCAAAGGTAGCTCTACGTAAAGCGCATTGCAGTAGTCCAGACGCGAGGTTACCATAGCATGTACCACTGATGAGAGGTCCTCCTTACTCAGATAGGGACGTAGCTGGGCTACCAACTGAAGTTGGTAGAACGCATTCCGGGCCACCGAGGCTACATGAGCCTCAAGTGTGAGGGAAGAGTCTAAGATGACTCCCAGACTACGCACCTGTTCCTTTAGGGGGAGTGTAACCCCATCCAGGTCAGGGTATATATCCACCATCCGATCAGAGAAACCATCCACCAACAGCATCTCAGTCTTGTCAGGATTGAGTCTCAGTTTGTTAGTTCTCATCCAGTCCATTGTCGCAGCCAGGCAACGGTTCAGCACGTCGACTGCCTCACCTGAAGAAGATGTAAAGGAGAAGTAGAGCTGCGTGTCATCAGCATACTGATGACAACGCACTCCAAAACTCCTGATGACCGCCCCCAGCGGCTTCATATAAATGTTAAAAAGCATGGGAGACAGAACCGAACCCTGCAGGACCCCACATTGGAGAACCCACGGTGTCGAGCAATGTTCCCCAAGCACTATCTTCTGGAGACGACCCGCTAAGTAGGAGCGGAACCACTGCCAAGCAGTGCCTCCAACTCCCAATTCCGCAAGCCTCTCCAGAAGGATACCATGGTCGATGGCATCAAAAGCCGCTGAGAGGTCAAGGAGAATCAACAGAGTTACACTCCCTCTGTCTCTCTCCCGACATAGGTCATCAAACAGGGCGACCAAGGCAGTCTCAGTGCCAAAACCAGGCCTGAACCCCGATTGAAATGGATCTAGATAATCGGTTTCATCCAATAGCGCCTGGAGCTGGTCAGCAACCACACGTTCCAGGATCTTGCCCAGGAACGGAACATTGGCTACTGGTCTGTAGCTGCTGACATCCTCTGGGTCCAAGGAAGGTTTTTTCAGGAGTGGTCTCACTGCCGCCTCGGTTTCATCCAATAGCGCCTGGAGCTGGTCAGCAACCACACGTTGTGTGAAGAATTTCTTTCTGTCTCTGCCCCAAATCTATGGCTTTTCAATTTAACTGAGTGACACAAAGTCTTAGTACTATGAAAGAAGGAAAAATAGCTTCTCCTTAGCCACTTAGTCCTCATTCGTACATGGGTTAGAAATGTATGACTAAACGTGCTGTGGTCGCACAGAATGATGGAAAGGCGATCACAGCTGCCTTGCCCCTCCCCAGTCATTCTGTTACTGTGCTGAGCTAAGCCATGGTTTGGCTTAGTGTGCCATCTTAACCTAGGCTCATGGTTTAGCTCTCCCAGACAAACCAAGAGCTATAAATCATAGGACAAACCTTACTTACAGCTCATGGTTTGTCTAGAAATAGATACGTTTCTTTTTATATATAAAAAAGTTTTTGTTTTTTCTGAACATATCATCCAATGAAACAGCATTTCAAATTCAGAACATGTCAAAGTACATACTTCCCTTAGAGCCATAACTTTTAAAACTTTAGATGTTCAGTCCCTAAATGAACTAACAAATCCATTTACCAAATGCACTATGTTAGTCTAGAAAAAATAGCAAGATTCCTTCTCCTGAAAGCAAACCACTAGGAAGCTGCTTTTTGCTGAGTCAGACCTCTGGGCCATCTAGTTGTGTATTGTCTACATGGACTGGCAACAGCTCTCTAGGGTTTCAAACAGAGAACAGTCCCTGCCCTCCCTGCAGATGCTGGGGAGTGAACTTGGGCACTTCTGTATGCAAAGCAATTGCTCTGTTCTCCTTGTTACTCATCCAGTATTTTGCCTGTTCCTTTTTTATTATTCATGCCCTCATGGAGTGCTTCTTTTTGGTTCATACACCCACTGGGTCAGTGCCTTGATTCACATGGTGGAGGCGCACCTCTTCACTCTTCACGTAACATCACTGTACTCCATGAGGACACCTGTGTGTGTGATAGCTTGATCTGAACGAGTCTTCTAGCTCAAGAACAATAGGGGAAGTTTATGGAAATCAGGTCAACATCCCACAGAATGCCCACCTCTCATTTGACACTGTTTATGTGGCACAGGGCTATGCTGTCTCTCAACCATGCAAACTGGAGTGTCCTATCTATAGAGATATGAACTGGGCCCGTTTTCACAGCTCATGGCAGGCAGAATTCTTTTCTCGTTTGCACCCGTTTTGTGGTGGTGTGGTTTCTCTGGCATCTGTAAAACCACTGCCATTTTACACTTATTGTGACAGACAAATCAGCTGCAGTATTTAGATGCAGATCCAATTGCAGTCCATCAACTGATATATATTGGCCTAAACGGAAAGATTTTTAATAAGATAGGAGGGGGGCACTTAATAAAAAGAGCATATCAAGACCCTGGCTGTGGCTAATGTGCATAAAAAATTCAGCCTGTCAGATCCTCACTTTTCTAATTCAGTAATCTAAATAATTTATTTGACATTTTAGCTCAAGATGACCTTTCCAGGGAAAAAATTACTGTTTTAAACTTTTAGCAAGTACAACCACTGCAAGCGGACTGCTGTTGAAGTTTGCATTTTCCAAAACGAGCAAGGGTTAATCTTGTACAGCTCAAACACATATCTGACCCTTTTAAACAAGTGCACCAAATGTCAATTAATTTTTTAAAATCTAATTTAAATGAGATTGTAGTATTTGTGTAGAACTAGTTTTTCCCTTCTGCTGGAGTTTTTGTTTCTCACTCAAACAGGGCACCTGATGTAAGTTCCAGATCAGAAGGATATAATGAAACAGTTTGCTTCACACAAGCTATGCTTTTCTAAGAGGTTACCCTTTGCACAAAGCATTGTTTATAAAACCAGATCCATAAATCAAATGAAAAGACACAGCAGATTAACAGGTGAGCAGGTTAATTATGCTTCTTGTTCTAGCAAGGAAGTGTGTATCCACAAGTTCAAGGCTCTTCCAAAACTCATAAACTGACCAAGGGAATGAGCCAGTGAATTAGGCCAAAAAATGCAATACTGTAAGAGCATTCCTTGATATCACCTTTGCACAAAAGCATTGCATAGAATCTTTCACTTCTGGAGGGAAAAGACTAAATACCCAATCCTGTCTTTGACAGTTTCACATAATTTATCTAGTTTTCAAAAGCCAGTCATTCAAAAGAGGGAGGAACCCTTTTACATAGAAGAGAGGATCCCATTTTCTCATAGGTGACTCTATACGTTGTTTCTCTTTAATCTTCAGAATCCGCTGGAGATACCACCACAATGAAATATCACTGACCTCTTCGGAGACTTGAGCATCCTGGCAATTAGGTGACCATCAGAGAGCACTGAAGGTAAGCTAGAGTCTGTATTTGCACCTCCAGCCCAGCCATGGTGTAAAGAAGTTCACGTGCATAGGAAGACAAAATGATTCTGAAGCCCATCATAATTGTGATTTTTTTGGATCTGTATCAGATTGAATTGGCTGGCACTGCCCTAGTAGAGATAAAAAATACTATCATAGCCCCAAATCTGTTGATCAACTACCCATACTTTTTATCTGCTTAGTTGGCACACAATGCCGAAACCCTGGGGGTAGGGGACAGACAACTGAGAGAAGGGAGGGACAGAACTGAGAATCTAGAATCCTGAATAGAAGCACTCTACACTGCAACATTTTGTTGCAGGTCCCACTTGTAAAACATATGTGTGGCACATTTGTTGCTGTGCCCATCTTTGGTTCTGGCCCTACCCACCACTGGCATGTGGCCCCCAGCAGGTTGCCCAGAAAGGAAGGTATCCCTCCCCACCGCCTGGTACAGATTCTAGTCCAAGCTTCAAACTGGATGCACACAGTTGGTTGCAAGGGCCAGACTGGATGGCCGCATTCTCCCCTCTGACCTGCGGTACCTCACCCCTGCTTTATTTATTAGACAGACAGACAGACAGACAGACAGACAGACAGACAGACAGACAGACAGACAGACAGACAGACAGACAGACAGACAGACAGACAGATAGATAGATAGATAGATAGATAGATAGATAGATAGATAGATAGATAGATAGATAGATAGATAGATAGATAGATAGATAGCATAAAAACAATACAAAACCATCATTAAAATGACCGGCCACTCAAGAAACAGCTGCATAGGCCTGTCAGCACAAAGACACCTTGAAGTGACGTCTTAAAGTCCAAAGGAAGGATGCCTGCCGAATCTCTGCACGAAGAGGGTTCCACAGCATTACACTGGCAACACTAAATGCCCGACTTCTAGTTGAGGCCAGCCGGGCCTCTGTAACACCAGGGACAACTATATCACCTCCATCTGTAGCCCCACCCACATATCTCTCCATCTCTGATTCACTTCCAGTATCAGAGGCAGGATGGGGAGAAAGTGGCTGGACCAAGGAGAAACTGACCCTTATTTATCCCGCACTCCTTAAAATAAGACCTCCCCCCAAGCTCTCTCCCTTCATCCCACCTTCTTATGATTTTTTAAAAACAAATCTTCTAAACCAGCTGCTTCCCTATTTGCTGTAAATGAACATATACAGGGATGGAGCCATTCCATACTGAAGTGCTGACAATCGCCTTGTGAGTCAGGGGTAATAAAGTGTTTAAGTAAAACTGGTTCTCTTTTGTGCATTTATTGTTATAGAAGTTGGCTGCCTGCGTAAAGCGCCAAAGTGTTAAACCTCACATTTCAATTGTAAACGGCTCCCAATATGTTTTCCTGCTGTTGTTCCCATCAGTCTTCTTTCTGAAAGTCCGTCAGTCTAATTGATTTTGTTTCCCATTATTTCACTCTCCTTGCCCCTTGTCACATCCCTGAGTGAAGTAATAATGTCATTTTACCAACAGATGGTGATGTTTATTTTAGTGTTAGTGACAGACATCTTGCTAGGCTTTTTACAAGGGAAACGGGTGAGAAGGAAATATTGAGTTACAGCAGGCTGGGCTTTAAGCAGCAGGAGAGTTAAAAGCAGTCCTTCCCTTTAACTTCCCCCCCCCACTGGACCTCCTCGGTTGTACACTTGTTGGCGATGAGGATGGCATCAGCTCACACTCGCACTCCCAGAACAGGAGGGAAGGTGCAAAAAGAGCCAAAGCAAAACAGATTATATGACAGGAATCTACCCTGCTTCCTCAAGTGCTGAAAATGTGGTGGGTGGGTTCAAAGTCTGGGGTGGCTGCATGCCACCCGGGGAGCCTTGCAGAAGCAAGACAGTTCTACAATTAAGCCTCAGTTACCACTGGGAAAGGCCAAGGGCTCCAGTCATGCCATCTGTACCACTCCAGCAGCATCAGATTTAATCTTGGGCTAGCTTGGATGCAGAGTAATGACACTGTGGAAGTGCTGTTTCTAAACTGGGCCAGCTTTGCCATTGGTCAGACAAAGGCAGATGATTTGGGGTGTCATGAAAGAGCAGCTAACTGTTAATTCAGTGGAGGCTGATGCTCATTGGGACTGGTAGAAAAGGCAGTAAGCAGAACCAGAGCCAATGATAGGTAGAGGCTGAGCCAACTAATTCTGGTTATGTCCCAATCCTCCTCCCAACAGAATTTTACAAAGGCACCACTGACATTAAGGCCACACCCACAGCAGGCATTAATTCCACTATTATTCTATGTTAAACAGGCATGAGGTCTCCCAAAGAATCCTGGGAAGTGTAGTTGGTGAAGAGTGCTGAGAGTGAGTGAAGGAGACTCCTCTTCTCCTGACAGAGCTCCAGTGGCCCGAGCGGTTTAACAGTCAGCCCCTCTTCCTAGAGAATTCTCAGAACTGGAGCTCTGTGAGGGGAAGTCTCCTAACAACTCTCAGCGCCCTTCACAAACTACACTTCCCAGGATTCTTTAGGGGAAGCAATGATTGTTTTAAGTGGAATAAATGTTTTGTGCGGATGTGGCCTAAGAAGGAGGAGAAAGCTGACAGCCAGCGCCCCCCCTTGACTGGCTGCAAATAAGGAAGTAGGCTGATGGGGGTTGAGTGAGGGCAGACTCTGCTTGGTAGAGCAGTGTTCCATCTGCCCTAATGTATCAGCCTCCCCTGGTTAATTAGTTAATCAGTTATGTATTGTTGCTTCCAGGGTGTGGGGGGAGGCACCTGAAGGATTTTTCTTCCTCGGATATCAAAATAACTAGAACCCCCTTGGCTACTATACATATCTTGACTTTTGGGAGGATTGCCACCTGTCACTCTGTCTCAGGCAGTAAAATGTCTTGGAGCAGCCCTGGGAGAAATGTGTTGCATGACTATAACGCATGGCTCAGGGCTAAGCAGTGAGGCAAAGGCGTGGTTCACACATCACATTTAGCCACACTTAAAAACAAGCTGTATTTTAATGTGGATGTGCAGCATGCTGGTGCACACTGCTCAGAAGTTTGTTCCTCCCTTGTTCCTACTGCTGTTGTGCCCCTACAAACAAGCCAAAGTTTGGCTTGTCATGACGTCCAAATCCAGGCTCATGGTTTGTTCCCTGCCCCCACCCCCCCAAAAAAAACATGACCAGTAAGCCAAGAATAAACCTTGGTTACAATTTATGATTTCTTTGTGGAAAACTGGGAGCTGTACAACAATGGAGCCAATTACCTGGGGAGGTGGTGGACCCTTCAACACTGGAGGAATTCAAGAGGCAGCTGGACAGCCACCTGTTGGGTATGCTTTAATTCGGATCCCTGCATTGAGCAGGGGATTAGACTCGATGGCCTTACAGGCCCCTTCCAACTCTACGATTCTGTGATTGTATGGGCCAAAATATTCAAACACAGACAAAATCCAGTGGTTCAGCTGCTGTCATTGCCACCTCAGAAAATATAGTGGGTATGATGAGCTCCACACTAAAACACATTCATAGCTGCAGCTTCCACGTAGCTAACTAGTGGTGTTCTCTCTCTTTCTCTCTCTCTCTCTCTCTCTCTTATTCAGAAAAGACAGAGCCAAAGATGCTGTTAGTACCCCAATTTCCTAGCTTCTTCTTTTGAAGTAGTATTCCTGCTAATCCGCTTGTAACTGATTAGCCACCTCTAGTTTGGTATTGCCAGATATCCAGAAAGCATACACAGCAGTCATTGTCAATGTGACATGGGCTATAGGCCAAGTGATGCATCCTAAGGAATCACTTTGCTTGGCATTTCTCAAGAACATCATGCTATTATTCCTCACCAATGGAAATTGATCTGTCCTTTCTTGTCAGCATTATGAGGATAGGGCATGCCAATAACAGGAGAAAAGCCTATTATGCAAGCATATAGCCTATGATGCCACCTCTCTCTTCCTTAAATCTCTCCTCAGAAACCCAGCTTTTCCATGAAGTCACTGGCACAATGTTCTCGTTCCCATATTCCACTGGAAGTAAGCTTACATCCTACTACAACATGTGTAACTGCAATAGCCACGTATCTTCTGTTTCTTCTGTTGTCTCTCTTCTGCTTATTTCTAGATTGGAAACCCCCTTGGGGCAAGGACCTGCCATCTCACTCTTTCTTACTCGCCCTTCTTCAAGGACACTGCCCTTCCTTCTTATCTTCCTCCCTTATCTTTAAAATGAACTTGGCCCAGACACCACCTCAAATAAAGGACACCTGCAAATAAAGTCCTGGCCCCTAATGACCCTTCAAATTAGAGAACTATGAAATTAGGCCACATGGGCACCCTAACCTTTTCCTCAGGATTATCCCCATTTTAGCCTCACAGCCACCCTGTGAAGTAGGTTAGGCTGAAAGACTGTGATTGGTCCAAGAGTGCCCAGCTACCAGTTAACTTCATGGCAATGCAATGCGTGGATCTGAACCAAGATCTCACTGGTCCAAGTCCAAAATTCTAACCATTATGCCACACCACATCAACATTAAATAACAATTTATCAAATGTTTTTGCAATCATTTTTCTTGCATATTGGGTAAAAAAAAACACCATTAAGATGTAGAACAGGTTTTTCTCTTTCAAGTAGACCACACCTTAAAAGGTCACTTTGGCTGCAGTGCAAAGGTGCTATTTCAGATTTTAATTGGAGAGGGGAGGCAGAAATGCAATGTATTTTTTTTAAAAAAATGTTGAGGTTATAATCCTCATCTCTCTCTTTTTTTTTTTTTACACCTCAGAATGACTACCACAGTGTGATCAACCTATTTTTGGTGCAAGGGGATTTATGTTTTTGGCAGGCATAGCTAGGATATAGCCTCATTTAATTATGAGAATAGTACTAAGTCTGTACAATAAATGACTCCTAAGAATAATCACATGTGATAGGCATAATAACTACACACAACCCCCATGTTTAGAAGAAGTATATTAATAAATACCAACTGCTAGATGAGAGCTATTGCCCTCATTTCCTCCTGGTGGGTTTCCCAGAGGCATCTGGTTGGCCACTGTGGGAAACAGGATACTGGAATAGACAGGTCATTGGCCGAATCCTACAGGCTTCTTCTTATGCTCTGTGTTCACATGTTTAGTTAGAAGTTGGGTCACTGCTCTAACATCCAGTCAAAGCTAAGGATGGATCAGTTTATTTTCAGTCCATATTCATTTTGCATGTGTTCATTCATAAGCCTGTCCTGTCCCATTTCCACACTATGGATTTCCAATCTGTGAATTTTTAATCCATTTGTATTTAAATATTGTTAAAATGTTTATTTTATCTCACTGTATGCGTTTCTAAATGTGTTTTATCCTAAAATATATACTTTTAATGCATTTTGAGAATGTTGTTCAAGCTGAGGACTGTATTGCACAAATGTGAAGAAACATAAAATCCAAAGGATTATGCTCTGATTTATGTATTAATCTATAGGTGAGAATTAGGTCAGTGTATTTAAAAATCCAAACTGCATGAAACTCTCCTTCATCCCAAGCCACAGTAAAGAAAATCTTAGAATGTTATCAGGAGATCTTTGTTTCCTTGAAAGAAAAGCCCAAAGGAGCTAACAGACATTGTAAAAATATGCTTGGTATTAGCAGGGCTTCTTTCTGCCAAGTGACTGGTCACTGATTGGGTTCTAGGCTACGCCATAACTGCTGTTCTATTTTCCATTCCACCCCTGTCCATGCATTTATGTTTAAGCCTCTCTGGTCAACAGCTTCCAGTCCGCAGCCATGACCGTACATAATGGATGAAGTGATATCATAGGACCCGAGGCTAGATGGAAAGGAATGTTATGTGCCATAAATGTTTCTGAGTCCACAGCAGGTCAGGGAGGGAAATGCTTCCTTTAGGCCTTCCCACCAGTGATTTTTCTTGCCATCAAAGTATGTATTGAGACAAAGGGAGAAAGGTTCAGGCATACCTAGTTTATCTCAAGCTTGATCTAGACTTCTGATCGGAAATCCTTCCCGAAAAGACAGGCAGCCTGGAAATAGGATCTTCACCCATGCTCAAATGTCTGGCAAATGCTTTTGTGCAGCTGTACTAAATTATTCACCACCTTCATTAGAAGGCTTCTATATTTAATCTTCTATTTGATGAGTAGCCGAATAGGTTAAAAAAAAAGAAAGGAAGAAAGATCACAACTATGAAGCATTGTGCTTAGATATTTGGACTTGTTTGAGCAGGCCGTAGTCCAGGAGGTAGAACAATCACATCAGTGCTATCCAAAGGGAGAAAGGTAGCACTTTTTCCCCACACGATATTAAACCCACAAAGCAAAATTAAAATAGATGTTCCAGCCATCTCACTACAGTTAATCTGGCCACCTCTGCAATTTAGAAAAAAGGATAATAGATTCAAAATAATTAAAAGGGATAGGGCAAAAAAAGTCTATTTTCTTTCCAGCCACTGTTTATGTGACCGGTTTGATGTGTGGTGGGAAATGACCTCACATATATCAGACAATGAAAGTGTTGCACTTCTAGCTGGCAGTAAGCGGGGGGGGGGGATAACTTCTGCTTTTTAAGCTCTCTTAAGAATGTGTTTGAAGAAACTCACCTGTGCAACTGAATGTGTTTAGACGGTAGCTGCTCTTTTTCTTTCTTTCTTTCTTTCTTTCTTTCTTTCTTTCTTTCTTTCTTTCTTTCTTTCTTTCTTTCTTTCTTTCTTTCTTTCTTTCTTTTAATGAATTAAATAAGTACACTCACAGTGCTTTCATCTGGAAAAAGCATCTTTCCTTGAGAAATAACCAAATATTTCAGATCCACAGCATACTCTGAAAGAATTAGTTAACACTTTGATCCTCTGTTAGGCTATTGCCATCCATCCCTCTCCCTTTTGTTTAAAACACATTTAAGTGAAAGTTCTGCAAGTTTAATTCATCTGATTTCCCCAGCCAGAAAAATGTACTGTTATTCTGTAAATGTTTTCTTGCTTTCATACTTGCCAGACTTTTAGAGGCCTGAATCTGCCTTTGGTCACACTATTTGCTCCTCTATGGTCACCTCTGAGAAGATTAACCCTTTCATTAAGAAACCTTGGCTAGGGTCAAACTACCGCCTGGCTCTGGACTCTTACATCCCTTTGATCTCCCAGCTATGGAGAAATTATTAGCAAATTCTAAGCCTTCCCATGTGATTTGTTTTTGTAAATTTGTAGAAATTATTCCTAATCCTATTATGTGGCCTAGGGCAAACCTGCATTAAATATATGAGCCTTTTTGTTATGTGGCAGATGGATAATAAAGGAATGCTGAATGCAACCCCATTCCAAGTTATGGGAATCTGGACACTTCATCAGCATTCACTTAATCCTCAGCCATGGCCTGCGCCTTTGATGAATACTCTCATTTATGACCACTGATGCCACTCACTTAATTTCAGAGAAGAAAAATAATACCTTAACTGTTAATGTGAATATTTGAGTTTATGGCTCTACAATGAATGATTGTGACATTATCAAGGGAACATCTTCTTATACATTATTCACTTGTATAGACCACATTAACCAAAGAGAGGAGGAGGGAGAGAAAGGGGAGACCTGCAATTTTGCATCTTCTATCCTCTTTGGAAGGTAAGCACCATGCAGACAAAAATCAGTGTCTTAACCCAAATTCTAGCTGACAATGCGTATCAGCCCTCACTATATCTTGCTCATTGTGGTGCCAATCTCCTATCTCACCAATGACATTTTTTCAAAGAAAGAGTAGATTTCCTAGAGACTCTACCCCATGCAACTTCCATAGCTTATTATTGAATAGGAAAATGTAACCCTCCTTTCTCTTTTCATACTGTTGCCAGGCAGGATGTCTATAAGTTTGGGATGAAAATTAAGACAGCACATACTTTGCTATTTGCCCTTTATTTATTTATTTTTAAATCTGTACATTTACTTTCTCAAGAATTCTCCTATTTTATTTAATATCCCAAAAAAGAATCATCCTGAAATCTCTAGATATTCTTTATGTACTGACACATGCAGGAGAAACACAACATAAAATTATAAAGTCATTTGTTTTTTGCACTTAAATGTATTTAAGATGTCATTTACTTTCAGCTAGGCACATTACAGAATTTATCCTTTTTTCCTGTTCCGGAATCAAAAAATATCTGATTGCAATAGATAACTATTTTAAAACATTACTTTCTGTTCCCCTTGCTAAATATGTTGCAGAATGTCAGCTGCAAAATGGTTCCCTGATAAAAATCTTCCCTTCCCCCAAATTTACATTTTAGTAAAACTACAAAGTTATATAATTGGCAAATGACATCAAACCACTTCAGAATAAACCATATCTATGTCTTCCCCCTTTTTTTGGAAACTGTACACAACTGAGAAAAATTGGAAGAATATTTTTGGGTTTGTGTGTGTATGTGTGTGCATGAGCCAGTCATCTTGCTCTATGTATAATCAGTGGAGTATGGAAATGAACACCCCCCCATGAGTTTAAAAATAAAATAAAATGGCAACTAATTGACATCTACTGAAATAATTTCAATCAATAGTGTGCCCTCTTTCAAAAGTTTGTCAGTTGATCTGATCTGTGCTTCTGTAGATTAGTAATTTAAACATAATGAATGCCAAGCTAGGTTAGGGCACTCTGGATTTAGTGCTCCAAAATAAAATATCAACTGTAACGTGGAAATTCACATTTTCTTTTATTTCTTTTTGTTTAGTTATACATGTACAGTCTGAACACAACAAATGCATAGACATTACGATTCTTTTGAGTCCAGGTTAGGGTTTTTTTAAAAAAAAAACAGCCCAGGCAATTTGTTTATTTGGAACTGTGTTATTCTGATTGTTGTTTTATGTTTTTAGTCTGCTTATTGTTATTTTATGTTTATTGTTTGGCTTTTACATTTCATTTGCATAGTATATGAATAGTTTTAATTCACATGTTTGTACACTGCCCTGCAAACTTTTGATGAAGGGCAGGTAATAAATATTTAATTAATTATTTAATAAATAAATCAAATGTTTGCAAACCTACGTATCAGACAGATACATTTGGTACTGAGCTGAAATTGGCTCCCTGTTGAGTACCCTTGAAGGGAAACCCAAGTTTGCTGCCATGTAGTGTGTAAAATGGGCATGACATTTTGACTCTAAAGTGTGTCTTGCATTCTAGCAATGTGAGATTCTCAATTGAACACACAGTTAAGGCTGCATGCCTAGACCCATTTATCTGGGAATAAGCCTCATTGAATTCAGTGGGATTTCCTTCTGAGCAGACACATCTAGAATTGTATTGTTAATTTTCATTAATGGTAATGAAGAATAAAGTATTTGCCAACTATTTTGTTGCCAACAAATGTCAAAGCAATACAAGCTGATATCTCAGTTCATACTGGAAAAAATGAACACAGATCCTCATTCAGCTAAATTCTTTAACATCAGCGCTGGCCCTATGATCACTTGCCTTGACTCCAGTATCATCTGAAAAATACTACAAATTCAGTCACACAAGAACTGAACAGCTCATATTCTTCCATAGTCGAAAAAAAGTAAGAGTCTGTTTAGTCAAAATGAAGTCCTTCCTTATACCAATGAGACCATACAAATGCAGGCTTTTTAAAGGCATCACATATTATGGGATTTTGTGCAGCAATTACCCTGTACATATTGCACAAATCTAGCTCACCTTGCCATTCCTTCAAGTTGATTTTAGTTCTATACTGCAGTAGTAGGAGTAGATCTGTGGCAGTTTTGCAAAGGGGATACATGGATTCTGAGGTTGACTGTATTGAACAAAAACATCAACCACATACCCATTGATTAGTGCCCAAAAACGCCTGCTGAAAGATTTTCTATGCTCCAGGCTAATGCAGGCAATTCAGAAAATATCTTACTGTAATAGTTAGTCAATGACTTCTGATTTTACATTTTACATGGTTTGTATGTGTATATGTGTATACATGCACACACACATAATTATAACCCATTTTGATTTTTATGAACAGCAGTACAAAACTATTGTACTGGCAGACCACCACCTGGCATCTTAATCTGCATCACATATCTGTTTGTGGCAAGTTCACAACAGCTGGGTTTCACTGTAGTTTTTCCACATCTGTTGCTCATTCTAAACTACACGGGGGAGACGGTACAAACATTTCCATGCTGAGGCCGGATCCCAGTATCAGTGAAGGTGCACAGTTATTTGCTTGAACCATCACCATCACCTCTAAGCCTGTTCTGAGAATACTGGAAAGGGCAGCCCTGCCATTAGGCAAAGTGAGACAGCTGTCTCAGGTGGCAGACCTGGGGCAGGCAGGGAGTGTTGGCAAGATGTTGGAGAACAAAGCTGTGTGCGCCATGCACAACTTGCTCCACACCCCCTAAGTGAACTTTCATCCCTGAGATTCGGTGGAGGATGTTGTCCTGTTGACCAATGTTGAAGTAAGATTCAGGTACCAGCCTGTCTGGCATTTGTACATGGTATCAGGAGGGCATGCCATCATTGCCCCAAGCAGCAAGGTCTGAGACTGGATTACAGGACCAGGCTGCTAACGGTTTTTTCATTATAACAGACTTTATGGTACATGCAGGATACATACATAATGTAACTATATATGTTTATGTCTGTGTGTGTAACTAGAGCTATAAATTATACTTTTCTGAAATGTTACTTTGCTACTATATGCTAAGAGAGCTATGAACATTATTTACAAATAGTTGATATGTCATAACAATACACCCACCACTGAGGCTTCCATCAATTTAATAAAGAATATCACTTTTAAGGATCATGGGAGTATTCTTTACAAATGTAACTGGGTAAAAAATGTATATATCTAAAATGTATATAAAATCATATTCAATTTTCTGAAGGCTGAACTGGCAAGAAGGTAACCACAATTTCTCTTGCTGGAACAAATCAGACAGTTAATTGTTTATTTTCATATATTACTCCCCCGCAATCAGTTGCCAATTTACTAAAAATATTCAAAATTAAACTACAGCTATTTAAAATACATTGTTAGAAATTAATTCAAGGTGCATCACTAGGAAGAACAGTGAGGTTTCAGATCTGGTTTTGAAGACTTTACTCAGGGGGGTTAAATTTCCCCTCAGTTAAAACAGTGACACTCAAGAGAACTCTTTTGAAGTGGATAGAGTTATGCCAGGTTCTCATCATTATAACGGAGGAAAGCAGAAATTGACGACCCTCTTCAAACTGATACAATCTGTCATTTTAGAATTCTTTATTTGCCTTTAATTAAGGACTGCCTTGAACATAATCTTTCAAAAACTTTGAGGATAGGAAAGAGTAACATCCAAATGAAGCTTATAAAGATAAGGCTTTTATTTCTAAAATATTTCTCAGCTTAATTGTACTCTGGGCAATGTTAGAAAACATTTCTGTGAGGTCTCTTACATCGAGATCCAGTCACTTGTGCCATCAGAATTAAAATCTGCACAGGTTTGGTCCAATCTTTTTTTTTTTTTAATTTCAATCATTGGGTATCTGCTATCTAATATTGAGAGGCACAAATGAGATCTATAGAAAAGCTTAAGTCTTCCTGTCTAGGAGGAAGCCTAGCAAGAGAATGGGCTTGTTTTCTTCATATGTATATAATAAAGCAGACTGCAAACAGAAACAGCATTCTTGGGTCAACCAAAAGCAAACAGGGTGTAATCTTGGGCCCTTTTGCTCCACCTTTTGCACACACTGCCCTCTCCTCCACTAAAATAAAGTTATGGGTTCAGTGACTTCTTAAACCTTTTCCCCTCTCCACCCCCCTCCCCAACCATCCTGGCACTTCTGAAAAGAAAAGCCTTTTGGGGAAAAACATTCAGGGAGGAAAGCTCTCTAAACACGTTACATTCCAGCTGTATGTTTCAGCACAGCTATTGGGGACAAGACCAGGTGAAAGCTCAACTAATGTCATCAAAAGACAAGGCTGCATATTCCCCCCCCCCAATAACAGCAGTATTCCCAAATTCACCTTGCCTCCCTTTGACCAAATTCACATGAAATCTATTAACATTCATCAATAATAAGTGAATACCCTAATCCTAAACACAAAGCTCTTGGACAAAAGCCTCATGGTTAGGATTGGAGCTCTTGGGGTCACAAAAGAGTTTTGTTTATCAACCATATTCTGTTTTTTTTTTAAAGCGATAAAGTTTTTATCTATATGACAAGAAAAAAAATATTATAAAGTAGCAGCCCACAGGGGAAATGACATGCACACAAAATCATTAGTGAGAACTACATTTATTAGAGACATGAACCACACCGCAGCCGTTCAGAAAAGAAGGAATGAAAGTCCCGGCTTAGAATTACATTTTCAATCTTGATATGATTGTATTATTTTATGCGCTTGAATTGAGCATGCCTGATATATGGTTATAACAAAATAAATGTAACAATAAATATCGCATTCTTATTCAGTGTTCAATAGCTGCCCCCTCCCCTTCATCTCAGCTAACAGCGCAAGGTGTGATCTTACAAGGGGCTGGCTGTAAATAATCCGGTTAAGTACAAGGCTGCTGATACACTTACAATAGGAAGAGCCACACAGACTTTCACAAGATTCTGGCTCCAAGTGCCTCCTTTTCCTGAACATAAGGGCCGAGTTCTTGATCTTAAAAATAATATGTAATTTCTTTTTGTATGCTTAACAAAGAAACAAGACATTTTGTTTATGTCCATTTAAAAGGAAGCATATATCTTTAGGAAAAAAACCATTGTTTTAGGGTTTGAAATAAGTGGATAATATTCCCTTCGGCCCTTGAAATACAATACAGAAATGTCTCCATGCTTTACTATCATTTCAATTTGCAAAACTCTGTGACATATAGAGGAAAATCAGAGATGGTGCCTTTATTCAAGCATGGCCATCCCAGTTGCTTGCTCTTCAAGGGCACCAGGGGCTGTTCCAGAGTTAATGGCAGCAAGAATATTTTCTATGGTAAAGTGCAAAGGGTAAACATCTCCAAATGATCAGAAGCATGTAGTAAACCTGCACTGGGAAAGCACTATTTATCATTACTTCCGCGATCATGCATACTGTGCATTTGGAAATGTGTAACTCTTGTTCACATGTGGGGGAAATCCCAGTATAAATGCAACAGAGTGTGAACCAGTCCTTAGGGTTTCCCCACAGAAGTCCCAATTTCTGATCTTTTTTACCTATCTTCAATTAGCTCAAGGCAGCTAACACCATAAGTTAAAATAACTAACAGTAGAATTCTATTCTTGGCCACTACTTGGCAGGCTTAATGGAGCAGTGGGGCCGCTGCTGCATCCCTAGCCCTGCCAAGGGGAGGAAGGTAAAGAGGGCAGGCACCCTTTTTTGCCCCTGGAGCCTCACCCAGGGCACCTCTGCCCATCCTTTCAAACAGGTGGAAGGGGGAGCTCCAGAGTGGCAGAGGCCAGCAGGGCTGGGCAGAGGGTTTGGATTGGACTTCTATCCAATCCAAACCCAGCCCGGCAGAAAGGGGCTGTGGATTGTTCTGTTAGCCATTTTAGAAACAGTGTCACATCAACATTAAACACAATGTAATAAATCTACTGTATATTTTGGGGAGTTGCTTGTCTGTTTGCTCTGCATTTAGGCAGCTCTTAAGATATTGTAACCAAAGTGTGCATGATGGTTCCTGAGAGCAAAAAGCAGGGTTTTTGTCTACATTTGGATACAACTGGACACCATGTTGAATCATGATGGTGAAGTGAACCTTGCAAAACTGCACTGATTTTAACCACTGATATTTTTAGAATTCCTGAGCAATGCCTGGCACAAGGTTGCCAGTCAGCTGTAAGAGCATAGAAAAATATATTTTAAAAAAATAATTAAAAATGCAGTCACCAAAAATAATGTAACTAAGTAAATGTGGCAACTGCTTAAATTGTTGCCTACGGACAGCAATGGCCATGATGCACAGATTACGTGCTGTGCTTGATCCAGCTCAAAATGCAGAATCCTGGGATGGTGTTCAATGCTAGTCCTACTCAAGGTAGACCCACTGACGTTAACAGACATGACTAATTTAGGTTCATTAATTTCAGTGGGTCTACTTTGAGTAGGACATAGCTGACTACAACCCTTGCTGATGGTCACTACCAGGAGGGTATTGTGTTCTGTAGAGACCTGAGGTTCACAGCAGGGGACAGAAGGGAGTAATCACAAACAGCTGCTTCGGTCAAGTCTCAGCAAGCCAGGTCACATGAGGCAAAATGCAATAATCAAAGTCATGTCAGGTAAAGTCACAGGCAGCAGAGTCACAGTTTGCTGTTTTCCCATAGGCATCTGGTTGGCCACTGTGAGAAAAGGATGCTGGACTAGATGGGCATTGGCCTGATCCAGCAGGCTCTTGTGTTATAATATGTTCTTATGTTACAGTAAGATCAGGTACAGTTAGATTCAGGAAACTGTAGCACAGCACATTCTGTTCCGGGCAGACCATGTGAGGCCGGTGGAAAGATCTCTGTGAACTTCTGCCAGCTGACCTTAACACCCTATCATAAATACCAGAGGGAAGTTGGCATAGTAGAGATCTCAAGCCTTATAAAGGTGGACAAAGCCCCACCATTAGCTCTCACTCCCTGAAGGAGCTGCCTCTGTTCTTTAAAGGGCCCTTGCTTGCTTCTCCAAGGTCAAGCAGATAGAGACGCTGCCGGTGACTTGTCTACCAAGTCCAAGGACAGTGATAAGGCCACATCCTGCAGCCAGGAGGAAGGGCCACAGCCTCAAACTGGGAAGGCACAGAAGGAGGGCCTGAAGCCTCCCAAGTAGAGCAGCCTGTTCTGCTTCCTTCTCAGGGTCTTATTGAGGTTAGCACAGAAGACTGAGTTCTGGGGTCATGACATAGGGAACGTTGGTTCACCATACACACAGGCTTGCTTACCTGGGCACAGGATGGAGGGATGTGTGTTTGTATTTATAATATTATTTACGTAATTTATTTATAACCCATCCTTCCTCACAGAAGGAGCCCAGGGTGGCAAACAAAAACACTAAAAGCACTTTAAAATATCCTAAATACAGAAGATCTTAAAAAGAAAGGTCTTTAAAACATCTTAAAACAAAACATCTTTAAAAAACAACTTTTAAAATGCCATAAAAAGCAATTCCAGCACAGATGCAGACTGGGATAAGGCCTCTACTTAAAAGGCTTGGTGAAGGAGGAAGGTCTTGAACAGGCACTGAAAAGATAACAGATGGCACCTGTCTTAATATTTAAGGGAAGGGAATTCCAAAGTGTTGATGCCACAACACTAAAGGTCTGCTTCCTACATTGTGCAGAGCGGACCTCCTGTTAAGATGGTATCTGCAGGAGACCCTCACCTGCAGAGCACAGTGATCCACTGGATGTATAAGGGGTACGACAATCTTTCAGGTATCCCAGTCCCAAGCTGCAAGGGCTTTGTATACCAAAACCAGAACCTTGAACCTGGCCAAGAAGTTAATGGGCAGCCAGCACAATTCTTTCAGCAACGGGTTAACATGTTGGTGACACCCTGCTTCAGTGAGCAGTCACACCACTGCATTCTGCATCTGATGTTTGCATGGCTAGAATGTAGACTACAGAATAAAGGGGGGAAATCCAGTGGCATCACTAGGGTTGGTGTCACCCGGTGCCTGGGAATGCCGGTGCGCCTCCCTCACCCCGCCAACGCTGCTCCCGGTCTCACCCGCCCGCCTGCCTGCCTCAGTGGAGTTGGCTGCTCCGACGCCAACCCAGAGCGCTTCTCGGCTCCTTTGCTGGGCAACGGCGTGGGCACTCTGACCCGCGACAGGGCGGCTCTGGGTGTCACCCTCCTCATGGTGTCACCCGGGTGCAGTCCGCACTCCCCACACCCTGCTAGTGACACCACTGGGGAAATCGTATCTGTTGCTCTGCTGACTTTTGTCTCTGGCCCTGTCCAGAAGTGGTATGTAGCCCCCAAAAGAGGGTTAGCCATAGGCAGTCACTGAGTGAGATCCTGGAGTGAGAAGTAAGGAGTGAGAAACTGAAAGCCAGGAGCTGGGAGTCAGTCATAGTCAATATTGTTGTTTACCCAGAAAAATCCCAGCCTGAGCTAGAAGTTTTTATGGGCCTTCCAGATCAGGGGGAGCCAACAGCCAACCTGCACGAAAGGAATAGCTGTAGAGCCCTACAACAACTTCACTAAATTTTATTTATTTAAGTTTATTTAAAATATTTCTATCCCACCCTTCTACCCTATAATAGGGCACTCAGGGTGGCTTACAAAAATAAAATCAGACATGTACATAATAAAATTGTAAGCAGTAAAATCACAAAAACATTACAATAATTTAAAACACATAAAATACAATTAAAATACATAAAATACAATCTAACATCGTTCACTCCAGGCAGAGGAGACCAGAGGCAGATTATCTTAAATCCTGCACAGGTACATACAGGCGTAAGCAGTCCCTCAGGTACATTGGTCCAAGGCTGTTTAGGACTTTAAAGGTCAGAACCAGCACTGTGAATTGGGCCCGGAAACAAATTGGGAGCCAAAGGAGTGGATAAAGCACAGGGGTGATATTCTCCCTGCGCCGTGCTCCAGTTAACATTCTGGCCCAAGCAATGGCGCTGACTTTAGCCTTATTCACACGGGGCAGCAATACACAGATTTAAGGGTTCTAGCTATGGCAGGTCCTGCCACATCAGCACCGATTGAATGGAACAGGGGTGGAAACTCTGTTTCAGTCTAAGGTGGGCAGGGCCAGAGGCAAAAAGTAGGTGGAGCAACTGATGTGATTCTTACCTTTGTATGGCAAGCTACATTCCAGCCTTGCAAAAGTCAGGCATTTATACTCATACATCTTTCCATCCAAGCATTATCACAGTTAACGGTCACATTCTAGTCAGCGCTCCAGGAGGGCTTGACCTGCAGAGTGTCCCCAAGGCCAAGCAGAGAGGTCTGTAGGGCCACATTTGGCTCCCCACCCCTGGAATAGTGTCTCCATTCTTGACCAGTTGATTCCAATGGAGCCTACAGTCAACAAAGCAGCTTGAATTGTGTGTGGGGTGGTGGGGATTGTTCTCTTACTTTAATGGCAGCTAAGACCTAATCCTGTGAATTTCTCCACCAACAAAGGTGGGATGCAGCAATGACGGCATGTGTGCAAATTCAGAACTCATGCTCTTGTTTCATCATCACAAAACACCCCAGGACATTGTGCCTGAAGAAGTGGGTCAGACAATAGTACCAGCATCTATCCTTAGAGTGATACAACATAGTGACCACATAGCAAACCTGTTAAGGGGCACTGAAATGGGTAGAGGGGGATTGTGGCAGTAAAAGGAACAGCAATGTGAAATGTGCCATGACAGAAGTATTTTGGTCCAGTGAGTCCATTTGGATATTTTAGGACAGACTTCTTCCACTTTCAAGCGGCTAGCAACCAAGGACCATCACACTACAGATATACTTTGCACTGAGAAAACATAAATATTGTCACTTCTGTTTTAGTGGGTTGCAGACCAGGCGGTTAGTCACACTGGAATTCAGTGGAAGGACAGCCTATGTTGTTTAAGGGCTATTCTTGAAGAAATTCACCTACTTTGGAACTTCCTGCCTATTGAAATCAGGCAGGTGTCTTTTCTGCACCTGCTTAAAACATTTCTGTGTAAGCAAGCCTATCCAGACCCACAGATGTTTTAATCTCCTTTTAGTCTACTGCTGTTTTAATTGTTTTTAAAATGTTTTTAATTACTTGTTTCTAACTTTTATTGATAATTTTAATGTTTCTTATAAACCTCTTAGAGGCTTTTATAATCAAATGGTATATACATTTTGTTAAATAAAAACAAATAAAGAAATTCATAAAAGATTTCACCTAAATAAAATTATACAAAACACACAACTGATCTTCTAATTTGTAGGCTTGCTAAAACTTCAAAACTTGTGTCCATTCGGTTGTCAGTCTTTAAAGCACAGAACTTTTCATGAAGGCAGAAAAACTAATTGTTAGCTGATGAATCAAAAAGGCTATTTAGAATACAATGAGGAATGTAAGTGTGATCAATTGCAACAACAACACAAAAGTATTTCTGTGAAGTCTGAACAAAGTAGGAATCTCAATTGCAGCCCCAAGTATTTAAATAAGCTATTACAAAAGGAGTGCTAAAAGCCATTATATTGCATGATTTCTTGTGAATAACAGAAATGCTCTCTACCAGGTATTTTTACTTAAATGTTTGAGAGATGGTGTTCAGCCATTGTAACCTTTCAAACCACCACTATTGGCATTGTTATAACTTTTTCTCTAAAAGAAGATGGTATGAATTTATTAAAAATATGCTGCAAGTTAGAAAGAAGCAGAGCTTTAAACCCTTGTGCATTAGTACCCCCATCTTCTGCCAGCATGTCACTTAAGCCATGACATCAGTGTAGAATTTCAGCATTGTGATGCAGAAAATGCCTGTCACACACAAACAACATTATGGCACTCTTTTAGTATAATATGCCTATAGTAGCTCGGTTATTTTAATGATGTGCACTGCTTTTTAAGTTGCTCAAGGAAGTTTTTACAGTGGGGTGGGGGATGCATTTATGGCATGCATAGCGATTACAATATGGCTACCAAATGGGCCCACCCGTGGTGATTAAAGGAGGAAGGGCTTGATTCCTGTACTCCTGGGCCTGATCTTTTGCATAAAAAGTCAGCCAGAGTGGTGACATTTAGAATGATAAGGAGCAGGCTCCACCCTGTGCAAAGCACTTACACTATAGACCTGCAATTGCATTGATAGGGCTGCTCCAGAGCAAGTGGGTTAAGAATTATGGCCTTGTAAGCAAGTCCACTTGTGTTCAACACCCAGAGCCACCATGCATATTATTGAAGCTTAAAGATGAGCTTGCTTTGAATGTCATCTTAGTTATTTATTTCTCAAGCAAATTTTTAGAAAGCATGAAGTTTCTTTTCAACATTGTCTGAAACATTTGACATTACAACAATGGGAGCAATTTAGCCCTCATTTATGCTCCGCTGAAACCAATTAGTTTTCTCAATCTGAAGGCCTGATACTGGATCCATTTTCAAGTGACAAAACCTGACCTTTATTTGTCTCTGCATTGGACTACTCCAAAGTATCTGTATTTCAAATTGCACATTTTGTAAATAATTAACAAGGAAATTTGGACCAAACAATACTGCTCATCCACTAAGCAATTAAACATTGCCACATGCTTGCAATATGTATATATATAGCAAACATCAGTTCAGGTTCAGTGTGAAAATAGCCTGAGACTAAAATTGTAAGCAATTTACTCAGTTATAAGTCCTGCTGGATTCAGTAGAGCTTCCTGCTAAGTAAATAAGGTTAGGATCATACTGCACATTACCAAACAGGGAACAAACATGCCACTTGATAAAAATACAGATTAGACTGCAAGTTACACCTGAAGAGTTGTCACAATGGACTTTGGCATCATCAAGTTCAATCACCTGGAATATTACTAAGTTGCTTTGCACGAAATTCATATAACACAAGGAATCAGCATATTAAACTGATGTGATAGACTTCAGACGACCCAATGACCTGTCGATCCATATGGTAGTTGCCATTAGTGAGAATTATGCATAGCAGTTTGGAGACAGAGCATCTGAGAATCACTGAAATAACCCATATCAAAACATAGTTTTGAAGTTGGGGTTTACTCTAATTATGCAGAAGCATCAATGCATCCAAATGACATTTTTTAAAACTTTTTAAAAAATCTGTAAATCTAATTCAGTGAAAAATATACTTTTTCTTCTTTTAATTATTGATTTTGAGAGAGAAATGCTGAAAGACTGTCAACACCTACTAGTAAAAACATTGTGCAGCTAAGAGACCTATCATACATTGCAGTCAGTATAACATGGTCACCATTTGGTTTAATTGTCCATGCAATTTCTCTCTCTCTCTCTCTCTCTCTCTCTCTCTCTCTCTCACTCACACACACACGTTTTCTCACTTCTTCCATTTTCTTCTATATTTTTCTGTTCCCCCCCCAGCTTCATTAACTGTATATATAGAGACAGAGCGCATTGTGAGACCTTATCTTTTTCCATAAGTATATTTACATTTACTAAGAAAATGTGTGTTAACAGTGCAATCCTACACATGCCTCTGGAGAAGTAAGTTCTACTGAGTTCAATGGTGCTTACTCCCAATTAAGTGGATATAGGATTATTGCGCAAGCTGAAGAAGTGAACAAATATACACCTACAATATTGTGTACTTTATAAAAAAAAGGAATGAAACGTTTCTCATTGAAATGTAACATGGTGTTGAACCCAATGCCTGCAGAACCACACCATTAGCCTTTTGGTAAGATTAATAATGATTTGCTGAAGCTTCACGAACATATATCAAAACCGTGATATTTATTTCACCTGTAATCAGCAGATGTGTTTCTTCCTTCAGTGCTAAAAACCAAGTCTGAGATCCTAAATTTAAATTTGATTTTTTTCTTAGGTAAAGCAGTCCACAATCTAAACTAGCAATTGGATCCATTGGGACTTCTAGAGCCACATGGAGCCTGGGCTCTGACGCATCATAGGAAAACAATGGGAGCCACAACAGGTGTTCCTAAGTTAATGAAACCAGAGCCCTGCATCTCTGCTTTGGTGTCACAATGGCTATTTAGCCTCCCCAGATCATTTTAAACATGATCTGGTATAGCTAAATTTAACCCTATCCAGCTTATAACTAGCCAGGACTTTTTACAGTTCCATATGCACAGATCAATACTGATAGCAAGAACATTTTTATGCTCTAGTATGTAACTTGTAGTTGTCATAAAATCTGAATGATGATCCTGCCCAATCATATACCACTAGAGACCTTCTTGTTAGATTTGCAACTCAGCATTGCAGTCAAGCATTGACCCTCAAGTCTGTTTGATACTCTACAGTTTGAATCACCAGTCAGAGAGCGGCTTGACTAAAGCAGCCTTCTATTGCTTTTTTAAAAAAAATACAAAAGCCTCAAGATGGAGGCCGTCAGAGAAAGTGCTGTCACTTAAAAGGTTTGTTTTACAATCACCCACTGCTACTGCCCTCTTTGTTGTACCAGGTGGGATGCTGAAATGTGTAGGCGTTCTTTAGGCAAAACAGGCCATCCACAGCACACCTGGCTGATATTTATAAAGAAAATCTCTCTTGTTTTACTGTAGACAGGCAGAGAGCAATCCAAACCGACCTTAATTTATCTGTTAAGGATGTAGTCGGCCCCTATTTAAGAGTCATCAGCAATAAAGGAAAATATACTGAATCATTTCAAGTGCACGCTAATCATTTAATGTAATAAATGAAGCAACTCTAATTATCTCCTGAGGAAATGATTTCACACTGAAACAATGGGAATGAAGAGGTTGCTTCAGGAGCACTACTTGCAGCTGAAATTTTACTCATGTGAATGCTGCGGCTATTCCACATACATAGAAAGGGTAGACTCAAGATTGGGGGGGTATTCATTTAGGGGAGCAAGAACAAATTCTAATAATATACACAGAAGCAATTATGTTTTCCCTCATTCAGTGGCACAACCCACACAATTTCCTTTTTCTAGATACACTGGTAAGCAGCCAAAAAATCTGCCAGAGCTACAGATTCTTTTGTAAAAAAAAATATTAAGAAATGTATTTTACTGGGGGGGGTCCTTACACTATATACATTTATGAACATTTTTTCTACATTATATATACATTTTCTTTTTTCACTAAAATTCCCAATTCTCTTTTGGTAAAGGTATGTCATTTTGCTTTTCGTTCTCATACTCGGGGTGCTCATTTTAAAAATCTGGTAGTTGTTTTTGCCTCATCTGAGAATAAAAAAGAGCAAGACCAACTTTCAAACACAATAGTCAATATCATAGGAAGGGTTAGATTAGAACTGAGTTTAAACTATTCTGCCCATTCCTTCCAAGGGAGTTGCTTTCACTGTGAACTAAAATGTTTTGTTAAATTATGTACTTCTGTTGCTTTGGTGCTTCTGTTGCTTTGGTGCTATGCTTCTCTCCTGAAGAAGCAGACAGAATAAGCACTATCCTCCTAGGTATTTGAAAAACACATTCACATTAGATCCCCCCCCCCAGATATACAGGCATATTCAATGGCAGAGCATACAGTCCCTTTATGTTAGATAACAAAATGATTTCTGCTTGTTTTTAAAATATTTTCTTTAAATTATTCTGCATCTGAAACTAAAAGATAATGCAGGTTGGAATTTCTCCCACCCACCCCGATTCCACTTCAGATTTTCAGGAAAGATAGTATTATTAGCACTTTCAATATGAATCTTACTGAAACACAGGGTGGAGGGATCTCTCTTGCCTTTGAATTTAACAGCCTGATTTTTAGCACTTTGTAGTTATCTTTATTAATACATCAAGTACAGTTAATTTAAAATTTCTAGCCATAGGGTCCACATCCTCTGCATCCAACCATTAGCTAAAAACTTGGCTGACATCTTTGAGAATATGACTCAACGGTGTGATGTAATTCCAGACCAATTCATGGATTATGTCTGAACCAGCAACATCAAGAAAAAGACAAACTATATAACTTTTGGATGTCTGCATTTATGCTACAGCTGATGTCTATATTTCACAGTAGGAGAGGAAACAATTCTTTTATTAAAAGATTACCATTCACCATGTACAAGAAAACAATGGATATCAAGCATGAACTTAATTGGAATCAACTGTAGCAGTCTTTACAGGAATTTACCAAAATGTCTGCCATTCAGAGCTGGCTTACCATAATATTCTCTATGGAATAGTTGACCACAGGATTCTCATTCACAAACAGCCAGGTTAAACAGTTAAATGCTAGCAAATCCTGCATAGCCCTGTGGGAAATTTCACTTTAATCCTGAACTTATAAGAGGACAATCAAAGCCCAAAGCCTGGGTAACAAATCTGATCCTCTGTTGCAATCTGCGTCCTCATGGGAAGGAGAGAGATGCTCCCTGTACAAGCTAGAGATGGATAAATACCTAAATGATGAGATAGATGGGGAATGCAGAAGAAGCGTCTGGCTTCAGCCATTCGCTTCCAATTTCACATTACATTGTGAAAGGCAATTCTTGTGCAGCTCAGGAACAGCCAGTCCTGATTACTATAAGTTGAAGTGTGGCTTAAGGAATGATTAATGACAGTGTCAGGAGAAAACAAAGCACAATGAGAGTTATCTCTAATCCACCTGCTTGCAGATGCTATAGTAAGGGAATGGAAATGGCCCCGGTGAGACCCGATAATAAAAAAATCAAAATAGAAAGGTGCAAAGCCGTAGATATGTATTAATCTGATATATAAAAACTAGGTCTTAGCTTGAATAAAGCATTAGGCATGAATGGAGCCCCATAGGTGATAGATATTAGAGCACAGAGGACTTCACATTGTCTGTATTTTTTAAATCAAACAGAACTGTTCCCTTCAGTATTGCCTTTGACATTAATAGGTTGGTATTTGAAAAGTCACAGTTCACTAGATGAGCAGGCTTGTGAGTTCAAGCTCATTAAACAAAACCCCTTTTTCTGTTGTTGTTACTGTTGTTGCTATTGCTACTGTGCAAAAAATAATAATAATGACACCACACCACCACCGTGTGGCCTTTGAATGCAGACACACACATAAGAGAATCCTAGGCTCTCCTATTGCTTTTGCCAAAAGAGAGGAGAATGAATCCCCCTATAAAGCATAATTATAAGATCTTATTGCTTTTTCATATGCAGACAGATTTATGATATGGCTGAGCCCTGACAACTGTTTGAAAGATCACTAGATTTTTTTTTTAAAAAAAGGCATTTCAGCCAGGCTGCATGTACCAGCACAAACCATTCTAGCTACATTTTTTTCCAAACTGGAGACTACAACTAGGTAGCAGAAAAGCAAGGAGGTTGCTGAGTTTAACTACAGTTGACTGTGTCAGGAAGTATACTTTGCTTTTATCTGCTATACCGTTGCTGCGTCCTTGCTGGAGGAGCCCTTCTCTCAAATCTTATAACAGCTCAAGAATCCCATGCTAGTGATGTGCTACTTTGCTGAATGGTTGTGTGACGTTTTGGTCTACACTGCGCCTGGTGCACCAAGTTGGTCCACTCACAATGGATTCTTTTTCATATATGTTGGAGACATTGTTACAGTATGGCATGCAGCTACATATAATTCAGCTGTCTTAGGCCTTAAATGCCTGTGTAACAGATCCCTTCACACTTACAAGCTCACTTGGCAAGTTACTATCCAAGAGCCACAGACTCAGTGGAGGCCCAACATACACATTCTCTGTTTTCAATTTCAGTTTTAATTCACTGGTAAAATTGTTCATTGAACAAAAATAAGATAAAAGCATTTTGTTCACAAAGATGTTACCATACCTGTAACATCAATAGATAATGCAGTTTGGTTCTGCAAAGAATTGCCACAGCCTAAAGTCCCTGTAATAACAAAAAGGAGCACAACCCAACCAAATTAAGCCTGTTTTAGTTCCATTTATTTCTGTGGGAGAGAGGTACGAATGTGCTTAACTGAAAGCGTTTAATTTGCCTTAAATCATGCCGATGGCATTTTAAACCAGGGCACTATTTAGTTAGAGGCATGATACTTATTGGTGTTGCCTTCAGCGTCAGAAACAGTTCAGAAGACAGGGATAATTATCCTGGATTTCTATACTGCTTCTTCATTTTGGCTTTCCAGGATTATTTCTCTTAGTTGCCTTGGTTGCCTTCAGCATCTCAGTTATCAGAATACTTATCTGGCAAATACAACCTTGAGACAACCAAGGTTTGGAAAAGCAGCTTCTACATTACCAATAAGACTAGCATTTCCCTCTCTTCATATGACCAGCAACAAGTAGAATTTCAATTCATATTTCACAGAAACATTTTAATACAGAAAAATCTCTAATGAGGATTTAGCACTTAGTTTTTAACGAGGCTGACATTGCTGTCGAAAGAAAGCAAATACATTATTTTAATTAACACCAAATCATAAGTGCTCCTGATTTATATGTTAAAGACAAGGAAAGTGTCTTTTGTCATAATCCACAATTTATTCTGTATTCACCCATCATTTGCTTAGAATCTTTTTTTGTTTCAGTTTGAAATGTATGATGGAAGCTGCCATGCAGAATTATACAGATACTGCACACACTGTAACTATTCTGATCACATCGCCCCTCGTTTTATTATGATGTGCCACAAGGTAAAAACTGATCCATGTGTTTTTGTCTCCATCTGACATTTCCTGCTACTGCATTCTCAGGTAGACTCGTTTTAAGGTTAAAGTAATACATATACCATATTTTTTGAAATTATGATAGCAATTCGACATGTACAGAAGTTATCTCTGGATAGCTTGAGGCAACCACTTTGGCATGATAACTGAAATAACCAAGCTACCTTTGGGTGATCTTCTTGGTGAGGTGACTGGTCATCAGAATGCTTTGCCACTTCAGACACGGTGCAATATCTTCACTGTGCCTGTAATGTGACAAAGTATTCAGACAAGATATTTCACCATGAAACTACTTGGTGACTCCTATAGACCAGAAAACTGACAATTTGCATCTTTGTTGTTGTTATGTGTCTTCAAGTCAATTGCAACTCATGACAACCCTATGAATTAGCGACCTCCAATAGCATCTGTTACAAACCATTCTGTTCAGATCTTGTAAGTTCAGGTCTGTGGCTTTCCATCAATCAATCCATCTCTTGTTTGGCCTTCCTCTTTTTCTACTTCCTTCTGTTTTCCCCACCATTATTATCTTTTCTGTTGAATCATGTCTTCTCATTATGTGTCTAAAGTATGATAATTTCCATTTCATCATTTTAGCTTCTAATGATAGTTCTGGTTTAATTTATTCTAACACCCAATTATTTGTCTTTTTTGCAGTCCATGGTATGTACAAAGCTCTCCTCCAACACCACATTTCAAATGCGTTGATTTTTCTCTTATCTGCCTTTTTCACTGTCCAACTTTCCCATCCATACATAGAGATCAGGAATAGCATGGTCTGAATGATCCTGACTTTAGTGTTCAGTGATACATCTTCGCATTTGAGGACCTTTTCTAGTTCTCTCATAGCTGCCCTCCCCAGTGCTAGCCATCTTCTGATTTCCTGTCTATGGTCTCCATTTTGGTTAATGACTGTGCCGAGGTATTGATAATCCTTGACAGGTTCAATGTCCTCATTGTCAACTTTAAAGTTACATAAATCTTGTGTTGTCATTACTTTCATCTTTTTGACATTCAGCTGTAGTCCTGCTTTTGTGCTTTCCTCTTTAACTTTCAACAGCATTCATTTCAAACATTACTGGTTTCTGATAGTATGATATCATCTGCATATCTTAAATTATTGATATTTCTCCCTCCACTAAAATGCACCCGTCTCACACCCTTTCCAATGGGGAACCAACCAGTTTCTCCATATTCTGTCCTTACAGTAGCCTCTTGTCCAGAGTATAGGTTGCGCATCAGGACAATCAGATGCTGTGGCACCCCCATTTCGTTTAAAGCATTCCATAGTTTTTCATGATCTACACAATCAAAGGCTTTGCTCTAATCTATAAAGCGCAGGGCGATTTCCTTCTGAAATTCCTTGGTCAATTCCATTATCCAATTATGCTTGCGATATGATCTCTTGTGCCTCTTCCCTTTCTAAATCCAACTTGGACATCTGGCATTTCTCGCTCCATATATGGTAAGAGCCTTTGTTGTAGAATCTTGAGCATTACTTTACTTGCCTGGGATATTAAGGCAATAGTTTGATAATTACTGCATTCCCTGGGATCTCTTTTCTTTGGAATTGGGATGTACATTGAATGCTTCCAGTCTGTGGGCCATATTTTTCTTTTGCATATTTGTTGACAATTTTTGACAAAATTTGGACAGATTCAGTCTCAGTAGCTTGTAGCAACTCTATTGGTATGCCATCTGTTCCTGGTGATTTGTTTCTTCCAAGTATTTTCTTCCACCTCGCATTCTAAAATTTCTGGTTCCTCATCATATGGTTCCTCCATGAATGAATCTGTCATCCTTGCATCTCTTTTACAGGAATACCCCGCTATACGGACCTTCACTTTATGGACACTCGCAAGTATGGACATATTTACAGTAGCACCATTCCCCTGTTTACGTATGCTCGCTTCGCAAGAACGGACACTTAACGGCATGACGCCACCGCCCGATCAGTTTCCAACTACAAACTTTTTCTTAAAATAAGGCCTACTGTGTTTATTTTAGTTATAAATGCGTTATTTACATCAGTTGTGCATGTATATCACAATTGCAGTGCAGTATATGCATTGATAAGTGAAAAAAGATAGTGCTTCACTTTAAGTACATTTTCGGTTTACGTACTCGCTCTGGACCCATTGCGTACGTTAATGCAGGGTATTCCTTTTATAGAGTTCCTCAGTGTATTGCTCCATCTTCCTTTTATTTTATCTTGGTCAGTCAGTGTGTTCCTCTGTTGATTATTCATCATCCCTACTCTTGGTTTAAATTTCCCTTAAATTTCTCTCATCTTTTGGAATACAGCTCTTTTTCTACCCTTTTTGTTGTCCTCATCTATTTCTATACAATCACTATTTTAATAGTTCTCTTTGTCCCTATGTACTAGTCGCTGTATTATTGCATTTAGGGTTCTAACTGTGTTTCTATCTCCTTTTGCTTTTGCTTTCCTTCTCTTTTTTACGTTGGAGCATAGACCTGGATGATGGTTATGTTAATAGGTTTCCCATTAAATCTCATTGATATCACTCACTCATACCTTGTGTTATAGCTCCTAATTGCTTTTGCTACATCACTTCTCACTATTAAAGCAACCCCGTTTCCTCTTAATTTCTCATTTCCTATGTAAAATATTTTGCAGTTGCCTTATTGAAAATGTCCTATCCTCATTCTGGGTTTTAGTCTAAACTTTCAAGGAGCTGTCCCAGTTGCTTTAGCACCTGGGACAGCTCCTTGAAAGTTTGGACTAAAGCCTGGAGTGGATTCCACTGCCCCACTGACATGGAGCCACCAGCTGCCACTGGCCTGAGAGCCACATTGACAATTAGCCACCTCTCCAAGGTGGGCATGCCCAATGTATGCTGAAACATACACACAAAAAGACACCACACATAAAGCATACATACACACCATACATACACATATGCTCTCAACACAGACCACACATGCACACTCACCACACCTGGAGACCACACAAACCCACAACTACAGATCACACTCATCACACATGCAAGCACACAGCACACTCTCACTCACACACATACACAATACTAGCATGCACACAATCATACACATACACCAACTCACATGCACACAACACACATAGAGGTCTTCCCCAACCCAGACACAATGAGGACTCTTACAAAGTCAACCCTACTCCAGTTCTGGGATGCAAGTGGGGGAAAACACTGCCTTTTACTTTTCACAGGACAATTTGTGGACAGTAAAAAGCAGTGTCTCCAGGACAGACACAGACACAGACATCCCCCCCAAAGCACTGTGGTGAGGGTGGGGGAGAAATGCTGCCATTTACTCTTCATCTCTTGTTCTCTGATCTCAGCGCCAAGCACCACATTGATGAGATGGAGAGATAAAGACTGTAGTGGCTAAGGACTTACTTCCCACAGCTTGCTGGATTGGATCCAGCCAACAAGCCATGCTTTTACCATCCCTGCCTTCGAGTGTCTTTTAAAATAAACTTGCACAAGTCTGAGAGGAGAATTCAGCACACCACTTCCAATCAGAGGTTGTCTTTCAGAACTGTAAACCGCCCAGAGAGCTTTGGCTATGAGGCAGTATATAAATGTATTAAATAAATAAACTGGTCTTACTTGAGAGATGTCTATAAAAGATATTACATCCATTAACCCACAAACCATTTCTGGAATATTCCATCCTATTTATCCAGCCATCCTTATCTTAAGACAGATGCCAATCAGCCCTGCTGGCTGGGCTGGTGGAAGCTGCAGCCCACAATATCTAGAGGGTATCATGTTGCCTACCCCTCCTTGAGCCATTGGGATGTAGATCCTCCCTCCCCCTACTAAACAGATGCTCAGTTTCCATCCTGATGGTGGCACTGGGACAGATGGAGAGGAAGTTTCAGCCTTTCCATCCACCCCAGTGCCACCATTAGGAAACAAATTCACTCTCCCCCACTCACCAGATGATTGATCAAGTGAACAGGAAAGCAATCTGTTTTCTAATCCATGGATCAGGAAAAAACAAGTTCACTGCTACTGCAGGCAGTTTTGGGGATGTTCAGGGACCACCCAATAAAGTAACAGAGTGTGGCTGTGGGTAATCCACCCATTACCCACATGCAGGCTGTGGGTAAGCCATCCATTTTTTGAGATATTGTGTGACAAATGGAAGACAATGGAATGAAAGTAAATGACAAATAGTCTGATGTTTATGGTGGATGGTGTTTAAGGGGAGATGCATGTGTCAGTGAAGACAGTGGGGATAGGAAGGCCAGTGAAGCTCAAACTATCTGCTAGTTGGTGGGACTGATAAGGATTTTCCCTGCTGTGTCCTTGAGTGGACAGGGCATCAATCCTTTTCTCACTGGATACTGTGCATGCATGCACAAAGATTGATTGTATTTTACATGTGGACCAAACAGATTATTATGAGTAGTAGTATTAATATTATTTAGATTTATTAGTAACTTGATACCCGAAGGTCTCCAAGCAACGTACACCAATGTTAAAAACAAAAACAAATATATCATACCTGAAAGATCGTCTTACCCCTTATATACCCAGTTGTTCACTGCACTCTGCAGGTGCGGGCCTCCTGCAAATAACCATCTTATCAGGAGGTCCTTTCCGAACATAGGAAGCAGACCTTTAGAGTTGTGGCACCTACCCTCTGGAATTCCTAGACAGCCACCATCTCTTTTTGACACCGACTGAAGAACTTCCTCTTTCAACAACCATCCATGTTGGAATTGCTTTTTAAGACATTTTTAAATCTTTTTTTAAAGATGTTTTTAAAGATGTTTTGTTTAAATGCATTTTAAAGTCTGTTTTTAAGATATTTTAGAGTGGTTTTAGTGTTTTATTTAGCACCCTGGGTTGTTTCTGGGAGGAAGGGCAAGACACAAAATTTTACTAATACTACTATTAATACTAATGCTGTAAAAACAAAATAATAAAAAACACCCCATGGAGCCACAGAAAATTTTGGTAGCATACTAATAAATGACAAAATCATCTCAATCTATCAAATGTCTGGGGGAAAGGTCTTTATCAGGCACCAAAAATATGGCAATGAAGGTGCCAGGCAGACCTCACTGGGGAGTGTATTCCACAGATAGGGAGCCATAACTGAAAAGGCCGTCTCCGTTGTCACCAACCTCTGAGCCACCCTCAGAGGCTCCTATTCCTTATGGAGAGGCCAGGTTGGACCTTCAGAACCTAAAATATTTCATTAGACAAAGGTTTTGTTGGATTAGATACATTTCTCTCAGAATGACAGTAATGACCACAGAATGTACCATGGTGGCTTGGACACTAACTAAGCATCTAGAAACAGAAGGGTTAAACATAAGGACATAAGAAGAGCCTGTTGGATTAGGCCAATGGCCCATATGGTCCAGCATCCTGTTCTCACAGTGGCTAACCAGATGTGTGTGGGATGCCTGCAAGCAGGACGGAGTGCAACAGCACTCTCCCCTCTTGCAGTTTCTAGCAACTGGTATTCAGAAGCACACCACCTCTGCCAGTGGAAGTAGAACATCGCCATCCTGGTAAGTAGCATTGATAGCCTTATCCCCCATGAATTTGTCTCAACCTCTTTTAAAGCCATCCAAGTTGGTGGCCATCACTGTCTCTTGCGGGAGTGAATTTCATAACTTAACTATGTGTTGTGTGAATAAGTACTTTCTTTTTTCTGTCCTGAATCTTCCAACATTCAGCTTCACTGAATGTCCAGAGGTCAAAAGTGGGAGAAAAAACTTTTCTACCCACTTTCTCCACACTATGCATAATTTTATACACCTCTACCATGTCTCCTCTTATTCACCTTTTCTCTAAAATAAAAAGCCCCAATGCTGTAACTTTTCCTCCTAGGGGAATTGCTCCATCCCGTTGATCATTTTGGTTGCCCTTCTCTGAACCTTTTCCACCTCTACAATATCCTTTTTGAGGTGAGGCAGCCAGAAGTGTATATAGTACTCCAAGTGCAGCCATACCATACATTTCTATAACAGCATTATGTTTTTGGCAGTTTTATTTTCAATTCCTTTCCTAATGATCACTAGCATGATATTTTGCACTGCTGGTGCACACTGGGTCACAAGACATCGTCAAGCTATCCACTATGGTCCCAAGATTTCGTTCCTGGTCAATCATCACCAGTTCAGACCCCATCAGCGTACATGTGAAATTAGGATTTTTTGCTCTGATAGACATCTCTTTACACTTGTTTACAATGAATGGCATGTACCATTTTCCTGTCCATTCACTCAGTTCAGAGAGATCATTTTCAGAGCTCTTTTTGTTTTAACAACCCTGAACAATTTGGTATCATCAGCAAACTTGGCCACCTCACTGCTCACTAGATCATTTATGAAGAAGTTAAAAAGCACAGATCCCAGCACTGATCCTTGAGGGACTCCACTTTCTGTTCTTTCTTTTCATGGACAGGAATGAGATCCAGTGGAGAATCCCACTAGCAGAAGGAGAAAAAGTGATTTCCACCTATTCGTCCTTGCCCCTGCACCACTTTTCATGCTGTTCTAGAGAGTGCTCCAACCCTCCACACCAGATTTTCAGGGAACACAAGGGGCTAGAAGGGGGAGAACGAATCAGTAAAAATCGCCGCCTCCCCCCACCCCTACACTACAGCCCTTGAGAAGAACTCTGCTCAGGGGACACTCCCACCCATAGAAGCCTAGTTAGGATGAAAACCAGTGCATATTGTTAGCAATTTGCAAAGGAACGGCAAGCCACACTAAAATCCTGCTTCCAGATATCTAGGCACAACAGTAAAGTTTGGATTTTAGTCCAAATGCCACAATGAAAATTCTGATCACCACACCATATCTACTCGCTTTCTGTTAACAGACTATCCCCTACACAGAATTTCATTATTCAGAATTTCATGTTTTTTTAAAAAAAATCCCAGGCATTTGGGCATTAATGTAGTTTTAAGACCATTTTGGTTGTATTTGCTTGTTCATCCTGATATTGTGTGTGGAAAGGGTGGTTTTGTCTGTGATTATTATAGATGAATACTTTTAATGTATACTGTTTTAATTGATATATTGATGTCATGAACTGTATTCTTATATCATTTATTGTTGTGAGTAAATTGATATATTAAAATTATTAATGAAATTCATGGATGGATAACTGTGTATAGTTTGTGAACAGCTTAAAGATGTATATGTGCTTCATATACTGTAAAGAAAACTGACAAGAAGCAGTATAGAAAAGATTTGCCTTTTTATATTATAAAATAAAGGATCTTCAAAATGTACTTATTTGTCATAAGGCACAAAGAAAGTCTGGTGAAGAATGCCTGCCAGTATGTTGATTTTCAGTGGCATTATCACATACTTGTTTTATGTTAAGTCAGTAAATAACTCATGTCACCCTACAATGTCCCATTTCCACCTGGGAGATAAGAGGTTATTTCTGCTCCAGTGCAAAATCCTAACAGCCGAGGTAAGGAAGTGCCAAGATTGCTATCTAAATTACATGCCAGGCAGCATTAACATTGTTAGAAGGGTTATTTATCTAAGGCCTGAATATATTCCCAATACTTTAAATGGCAATATTCAAGCCAACTCTTTCTTGGCATGTGCTGACCTATAGTAAAATAAATCCTGGACTGTTGATTATGGATTTAAAAATATGGTTCTAGGGTAGGTTCACTTAAATAAAACTTAAACCTAAGGTCACAGGGTCACCCTGCCCACTCACTCACTCACTCACTCACTCCTAGAAGAGGCCACAGAGGATGGATAAGTCACAAGTCCTCCCATCTAACACTGCAGTGCTAACCATCACTACTCAAAAATAAACCACACTGAACTTCATGGGGCTATTCCCAAGTATGTGGAGTTAGATTTGCAGCCATAGTCCTTCTCAGGGGATTTGCATACCAGAGCCAGAGCATGCATCTTCAATTCTCTCCTTTTGGCCTGACTGGAGATGGGCTCAGGCTTCAACCCTGGGAAACTTCTAGATTAGTGTTCCTCAAACCTTGGGTCCCCAGATGTTGTGGGACTACAACTCCCATCATCCCCAGGCAGTATGGTCAATGGTGATGGCAACTGTAGTCCATCAACATCTAGGGACCAAGGTTGAAGAACACTGCTCTAGATCATTCATTTATTACAGGACTCACAATGCTGCAGGATCAGGATGGGAAATCTGTGATCCTCCAGATGCTCTTGGACTCCACCTCCCATCAGCACCAGCCCAGCATGGCCAATAATCATTGGTGATAGGACCTGGACTCTAGCAACATCTGGAGAGCCACAGGTTCCCTGCCCCTGGTGTGAGGGTTCATCCAGCTAAATGAACGCTCTCCTACCTGGGTTTCCATCTGGCTTTCATTCCTCCCTTCTTCATTTGCTAAGTCTGAAGTTCTTTTTCTGAATGCTTAAAGATAGATCTGCTCCTGGCAGTATTTTCTGTTCACCCATTAGTTTATTTTTTTAGGACTAAGAAGATGTATTTCTGTGTTATAAATTATTTATAAACACAAGAACAAAGGCAGGCTGTCAGGGAGGCTGGTACTTTGAGAAAACAAAAAGGGAAAAAGGAGTATGGGTGTATGAAGAATAGAGTTTTATAACGAGGGAAAGGGGGACACAACCGCTAATTATTAACACTCATCGGCAGACAAAGATCTGAAAGGATAGGATTAGAGGGATCCATTTACATCTGTCACAAAATGAAATCGCATTAATGCTTTAAGAGGCTGTCACCAAACTTCCTCTCTTAGATTAAACTTGAGGGTCTCTTACAGCAATGAGATCTTACTTTGTGGGGTATTTTTAAAAATGTTTTTTTTTAAAAAAAAAAACCACAACATTCCTAGTAATACCCTCATAGCTACTGAATATTGCAGACTGCAAGTTCCTAATGAACTTGGGGAACACAAGTTTATACATGTCAGAAAAGTTTCAGAACTTTCTATTTAAGGTGCGGTGCAACGTAATAGGATTTAGCTGCCAGAATCCAGCAGAAAGTTCTATGCAAGCGCCATTGGAATGAATCAGAACAATGCAAAAGCACCGTCATAGTCTTCTATGTACAGCTCTCATTTGTTTCAATCAGCTTGGAGAGTAGACCGTCCACAAGGATTGTGCCCCAAAACATCCTAGCATCTTAGTTTTAATTGTGAGAGTCACCTGTGTCATCTGGGCACTTTTTTTGTCTCCCAACTGAAAACATGGGACTAAGTTGGTCTGACAGCTCGAGATAGCACAGTTTCTCTTCTTAAATATCATAGAGGAAGGGATGGCACAACACACCTTGCTGCCTGAGGCAGAATAGCAAACAGTGCCCCCTCTTCTGTGTAAAGATGGCATATTGGCCAAGTTATTTTGGCACCTGAGACAAGAAAATCCCCACAGATGATTCTCTATGGGAATGAAAATACAAGAAAAATAACACTTTGCTGCCCTTTCACAAAATTAGCTGCCTGGGACAGTTAATTCACTCTGCCTAATAGCAGGGCCAGCACTGACTAGACACTCGAAACAACCTTACTATGGAGATGATCCAACCAAAGGAACACATTTTACAGTCCCATTAGCTTCATTTGGAGAGAGTAGTTGTGTACGTGTGCAATTCTCACATAGAAATCAATGGGACTAAGTACCAGATCATGCCCCACAATTGTAGAGCCCTTTGCCAATAAAAAAGCCATTTAGTAAAGTACATGATCAAAGGATTATAGTCCTGTAGAATTAAAAAAAAATATTTGCATGATATCCTTGTGTTTTTATTTTTCATATTAAATTAATTCATACTTAATGGATGACACCACAAAAGATCTACAGTAATTTATAAATAGCTGGTTGCTTACTTAGCCAACTGTACGTTTAGGGGAGGCCGAACTCCTTTCCGCTGTTGCTCATTTGCTTTCCTGTTCATCTGGGCCTTGGCAGCATCAGCTTCCATAGACAGACAGGAAAAGTAGTGGAGAGGTTACTGTCCCTCTCACAGCTCACACACTCAAAGTGGGCAGGTGAACAGGCAGCAACAGCAAGGAAGAGGAGTGGGCTGTCCCTTCCTAGTATGTGAATTCTCTTTACCACTATTGGGCAAGAAACAACCCATCATGCAAGCAACAAGGTGCATCATCAGTGGGTTTAAGGGGATTGAACTGAGTGCATGGAACCTCTGTTGTTGCTTCTATGCATATAAGGAAGTGAGGTTAGGGTAAATGAAGTGCAAACTGAAAAAAAGAAGACAGTGATGATTTCCTAAATGAAATTCATACCAACCACAACAAAATTCCTGAGTAAGGCAGAAAACTCAGCATCCCATAGCCAGTCAGGATTCTTAACCAAAAACCAAAACTAAAACAATCCTGGCAGCCAGTCAGCCAAGATCATAGAAATTCCCATGCAGCACAACCTGACTGGGGGCTGCAGTTAGTGCAGAATGCTGTGGCACAATTGCTGACAAGAGTGAGACCCCATCAGCACTGGTTGCCAATTTACTACCAGGCCTAGTTCAAGGTGTGCTTTCCATGTTACAGGTGCCACATAGTACTTGATCTGCTCTTATAAGAAATCAGTCCTTTGGTGTGGCAGCACTCACGCTTTGGAACTCCCTGCCTATTGACATGAGGCAGACACCTTCACTATACTCTTTTCAGCACCCGCTAAAAACATTTTTGTTTAGGCAAGCGACCATAATGAGAAAAGGAGCCCAAGATGGGTGGGAGTTTCTAAAAAAGGAAATTCTAAAAGCGCAGTGGCAAGCAATTCCAACAAGGAAAAAAGGAAAACAGCAGAAGAAACAAATGTGGCTTCACAAAAACCTTAGAGATGACCTGAAAACCAAAAAGGACACATACAGGAAGTGGAAAGAAGGCCAGGCCACAAACGAAGAGTACAGGCTGGTATCACAGAATTGCAGGGATGGCGTCAGGAAGGCTAAAGCTGAAAATGAGCTGAGGGTAGCGAGGGATGCTAAAAGCAACAAAAAACTTTCTTCAGGTACGTCCATAGTAAAAGACAAAGAAAAGAAATGTTGGCACAGCTACTCAGAAAGGATGGCAAAATGATAACAGATGAGAAAGAAAAGGCAGAAGTGCTCAATTCCTACTTTGGCTCAGTCTTCTCCCAAAAAAGGGTCTAAGACCCTGCCGGGAAACATGAAGTAGAAGGGGCAGGATTGGAGCTTGAGATTAATAGACAAACGGTCAATCACTTTGAATGAGTTCAAATTGGCCGGGCCCAATAAACTGCATCCTAGAGTATTGAAGGAACTGGCTGAAGAACTCTCAGAGCCACTGTCTATTATCTTTACAAAATCCTGGAGAACGGGTGAAGTGCCGGATGACTGGAGGAGAGCTAATGTCCCTATCTTCAAAAAGGGCAAAAAGGAAGAACCAGGGAACTACAGAGCAGTCAGCCAGAACAAATCCTGCCATACTAATTTTATTTCATTTTTTGATCGGGTAACCTCCCTTGTAGACTGTGGGAATGCTGTGGACATAATATATCTTGACTTCAGCAAAGCTTTTGATAAAGTGCCCCATGATATTCTGATTAGCAAGCTAGCTAAATGTGGGCTGGATGGAACAACTATCAGGTGGATCCACAGTTGGCTCCAGAATCGTACTCAAAGAGTGCTTATCAATGATTCCTTCTCAAACTGGGCGGAAGTAACGAGTAGGGTACCACAGGGCTCTGTCCTGGGCCCAGTGCTCTTCAACATTTTTATTGACGACTTAGATGAGGAGGTACAGAGCATGCTTATCAAATTTTCAGATGGTACAAAATTGGGGGGTACAGCTAATACCATGGAAGACAGAAACAAAATTCAAAGGGACTTTGACAGGCTGGAGCATTGGGCTGTAAACAACAGAATGAAATCCAACAGGGATAAATGCAAAGTTCTACACTTAGGGGGAAAAAACCAAATGCACAGTTATAAGATGGGGGATACTTGGCTCAGCAATACGACATGTGAGAAGGATCTTGGAATTGTCGTTGATCACAAGCTGTATATGAGCGAACAGTGCGATGTGGCTGCAAAAACGGCAAATGCTATTTTAGGCTGCATTAACAGAAGTATAGTTTCCAAATCGTGTGAAGTATTAGTTCCCCTCTATTCAGCACTAGTTAGGCCTCATCTTGAGTACTGCATCCAGTTCTGGTCTCCGCACTTCAAGAAGGATGCAGACAAACTGGAACAGGTTCAGAGGAGGGCAGCAACAATGATCAGGGGAATGAAACCAAGTGCTATGAGGACAGACTGAAAGAACTGGGCATGTTTAGCCTGGAGAAGAGAAGACTGAAGGGAGATACGATAGCACTCTTCAAGTACATGAAAGGTTGTCACACAGAGGAGGGCCGGGATCTTTTCTCAATCGTCCCAGAGTGCAGGACACGGAATAATGGGCTCAAGTTGCAGGAAGTGAGATTTCGACTGGACATCAGGAAAAACTTCCTAACTGTTAGAGCCATACGACAATGGAATCAATTACCTAGAGAGGTAGTGGGCTCTCCTACACTGGAGGCATTCAAGAGGCAGCTGAACAGCCATCTGTCGGGAATGCTTTGATTTGGATTCCTGCATTGAGCAGGCGGTTGGACTTGATGGCCTTAGAGGCCCCTTCCAACTCTACTATTCTATGATTCTAGGTGAGCCTACCCAGGCAGGTAGAAGCTATTGTATTTTTTATCTGTTTTTAACTCATTGTTGCTTTTATTATTTTCAATGTTTTACATACTGTCTTTAACTGTTTTTGCCAATAAATGTATTATTTTAATTCCTTCTGTAAACCACTTTGAGATTTTTTACAATAAAGCGGTATATAAATCTTGGAAATAAAATACAAAAATAGATTTTGGAGTCACCGTGGCCCTTGGGTCTCTTTCCACTTTTAGGAACAAAGGAATCTACCTTATACCAACTCAAGCCATTTGTTTCCATCTGGCTCAGTACTGATAACATGAGCTATCACTGGCTCTCCAGGATTCCAGGCAAGAGTCTTTTGCAGAAATTGAATTTTGGACCTTTGCATGCGAAGCATATGCCCCACCACTGAGCTACAGCACTTTCCCTGTTTAAAAAGGTATATTTAAAAATTGTTCTTTTCAGTTCACTAATGACTGCACAGCATACCTACAGCACATCCGCATCATTCATTTAAAGCACATTAAACACAAATTTGAAGCACATGAATTCCACCACAGAATCACAGGAACTGTAGTTTGTTAAGGATAGTGGGAACAATAACTGTGGGGAGGAAACAACAGTTCCCAGGATTCTTTAGGGGAAGTCATGCACTTTAAATGCGAGTTTAAATGTATTGTGTGGATCTACTTAATAAACTTTGCCTGCATGTAAATCATTTTAATTATTATTTTTAAATGGAAATGAGCTATAAAGTTTAGTGGGTTACCATGAGCTTCTCACCATCTCTCAGCCTAATCTGCCCCTCAGGATAAAAACAACGGCGGGGAACCATGACCACCACAGGAAGAAGGGCACACTTAAAATGTAGAGGAAGCTATAATGTACAGGAAGCAATAATGTACAACCATACTGTGAAATCAAATACCTGGTACACAGTATGTATATTTATATAAGCATGATTGTCAAAGATGTTTATTATTTACATGACCTGTAAAGATATCTATAGTGCAAGCCTATGATTGTTTACTCAGAAGCAAGTCCCAGTGTATTCAATGGGACTTACTCAAACAGGGAAACGTGCACAGCACTGCAGCCTCAAGTAATAAGGAACACTCACCCAACCCAAATGACATTTTAAGCTGTTTGGCAACTGTTCATACTTTTTAATGGTTATTGGATTTTAAAGGGATTTATTTCTTGTTGTGAGCTGCCTTGGTTTCCAATTGGCAATCCTACCTCACAGGATGTTGGGAAGACTCCATATATATACACACACAGGATTTGAAAAAATACATAGACCCCATATAATAGTTTACTGTCAAAACCAGTTAGTCATTGCAGAACATTTTTTAAAAAAAATTAAAATCAGTATTAGTTGCCTACATAATAAAAGCAGTGATATCTATGTAAGCCCTGCCTAATTGCTTTAAAATAGGATTGGATGGGGAGAGAAAGATTTACAACACAATCCTTTGCTGTTCACTCAAGTCTCATTAATTTACAGCACAATCTAACCATGTCTACTCAAAAGTAAGTCCCATTGAATTCAATGGGGTTTACTCCAGGTATGTGGGATTAGCAGTGCAGCTTTACTCCCAGAAAAGCAAATATTGGATTAAAGCTTCATATTGGGAAGGTTTTCAAAACATTGCCCTCTTCAACAGCCCAGGACAATTTAAACTGGTTTGACTCCTGCACACAAGAGAAAAAAAGACTTTTGGTACTGTTGAAAGGTATATGAGTAAGTATGAGTAATTGAGTATTTATGAGATTTTCAGATAAACAGGAAAAAACAGTTTTCTACCTTCAAGGCCCAGAAATCCCTTGTCAATCACAACCCTGACTCCACTAATTGGCTACAAACCTGAAAAGGTGAGGTTAGAACAGCCAGCTAAGAGATCATTTCACAGAAGTTGCGGGATGGGGGTGGCTGAACTTTTGGTTTATATCTTAGGAACCAGACCACCTAGAAACTTAATTTTTTTTAAAAAAAGAAAGTGGAGAGTCCAGAGATTAAGCTGACTCACTCAGAGACCCAGAGAGGACCCCAAAAATCCAGAGTATTGGGGCAAAAACCCAATACCTGGCAACCCTAATATGTAGAGGTTTGGGGGGTTTACTGTACCCAGGCTAAACAGATATTATTAAACATATTGCACTGCATGAGAAGTGAGGCTACCAGTTCATGCATGCCAGTAGGCCCTTTATCTCCCAAAATACTATCAAAAATAGTGAAAAACTGAAACACACCTATAGCAGTTGGAGATGGACAGCCAGGTCAAGATTTTCTGTCACAGAAGTTTAAAAATAAGCGAGGCATCCTTTCAGATACGAAGTTGACAACACTAGCTAAAATAGCTTTTCAAGTGTGTAGTTTAACAGAGCAATTCTGTGCACTTTTAAATTATTACCAGGACTTGTGTGTGTCAGATACTCCTCACCAGAACAGAGTACTGGCACCTCTTTGCTGCCCATTGCAGCCATTTTGTGCTGGCACCTACAGCACTTTTATCAAGATATGAGTACCAGCATCTCATTTTTACCAAAAAAAGCACTGCTTATTATTGATAATTCATTGGAATTTCACACTTTTACAATTATACAGTTTCCCTCATTTCCCCCTCCAACTCCACTGACCTCATAATATCCTTTTTAGCAGTTTTTTCACTTCAGCCATCCAGTCACGTGTCCCTCAGCGTAGTGGCCAAGTGTGTGCTAAATATCTATGTAAATGTAGCACAACTGCATTGCCCCATCAAGTTCAAGTTATCCATAGAGTAGAAGTAAGAGCCGCCCTGGGATCCTAGTGGGAGGAAGGGAGAGATATTAATTAATTAATTAATTAATTAATTAATTAATTAATTAATTAATTAATTAATATGCAGAAACTGCTAGTTTCACACTGTGACTCCCATTTTTCATGTTGCTGGTTGCTCAGTGAAGAACTCCAGGAAGCTGATACAGATTCAGTAGTGGTCAGCAGGACAGTGGCACTTGCTTAACCTCCCATCAGCCGCTACTATCCAGATCTTCTGGAAGTATGCATTTTTCTGTAGTTTACTGTACAGGCTAGGTGTAGAAGGCCCTGCATCCAACTGTCCATACATGGTGTGGTTCTTAAGGAGGATTGCTTTTATATACAAATATTTTTTTTAGAGAACTAGAATTTTTCTAACATTTTCTATTATAAAAATTCCCCCATTCTCTCAGCTAAAATCCTCTCATTCTCACTTTTGTGTTGTCTCCTTGAGGCTGTCTCCTCTGCCTTGTATCCATGGTGACTGGTATGCCTAGAATGCTTGGTACAGCTTGAACCCAACCCCCCCGTATGATAAGATAAATGGAACAGGACTTGTACTGAACATCCCAGCTCTCCAAGGCCTGGGACAAAATAACACTGTGATGTAGCTAGCTCATAGCTGAAATGTGCTGGTATTAGAATTACTGAGACATTACCTGATTGCCTAGAAGTTAATGTAGACAGGGTAACCACTATGTAATCACTATGTAACAGCTATGTAATACTCATGTATAACCCCCTGACTGGATATGCTAATGTCGTGTTCTAAAATGTATAAAAACCCTATGCAAGCAGTGCCACGTTGCAGAGCTCCACCAAACACCATGGGAGACTGACGGTGCACACATAACCAATAAAGGTCTACCTTTGCTGCATGCCTGTGTTTTCAGTTTCTTCAGGATCCCTGGTCCAGTGGACCCCAAAATTCCCCACCGATTCAGGATTTCCAATGTGGAGGTGGATTACATGTTTGGCTGCCTGTGTGGCCTGGAGAAACCATCTTTCCTATCTTACTGACAGCTCCCATTCAGTAGGCAGGTGCACCACAAATTAGGCCCTGTGTTGCCATCTGAGCAGAAGAAGGTAGAGAATGATCTGGCCTGTTCTTGTGGCTTTAATAGCAGCTTGAGCTGCAGAAATCAACAGGTGAAGCTTTTCAGAAGTAGAAATAAGCACAGTCACCTGCTAATAGCTGCAAATCAAATTGCTCTTAAAGGTACAGCAATGGGCCAGTATAAAGTTGGCAAACCTAATCAAGCCTAACAGCAATAACTAAGCAGAGCAGCCCTATTGTCATGAGATCCAGCTGGAAATTTTATCAGTCAAGAGGGAAAATGTTATCATGGTAAATGGTCCATTTCTTTTTAAAGCTTGCTTTCCCCATGGTGTTCTGATAGTGGATATGTGCATGTTCTGTAAGGCACTTTTCTTTCAGGAGCCTGTCATTTTACAATGTAATTTTCCCAAGTATATATTCACTTGTTTGTCTGGAAAGCCCATTGTCTAGGGACAGGTTCCACATTACTGTGCTGGCTGGTATATTTTGAATTTCTGAAACCTGGCTGAAAACTACAGGGAAAAAGTAGTTAACTTTGTCTATTTGGAAAGCTTCAGGTGCCCTCTGTTGACACAATGCCAGAACTGCAAGCAGGGTTTTGGGGGGATGTTTTCTTTTTTGTTGTTTTATTGGACTAATGAGAGCTAGTGTGGTGTAGCGGTTAAGGTACTGGACTACGACCTGGGAGACCAAGGTTTGAATCCACACACACGGCCATGAAGCTCACTGGGTGACCTTGGGCTAGTCACTGCCTCTCAGCCTCAGAGGAAGGCAATGGTAAACCCCCTCTGAATACCGCTTACCATGAAAACCCTATTCATAGGGTCACCATAAGTCGGGATTGACTTGAAGGCACTCCATTTCCTTCACTGGACTATTTCTACAAGCACAACAAATAAATCTTGCTCCTTATGATTTGAATGATGCAAATAGACTTTTTGTCAACTTGCTCTTAAAGCACCTACATATAACAGGATCCTTTGCTCATTATTTGTGTATGGTCAGACCATTTTCTACTCCTTTTACTGCCCAGCAGAATATTAGACTGTTATAGCTGTGATGAAGCAAGAAACACTCATTTTTGAAAACAGTACAACAGGATATTTCACATACACACAGAGATCTGGCTTTTTTCAATATAGAGAATAACTCCTTTAGACCTTAAGTCGTCTACCTTTATACAGTGAATTAAGAAAGGAAATGGATCTTGGGAAAACATTGAACTTGGATAAGCCAATAGGTAGAGTGGCTGCTGGCTGGCTGATCAGGCCAGGTGATAATCCTTATAAACTCCATCAGCAGCACTGTTCACACTGAGTAAGGGACAAAGATCTGGAATCTTTATATCAGACTGTGGCACCAGATTATTATTGTAGTTGCTGTTGTTAGCCACTTGATACCTGAAGGTCCCCAAGCAACATACACAATGTTAAAACAAAACAAACAGACTATAAAAACATAATAATAAACAACAGAATAATAGCAATACCACCACCCCCACAGCCACAGGAAAGTTTGGCAGCATATTAAAAACAAAAAATCATCTCAATCTATCAAATGCCTGGGAGAAAAGATGCATCTTTACCTGGCGCTGAAAAGATGTCAATGATGGTGCCATGTGGAATTCACTGGGGAGCATATTCCACAGACGGGGAACCACTACTGAAAAGGCCCTCTTCCTTGTCACCACCCTCCAAGCTTCCCTCAAAGGGGAAACCTGGAGAAGGGCCTCAGAGAAAGACCTAAGGCTCTGGGTAGGTTTATATTGGGAGAGACATTCCAGAAGATATTGGGGTCCTGATTGGATCTCTAGTGTCATCTGACTCCATAGGCTAGGAGGTTATTGGGCAAGTGGCCCAGCAGGGACTGCATGTACTTCTCTTAAACTCATCTCTTAATCCAGGGGTTCCAAAACTGTGGTCTGTGAGCTTCATTCAAGTGGTCAACGGAGAGTTTGTAAAAATACGACTAGTGGGGACTCGTGAGAGGGCCTTCTCAGTGGCTGCCCCTAGGCTTTGGAATTCCCTTCCTAGGGAGATAAGAATGACCCCCTCCTTGCAGTCCTTCCGCCGACAAGCAAAGACCTTCTTATTCCAACAAGCCTTTGGAATTGAAGGCTGTTAAGGATAGGGCATGAAGGGTGCTGCATTGCTAATGTCTATTATATTATTTTTCAACTAGTTTGAACTCTTTTAGCTATATGTGTGTATGGTTTTAATATTGGAAATAGTTTAATCTTATTCTAATGTAGACTTTGTATGTTTTTAATTATATGTATTTTTATCTGGAAGCCGCCGTGAGTTCCAGTTTTGGAAAAATGGCAGGGTATAAATAATAATAATAATAATAATAATAATACAATTCAAAATCATACAGCATCTAGCGCAGTGCATTATAATTGCTACAGCAGGCAGAAAATGTGGTCTGCCAGGACCCTCAGCAATTTTCAGGTGGTCCATGGGGAAAAAACGTTTGGGAGCCACTGTCTTAATCCATTGCATAAAGAACATTAGTTTAGAGACATGGGATCAAATACTACAACTAGAACAGTGCAAGCTACAAAATTAGTTTCATCTGTAAATTAGTCCAGCCTTATCAAAGTCATCTAACGACATGGGACTGGAGCCTGATTTGAACATTAAAACTGCGTAATTCTGTGCAGACTAGGGTTGCCAGATCTCCAGTTTTCTGCCGGAGTCTCCGGCAAAAGGGGGCCGTCTCCGGCCTCCAGCCATAGGTTCTTTTAAGACATCAATCTCCGGCTTTTGAGCATTCCCCCAGCCACGCATGCGTGATTGACATATGTGGCTGGCCACCTTCCCGCCCTTTCTCATTGAGGCGGGGACTGTGGCTGGAGAGAGAGGAGGGGAACTTGAGGCGTTGCCAGGCAGCAGCGAGTAGAGCACCTCGTTGAATCTGCTGTGGGGTAAGAAGGCCTCTCGGTCGCAGGAGCCTTGCACAGCCCTTCGTAGGCCAGAGAGGCCTTGCACAGCCCTTTGTAGCCCAGAGAGGACTTGCACAGCCCTTGGTAGCCCAGAGAGGCCTTGCACAGCCCTTGGTAGCCCAGAGAGGCCTTGCACAGCCCTTGGTAGCCCAAAGAGGCCTTGCACAGCCCTTGGTAGCCCAGAGAGGCCTTGCACAGCCCTTGGTAGCCCAGAGAGGCCTTGCACAGCCCTTGGTAGCCCAGAGAGGCCTTGCACAGCCCTTGGTAGCCCAGAGAGGCCTTGCACAGCCCTTGGTATCCCCGGCCCAACCGCTTCACCCCTCCTGCCGTGGGTGCCGCTGGGTGGCGGCGGCCGCGATGGGGCTCACCAGTCTCTGGCTGGGGGGGCCCATTGCGGCCGCTGCCACCCAGCGGCACCCACAGCATGACGGGTGAAGCAGCCGGCCATCCTTTCTGGAGCAGGGGAACTGGCTCCGGGGCTAAGAAGGAGCCGGCCCTGGCCAGCCTCCACTCCTGCTGAGGCTGGCAGGCCGCTCAGATGCCATCTCCTAGCAACCGCAACTGTAGGCAGCTGACACAGAACAGAAAAGGCACTTTGCGTATCCTCTGCACTCAAAATGTCAAGATTTGTCTCTACGTGAGCTCAATGTCTGTGCCAAAGAAATACAAATTCTGTAAATGTTGCAAATTAAATAAAACGACATATGTTTGGTTATTTAGCATACATAATTCTGCATACATAATTCTCCTTCTGTGGTCCAGGTTCTTTATTAATTAAAACATGACTAGAAGAAGAAAAAGATAGGATGGGTTCATAGATTGTAGATTGGTACATATGAAAGAAGCCACAGACCTTTTGAATGAACGTGGATCTATTCTACCCAGATTATACAGGAGGGTGTCACCCACACTACTGCTGGATGTAGGCTCAGTGGTCCAAAGCAAGGGTGGAGAACCTGTAGCCCTCCAGATAGTGCTGGACTCTAATTCCCATCTGTTCCAGCCCGTATAGCCAACTCCTGGAGGGCCACAGGTTCCCCATCCCCTGGTCCAAAGCCTGCAGCCTTTAACTTTTGATATGAGTGTTGACTTCCACATGTTAAGCTGCACATCTGTCTGCTAAGGCAGTTGTCTAAATTCCAGTATTGCATACTGCTTTTTGTGCAATGATTTTTTTTAACCATGCATGAGTAGCATGCAAAAAGCTAATTCAAACTGGGAATATGCACAGTGCTGGCATTCATAGAACAGTCTCAGCATGTGGCAGCTGCACTGCAGTAGGAAGCTGACCCTATCTCAAAACTGTGGTTGTCAAATACCAAGGGGTGCGTTTAAACAGAAAATAATGCAATTGTCCTGACAAAAAATGACCAAGAACAATCCTGGCACCAGAAAAGTAGACATATACAGGATTTCACTGTTAAAATGTTAGATCATCATCACCATCATAATCTCAACAGGAGTTTCCTTAATTGAAATGTTGTTGTTGTTATGTGCCTTCAAGTCGATTATAACTTATGGCGACCCTATGAATCAGTGACCTCCAAGAGCATCTGTCATGAGCCACCCTGTTCAGATCTTTCAAGTTCAGGTGTGTGGCTTCCTTTATGGAATCAATCCATCTCTTGTTTGGCCTTCCTCTTTTTCTATTCCCTTCTGTTTTTCGCAGCATTATTGTCTTTTCTAGTGAATCATGTCTTCTCATGATGTGTCCGAAGTATGATAACCTCCGTTTCATCATTTTAGCTTCTAGTGTTAGTTCTGGTTTAATTTGTTCTGACACCCAGTTATTTGTCTGTTTTGCCTAGAATGCCCTCCCTTGTCCTTAACATGGCTGCAACCTCAGGGAGAGGGCTGCATAACCTCAGAGAGGGGCTGAAGAACCTCAGGGAGAGGGCTGAAGAACCTCAGAGGGGGACAGAGAGAGTAATGGGCTGCATAACCTCAGAGAGAGGGGGGGCTGCTGTGGGCTGAACAATTCTCAGCGCTGATGTGCCTGTCCCTCCACCTTTATCTTGCTGTAGATAGCCGGGACGAGGTCCAGAACATCCAAGAAGCATGCACAGCAGGATCTTGGTAGGCATGACTTTATGGAATCATATGGCTTCCTTTATGGAATCAATCCATGTCTTGTTTGGCCTTCCTATTTTTCTACTCCCTGCTATTTTCCCAAGCATTATAAAATATTATTTTTATTTTGTATAATCTTTTATAAGACATTTCATCTTGATGCAATTAAAAACCATTCAATTGCTTCAGCAGGCAAAAAAGTCATTAAGTGGTCTGCCAAGACTCTCAGTAATGTTCAAGAAGTGGTGGTGATGAGTTTGCAAATCCCTGGTCTATCGCCTTGCTGTCTGGTTGTGAGCTTACAGGATGCATTTGACTGGCCAGGGTTGGATGCTGGGTTTCAAGAACATAAGGACAGCCCTGCTGGATCAGCCAAAGGCCCATTTAGTCCAGCGTCTTGTTTGCACAGTGACCACCTAGATGCCTGTGGGAAGCCCACAAGCAGGAACCCAGTGCAGCAGCGCTGTCCCCACTTGTGATTCCCAGCAAATGTTACACAGAGCCATATAGCTTGTGATATGAAGGGCCTTTACTCTGATCCAACAGGGCTCCTCCAGCAGCATTGTGGCATACTTGTGTGCAGGGCTGGATTACCCACTAGGCCCCTGCATTAGTGCCTATGAAACTCCTACAGGCCTACAAGAAAGTTTGGGTTCTACAAAATAAGTTAATTAATGCAAATTATTGTCTGATGTAGCAGTTTACTCAGCCTTGACCCAATGAACAACAAACATATGTCTTAAGTAAATGTAGATTAAAAACTCACTTTGCAGCTGTTGTTGTTAGCAAAATCAAAGATCACAATAGAGGAGCACAAGCCAAGATAGCCATGAAGCATTCTCAGTACATGATCTCTTCTCGGTTATCCCAGAGTGCAGAACATGAAATAATGGGCTCAAGTTACAGCAACGCAGGAGACCCCTGTTCTCACAGAGCTACAGTTTGCCATAGTGATTCAACAGACAGCCTCTCTTCCCAGAGATTTCTGTGATTGTAGCTCTGTTAGGGCAACAGGAGTCCTCTAACAGCTTTCAGCACCCTTTGCAAACTACACTTTCCAGGATTTGTTGAGGGAAGCCATGGCTGTTTAAAGTGGAATAATAGTGGATTAAATGTCTGGTGTGAATGTGGCCTGAGTCTTAGCAAGTGGAGGAAAGCTGAATGACGCAGAGGAAGCCAAGGTTGGTTGATTCAGTCCCTACTTCCAGATAACACCTTTCGCCGTTCTCTTAAAATTTCCTCTTCCTCTGCGGTGCCCAAGACGGCAAGAACCCTCCATGGGCCAGGAAAGACTGAGACACTTCTTTTCTGAAGGCATCAGAACTGCACCTCCCCAGGACTTCCCAGGAGGATCGTTCCGCCTGTGCTGCCTCTGGGACGAGCTCCCGTCTCAGAGGAAGCTTTTTCAGTTTTAATTCCAGTCAGAAGTTTTTTTTGACTGGAAAAAATGTTCTCCCAGGCAAGGGAGAAACGCAGAGATTATCCACAGAAAGCTTCATTTTGTTTGTTGGACTGGAATTCATTGGGATCGCCGATGAAGGAAGGCAGCCAGCAGCGTCGGATGGAGCCAGGGATTACAAACAAGCTCTAACTGATTAAGGGAGACTTTTTTTTTCAAAGAAAAATGGAAACTAACAGGCAAGCATCCTCCTGTCTATTCTTATCATTTTGTTATCATTACAGCAAAAGAGATTTGTTTAAGAATTAGCAACAAAGAAACCCTGGGTGAGTTATAACTTTCTCTTTTATACACGGAATTAAGGAGGAAGAAAATCGAAATAGCCTATCTTTGTTTTTATTGCAAAAAGCTGGCATGGAATTGAGCATTATAAAGATATAAACGGATGAGAGGTATCTGATTTGAAGAGAAAAATTTGATTTATATGACATTTGATATTATATGTCTGGGACTACTTTTTCTGGTCTACTTTTTTCTTTTTTTTTGACGAATCTGCTTATTCTTTTTGCCACTAATTATTTGGACGCTGTGAACCAAACTTGTTTTGCACTTTTGGACACATAAGAGATAAGGCAGTTCGTGCTGTCTAGAGGGTGATGTCATCAGGCTTGGAAGATTAACCCATTTGTGACTGGAATAAGAAATAAACTGTTCTTTGCTTGAGAATAGTGACTATATTGGAAATTGAAGGGGTTTTGTTCTTTTGGTTTTAAGAATGACAATCAAGAAGGTGGCTGAGACCCTGAATGTACAGGAAGGGGATCTCTCTCTAAATATGTTTCAGAAAATAATGAATGAGATTAAGCTAATGAAACAAGAGCTGGGACAGAACAGACAAGAGATGAAAATTGAACTTGGCAAAATGAGACAGGAGCTGAAAGAAATTCAGGATTCTATGAGAAAGGAGGTAGATGAGACCAGAGATATAATTGGACAAGAAAAAGAAGATGAAAGAAAAATCAAAGGGAAGGTTCAAGCCCTGGAGATTGGAATAGATTTATCAAATATGGACCTGGAAAAAGATTTGGATTTTATGGCTGTGATGGATCCTAAAGACAAATATTACTGTTTGGAATTTAGCGCTGTCCCTGAAGGCATTGGTGAAGAGATTAGAGATAAAGATATCAACGGCTCGAAAAAATTCCTGGATTGGAAGGATTTGATGGAACTTGAAACAGAGAAAGTTTACAGAATTAATTCCAGATATGTGACAATGGAAAAACTCTCAAGAGATGTGCTAGTGCATTCTGTAAAAAAGAGGAACAGAGATACAACTTTACAACATTTCAGTAATACATTCAGAATTGATGGCAAGGAAATATTTGTGATTAAGGAAATTCCTATCAGACTCTTATTATATGACTATGACAGCAAGATCATTGGGTGTGCAAAGATGGAAGATGGAAGATGGAATCAACACTGATAATGGGAGAATGGGAGAAGAGCTATTGAAATTACTGGACTTAGTAGACTTGAAGAGATGGATCAATAGACATGTCTATTTGGAGAAAAATTGATGGATATATATCTCAAGGATTGGAAACTTCTCTTTGACTTTTTGTGGAAAGAATAAAATGACATGATATTAATGAGATTTGATACTAATTAAGATAACCACTGGAGGAAGGTGATTGTATAATTTTATTAAGAGACAGGTTTGTTATATATCATAGACCTATAGCTGATCTACGACAAATCGGAAGTCAATAGTTTTTATTGTATTAGTTATTAATTTGTTATTTTTGTTTTGTTTTGTTTTTGAAAATTTGAATAAAAATTAATGATAAAAAAAAAGAACTGCACCTCCCAAGAAATGTCCCTAATGTCCTAGTAAGAGTTCTACCCACAAGTTGAAGGGTTACGCTGGCCCTTTGGTCTGTGTTGCTGTGGTTGAATTCGGGTAATAAATGTTACACTGTAGTACTGCTATGGCACCCATAACATGGAAAGCACACTTTGAACTTGGCCTGTTAGCAAATCAGCAACCAATGCAGATGTCAACGCAATACCATACCAACCACAACAAGATTCCTATGAGTAAGGCAGACAACTCAGCATCCCACAACTAGTCAGGATTCATAACCGAAAACCAAAACTAAAAAAATCCTGGCAACCTGTCAGTTAATGTAGAATGCTGCAGCACGATTTCTGACATGAGTGAGATCCTATCAGCACATGATACCTCTGCTCTGAAATCTTGTTGTGGTTGGTATGGTATTGCATTTAGGAAAGCATCACTGTCTTGTTTTTTCATTTTCTGTTTGCATTTCATGTACCTTTGACCCTCCTCCCTTACATCCATAGAAGCAACAACAGTGGTTCCATGTGGTCAGCTCAACCCCCTAAAACCCATTGATGATGTGCCTTGTTGGTTGCATGATGGTTTGTTTTTTGCCCACTAATGGTAAAAGATAATTCACATATTTGAAAGTGTGGCTGCAGTTGTTGTTCCCAAGCTGCTGCCTGTGAAGGTAGACCAAACCATGTGTGTTTTCTCTCTGTCAATTATTACTCACTGGAATTGGATTGGCTGTCAAAGTGAGTTTATAGCACCCCACAGGGTAGACAGAAAGGGTAGAGAATCTTCTTTCTCTTACTCATTTCTCAGACCTCTTTCTGAAGTGAAGGGTCAAATCTGTAAAGAAGTTTGGAGCAGCCACGTTAAAAGATAAGGCCAGGGCATTCCATGCAGGGGGTTGCCAACCCTGCATGGATATGGATGTCTTTGCAGAGGATCCCTAGTCAAGCTTTACTAACAGCACAATCCAAACTATATCTACTCAGAAGTAAGTCCTGTTGAGTTCTATGAGGCTTAGTTCCTTAATAAGCATGTTTACAGTTGCTGCCTTCAGGGGCATCCATCTGTGCTCCCATCTAACATCTCTGCAACACTAAGCTCCTTTCTTCCAATAATGGCCTGGCCTGAGGGCACGTAAACCCTTCTTGCCAGAAGCAAGTAAGATAGATTAAATGTTCCCTAAAGGCGTTGAACTGTGACCTGGCAGACCAGGATTCGAATCCCCACACACCCATGAAGCTCACTGGGTGACCTTGGGCCAGTCACTGCCTCTCAGACTCAGAGGAAGGCAATAGTAAACCACCTCTGTCTAAATACTGCTTACCATGAAGACCCTATCTGGAATCAACTTGAAGGCAGTCCATTTCCATTTTGCATCACCCTAAGCTTGTGAGAAAGAATGACCTTGTCACTTCAGATGGACCTAGGAACACCCTATTTTAGGTAAGATTTCTATTTTAATCTCCAGAGAATTTTTTTTGAATGGTATGCTCCAAGCAACTGTGGTTGATACAGTGTATCATGTTTAATGATGTCACTAGGGCCCGCCCCGTGACGTCACTAGGGCCCGCCCCCATTTTCTCAGGTTTTTGGATGGTTCCGACCTGGCAACCCTAGTGCAGACCTAGTTTAGTTGTGCTGTGTTTGGTTTCTGTTACAAACTGTTCTGGTTCCAGAGATCCCAAACCAACATGAGTGAGTTCTCAGTTGCTTCCACTTAGGTGTCAGCACTTTAAACTAGCTAGCCTACAAGCCAGCTCCTTGCATTACTAAATGGTTTTCATGCTCCTGTTCCATGGGGGAGCTACAGCAGTGCTTCCATCAAAGCCAAATCCATTCAAAGTATGTCACAGGACAAATTAGGATGGAGGCAGATATAAAATAAAAAGGAGTCACAACAAGATCTGTCTAGTTTACAATGAAACTGACAGGTGAGCTTCCAACCAAACAACCAAATATTACATCAAGACTTGCCATTTCACTCTCCTGTTCTCTTTGCTGTGGCTGACACTTTCTCTTGCTTGTTCAGGTGGAGAAAGTTAAGAACTTGCACTCTTTCCATCTCAGGTACCCAGCCTTAAGGCACTTTGTTTCTAGCTGGAAGGTTCAGGAGAGGAGGACAAGCAAGGAGAGGAGGAAGTGGTCAGGTAGGCCTGCCTTCCTAGAGCTAAAACTTCACATCTGACCAGCTTGCTATCTTGACCCACTCAACAGCATGCAACACTTTCCAATAATTATAGTCTGCTGAGGAGAAAGCTAGGGTTCCCAGGGTGGCATCTGTGGGCATCACGGCACCCTCAGACACCCCCCTTAGCACCCAACAATGCCCCTTCCCCTTGCAATTGTTTTATTTTCAATTGATCATTTTTGGCATTGGGGGAGTTGCTTGGTTGGGAGGGGGTTGCCTTTCAGGAGGAGTTATCTAAAATTTTTTTGTCTGTGTTTTGTTGGATTTACCCACTACTATGATATACCCTCCACTGCCTGCTATCCTCTCTCCCTTCTCAAAGGGACAAAAAAAGCTCTAAAACTTGGCCTTGGGCAAGTAGGACAGGATAACAGGCAGCTGAGCTCCACATGTTTCTCCTTGTATGGGAAATGATGCTCTGAGTATTTTTCCCTGCTGAGGATAATGGGACTAGGCTCCTAGCCCCATCATCCCCAACAAGAAAAAGCACTCAAGGCATCTTTTCCAGTGAGAGGACCAATGAACATTTGGCTTTGAACCTCAGTTTTGGCAACAATTTTTTACGCTACAATTTCAGTTATGATTATAATAAAAGTGTACATGCAGGGTTTTTTAATTACTTGCAAAAATAGTATGTTATACGTTTTATCTTTCAAATAATTTTTGAACAGAATTTATTTTTAAAAGTGTACATGCATTTTTGATGCCATTGTAATGTTATACTTTTCTAATTAAAAGGAGTCGGACAAGTCTCTTCCTTTAAATACAACATGGAATCTTCTGTTAGGTCCCAACTGCACTAAACATTTAAAGCACCATATACCACTTTAAATAGTCATGGCTTCCCTCAGAATTTGTTAAGGGTCTGAAAAGTGTTAGAACATCTCTGTTCTCTCACAGAGCTACAATGCCAGAGTGGTTGATCAATCCATCTTCCCAGAGAACTCTGAAAGTGTAGCTCTGTAAGAGGAATAGGGGTGTCCTAACAACTCTCAGCATCCTTTATAAAATACAGTTCCCAAGATTCTTTGGGGGAAGCAGCGTCTGGTATAATGGTGCTTTAAATGTATAGTGCACATGGGGCCTTAGTGCAGAACTTGGTGACCAGAATTTTGAGTGTTACAGCCAAGGCTCATACTATACTGATCCTTCAACTGCATTTGCTGCCTATTTTCTTTGCTTGCTTGCTTGCTTGCTTGTTTTATATCCCACCCTTCCTCCCAAAGTCTCCCAGGTGGTGCTTACCTTTAAAGCCCAAAGTGGCTTGAGAGCCAGATCTCTGGAAGAACGTCATTTCCAATACCAGCCTTCCCATGTCTTGTTAGAAAAGGGGAGGGCCTTTCCTGTGATGGTGCCCCAGTTTCAGGATGCCCACCCCAAGGATAGACATCTGGTGCCAACAATGCAATTGTTTCATTACCAGGTTAAGACTTTCCTGTTGTTCAGGCATTTTAAATGGAATTTTAGTTGGAACTGTTTTTATTCTTTAGTTTTATATTTTCAGCCTTCCCTTTAGTTTGCTCTTTTTGTTGTGTTTGCTTTAAATATGGACATGGAGATGGAAGTAGGACTAATTTCCCCAGAATGCTCAACAAGGACAAGATCATTGATCAAGATCAAGACAACAAGGACAAAAGCAGCAACTGCTGAAAGGGCAAGGAGCCATCTTGCTACTAGGCCTGAAAGACCTGCTGCTCAGGATCTCTATAGGCTACTGGGGATATATTTTTAAGGAGTTCTTTTGGGGGTCAAGATTTAATTTTAGAGGTGCACTTTTGCTGTTTTAGGGAGTATAGCTTTGTATTTTTATCATTAGACAATTATGAAGTATGTGGAGATTGCTTAATTTTATTGTATATTTATAGAGATGTTTTCATTAGTTTATTGTTTATGACCGTGGTTTCACTATATTTTGTTTTATTTTTGTAACTGTTAGAATGAATCATATAATTTTTCGATGTTGTGAGCCGCCTTGAGCATGGCTCAGCTGTGGAAAGGTGGCATACAAATAAATGATGATGATGAAATATACTGTATTTACATTCTCTGTGTATTGTTTTCACACTTTTGCAACAGCACTGTGGAATCTTCTGATGAAATGCAATTAAGTAGGGTAGTTAGAGTGTTGGACTAGGACATGGGAGACCAGGGTTCAAAGCCTCACTCAGCCATGAAGCTTACTGGGTGATCTCAGGCAAGTCACAGTCTCCCAGCCTAACCTATCTCACATAGGGTTGCCGTGAGGATAAAATGGAGAGGGAGGAGCAGGCCTGGCTGCAGCAGGCATCCAGGTGAGGCACTGGCCATTGGCCCAGGACCTTAGGGGCCCCCACAGTGCCTTCAAACACTCACTACTGTGCTGCTCCTGCTGCTACCTCCCCTACCCCCGCTGCATAGAAGAAGCAGCTTCAGTGACTAGAGACAATCAGAGGCCAAAGCTCCAGTTGCCGATGGGAGTTAGGTGCTGTCGCTTCTCCTCTCCCCATGGCTGGGTCTGCCTTCCCAGGCCTGCTGTCAGAAGCTGCTGCCTACACTTTGGGATGAGGTGTGCAAGCTGGGCACAGATGCCACTGGTCAGATGGTGCCAAAGGGAGCGACCAAAGCAGCAGCAGTGGGCCCAGTGCACACACGCTCCTCCTCATCCCAGCCATCCTTGGTTTCATGGCTGCTGCCTCTTGCTTTGGCCTGTCCTGGCACCGATGGTCAGCTGCTCATGCCCACTTTTGGTTTGGGAGGGAGGGTACCTCCCAGAGCATCAGCCAGACTGGGAGCAGCTCCATCTTGTCACCAACGCTGCCTGCTCTAAGTTGATTTCGGCACTGATGGCAAGTCTTGGTGTCTTTTCTCCAGGTCCACATGCCTCCATTCACTCCCCAGATATGCTGTCTTTACGGTATAAAGCACCATGGGCTGTCTTCAAAGAAATGAGGTTTCCTTTCTACTGAGAAAAAAAGATGATATTGCAGTCTCCCATCCCATCTCTCTTCATTGTCCCACGCAGCCACTACGGGTCGGTTTGTCAGTACTGGGGGGTTATTTTATGACAAAACTATAAAATGTGAAATAGCAAAAACATCCATAAAATCATCAACACTTTTAATGCAGCAGCAAGTTAAAATTCCTACAGATGTTTCTTTAACACAAGGATAAAGGGTTTTTTTAGGGTTGCCGGGTTCATGACCTCAGACTGATCCTGTATCTGTAGGAGAAGAGAAAGTCAGCCAAGTGCAGGGGTTCTTGCAACACTGTAATGGGAAAAAAACACAAGGTGGAATTCTCCCTTCCCCCTGCACAACTTTTAAAGATACAGAAGACCTCTTGGTTGCCAGGCCCGGCCTCCAAGAGGTCTTCTGTATCTTTAAAAGTTGTGCAGGGGAGAGGGAGAATTCCACCTTGTGGTTTTTCCCATTACAGTAATAATCTAATAGTCTTGAAGGTTCTGCAAGGAACTTTTTTTCTTTGCTGCAGCACATAGAAATGAGACTAACATTTCTAACTGTAGAAGAGGGGTAAAATTTATTCTGGTGGTTTACTTTTGATATGCGCATTTTCTGTAAGTGATCTCTCTCTTAAATTCTATCTCTAACAGTGCAATCCTGTATACGTGCCTGCTCAGAAGTAAGCCCCAATGAGTACATTGGGACTTACTGCCAGGTAAGTGTGTACTTCATTCATTCATTCATTTATTACATTGCAGATTAAGTTACCTCTAAGTTAAACTGTGGAGAGAAAAAAAATTAAAAGTCAACTGAGGAAATACTAAGGTTTGTGTTTTTCTTTGACTGTAAGGGGTTGCCATATTGGTAAAAAAATTCCTTTAAAGGAGAGGAAGGGGTGTGGTTTGAGGAGGAAAGTGGGCAAGGGGCCCACTGATAACCTGTGGCCAAGGGCCCCCAGAAGCCTGGAGCCGACCCCAGGGGAAAAAATATATACCACTTTGAGATCCTTGGAAGAAAGGTGTGATATAAATGTAATAATAAATACCAAAATGTATTGTTCGTTATTTATATTCCACTGAATCACCAAGGTGGTGGTTGGTAGCTTCTAAGTGGAAGGAAATACATACACATTGTTCCTGAATGAACTCGTTAACTATAAGTGGATTACCCAAATCTCTCTGTCTACCACAGCACTTTTTCACTCCTTCCAACTCTACACCTCCAAATGCCTGATTAATATTGCCACTGAGATTTTTTTTGCTTTGCTGTCTCAAACTCAGTATATCCTAGAGTGAATTTCTTGTCTTCCTCCCAAGCCGTCCTTGCCTTATATTCTCTCCATATTCAGTGACAACTTCAGCATCTTCTCAGGCACAAAGCCTTGGCTTTAGCTTGGACTCTTTCTCTTCTTTGTTCCCCATATTCACACTTTTGCCAAGTCATGTCACTTCCCCCTGTACAACACTGCAGAAATACCCCAGGGTGAAAAACCTGTCTTCGCACTCAGATTATATACAACACACGAACAGACGGTGGGGCAGGGCAGCACCACAGAGCTGGCCTCCTGGCAACAACATCACTGCCAATTACTGGGATGATCCAAGGGAGCAGAGAAGTCCTGAGGTTCGGGTGGGGCAAGAGCACCTGCAGAGCTAATGCAGCATTCCTCCCTGCACACCCATGCTGCCCCAACCTCACTGCCACCTGCCCTGCCCAATCCCATTAAGCAGAAGTGACACTGCTGCTGGGAGGCTGGCTGTCTAATATCAGGTCCAATGGGGGAGGGGAATCCAAATAGAGATCATAGCTGATGAAAGAAGGGGGGAAAGGGTGGAAAACCATCACCACCACCTTCCATCCTGCCAGTGCAAACCCAGCAGGGTTTTGGACTTGGTCAGTGGTGGCTGGTCCTTTAGGGCCAATTTTATTCATTTATTTATTTATTGAATTTATATACCGCCCTTCATCAAGAGACCCCATGGTGTTTTACAGCATAGAACATAACAGACTATATATCAATACATAACATAATACAGTATAAAAAATTAAAGCAATTATAATAATAAGAAACACATAAACAAAGTCTCACAATGTGAGTTATTACCTACTTATCAGAGGTACAACTGTAAAATGTAAAACAAACATAACAGCAACAACTTCAGAAGTAAACAAGGGAGGGGAAATCATAAGGGTATGAAAAATACAAAACAATGTACAAGGACACAGTATACTCTCTTTACAAAAGGAGCTCTTAATTCCCCTCTCCTGCCCTCACAGAAAATGATGTTTCCTCCAGACTCTCACCTGGGAGCTTCCCTTTCTTCTCCCAGTCTCTCACCCTGGGAGATCTCCACTTCTCTGCCTCTCACACAGGGTCCTTCCTCCCTCTATCTGCCACTTTCATGTGGGCGAAGTCCTTGGCCCCCAATGGCCTCTCAAAAGGGAAGAACCCCCCAGGGGTAATCCCCTGGGGGGTCTCCCCTTCTGGTGGCCCTCACCAGCCTGAAGTCTGTCCTTAGCCAGCCCCCATCTGCTTGCCTTGTTATGTGCAATCAGTCCAGGCACTGCCTGTCCACTTTCTCTTTAGTTAGAATACAGCAGAGGAGGGTTTGTTGGCTCCACATGTCATTGGCTCTTTACTCTTCCCCTGGCTCCACCTATTGTTGGCTTTCCAGCTTTCTGCCCCGGAAGTCCCAAAGGGTGGTTCCTCTGCCCTGGATTATCCTTTCCTTGCTCCCTTTGGATTGCTCTCCCCAAATTTTAATTAAAAGAAGAAGAAGCACATTCCATACAATAAGTATTCTGTTGATTTAGATTACAGCGGGGTTAAAAAAAAGGGGGGGGGATAATTCACCCTATTCTAAGAGTATGGAAGAGAGGAAACCATACTTTGCTGTAATACACAAGTATCCTCATCCTAATCAATACAGTTGCACCTGTACTTGCCTTAAGTCATGTTGACCAACAATCCACAATCAGAAGTTTCTTATCTCATCCCTTAGGTGTGAAGGGCTAGGGAGCCAGAGGCTCATGCCTGCTCGCATTCATAACAACCAGAGCTTTCTGTTATGTCTGAGTCGAGCCAGCATTGCTCTTGGAAGGTTTGCACGGGGAAGGGCTGTAGCTGTATAGTAGAGCATCCGCTCAGCATGCCCATGGTTCAATCCCTGACATCTCCAGGTAGGGCAGACTCTGGCCTGACATCCTGGAGAGCTGCTACTGGTCAGTAGAGACAATAGTAAGCTAGATGGACCAGTGGTCTGAATATAAGGCAGCCTCCTATGTCCCTATGTTATTCTGCCCCACCTCCCCAACCCTTTGTGACAGGACAGAGTGCAAAATAATAATTTAGACAAAGGATTGTTGCATTTTTCCTGTCCCAGCTTACTATTCGATTTACTTCACAATTTTATGTGCAATAATTAGTCGACATGCAGTAGTTTGCAAGACTGCAGGAATATATAGGGCTACATGGAACCTTCTGGGTTGTAGCACCTGCTTTTGTCTCTGAACCAACATGGAAGTAGTGCTATGTTTCTATATTTTTTTAAAAAAAATGCTAGTGCTCCTTTAGAGTCATACCTGATAAATTTGGCGGCAGCTCTTCATTTCCTACCCTCTGTTCAAATCATCTCATAATTACTCTGGCATTGAGATCTGGCAACTTGGCTGGCTCTGAGATATATCAGATGTTTTTCACATGGTTGCCGAACCTCAGACAAATTTTGCATTGTTTTCTTGTGTCAGTTTTATCGTGGAGCATCATGCGACCATCTGGGAAGAAAAACAACATGGTGCTGGAGCAGCTGGTGAACGGGGACGGCCACATAAACATTGGCAGTCACCCTGTCATTAGGTGAGATAAGGAGGACAAGCTGAAGCCAAAAAAGGGAAAGAAAAAAGACAGTCCCACACAACGCCCTCTGTTCCCTGCTTTCCCTTATCTCAGCTTGAAAACACAGCTATCAATCATGCTGGAGAAGGGAAACCTCGCTATCAGGTGTTGAACATGATTCCCTAAAGCATAAGGGAGAGCATATTGGGAAAGGACTGTAGTTTTGTGGTAGAGCATCTGAATTTGCATGCAGAAGGTCCCAGGTTTAATCCCCTGCATCTCTGGGTAGGGCTGGGACAGATCCCTGCCCATAAATCCCGAAGAGCTGCTGCCAGTCGGTGTAGGCAGTACTGAGCTAGATAAGACTAATGGTCTGATTCAATATAAGACAGCTTCCACGGATCTCAAGAGCGCATGCATGGGGCTTAGGGGCACAGTCTCACCTCCCCACTGACCAGACCTAGCTCTGCTTAACTTACTAGGGTTGGTATGCCTACAGACCATGCCCTGAGAACATCCTAGACAGACACACATCACACATCTTGCAGTCCGACAATAAGGATAGTTTGCAATGCTACATAGGTTAACACCATACAGTAGAATAATTCTATCTAGGAATATTATTATCATTATCATTATTTTCATTTATGAATCACTTCCCATGAGGCATCCCAAAGCAATTTACAATATTACATAAATAAAACAGTTACATATATAAAAAGAGTTAAAACGATTGCATAAGGGACAATAAAAACAACTTCAGCAGCTGGGACTTCCAGGAGGCTGGTGAAGACGATTTGCCACCTTTGCCCTCCCCAGCATTTCCCCTTTTGCTGCTGCCAGCCTTCTCTGCAGGTGAGAGGCAGGAGACATCTAGCATGATGAGAAAGACTCCTCCACTCTGACCTGTATTTAAGTCAGGCTGCTGAAGATCCCTGGAGCAGGGGTGTAGTCATCCAGGGTCTTACTTTTTTGGGAGCAGGGTCCCAGCAAGTTCCCTATGTCTCCAGCATCCTATGAGCCAATCAGGATGAAATGGGCATGTGTTAGTCACTAAGAAGAATCTTCTAACAAGATTCCTTGTCCTTTCCTGCTGTTTGGAGCCAATCAGAGTGAAAGGAGCTGAGTCAGCCACTGAGAAGTCTCTTCTCAGTAGCTAACACTCTCCCCTTTGATGCTTATTGACTGCTAGGGATGTCTGTTGTTGTGGGAGAAGGCATTAACAAGGATCTCATTCTCAAAGCAGCAAAAAAGGGGTGGCTGTGACTATCATGAAGAGATCCTTATTTATCCTATTTGAATTTATTGATAGCTTTTGTAAACTGACTTCTCCCTGCCTCCTTACACCCCCAAACTGCTTTGTATTTTGATAACAAGTGAACGTTGTGAACTGCTTTGGGCACAGCTCAGTGTGGAAAGGCAACATATAAATCAATGCACTCACTATATAAAGACAATTTAAAAAACAATTATAAATATAAAAACCATTTAAAACAACAGCATACACAGAACATCGATTCAAATCCAAGACAGATACCAAGTGGGATAAAGAATTTAGAAGGCTTGTTGAAAGAGGAACATCTTTAACAGGCGCCAAAAAATCAAAACTTTCTTCCAAGTAAATAGCCTTAAGATTCAAGTATTAAATGTGTAGGCACAAGTAATTAAAGGACATCAAGGCACATTAAACAAATTAAATTAAAACTATAATCTATTGGCATTTAGGAAACAATTTTCCAAAGGAATAAAAAATGAGAGTCCTTTGGCAAATTAAGGACTAACAAATTTATTGCAGCATACTGAACTGATCTCAAGCATCTGAAAAAGGGTCATATTCTACTCCATCAAATAATTTCTTAGACTTTTAGAGGGGACACAAGACACTTTCTTTTATGTAGGGGGGAAATCTTGTATCCTAAATCTCCCTTACCCTGTGAAACTTATATTGTAGCCACAAGATGGCACTGCATCCTAAGGATTACAGGACTGTGTGTTAGGCAGCTGATGTGTCTTATTCAAGGTATACAAGCTTCATTTCTGTACAAAGTCTTCCAAAAATATTGTGGTTTTCACTGCAGTAGTCATGATTTTGTGCCAAAGTGTATTTCTTGTAGAAATGAATGAAAAGTTTAGAGGTTAAATCTAGACTTAATAATGATTTTTTGATTGATTTCAATGGGCTTACTCGAATTTAAGTGACTAATTTAAACTCCATTGATTTCAGTGAGTATAGTCTAAACATGACTAATGAAGTTCCGCTAGGGAACATGACTAAAGAACTAAACAGTTCTGCTAGCACAAGGACTTTCAGCTGCACAATGGAACTTCCCACACAGTCCCCTCCCCGCACCCCCCCATGTAATCTTTAAATCTGCTCCAAGAGTTTTCCCAACCCTCCAGAGCAAATTTACGGGATGCGCAATGAGACAATATAGATTTCTAATCACAGACAAAGGTTTTAATTTTTAAAAAACAATTACTTGTATACTTATTTTGAATGGCCATTTCTTTTGAAACGTGTTTCTAATTTCTTATGGTGTAATTGCTCTTTGTATTTCTACCTATGGATTGAATATTTTTAGATTAGATATTGTGATATATTTAATTTTATTTATTAGGATATTTAATTTTATTTATTAGAATATTATATAAATAAATATAAAAACCGTTTAAAACAACAGCACATGCAGAACATTGATTCCAATCCAAGACAGATACCAAGTGGGATAAAGATTTTAGAAGGCTTTTTGAAAGAGGAACATCTTTAACAGGCACCGAAAAATCAAAACAAAAGTAAATAGCCTTGAGATTCAAGTATTAAATGTATAGGCACAAGTAATTAAAGGACAGCAAGGCACATTATATATATATATATATGAAAAAATAGAAATAGACTGCCTTCAAGTCAATTCCAACTTATGGTGACTCTACGAATAGGGTTTTCATGGTAAGCAGTATTCAGAGGGGGTTTACCATTGCCTTCCTCTGAGGCTGAGAGGCAGTGACTGGCCCAAGGTCACCCAGTGAGCTTCATGGCTGTGTGCGGATTTGAACCTTGGTCTCCCAGGTTGTAGTCCAGTACCTTAACCGCTACACCACACTGGCTCTCTTATATATATATATATATATATATATATAATATTTTTAAATTTCTTTCAAAATTCAAGTTTTTAATGTAATAAACCGAAGATGACTGCTACTTTAGCTGTGTCCCACCTAGATATGCAGCTTTTATTCCTCTTATCTCTCAGCTACCCATTTTTTTTCAATCTTCAGGTCTTCACATTTTCAGATCAATTTGCAATTTTTAAAAAAAGTTCTCATGAAAATTCATTGGCATCTTAGTGCAAATTTCTCCTCATACACACATTTTTGCAAGGTAATTTCCCCTAATATAATACATTTTTGCATGTTCTTTTCACTAACATATGCATTTATATGTGCACTTTCCCCCTAGTATATGCATTTTTGTGCACATTACTTGACTGGAGAACTGCATTGCAAAATTCATTTAAGTGCAATTTTCAAAGGATGGCTGGGTTTCAGTTTGTGTATTGATTCAGAAAGTGAGAATTAGGTAAGTTCACCTTGAAAAGAAAACTTAATCAAATTTCTCCTCCATCCCTAGTCCCACCTGAGAACATGAGTTAGGTTTTGAACATTCCTGGGGGTTTCCAGAAATGTGCAAAGTCACTTCCACATTCTCTTTCCTCCGGCATAGTATCCGAAGCAGCAATTCATGCATCTTCTTCCCCAAAGTGAGATGCATAAATCACACATGTATCTTGGACTCATGCATCCTTCTGTGGCGGAGATGTATTAGTCATGACTCCAGCTGCTACACTGGAAGCACAAAAAGAGGATGTGAGAGCTGCTCTGAGCATTTCTCTATATTTGTCATCCACCCTCTGCCACACGCTTCATTCCCAACAGTGGCATCCTTATGCTATAAGACACTACTTCCTTTTCAAGAGATATGAATGCATGCATATGTGAGCTAACCTCCAGCATGGACATCTTTATCTTCCGCTGCATGAAACTGCAATAGGTAAAAGATTATATATAATTGCCACTTCTGCAAGTGGTAGGAAGTTCTAGGGGAGGGTTCTCTAAAGCAGGGCTGGGGAACCAATTTTAGTATGAGGGCTGCATAACCTCATGAGCAACCTTCTGGGGACCATGTGCCAGTGATGGTTGGGAGCACAGGTAAAAGGGGGGGAAGCTAGAGGCAAAAGTGGACCGAACAGTAGGTTACATTACAGCCACGCAAAACCCAGAAGTTTCTATATCTTCTCATACGCATACATCTCTCCATTCTCCATACAGGCAAACAAGCAGCATTATCAAAGTTCAAAGACACATTTAAGCCAGGCCAAAGCACTCGAGGAGTGTGTGGAGCAGGGCCAGAGTGACGTGTGGCCTGGGGAGAATCCCAAGGGCTGGCTGGAGAGACATGGGAGTGCCACGTTTGTCCTCCAGGCCTGAGGTTTCCCACCCTTGTTCTAAAGAGACTGTGTCTTTGTAAGGAGGGATAGCATTGGGTACTTAATATTTTGTAATATCTGTTTGTTGATATATTAGAAAAGGATTTGGGGAGCAAACAGACTTCTCTAAACAGGCAGCACAACTTCTGATCCTGCCTCAGGTTCCATTAGAGCAGCTGCATGGGCACCTAAAAGCCCCTTATCTGAAGACTTTTTCATTTAGCTAGCTGACCTTCCAACTCTCTATCACTTTCTGCACAAATTCAGAACTGCCACAAAAAGGGGTCGTTTGCTTGTTCCACTAGTCATTAGAAACCTGAAGCCATTTTATGTACCCTCAGGTTCCAGGTTAGAGAAAACTGTAGCAATAAACCTATTCACAATAATCAAGGTAACCACATAACAATCGCTATCTTCAAGCATTCTAAATGTGTGTTAAGTAAACACGCAAGGTGGGCAGCGGAGATTAGTGCACTTACCCTGACACACATACACCTCAGTGAGTTGGAGGGCAGCCCTCTGGAACAATACGTCTTCTGTAGTCATGAAAGCTCTCTACACATTTTTAGAACTGTGGAAACTCAGCGTTCTAAAACATGTGGGTGGCCTCCATAAGTACAGAAGGATTCCCTCTTCAGGTGGTTGCCCTCCAACTCATGTAGAGCAGTTAGAATAATGACAGGGCCAGAGCTTGGAGACTGTTCCCCACTGCCCCCCTTGAATGTTTACTTAACTCACATTCAGAATGCCTGAAGAAGGCTATTATTAAGCTATTTCCCAAAAGCAGCTGGGCTACTAAGTTGCGTGTCATCATTGGAGAATAGACTTTTGCATTGTCCATAATACATTTTTGAGCATCACCCTATAATTGTGAACTTTCATCAGTCTGAGGGTCACATTCCTTTGTGGACCACTTGGGGGAGGGGTCAGGCTAATAGTGGGGCCAGAGGCAAAAGTGGAAGGAGCAATGAATGTGTCTCTTATCTTTGTATAGTAGGCTATATTCCAGCCACACACAAATCAGAGGTCTATACACACACATATGCAGACCCCTTTAACCAAGGAAACAACAGGCATTTTCAAACACACCTTTAATCTAGGCCAAAGTACTCAAGAAGGGCACAGAGCAACACACTGGTAAATGGTGTGGCCTGTGGAGACATGGTAGCCTAGAGAGAGTCCTGAGGGCCAAATTGAGAGGCCTGGCCTGAGGGTGCCCACCTCTGCCCTACAAGTATGGGTCCACATATCCTCTAAAAGTAACATAGTAATTGTTTTATTCATGCCCATTAATCATCACCCTGCATTCCAGCTGGATGAAGGATGGTCTAGAAATATTTTAAGTAAATAAATAATCAGAGAAAACCACCTGCAGAAAACAAGTAAGACAAAGTCTTCACATAAGCTACTGCTCCAGGAAGGATGTTTCATCAGGGCCCTCTACATCTCTTAGTTTGATGTGCCATTGCGCAGTGTGCAGGTTAGGGAAACCTCAAAGAAAACCACATGAATGCAAACTCCAAATCTGTAGCTCTTTCTCTCCAAGATTTTATAGAGGAATAGCAGCAGAATGTTATCTGTCTGCATGAATCTGTTCAATTAAAATTACCATCTGTCATCTTAATGTCATGTTACCCAATTAAAACACTGTTACTGGATTGCAATCCTTGGAATAGATAATTGGCCAGATTGTCCATACTTCCACAAAGTCTCTGGTTCCTGCTTCTTTGCCTCTGCACCTGTTAACGCAGGCACAGTTAAGAAACTGCATGTTTTTAATTTGTTAACTGTGTTGCCAATAAGCTACACTTGCACTCAACAAACATCTCTGTATTTTAATCCATGAGCAAATTTTTTTATCAGCAAATGTTTTCTGCCTCCTATGGTGCTCTGAAAAAGCAAGGTATGGAAAATGTATGCATATGGTACAAGGCCAGTAAGAGTACCACATCACATATAAACAAACAATCAGATATGTGTCACAAAAGATACAATGCAGCACTCTGTGTGGACCATTTCCATTTCTATCTGAGCCAGAATAGAAACAATCTCTGTAGAAGAATTCCTAATTTTGTTTTCACTTTTCTTCCATAAAATGAAAGACATAACCCCTATTTACACTATAAAACGTATGTCATGGCTCCCCCCCAAAATCCTTGGAATTATAGTGGAGGTTCTGAGAATTCTCTGTTAAAGACACCTAGACCTCCCACACACATACGTCACAGAATACTCTGAGAAGAGGGACTCCTGATTGGCCCTGGACATTTTGCTGCCTGGGGCAAAGCAGCAAATGGCGCCTCATCGCCCCACCACCATCACCATACAAAAAAGTGACGGTATATGGCAGGGGTAACTAATATGGTGCCCTCCAGATAATACTGAATGATCCTCAGAGACTTATGGAATCAGATGGATTCTGGAATGCTCTTGGGGATTTTCTGGCCAACATATCTGGCACTCTCACTGAGGTTCTTGTCACACTGTGGAATGGTGAGATGTGCAGAGGCATCAACATGATCACTCCTGAGTGCTCTTGCCATCACTGTGGAATACAGGAGTCACCTTGTTGCTCTGGTGAACTGCATGCAATGAAAACAGGAGGGTTGGCGGTAGGAGCACAGATGGCATAAATCTCAGTCCAAACCTGACACAGGTGAGATTTCATTATTGCGCAGAGCTTTTCTGAGTTATGAATGTGCTTTTGTTTTTGGCCAAGAGAATGTTGCTTAGATTTGAACAGAGTTGGATGCCACTGTTAGAACAAGTCCAGTGGAGGTATCCAGAGCACTGTATGATTCATCTGTACTGGATCAGTTTAATTATTGCAGCCTGCGGATGCGGACAAGCTGCTTGAAAAACTATGGCTGACCACATGCCCCCCTTGACTTTTGCCTATCTTGACTTCTTAGAGTAGCCATGGAAGGTTGACTGGGTGAGTGCTGGGAGTGGAGGAAGGGGAAGTACATCTGCCTTGAAGGATTTGGTTCCCCCCTTAAGAAGACCTCCCTGGACCCAGAAGTGTTAAACAACTATCATCCAGTAGCAAATATCCCATTGTGGGGCAAGTTGCTTGAGAAGGTAGTGACAGTCTAGCTTCAGGCATGTTTGGAGGAAACTGATTATTTGGATCGATTCCAGTTTTGCTTCAGGCTGGATCATGGCACTCAAACAACTTTGGTCACCCTGGTTGATAACATTTGTCAGGAGAGAGATGGGAGAGTGTGACACTGCTTGTTCTCTTTGATCTCTCAGCAGCTTTCACTGTTGACTACCACGGTATCCTTCTGGAGTCTCAGGGAAGTGGGGGTTGGAGACACTGTGCTCCAGTGGTTCTGCTCATACCTCCAGAGCTGCTCCCAAAATATAGCTATGGGAGGCCACTGTTCAGTGCCATGGAAATTGTCCCGTGGTGTCCCACAGGATTCCATCTTGTCCCTCATGCTATTAAACATCTACATGAAGCCACTGGGAGCTGTCATAAGGAGATGTGGAGTGAGGTGTCACCAATATACAGATGATACCCAGTTCTATCTCTTTGTTCTGTCTGAGTCAGGAGAGGAAGTTGAGGTGTTAGAGCTGTGATTGTGAAGGTAGTGATGTGCCGGATGTGCGCCAATAAACTGAAGCTGAATCCTAAAAAGACAGAGGTGTTATGTATCCTGAGTTCTCAAGTCTGGGAGATGGGGAGATGGCTTGTTGTGGACAGAGTTGCACTCCCCCATAAGGAGTAGGTCCATAGGTATTGATGCAGCCTCCATATTGCTGCCCTGCTTAGCATGCAGCTGCGCTAGGGGATCCGAGGATATGGCTTTTTTCATTTGTGTTACCCCAGGTCAACCATCTGACATAAGTCAACAGTACAACAGCACAGGAAGCACAAGTAACAATATCAGGAGGTTGGACTAGAAGAAGAGTAGAGAAGGAAGAGAGCTAAGTGGAGGGTGGGCAACCAGTTATTTACAAGGCAAGCGCAAATCTGCTCAGATCATTGAAGAATATCCACAAGAGTGTTATGCACTGTGACACAGTTAATATATTGCTTACGGCAGCTTTATAAAGAATTAAGCTATCTTCTGTTTCTTATTTAAAGGGCCTTATAATCTCTAGTGAACAATGTCTGAGGTTCTTATTCTCAAGGGGGGGGGATGAAAGCAGTCAGCCAAAACCAGTATGTGTGTATGTGTGTGTTTTCATGTACTGGGAACAGCTTGCAGGAAGGGTTATATTGTTCTCCCTTTTGAAGGCTAAACTTAGAAAAAGTTGGTGCATCTTAATATGGTTAAAATAAAAACAATAAACATCAACAAAAAAGGAATCTTCCTTTTAATGCCATTCAGCTGCTGAGGAGGCATTTAGAGATGCTGCTGATAACAGTTGCAATCCCACAAACCCACCTTTATTTCTATTTATAGAACTACTCCTGGAAATGAATTTCTTTCAGCTTTAATAGGGCTCTACTCGTAATTACATCTTGTGACAGGGTTGCCACCCAGTCAGCCTTCCATTGATTTGACTGGGGATTTTTTGCTGCTAGGTAATTTGAATTTTGCAAGCATTTGAATAAATTAGCATATTCAAATGGCCTTTGGTTAGGAAGCTTTTTCCACCAGAAGGAATTGCACACATGGGGAAGCTTCACTGTTCTTCTGGAATGAAAGGCCTTCTTTACAGCAAAGTGCATTAGGCCCTCCTACATTTGTGACAACCCTCAGTGAGGAGTTTGGGCTTTGTATGGTGATGCAACTGGCCAACAATTTTCAGCATAATACTGTACTGTTCCAAAGTGAACTTTTTCAAAACGTACCTTTTAGGATTTTTGCCACAAATCCACAAAGCATGGGCTACACCACAACAGTTTCATGAGATTTTTCAAAGAAATGCCTACCATTATTTAAACAGGAATCTGAGATTTATAACTACTAATATCAGGCATTTGGAACTTCATGCATTATAAGGCATGTGGCAAAACTGTGAGAGCTGACAACATTACAATAGACTTGAGAGCACTATCCCTCTGACAGTGATATGAGAGATATTTGGGCAAATTACATTCCCATCTATTTTGAATTGTATCAATCCCCATCTCTTTTGAGTCTTATCAGTTTGGACATTTTCATTTGAACCAAAAAAACATTATTTTTATTGGGGTTGGGGGGGGGGATAAAGAGAGGCAAGTTCTCCCAAGCTCACCTTGCATTGATTCAGAAATAATCTGAGTTCTTTCAGAAGAACTCAGACTGCTTTTTCTGAGCCAATCCAAACCTTGGAAAAATTGCCATTCTCCCATTCATGCCAGCCCTTAAAAGAGGAAATGAAAGACATCTCTGGAAATCTCCATTAATATCTCTGGAAAGCAGCAGCACTTGGGGAGGAAGGGTTGTCCCTCCCTTCTTTGTCTTCCAACTGTGCTAATACTGAATTTAAACTATAAGGGCAAAAATGGCAAGTAGTAGGCTTTGAAATGTACAAAAGAGCTTTTGAAGCCACTTAGGCAAAGGACTGGAAAATTAGCCAATCATAGAAAAAGAGCAAATAAGGTTCTTAAATCTGACACAAATGTAGGATGCAAACACAGGATGACGGTGACGTCACCTTGTCTACATTAGAAAAAATACACATCTGACTAGTGACTGTCTTTATGAGTGGGACCCTGACTGTCTTTGTGAGTGGGACCCCTTCATAGGAAAGTTAAATACTCTAAAAGTTAAACGGGGTGCTTAAGATTGGGAGCAGGAAGCTTTTAAATGTTTACAAAAGAGGAGTTGGTTCAGTTTATCAATTTTTAGAAATCCTGCAAATTTTCCTCACAGGCAGTGTACGCGATGCCCCTAGGGTTGTGATCAAATTCTAACAATAAACAGAATTCTGTGGCAGATTTCTGGTTGGGCCACAGTGAGCTAGGCCTTGGACTTGCCAGATTTCTGCAACAGGTTTTATTCAGTGGTCCCGCCAGTGTGTCCACACAGCCCCAACTTCACTGCCACGCTGCCCTCTCCATCCAGGTGAATAAATAAATAAAATAAATCTTAATTTATTACCCACCCTTCACCCCAAAGTCCAAGAGAGGGCCACAACAGTTCAAAATGCATCATCAAAAACAATTAAAAACAAACTTAAAATCACAACATCACACACACAAAAATAGGGTCAGTCCTAAAGTATACATCTCAGGTGTCAAAGGCAACAGTAAAGAGGTGCACCTTTACACTGCAGCAGTGCTAATAAAATTAGACTGACTAATCTTTGATTTCTTAGAAGTGGGAAGCAGCCATTTTTTCTTTATCCCAGAATCCTAGGTGTGTAACCTGCTATCTCTAGCAGCACATGGGAGGGACTTATGTAGCCTACAATCTCCATCTTGGAACTGAATCTACAAGCAACACCATCATTTTTGTCCTGTTTTGTTTTGTTTCCTTGTGTCCCTCACCCCCCCACTCTGTGTAAAGACTTCCCTGGTGAAGAGTTTTGGAGAACTCAAACGTTTGCCACACTTTTCTGACATGTTCATTGGTCCCAACTTTGGATTTTGGAGGCTAATCCTAGTACGATTTTTCTAAGAGATTTTCAGTGGTGGTATGGCTGAGATCTCCACCATAGTACTTTGCTTGTGCACTCCCTGGGGCATTTGGTTGGAACACAATGCTGGTCAACCAGAGGCATCTTGGTCTGATCCAGTTAGGATATTATATTCTCAGGAGATGTCATTTGAGGTTCAAGCACTTTGCACTAGAGCCCTAAGATTTGTGACCTGTTCTGTTGAGTGTCGTGTTGTACCTCTAATACAAATATCCCTATCGAAGCATTTAGAGACATGCTCACCTACCTCAGTAGTGGTTACACTGGAGCATGGGGAAAGTCATCTTGTGATGTGGCTGCAAGCATTTGTAACTGAGGCTATCCTATCGCTTATATCATGCACATTTTAAAGTGTTTTCTATTGATATGGCAAATTTAATGTTAGTATCCTGTTACCAAAAGCTACATATGATATTACTCTAAAATAGTAACAGATCAGCTGCCAATTAAGTTGCCTGGTTTTATGTCTGCAGCCTTTGACAAAGTAAAGTTCCCAAGCTAACAGCTTAAGTACAGGAGATCACTGCCAGATTTTGTTCATAGGCGCCAGCCTATAAGAAGAATTAAAACACCACAAATTAAGAGAAAGTTTGGTAAGATTTAATTGTAAACACGATTCCAATAGTCATTTCCCATCCATCAGCTATGAAGTTAATTTGCTGAAAAAGCTTTCCCCCAAATCAAGGAGTAGTATTGTGCCAAAATGGGCAAGTATCTTCAAAGTCACATATGTATAAAAACCACTGAGGGACTTTCCAGATGAAAGTCCCACCCTTTCCCATGGGGTAAATGCTGTTGGCTGTCTCCTATTTACCGGCACTAGCCAAATCCAGCAAAAGCTCTATTCCCACAGAATTTTTAAAAACAAGAAAAACATATTGTTGGAGTCATATACTTGACTTGTAGTCAGGGTGAGCACACAGCATTTTTAAAGTGTTGGTGGGGGAACAGTGTGAAAAAAGTTGACACTGAGGGTTCAGCACAATGGGGACAATTGCTTTTGTTTGTACAGGAACGACTGCAAAGGCAGCCCCCCACATATAACACATTGTAGTAATCTAGCCTAGAGGTTAACAGAACATAGACGACAGGCTGTCCCTGTCCAAATAGAGTCCAGCTGGGCCACCACTCAAAGCTGATGGAAGGTACCCCATGCCACTGAGTCCAGTTGAGCCTCAAGTGACAGTAATGGATCCAGTAGGGCTCCCAAACTATGCACCTGCTCTTTCAGAGGTGTAACCCCACTCAGAGGAGGCCAAATCCCATGCATTTGGTCTAGGGAACCACTCACTGACAGTGCTTCAGTCTTCTGGATTAAACCTCCATCTATTGCCTCTCATCCAATCCATTACCCAGGCAAGACTTTGGTCTAGCACATCCACTCTCATGCCGGAGAAACAGAGCTGAGTGTTGCTGTTGCTGACAATGCACGCCAAAACTCTGGATTTCCATCAAAAGTAGAAATTTAATGTATATTTTAGGTAGGTAGGAAAGATGGGATGTTTGCATGTGAAAACAAAATGTTTAAACTGCCATAACTCAGCCATTCTCCATCAAATGTTTCTGGAATTTGGCCAGATTATATTGTTTGCAGGTGGATTCTTCATACCAAATTTCAGAGCGATCAGCTGAGATTTCTTTTCAGGCCTTATCTCTCCCTCTAATAGTTGGTGAGTGCCAACAGAACTATAGCCAAAACAGAGTGACTGAGATACAAGGAGGTATTATCATGCTTGGGAGAACTCCAACATTTTCAGAAGGGCAAAAAACAAACAGCCCAATGAGGACTGAACATGCTCAGTAATCATAGAATGCTGAATATTGGGGGGTGGGGTGGAAGGAAGGCTGGCTGGAGTGCTAAAGACAAGTACTTCATACTGCAACATTTTGTTGTAGGTCTCACTTAGAACGCTGAAAGTGCCAGCGGTCTTAGTAATACCCATTCCTGAAGTGGTACAATTTCATCTGCAGAAACCATTTTTGAATGCAAGATAGATGTATCTGCCATGATCAGCACTATGAGATCACTTCAGTACACAAATGCAATACTATGCTCAGTTTCTTCATGTGTTTGCATTTACTTAGATTAAGTCAAGTGGATTTAATAAAGTCTAAAATAACGAAAATTGTGGCTGAAAAAATTACTTCACAGCCCTATATTATCTTGGTACAGTTACATGTTTATTTCCTGCAGCTGTAGAACTATCTCTGTAGTAGGCCAATAGTTGTAGGTCTGGCCCACACACAGCAAAGGGCTTTGTGCTGGCCTGCTACACCCCATTGTACAGGAAGGAATTATTTGTGCAAGCAGAAGTGTGAATTAGCCACTAGGTGGCTGTTGAAGGCCTCTGCCTTGTGGCTACCGAAAAATCATTTCCTGTCACTTCAGAAGGGAGTTCCTATTTCAGTCCTGTAGCTAAGCAACTCCTAAACATTTAAGGTAAATTTTCTTCCATAATCTGCAGTATATTTGTGGATATATTAGAAAATATTTTCTCATCTTTTTTTCCCCTTATGTAATGAGTCATGTTTGCTATGTATGCCCAAAACCAGATTAGGATCAAAGTCAGATGCATAAAGATATTCCACATATGGGTCTGTATTATAAACTTACACAGTAAATTGCAGCAAACTTGGCCCTTTTAATTTTTTTCCCTTTGATGTTGGTAGGTTTCAATGAACATATCTCAGTAATTGTGGTTATATTGGTATGATGTATATCACTCTTGTGCTTGGACATTGGGCTCTCACGTAGTCATTCTGCCGTAACGTTCAATAGATGTCACTGAAAAATGTGGGTTACCACATTCTTTTTCAGCAGGGCTCCTTTTCCTTTAATAACAGACAGAGATTCAGCTGGTAAAGACTTTCCCAACATGGCCTATCCATGCTGGCAAAAACTGCACTAGATTTCTGCAGGAGTCAAAGCAAGCAGGCACTAGGCAGCCTATTGGAAAATCCCTGCAGTTCACCTTAATCTGCCTCACTGGGTTGTTGTGAGGATAACATTACATAGGATTGGTTCTACCACGGGCACATCCAACTGGGTCTGACCTCCAACCTGGAACCTAATGGGGTGTTGATGTAGTTGATGTAGCCATAGCAGCAAGGAAAATGAGCTGTGAATTGTGACATTGGTCACTGCTGGTTCGAGTCTGACCACAACCATGAAGTGACTAGATGGTTTTAGGCACAAAACACTCTTTCAGCTTTAGCCTCTACAATATGGGAATATAACACTAGCCTACCTTACATGGCAGTTTTAAGGGTAACTTCTTTGTATGCTCTCTTTGAGGGATGTACAGAGGTTGGCAACACGAGAACATGCCTTTTCAGTGGTGGCTCCCCATTTGTGGAATGCTCTTTCCAGGAAAGCACTACTGCTGTCTGTTTTTAGGTGCCAGACAAAAACATTCTTATTTACCCAGGCTTATGCTCTTTTAATTTGAAGGGTAGATAGATTTGTCAGTGATCTTTGTTGTACTAATCCTTTAAGTGGGGTGGGTAGGGCTTGTTCCTTTTAAATATTTTGCGAATTAGTATTTTAGTTTTTTATTTATTGCTATTTTTATTGATTTTAATGTTTCATTATTTTTATTTTTATTGGGGGGAGTTGGATGCAGCAGTCCCCCGGATGAGCTCTGCCAGCAGAAGCCCCCCATGGCGGCTGAGCCGCAGTGCCGCCAGGACCCTGCCGTCTCCACCAGAGCTCCACCAGGGTCAACCAGTCCGGCAGACGGAGAGCCGGCGGAAGCCTGAAAATGGGGCATTCCAAGGGCAGCTTCCATGCACAGCTCCTTATGGAGCTGGTGCTCAGCTGGACCAGTAGCTCGCAAATGGGGAGTGGATGCCACAGAGCTTTCTGCTGGTTCCTCTCCCACTGCCCCTCCTCTCACCAGTTCGCCGTGTTTTGGATTTGGATTGCACTGCCCATTGCTTTGAGGCATCTGCATGCAAAAATGCAACTAATAACTATAATTATAAATATTTATAATTATAATTATGTGAAGCACTTTGACCTCCAGTGCTGTATAAAACAGGAGTGGACAGCTTGTGGCCTTCCAGATGTTGTCGGATCACTGCCCATTGATTTTGCTGGCTGGGGCTGATGGGAGCTCAAGTTCAACATCTGGAGGGCCACTTTCTTATTTGACCATGGAGAGATGTCAGCAAATAAGGAGGATGCTTCTGGACATTTATTAGCTTCTACATTTTCTCCTAGATCCAGATATGGCTATTTGCTTTCTATCACATTTTTGTTTTATCTTCACAATAAAGCCCTGTGAGATAGGCAAGTTAATAGACAGTGACTTGACTGCAGTAGCGTAGTAGTAAATTTTGAAGTCATCGTCAAAGCCCCCATAGCCATGCACCAAGGAGAGTCCAAAAATTCAGGCAGCTGTGTTGATCCTACATATACTGGGTTACCTTATACCAAACAATGGCTAATCAAGAATACCAGTGTACTCACAGTAAAAATCACAGTCTCTTCTCTCCTCCCTCAGTCTTCCTGCTGCCATGCTTCACAGAGTTAAGCCATAGTTTAGCTTAGTGTTGTGTCCCAACTTGAGCTTGTAGTTTGTCTCACTCCAGACAAACCACAAGCTATAGCTAATATTTGTTCTTCCTTTACCACTCTTGTCTCTTGTCTGAGAGAGACAAGTTTACACATAATGCTAAGTCAAACCATGGTTTAGCTCTGGAAACTGTACCCAAGATTTGTTATTGGCTTACCATTAATGGTTTGTCTTGGGGAGACAAACCACAAGGCCAGATTCCAGTGATTGAAATGAACTAATTAATTCACTGAATTAATTCAAAAATCTCTGAATTACACCTGGAAGTAGTTTCTATGGATTTAACTCTATATTTGATTGTGGCCATTGCATTTACTATTTTTACCTCTCTAAAAAGTGATGCTGCTGTTTAAGCTTAAAGATCATAATTTGGAGGTAAAATAAATAAAACAATTGTTAACTTTATACTGTGTGTGTTTTTTGATGTTTTCCTAGTCTTTTTGTATATTTTATATTTTAGTAGAGCAGCTTGAAAAATTCTGAAAAAATGCTAAGAACCACATGAATGGTGAACTGAACTGGAACAGAATTAGTTCCTTTTATGGAGTTGGTGAACTGGAACTAATTCCTTTTCAAAATGAACTTTCCAAGTACTGCTAGATTCCCATGTAATGCTAAGACAAACCATTGCTTAGTTCCAGGTAACTGCATCCAAGATTTGTTATTGGCTTACCACTCATAGTTTTTCTATGAGAGATAAATCATGAGTCTGGGTTTACAGATGATGGTAAGCCAAACCATGGCTTAGCTTCAGGAACTGTGGCAGTAATAACTTCTGTTATTAGTGAAGCAGCAGCCATTTTTACTGTGAGTACCCACAAGTTTGCATGTCCTCACTTAGCTATGGTTTGGCTTAGTGATACATACAAACAGAACAACTGTCTGAGGATGCCCTTCCTAACAAATGGATCATATTCCAGCTCAGTGGTTCTTCAACTACCCTACCCAAAGCTAACAACACTGGCAACCATTCCAGCAGATGATATTGTTACTCCTGCTATGAAAGAGTACCAGACCTGTGCTCCCTCACATTCTTCCTCCACTGTACCACTGCTTGGGTGAGACCATCTCTGATGGCAGAGCTAGGCTTGGTCCTCACTGTCTCGGAACAAATTGGTATACATATACATACATATGAGGGAACTAAGGCTGGTTTTAACTATACAATTAGGTGACACATTCATGAACAAAGCAATATGAATTGTGAGATGATGGGCAGGGGCTAATGGAAAGTCTCTCTCTCTCTGTGTGTGTGTGTGTGTGTGTGTGTGTGTGTGTGTGTGTGTGTGTCTTAAATATAAAGTGATGCATATATTAAACATTTTAACAGAAGCCAGATTCATAATTCCTAACACAGAGAAATGAGAATGAGCTACTGTCATTTCTTCTGCATGAGAGGATGTTTTAATATGGATTAGGATCTTTGTAGAAACTTAAAGCTCCAAGAGCTGGTGTAAAGCCCCCACAGGAGATCTCTGAAGAGAAAGTTCTGGTAATCCCACTGTGAGATAACAAAGGCACAGATGAGCAATTCAACATCCTCCAGACAAAGCTATGATGCAATTCCCTTAGTGTTACAGAGAATGGAAGAATGCCAGCCTAGTGATCAAGCTTATAGGATCATGAAAAGACTTACTGAGAGTCCATGATCAAAGTTAAGATGTTCACTCCTGCAGATACAATGAAAGCCTATCCCAGCAGATGAAAACATTACTAGGTGGCCTCTATATCTCAGGAGTTTTGCCAGTGTTTGGCTAAATCCCACTAAATCTATCCCAGGTAGTACAATAAAGATCAAAAGATGTATCAGCAACCTTTCATTCTCAATTTAAATCCTTATTGCATTTTTTTTATTAAAGAAGTCTTCTTTAATGATAGAACTGGGGTAGCCAACATGGTGCCCTCTAGATGTTTTGGACTACAACTCTCATCATCACTGGCAATTGTCTATGCTGGCTGGGACTGATGGGAGTTGTAATCCTTAATATCTGGAGGGCACCACATTGGCTACCAATGTGGTAGAAACACAAGGAAGTCAGGTAACTTGCCACAGGGTATGCCAAAAATAAGTGGATTGGGGCCAAGCTATATGTGATGCTTCATCGATACAGATAATTAGACATGGAAGAGACCATAGAGGTCATCTAATTCAACACACTGCTCAATGCAGAATCTACAATGCAGAATGTTGTTCTTTTGTGTGGGACCTCAAATTATGAGGGAAATGTTGTGGAAATATGCAGATATACTCAGTGGTCTGAGCTGCGTGTGTGCCAGTGTGTGTTTTTACCTAGGTAGCAGGCTTTTACCCTGCATTTAGATCACTGAGACTTAAGACTTAGTAAAATAAGAAAAACTATTTATAGAAATACATAGTAGATAGGAAAGGCATACCTAGTTCTAACTAACTAAGTTGGAGGCACAATGCCCAGACTTGGGTATTGCCCTCATGGCTCAGGAGAGAAAACAAAGACAGAGATGTCTCCTCTCTCCTCAAACAGTCGAAGAAGAAGACAAAGGAAGGAGGGGCAGGTCAGCTTCCCTGAGCATATCAGATTACAACAGAAGGAAGTTAGGTAGAGAAGAGCACAGGTAAAGGTAGGAAGCCTAGCCAGCTGGAGGACCCTAACTCTATCTTCCTTCTGGGATACACACAAAAGAACCAAAACAGGAGTTGCTATTGCCCCACTTCCAACACCCCTTCTCAACAAGTGTTTGGTTCAGCCAAAGAGGTTCATCTTGTCTCACAGCTTGCAGTATCTGACTTTGCCCAATGCCTTTGTCAGAGCGTCTGCAGTGATGTCTTCCGTTGGACAATACTCCATCTTGAGTAGTCCTCTGCGGTAGATATCTCTAATGGAATGGTGCTTCACATCTATGTGCTTCGTTCGTGAACTCACCCCTTCTGACTCCATGAGTGTGATGAATCCTTTGTTGTCTTCATGCATCATGACAGGCCCAGACACAGAGATGCCTAAATCTTTGAACAGTTCAAGTAGTCATGTCAACTGTCTGCTTGTTTCAGAAGCTGACAAATACTCTGCTTCTGTAGAAGAGAGTGCTACAGTCTCTTGCTTCTTACTTGGCAAGCTGATCACAGAATCTCCATAGTAGAAGATATTTTCACTGGTGGATTTTCAGTCTGTAGTATCTTCAGCCCAATCAGAATCTACCTACCCCACTAGTTTGGGATCTTGGGTAGCCGCTAACTTCAGTTTCATGGTTGCAGTGCCCTTCAGATATCTTGCCACTTTCTTGATTGCTTCCCAGTCCTTCTTGGTTGGTGAGCTGGTTTTTCTGCACAGGTAGCCCACTGCTAATGCCACATGTGGCCTGGTAACTCAGTGCTGATATATAGAAGTTTCCTGATGGCTTGTCTGTAGCTCTCATGGTCTTCCCATGGTTGTTCATTGTGGTCTGGTTTCAGGTATGCTACTTCCATTGTAGTAGGTGCTGGATGTGCATCCTTCAGTCCTAGACTCTCAAGAAGGTCTTGGATCTTTTGTCTTTGACTCAGCAAGAAGGATCCATCACCTTCTCTTTCAATCCGTATTCTGAGGTAGTGAGTGACATCACCTAGGCACTTCACTTCAACCTCTTTGTTGAGATGATTCACTAGTTGTTGCTTGTCCAGGGGGTCTTGATAAAGTAACAGTTGATCATCAACATAAATCAGTAAGTAAGTCCATCTGTTGTTTCTGAATCTGCCTCTACAGGCATGGCTCTGCTCTGCCTTGTACAAAGCCTTCCTTTAAGAGCATTTTGCTCAGTTTCTCATTCCAGGCTCTGGCAGCCAGTTTAAGTCCATAGACAGATTTTTGAAGTTTACACACTAGAGTTTCTTTTCCTGGAACTTCAAACCCTTATGGTTGATGCATGTAGATTTCCTCTTCTATTTCTCCATGCAAGAATGCTGTTTTTATATCCATGTGCTCCACCTCCATTTTCCTGTTAGCAGCAACACTCAGAAGAGTTCTGATGGTCATGTGTTTGACCACAGGAGCAAAGGTTTGATAGTAGTCTTGTCCATACTTTTGAGAGTATCCTTTGGCTGCTAGTCTTGCCTTGTATCTCTCAACATTTCCTTCAGCACCTGGCTTTTTTCTTGAATATCCACTTGCAGCCTACAGCTTTCCTTCCTTGAGGAAACTTGGTCAGTGTCCAAGTTTTATTCTTGTGTAGAGCTTCCAACTCTTCCTTGGCTGCCTGCCCCCACCTCTCAGCTTCAGCTTTAGGTAAGGCTTCAATCTCTGTCCAGATCTATGGCTTTGGAAGTTCATCTCTCATGAGGTAAGCAAATCTGTCTGGTGGTACACCTTTGTTGGTGCGTTCAGAGCATCTGGGTGCTGGTGCTTCGGCTGCCCCTTCTGGCTCTGATGCCTCTTCTGGCTCAGACTCCTCATCTTCCTCTGCTGGTGTTTCACTGTGATCCCATCTGTTGTGAAAGAATAGCTCAGTTTCTTCTTCTGTTTCGCTGTCATCTGTTTGGTGTGGCACCCCTTCTGGTTGGTGTGCACACTTTCCTTCATCAAAGTGGACAGCTCTGTATACTTCAACTTCACCAGTTTTGGGATCTATGATTTGGTATCCCTTCTGTGTTGAAGAATATCCAATGAATATTCCTTCCTTGGCAGTGTTGTCAAATTTTGACCTCTTTTGTTCTGGGATGTGCACAAAGGCCTTGCAGCTGAATACACAAAGGTGTCCGATCATGCCATAGCTTGAAAGGTGTTTTGCTGGTTGCAGCTGCCAACAGTCAGTTCTGCAGATAGGTGGCAGTAACCGCTGCTTCCGCCCAGTACTTCTGTGGTAACTGTGCATCTTCCAACAAGGAACAAATCATCTGTCCAAGAGTCGAGTTCATGCATTGCGTGACCCCATTTTGTTCTGGAGTATAAACAACAGTAGTCTGATGCTCCATTCCTTCCTCACTTAGAAAGTCTTGCATAGCCCTGGACACAAATTCTCCTGCATTGTCAGATCTTATAATCTGTGGCTTTCTGCCAAATGTGTTGGATACAATTCTGACATAGTCCTTCAATTTTTGAAATACTTTACTTTTCTCCCTCAGTAGGTACATTGTAGTATACCTCGAGTAATCATCTATGAAAGTGATCATGTATAAATTTCCGCCCTGTGATGGCATTCTAATGGGTACGCAAAGATCAGTGGGAATTAAATCAAATGGTTTTGTAGTTTTCCTTTCACTTTTCTTAGGAAATATTGGCTTCACACTTTTTGTCTTTATACAACATTCACATTTTTCTGTGGATTTGCACTGTCCAATGTTAATGCCTCTAGCCAATTTTCCTTCTGTAGAACATTGATTCTGGCTAAGCTGGCATGTCCCATTCTTCAGTGCCAAATATGTAAACATCCAGAATCACAGGTTTCTTTGGCTGTATTTGCATGCATATTTTCAAAATATTCCAAATGCAAAAGTCCATTTTTCAATTTTGCAGTACAACATACTTCTCCTTCATCTAAAACTTCACAAATTTTGTCATATAAATACAGTTCACCTCCAAGCTGCATTATTTTAGTGCCACTTATTAAATTATCTTTAAATGCTGGAACAAATAGGCAATTTTTCAGTTCAAGCTCTCTGGCACCCTCTGGCATTTTGCAAAGCAGCTCCACCACGCCTATTCCTTGAGAACGAAAAACATCTTCTGATGCTGTAATTACATTCTATGTATGGGGGCTAAAGTTCTTGAACAATTATTATTATTTATTAAATGTGAGGTAGCCCCACTATCAATTAAAATCTGGTTTTATAATCATCGTTCTTTCCATCAGATAGATAGTAACTGCAATGCTTCACTTTAGTTTGGCTATTTGATTTTCTTTCAGCTTGCTTCTATTTAAAATCAACTCTTTCTCCTGCCTCCATTCTAGGACAATCTCTTTGAAGGGACAATCTTTTTGAAGGTGATTAGGAGATTTGCATTTGAGCAATTCTTCCTTTGTTGGTGTGTACCCTGCTGTGGCTTCAGGGCATGACTCATCTCTCTATCTGGCCTTTGGTTGCTGTTTCTGCCCACAGTAAATTTGCTTTTTCAGACAGAGTTTGTTCCTGTCTCTCTTTATAGTCCTGATATTTCAAATATGCCATAATCTGAACCAAATTCTGATCTGTCTGTTCCAGTATGCAAGCCTTTATATAATGACATTGATTTAGAGAGGCCAGGAGTATTACTTTTTGTATTACTTTTTGTAAATCTTTGTCTAAAGATTCTTCTAATTTAGAAGAATCTAATGCAGGCTTCTGATTCTCAGAGCAGACTTGTAAATCTCTCCAGATGTTGATTCAGATCCTCTCTATCAGATTGTCTCAGCATATACAGTGACTAATAGAGAAACATCACATTATTTTTAGATTTTCTCTGATACACATTTTCAAGCTTTTCCCATAATACTTTAGCATTCCTACAGCCCATGCAAACATTTAGTGTCTCATCTGATAAAGCAGAAATAAAAAGAGACCAGTTTGGCATGCTTACACTTCCAGGAGGCAGTAGCTGCTTCATCTGCTGCTGAGGGTTCAGGATCAGTCAGGACTCCATGCAGATTCTCCCATATCCACCACTCACCATAGGCACATTACCAAATTCTTCCAAGCTACACAGGAAGTGTTTGCATTTTGTGTTTGCATTTTTACAAATTTGTAGGGCGGTACACTATCTCAGAGAGCTCAGGTCTCCTGCTCCCCTGGTGCATTCACTATAGCTGCCCAATTTCCCTGCTTTTTAAAGTTTGATAGAAATATCTGTTGGCTGTAGGTATATTCTTAAACTGCAAGATTTTTTGCCTATTAGTGAATATATATGGCAGCACCTCTGTCTATTTTAGCCTACATCAGAAAGATGTTGCATTTATCCTTTTCCGATATATGTAATTGCTACTCATTTAACAGAAAATAAATGAATAAAATAAATTCTGACATGCAGAACATTTGGGAGAAATAGCTCATTAAATCCATTGTATAGTCCAAACTGTGAAAAATGCTGAACTCTTCCACACATTCACATTAGTGTCCCAACTAATTCTAGGAAAAGTTTGATGAGAAACAAACAACTGAAATGCACTTTTGAAGGATGGGGATTGTTGGGTAGAGGTAACTATTTATAACAGCTTGCATTATAGTTTTATAATCAACTTTTAACATGTAATAATTTTACATTAAATTGATCACTTCACACTGATTTACAAATGGTTCTTCATGCCTGTACAGTCATCCCTAATGCAACATTTGTCCTGGCTGAGATAGTGTCAGTCATAACAGAAGGATCAAGAAAGCACTTTGAGGTTATGAGAAATAATTTAATTTGGGTGGCAGCTCTCATTGCATTCATTCAAATTTTATACAAAAGTACTAATGTAAACCTTGCTCTCAGAGAATGAAGCAGACATAAAAGAGCTCTATTATGTGAGTTCTGTCATTTGAGAATAGAACTGATATACTGGCATCCAAAAGAGGCTAGTTAATACATTCTTAGCACTGAAGAAACTGAAGAAGGTTTAGAAAAGGATATACAAGAAAGTTATACTGGTGCAAGTCCAAATTTTATTATTGTTGTGTGTAGCTGCATAAAGTGAGCCCTCCAGGCAACTGAAGAGAAACAGATGGTTTCTTTTGAAATGTAAAATTGGCTCCATATATTGAGATAACAGGAACAAGAACTGCAGCAGATAATTCATGTCTGTAGCAATAACTGTAGCACTTTCCACACAAGGATTACAGTAAACGTTTCTAAAGTGTCTTGGCCAGAATTTCATCAGAGCTTGGAAAAGTTACTTTTTTTGAACTACAACTCCCATCAACCCAATCCAGTGGCCATGCTGGCTGGGGCTGATGGGAGTTGTAGTTTAAAAAAGTAACTTTTCCAAGCTCTGAATTTCATACAGGCTTAGTCAGTGAAAATAAAATATTTACGTGTGCAACCCTATGCACGCTTACCTGTGGGTAAGCTCCAATGAAGATAGTAAGACTTACTTCTGAGAAAATATGCATTAGATTGTATTTTCACTGCAGGACAAGACAGGGCAAATAGAAGGGAACTAGTGTCTGTGTGCAATCACAATTTCTTTGATTGTCTTTAGTTTGTAGCCAAAGTGCATTGCATGAAGATTAGCCCACATGAAACACTAAGATCTTTGTGTAAAGCAGGAGTGGCCAATGTGGTGCCCTCCAGATGCTGCTGGACTACAACTCACATCAGCCCTGGCCAGCACAGCCAATGGTCAGGGATTATGGGAATTGTAGTCACAAGAGTCATTATAGCAGTGGTTGTGCGACAGCTACATAATCTACCTTGTGTCCTGAGTTCAGTATAGTTCTGTGTTTAAAATATTTGTTTAACATGAACCAATTAAACCTGAGAAAAGCAATCTGATGTGAGATTCAGTATATCATTTCAGGGCATTAGGTGATTCATACCAGCAACTAAAATAGAAATAATTAGTTTTTCTTAAATCCATACCAGGATGGGAGATTCCTTTTATAATTATGCTTATAGGAACTGAACAAGGGTGCTCTCTTATGAGTTGCTGCTTTTTTATTTTAAAGAAGAAGCTTTCTTTCAGTGTCAGCTATGCTTTATTTATTTTTTCCTTGGAAATGTCATGATTCATTAAGGCTATATCAGTCATGCAGTGAAATCATTGCAGCTGAAGGATGTGGGACATTTAAAGCAGTAACATCCTCCCAGCAAAGCTTGGGCAAATAGTGATTTATGGCTGGAATTAACATTCAGGGCACTTCAGAATAATAAACCTTCTTCAAAGAATTTCAGTCTTGTCTTTAACTCCACACTATTCAATGTATACTTTCTGTCCACCCTCTCTTTGGTTAACGTTCACCGAGATGAACTCCCGTTTGATCAAAAAGTTTGTCCAATGGCTGCTATTAAGCTGGAACTTTAAACACAGATTGTAGAAAGAATTACATAAGGTCTTCCTCATCCTCATGACAACTGCAATTATGAGTCAATACCCATTTTCAAAATGAAACAGGAAGACTTCACACACAAACACATACAACCCTTGACTATAGAGCAAGCTTGGAAAGCAAGGTCTCAGAGTCTGTCAGGATGAGGATATGATCCGAAGCCCCTAGTCACTAATTTAGCGCTGAGCAAAATGATGGTGTAATTAGAAGCAGTGCTGCTCTGCTTGATACACAGATGTTCCTTCATTTAACTGTTGCCCACATAGCTAACAAAAATAGATTTTGTTTTCCTGCGGCAGCCAGCTAATTTCCGGCCTTTGGTCCATAAATTCAGATAAAGCTCCCATAAGCAAAGCATTATCAATTACACTTGATAATGTACATCCTACACTTCAGTTTGACCTTTGGGTATATTCTAAGTATTGCACCTCTTTGTGAGGTTTTTTTGTCGTAATTGTGCACAGTAAAGCCCCACCTAAATGTGGACCAATATGTAGGCAAACACAGCCCAGCCCTGCACTTCTTACTCTTATTAGTCAGTAAACAGTGAATTATTTACCTTTTCCCCCCAGGGGCCTACCTACTAGATGATTAACACCCAACCTCACAAATTGTTCTAGCAAAAAGGCAAATAATGGCCCCACCTGCAACTCAAGAGGGCTGCCATTGGGCCTGTTTACAAGTGATGGTTCTGTTTGATTGGCCAGAATGCTGTTAAACAAATAAAGGCCAGGCTTTTGTCCTACTTTTCTAGCCTCTGAACAAACCGAGTGTAGAAAAGTATTCATTAAGTAATAAGTACATAAAGCTGCTAACAAAATGAAATGCAAAAAAAAAAAAACTATCTCACTGTATTCTAAGCTAAGATACTTGCTTGCCTTTAACTGATCTACTCTGAGATTGCTATATGGTTCTTAAGGGCTGAGCTGAACATAAGAAGAGCCCTGCTAGATCAAACTAGAAGCCCATCTAGTCTAGCATCCTACTCATCACAGTGGCCAACCAGATGCCTTTGGGAATCCCATAAGCAGGAGTCAGGACATGAGGGCAATAACTCTCTCCCACTGCTACTCCCCCCATGAGTGGTATTCTGCAAACTGCCTCTGAATTGGAAATTCCATATACTTATAACTAATAGCTATTAACAGAAATGTCCTCCATGAATTTGTCTAATTCTTTTTTAAAGCAATTCTAGTTATCATTACATACTGTATTTTTGCAGTTTATGTTAGAAATTCACTTTTCTTCATGAAACTAATCCATCCCAGTTTCATAGGTTCCTTGACTAAGCTTGCATGTGGAGTGTCACTCCGCACTGTAACTGCATTTCCATTCAGTGCAGAACAGTAACTGGGTGTCTTGTTGCCTGCATCAAATGGCAACTCTTGAGACATTTCATTGTCCATCCATAGCATGGGAACCAGAACATATGGAGACAATAATTTGTAAGAATGTATGGACTGAGTTGAATTGAGTCAGGGGTGCTGTCTTCTTCTAGAGACTTTGTAAGCATCACTGTGGAAGGCACAGAATGGAATCAGGCAGAGTTAAAGTAATACTGCATGATTACTTTTAAATAGCCCTCTCAATAGCAGCAGTAGTGCTGAACCAGAAAGAACCTAAAAGAAGAAAGTGCAAATAAATCTGTTTTGGTGCAAATCATGGTTGTGCCATCCCTGTGCTCTCAGTTGTTGTTATATGCCTTCAAGTCAATTACGACTTATGGCAACCCTATGAATCTTTTGGATGTATTCATAGGGTTTTCATGGTAAGATGTATTCAGAGGTGGTTTAGCATTACCTTCCTCTAAGCCTATGGCACCCGGTATTCCCAGGAGGTCTCCCATCCAAGTGCTAACCAGGCCTGACCCTGCTTTGCTTCCAAGATCAGGCGAGATCAAGTTTGTTCAGGGTAGTATGGCCGTAGGTGAGCTCCCATCAGTCTGTCTGAAATGTCAGGGAATGACATTCTGAATGTATGGATTCTGGGTGTTAATTACTTTGATTCAGAGGGCCCATCTCCCCAAAAACACTGTGTTTTAAAACTCAAGGCTAAGGTATTTTGCCATTCCTATTGAAATAGATCTGGATCTCATGATAAGTTAGCTTTAAAAAGTTCATATAGGAAACTTTTATAGTTCTTCTGCAGCCACCTGTTTCTCCCCCACCCCTACCCAAGCCTCTCTGGAGGGTTATGAGACACACACAGCCAAACAAAGTGGGGTGGGAAATGAAGGTCTCCTGGAAAAGGGGGCAATTACACAAAATCATAAGATCAGTTAACTTAAGGAAGTTCAAGGTGTGAAAGTGTTCCAAACCACATTTTTCAGTTCCTCCCCCCCCCCCGCAGTCCTCCAGATAGGTTTTCCCTGTACACAGTTGACTGCAGGAGGAAAGAGAGGATGGGAAACTTTTATTCTGTAAACTTTGTTAACTTATCTTAGGATCCAAACAACTAAGATGGGGAGTGGATGTTTGTTTTGGATCAGATGAAAAATGAACAAAATTGGCACAATTTTCATTCATTTGGAACAAATTTGCATTTGTTTCAAAACAAACACAGAAAAGAATGAATGCGTAGAAAATTTGAAGAAAATCAGTGTCAACCTGAGAAAGCCTACATGTTTTCAGTTTTGATGTTTCATGCTGAGATATGATGACCCCTTCTACTATATACTCTTAAACTAGCATATATAAAGATGTGCGAGCACACACATGCACATACACCCTTTCTGGCCATAGTTCTGAATGCAGGCCAGAATCCTGTTTGTGTTTTGAAAAGCTGAGGTAGAACTGCAGAAGTAATGCATGGATCACTGAAATGTAGAGAACATTCTGTAAATTGCTTACCCATATCCTGAGAGATAAGTCCTCGTTATATTGTTACTGGAACAAAACATTTACCTTGTTCCACAAAATGCCTAAAACAAAACCTGGGGGATTATTCTGAATTAATTAGTGGGGTAAAATCAAATTTTGTTAACATTTTTTGATTGAGAGAAATGAAAATATTGCTATAGATGAAGACTTATTTTTCTGCTTCCATCAGCATTTTTCTTCATGTCTGATGGAAAGAAGCAAGATTTTTTGGTGGGGAGTCATCTCATTTCCATTCCGTTCTCATACAACCACTCTTGTATCGCGGGACCTGCAGAATGTAACTGCTGCTTCAGGACAAAGCCACTATTCAGTATGGATGGCAACTTCTCTTCCGCACCAGTCTCTGGCCACGGAGAGGTTGGCTTATGCATGATATCTGACGGACGCAGGATTCACTAACTGGACAAAACACTCAAAGGATTTCAGTTAATTCTTCTGAACTTGTCTAGTGGGCTGAAGACTTCCTCTTTCAGTACCAGAATGAACCACAACAATCAGCTGCATCTAGCTTTCATCCATGTATATGAAGCAGTATTTTGCTTCTGGTCATCTTGTTGCTGTTACCCCTAATTTGTGTTCTGAATGGTATGCTCCAAAGTTGCTGAAGCTGTAAGAAGATATTGTTTCTAATCTACCGCCTCTGAAATCCCATTGCAGAGGTCATTTCCTGACTTTTGTGTCACTTCAATCAAGTCCCTTAAAGGTTTCCATTCCCTTGTGACTTAGCAAACCAAGTACATAATTGTCATGTTTTCCTATTACCATCCCATGGCTTATCCACTGAAATGAACATTTGTATGTTCAGTTGTGAAGGATGTGGGGAAAGAGAGCATCTAAGAATATAAATGTAGACAAGTCTATTTGTGGTGTTCTTTATAAACATAGTATAATATAATGACATGATTTAGATATATGTATTTCAAGTCCCATTAAATTCAATGGAAAATATCAATGTGTGTTTAAAATTCTCCTTTTTAAAGAAATTGAATTTTAAAGTGCCTAACTTTGGCTGAATTGTTACAAAGTACTTTTTAAAATATTTTAAATTTTATATAATCAAACAGGAATTATGTCAAAGCGTAATATGCTTTAAAGACTCTATGAAGGATTTAAAGATACTTACTGGAATCTCACACCCATCTTCAGCCCATCTCCTTACTGAAACAAAACCAGGTCTACATTTTTCAGATTGTATATTTGAATCCGTATAGCCCATGGGAATGTTTATCCCCTAATAGGTAAGCTATAGATTTAATTTAACAAAGGTAAGCCATATGTCAACACCATACTTTGAATCCAGAGATTCTGCAACAGAATTTCTCTCATGGAAGCGGGGAAGTAATCTTTGCTGACTCCCCCATCTCCGTGCCCCCCCATCTCCATGCCCCCCCATCTGTTCCAGAAGCTTGGTGGACTCTCCAGAATAGCATGGCAAGTGGCCCAGGAGGGGAAAGGGAAACTGGTGAAAATTACCTCCCTTTCTCCTTCAATGCGTGGTAATGTCTGCTGGATCAAAAGCCTTTCACAAATCTAAGGGACTTGCTCTTCAATAAGTGAACTGAGTTACAAGTAGCAGTCCTATAGCCCAATGCTATAAAAGTCAGCTGCACATTGCATCACTCACATGGCGTACAGCTTGGTTGTGCTTGTATAGAATATAGCCTCCATTTTCAGAAGAGAGAGGTGGAAATGCACTGGTACCGGCAGAACAGTGAGTGTGTTTCTACCCATGGAGTAAGGGCAGAGTATGACTAATGCCATATGCCTCTCGTTTCAGCAAACAGAGGTGAAGATGCATTGAAGCCAGGACAGCCACTGTATAGTACTCCCCACCATAATTTACTAGCTGTCCTAGCATACAAGAATCTGAAGCAGCTCTGACTCAGGTTTATTTATGGCTCAATCTCTCTCTCTCTCTCTCTCTCTCCCTCTCTCCCTCTCTCCACAAGCTTTATCTGATCAGGCAGCCATGAAAAATTCTGCTAGATCTTAATTAATTAATTTGTTGTAATAAAACCATAATCTTCTTATATCTTTTATCTGCATTTTCCTGGGTCCCTGAATAAAGTTGTTTGTTTTGTTTATTATATTTATATCCCACCCATCCTTCCAAAAGGAGCCTAGGACAGCAAACAAGAAGTGAAAAAACAATAAAATCATCTTTAAAACATTTTTAAAATAACTTTAAAACAATTCCAATACAGATGCAGACTGGGAAAGAGGTCTACTTAAAATGTTTGTTGGACAAGGAAGGTCTTTAGCAGGTGCCAAAAAGACAACAGAGATGGTGCTCGTCTAGTATTTGGGGGGGGGCACAACTGGAAAGGCCTGACTCCTGTATTTTGTAGAATGGACCTCCTGATAAGATCTTACAGAGTTAACAGAAGAAAATGTCTCTCCCCCACCCCACCAACATTCTAACTACTTCTTCCCTCTTACAAACAAGAGTTTTTATCAACTGTTGCTACTGAACCCAGAATTAGTTCTATTTAGGGATGGACAAGTCTCTTTCTCCTCCATGCCAATTTCAGACATGTTCATTCATAAGTCTTCTCCATCCTGTCTCATTAAATTGTACACTTTTTAAAAAAAAATACAAAAAATCATTTTTAAATATGTATGATCATAAAATACATATTTAAACATGGAATATGTCTCAGTCTCTCTATTTCTAACCATACTTTATCTTAAAATATGCATTTTTTACACATTTTGTTTTTTGTTTTGATTTTACCTGAGAACTGTATCACAAAGTGCAAATAAAGTCTGTTTGGTTAAAATACGGACCATAACAAAATTCTCCTGCATCTCAGCATTAACCACTGTCTTCAGATGTGATCAGGTAAACAAGTTGTATAACCCAGAATTAGGCAGAGATGAAACCTAATGGATAACCCAACATATGTGGCATTGAGTAAGTTGCTAGGTGTGGCAATTTAGCCCTACCCATCTCCTGTTTGATACCAGCTTTTTAAAGTGGGATCAGTTTAACAGGGAGGATTTGTTTCACTTGCCATGCATAGAATGTGGCTACACTTTTGTCACTTAGTCACAAGCCACTTGCCCAACTTTACTTATCTGTATCTGTCTGTAGAAGGAGGCTACAAACTCATTGCTACATAGTTGCATGCATAGACATCGTCATGAAATGACTCTGAGATGAATGTTTAAGAACTGGTTAAATCACCATGAAATATTCTGATCAGGGCTGCTATCCTAGTCCCATTGAAATCGAAGGCAAGACTTCAGTAGAGCACGATTGAACTGTTTGTAGTCTTGCTTTTGGCTAGCTACTTTATTGTTGTAAAGTTTTTTTTTAATCACAGGGATACATAACAGCAGATGTGTTCTTGAGCTTTTGATGTCTCCCGCTTATTTCTACAAAAATCTGTGGGAGTTTTGCCTTTCACTTCCATGAGACAGGCTGTAACCCAAATTAAACATCTCTGGGTTTGAAAGCAAAGCCATCGGGGCATGTGGTTATCTCCGAGTTACCCACATCCTGCTGTACTGTTTTGTTCATGTGCATTATAAATAGAGACTTTATTAATGGAATGAAGAGTTAGCCACCAACCAGTCATCTTATAACAAAGAACCTTTTAAAGAGGAAGCACATTCATTTTACATGTGATCTGGGCTACATGATCTCCTAGCTCCACAAGAGAAGGAAAGCAACCCTCTTAAGATGCATGGAGGTTTCAGAAAGGTTATCAAAAATGAACAAATGGCTTTTTCACTTATCTTTGAAGGGATGATTCTGAAGGGGAAAATATAGTATGCCTGCTTCTTCCTCAAGAAATATCCATATGAATTTGCCACTGGTGTCCTCCAATTTCTCAAAAGTTTTTTCCTCTGTGAAAGAGGATTTCATTTTTCTGCCTCACTCTCAGAGCACTTGAAAATTTGAGTGGGAGCCAGGATGAGCTTACTTTATCACTGCAAGTGGGCTGTGGGTGTTTTATCCATATGTTTCTTGCCATTAAAGATTTATCCTGTGCTCTGCAGTCTCCCTGGCTGCCAGTACTTCCTGAGCTCAAAAGGCCCCAGAGGAAGAATTCCCTCATGACACCTTGCTCTGAGCTGTAAGTGAAGCATAGGAAAGCACTCACTGATTTTGTTTTTAAGGGAAGTCCTTCCTTTTACCTTTTAAAAAAATTGTTCTGCCCTGATTTCTTTATATGTAAGACTTCACATTAAAAAAAAAACCAAAACACCAAACAGATGTCAGACACCACATCGTCCCATGCTTACCAGAAAGCCCAGCTAAGAACTGGGAAGGCTGCAAGGTGCAGACTAGCAGAGAGATGATTTGTAGAATGAAAGAAAGGGCACTCACAAACATCCTTTGGAAAGTAAGGTAAGCTCCAGAAAACCCCTGAGCACCACCTGTGAGAATTTCACCAAAAATTTAATCTCCCTTGTGATAATTTTTGAATGCAATGTCTTTTCTCAATTGACAGAATGTTGTTTTTTTAAAAAAGCAGGATAAATTTCCAGCATACCACTTATCGCCACAATGTGTTTTTGTCATCAAGGGTTTTAATATCCTAAAGTGCATTTTCAGGGGATGGGATGGAAGTGGCACAGCCAGTAAAATCTGCCATTGTATATGCCTTTGGAAAGGTCTACAGTTTTTGTTTCTAGTCAGGAAAAATTGGCTAGGACAAAAATAATGGTGCATTTCTTATAGTTTTTCTTCCATATGTTTTCTGTGCTTCACTGCTACCTGGGAACTTCCTAGTACAGCAGAACAAACAAGGGGTTTTAAAAGGCTTAGGAGCAGGAGTTCTGCTATTGCAAGCTATTGTAGTTTGTTAAGGGTGCTGGGAATTGTAGTTCTATGAGGGGAAAACTATGGTTCCCAGAATTCTTTTGGGGGGGTGTAAAAATGTGCCTTAAATGTTTGTTAGCTTTCCTTGAAAAATCTTGTGATTGGTAATGTGGGCTCATAGAAAAGGTTGCTCATCAACTTTCTACACCAACTATTTCTTATTACAAATTCAGAAAGGGCTACTTAAAACATAATATATAGTGAGCAATATTATCATATTTATTGCACACATAATGATACATAGATCACTTATATTCTCAATGCCAGATTGCTCTTTGGCTAGACCACTTGAACTAAATTGGTTGCATGCTGGGGAATAATTTTATAATTTTGGATGTGTTTATTAGCCTGGTGATCTATAGATAACTGAGATTACAAGTGAGGCAAAATTGGTGATATCTTTGTCCTAGAATCATAGAATCATAGAATAGTAGAGTTGGAAGGGGCCTCTAAGGCCATCAAGTCCAACCCCCTGCACAATGCAGGAATCCAAATCAAAGAATTCCTGACAGACGGCTGTCCAGCTGCCTCTTGAATGCCTCCAGTGTCGGAGAGCCCACTACCTCACTAGGTAATTGATTCCATTGTCATATGGCTCTAACAGTTAGGAAGTTTTTCCTGATGTCCAGTCGAAATCTGGCTTCCTGCAACTTGAGCCCATTATTCCGTGTCCTGCACTCTGGGATGATCAAGAAGAGATCCCAGCCCTCCTCTGTGTGACAACCTTTCATGTACTTGAAGAGTGCTATCATATCTCCCCTCAGTCTTCTCTTCTCCAGGCTAAACATGCCCAGTTCCTTCAGTCTCTCATCACAGGGCTTTGTTTCCAGTCCCCTGATCATCCTTGTTGCGCTCCTCTGAACCTGTTCCAGTTCGTCTGCATCCTTCTTGAAGTACGGAGACCAGAACTGGATGCAGTATTCAAGATGAGGCCTAACCAGTGCTGAATAGAAGGGAACCAATACTTCACGCGATTTGGAAACTATACTTCTGTTAATGCAGCCTAATATAGCATTTGCCTTTTTTGTATCCACATCACACTGTTGGCTCATATTCAGCTTGTAATCAATGAAAATTCCAAGATCCTTCTCATATGTCGTATTGCTGAGCCAAGTATCCCCCATCTTATAACTGTGCATTTGGTTTCTTTTTCCTAAGTGTAGAACTTCGCATTTATCCCTGTTGAATTTCATTCTGTTGTTTTCAGCCCAATGCTCCAGCCTATCAAGGTCCCTTTGAAATTTGTTTCCGTCTTCCACGGTATTAGCTATGCCCCCCAGTATTAGCTATGCCCTCCTATCTGTTATTACATGCATTCAGATTAGGACTTTTACTACACTTCATTTCTGTTCTGCCCTTTGCTGTCTCAGCAAACAAGAACATTTCTTGTGCACATGTGCTTATGAATCTCAATGAAAACTTAATGTGACCAGTGACCCCATTGGAGTCATAGTCAATCCAATAAATGTAATGCAGTGTACTGTAATGCAGTGTGTTCCAGTGGTCTTGAGAAGGTTGGGACAGGTTTGTGAAGTAGTCAGTAGCCAGGTTCTGCTTTGAGAAATAGTTTCAGCTTCTTGTGAAATAAATTAGTAGATGTCTATAATAAATAGGTACACTGGCAGAATTTCAACATGAAATATTTTTAAAGATAAGGAGGAATGTCAGGATAATTGCCAAAAAAACTAGACCCTCTGTTTTCTATCCAGTTCTGGATGTTTCTTGAAATACAGCAGCAACTCATAAAACTATTTCCGAAGCAAATAAACTTGTTGATCATTCTGGGCTTCCCATGTTACTTGCTTTCATCAGAGGAATTTTCTACCATGTTGCTAATAATTTTGCACTTAAAATGTGCAAAAGTTAATGCATGCATTAAAGATGGGTGAGAATTTCAATTACAGTTCACATTTCAAGCAGAATTTATCAAATTCACTATTTCCGAAACAGCTATCCTTTGAAATTTGCATTTATTGGGATTCAGTCTGCCAACTAAACAACATTTCCAAAAATGCATATATTAGGGGAAAGTGTGCATAAAAATGAATACATAAGTGAAAATAACATGCAAAAAGGCATGAAATGATGAGGAATGGTTTGCAAAAATGTGTACCTTTGTCAAAACTGCCTACAAAAATATGTTTATTTGGAGAAATTCACACTAAAATGGTGAATTTTCATAAGAATTTTTTTTAAAAAAATTCACAGATCGCTATAGAAATGTAGAGAACTGAATGTAACACTGGGAAAATGAGAAACTGAGAGAACCAAAACAGACAGATCTTTCCATTGCTAGCATGCATTCACTTCTGATAAAAGATATGTACTGAGGAACCAGGAAAAGCTCAACAGAACCTGGGAATTTCTCAGGAAACAGGTTCACAAGGAATTCTCAGAGCATTTTTAGTCAAGGAAGTGACTGATGAAATTCTTTCATGAGTTAATATAACAATAACAAACTGCAACAGTAGCAACTTAGGAGTTATTAAAGTGTTCCAAGTGGTTTGTATGCATTATGTCAGTCATATCCATAGCAATCTTGTAAGATCAGTTGTTATTTTTACACCCATATAGAAATACCGTGTACAATGTAGCCCTCTTTTCCTGTTGATTTTTAAAAACATGAGGACTATGAATAGGTTGCTTCCTCTTCAGATGCCTTCAGATACATATATTTCTGTGTACGTCAAATCTGTGCAATTGACGCTACACCCAAGGCTTGACTGTCTATCTGTACATGGCTGCCAAGGCATCATCAGCATAGTGAGCTGGGTGTGTATTTTCACAGGGACAATGTTGATATGAGGGTATACCATACCTCCTTGTTGCTGCTAAGGAAAGGTTAGCAGCAAGACATTCTGTAACCCACCACATCTTCCATTGTTTTGCATGTCAGATAAATTTGAATTTGGACAACCAGAACTCTAAATACTAACATTCTGATTACCTAATGATACCAGGACAAACAACCTTCATTTTATCCCTTTTAATTGTTGTAAACCGCGCAGAGAGCTTTGGCTATGGGGCAGTATACAAATGCAATAAATAAACAAATGCAATAAATAATAAATTTTAGCAGGAAATGTGTAGGTAGTTTATCTGGCCTTAAATAGGCAGCTATGGCTATGATAGAACCTTGGAAATTTGTCAATGAAGATTATTGGTGCTTCATTCACTGATGCCATTGGATCCAAAGTTCAAAATGGCCACTAGGACATCTCCATGACTGTTGTCACAATTCCTGGTCCCCATACAGCTGTCTTGGGCTCATAGAGTCCAAAAAAAAGTATATTGACCTGGTATTCTTGTCCTGCTGCCTTCTGGATTTACCAAACAAATAAAGTTATGCCGAATTGCATAGAAGGAGTCTATAGCTGCCAGAGTAGAACCTGCAAATGAGGTGTTAATTTTTCCATCACTGAGAGAGAGAGAGAGAGAGAGAGAGAGAGAGAGAGAGAGATGATCAGGCTCTATAGTAATTTTTTTGTTGTTGGACTACGACCTGGGAGACCAGGGTTCGAATCCCTACACAGCCATGAAGCTCACTGGGTGACCTTGGGCCAGTCACTGACTCTCAGCCTCAGCGGAAGGCAGTGGTAAACCCCCTCTGAATACCGCTTACCATGAAAACCTTATTCATAGGGTCACCATAAGTCAGGATCGACTTGAAGGCATTTCCATTTTCACTAAAGCATTTTTAACCCATCTTCCAGTTTCATAATGGAGACCTTATGGCGGCTAGCAACTGCAATAAAACCAATCATAAAAGAACACAAAAACAAATACGAGGAGTGAATGGCCATCAATCACCAATGTTAGCATGAACAAGGAACCATCATCAAAACTGGAACAAAGTTATGAAAACACATCATTTTGATGTTTTCATCTAAACAAAACAGCTCCTGAACGTATACAATGGGACAAGCTAGATCTCATATGTCCAAGGCACTTCAAAGCCTCACATTACCACTGAGAAGGCCTTGTCCCTCAGGGAAGGGTCCAGGTTTCAATTGGTGGGGGGGCTCACCTGAGTGGGTCTCATTTCCTCCTTACTACTATCACTTGCCCCCTCCATCCTGCCCTGATGGAGACAGCAAGACAAGCAGAGGCTGCTCTCCTTTTCCTTGCTGCTGTCACTGCTTGTTTGCTCAGAGAAGGTGGGTGAGCAGGAAGCAACAGCAAGGAAGACAAGCAGTAGGGCCAGGGCCTGGAGTCCAGCAGTCCATGCTGGGAGGTGGGCCTTGTCACGTGTATGATCATTCCAACCCTTTATGTCAGCCCTGCATGTACCCACCAACAGCACTGCAAATTATGACAGAGCACATAACAGGGCCACCTTGAAGGTCAAAGTGTGTGGGCAGGTTCAGATGTGCAGAGGCAGTTGGCTCTATCTATCATAATATAATAATAATAAAATTTTATTTATGAGTCGCCTATCTGGCCGAATTAACAGCCACTCTAGGCGACGTACATCAATACAATAAAATACAATATAAAACAATGAGAGCCACAATCAATAATTAGACTAAACACTACAATTCTGATTAATAACAGTATTAAAAGCTAACCCACCCCAGAGAACCCATAGGCCTGCCTGAACAGCCAGGTCTTCAAGGCTCGGCGGAAACCTATCAGGGAGGGGGCATGGCGAAGGTCGAAAGGAAGGGAATTCCAGAGGGTGGGGGCCACAATCGAGAATGCCCTCTCTCTAGTCCGCACCAGCCTCGCTATTTTAACTGGTGGGACTGAGAGAAGGTCTTGTGTGGCTGATCTCGTCAGGTGGCATTATTGGTGATGCTGGAGGCGCTCCTTCAGATAAACTGGGCCAAAACCGTATAGGGCTTTATAGGTCAACACCAACACCTTGAATTGGGCCCGGTAAACAACTGGCAGCCAGTGTAGATCTACTAACACCGGAGTGATATGATCACGGCGACGGCTGTTCTTAATCAATCGTGCTGCCACATTCTGTATCAGTTGTAGATATGAAGCACAGTTTTGGAGTACATGTGTTCATCAGGCATATCATTATATACAAATACACAGTGTACATTTACATAGATTTTATTACATACAAAATTCAAAAATGAAACATTACAAGTGTGGAATATATTTTGTATAAGCTTTATACAACTTATACAACTTGCCTCGTAATGGACTGGATAAGAGCCAATAAACTGAAGCAGAATCCAGACAAGACTGAGGCACTGTTAGTGGGTGGTTCCCTAGACCAGATGGAAGGGTTTTGGCTTGCTCTTGATGGGGTTGCACTCTCTCTGAAGGAGTATGTACGTAGCTTGGGAGTATTTCTGGATCCCACTGCTGTTGCTTGAGGCTGAAATGGCCTCAGTGGCAAGGAGTGCCTTCTATCAGCTTCAGCTGGTGGCCCAGGTACAACCCTATCTGGATAGGGATAGCTTGACTTCTGTGTCTGGGCTCTGGTAACCTCTAGGTTAAATTCCTGCAATGGGTTATATGTGGGGCTGCCTTTGAAGATAGTTTGGAAACTGCAGCTGGTACAGAATTCAGCAGCCAGACTGCTCACTGGAATAAGATGGTTTGAGCACATAACACCAATTCTGGTGCAACTGCACTGGCTACCAATTTGTTTCCAGGCTCAATTGAAAGTGCTGGTTTTGACCTATAAAGCCTTATATGCCTCAGGACCCCAATACCTCAAGGACCGCCTCTCCCTATATGTACCAACCCAGACCCTGTGCTTGGCATTGGAGGCCCTTCTTCGTGTGCCCTCTCTGAAGGAGGTGTGGAGAGCAGCATCACGGAAACAGGCATCCTCAGTGGCAGCCCCGCATTTGTGGAAAACTCTCCCCAGGGAGGTAGGCCTGATGTCATCATTATCCATCTTTAGGCGCCAGGCAAAAACATTCTCCAAGGAATTTGCTTCTTAACTTTGGAAGGCTTTTGGAGGGCTTCTGTTGTGTAGCCTTCCTAAGAAGGGTTGCTCCACCACCTTATATACTGTTTTTTAAACACACACACACACACGTATATATATATATATATATATATATATATATATATATATATATATAATTAACTGTAAGTCGCTTTGAGTGCTCATATTTGTGTAGAAAAGTGACTAACAAATTTAATAAATAAATAAATAAAATAAACTTGCACGTCAAAAAGACTAAAGTAATGACAACAGAAGATTTATGTAACTTTACAGTTGACAATGAGGACATTGAACTTGTCAAGGATTATCAATACCTCGGCACAGTCATTAACCAAAATGGAGACCATAGTCAAGAAATCAGAAGAAGGCTAGGACTGGGGAGGGCAGCCATGAGAGAACTAGAAAAGGTCCTCAAATGCAAATACGTATCACTGAACACTAAAGTCAGGATCATTCAGACCATGCTATTCCCGATCTCTATGTACGGATGTGAAAGTTGGACAGTGAAAAAAGCAGATAAGAGAAAAATCAACTCATTTGAAATATATTGTTGGAGGAGAACATTGCGCATACCATGGACTGCAAAAAAGACAAATAATTGGGTGTTGGAACAAATTAAACCAGAACTATCACTAAAAGCTAAAATGATGAAACTGAGGTTATCATACTTTGGACACATAATGAGAAGACACGATTCAACAGAAAAGATAATAATGCTGGGAAAAACAGAAGGGAGTAGAAAAAAAGGAAGGCCAAACAAGAGATGGATTGATTCCATAAAGGAAGCCACAGACCTGAACTTACAAGATCTGAACAGGGTGGTTCATGACAGATGCTCTTGGAGGTCACTGATTCATAGGGTCGCCATTTATAAATAAATTTATTTATTTATTTATTTATTTAAGCTTATATACCGCCCGACTAGCAACAGCTCTCTGGGCGGTGAACATTAAAAATACAATAAAAATAACACAAAACTGTACAGTCTAAAATCAAAATATAATAATTTAGAATTAACAGGAATTAAAATGCCTCAGAGAAGAGAAAGGTTTTAACCTGGCGCCGAAAAGATGATAGTGTCGGCGCCAGGCGCACCTCCTCGGGGAGACCATTCCATAGTTCGGGGGCCACCATTGAGAAGGCCCTAGATTTTGTCACCACTCTCCGGGCTTCCCTATGAGTCGGAACCCAGAGGAGGGCCTTCGTAGTAGACCGTAGTGTACGGGCCGGTTCATATCGGGAGAGGCGTTCCGACAGATATCGTGGTCCCGCGCCATATAAGGCTTTATAGGTAAGTACCAACACTTTGAATCTGGCCCGGAAGCATATTGGAAGCCAGTGCAAATGGGCTAGCACAGGTGTTATATGCTCAGACCGCTTAGTTCTTGTTAGCAGTCTGGCCGCCGCATTTTGCACTAGCTGTAGCTTCCGAATCGTCTTCAAAGGTAGCCCTACGTAAAGCGCATTGCAGTAGTCCAGACGCGAGGTTACCATAGCATGTACCACTGATGAGAGGTCCTCCTTACTCAGATAGGGACGTAGCTGGGCTACCAACCGAAGTTGGTAGAACGCATTCCGGGCCACCGAGGCTACATGAGCCTCAAGTGTGAGGGAAGAGTCTAAGATGACTCCCAGACTACGCACCTGTTCCTTTAGGGGGAGTGTAACCCCATCCAGGTCAGGGTATATATCCACCATCCGATCAGAGAAACCATCCACCAACAGCATCTCAGTCTTGTCAGGATTGAGTCTCAGTTTGTTAGTTCTCATCCAGTCCATTGTCGCAGCCAGGCAACGGTTCAGCACGTCGACTACCTCACCTGAAGAAGATGTAAAGGAGAAGTAGAGCTGCGTGTCATCAGCATACTGATGACAACGCACTCCAAAACTCCTGATGACCGCCCCCAGTGGCTTCAAAAGCATGGGAGACAGAACCGAACCCTGCGGGACCCCACATGGGAGAACCCACGGTGTCGAGCAATGTTCCCCAAGCACTTTCTTCTGGAGACGACCCGCTAAGTAGGAGCGGAACCACTGCCAAGCAGTGCCTCCAACTCCCAATTCCGCAAGCCTCTCCAGAAGGATACCATGGTCGATGGTATCAAAAGCCGCTGAGAGGTCAAGGAGAATCAACAGAGTTACACTCCCTCTGTCTCTCTCCCGACATAGGTCATCAAACAGGGCGACCAAGGCAGTCTCAGTGCCAAAACCAGGCCTGAACCCCGATTGAAATGGATCTAGATAATCGGTTTCATCCAATAGCGCCTGGAGCTGGTCAGCAACCACACGTTCCAGGATCTTGCCCAGGAACGGAACATTGGCTACTGGTCTGTAGCTGCTGACATCCTCTGGGTCCAAGGAAGGTTTTTTCAGGAGTGGTCTCACTGCCACCTCTTTCAGACAGCCAGGGACCACTCCCTCTCCTAAAGAGGCATTAATCACTTCCTTGATTAAATAAAGTTGTGGTCGACTTGGAGGCACATAACAAAAACAACAAACTATGATACCTTGACAGAAATTTGATGGGACCATCAGGGGCTAAATACAAGTTTCAAGAGCTAGATTTCACACACACACACACACAGGGAGGGAGGGAGAGAGGGAGGGAGGGAGGGAGGGAGGGAGGGAGGGAGGGAGAGGGAGAGAGAGAGAGAGAGAGAGAGAGAGAGAGAGAGAGAGAGAATGAGAGAGATTAGATTGCCAATTGGTCATCTAAGATATAGAGGCTGCTGTTAGCACCGGAGTAGGGAACCGGCAGCCCTCCAGATGTTCCTGAACTACAGCTCCCATCATCCCTGACAATTGGCCATGCTGGTTAGTCTGATGGGACTTGTAGTTCAGCAACATCTGGAGGGCCACAGATTCCCCATCCCTACCTTAGCATGTACTTTGATAGCGAGAGGCTCTGCTCTCTGCTCGGCTCTCTTGTATTCCTCTCTATGAAAATCTCAAATATGTTATCATAAGTCATGTATTGAATTGTTTGCAAGTCTAGTATGTGTGTATTGTTCAGGTTTGGGGAAAATAATTATTTAAACACAAATGAATAGTCCGTTTTCTTTATATATTATCTTGGTTATCTGTAAATAAAAGATACATGCTCTGGCATTTTAAACAAAATTGTAGTATTTTTCACAGCAACTATACATAATATACATCACTGTTCTTAATATAATGTTATGGGTGCTTTATTGCTGGTCAGTTAATTTAAATAAGATCCTCACACAAATCAAAGTATTTCTCATTTAATGGAAATGACAGTCACCTACCCAATTAGGATAAATCTAGCAGATAGCTGCTATTTTAAAAAGTAAGATCATTATAGTTCATATTAAGAGAATGATGGAATGCTCTTCTCCATTGTAAGACACATGGGGTGAAGTGCATCAACATGGCAGATATGTTCTAATTTTGAATTTTTTTACATTTGTGAATCAGGTTAGCATGATTTTTTAAAAAACCAATTCTGTTCTGTTGATTATTTATCTAAATGAGAGGATGGTTTAACTTAATTTCAGTCACATGTGCCCTGTAGCTATGTGGTTAGATGAAAAGGTCAGTCCTTTTGCTTTAAAGTTATTTAGGATGGAGTCCTGCTACGTTTTTACCAATCTTATACTGGATTTCAAAAGGGATAGTTTACCTTGTAACCAATAATGATCTAATAATAAAAAATAATGCATATGACATGACTGCCCTTTGGTGTTCTTCTGCATTCCTCAGAGAAACATTTGTAAAGGGCCCCATAAAAAGGAAATGGAAGACTACAGGAATCAATCATAAAGGACAGCCCCATTATAACGGGGTATAATTTTAAGAAGCTTGAAATGATTGCAAGAACAGATAAAACAGATGTTACAAGACCTAAAGCAATGCAATATGCTGACAAGATTGGTTCATTCATGAAAGGAGGGACCATAAAGAGGGTATTGGCTCCTTCATCTGTCTAAAAAAAGTGTGGGAGTGTTATTTGGCTTATGTTGGCAATATGAAAACCAGACTGGAGCGGAATTCAACTTGCTTGACATACAAGATCACCTGAAATGTTTAAGTATTCTTATTCTATACAATACAGCTAGTTTACACATCTATTGTACATAATCCCTTATTGACTGTAGCATCAAGTGGCACATGTGTGAAGATAATCTATCACAAATTAAACACTGCGGATATATCATTCATATTACCTGACATTAGCCTGAACACAATACTTTCCAATGAAGATAACTTAAATAGTTGTCAAGTGATCAAGTTATATACATGCATACTTGTGAACTCTTTCCTTAGATGAACCCTCTCTGACAGCAGTAGGTTCCCTTGCCTAAAATGGGCTCCAAGTGGCCACAGACTGTAAGTCAGCCTTCTCCAACGTGGTGCTCTTCTGGTGCCCTCCAGATGTTGTTAAATTCCAACTCCCATCCATCTCTGCCAGCATGGCCAATGGTAGGGATGATGAGAGTTGCAGTCCAAGACATCTGGAGGGTACCCGATTGAGGAAGGTTGCTATAACTAGCAGTTTATGTAAAGGATAAAGCTATAGCAGAATCAGCTGCAGAATCCCACTAAGACACGACAACCTATTATTCAGAGTAAAACCCTAACAAATCTGATTTTTCAGTATACTGTCTCCTTTGTACCACCTTTGCTAATCAAATGTATGTTAGCTCTTCTCATGCTTCATTATGCAAACAAGAAGTTGGAGAAGCTTTTCAGTTCTGGTCACATTTTCATGGCATCTAAAAAAGCTTAACATGGTACTATAAGAGTCCTATTTTTCTTCACTCTCTCTGATCAATGCCAACTGCAGAAAGGAGTTAAGGCATATCCCCATTGTTTATTCATTTGTAGGATGTTGATGTACTTTTTAAACTCATTTAGTTTATTTGATGTGGTCTAGCGGAGGGTTCTGCTCTTGCTCCAGGCCTTCTACGGATCTCAAAAGCAGGAAATAGATTACAGAAGTTAGTTTTTTTTTCCATCCCCCATTCATGAGACATTTGTGGTTAATGGCAGATGAAGAGTTCTTGAGGCCCAAATATGACTTAGACTCTTCCTTTTTTCTCTTTTCACATTCCAACTTAAAATATATTTTAAGTACCCTTACAACATAACTCTATATAAAACAAGTCATGTAAATACTATGCGTACATATATTACATTGCAATCAGACAAAATATTTCCTACTTCACAAAACACAGAGTGTTCCAGATGGGTGTTTATTGTGGGATTGCTGCTTCACATGAATGCAAGTTTTTTATAGCATGACATTGACATTGCTGGCCATGATATTGCCAACCCATCTCTCCCTCTCTTCCCGCACCCCCATTTAATCTGGATTTACCCATTCTAGGGAAAAATCTGATAAGTAAAAAAAAAAAGCCACCCTGTTGCCAAGAACCCATTGGTGATATCTCAGCAACCCACTTGCAAATTAATCCCCATCTAGAATCACCCACAGTCTAATAGGCCATTTTCCCATGCTCTGGTCAACAAAATATCATGGTAGTGATACACATATATGGGTGCAGGGGAGCACTGAGACAAACAAGAAAGTCTTCATTTGGCACTGAAAATATTGTAATTTCAATGCTAATCCAGCATCTTGGGGAGGGGGATTCCAAAGCTAGGATTCCACAAGTGCAAGTATAATGCCTTTAAGCAAGTGATGGCACTCTTACTAAATCAGACCATTAACCCATCTAGCCCAGTATTGTTTTCACCAAATGACAGTCATTCCACAGGGTTTCTGACAGCCTTGCCTAGAGATGCCAGTCATTGAACCTGACACTTTTTGAATGCAAAGCATATGCTCTACCACTGACCTATGGCTCTTCAAGGTACTGATCAAAAAGAATCCTCAGTACATCATAGCCTCTGCATAATTTATAAGGCATACTCAGAAATTTGGAAGAAAAGTGATTTGCCTCAGTGAGTTCAGGCATCTTGATCCTCATCAGCCAGAAGAGTTTTTCCACTGCTTTTCATGAGATGAATCTGCTGACTTACCTGCTTTATTAATATTTGGAATTCTACTTCTGGCAGAAAATGGTCATACCCAGAGAAACAATAGTATATTTCCCAGTGGGAAGACTTCTTAGTCTTAATGGAAAAGTGGGTAGAGTTCTTAGTGGGAAGTTTCCACTGAATATGATATGGCCATTGAGGTTAGATAGAGTGATTACTGAACATATAACTTCCAATAACTTCATGAAGCGCCTTTTTATCACTCTGGGCATAGAATCATAAAATGGTAGAGTTGGAAGGGGCCTATAAAGCCATCAAGTCCAACCCCCTGCTCAAAGCAGGAATCCAACTTAAAGCATACCAGACAGGTGGCTGTCCAGCTGCCTCTTGAATACCTCCAGTGTTGGAGAGCCCACCACCTCCCTAGGTAATTGGTTCCATTGTCATACCATTCTAACAGTCAGGACTTTTTTCCTGACGTTCAGTCAAAATCTGGCTTCCTGTAACTTGAGCCCATTATTCCATGTCTTGCACTCTGGGATAATTGAGATCTTCCTCCTCTGGGTGACAACCCAAGTAGTTGAACAGTGTTGTCCCTTTCAAGTACTTGAAGAGTATTATACCTCCCTTAGTCTTCTCTTCTCAAGGCTAAACATGCCCAATCTCTTTCTTTCAATCTCTCGTCAGAAAACTTTGTTTCCAGTCCTCTGATCATCCTCATTGCCCTCCCCTTAAACTGTGCCAGTTGGTCTGCTTCCTTCTTAAAGGGCGGCATCCTGAACTGGATGCAGGCCTAACCAGTGCTGAATGGAGGGGATCAAGTACTTCTGTTAATGCAGCCTAAAATAGCATTTGCGTTTTTTACACCCACATCACACTGTTGGCTCATATTCAGCTTGTGATCAATAACAATTCCAAGATCCTTCTCACATGTCATATATTGCTAAACCAAGTATTACCCATCTTATAACTGTCCCCTCGCTGGATCATCACCTTGTAGTGGTGAGTGGGCTTGTGTGTTCCAATGAAACCTGTGAGTGATGCCGTCAGGAGTCATGTACTTCCAGCAGGGTCACCCATGGCAGTAAGGTCAAGGGAGAGGAACCAGACAAAGAACGATCCAAGAAAGTCCTCAACAGCAGAACAGGCGGAGGATAACAATGTGTACGTTACAACGGCTGTGAAGGCGGATGAAGGCTGCAACAGATAAAAGACTTCAAATCTTCGTGGTATCCCATGGCATTGTATCAAAGCCTTTACTGTCAAGATTGTGTGTTGATCGTCGTATGCCGATCTCCCCACATAAAACAAATCCACGCACAGGCGTCTTCCAACCAAACCAAACCAAAAGTCCCATGGCGATCAGCGAATGGCTACAGGGGCAGGACTGTGAAATCCGGAAGCCCTTAGTCATGGACCGGCATATGGGTGGTGAATACAGACTCAGTTGTCCTGGCTCAAGGACCGAGGCAGTTGAGTAGTTCAGCAGCTATATCCATGACTGAGCAGTCCTATTCAGGATCCACTCTACTCACCCCGTATGGGGAGGGGGCTAGAAAAGGTGCCCTAAACATAGTCTGCCCCATCTCTCTCCCTGACTGGATTACCACGTCCAGTGGGGTCACCACTTAGCAGTCGCAAAAGACAACTGAATTTTGGAATATGGAATATACGGACATTGCTGGACAATACAGATAGTGAACGTCCTGAATGCAGGACTGCCATCATCGCAAGGGAGTTGAGACATTTTAATATTGACATAGCAGCACTCCAAGAAACTCGAAGAGCAGGAGAAGGACAACTGAAGGAAGAAAAAGGAGGTTATACCTTCTTCTGGAAAGGACTGCCTGAACAAGAATGACGAATACATGAAGTAGGCTTTGCTATTAAAAATAATCTTGTGAAGCTCTTATCAGAAGTTCCTATTGGCATTAATGAACGACTCTCAACTCTCCAGTTAAAACTTGCCAAAAACCAGCAGGCAACTATTGTAAGTGCTTATGTACCAACATTAGATGCTGATGAAGACATCAAGGAAAAATGTTATACCCAGCTGGACACCATCTTATCAGAGATACCTAAGGAGGATAAAATTATCCTCTTGGTTGATTTAAATGCAAGAGTTAGGTGTGATTTTGATTTATAGCCAGAAACCATTGGGAAAGAAGGTGTTGGCAATAGCAACCTGAATGGCATTCTACTTCTGACTAAATGTGCAGAACATAATCTTGTTATTACAAACACACTCTTTCATCAGAAAAATAAATTTAAAACATCATAGAAGCACCCTTGGTTGAAACACTGGCATCTCCTGGATTACGTAATTGTCCATGTCACAGATCGTTGTGATGTACTCCTCACAAGGGCCATGACGAGTGCTGATGACTGCTGGACAGATCACCGATTAATTTGATCCACTATGGCCATTAATATTGCTCCTCAACGTAGGCTCCAAGGAAGAAAACCAAGGCGTAAAATGAACATCCATGCCCTTCAAGAACCTTTTAAGTGAGCCTGCTTTCAAACAACTCTCAAGAAACATCTACCAATGGAACTCCCTGAAAATGTTGAGGAACACTGGATTAAACTGAAGACTTCCATTATTGCAGCATGTGAACAAACTATTGGATACCAAACTAAGAAACATCAGGATAGGCTTGATGAGAATGATGTGAGATTGAACATATCGACAAGAAAAGGAAAGGCTTCCAGATATGACAAAAAGACATTAACTGTGCTGCTAAAAAAAATATCTATGCCAGTGCAAAGGCTGAGGTCCAAAGAAGAACTAGAGAACTTAAAAACGCCTGGTGGATAAAGAAAGCTCAAGAAATCCAGCACTTTGCAGATGCTCATGATGCACGGGGCTTTTTTAATGCCACAAAGGCCATGTATGGACCAACAAATTATGGTACAAATCCCTTACGTTCAATGGATGGTAGCAAACTTCTTAAGGATAAAGAGTCTATTGCACTGCGCTGGAAAGAGCATTACCACAACCTCCTTAATCATAACTCTATTGTGGCTGATGAGGTCTTCTCCCAAATTCCACAACAACAAACTAGAGACGAGCTTGCAGTATCCCCTTATTTGGATGAAGTCAGTAAAGCCATCAATCAAATGAAGAACAACAAAGCTAGTGGATCTCATGGGATTCCTGCTGAAGTCTTTAAAGAAGGTGGGCCTGAACTTACACAACAACTTCATAAGCTCATCGAAAAAATCTGGATGAGAGAGGAGATCCCGGAAGACTTTTTAAGAAGGGTGATAGAACAGATTGTGGGAACTATTGAGGTACCTCTTTTCTTGCTACCGCAGGTAAAATCCTTGCAAGGATCCTTGCAAATCGCCTCCTGCCAATCTCACAGGATGTCCTCCACAAATCTCAAAACGGTTTCCGCCCTTCCAGGGGGACAGTGGACATGATCTTCACTGCACGACAGCTTCAAGAAAAATGCCGGGAGCAGAATCGACCTTTATATATGGCATTTATTGATCTGACTAAGGTCTTTGACACTGTGAATCGAACAGCTCTCTGGACCATCCTTCTGAAAACTGGATGCCCTGATAAATTTGTGAATATTTTGTGACTCCTTCATGACAACATGACAGCAACAATTTTGGACAACAATGGCTTTCAGAGCGAACCATTCAGAGTCGGATCAGACATAAAACAGGGATGCGTCATTGCTCCGACCTTATTTGCTATCTTCATTGCCATGATTCTACACCTTATTGAGGGGAAACTTCCTACTGGTGTGGAAATCATATATCGAACAGATGGAAAGCTTTTTAATCTCAGTAGGCTGAAAGCAAAAAGTAAGGTAATGTCAACCTCTGTCGTAGAACTTCAATATACCGACGATAATGTAGTCTCTGCACATTCAGAGAAAGGTCTTCAAACTATCCTAAATGTCTTCGCAGAAGCATATGGAAAGCTTGGGCTCTCACTTAATATTAAAAAAACCAAAGTGCTTCATCAACAGGTGCAAACTATTCCCTCTGTAGCACCATCAATCCAGCTTAATGGTGTGACATTGGAGAACGTTGATCACTTTTCTTTCCTTGGCAGCCATCTCTCCCTCAAAGCTGACATCGATGGTGAAATTCAACATCGTCTGAGCTCTGCGAGTGCCGCATTCTCCTGAATGAAGCGTAGAGTGTTCGAGGATCAGAATATTCGCAGGGAGACCAAAATGCTTATTTACAAAGCCATTGTACTACCGACCTTACTTTATGTATGTGAAACACGGACTGTTTATAAACGCCACTCCCAACTTCTTGAAAGATTCCACCAACACTGCCTCTGGAAAATTCTGCAAATTTCTTGGGAAGACAGACGGACTAATGTTAGCGTTTTGGAAGAAGCAAAGACTACCAGTGTTGAAACAATGATCCTTCAACTTCAACTTCGCTGGACCAGCCATGTTGTTCGAATGCCTAATCACCGTCTTCCAAAGCAGTTACTTTACTCCCAACTTAAGGATGGAAAACAGGACATCGGTGGACAGCAAAAGAGGTTTAAAGATGTTCTTAAAGCAAATCTGAAAAAATGTAACATGAACATCGACAACTGGGAAGTCTTGGCCCATGAACGTCCCAAATGGAGGTCGGCTATTATCAAAAGTGCTGTGGACTTTGAAGAAGCATGAATACAGGCCGAACAGGACAAATGAGCTAAGTGGAAGGCATGTCAAACAAATCCTCATTGCGACCATCTTCCATCTGGAAACCTACATCCTCACTGTGGGAGGCTGTGTGGATCCAGAATTGGCATCCACAGTCACTTATGGATCCACTGTTAAAGACCTTATCTTGGAAGACAAACTTACTCAGCCACAAGTGATCGCCAATGAATAAATGAATCTTATAACTGTGCATTTGGTTTCTTTTTCCTAGAACTTTGCACTTATGCCTGTTAAATTTCATTCAGCCCAATGCTCCAGGCTATGAAGATCACTTTGAATTTTGTTTCTCTCCTCCAGGGTATTAGCTATCCCCCCTCAATTTTGTATCATCTGCAAATTTGATAAGCATTCCCTGCACCTCCTCATCCAAGTCATTAATAAAAATGTTGAAGAGCACTGGGCCCAGGACCGAGCCCTGTGGTACCCCACTCATTACCTCCCGCCACTCTGAGAAGGAACCATTGATAAGCACTCTTTGAGTACAATTCTGCAGCCAACTGTAGATCCACCTGATAGTTGTTCCATCCAGCCAACATTTACCTAGCTCGCTAATCAGAATATCATGGGGCACTTTGTTAAAAGCTTTGCTGAAGTCAAGATGGATTATGTCCACAGCATTTCCACAGTCTATGAGAGAGGTTACTCGATCAAAAAATGAAATAAGTTTAGTCTGGCAGGATTTGTTCTTGACAAATCGATGTTGGCTTCTAGTAATCACTGCACTGTTTTCAAGGTGCTTGTTGTTTATTTAAAATATCTCTATCGTGCCCTTCAGCCCCACAATGGGGCACTCAGGGAGGCTTACAATAAAATCACACACACACATAGTAAAATTATACAGAATAATAACAAGCAAAACAGTAAGTTAAAATACATAAAATACAATTATTTAAAATACATAAAATACAATAAGCATATATATATATATACAAACAAACCGAGAAACCTACATGTATATATATGAGTACAAATATAGGGAGATAATAGTAAAAACCACAAGATAAAAAATAAAAAAGAGAAAATAAAAAATAAAAAATGTAGAGACAGTGTCACACTCACCCTTCAGACCCTGTGAAAGGCTCTCCAGTTTTTACAAGTTTCTGAAAAACCATCAGGGAGGGAGCAGAACTGGCTTCTTGAGGCAGTGAATTCCAAAGCTTAGGAACCACAACTGAAAAGGCTCTCGCGTGTGTGCCTGTCAGTCTAACATCTTTAATTCCAAGCACGCAGAGGAGACCAGAGGTAGATAATCTTAAATCCAGGCCAGGAGCATATGGGCACAAGTGGTCCCTCAGATACCCTGGTCCAAGGCCATTTAGGGCTTTAAAGGTCAAAACCAGCACTTTGAATTGGGCCCAGAAACAAACTGGGAGCCAGTGGAGTTGGTAAAGCACAGGAGTAATATGCACCCTGCACCATACTCCAGTTAACATTCTGGCTGCAGCATTTTGAATCAACAGTAGTTTCCGAACCATTTTCAAAGGCAGCCCTATGTAGACTGTGTTACAGTAGTCAAGCCTTGATGTCACCAAAGCATGTGTCACTATAGCCAAGTCAACTGCTTGTTGTTATATGCCTTCAAGTCGATTACAACTTATGGTGACCCTATGAATCAGTGACCTCCAAGAGCATCTGTTATAAACCATCCTGATCAGATTTTGTAAATTCAGGTCTGTGGCTTCCTTTATGGAATCAATCCATCTCTTGTTTGGTCTTCCTCTTTTTCTACTCCCTTCTGTTTTTCCCAGCATTATGGTCTTTTCTAGTGAATCATGTCTTCTCATGATGTGTCCAAAGTATGATAACCTCAGTTTCATCATTTTAGTTTCCAGTGATAGGTCTAGTTTAATTTGTTCTAACACCAATTATCTGTCTTTTTTGCAGACCATGGTATGTGCAAAGCTCTCCTCCAACACCACATTTCAAATTATCTTTCTCTTATTCACTTTTTTCACTGTCCAACTTTCACATCCATACACAGAGATCGGGAATACCATGGTCTGAATGATCCTGACTTTAGTGTTCAGTGATACATCTTTTTGAGGACCTTTTCTAGTTCTAGTCCTAGTCCTAGCCTTCTTCTGATTTCTTGACTATTGTCTCCATTTTGGTTAATGACTGTGCCAAGGTACTTACAGATTTATAATCTGCTCCAGAATTTTCCCAGGGATTGATGCCAGGCTGACTGGTCTGTAGTTCCCAGGTTCCTTCTTTTTGTCCTTCTTGAAGATAGGACAACATTAGCCCTCCTCCAGTCATCCAGTACTTCATCCATCCTCTACAATTTCACAAAGATAATACACAGAAGCGCAGAGAGTTCTTCAGCCAGTTCCTTCAATACTCTAGGATGCAGTTCGTCAGGCCCTGGAGATTTGAACTCATTCAAAGTAATTAGGTATTCCTTGACCGTTTGTCTATCAATCTCAAACTGCAATCCTGCCCCTTCAACCTGCACCTCACATTTGTCAGGAGGTCATAGACCCTCTTTTGGGAGAAGACTGAGCCATAAGCAATCTGAATAGCAGCTGCCACTCCGTACACTATTGTATATGATTTTTAAAATTATTTTTCACTGAGTCTTCATCCCTGTACCTAAGAAATCTGGAAACATGTTTTTCTTTTGCAAATTTTAAAATACACTTGCAGGTGCTTACTCTTTCTTTGACGAACTTTTCAAAAGCAGCCGTTCCAATATCATCTAGGTTTTCAACTGCAGGGAACACTATCAAGAATGAATTTCCATGCTTGGCCAATAGCACCGACCATTTTTGCATGGTCCCTAGTGACAATTTATGGTGTATCAACTGTGGTTCTTTGCCGATGACTCCTCTGTCCATCTTTAAAACTTCAACAATACTAGAGCAATTGTATATTTTTCCATCAAGTGATCTTGAACAGAGATGGTGGTAAAACCTAGTTTCCTTTTGAGTTTTTTAAATGTTAATGTTCTATAGTTGTCATGATTCCAACCATGAGCAGCAACCTAGACACTGAAACAAAAGAAGAGGTCAACCAGGTCTGGTGGGCTACCTGAAGAGGCACTGGACCAAGGCTCCAACACCAAGCCAAAACCCAATGGCCAGAAACCCATTGAACCAGAACACCCCAAGATAGGATCCCCAGAGATAGTAACATCTCCCCCTCATCTGGATCTCAGAAGCAGGGATGGAATTCAGGGGAGGTCATGGCCTACAAAGTTATTTTAATCGGTGGACCCAGTGTACCTAGTTACTATTATCTTGAAGTCTCTATATTTAACCTTTTACTTACATTAACAGAAAACAATAGAAATATTTAGAAAATTTTAATTTTGAGGTTATTAGAATCAAAAGGTTCTATAGATGGGAAGAATCAGCTGAAGCAATGTATCTAGAAAAGTGTATAGGGAAAAAAGGGTTACTGCTAACTAGGTCATATTCAAAGAAAACCCATGGAAATCAATAGACATGGCTAACCTAAGTCCATTGATTTCAGTGGGTCTTCTCTGGGTATGACTTAGATGGATATAACCCGAAGTGCTTATGAGTTAGCAGCCCTTAGAGATCTAACTTCTTAAAATAATTCAGGCCATTCCATTTTTTTTTGAGGAAGGGGTGGCTATTTGGTGTCCTCAACTATTATGACCTTTGCACTGAAGCTGGTCTTCTCTCTGTTAAGGCCTATATACACAAAGCACTACTTATGTACCGCTTGAGACTGAGTAATTCGTCCAACACTAAGTTACATACATTGGTACTCTGCGACCGTAGTTTGCCCTTGAAAGGTCTCAGCACATTTGATATAATGATCAAGATTAGAGAGAACATTAGGGAGAAGGACTCACAACTTGACAGTAAAATTATTGCCAGCTTGTTGTTTTCCCTGTAATATCATTCCATTTGGACAGACCATGCCCAAATGTAATATTTACAAGATCTTAACATTCCATTATCTAAGGGTGACTTTTACACTTCCAAATTTTGGGGGTATGGGTGTGGTCTGGAGGCACATGAGACCACCACCTTACTGAAGCTAAGCAGGTCTGGGCCTGGTCAGTGCCCGGACAGGAGACCCCTGAGAACCATTTGTATGCTGCCTTGATTTCCTTCATGAAAGAAAGGAAGGATATAAATGTAAGAAAATAAAAATAAATAAAAAATTAGTGATAGCCGCTAACACCCCCCCCCCAAAGCATATTTCTGTATATGAGGCCTGGGAAGGCCAGAGCATGCTGTACAATATTGCTGATGATGATGCACTTAGACCCCTTTTCTGAGTGTTTAGGGTTTTTTGTAAAGTTTGCTTCCTGTTTTCATATAAAAATAACTACATCACTCTGTTTTGGCTTATAAAATTTGACATACCTTTGTTCAGTCAGTTGCCATTCCTCTTCTAGTGATCATGCATGCTTCCAGATGATCTGTTTATTGAATATTAATCTGAATTTGTTTACAGGGAGATTAGATTTATTTGTGGGGAGGTTAGATGACATCATGACATTGTGTCAAATGAAGTGTTATCCATACTTTCCAGTGCATTTTCCTGTCGTAAGCAGTCTGATCATTTGGGGAAGCAGTTTTGTTGTGTAGGACCTCTAAATCAACTTTAATTGGGCAACCTGAATTTGCTAGTATGTTATTGAAACCCACCCCAAAATAGTGACAATCTGGAAATCAGTGCCCCATTTGATTTAACTATTGCGCTATAGTCTTCTAGGAAGATATTTTTGTTCTTACAGTTTTTTACATCCAGATTATTCTGCATTATATCTGAATACTTTATTTCTACTTTGTAAGACAATATTATAATTTATTTTGCCCTGTATTGTGATGGCTAATGGTTATTTGTTTTTAATGAAAAATCTTGAACTTGACTAGATAATATGACTAGATAACTTTGTTTTAATATGTTTTTACTGGTTGTTGTTGTGTTTTAATATATTTTGAACTCTGTTTTTATGATGTTTTAAAGTGCTTTTGTTTGCCGCCCTGGGCTCCTGCTGGGAGAAAGGGCAGGATATAAGTCAAATAAATAAATAATCACCCCTATGATCTGTGCATGGATTCCTTGCTTGATCCATTCAACTGTTTGGGAAGGACTAAAGGACAGAATGAAACAGATTATAGGTGCTCTCACAGCTGGCAGCAAGACCATCTATTTGGCAGGTGCACATTGATCCTTGTGCATAGCAGTACATACAGAGTGTGTTACTGCATATGGGCATATTTGGTAGGCCAACACTTAAAAAGACATTTCAGATTCTGGCCTCTGCCAAGAATTTCTGTAGTTTTGCAATCACACTTTCTTATTTTACTTTTTAAAATGTTTCTGTCTCTCTCCCAGTTGCTGCATGAATGACCCACACACATAAGACGGGGAACTGACTTGAGTATGGAGGCAAAACACTGAAAAATGTAAATGACTCAGCCTATTTGTAGCTAGTGTCTATTCTTGCATCACACTCTATAAGACAGCAGTAATACTGTAAGACTATACTAAAATAAAACACTATGGCAAATGCACTGAATTGATAGACTCCAGTAACTGTATGGCAGAGAACATTTAGAATGAAAATGATCTTCTCTCCCCACCTTTTTTTATTCAGATATACTTTTTTCATACACCATGTTATTTCAATAGAGAGGAGGATATTGAACTGGGAAGGTAATGGGCTTACCAGCTCTACTTCACCTATATATGGCTTAGGCTGCGATCCTAACCCCACTTTCTTAGGAGTAAAACCCAATGAATGTGATAGGACTTACTAATGTATGCACACAAAATTATTTGGTGCAGTGAAGGGACCGATTGGGTCAGGGCCCGCCTCATGTGAGCTCTAATGAACATAATCAGGGGGGCATGACTACTGTATGGCATTAGACTAGCCTCACAACTCCCTCACTCATTCTATCAATGTGCGTTGGGGGGTTCTGAACCCCTGCCTCATTATATAGTTTAACTAATCGGTGGCACTGGACTTAACTTTATGTGGGTGAAGTCAGGAGTTTCTTGTTGCTGTTTATGAGAGTCAACATTCTTGCCTAGCTTCCTGGCTAGTGTGGTATCTAAAACTTCCATTTCACACTCCTTATTTAGTGATTGCTTACTGAATGTAATGGGGACTTCAATCTATGTGTAGTAAGCTTGTAAAAATCTGACACACCAATTCATGAGCCTGCATTAAGACACAAACACACATTTCTTCAGAATTCTGCTTTGCTTTCAGGGATGTGAGGCAGAATTAGTAAACAATAGTTGCACTAAAAATGTCCAGGTCAAGGATCATCAACCATTCGTGATGGAAGAACCTAGCTTACTAACTATGTTCGGAATTACTAACATGTAAAAGCAAATATTCTCCATAATGCTCCAGCTTAGTCAGTTACCGATGATTAACATTTCATCTCAAAACATTTGTTTTCATTGACTAAAATAGTTTTCAGGACAATGTGATCATGTTACAAGTTGTTGTAGCAAAAATGCTACAAGTTCTCCCAGGTGGAGAATAATAACACACACGCGGGTAAAATCGAGTTCAAGGCTCCTTATTTATTTACTGCAGTAAAGGCAAACCATACACTTCACACAAGGGGTGAGGCATGAGAGAGCCCCGAGCCCCCAAAAACAGGGATTTTTATACCCTTTACAAAACAAGCTGGTTAATTTTACACCCATCGTTTATCATGCTCTGCTTAATCAATAGTATAGTTACTCTTTCCTAAGGTCAAACGGTTAATCCTTACTTTTGCAAGCGTATGTTAAACAGTGGGTCACAGTCCACTGACTATGCTTATTTCAAAATGCGAGCCTTAAGCTTTTAAGCAAACAGACAGATATAAGCAGTATTTAGGCAAATAGGCAATACTGTGACCTTTAGATTTTTCAAACTTCACACAAGTTGAATCTGAAATTTTGAAGAACGAATTTGAGTTAGAAATCACAGATTGGATGGCCAAAATTTGAAAAGTTTGCAATTCAGAAGGCAAAATTTTCTTTAGAAGAATGCAGTGGTCACAGGAAGACCTGGTTGTTGAAGCAAGGCTTAACAGAAACAGGAAACTGTCATACTCCTTCCTGTCCAGGATGATCCAATAGCCAAGATGGGTGGGCAGAGTGAGTCTAGGACCATGCCCTGGGGATACCAAGCTGCCTATGTAGCGTCTGTAATGTATTATTCAGTGGTTCACCATATGAGGCAGCGGTACATAAACACAAAGGTTCCCAGCCAGCACAGTGGTCCATTTGGACAACCTCAGTCTACTCTCAGCCAGCCTTCTTATTTTCAACCAGTCCAGGGGCAGCATGGCCAGTCAGCTACCTCCTTCATCTGGTTGTTGTCCTTACAGAACTCAACAGGGAGGAGGATGGGGACAAAACTAGAATTAGTTGGCTCTGCCTGTCATTAGCTCTAGCTCCACCTACTGTTGGTCTCTTCCTACCTTCTGCTCTACCATTCCTAATGGCACCAGCCACCACTGCTCCTCCTACAGCACTGCTCCTCTCCACAGCAGCTCCTACAGCAGTGGTTCTTAACCTGAGGTGCACGCACCCCTGGGGGTGCGAGATACTTTTTCTAGGGGTGCGAGGTCCAACCAAAGATTTTGGAAAACTGTGATTTATCTTAGCTAAATTAGGCTAAAACACACATTAAAATAAAATAAAAATGAGCGGTATTTTTTCAGGGGCTGCGAGAGCATATTTTGGAAATCCAAGGGGTGCTGGCAGTGGAAAAGGTTACGAACCACTGTCCTAGAGGAAAATGGAGGTGGCATGACATAAAGCCAGGACCTGAGAATCCTAAGCTGCTGCCCAGCTTCCCTGTCAGCAGCATCCCATGAGTACCTAGCTTAGGAAGACCTCCTGATCACAGCATGCTATTTGCAATATTTCAGTAACTACATTCATTTTCAGCTTCTGAAGACAAGCTGGATGTTTCTGTTTTAAGAAAGTTCTTAATTCTAGGATTGCTAGGATGAAGACAATGATAGCCCATGTCTTCTCAAGTAGAAAGGGATAGACAGATTTTATTTTGATGGTTTATAAAGAAATTTCTAGCATGCTTTTAGTGGGAAACTAGGTCACTTCCATCTGTTCTCAGGCACCTTCCTCTTCTTTCATTCCTTTGCATTGTCTATTCCTTTAATTGCCCTTGGCTTGCACATCACATTGAACCAGCTGCCAGCTGTACTAAGAAAACAAAGACAAGAAGAAGCCACCATATTAAGCTGTTTCCTCCCTCTTATCTTTAAAGAAAATGGTTTACATGTCATGTAAGAAATTCATCTGGTGTGCAACTCCACTGATGTCCACAGGATCACACCAAGAATCAACTTGGCCCTGAAAATCTATTGTGCAATACTTTCAGATCCACAGTTCTGGGATAAGTAAATGACTGCCAGATGTGAGCAACAACCTTTGTTCACTCTCTTTTGAGGCCTGTGCACAAATGCTCATATGCAGTTTGTTAGCGACCTCAGTGATTAGCATATATATAGCTGCTACTTTACAGCAATTCCACAGCAAACGGTTTATATGGCATCATGCAAAAAAGAATAACACAAGAAAGACTGCATTTACTGCTAATTTTATTACTCTGAATTCTGCTGCTAGTAATTATCTAAGGGCAAAGTTATACATTACGTGCAGCTTGGCCCTCAGGAAATAAAATAAGGGCCCAGATGCACATGATTAGTCTCCTGACAGGTTTTTTGTTTTGTTTCATTGCAGTAAATGCAATGCTGCAAATGTGATCATAGCACCTACTGCGGGAAAAATAGGGTCCCCCTAATTCTTCCTGCATGTGGGAAAGATTGGGCATTTTTGATGGCAAAATCAATCTGTAATACCTTTCTCTAGCACCAACAGTCAAATACCAGTCACCCAGCCTGCATGTCACTGAAAAATAAACTATTGGGCAACCAATCATGGCTCTTGCACATGATATGTAGCTTGGTTCTTAGAAGCTCCTCTAATCCCCCCTGTGCAATATAGCAGGAAAAATGATGGGTGTCTCGAGTGATGAATGCAGGCAACATACCTATCTCCACCAGGAGGAAGGATAACAAATATTAAACTAAAGAGACTAGTTTCTGAGCTCTTCAGCTTCCCAAGGGAGTGCTTTAGAAAAGCATCCCCCTTTCTGCCATGGCTTACGTTGCTACTAAAGTTGGGCTCCCACTCACTGTTTCTACATATTTGTAGATATGGGCTTAAAATAATACATGGATCTATCATTGTGGTGCCTCCTTTAGCCCGGAGTAATTTGGCAACTGCTCTACGAGATCTAAGCAGAAGTCTGTCCCAGGTTATCCCTGTCCAGATAGGGGTGTAGCTGGGCCACCAACTGAAGTTGGTAGAAGGCACTCCGTGCCACCGAGGCTACCTGAGCCTCAAGTGACAAAGGTGGTTCTAGGAGAACTCCCAAGCCACAAACCTGCTCCTTCAGGGGAAATGTGACCCCATCCAGGACAGGTTGGACATCCAGATGAACTACCCACTAGCAGCATCTCAGTCTTGTCTGGATTGAGCCTCAGTTTATTAGCCCTCATCCAGTCTATTGTCGCAGTCAGGCACCAGTTCAGCACATTGACAGCCTCATCTGAAGAAAATGAAAAGGAGAAATAGAGCTGCGTGTCATCGGCATACTGATGGCAACACACTCCAAAGCTCCAGATGACTGCATCCAATGGTTTCATGTAGATGTTGAACAGCATAGGGACAGAACTGACCCCTGCGGAACCCCATACTGGAGAGTCCAGGGTGCCGAGCAATGTTCCCCAAGCACCACTTTCTGAAGCCGACCCACCAAGCAGGAGCGGAACCACCGCCATGCAGTCCCTCCCACTCCCAACTCAGCCAGTCTTCCCAGAAGAACCACCCCCTCTCACAGAGAGGCATTAATCACTTCCCTGGACCAGCCGGCTGTCCCATCCCTGCTAGCTTTTATTAACATAAGAACATAAGAAGAGCCTGCTGGATCAGGCCAGTGGCCCATCTAGTCCAGCATCCTGTTCTCACAGTGGCCCACCAGGTGCCTGGGGGAAGCCCGCAAGCAGGACCCGAGTGCAAGAACACTCTCCCCTCCTGAGGCTTCTGGCAACTGGTTTTCAGAAGCATGCTGCCTCTGACTAGGGTGGCAGAGCACAGCCATCATGGCTAGTAGCCATTGATAGCCCTGTCCTCCATGAATTTGTCTAATCTTCTTTTAAAGCCATCCAAGCTGGTGGCCATTACTGCACCTTGTGGGAGCAAATTCCATAGTTTAACTATGCGCTGAGTAAAGAAGTACTCCTTTTGTCTGTCCTGAATCTTCCAACATTCAGCTTCTTTGAATGTCCACGAGTTCTAGTATTATGAGAGAGGGAGAAGAACTTTTCTCTATCCAATTTCTCAATGCCATGCATAATTTTATACACTTCTATCATGTCTCCTCTGACCCGCCTTTTCTCTAAACTAAAAAGCCCCAAATGCTGCAACCTTTCCTCGTAAGGGAGTCGCTCCATCCCCTTGATCATTCTGGTTGCCCTCTTCTGAACCTTTTCCAACTCTATAATATCCTTTTTGAGATGAGGCAACCAGAACTGTACACAGTATTCCAAATGCGGCCGCACCATAGATTTATACAACGGCATTATGATATCAGCTGTTTTATTTTCAATACCTTTCCTAATTATCGCTAGCATGGAATTTGCCTTTTTCACAGCTGCCGCACACTGGGTCGACATTTTCATCGTGCTGTCCACTACAACCCCGAGGTCTCTCTCCTGGTCGGTCACCGCCAGTTCAGACCCCATGAGCGTATATGTGAAATTCAGATTTTTTGCTCCAATATGCATAATTTTACACTTGTTTATATTGAATTGCATTTGCCATTTTTCTGCCCATTCACTCAGTTTGGAGAGGTCTTTTTGGAGCTCTTCGCAATCCCTTTTTGTTTTAACAACCCTGAACAATTTAGTGTCATCAGCAAACTTGGCCACTTCACTGCTCACTCCTAATTCTAGGTCATTAATGAACAAGTTGAAAAGTACAGGTCCCAATACCGATCCTTGAGGGACTCCACTTTCTACAGCCCTCCATTGGGAGAACTGACCATTTATTCCTACTCTCTGCTTTCTGCTTCTTAACCAATTTCTTATCCACAAGAGGACCTCTCCTCTTATTCCATGACTGCTAAGCTTCCTAGAAGCCTTTGGTGAGGTTATTATTATTATTTTATTATGATGGTTACACTGTTACAGATTCAGCCTTTACTTGAACCCTGTCTCTCAATGTTTTCTTTTTTAACCTTTCACCTTTCCTGGCACCTCATAACACTTCTCATTCCTGTCTATTCTCTACCTCTATTCCCAACCCAAATTGATCTCCACTCTCATCTAACTTCATCACAACCTTAATCTCAGCTGAACTGCTGAACTGACAAAACAGTCCTTCTGAACATTCCACTTGCAGGATTGACTAATGATGGAACAGGGCAGACCCTAAACCTGTCCATCTCACCTTAGGCTGGGCAAATTGTTACTGTCAGAGGCCACCAGATTACTCTTCAGTACTGCCAGTCAACTAGTGTCTGCCTGTCTGATTATGACCTGTCTATCTGCCTCAGGGTACTTGATTGACTAACATCGCCTTTGAATTTCTGTGTCACCAGGGATGATAGGCTTTCATTGGTCATTTAATCACTGGTTTGGAATCTTAGGCAAGGACCTTTCACATCACCTGCTTCCTTCCTAAGCCTTTTAAAAAAAACTGAAGACACCAAGGGACCTTCTGCATTATGATGTATAGGTATATTTGTATGCTGTTTTTCATCACCAGGTGACCTCAAAGTGGCTTCCAAAGCAAAAATAAAACAATTATAATTTTAAAAATGTGAAAGATCTTGAGTTCCATCCCTAGTTATCAGTAGAAGTTTCTTAACAGGAACACTAAGAAAGCCATCTCCCCAAGACCCTTGAACACCACTCTCAGTCACAATGGATAATAGTGGAATAGCAAATAAGGCTGTTGGTCTACCTATTAAGTAATCACTGGCTGCTCCTCTAGGACTCCAACAGTGAACTGTACACATTTAATGCTGAGCTATGGTCCCTTCGCTTTTTCCATGTGGAGCTCCCAACATTCCCCATGTCTTTCTTCCTATGTTCAATAGTGCAATAACCTGAATTTTGTCTCCTGCAGGCATGGACAAACAATCTTTCCTATTTTCTTACCATCACATCATTTTTACCTGATGTGGTGGAAGAGGAGTTTCTTCTATGGGAAAGAAAGAAACAGAACTTGGAAAAGCTGGACTTTCATTTCACCTCTAACCTGGATTTACCAACAGATAAATCATTTACTTTCATTTATAATTATCTCTTTACATATAAAAATAAGCTTTTTTTCTTTTGAAAGGCACCAAGGTGGAATTAGTAATGCTACTACCTTCAGAGGATCACAGCCCTAATTTTGCATTCAGCTTTTGCAAATCAACCCTTATTCAGATTGAAATCAATTCAAGCTGGCATAATGACAATGTAACCTGGTCTTTTAAAGGATGGGTTAAAAATAGCCATATGTGAGTAAGAGCATCCATATTCAGGCCATAATTTATTGCTAGATAAGAGAATTGTGCATGAGGTGTGGGGGTGGTTACATGATGAATCATTCTCTCTGGGGTCAACTAACAGTTGGTTTCAAGTGAAGATTCAAGGATGAGTTCACTTGATTGTCAAAAGGCTATCAGCACTGGAGGTGGTTTCTTTTCTGGCAAAGGGTTAAAGGCCAAACAATATCCAAAACTATTTCCTGAAACACCCCTAATTATGTTGCTGAGATTAAATTATTAGGGGCCTTGTTCTACAGAGCCTGTAGTCTGTGTCCCTTCAGATGTTGGTGGACACCAACTCCCATCAGCCCCAGACAGCATGGCCAATGGTTATAGAGGATGGACCAGGAGAATTCTGGGACACAGGTTCCCCAACCCTGTTTTACATAATCAAGCATAGATGAGGTTATTCCTAGGTCCTCAGCTGTTTTTAGTCTCATGCCACTTTAACAGGGTGATATTTTTAACTTCCATACCTGGGAGGAAAGATGACACAAGGTGGAGTATCCAGTTCAGAACAAATTATCCTCCAGGGATGAGGGGGGAAATTACTATGTTCAAGTGGAGGGATAGAACTAGGCATCCAGAGTGCAAGGGCACATGATAATTCAGAGAGGTCAAAGCAGTACAGTCTAAAACACAAGTGCTAAAGACATTTGGAGACACACCGTATAAAATGTTTAAATGCCCATTCTAGAAGTCACCATGCCAAGATGGGCAAGCTAGAATGCTTAGTCTAAGACAGCCTTTCCCAACTAGTGGGCCACCAGATGTTGTTGGACCACAATTCCCATCTTTCCTGACCACTGGCAATGCTGGCTGAGGCTGATAGGAGTTGTGGTCCAACAACATCTGGTGGCCCACTAGTTGGGAAAGACTGGTCTGACAGCATAGATATAGTGAGAATAATGGAAAACTGGTGGAATGGAGAAAACCAGTGGGACATAATTATCTCTGGATGCTAACTCTATGGGAAGGACAAGAAAAGGCATACTGGAGGTGGGTGTTGTTCTGCTTGTCAAAGAGGGCACTGAGTCCAGCAATCAAGAAGGCACCCAATGGAAAAGATGTTGTATGACGGGTGATTTCAATTACCTTCAAATCTACTGGATATATGCAGGTTTCAGTCACAACAAAGAGGTAAAATTTCTAGATATGCTAAATGACTGTGCCCTAGAACAGTTGGTCTAGGAGCCAACTGGAAGGGCAGTGACCCTGAAATTAATCTTAAGTGATGCTGAAGACCTGGTATGAGATGTAACTGTTGTTGAACCAAATGGGAACAGTGACCGCAGTGCTATCAAATTCAGTATTTATTTGTTTCCTGTCCTTCCTCCTACAATATAAATATAAATGAACAGTTGTTAAGAAAATGCAACACAGTCACAGTTTACCTCAAAAGAAGAAACTTCTAAAAAAATAATTACGTGATTGGTAGAAAGGAAGTTGAAGGGAAAAGTTAAGAGAGCTAAAATACTTGGGAATTGCTTAAAATCCTGAAAAGACAGAGGTGTTATGTGTCCAGAGTTTTCATGTCCGGGAGGTGAGGAAACAACCTGTTCTGGATGGGGTTGTACTCTCCTTGAAAGAGCAGGTCCACAACTTGGGGCTACTCCTGGATCTAACACTGTCACTGGAGGCTCAGATGGCCTAGGGGTGCTTTTTTCTAGCTGTGGCTGGATCGCCAGTTTTGACCCCTTTTGGACAAGGATGACTTGGCCACAGTGCTCCATGCTCTGGTAAACTTCCAGACTGGATTATTGCAATGCACTCTTCATGGGGCTGCCCTTTAAGACAACTACAAAAATTCAACTGGTACAAAGCTGGGTTTCTCTTTTGATCTTAAGATTTGAAGGCCCTAAATTACTTAGATCCCAAATATCTGAAAAAACTGCCTCCTTCCCTACATGCCCTCTGGGGTGTTGAGATGTGTGTTCAGCAGAGGGGGCTCTTTTGGTAGTTCTGTCACCCTTGGAAGCTCAGGGGAGTGGTCTGGGAGATAGCATTCTCTATGGTGACCCCAAGTTGTAGAACTCTCTTCACCAAATCTGGTAATTTCATTGTCCAGCTTTAGGTGAATGTTGAAGACACACATCTTTAGTGTAGCCTTTGACATTTGAGACGGTTATCTTTAGGACCCACCCTATTTAATGATTTTAGGTTGTTTTTAATGCTGTATTTTAAAATTGTTGTAACCCACCCTGGGAACTTTGGGTGAAGGGGAGATAATGATAATGATAATAATGATAATAATGATAATGATAATAATAACATGAGCAGTGTCAAACTATTTGAGGGAAGAACAATTCCTTTAGAAAACTGAAGTTTTATCCAAATAGCAAAAAGGAACACAAAAAGAAATGCAAGCAGACACCAAGGGCTGCAAAAAAAGAATTTGAGGAGGACATTGCTAAAGAACAACAACATATATATATATTTAAATACATTAGTAGCAGAAGACTGGTTGAATTGAAGGCAACTAAGTACAAATCACTTTTTAAAACACACACCTGTACTGAATTATCACTGTGTACAAGAAAAATTAAGGGTCACATACATGGTATTAGACCTGAATATTTGTTGATGCAGGCATCTTCACTGTGTTAAGCCAAGAGGTGCCCTGGGCTTCTTGGCAGAGGATTCTTGGTTCCAACCCCTGCATCAGTGGCGGACCTATTAGGGTGGTCTGCTCCCAGACTCTGATGGATTCTTGAGTGGCAGGATAGCATTGCTAATGCTTCTGTTGAAGGCAAGTCACTATGTGGGAATCAGAGCTATCTTAGGCAGTTGACACAGTTACTTCTAACCACCCTTTCCTGCTGAATAGACCCAACCATCAGTTCTGGACACACTGCCATGACATCTGTTTGCCCAGTCTGTCCCTGACCCGTAAGATCATACCCTGTTTTTATGCTACTGTTTTATTGGTTTTATATTTCTGTTTTAATGATATTGTTTGTTTTTACATTGTTGTACACCACACACAGATTTTTAAAATATTGTGTGGTTTATACATGCTTTAGAGCCAGTGCGGTGTAGTGGTTAAGGTGTTGGACTACGACCTGGGAGACCAGGGTTCGAATCCCCACACAGCCATGAAGCTCACTGGGTGACCTTGGGCCAGTCACTGCCTCTCAGCCTCATGAAAACCCTATTCACAGGGTCGCCATAAGTCGGAATCGATTTGAAGGCAGTACATTTACATTTTTATATATGCTTTAAATAAAGTAATAAAAATATAATTAGCATACCTCTAACAGTCATTCAATCCAATCTTGCCAATTTTCAGAGCATGCAGCTTTAAGATGGTGTGGGAGGAGGTATTCCCATGAACCAAATGGTAACTAAATATAGTATGAATGACTCTCCAGAATATGGCCACAATAACAGATTACTTAAAATGGTTTTCAATTATTCACTGCCCAATATTATCCTTCTAACAAAATGCGGAAGTCTAAAATATCTCTGTAATTATGGTAAACACAGACAACAATCACGGAAATTGTAGAGTACTACTTGCTTTCCCTAACCTACAGGCTGTATATAGAAAGCTAAATGAAATAGTTCTGCCTCTCATGTGTAATTAGATATGTACTACATTCCAGGTGTTGGTAGATTACAGGGAGTTTTCTTTTGTTGGGGGCCAAATTCTAATTTATTTCCTTTTTGAGTTGGTACTGTTTGTTGCATTTTGAGCAAAAGGGTAGAGACTCTTTTGAACACAATTACTAGATAGTAAATCCCAATGATTTCAGAGAAACCCATTTCAACACATTGTGTTGAGAATCATAGCAAAAGTTTACACTTCTTACTGAAAGACAATGTAAATAAATGCATTGGAAATTCCCTACCACAGTCTCAGTATTACTCTTTCATTACTGTAAGCTCAGAACAGGAATTTTTGCGATTGTATGAAGGAAAAAAAATCCTATTAAATGAAGTAAAAGCACCACTTTATTCAAATAACTAATGCTAGCAACCAAATGCCATGTGGTGTCAAAAGAGATTTAACTTGACTTTTTCACACATCTTCTAATGCTCCTTGACACAGGATATGCCTCTCTTTGACCCAAATTGTGGTGGGGTTTTTTGTATTATTTGTGCTGGTTTGCTTAAGCTTTTCATGTTTGCTGAATATAAATTCAGCAAAAGAGGTTGGTCCCACGAAACAAAATACCTTAACTGTCAAAGGCCAGGGTGAAGAACTATGTCTTCTACTTATGGCAAAAACCACACAGTGAAGATGCTAGATGCACCTCAGTACCTAGAATGACAGTAGGAAGAATGGCAGGTAAATTAAACATAGCCACACACACCACTCTCTTTCAGGGAAACTAGCCTCCTTCCCCTTGCTAAGAGATCAGCTTCTCTTGGAGAAGAAAATGTCAACTTACAGAAATCTGTTTTTGGCTGTCCTAACTAGTCATCAAGGCTGACCCAAGACATTTTTGAGGCAAAAGACAAGATGGTGCTGCTATGTATCCATGGATAGGGACACATCAAAGGGACTGGCTTCCATTCCCACTCCTCTTCTCTTTGTTTATACAGTCACTGGTGCTGTGAGCACACTAGTTGCCTGGAGCAAAGCATTTCCATTGGCCAAACTGGGAGAACAGGTTGATCTGCCAATCAGTTGCGAAATCCCTTTGAAGCAAGTTAAAAAAAAATACTCAAGCTGATCCCACCAGGTTTCACAGTAAAAAAGGGGTGGGGTTTGACTAGCATTGTGTTCCCCCATTTTCAGAAAAGAGAGATGGACACGCACTGGATCCAGCAGAATAGTATGTCTGTACCCTGGGATTGCTCAGCTGAACACCTTTTACTAGACATTAGATGTTACAGCACACTTAATACCCTAATCCATGCCAGCAATCCCAATCAAGTGCTGTCCTACAAACCGTAAGTGAAGTACTTCTTTACTTTTTAAAAGGATTTTTAAAGATTTTGTTTTTAATGTTTTTAGTGCTTTATCATTTGTTTGCACCCTGGGCTCCCTTTGGAAGGAAGGGTGGGATATAAATTTAATAACAATAATAGTAGTTGTTGTTCAAGCAAGGCAGTTCCTTCCTGGCAGATCCAATGCACATTTAAAGCACATGACATCCCCCAAAGAACAATGGGAACTATAGTTTGTTACAGCAGCTAGCTCTATACCACAGTTCCCAGAATTCTTTGGGGAAAGTCATATGCTTTAAATGTATGTTGCGGATCTGCTGTGAGCATTTTTCTGGGGCACATATGAAGAAGGGAAATACCCTCTTGCAGTTCCCACCTTTTCAAGTAAGCAAACGTTAAAGGAGCCCACTGAATGAGGCTGGCTTTCCTGTCTGTGCTTACCCCTTTGAGACAGTCAGGGTGGCACCTTCTTTCACACGAGAATTACAACTCACTGGACACCCAGGTTCCTCCTCCAGGAGTTTTCTCTCCACCTACCTCTGGCTTAATAGGAACTCCAGCCTGCCCCCCTGGTACTACCCCTCTCCATTCCACCAGAGCTCCTTTTATAGAAGACTCTGAGGCATTTTCAAGGTCATTCCCCACATCTGCATCCATCTCCAGCTGTCTTATCAGAGCCCCTACCAGCAACATCTGTGGAATGGGGGGTTGACTCTGCAACCAAATAGGTTGGAAACATTAGGGTACAGCAGGACAGTCCCTAGCAGTCCTTCACCAGTGCTCTCCCACCTATTTCTTACACAGAAGCCAGCTCAACTGGCAGTTGAATCTTACTTCAATCCTGGTGACAAGATAGCACCCTCCACTACAGCTGAGGGCAACAGGCTAGGGAACAATGTGTAGGCCATGTAGCATTCACAGCTCATTCCTCCAGCCACTCCCCAGTCCCAGCCCCCACTGTTTGAGGCAGCCACCTCACTCTGCCAACCCTGCAATTAATAGTAAGGGTTGTAATTCCAGTCTCTTGTCTTGATTTCGGTGCCTTCTGTTTGTTACTTCTTCTCTATCCACCACCCATTCTTCTTGCTCCTGGGATTTATTCAGTTTAGTCTAGAGATGGGATCGTTGGCTGGTGCCAGTTTGAACATATTCCGTCGACCGAACAGGCTGGTACTGATTCGAGTTCATTCTTTGACCATCAGCTGCTGCTTTTACCGATCTCACAGACAAAAAATACTGATTTTAATGTCAGTATTTTGAAAGGAAACAGCAATATTGTGAAAGGAAAGATCAACAAATTAAAGCAAATACTGATAAAATTATTGTTCTTAATGTTGATATTTTAAATACAGATTATTTTCAAAAATAGCCATGGAAAATCACTACATAATCCACAATGATAGAGAACAAGCGAATTAATTGAAAATTCAGTACCAAACCTGAGTTAGGCTGAATTCTAGCACATCCCTAGTTCAGTCTGCTCGCTTTGAGTTGTCTTCTGTCTGCATGGCTGATTGATCTACCTTTACATTTGCCTACTTTCAGGCAATCATCTTACTTTGCCAAAGGTCATGGATGAGTTTCATAAAACATTTAGATTAAGGAATCCACATCTCTCACAGCAACTGTGGAGAACATGAAACAGTCGTCATTATTTTGCAGACATAAGGAAGTCTACGTTGCTTTAGTTTTAAACAAAACCAGATTGCACCATGCATTTCCAGAGTCAGTCATCAAGCATGTTATAAATTTTACAAATTCTTGTTCCTTGCATGGTTCACAAAGATTTACTAGTCTTCATGTTAAATCAAATTCTTGTCCCTCTGTAAATTCCATTTATATGTTGGAAGGGCACAAGACCTTTGCATGGCACTCTGTTATAGCAGATAGCCTCGGGATATTGGTTTTGAAGGAGAGATCAGTGGGGGTGTTGTCAGGCAGGAGTGGGAAGAAACTTAACTATTGTACTTGTCTCAGATATATTTATTACCCATTATCTATTAGTGATGCGACGGAAACTGCCTATTACAAGCCAAAGACATATACACTCTTGAGATTCAAAAAGTAGCATGTAAAATGCAAAAAACGGCAGTAGTACATTATTTTTTAATCTGAACCTGATAATGATGAATTCTGACGGCCACTGTTCACATCTTGATATTAACGTAAGTTGCAATTGTCCACAGATCTTTACATTTTCAACAGGCCTTGTGAATATTTCAACAAATCAACACATCCTGTTTCAGCTTGCTCTTCCCCAAAGATGTGCTGCCATCATCTGGATCATTTAAAAGATCATTTTAACCAAATGCTGATAGATGGAACTAAGTAACTTCATGTTGATTTCAAAAAGTGAAACAGGATTCATATTTTTGAAACTCCTCTTTAGGATGCACACCTAAACCTGGTGAGGGGGTTTGAGAGCGTTGAAGAAGCTGAGAGCAATGCCGTCAGAAGTCTAGAACAAAAGGTTACACTCCTAGCAGGGGCACCCACGGTGGAATGGTCAAAGCTAAGACACTAGACTAAGATGCATCCAAGCTCAGAGGAAGGCAATGGTAAACCACTTCTGAATATCTCTTACCACGAAAATCCTATGAAGAGAGTATACAAAATGCAACACGAGATAGTGCTGGAAGATAAGACCCCAGGTCAGAAGGCACTCACTGAGCTACTGGGGAAGAGCAAATGACAAGTACGACTAAAGCTGTGACTAATGAAGCAGCTGGGTCAAAGCCGAAAGGAAGCCCAGAGGCTGATGCGCACAGATGCGAAAGGAGAGTCCAGAGTTGTACAACACACACAATAGGAACATGGAATGTGAGAAGCATGAACCAGGGAAAGTTAGAGATTGTCAAGCAAGAAATGGAACATACCAACATTACAATACTTGGCTTGAATGAATTAAAATGGATGGGAATGGGACATTTTCAATCAGGCAACTACAAAATATTTTATGCAGGAAATGAGAAATTAAGAAGAAATGGGGTTGCTTTAATAGTGAGAAGTGATGTAGCAAAAGCAATTAGGAGCTACAACGCAAGGTCTGAGCGAGTGATATCCATGAGATTAAATGGGAAACCTATTAACATAACCATCATCCGAGTCTATGCTCCAATGGCAAATGGAGAAGTAGAAGAATTGGAGAGATTTTACGCAGAAGTAAAGAAGGAAATTAATCACACACCAAAACAAGATGTGCTGATAATCATGGGGGCCTGGAATGCAAATGTAGGGAACAGAGAAGAATGAGGAATTGTGGGGAAATGGGGCTTAGGAGACAGGAATGAAGCAGTAGAAAAACTTATTGAATTCTGTGAAGCCAATAATTTGTTTCTTGCAAACACATTTTTTGAGCAACCGAAAAGACAACTGTACATGTGGACATCACCAAATGCTCAATATAGGAATCAAATTGATTATATAATTGGAAGCAAAAGATGGAGAAGTTCCATACTTTCTGCAAAAACAAAACCAGGAGCAGACTGCAGTACAGATCATGAACTGGTCATATCGAAAATCAGAGTAAAGCTAAAGAAGACCAACAAAGCAATCATAATGCCAAAATACAATTTAAATAACATCCCAGAAGAATATAAAGATCAAATAAGGAACAGATTTGAGGTTTAAACTTAGTTGACACAGAACCAGAAGAACTATGGAGTGAAGTCAGAGACGTTATCAGGGAAGAATGCAAAAAGACAATAGCTCTAGTTAAAAAGAGAGAAAGACCTCAATGGATGACTGAAGAAATTCTTAAAATGGTTAAAGAGAGAAGGAAAGCAAAAGGAGATAGAAACACGGTCAGAACCCTAAAAGCAACAATACAATGACTAGTACATAGGGACAAAGAGAACTATTACAATAGTTATTGTCTAGAAATAGAAGAGGACAAAAAAAGGGAAGAACAAGAGCCCTATTCCAAAAGATTAGAGAAATGAAAGGGAAATTTAAACCAAGAGTAGTGATGTTGAATAATCAACAGGGAAACACACTGACTGACCGAGATGAAATAAAAGGAAGATGGAAGCAATACACTGAAGAACTCTATAAAAGAGATGACAGGATGACAGATTCTTTCACAGAGGAACCGTATGATGATGAACCAGAAATTTTAGAAGCTGCTCTTAAAATACTTGGAAGAAACAAATCACCAGGAACAGATGGCATACCAATACAGTTGCTACAAGCTACTGAGACTGAATCTGTCCAAATTTTGACAAAAATGTGCCAAAAATATGGAAAACTAAGCAATGGCACAGACTGGAAGCGTTCCATATACATCCCAAGTCCAAAGAAAGGGGATCCCAGGGAATGCAGTAAAACTATTGCCTTAATATCCCATGCAAGTAAAGTAATGCTCAAGATTCTACAACAAAGGCTCTTACCATTTATGGAGCGAGAAATGCCAGATGTCCAACCTGGATTTAGAAAGGGAAGAGGCACCAGAGATCACATCGCAAACATACTTTGGATAATGGAACGGAGCAAGGAATTTCAGAAGAAAATCTTTTCAACACTGTGCTTTTAAACAACAACAACATGTCAGTAGGAAGAAGCATAAGGATATAAGAACAGAAGAACCCTTAGTGAGATGGATATTGGAGGCACTGTTTTACAATGGTTTCAATCCTACCTCCAGGGTCATTTTCAGAAAATAGCATTGGGTTATTGTCTTTCTGCCCCCTGGTAGTTGTGCTATGGGGTACCACAGAGTACCATCTTGTCCCCGATGCTGTTTAACATCTATATGAAGCCCTTGGGAGTGGTCATCAGGAGATTTGGGGTAAGGTGTTAGCAGTATGCTGATGGTACCCAACTCTATTTCTCTGTAACATCTGAATCGGGAAAGGCTGTGCAAGCCCTGGACCGGTGCCTGGACTTAGTGGTGGGCCAGTAAACTGAGTTGGAATCCTAGCAAGACAGAAGAGCTGTGGGTTGGTGGTTCCCAAGGTAGAATAATTGCTCAATTGCCTGCTTTAGATGGAGTTGTACTCCCTCTGAAAGAGCAGGTTCCTAGTTTGGAGGTGCTCCTGGATTCATCCTCGTTGCTAAAGGCACAGGTGACCTTAGTGGCTAGGAGTGCCTTTAATAGCTTTGGCTGGTATGACAGCTGTGGCCATTTCTGCACCGGGAAAGCCTGACCACTGTTGTCCATGCACTGGTAACCTCCAGGCTTGATTACTATAATGTGTTCTCCATGGGGCTGCCCTTGAGATTAGTCTGGAAGCTGCAGCTGGTGCAAAATGCAGCAGCACGATTGCTCACTGGGGCAGGGTATTGCCAACATGTCACTCCACTGCTGAAAGAATTTCACTGGCTGCCCATTAGCTACTGGGCCAAGTTCAAGGTTCTGGTTTTGGAGTACAAAGCTTTGTAGAGCTTGGGACCAGGATACCTGAAAGATTGTCTTACCCCTTATATACCTAGTCATTACTGTGCTCTGCAGGTGAGGGTGTCCTGCAGATACCATCTTATCAGGAGGTCTGTTCCACACAACATAGGAAGCAGAGCTTTAGTGTTTGGGCACCTACCCTCTGGAATTCCCTTCCCTTAAATATGAGGCACCAACTCTGTTCTCTTTTGCGCACCTACGGAAGACCTTCCTCTCTCAACAAGCCTTTTAAGTAGAGACCTTATCCCAGTCTGCGTCTGTGTTGGAATTGCTTTTTCAGATCTTTGTAATGCTTTTTTAAAACAATGTTTTAAAATATGTTTTGTTCAATATGTTTTTAAAGATGTTTTGTTTTAATATATTTTAAAGTCTGTTTTTATGATGTTTTGGAGTGTTTTTAGTGTTTTGTTTGCTGCCCTGGGCTCCTTCTGGGATATAAGAACAACAATAATATGCCACAAGGCTTTGTACATTTATCTACCATGTCCTTATGTATTTCTGAGAGATGCATGATGATACAGTCCCCCAAAGTGGCCATACACTCCATGTGTCCTCACATACCACCTTTACCATCTCTATCCAGATACATGAATGAGAGGAAGTAGATATGCTATTGCAAAATCATTTGATGCCTCTTTGTTTGGAGGAAGTAATCTGTGTGTAAGTGTCCGTGCATGTGGATGTGCACAAACAGAAATAATAAACTATGTTGCTCTATCCTCCCTAGAAAACTTTGATCCCCAAAGGAATAATTAAGTTTCCATTTTGGCAACAGCACTTGAGACACATGTACACTGAAGCCAGGCTTCTACTTTGGTAAGCAGAAGGGAACAGAATTTGTCATCTGATGGACCAGTATGCCTGAATCATATAAAATTAGAGATGAAGTTAAAGCTGCAGGTTTCTCCTAGGAGCAGTAGTAGCAGCAAATAATTAGGGTTATAATCCTGCACACGCTTATGTGTTGGTAAATTCTATCAGTTGATTGAGATGGGAAATTGTCTGTTGGTAACACCTGTACCCAGGATGTCAGTATATTAATCACTTTATTTAGAAATGGACTCTACTGAAAATGAACTGGAATTAGGAGCAAGAAGCAGTAGGAAAGACAAAAGAGAGGTTTTATTAGTTCAAGAAATACAGATGCAACATTTAGCAATAGCAAAATGTTTTGCTGTAGCAAAAGAAAAACAGAGGCAGAGCATCTCCTGCTTTCCATTCCTTTTTAGAGTTTCCATTTCTGCTGCATTTCCACAGAAAATGAGAGCACTTAACATTCTGAACCTAAATGTATTTACTATGTAGTAAGAGTAACAACAGGAGCACCACTTGCTATAAGTCATGTATGGCACTCACCAGGAATAAGCAGGAGGCTATTCACGTATGTCATTAAGAGACCATGGATTTTTAATTTAGGATACAGCTTAGAAGAAAGCATTATCTATTACCAATTGAGATCACAGAGTTGTAAGGCTGACATTCAATTTATCTTTTCTCATTTTGTTTTTCCCCCCTCATTTTCTATTCCGTTCCTCCCCAAAGGCTCAGAATAGTTCGTTACTATTTTCTTTTTCAAAATTAAAGCATAAATGGGGAGCAAATAGAAGAGGATCTATAATGACAGTAGAGAGAGACCCTTCAATCCTTTCAGAAAAATACTGGGAAGCAAAATAAGGGTTGTGGTTGGCACACCAATCTAACCTAGTGAAAAGCATTTAATGCCAATGACTCTGCTTGGGCTTCTACCCAATATCATATGCTCCTTCACAAGGAAGGTTGCCTGGTCAGTCTCTTCCTGATGTCAGAAAACTTGCAATGACCTTCCTCTTTTGAAGGACTTTTGGCACTTTGTTGATGGAACCCACCCTTTTTCACTACTCATTCAGCTGGTTTTAACTATTTTTGTTGCTGTTGTATAGATGTGTTGCTTTTAAAACTTAGTTTCATTAGTTTATTGCATTTCATTGCTGGCTTTATACTGTGAGTTCTTTGAAAATCTGGTCTCCAGTGAATCAAGTGAGGGGAAAACCAAACAATTAAGGCAGGGTTGCACTGATACAGTTTGCTCTATGGCTGAAGCCTGGAGTGCATGTGAGTTGTGCTTTTTGGTTTTGCTCTCCATCTTAGACTAGACCACTTTCCAAAAATTGAAAAAGGTGACTATTGGGGTGGGGGGAGAATTGGTGCAAGTAGGTGTTTCTGTATGAAAAAGTGAGCTGAAATTTTAAAAAAATTAGGTTGCCAACATTTTTGCTTAGTAGTTTGGCATCATCTTAGAAAATGACCACCACTTTTCTTGGAAAAGGCAGCATGTACCAAAGATTTGAGATCCAGTGTGGCATAGTGGTTAGAGTGTTGGACTACGACCTGGGAGACCAGGGTTCGAATCCCCACACAGCCATGAAGCTCACTGGGTGACCTTGGGCCAGACACTGCCTCACAGCCTCAGAGGGAGGCAATGGTAAACCCCCTCTGAATACCGCTCACCATGAAAACCCTATTCATAGGGTCGCCATAAGTCGGAATCGATTTGAAGGCAGTAAATTTCATTTTTCACCAAAGACTCACAAAACAATCAGTGCAACTCATTTATACTTCCTTTTTCCTGTTTCAATAGTTGTGGTATTATGCAAAATAACAGCCTTAAATGCTTCATCCCCATCATGCTATGATATGTCCTTGGCACATCCCTTCTCTTTCCAATTCTGTGCTACACGATACCTTGACAGGCTGCTACTATGTAACTTCTCGTAATAGTAGCTCCTGCCAGTATGGCAGCATGGAACCACATTGTTCAGCCGTGCACCATCCTTGATCAACTTTTGACAGCAGCACAATTCCATATGATGCAATGTTGTGCTGGTGCAGCAGTCCCTGGATCACATCCCAGACCCTTATTTTCTTTCACATCCACTTCATATATTTGTGGTGTGTGTTAGAAGCCAGGATTTCCACCATGTCCTCTTAGAAACTTACCACAAAGTCATTCTGACAAGCTATCAGTTCATAATTGAGCACAGCTTCCCAAAACAGTTACTTATTTAGTACTAAACTTCTGATGACCTGCTCATTATGAAGTGGGGGGGGGATCTATATTTAAAATGTCCCAGATTTTCTGCCATATCAAGGCGACAATTAGCATAGCCTTTCATTTTAAAATGAGCGGAATGGAAGACTTTCCACAAGGCAGTAAGGTTATAATCCTTCCTACCTCAAAGTTCTCAATGAGTTCAGTGGGCTTTACTTCTAAGTAAACATGCATTGGTTTGGGTGTCAAGTGCATTTTCATATCTCTGCTCAAATGGAATCCAGTTTTTAAAATAACTGCGAGCCAAACACATAGGTGGCATTTCAACTTGCATGCTCTTTTTCAGGGATGTGCACAACCCCCTTCCAATTTGCCCCACGGCTGTAATCCAGGAGGGGAACATCAGGCTGATCTGCCCTGGATCAACCCAGGGACCACCCACCCTGTGATGGAGCTAGTTCTGAATAAGTTTGGAGGTGGGACTAATGTTTAATTAGGGTAAACAAAAACCTAATTAAACATATGGCTGAGAGGAGGAAGGAGAAGTTGCATCTCTCCCTCCCCCCATGACCAAGAGTAGGGGTCAATTCCACGGGATGATGCTTTGCTTGTGAGTGAGCAATCCCGCAGGATCAATGCTTCCACTCAACAGCTGTTGAGCAGGGGCACTGATTCTGCAGGATGGGCCTCAAGCAGGAAGGACAGCCACAGCATTGGGCTTACCTCCTCCAGGAAGACGCAGCAGGTAGGTCTCAGCCTTTTCATGGGTTTTCCCACCTGATGCCCCACTCCCTGACAGCCCTGGATCACTCTGGGCCATCCAACCTCACCTGCAGCAACCCGTGGCTGGTCTCAACCCGACTCAGCCAGGGCTCAAATCCCTCTGAATACGCTTGATTTGGCTCAAGCCTTGGCTGAATCTGGTGCACATCCCTACTTTTTTGTGTCTCCTGTGCTCTAGTATAAGCATATTATTTATTTATTTTATTTATTTATTTATATCCCGTCCTTCCTCCCAGAAGGAGCCCAAGGAGGCAAATGAAAGCACTAAAAACATGCTAAAACATCATAAAAACAGACTTAAAAATATATTACAACAAAATATCTTTAAAAACATATTAAAACAAACATCTTTAAAAACATCCTTTTAAAAAAAGATTTTCAAAACATCTTAAAAAACAATTCCAACACAGACACAGTCTGGGATAAGGTCTCTACTTAAAAGGCTTGTTGAAAGAGGAAGTTCTTCGGTAGGTACCGAAAAGATAACAAAGATGGTGCCTGTCTAATATTTAAGGGGAGGGAATTCCAAAGGATAGGTGCCACTATACTAAAGTTCCACTTCCTCTGTTGTGCAGAATGGGCCTCCTGATAGGCCTGCAGAGCATAGTGATCGACTAGGTATGTAAGGGTAAGATGATCTTTCAGGTATCCTGGTCCCACGCTGTATAGGGCTTTGTACGTCAAAACCAGAACCTTGAACTTAGCCCGATAGCTAATAGGCAGACATTATAGTTCCTATATTGTTAATATGCAGCTACATAGCTTTTGGACATGACAAGACAGTGCTGTACAGGCATATCCCGCTTAAAGTCGCTTCACTTAAAGTCGCCTCGCTATAACATACATGCTCCATACTCCACCATACCCCGTTTAACGTGCTTCACAATAACCAACACTTAATGGCATGACACCACTGCCATCTAGTGGTGATTGCCGTGCAGTACATGCATAGATAATTGCTTCACTTTAAGTACATTTTCACTTTACATACACGCTCCGGTCCCATTGCGTATGTTAAAGCGTGGTATGCCAGTATCTGTATGCAGAAGAGCATGGTAACCTTTACAGTGAGAGAAACCTTGCCTATAAACTGAGGTGAAATAGATAAATCAGAGCAGAAGTACCTAATATGGTGCAGTTCTGATATCATTGGACTGCAACTCCCATTATAGCCAATGGTCAGGGATGTTGGGAGTTGTAGTCTGAAACATATCGACGGCACCAAATTGGCTTCACTTGAATTAGAGCAATGGCAACACCATTTCATATGAGTGAAAATTAAAGGGATTATCAAACTTCCTGTGAACACACTAAGAATTTGACTATAAATAGCCACTGTTAATTTTTGGAAAACAAATTATTTTCCTCATTGTGATTTTTTAAAAAAGGTTTACAACATAATCCTATCGTGCTCAGTGTGACTTATTCCTAGAAAAGGTAACTCTAAAGAAAGGGCTCTTAAATTAAACAAAGTTCATGTGCACTCAAATCCTGTGGTGTCATCCAGCTAAAGAGTATTTAGTCTCCTGACTATCCTTGTATATAACAGAAGCATAGCCCATCCTTGTGGGCAAGATAAACTATTTAATGAGTCTACAAAGAATAGAATAGTAGTAGCAGCAGCAGCAGCAGCAGCAGTAGTAGTAACCATAATATAAAAAACTCCTTCAGTGGGACTTTTAAAGATAATGAAAAATATCACCTCCAGCACAATCCTATGCATGTTTACTTCAAAATAACCTCCACTGTCTTCAGTGGTGCTTTCATTCCCAGGTGTTGACAGACCATAGCCTCAGTGTGCATGTGACCTAAGCTTGTACCTCACAAGGCCCCCTGCTCTCCCAGTTTTAAAGAAGTTGGGGGGTTGCCTTTTCTTTTTGGTTGTTTGGTGGGGGCAGGGTGCTGCCTGCTTTTTATGTTTTATTTGTGTTGTATGTAGATGCTTTAACTGTCTTTTTGGAGTGGGGGAGAGATCCTAAACATTACCCAGTTTTTCTTTTGTGTGATGGTGTTTTTGTGGTGCCCGCAACAGTTTGAGATTTCCAAATGTGCCACTGGGCCTAAAAAGTTTGGGGACCCCTTGTTTCTACTATAAACTGAAAACCTAGGTTGATACCCGCACAGTTTTAAGCAAATTGTAATGGAGTTCTGACATCCTTTTAGATTTACTCTCAGTACTAAGGCAGAAAGAATGCATATTTTTACAGTAACAATGACTGGCTAAGTTTAGTTATCTGAAAGAGGGAACCACCATGTGTTAGGCAGAAATCTTACCAGCATGAAAGGGCCATGATAGCAGCTGCATGATTTTTGGGATGACCTCAAATAGTGGAATGGACTATGTGAACTTCCCTTTTCCTCTAATTGTTACTTAAGAGTCAGCATTAACATCCACTGATGACACATAAGTGTTTGGATGTGATTGTTAACTAACTCCTTCAAGGGGCTACATTTTTGGCAGAGCTAGTGGGAAACTACTAGGAAGTAAAACCCTTGAGGAATGGAGAATAAGACTGCTTACAAAGAAGGGAAGAGTCAGAAAAGAGAAACCACAAAGAGGAAAAGGAAATGAGACAAAAGCACAGGAACAGTTGTGGGTCTAAGAGAAGCTGCATACTTTAAATGGAAGCTTTAATACTGAGTATGTTTGGCCCACCTATGCTTGATTGCCAAGAACAGCTTCGAACTTTAATGCCAGTACAAGGATGCCTCCAGACTGCCAAATTTTGTGAAAGGGATTCAAGCACATACTGAAAATTTATGTCTGCTCAATTAAAGTGGATTAACGTGCTCTCTCACCGTAGCACAATAAACCTGCTTTTTGCGCTCAGGAAAGTAACAAGGAAATGCACTGAAAACTGTGGATGAACAAATGATTAACAGGAAGACTTACAAACAGAGATGGCTGCTGCTCATTGGGAATGGTAGGGCGGAAAGCAGGGAGCCCAACAATAGATGAAGCCAGAGCCAACGATAGGCAGAGCCAAGTAATCCTAGTTTTGTCCACATTGTTCTGAGACTAAAGAGGAGAAAGCTGACAGGCATTGCCACCTCTTGGTGTAAGAAGCCAGGCAGACAGGCAGGGGCTGGGCGAGCACAAATTGAGTTGATGGGGCACTGCCTAATACAGCAGTCTCCACTGCTTATAAACATCCCCCAAGTAAAGCAGGATAAATGCAGGATGAGTGCTTATAACCACCCCTTAAGCAAATCCAAATGCATGCTCAATAAAGAACAAACATAGGCTGCATTAGTAGTCTACAGCAAAGCATTTCCATTGGCCACACCTAGAGGGACAACAAGCTGATTTACCAATCAGTTGCAAAATCTATCTGAAGCAAATTTTAAAAAATACAGACTTGAGCTGTTCCCACCAGGTTTCACAGTAAGAAATGGGCGGTTTTTGATTAGCATTGTGTCCCAGTTTTCAAAAAGAGAGGTGGAGACGAGCAGAACAGTAAGTGTGCTCTACCCATAATCTAACAACCACTTACGTTTTGTGCAAGCTATTCAGTATGAATGCTGAGTTAACAGGTTATCTGGAGCAACTCCAAGATATTACAGGTGACACCTGTGCCTGCAGCTAAATCGACAACTCCATCTCCTATTACCTAAGTAATATTTAGCAGTAGTACAAAATATGTGGTATGACATCTCTGTGTAAGGAGATTTCTCTTATTTTATTTATTTATTTATCTATGTATTTATTTATTTATTACATTTATATACCGCCCCATGGCTGAAGCTCTCTGGGCAGTTTACAGCAATTAAAAACATTAAAAACAAATATATAAATTTTAAAACATACAAACAATTTAAAAACACAATTTAACAACATTTAAAAACCATTTAAAAACACATGCTAAAATGCCTGGGAGAAGAGGAAAGTATTGACCTGGCGCCAAAAAGATAACAGTGTTGGCGCCAGGCGCACCTCATCGCACATCTCATTCCATAATTTTGGGGCCACCACTGAGAAGGCCCTCTCCCTTGTTGCCAGCCTCACAGCTTCCCTAACAGTAGGCACCCGGAGGAGGGTCCTAGATGTTGAGCATAGTGTACAGTTGGGTACATGTCGCAAGAGGCGTTTCATCAGGTATTGTGGTCCTAAGCCATGTAAGGCTTTATAGGTTAAAACCAGCACTTTGAATCGAGCTCAGAAACATACAGGCAGCCAATGCAAGCGGGTCAGAATCGGTTTATATGTTTGAACCGTCTGGTCCCTGCTACCAATCTGGCCCCTGCATTTTACACAAGCTGCAGTTTCCAAACCGTCTTCAAAGGCAGCCCCACATAGAGTGCATTACAGTAATCTAGCTTGGAGGTTACCTGAGCATGGACAACAGAAGCCAGGTGATCCCTGTCCAGATAGGGGTGTAGCTGGGCCACTAACCAAAGTTGGTAGAAAGCACTCCGTGCCACCAAAGCTACCTGAGCCTCAAGTGACAGAGATGGTCCTAGGAGAACCCCCAAGCTACAACCCCATCCAGGACAGGTTGGACATTCACTATCTGGTCAGAAGAACCACCCACTACCAGCATCTCAGTCTTGTCTGGATTGAGCCTCAGTTTATTAGCCCTCATCCAGTCCATTGTCACAGCCAGGCACCGGTTCAGCACATTGACAGCCTCACCTGAAGATGAAAAGGAGAAACAGAGCTGCGTGTCATCAGCATACTGATGGCAACGCACTCCAAAGCTCTGGAAGAGCATACCCAACAGTTTCATGTAGATGTTGAACAGCATGGGGGACAGAACTGACCCCTGTGGAAACCCATACTGGAGTGTCCAGGGTGCCAAGCAATGTTCCCCAAGCACCACCTTCTGGAGCCGACCCGCCAAGTAAGAGTAGAACCACCGCCAGGCAGTCCCTCCCACTCCCAACTCAGCCAGTCTTCCCAGAAGGATACCATGGTCAATGGTAATGAAAGCTGCTGAGAGATCAAGGAAAATCAACAGAGTTACACTCCCCCTGTCTCTCTCCCGACAGAGGCCATCAAACAGGGTGACTAAGGCTGTTTTCATGCCAAAACCAGGCCTGAAACTTGACTGAAATGGATCCAGAAAATCGGTCTCATCCAAGAGTGTCTGGAGCTGGCCTGCCACCACTCGTTCAAGGACCTTGCCCAGGAATGGAACATTTGCCACCGGCCTATAGTTATTAAGATTTTCTGGGTCCAGGGAGGGCCTCTTCAGGAGTGGTCTCACTACCGCCTCTTTCAGGCAGCCAGGGACCATCCCCTCTCGCAGAGAGGCATTGATCACTTCCCTGGCCCAGCTGGCTGTTCCATCCCTGCTAGCTTTTATTAGCCAAGAAGGGCAAGGATCCAGCACAGAAGTGGTTGCACAAACTTGTCCAAGTACCTTGTCAAAGTCCTCAAGCTGTACCAACTGAAACTCATCCAAGATATCAGGAAAGGCTGTGCTCTGGATACCTCACTTGATTCACCTCCTATAACATTGGAGTCTAAGTCCTGGCGGATGCTAAAGATTTTATCCTAGAAGTGCCTAGCAAATTCATTACGGTGGGCGTCAGATGGGGCTACCATGTTCTTGGGGCCAGCGTGTAATAGCCACCGGACAATTCTGAAGAGCTCCGCTGGGCGTAGGGCTGGATTAAGCTGAGGAGGGCCCCTAGGCTGATCCTGAGCTGCCCACTGTCCCGTCCCATCCCATCGCATTCCCCTGCTTCACCTACCTTTCCACTTTTTTTGCGGCTGCGCACACTACGCGCTCAGGTTTGCCATCAATCAAGATGTCGGCCGAGGTTTGCCTAAGGGGCTGAAGCCTCTGCCTCCATCTTGGTTGATGGCAGCAATGCGCGTGTGTAGCATGCATGCGTGCCATCAACCAAGATGGCGGCAGAGGCTTCAGCCCCTTAGGGAAACCTCAGCCACCATCTTGATTGATGGCAAACCACAAAAAACAGAGGAGGAAAAGGTAAGTGAAGCGGGGGGATGGCGGGCGGTTTGGAAGCTCTTGTCCCGCAATCCATGGCTGCTGTCCTGCTTCCGTGGATCACGGGTCCCCAACAGCTCTGGGCCCCTAGGCTTCAGCCTACTAAGGCAAATGGATAATCCGGCTCTGGCTGGGCAGCAGAGTGATGATTTGATAGTGGCAGCAAAATATTGGTTTTTTGCTGCCCTCACTGCCCCTAAAGACAGCTTACCATAGGCACTTACCAGTGTGTAATTGCATCCACCAGGAGTTCCTCTCCATCTGCACTCAAGCCGTCTCCTATATTGTTTCATCACTCTCAGCTTTGGGAAATACCATGGAGCTGTATGAGCTCTACACAGGAGAGGGCACTCAGGAGCAATCATGTCAACCGCCCGGGTCATTTCTGTATTCACACAGTTCAACCAGGGTTTCAACAGGAGCGCCAGCCCCATCAGCTGGAAAACTACCCAGAGCCCTTTGGAAGCTATCTGGATCCATTAGTATCTGTGGGCGGACCAACTTAATAAGTCCCCCACCCTTGCAGAGGGGAAAAGCCGCTGTAAGTCTACACTTCAGCAAGCAGTGATCTGTCCATGACAGAGGGACTGATGTAAGGCCCCCCACTTTCAGATCACCATCTCCATGTCCAGCTGCAAAAACCAAGTCTAGAGTATGCCCTGCTACATGTGTTGGGCCAATGGTATGTTGGGACAGTCCCATGGTTGTCATGGAAACCATGAAATCCTGAGCCGCCCTGGATAAGGTGGCCTTGGCATCGATGTTGACATCCCCCAGAACCAATAGTCTGGGGGATCTCAACAGTACACCCGAGACCACCTCCGTTAGCTCAGCTAGGGAGTCTGTTGGGCAGCGGGGTGGGCAGTACACCAACAGAATCCCCAGTCTGTCCCGCTGACCCAACACAAGGTGCAAACACTTGTCTTCAAGTTTCCTTTTTTAGTATCAGGTCACAGGGCAAACCTTAGGCCTACCTTTTCAAATGTTGGTGTAGTTCAGTTCTACTCAAACCACTTTGCTCTTCAATGGGTAGTATTCAGTTCTAGTCCAGCTCAGCTTAGACCCATTGTAGTTAATAGACTTGACTAACTTAGGTTTATTAATTTCTATGGGTCTACTCTGAGTAGTTGAATACAACCCCAAATCCTGCAATAACTGACTGAGTACACATTTTAATGTAAATTACATTCACAGAGATTAGCAGACAGATCATTATCCAGTCCATATACAGAGCTGGTTCACAGAAAATATTTTCCTAGTGGTAAACCTCTTCAGTTAGTACTGAACACAAATGCTACCTTACTAAGAGTTCCTTTTGGGCTGGGCCAGTCATCAAACACACCACATTCTTGGGTAGCTGCCAATGTCACAGCACCCCCACCCGTACCAGTGGCGGCCATAATTTCCTGTGGGCCTTTGTACAACATACTGGAAGCCCCCTCCTCATTTAGTTTGATTATTCACCAGCATCCAATTGCATACCTTCTGATCAGAGATGAAACATTATTATGAGAAGAAATTTAAATAAATATGAAGTACGTATCTTCAGACTGTATATGAATTTTAAATGCATCTGTATACAATATTAATTTTTGTGTATGGTGGACACCTTAGAGCCTGTGGGCCCTCATACATCCACTACATACCCTATCTGGTCACCACTAATGCATACAACACACACTCTGTACACTCTATATAACCACCACTGATGCCTCAGCTTTTAAAGAAGAAACTAGGCCTAAGAGCCACCATTTTAATGTCCCAAGTCAATGCTATGTTAGGGGCATTGTGGAAAATGTGGCACTGCTCCTGCCACCACTGTCACAGCCACCAAGACCCATCAGCAAATACTTTGCCAGAGGTCTCTTCATCATACCTGTTACCAGCCCTCTTTTGGACATTAAGCTCAAGGCATACAACTACCAAGTGGTAAAGAAAGACCTGATATCCAGAAGGATATATGGTTATGGCAAGCAACTGCATACTTTTAGTATGGAATTAGTAAATGAAATCATTTAGATAGATACATGGCTAGTGAAGATAATCTTATTTCAGCTTGTTGTTACGTGCCTTCAAGTCCACTACGACTTATGGCGACCCTATGAATCAGCATCCTCCAAGAGCATCTGTCGTGAACCACCCTGTTCAGATCTTGTAGGTTCAGGTCTGTGGCTTCCTTTATGGAATCAATCCATCACTTGTTTGGCCTTCCTTTTTTTCTATTCCCTTCTGTTTTTCACAGCATTATTGTATTTTCTAATGAATCATGTCTTCTCATGATGTGTCCAAAGTATGATAACCTCAGTTTCATCATTTTAGCTTCTAATGATAGTTCTGGTTTAATTTGTTCTAACACCCAATTATTTGTCTTTTTTGCAGTCCATGGTATCCGCAAAGCTCTCCTCCAACACCACATTTCAAATGAGCTGATTGTTCTCTTATCCGCTTTTCTCTTATCCTCACTGTCCAACTTTCAAATCCATACATAGAGATGGGGTATACCATGGTCTGAATGATCCTGACTTTAGCGTTCACTGATACATCTTTGCATTTGAGGACTTTTTCTAGTTCTCTCACAGCTGCCCTCCCCAGTCCTAGCCTTCTTTTGATTTCTTGACTATTGTCTCCATTTTGGTTAATAACTGTACCAAGGTATTGATAATCCTTGACAAGTTCAATGTCCTCATTGTCAGCTTTAAAGTTACATCAGTCTTCTGTTGTCATTACTTTAGTCTTTTTGATATTCAGCTGTAGTCCTGCTTTTGTGCTTTCCTCTTTAACTTTCATCAGCATTCGTTTCAAATCATTACTGGTTTCTGCTAGTAGCATGGTATCATCTGCATATCTTAAATTATTGATATTTCTCCCTCCAATTTCCCCACCTCCTTCATCTTGGTCCAATTCCTCTTTCCGTATGATATGTTCTGCATATAGATTAAATAAATAGGGTGATAAAATACACCCCTGTCTCACATCCTTTCCGATGGGGAACCAATCGGTTTCTCCATATTCTGTCCTTACGGTAGCCTCTTGTCGGGAGTATAGGTTGCGCATCAGGACAATCAGATGCTGTGGCACCCCCATTTCCTTTAAAGCATCCCATAGTTTTTTATGATCAACACAGTCAAAGGCTTTGCTGTAATCTATAAAGCACAGGCTGATTTTCTTCTGAAATTCCTTGGTCTCTTCCATTATCCAAAGTATGTTCGCGATATGATCTCTGGTGCCTCTTCCCTTACTAAATCCAGCTTGGACATCTGGCATATCTCGCTCCATATATGGTAAGAGCCTTTTGTTGTAGAATCTTGAGCATTACTTTACTTGCATGGCATATTAAGGCAATAGTTCAATAATTACTGCATTCCCTGGGATCCCCTTTCTTTGGAATTGGGATGTATATGGAACGCTTCCAGTCTGTGGGCCATTGTTTAGCTTTCCATATTTCTCAACACATTTTTGTCAAAATTTGGACAGATTCAGTCTCAGTAGCTTGTAGCAACTCTGTTGGTATGCCATCTGTTCCTGGTGATTTGTTTCTTCCAGGTATTTTAAGAGCAGCTTTCACCTCACATTCTAGAATTTCTGGTTCTTCATCATACGGTTCCTCCATGAATGAATCTGTCATCCTGGCTTCTCTTTTATAGAGTTCTTCAGTGTATTGCTTCCATCTTCCTTTTATTTCATCTTGGTCAGTCAATGTGTTCCCCTGTTGATTATTCAACATCCCTATTCTTGGATTAAATTTCCCTTTCATTTCTCTAATCTTTTGGAATAGGGCTCTTGTTCTACCCTTTTTGTTGTCCTCTTCTATTTGTATACCACAACTCTTGTAATAGTTCTGTTTATCCCTACGTACTAGTTGCTGTATTGTTGCATGTGGGGATCTGACCGTGTTTCTATCTCCTTTTGCTTTCCTTCTCTCTTTAACCATTTTAAGAGTTTCTTCAGTCATCCATTGAGGTCTTTCTCTTTTTAACTAGAGCTATTGCCTTTTTGCATTCTTCCCTGATAATATCTCTGACTTCAGTCCATAGTGCTTCTGGTTGTCTGTCAACTAAGTTTAAAGCCTCAAATCTGTTCCTTATTTGATCTTTATATTCTTCTGGGATGTTATTTAAATTGTATTTTGGCATTATGATTGCTTTGTTGTTCTTTAGCTTTACTATGATTTTCGATATGACCAGTTCATGATCTGTACTGCAGTCTGCTCCTGGTCTTGTTTTCGCAGAAAGTATGGAACTTCTCCATCTTCTGCTACCAATTCTATAATCAATTTGATTCCTATATTGACCATTTGGTAATGTCCACGCATAGTCTTTTCGGTTGCTCAAAAACTGTTTCTCAAGAAACAAATTATTGGCTTCACAGAATTCAATAAGACTTTCTGCTGCTTCATTTCTGTCTCCTAATCCGCATTTCCCCACAATTCCTAGTTCTTCGTTATTCCCTACTTTTGCATTCCAGACCCCCATGATTATCAGCACATCTTGTTTTGGTGTGTGATCAATTTCTTCCTGTACTTCTATGTGAAATCTCTCCAATTTCTCTTCTGTCTTTGCTGTTGAAGATGCATCATCTCATTTATTAATTAATTATTTTTTATCATTTATTTGAGCTAGCAAACTGTATATTTGGAGGGGGAAACACCTGGATTGGTCTTTCTTGAAATGAGGCAGAAATGGAGTAAGTCCACTGAAAATAGGATGCACAAGTTATGAAAAGTATCATGCAGAAGCCACACAGAGAATGCAAAAACAAAACACAGAATGGTTTATGCTGGTACAGAAAGCGAGAAGGGCCTATATTCTACAAGCTATTACACCAATAGTGAAAAAAACTGAGAAGGACAAATGTCTTGCATCCAGGAATGTAAGTTTGCTTAAAGTTAAAGCTTCTATGTTAGATAGAGTCAAAGCACATTACTAATTACAACATATTGACTATTTTTGTTAAAAAAAAAAACCATACTTTTCCTAGTGGCATCATACAATTCCAATTTCTGATCTTTTCTGTTTACTCCTACCATGTCTTTAATCTAATCAGTTGCATATGTAGGCTTGCTTGCATGTGCATATTATAATCTTACATGGGATCTTCAAATTGTGCCTTCTCCAAGGGAAATAAGAGCAGGAACACATTGTTAAATTTATCACTGCATTTTACTGTCTGTAGTGGCAAACAAGGGGTCATTCTCCATAGATTTTTGCGGTTTGGGCATTCCTCTTGTCTTTCATTGCCAGGCATTTCTTCTTGTGTTTTATTTATTTACTTAGTATAATTTTTGTACCTGTATCTTCTACTTCGAGAGCCAGTGTGGTGTAGTGGTTAAGGTGTTGGACTACAACCTGGGAGACCAGGGTTCGAATCCCCACATAGCCATGAAGCTCACTGAGTGACCTTGTACCAGTCACTGCCTCTTAGCCTCAGAGGAAGGCAATGGTAAACCACCTCTGAATACTGCTTATCATTAAAACCCTATTTGTAGGGTTGCCATAAGTCGGAATCGACTTGAAAGCAGTCCATTTCCATTCCATCTTCTACTTCAAAGGTGCCCTGAGCAACTTCTAATTACACATAATCAAGAAAAGCATCAACCAAAATAATATTATCAAATTAATCTTTTTTTAAAAAAAATAGCTTACACTTTACTGCTGCCCTGAGCAGTAGAGGAAGGGCGGGATATAAATCTAATAAATAAATAAAATAATAAATAAATACTACATTGTTATTATTTATTAATTTATATACTGCTTAATTGTCAAGGTGGCTTCCAAGCAGTATAAAGTGTAAAATCAATTTCCAAAAAACCCACAAATTTAAAATACACAAAACAAATTTATCAAAAAATAAACATCCACAATTAAAATGTACATTAAAAGAAGCCTGTTAAAACAGCACAACAATGAAAACAGTTAAAGCAGCATTTAAAACTAAATCAACACAAAAATATTACCAAACAGGTACTTAAATCCTGCCCATCTGAACATACCTCACAAAGGTGTTAAGTGGAAGAGGGATTACGCCCACTATTAGATCCCCTGCATGCTAATGCATATACTGGATATGCTCCCCCAGTGGCTACACTGGGTGAAGGGGCCTTGTGTGTGTACATATGCACACAAACAGGGGCTCTTCCGCATGAACAGAAACCATAGCAAATAGCAGTTGGGGAGGATTTTTGGAGGACTGCAGCTGAGAATGAAAGGGTTAAACATGACCTCCCTGAGAGAGGGGGGGGACTTGCACTTGCTATTTATTTTAATCCCTAACATGATTCCAAGAGATGTACTTAGCATTATATTTATTTATTATATTCACTAATAGCCAAAAAAGCTTGCCTCTCCCGTGGCTGTATAATATAGTTTGGCCCAAAGAGGTAATACAAGTCATACAGAAACCTGAAACTTTGAGGAAAGGTTAAATAAACACAAGATAGGCTGAGTACAGAAATGCTTATGGGCTAGCTAGAATACTAACTTCAGAGCTAAGTCCAGAGTTCAAACTCCAGTTGATCTGAGTCAGACAGAGCAATCCAAACTCCAATCTGCTGTGCTGGAGGGGGTTTTGATGAGGCGGCCTCACGTGGAGCTCTGCTTCCAGTAGGGTAGCCCTACCATTGAGGAGTGCCCCAATGTGCCCACCCAAATGCTGGGCAAAAGCTACGGATGGCAATGGAAATCCCCAAAATGAGGTAGGAAGGGATGAAACTGAGCCAGCTTGGGATCCATTACACCCTGCTGCCACCAAATGATGGCAATGGGCCTGATCCAGGCTTCTTTGTTGTACCAACCTGAGAACTTATGTGGCAAATAAGCATTTCCTTCTCCCCCCTTTCTCCATGGTTGGTGCAAGTGGCAGGTCTGTGGCAGCTGTGGTGGCTACGTTGCTTCATTAAGCCCCACTGTTGGTGGCCAAGGGTTTGGCCTGCACTCTTAAGTTAATTATGACCACATTTTGGTGATGCCAGATTCAGTAATGTACATTGGATTCACATAGCAAGAATTTTTAAGTTGTTTCTGCCAGGTTATGAGTCCCATGTTTTCTAGTGGAGTCATACAGAATTCATGCCTGCTTTTGCATTTTTCATTTCCCAAGTTGTGTCTTCAGATTGTCCCTAGGGATGAGGATCTGTCAATTTGTGTTCTGTTGGTTCAGCGTTTCCCAACTAGTGGGCCACCAGATGTTGTTGGAGCACAATTCCCATCTTTCCTGACCATTGGCAATGCTGGCTGAGGCTGATGGGAGTTGTGGTCCAAAAACATCTGGTGGCCCACTAGTTGGGAAAGGCTGTCTTGGTTTCTCATTTTTCCAATCTTAAATTTAGTTCTCCCACATTTTGCAGCAATTTGTGCATTTATTTAAAGGCCTCATGAAAATTCATCAGCATTTTCCTGCAAATTTCTCCAATGCTGCTTGGCAGTAGCTCTCCAGGGTTTCAGCCTTCCTAGCCCTACCTGGAGAGCCCAGGCACTGAACTGGGGACCTTCTGCATGTAATACAGATGCTCTGCCACTGAGCTACAGCCCTTCTTCCAACAGTAAACGGCAACACAGTAAGAAAGAAAGGTGTCATAAAACAAGTCTTAAAAATCCCAGAATAAAGGAGCAGAAGTAATAAAATAACTACAGTTTTGAGCATGTGTTGTATGTTCATGAGCAAGGAAGAAGCAGTGCTACAAAAAACCACCAATGTGGATAAATGACAAAAAACACACACCCTAGTTTTAGAAACTGGGAGAAATACACATGAGTAGACTCATATTTCAGCCTAGTCAAGGCCTGCCAATTGTATGTCAGAGGTCAAACAGGCCCACATTTTAGGAGCCAGCATTTTCTGACTATGAACGCTAAGACCTGTGCAGACATATGCCTACTTGGCAACGCTGTGCAGCATTTTCTAAATGCTAGAACTGAGGAAAGATTTTCTTACAAACAAGATTCAAATGACACAGCCATGAAAACAGTGCCATAACTAGGCAGGTGCAACAGGTGCACAGGCACAGGGCCCAGGACGAAGGGGGCCCTGAAATGGAACTGACAAAAAAATTGTCAAATATAATAATATTTTCAAATTTTAAATTTCGCCACCATGCTCTGCTGTGCTGTTCAGATGTTGGTGAACCGAGTGCATCGAGTGGGCCCAGGCAGCCCATTGTGTTATTTAGTGGTTTAGCGATTGGTCATTGCGTCGCTCAGTCCCTGGATGCCCTCTGCTCACCAACATCTGAATGACTGAATCACAGGACTGATTCAGCGAATGTTTATGTTGCGGTTTATGCCACTTTTTACCCAACAACCACAGCTGAAAATATTGTTGAGGCTGTTTGTTAACTAGTCGGACTTCGACTTGTGATTCGATAACAAACGAATTACTTTGTTTTCGTGTTTATGTGTTATTGTGAAAACAGGTAGGTAAGCTTTATTAAATAATAAAAATCTCAAAAATACGTTCGTATATTTTAAGGTTAAGGTGGCGAATCATCTATTTGAATTTAGCAATATTACATTATTTTGCTACAATTCTATACCGGGGTAGATATTTTAATTTATTAAATTTATATTGTACATAAATTAAATTAAATTAAATTTTGACTGAATATAATATCGTTAAAGATATTAATTATGATGATGTAATCAATGAATTTGCTGAAATGAAAGTCAGAAAAGTGCAATTAAAATAATTATTTTCATTTATAAATATATGTGAATTATCTTGTATATTTCTTGTGTACACAAAAATTATTTATAAACAATTGTTATATTGTATTTGTTTTATTATTATTTTTCCCCAAAAAAATAATTAAGGGGCCCAAAAATAAAACCTTGCACAGGGCACATGAAAAGCTAGTTACGGCACTGCATGAAAATACATAAATGAATTGTCTATTTCCCTGACAAGCAGAATCACTGGCTGTACCTCGACATTTGCTGACAATGCTAGTGCTTACCACATAAACCACAAGCTAACTGAAAATCAGTAAGAATTTACGCTATTTTGGAACACTAGTTATATTGTACTGGATGTGCAACATACCATTGTTTTAGGCTGGTTCTCTCACCATAGCTAAAGGAGGTTATCATTGGGACTGCAGTGCCAGGCTCACCTACTTGGAAGTTGGAAGGAAGGATGTTTCATTGGAAAAAGAATGGGTCAGCCTTCTAAATAAACACTAATAGAATCAAACTGCATGAATATATCTGTATCAGCATTTATTTCATTTTGCACTGGTTGTCTGAATATTTGGAAAGTATCTTATACAGACTGTTGTCCATAGTGACCATTCTACCAGTCTACGTGATTAAAAAGGTACTAGCCTTCCGATGCCCCTTATGTTGTCCAGAGAAGCAATGCAGAGAATGCCGTTATCCTGTCTTATCTCCTATTACACATTACTCTTTACAAGAGCTGTTAATCTTTTTGGGGGGGAGGCTCTATCATAGTATATCTGTGTACACATCCCAAATCTTCTACAGTTTAAAAGTTTAAAAAATGCCTAGCTGATTTTTAATTAATTTAAGAAAATTAACGTTAAAGTCAATGATAAGCCTGGGCATGCTCAGTAAAAACCAACTGTGTTCTAAAAGCCAGACTCACAGCTGCTTGGCTTGCCTAATCAGGGGGCCGCACCCACACCAGATCTTTATTTCACTTTAGTCATGGCTTCCCCCAAAAGAATCCTGGGAAGTGTCATTTGTAAAGGGTGTTGAGACTTGTGAGGACACTTCTATTCCCCTGACAGAGCTCCAGTGGCCAGGAAGGTTTAACAGTCAGGCGCTTTGACTGAAGCTCTGTGAGGGGAACAGGGCGTCTCCTAGCAAGTCTCAGCACCCTTTACTAACTACATTTCCCAGGATTCTTTGGGAGAAGCCATGACTGTCTAAAGTGAAATAAAGATCTGGTGTGGATGTGGCCAGTGACAGCTTTGGTTTAGATTTGGGTGGCAGACTACATGTGCAATGGTACTGTTCACAATGTTTTCCTTTTGGAAAGGTAAGGGGCTTTCCTGCTATTCAGTGCCCACCCACCCAATCTCCTCCCCACCTTCCCCTTCCCGCCCTCTTCCCTCCTACCTGCCCCTCCCCAGGTCACTTTCACTTATCCTAAGCATGATTGTACAGGAGTAAATACCATTGAACTCAAAAAGCAAATGATCAAACCTGCCCTCCACTCCTCCCCCTCCTATCCCCTCCCTCTTGCCCCTTCCCTTCCCCTTTCTTTGCCCCCCTCCCCATCCCCATCCCATTCTAATGCCCTCCTTTCCCCTTCTCCTCCTTCCCCTCCCCTCCACCCTCCCCTCCCCTTCAGTCAGTTTTACCTATCCTAAGCATGATTATATGGGAGTGAATCCCACTGAACTCAATAAACATGCAAATGATCAAACCAGAGAGCTATTGCTAGTCGGGCGGTATATAAGTTTTAAAAATAAAATAATAAATAAATAAATAAACCTGCCCTCCACTCCTCCTCCCTCCCATCACCTCCCTTTTGCCCCTTCCCTCCCTCTTCCTCCACCCTTCCTCCCTCAGAGGTGCTCAGAGGCATGTTACGAAATTCTTCCAGGCGACACAGGAAGTGGATTGGACTGTGAAAGACCAACCCAAATTGTGTTTGCATTTTGACAAATTTGTAGGGCAGTCCAATATCTCAGAGAGGAGGTAAGGTCTCCAGTTCCCCTGGTGCATTCACTATAGCTGACCAATTTCCCTGCTTTTTAAAGTTTGATAGAAATATCTGTGGGCTATAGGTACGTTCTTAAACTACAAGGGGTTTTTTTTGCCTATTAGTGAGTTTCTCCGCTTTTTAATCTGGGAGCTAAGAATTAGGATCCTGTGCAGTTTTGCTGACAATGTGTTGATCATTTACATGGTTATTGAGTTCAATGAGATTTACTTCCCCGCAATCATGCTTAGGGTAGGTGAAACTGACCAAGGGGGTGATGGGGAGGATGTAGGGAGGGCTGGAGTGGGCAAGGGAGGAGGAAGAAGGAGGAAGAGGGGAAGGGAGGAGGAAGAAAGAAGAGGGGAGGGTAAAGGGGAAGGAAAAAGGGAGGAGTAAGGGAGGGGAAAGGGGGAGGAGGAAAAATACAGGTCTGATTATTTGCATGTTTAGTGAGTTCAGTGGGATTTACTCCCATGCGATCATGGTTAAGATAGGTCAAACTGACCATGGGGAAGGAGGAGGGGGAGGGATGAGGAGAGGGAATGAGATTTACTTCTGTAGAATCATGCTTAGGATAGGTGAAACTGACTTGGGGGAGGGGCAGGGAGGGGGGAGGAGCAGGGAGGGGGGAGGAGAAATGGGAGGGAAGGAGATTGGGTGCATGGGCACTGGGCAGAGGGAAAGCCCCCTTCCTTTCCAAACAGAAAACATTGTGAACAGTACCATTGTTTTTCAGGGTTTGCCCACACCTTTTTATTCTACAGCAGGCACATGTAGACTCCCACCCAAATTCAAACCAAAGCTGTCACTGGCCACATCCACACCAGACCTTTATTTCACTTTAGACAGTCATGGCTTCCCCCAAAGAACCCTGATAAGTGTAATTTGTGAAGGGTGCTGAGAGAGGGGCTGACTGTTAACTATTCTGGCCACTGGAGCTCTGTCAGGGGAATAGAAGTATCCTCACAACTTCCAGCACCCTTTATAAACTAGAGTTCCCAGGATTCTTTGTGGGAAGCCATGAATGCTTAAAGTGGGAAAAAATGTCTTGCATGGCTATGGCCCCCTGATTAGGCAAGCCAAACAGCTGTGAGTCTGGCTTTTAGAACACTGACAGGTTTGTTCTTACTAAGCATGCCCAACATTATAAGACTTCAATGTTAAATTTCTTAAATTAATTAAAAATCAGCCAGGCATTAAAAAAACTTTTAAACTGCAGAAGATGAAGGTCAGAGTATGGGGCAAGGTCAGTAATAGGATTACAGGTACTCTGTGAATATGGCTGATTTTTAATGAATTTCAACAAATTATGAGACCACTGACAAAAAAATCCAACAGGGGTCTGGATTTTTTACTCTCTTTTTACAATTTGAACTCTCGATTCTCTCTGACTGTTTTGCGTATCGCCATGAAAACATAGAGGGTTGTTAAGCAAGCATTTCTGAGTTCAGGACTATAAATTTTGTAAGGTTTTGTTTTGAAATGAGCTTATGGGAGGCATCAGAATGGCATGGGGGTTATTTTCAATTTAACATTGTGAAATGCAAAAAATCCATGCTGGCTGTAGTATACAGCCACTCTTGTAGCTGTATATATCACGAAGTCTCTAGTGACCTTCATTCTAGAGAAACCGAAGCTGTGGCATATGCTGGCACCCCTGAAATATCTCATTATTCAAAGACTGAGGTGCACATAACAGTATATAGAAAAGTAGCACAGGGGGCAATCAAGAACCAAACCAAAACTTAAAGAAATGGAGAGTTACCAGTGCTAGTGCAGACACCAAGCAAGAATCACATTTCACAGCTTGATCTATTATAATTTCCCCATCTCAGTTTTGCTCCTGTCCTTTAAAAAAAATTTTTTTTAAGATGTGCATAACTACTCACTGCAGATCTCCTGGTCCACCATATTGTTTAACACCCTATAGCAAAATCTGGAATCCATAGATCACCTGACATAAACTTAAATAATGAATGAAAGAGAAGAAAAAGATTTGTTATGTTTCATTCTTTTTCTCCCTGCCCCCTCACAAACCTGGTCTTTAAGCCTGACATTTTTAAGCCTATTTGTGTTATATTATACACGGACTGCTCAAGACATTTTTGAAGATGCCATTAGAATACAGATAATTACTAATTTCATGTAAAGTGGGTAGGCTGGCACACGTTAAACACTTAGCATTATGCAGCCAGCCCTTAAAAGTGTTCCAAATTTATCAGTCATCATGGAAAAATTAGAAGCTTTGCTGGAATCCTGCCTTTTCAAATAGATAATTTATACTTAATGGACTCCATAATTCTGCATTAAGCATGAAAGATTTTGGTGAGCAGATTTCTTCAGTATGTCTTCGGTATGTTTTTTGGGAGCTTGAAACAAGTCAAAGCAACTAGCTGTTTCATAGAACATTTGTCAAGACACTGAAGCATTTACTCATTATCAACATTACAAGACATCCTCTTTAATCAACCCACCAGCATATTGCAGAGTATAAGGTTCTAGAAGTGCTTCATATTACCATGTGGGAACTATTCATATCTTTACTTTTCTGTGCTACATTTATAACTTAGTTTAAAACTTGATACCTCACTTTTTAAGGAAAGCTCTCAGGATTTCATGTTTTAGTCCCAAATAAGACCGGAGTACAATATATTTCATACAATGCTTTCCATTCATAAATAGTTGAAGAATTGTGGGGATATGTAGCAAAATGTAGTGTCTTTCAAATTTTGCATTGGAAGATGATCTGTGGGGACCCAGTGAATCTAATATTCACTGGACACTGAAGTTGGAGGTGGTGGAATCTACCATTGTTCACATTTAGCTTAGTAGATAGCAGCTGATGTAGAAATAAGTTGATACATAACTAGTTACTTCACAATATTATCTATATTATGTAGTCATAATAACACCGAGCTATTTCAGCTTTCCCTATGATTACTTCTTTAAATGCTCTATTAGGGTGCAATCCTAACCAATAGTGGATGGTGTGGTGGAGTGGTGATCAGTCAATCGTATCACTGCTTACTTAGAGGGGGACATGTTCGTACCACACCAGCCTCCCTGGCACTTCACTCCTTACCCTTTACTTCCTGGTAAGCAGAAGCGATGAGACCAAACAGAGGTCAGGTGAGTGGCAATGGCCTACCACTAAGGATGGAAGGATCTGTCATTTTTGTTTCTCTTTGTTTCTCATTTTTCTAATCTTAAATTCAGTTCTCCACATTTTTGCAGCAATCTGTGATTTAAAAAAAAATCCTCAGGAAAAATCTTCAGAATTTTAATGCTAATTTCCCCTAATAAACACTTTTTTGTACATAGTTTTGACTAATGTACACCTTTTGCAAGCAATTTCTCCTAATGTAATAACAATAATAATAATAATAATAATAATAAAATTTTATTTCTGAGTCGCCTATCTGGCCAAAAAACGGCCACTCTAGGCGACATACAATCCATTAATAAAATACAATATAACAATAATTAAACACAATAATTAATAGGTTAAAACCAAGAACTATAATTAACAGCAGCAGCAAAACTAACTTGCCACAGAAATCCCATAGGCCTGCCTGAAGAGCCAGGTCTTTAAGGCCCGGCGGAAAACATTCAGGGAAGGGGCATGACGAAGATCGAACGGGAGGGAGTTCCATAGAGTGGGGGCCGCCACCGAAAATGCCCTCTCTCTAGTCCTCACCAGCCGAGCTGATTTAGCTGATGGAACTGAGAGAAGGCCCTGTGTGGCTGATCTTGTTTGGCGGCATAATTGGTGATACTGGAGGCGCTCCTTCAGATATGTAATGCATTTTTATGTTATTTTCACTAATATAGTCATTTTAATGCACACTTTCCCCTAATATATGAATTTTTGTAAACACTGGTTGGTTGGAGAACTGCATTGTAAAATTCAGATAAGTGTGAATTTCGAAGGATGGCTGTAGTTCAGTTCTTATATTGTTTCTCCCCCATCCCTATCAGCTACTGATCCTCACACCCTGATCAACACTGACAAAGGTGTGAGGACTGGGTGGAGACATTTCCACCAGCAGTAGCCAGTATAAGGCCTCAAAATGTGGCATTACAGGGGCAGGATGGGAACGGAGCAGGGTTGGTCATGGATCTGCAAGATCCTTAACTGGTTCATTTCCAGGTGAGGCATCAATCTGAGCCCCTCTATTGCACCAGTCTGGAGCTGGAACATAAGAAACATACCACATCACTTATTCTGTCTCTGTTCCTTCACTTCTACCAGTTTAAACTTCTCACTCTCCTGCTTTGAATGATTAAACCAGACCTGAAAAATGTGTGAATCATGACGACAAAGGCAAAGTGCAAGCCACATACAGTGGCCCACAAGGGGCCTAAGAAAGAAGATAAATGCTGTTAAATAAAAATAAATAGCAAAGGTGACACATATTTTATCATTTATATTTTTTACTCTTGACTTTATTTATATTCTGATATTTTTTAAAGTCAACTTGTTTTTAACTTCTGACTTCTATTAACGGTTTTAATGTAGATTTTGTATTTTATGTAAACTGCTTAGAGGTTTTTACAATTAAGCAATATACAAATTCTTTTAAATAATATTAAGACTATATTTTTATCCCTTCACTTTTGTTTAATCCTGGCTTGCTCAATTATGTATTGTGGCATGTCAGGCCAACCCCTTGCCCCCTTTTTTCCGTCCCAGGCAGGCACCAAGAACAGGATTTTAGCAAGTCTCTCACTGACCACCATGTGTGGTTGGTGAGCTGTATTCAAGTTGGTGGATTATAAACCGTGCCAAAAGCTGCCTTTTAACCAGGGGTAGAGAACCTCCAGCCCATGAGCCTAAATAGGCTCACCAGGCCTTCCCATGTGTCCCACAGGGGAATTTCAATCAAGCCATGCCTACCTGTCTTATACTTGATGTCATATATGATGTCACGTTTGCAGGTAATGATCTGGCTCAGCAGAAATTAGGTTTGCAGCCTGCAAAGTTCTGTGCAAAGCACTGTTAACAGGACTTTGCAAGACTGTCAGATATTCATGAGCCCCTTGCAAAGTGCACCACAAGATGGTGCTTTGCAAAGCACTCTCACAAGACCTGTGCAGGTAAAAAAAAGGTCAAAGTACATAATTGTGATGTCAGGTATTTGACAAGTGGGCAGCCCATCCACCTGTCAAATCTAGCCCACAAGAGGTGGAGGTGATAACAATCTGCCTTGCTGTCCAGATCCAGTTCCCCAGTCCTAGTTTAAACCAAGGCAAGAGGGATAAATTCTTTCTTCTTGAAACAAAGATAATGTGAAATGGGTGACATTACTGCAAAAATGGATCACTAGCATGGAGCCAATGCGCATACTGTGTATTTTATATTCCATTAGTTAGAGGAAGTCTCTCTCCTTCAGCATACTTAACAGGTCATAGAATAATAGAATAGCAGAGTTGGAAGGGGCCTATATGGCCATCAAGTCCAACCCCCTGCTCAATGCAGGAATCCAAATCAAAGCATTCCTGACAGATGGCTGTCCAGCTGCCTCTTCAATGCCTCCAGTGTCGGAGAGCCCACTACCTCACTAGGTAATTGATTCCATTGTCATATGGCTCTAACAGTTAGGAAGTTTTTCCTGATGTCCAGTCGAAATCTGGCTTCCTGCAACTTGAGCCCATTATTCTGTGTCCGGCACTCTGGGATGATCGAGAAGAGATCCCAGCTCTCCTCTATGTGACAACTTTTCATGTACTTGAAGAGTGCTATCATATCTCCCCTCAGTCTTCTCTTCTCCAGGCTAAACATGCCCAGTTCTTTCAGTCTCTCCTCACAGGGCTTTGTTTCCAGTCCCCTGATCACCTTTGTTGCCCTCCTCTGAACCTGTTCCAGTTTGTCTGCATCCTTCTTGAAGTATGGAGACTAGAACTGGATGCAGTATTCAAGAAAAGGCCTAACCAGTGCTGAATAGAGGGGAACTAGTACTTCACACAATTTGGAAACTATACTTCTGTTAATGCAGCCTAATACAACATTTGCCTTTTTTGCAGCCACATATTGGCTGTTGGCTCATACTCAGCTTGTGATCAACGACAATTCCAAGATCCTTCTCACATATCGTACTGCTGAGCCAAGTATCCCCCATTTTATAACTGTGCATTTGGTTTCTTTTTCCTAAGTGTAGAACTTTGCATTTATCCGTGTTGAATTTCATTCTGTTGTTTTCAGCCCAATGCTCCAGCCTATCAAAGTCCCTTTGAATTTTGTTTATGTCTTCCACTGTATTAATTATGCCCCCCCAATTTTGTATCATCTGCAAATTTGATAAGCATGCTTTGTACCTCCTCATCCAAGTCGTTAATAAAAATGTTAAAGAGCACTGGGCCCAGGACCAAGCCCTGTGGTACCCCACTCGTTACTTCCACCCAGTTTGAGAAGGAACCATTGATAAGCACTCTTTGAGTACGATTCTGGAACCAACTATGGATCCATCTAATAGTTGTTCCATCCAGCCCACATTTAGCTAGCTTGCTAATCAGAATATCATGGGGCACTTTGTCAAAAGCTTTGCTGAAGTCAAGATATATTATGTCCACAGCATTCCCACAGTCTACAAGGGAGGTTACCCGATGAAAAAACAAGATGAGATTAGTTTGGCAGGATTTGTTCTTCATAAATCCATGTTGGCTCCTAGTAATCACTGCATTGCTTTCAAGGTGCTTACAGATTGACTGCTTTATAATCTGCTCCAGAATTTTTCCAGGGATTGATGTTAGGCTGACTGGTCTGTAGTTCCCCGGTTCCTCCTTCCTGCCCTTTTTGAAGATAGGAACAACATTAGCTGTACTCCAGTTATCCGGCCTTCACCAGTCCTCCATGATTTCGCAAAAATAATAGACAGCGGTTCTGACAGTTCTTCAGCTAGTTCCTTCAATACTCTAGGATGCAATTTATCAGGCCCTGCTGATTTGAACTCATTCAAAGTGATTAGGTATTCCTTGACCATTTGTCTATCAATCTCAAGGTCCAATCCTGCCCCTTTTACTTCATGTTTCCCGGGAGGGTCATAGGCCCTTTTTTGGGAGAAAACTGAGCCAAAGTAGGAATTGAGCACTAGGACAGAAATGTTTTATTATTTATTAAATTTCTATCCCTCCCTTCCTCCCAAGGACACATTTAAAGCAAGTACCTTTGCCTATGCCAGAAAATGTTCTTAATATCAGCACCAGTGAGCACATGAATGCCAAGAAGGCCTTGACTCTTTCCCTAGGGCCCAGTCTGACATAGTGATATGGTGCTTTGAGGAGACCTTTCCTGTAATAAACCACTTGTTAGTGCAGAGCTGCAGGTACCAACGCACTAGCAACAAGAGGACATTTGTGTCAGATGAATATATATCCAACTGTTCTGAAGGAGAATTTTATTGACATCAATGGCATGAAGAATAATAGTTGTGTCAGCTTCATCCTATTTGCATTTCATCAATACAACCAGGAGGAAGCTGGAACAATAATTAGTATTCTTCATCAGATGTTCAGACAGTCTTCATCACATATCTTCATCAGATGTTCAGAGAGTTTGCCATGGTTGCAATCTGTTGTTGTTCCTGACACAACCACAAACTCTGTCACTGTGTCTCGAGAAGTACCATAGAGACTTCTCAGCCAGATAGTTTGTTCATTCAGCCTTTGTTTCAATGGAATGCCCCTGATAACTGTGCTGTCAGCAGCATGCTACTGTACTTCACCACCTGTTGTGCGCTTATTCTCCCTCTCTCTTATTTACGTTTGCCTCCCGATTCTTCTTTTTAATACAAATATTAGTCGCATATGATTACTCATCTGAGTTGTATTTACCACTGTATTTACCAGTGTCATTCTGTCTAACAGCACAATCCTTTTCTGAAAAGGTTCGGGCATTGCAGCATGTTGGACATCTGTTAGTTGCTTGGTAGTTTTCACTAGTTCTTATAACACACAGGTGGTTAACCTCAGGCTCAGCAGCACTCTAGGCCTCTCAGTTTGGCTCTAGGCATTCTCCCCAGACCACACACCTTGCCAGCCCTGCTCTGAGCCTTCCTTAAATGCTTTTTAATGCTTGCTGGAATTTGTCTCTGAGCTATGATGTCTTCTTGCTTGCTGGATGGAGAGAGCTATGTGGTTTTTGTATGTCTGAAATGTACCCTACTGTGTGGATGGAATCTAGCCCCACTTTTGCCTCTAGGCCTGCCCACCACTAGCATGCGGTCCCCAACAATGGATGCAGCCCTTGGGCTGATGTCCCTCTCCCTGAGAGCCCTTGATTGCTCTGGGTCACCCAACCTACAGCAATCTGGGGCTGTCTCAACCTGACTTGCCTTCTGACAGACCCAGATCCCTCTGGGCTACCTGACCAGACCTGCGCCAACCCAGGGCTTTCTCAAGCAACACCTGGATCCTCCCCCCCCCATCAGCCTGATTCAGTTCAGGCCTTGGCCAAATCCAGTGCACAACCATTGTAAGCAGCATGGCCCCACCCTGCCCTGCCTTGACAACTGCTATAGCAGATGTTAGACTTGATACTTCCAGGAACAAGTACAGTGGGTGCACTAGTCTCAACTGCAAAAACGTTATTTGCCACTGCCAAAAGCTGGGCACCCAGGTTCAGGGCTAAATGCAGGGCCACACCCAAACAACAAACCTGAGTCTTCAAGGAGAGTGCATGAATAGCTGAAGCCCTATTCCCTACTCTACCATTCTACTGACCAGAGGCACCCCTTTCTTGTCTGGATTAAACTTCAGTTGTTTGCTCCCCCTTAATCAATCATTCAATCATTCAACTATTTCATTGCCATTTTTTCAAGACTAACCTTCCCAAGATAGCCTTAATAACAAACATACAAATATACAATTTCATTAATAAACACACATTAAAATGTAAGATCCAATTGAATTCACATTACAATGAAATGGTTTAAATAAGCCCAATACAATGAAATTCAATAGACAGCAATATGAACACCAACAGCAGCATATTAAAATAAAACCTCTCAATGAAAAGCCAGGCAAAAAAACTTCCTTATAAGCTGAACTGTTGGAGCCAACCACATATCTGATGAAGCCAGCCCAAAAGGACTTTGCGCTCAGATATCTGAAGGAATACCTGTCTCTCTACTATCCTGCCCATATGTTAAGATCGGTGAGAGGAGCTCGTCTGGTTGTCCCACCGCTGGGAAAGTACATTTATTTATTTATTTTATTGCATTGCATTGCATTGCGTTGATATACCGCCTCATAGCCGAAGCTCTCTGGGCAGTTTACAACAATTAAGAACGTTAAAAACAAATATACAAATTTAAACCATACCAAATTAAAACCCATAAAAACCAATAGGCAAGTTACAAAAAATGATATTCAAATACTGTTAAAAAATGCCTGGGAGAAGAGGAAAGTCTTGACCTGGCACCAAAAAGATAACAGTGTTGGCGCCAGGTGCACCTCATCAGCTGAATCATTCCATAATTTAGGGGCCACCACTCAGAAGGCCCTCTCCCTTGTTGCCAGCCTCACAGCTTCCCTCCCAGTAGGCACCCAGAGGAGGGCCATGGATGTTGAGCGTAGTGTACAGGTGGGCTCGTATCGGGAGAGGCAATCCATCAGGTATCGTGGTCCCAAGCCATGTAAAGCTTTATAGGTTAAAACCAGCACCTTGAATTGAGCTCAGAAACATACAGGCAGCCAATACAAGTGGGCCAGAATCGGTTTTATATGTTCAAACCATCTGTCCCTGTTACCTATCTGGCCCCTGCATTTTACACAAGCTGCAGTTTCCAAACCATCTTCAAAGGCAGACTCACATAGACCATATTGCAGTAATCTAACTTGGAGGTTACCAGAGCATGGACAACTGAAGCCAGGTTATCCCTGTCCAGATAGGGACGTAGCTGGGCCACCAACTGAAGTTGGTAGAAGGCACTCCGTGCCACCGAGGCTACCTGAGCCTCAAGTGACAGAGATGGTTCTAGGAGAACCCCAAGCTATGAACCTGCTCCTTCAGGGGAAGTGTGACCCCATCCAGGACAGGTTGGACATCCAGATGAACCACCCACTAGCAGCATCTCAGTCTTGTCTGGATTGAGCCTCAGTTTATTAGCCCTCATCCAGTCCATTGTCACAGCCAGGCACCAGTTCAGCACATTGACAGCTTCACCTGAAGATGAAAAGGAGAAATAGAGCTGCATGTCATCAGCATACTGATGGCAATGCACTCCAAAACTTCAGATGACCGCACCCAACGGTTTCATGTAGAAGTTGAACAGCATGGGGACAGAACTGACTCCTGTGGAACCCCATACTGGAGAATCCACAAGGCCGAGCAATGTTCCCCAAGCACCACCTTCTGGAGCCGACCCACCAAGTAGGAGCGGAACCACTGCCATGCAGTACCACCCACTCCCAACTCAGCCAGTCACCCCAGAAGGATACCATGGTCGATGGTATCGAAGGCCGCTGAGAGAGAATCAACAGAGTCACACTGCCTGTCTCTCTCCCGACAGGTCATCATACAGGGCGACCAAGGCTGTTTCCATGCCAAAACCAGGCCTGAAGCCCGACTGAAATAGATCCAGATAATCGGTCTCATCCAAGAGTGTCTGGAGCTGGCCTGCCACCACTCATTCAAGGACCTTGCCCAGGAATGGAACATCTGCCACCGGCCTATAGTTATTAAGATTTTCTGGGTCCAGGGAGGGTCTCTTCAGGAGTGGTCTCTCTACCGCCTCTTTCAGGCAGCCAGGGACCACTCCCTCTCGCAGAGAGGTATTAATCACTTCCCTGGCCCAGCTGGCTGTTCCATCCCTGCTAGCTTTTATTAGCCAAGAAGGGCAAGGATCCAGCACAGAAGTGGTTGCACGAACCTGTACAAGCACCTTGTCAACGTCCTCAAGCTGCACCAACTGAAACTCATCCAAGAAATCAGGAAAGGCTGTGCTCTGGATACCTCACTTGATTCACCTGCTATAACATTGGAGTCTAAGTCCTGGCGGATGAAAAGTGCCTAGCAAATTCACCGCGGAAGAACAACTGCCGTTGTGGGCTGGGTAGCTGCCGGGGTACTGTCGCTGTGGCCTTACATCACAGTCGTTGCCGCTGCGGGCCGTGTCGCCTCCGGGAACCATCGCTGCGGCCTGTTTTTTTTCACCGCTGCCGCCCCCTGCTTGCCTGGGCCTTGCGCCGCTGAAGTGCTTGGACTGCTGCTGGTTATCTGGCGTGGAAGAAATTGTGCTGGTTTGAGATGGGGTGTGTATGAATGTGTGAATGTGTAATTGGAGCGGTATTTATATTGATTTAGTTTAATTTATTAAATTAATTTAATTATTTTTATACTTGCTACAGGGTACGGAGGCGGGTCTCCGGACTGATATTATTTTAGGGTGGGTGGCCTGTTGACTGGCAAATAGGGATAGAGACATGTGCAAGTCAGGGAGGGAGCTGGGGGGCCAAGCTATTGAAAGATTGGGCGGCAGACGCTGGAAGGGTGCTGCTAGCAGACCATGCCAGAATAGGAGAACAGGGGATAGATGCATTATACCCATCCCCTGTTCCGGGTCGGCCCAAAACCAGACGAAAACTGGGGGACGCAAGGTTCCTACCGACCTTCGGCTGTTATTGTGTAATGCCAGGTCTGTGGTACAAAAAACTTCGCTCATCCATGATATGATCTTGGATGAGCGGGCAGACCTGGCATGTATTACGGAGACTTGGTTGGACGAGGCCTCTGCTCCCATTCTTGAGGCCATGTGTCCACCAGGTTTCTGTTGCGCACAGCAGCCGAGGGTGGGAAGGCGGGGAGGGGCGTGGCAGACATCTATCGAGAGTCCTTGGTTTTTGCCAGACTCCCTCTCCATAGGACTCAATTTGTTGATTGTATGTACTGGAGGCTGGGCCCGAAGGGCAGTTTAGGGATCCTGCTAGTGTACCGCCCACCCCGCTGAACAGCAGACTCCCTGGCCAAGGTGCTGGAGGTGGTCTCGGCTGTACGGGCGTTGTCCCCAGAATTGTTAGTGCTGGGTGACTTCAACGTGCATGCCGAGACCACTCTCACGGGAGCCGCTCAGGATTTCCTGGAAACCATGGCTTCCTGGGAACTGCACCTTAGTAGTAGTGGGCCCACCCATGTAGCCGGTCATGCTCTCGACCTTGTGTTTGTCCTGGAAGAGGAGAGCAGTGCTCTGAAGTTGGGAGTGGTTTATTCCACTCCTGTGCCATGGTCAGATCACTACCTGGTAGACATGGACTTCTCAATGCCACGCCCCCTCCGCAGGGGTGAAGGACCCATTAGAATGGTCCGCCCCAGGCGCCTGATGGATCCGGATGGATTCCTAACTGCGCTAGGGGAACTGGAACCTGCTGAAGGTCACCCGGTCGAAACCCTGGTGAAGGAGTGGAATGATGAGATCACCAGGGCATTAGACCAGGTGGCTCCGAAACGTCCTCTCCCCCTGAATAGAACTCAGTTAGCACCGTGGTATACACCACGGTTGCATACTCTGAGACAGGAGGTGAGACGACTAGAATGCCGGTGGCGGAAATTCCGCTCCGAAGATGTCCGGACACAGGTTAGAGCAGCAGTAGCTGCCTACCAAGTGGCAATAAAGGCAGGAAAGAAGGCTTTCTGTGCTGCCTCTATTGCGTCTGCGGAGTGCTGTCCCAGGAGGCTGTTCCAGGTGGTTCGAAGCCTGGTCAGTCCAGTTGCTCAGGAACCCTTGGAACAGTCAAAGGCCTCCTGTGACAGATTAGCAAAGCACTTTGCCGATAAAATCGAACACTTATGGAGCTCGATCCCGTGCGCCATGGATACAGTAAGTGAACCAGAGTTGGGCAGTTGCATGCCGGTAGGTTGGGATCGGTTTCGGCTTCTCCCTTCTGAGGATGTGGACAAGGTGCTTTCGACTGTGAAGCCTACCACTTGCCTAACTGACCCTTGCCCATCGTGGCTCCTTGTGAGCTGCAGAGAGAAACTGGGCATGGGGATTAAAGCGGTGGTAAACGCATCCTTGCAAGAGGGTGTGATGCCATTAGCCTTCAAGGAGGCAATTGTAAAGCCCATCTTAAAGAAGCCCTCCTTGGATCCCCAAGTTTTTAATAACTTTCGCCCAATTTCGAACCTACCATTCTTGGGCAAGGTCATTGAGTGAGTGGTGGCCAACCAGTTGTCAGCACACTTGGATGAAACGGATTACTTGGATCCATACCAATCGGGTTTCAGGACTGGTCACGGAACTGAAACAGCCTTGGTCGCTCTGGTAGATGATATGAGGAGGGCATTAGATAGGGGAGAATTCACCTTTCTTGTCCTCCTCGATCTCTCAGCGGCTTTTGATACTGTCGACCACAGTATCCTTTTACATCGCCTGGAGGGATTGGGAATTGGAGGCACTGTATTACGGTGGTTCCGTTCCTTTCTCTCCGATAGGTACCAACAGGTAGCATTGGGGGAGGAGGTTTCAGACCCTTGGCCTCTCAATTGTGGTGTGCCACAGAGCTCTATCCTCTCTCCCATGCTATTTAATATTTATATGAAGCCGCTAGGGACAATCATTAGGAGATTTGGGCTGCAGTGTCACCAATATGCGGATGACACTCAGCTCTATCTCTCATTTAAATCTTCACCAGAGTTGGCTGTGGAGACCTTGTCCAAGTGCCTGGCGGGAACTAGAGAGAAGGCATTCTCAGTGGCGGCCCCCACCTTATGGAACTCCCTCCCACAAGATCTACGGCACGCCTGTTCCCTAAATGTTTTCCGTAAAGCCTTAAAGACCTGGCTCTTTCAACAGGGCTTTGGGATTTCCGGGGAGGGTTAACTGTTATGACTGAATTGCCTCTAACCCTGTACTAGTATTGTTCTCGCTGCTATATTGTTTTTACATTGTATTATTGTATTTTATTGTATTGTGTTTTAATTGTTTATATGTACGTCGCCTAGAGTGGCCAATGGCCAGATAGGCGACACATAAATTAAATTTTATTATTATTATTATTATTATTATTATTACAGTGAGCCTCAGATGGTTCTACCATGTCCTTGGGGCCAGTGTGTAATAGCCCCCAGACAATTCTGAAGAGCTCCGCTGGGCGGGAGAATGATGATTTGATAGTGGCAGCAAAGTTGTTGTTTTTGTGCTGCCCTCACTGCCCCTAAAGACAGCTTACCATAGGCACTTACCAGTGTGTAATTGCATCCACCAGGAGTTCCTCTCCATCTGCACTCAAGCCATCTCCTATATTGTTTCATCACTCTCAGCTCTGGGAAATACCATGGAGCTGTACGAGCTCTACACAGGAGAGGGCACTCAGGAGCAATCATGTCAACCGCCCGGGTCATTTCTGCATTCACACAGTTCAACCAGGGTTTCAACAGCAGCGCCAGCCCCATCAGCTGGAAAACTACCCAGAGCCCTTTGGAAGCTATCCGGATCCATTAGTATCTGTGGGCGGACCAACTTAATAGGTCCCCCACCCTTGCAGAGGGGAAAAGCTGATGTAAGTCTAAACTTCAGCAAGCAGTGATCTGTCCATGACAGAGGAACTGATGTAAGGCTGTCAGGATGCAGGATTGGGACCTTAGCACTTCAGAGGATGAGGAGGAGATCACTTTCTCAGAGCTGGGTGAAGAGGTGGAGGGAGAACTCTCAGAGATAGTGTTGCCCAGCGACCGCAGAGGCCTTGAAACTCCAACAGACAAAGCTACAGACATTATTCAGGAATTTCCCACGCTCACCCCCCTCACTAAGCCATTAGATCAAGGAGGGGGGATTCCACTCCCTCCTCAGCCAGGGAAAAGTCAGTCTGATGGGCATGACGCTCACCCTCCCCTTTCTCCAATCCCAGAAACAGAATCTTCAGAAGAGGAGGGGGAGGCAGAACTCCCACCCTCACCAAGAACCCGGAGAAGGGAAAAATGAGTCAGGGGGAGAGAGAGAAGGGGCGGGGAAGAAATTGTCCTAAGGCGGAGTGAGAGAATTTGTGCCAGAAAGCCCCCTTAATAAGGAGAAGGGGGGGCAGAAATTCCTTGTTCTGTCAACTCTCTTGCATGTCACAGGACACGTGTATTGTGTTGCTTCATGAGGAGACGTAGTCTCTGTCTGGATATTACACTAATAAAAACTGAATTGCTTTCATCGACTGGTGTGATTTCTGAGTCCAGCCCTGGACACGACAAAGGCCCCTCACTTTCAGATCACCATCTCCATGTCCAGCTGCAAAAACCAAGTCTAGAGTATGCCCTGCTACATGTGTTGGGCCAATGGCATGTTGGGACAGTCCCATGGTTGTCATGGAAACCATAAAATCCAGAGCCACCCCGGATGAGGCAGCCTCAGCATGCATGTTGACATCCCCCAGAACCAACAGTTTGGGGGATCTCAACAATACACCCGAGCCCACCTTCGTCAGCTCAGCTAGGGAGTCTGTTGGGCAGTGGGGTGGGCGGTACCCCAACAGAATCCCTAGTCTGTCCCGCTGACCCAACACAAGGTGCAAACACTCCAGACCAGTAGTCACATGGAGAGAGTGCTTACAGAGGGAGATGGTCTTTCTATAGACCACAGCGTCCCCCCCTCCCCAACCCTCAGGTCTAACCCTGATGCTGAACCATGTAGCCTGGTGGGCATAGCTGGGAGAGACTGACTCCTCTCTGCTCACCCACCCAGGTCTCAGTTATACATGCCAGATCGGCTGCCTCATCCACAATTAAATCGTGAACGAGGGAGATCTTATTATGCACCGATCTGGCGTTTAGGAGCAGCATCCGGAGGCCCAAGAGGTGGCTGATAAGGCAACCAACAAACCTGTGGGCGTGGAGAAGACTGGAAGGCACAGTCGTTAACTGCCTGGGCCACATTCCCCTTACCTGGCAAGTCCTCCTCACAACGCCATATCTCCCTCTACCCATCATTACACTAATTGGGGGCCCCACAAGTCCCCCCACTTGGCTCTGAGTTCTCTCTCCCAAGCACATAACTCAAGACCCATAAGTACCACAAAAAGCCAGGCAGTCTGCAAAGCAGAAGTCGTGGATACCTGGGGGCCTGGTCCTGCAGGGCGTGACAGCCTGCAAATCAGAAGTCCAACAGGGAGAGAGTGGTGGTGGTAGCCGAGCAGCAGCAACAAGCAAGCAAGGAAGCAGGCAGGCAGGCAGGCAGGCAGGCAGGCAGCAGACGGCTCTCCTTCTTCCCTGGGCGGTGGTGGTCCCTTTCTTCCTGCAAGCCACCTCAGCCAGCCAGCTTATAGCCAGGGAAGGGACAGGTGGATGATACCAGCAACAGCTAGCTGAGTACCTGGGGGCCTTCTCCATGGTGGCACCTTGCCTCTGGAATTTGTATCCTTAAAAGATGCATCTGGTGTCAACTTTGTTGGGTTTTTGGCTACAATTAAAGACACACCTCTTGGCTCAGACTCTTGGAAAGATATTGTGGTCAGTTGCTATTAGAGCCTGCTGTATATTTAGAGTTGTTGTGTAAGTTTTAATTTTTTAAGTGTGTGTTTTAAATTATTTTATTATATATTATGTTGTGCTGGCCTGCTTGGTTCAGCTCTGCACTTTGTTGTACTGGGATCAAAATGATGACGAACAGATTTATAAATATAAGGAAATGGAAATAAAAAATAAATCTCTTAGAAGGGAGTTCTATAAGGAATGCCACCTGTATGAAGATTTGTATGGAGGTTCTTCCTCTTCAGTCATAAAAAAAAAGACGAGAAACTCACTCCTCCCCACTCCAGTGAGAAGGGCAAATGTAAACTCTAGTTCAGGTGTGGAGAACCGTTGGCCCTTCAGATGTTGCTGAATTACAACTCTCATTAGCCCCAGCAAAAATGGCCTAGGATGGGAGTTGCAGTTCAGCCAAAGTTGCCCTACACCTGCTCTAGTTAGTGGTTCTCTTGATGTTTCTTACTCCCACTGAAACTGCTCCTGCAACCCCAACATTTTTCCTCTTTTTCCTACTCTATTGGCCCCACATCTTCCTCTATGTCTCACAGCAAAAGTGGCTGGTAGCTAAGGTGGCCACTAACGTACTGCCAGAAAAGAGGAGGCATTATTTGTACAAATTCCACAGAGGCTAATTTCTATAATTAGATGCACATTTAGAAATAATTGCTACAATTTAAATAGAAATGCAATACATCTAGCCACAATGGGGAAGGCTGTGACCAGGTGTTCTATGAGCCTGCTCAGTCTGGTGTCTAGCAGCTAACTGTTGATGGGGAACTTCAGCATCCCTGCTCTCTGTTATCATGGTTACCTTTAAACCGGACCAGACAGCCCTTCAAATAGAGGTATGTCCTTTGTAAAGCAGGACATATGTCCACCATACTGGTGACTACATTTGAAACATCATAAAAGAGCACGGCACTTTCCATGTTTTAAAAGTATTTAGAACCAGAACAAGTGAATGGGTCGTGGCGGCAAAGCCTTTTAACCCTCTTAGTAATGTAACCATTCTAATGTCAATGCATCTCTATGGATTCTACTAGCTTGTAATTACAGTATTACTACACTGGCTATGTAAATGTATACTTGCCCACTAAATTTAACAGCCAGGTATAAGACATAATTGAGCCTTGTGTATGAGGTTTTTAAAAGGCTTTTTGCAGGCGTTTAAAAATGAACCACTTAGCAATGGAAGAATTCCACAAAAAATAAAGCACCTTTCCAACCACATGTTCTGTCTTATACTCGTCTAAATTTCCTATTTAGAGTGAATAACTGAAAACACTCCGTCAGTATCCCAAATCACAACAGCTGTAGTATGTTTTTGACTGACCCACATTTCTGAAATAATAGGCTGTTTGAATGAATCACCACAGTGCTAAGTTAGGCTGAGCTGAAAAATTCTCTCAAACCTCCATAAAGCTTACACCTGAAGAGTGCTATTTTGCCAGACAAATGTCACTTGAACATAACTATTCTATTTTTTTTAATCCAAGGAGATGCGAATTTGATACACTGCGTTAATAAGCAGAAGAGCAGAAATCCAGAGGCAAACTATGCCATCCAATCTTGTACATTTCTACTCAAAAGTATGTCCAATTCTGTTCAATGGGACTTACTCCCAAGATAAGTGTTTGCAGGACTGCAACCTTAAAAGACAATTTTGGACTTGAGAAACTTGCATGGCAATGGCTAGAGGGGGAAAAATTCAAACTGAGCAACCAAGATTCAAACTCCTGCTTAACAGGGCTGGAAAGCTTAATCAGTAGGTTGGGACCAGGATACCCGAAAGGTCGTGTTACCCCTTATGTACTCAGTCAATCACTGCATTCTGCATTCATATCAGGAGGTCTGTGTTTGGTATTTTAAAAATATGTGTGAAATAGGAATAGTTTCATAGTCCTATTACTTAGCAGAGATATAAATCCAAGCAGCAGGATGAGAATCAACCAGTCCACCCTTTCCCTCAGACACAAATAATTACAGACACAATCTTATTTATTTATTTATTCGATTTATTAGTCGCCCGTCTGGCTGGTTATACAGCCACTCTGAGTGACGTACAAAAGCAAAACATACAAGAACATGAGTACATCAAAAAAACTAAACAGTAAAATAGAACCTAACTCTGTTCTTATCCAAAGCCTTCTCTTGCCTGAACAACGACAGAGTAGAGCCGGTGGTAGTGTTTGTGGTGGGTGGCAGTGATGTATAGGCTGGGGGCCGGTATAGATAGCAGCGTGAAATTCCTGCATGATGACAAGGGCAGGGACACAAGCCGGGCAGCGAAGGGGGACCTCGTCTAGGCGCTTGTATGTCGCGGTGAGGCTCAGCTTGACCGCGTGGGCCGCCGCCGCCCTGCATGGCATAGATGGAGGAAGGGTTCAGGCCGTCATCTCAACCACGAGTTCAGGCAGGCACCCGCTCCCAGGCATAGCCCCGGCCACAAACTCAGCGCTGGCAGCAGTAAAACAGGGGCGGCATTAAGAGCCGGCAAGGCCGAGCCAGCGACCTCTGCAGGGAAGATGCAACTTGAGGCGACTGGAGATGGTTCAAAAGAGCCGCCAAGCCTGGAGCGAGCGGCAGCGAGGTCTCCGTAGTGCTGCATCCGCAAAGGGGCACGAGGAAACAGGCCGCCATGCCGCTGGAGCCACCGAGGCAGGAGGTATTCAATCTATCTTGTTGGCAGAGCCGCTGACGGTACTCGGTGGTACTCGGTAACTGTGTCGACGGCCAACTCTTTGTTCTTTACTCTTTATAAATGACTATCGCTGCACAGGTTTGAACCTCTGCCAAGCTGGCCTTTTCCCTTTTGGCACAAAAAAGCAGGGGGGGGGAAGGAGCAAGACCTTAAGTAAAAGATGAAGAATGTTTACTCACAACCTTTCATATGTTCAGGAAACATAGGCTCTAGTTTAGGTGAAAGAAAAGTAGAAGTCTCAGTCCATGGAAATGATCATCTTGGAGAGAAGCATGTGCATGCTTCACTATCCTCAGGTTTAATGGGGAATATGCAAAAACAACTACCAAAGGAGGAAGAAGAGAAGCCAGGTAACCCCACCCTTTAGGAAGTTACATCACTGGTAAACAAGTACATGGGATATTTCCCAAAATATCCCTTAAAGGGAACATGCACTACATAGGAAGCAGACCTTAGTGTTGTGGCACTGACACTTCGGAATTCCCTCCCCTTAAATATTAGACAGGCACAGTCTCTGTTATCTATTCAGCTCCTACTGAAGACCGTCCTTCTTTCAACAACCCTTTTAAGTATAGACTTTATCCCAGTCTGCATCTGTGCTGGAAATGCTTTTTAAAATGCTTTTAACATTTTTTAAAATATGTTTTTAATATGTTTTGTTTTAATATATTTTAAAGTGTTTTTAAGATGTTTTAAAGTGTTTAGTGCTTTTGTTTGCTGCCCTGGGCTCCTTCTGGGAGGAAGGGTGAAATATAAATTTAATTAAATAAAAAAATTAATAGGTTATTCAGCCAAAGCTTCAGTTGATCAAACTGTTGGTGCTGCAGCTTAAGTGCCCATTCAGATATATTTTTGATGCTAAAATGGTTCTGGAAATTTATATAACATGTGGGATCCGCAACAAAATGTTGTAGTGTGTGGAGTACTCCCTGTTCAGGATTCCAGACACTATTTCATTCTCTTTCCGGGGACCACCACCATTCAATCAGTAGTTCATGGCCACTGAGCATACTCAGCCCTCACTGAGTTGCCCCCCAATCTGGAGTTTTCCCTCTAGTTTTTTTTACTGCTTTTAATGGCTTTTTATGTTTTTATATGTACCACCCTGATATTTTATGAAAAGGAGGTATATAAATACTTTTGTAAATAAACAAACAATTGGGGGGTGTTCTGCCCAAACCTGATGATACCTCCCTCTTCTGCGTGGGTGTTGCCATTTTGGCTAGTACATTTGAAACAGGGAGCATGATAGTCACATTCACAATGTTGTCAATCAGGAAGATAGACTGTAGCATATAAACTAGGTGTGGGGAACCTTTGGCCCTCCAGGTGTCAGGAGTCACTCAGCCTACCATCTATAAAATAGCAGCAAACTACTTCCTAGAATAGCACTGAGGAAGAATGATATAAGGGTTCAAACCCTTAACTCAATAATCCTACAGACGTGATAAACAATCATGCAGATACAAGTGGGATATATTATCTCACTTGGCATAAAGTATGACATGGAACTGCTTCTTTTTATTAACCCAGAATACCTTATTCTATCTTTAGAGACATTTTTGAACAACTAGATTAACTGTAAAAAGAACAGGTTTACCAAACAGCTTGCATTCCTTTTATTTAGAATAAACAAATTTGGAAATCCATTTAAAACAGTTGAACATTTCTGCTGATAATATTTGCTGAGAAGCTCATAACCCAGGGTTCCTGTCATACCTTCATCAGCATGGATTCCTCCTGTTCTCAGTTCACTGCAAAACAGCTTCAAGGACCTATTAGCTTGTGACAGCTCTTAACAACTAGTAGCTTCACTAGTTTCTTTTCATTTGACATTGTTATACATTTATTCAACATTGTCAGCCTGGTGCATAGATTGTGTCTCTAGTAAACCTAAAGACTACCTTCTCTCTTTCTCTCTCTGTCTCTTTTTTACTTGTTCAGAGGCTGTTGCTGTAATCACATTGGCTATGGGCCTAAAGAAAGCTGTGTGACTCAGTGACAGTTGCAATCCATACACTAGAAAAGGACAAAGAACCAATACATTTGAAAACTGCATCTAGGGAGAGAACTTATGAGGGATTTTTTTAAAAAAACATTATTTTGCAAAGGTAATTGAATGGAGAGCATCGGTTTAAACCATACATTTTAAAAGCACCACTTTCATTAAGAACTAAGAGAAACAATGATTGGCTATCTCTGGCCATTATTGTACTACGACCTGGGAGACAGGGTTCGAATCCCCACACAGCCATGAAGCTCACTGGGTGACCTTGGGCCAGTCACTGCCTCTCAGCCGCAGAGGGAGGCAATGGTAAACCCCCTCTGAATACTGCTTACCATGAAAACCCTATTCATAGGGTTGCGATAAGTCGGAATCTACTTGAAGGCAGTCCAACACGACACATCAGGTTTCAGTACACTTCAATGTTTACCTTTTCCTGGCGTACATTGCTGTACTTGATTAAGCCCTCATTCAGGAAAGCAGCAGGACAAAAAAACCTGATGCTTAATAAGCCAAACTTGCTTGACTTGAATATACATATATATCTGAAGGCATGTGTTCAAATGGCAGGAGATGCCTAATCATGTACTAAAATCACACTAACAGCCTAGTCCTATGCAGAATCAGGCATTTCAGTGGGCTCAGGTGTGCCTAACTGCACAGAAGCAAGCTATAAAGAAAACAGAAAGGGGAAGATAAACTAAGGCTGCAATGCTATGGTCTCTAAGAGGGTGTCACAGGGGCCATAGGATATTTTGGGTCTCCTTTCTCAGGGTGGAGAGATCCTCACTGAAAGGGAAATCTGACTTCACGAGGTCCCTTCTCCACTGGCCACTCAGCAGCCATGGATGTTGACAAAGGTGAAGAGGAAACATGCCAGGAGGATAAAGGGAAAGCTTCCCATTCCTTCCACATGGCCCTGAAATGGGGCAAATATACACCAGCAATGAAGCTGGTATTCATATTTTCCCTCTCAATGATTCTGATTTTATTTAAAATATTTTTTATTTTAAAATGTTGTCATTTCCAGGCACTATATCAAAATGAAAATTCTGGTCAGGTGGCAGCTCCAGAAGGAGTTAAGAGTTGGTAGCTCTGTTCCTATTTTTGTAACCTGGTTGCTAGACTGTGCTCTTGATTCCCTCCATTCATTTAAAGGTTGCAGTCCATATGGATTCCTGGTATCAGGCATGCTGATTCATCAAACATCATTGTATCATCAGACTATTCATTCTGGGAATACCCTCAGCCCAATTTTATGCAAATTTACTGAGATGTTAATCCATTTTTTCCATCTGTTTCCAAGTAAGTATACAAAGGATCAAAGCTTGTGATAGATTTCCATTTTTTTCTTCATACAAATGAAAGATATTTCTACTGAAAGCTTCTAGCCCTCTAAAACTACCCACGGCATCCAACTCCTCCCAACCTGGCAGAAAGGTGAGTTGGATTGCACCTTATGTCTCAGTTAACACATTATTTTGCTATTACCATGCTTTTGGTCTATTTTTTTCCCTTTTTGTTTTGCAAACAAGGAGGGAATGTTTCTAAATATTTTCCAAGTAGCTTTAAAGCTTTTTTTTCCTTTCTTGCAAACAAAATTTTTAAGGAAATGGGTATATCATTGCCTCTTCCCCTCCATCACTTAGTCAAAAAAGATTCCTGGTTATACCATTTTCATGAAAAAAAGAAAGATACTAACCCACAAGTCATTTGTGACTATATTAACAGTGTCCCTAAATAGCCTTTCTTATGTAACTGTCCTCCCACCTTGCTACAGATGCATTGTTCCCTTAAAGAACTGTCTCTGTAAACAGTTTTTCCCAATTGCATGGATACGTACAGCCTCATTCATTTGTCTTGATCTAAATAAATCTTTATCATGAAATAAAAGCTCCAACACTGATATTTCCAGTTTTAGAAAACATAAAAATCTGAAAATTATTTCAGTAGAGATTTGGGTACAAGTACCACCATGAGGAAGTGCTTCTGAAATCCAGAATATTTATTTTTCTTACTGTTATATCTCACTAGTCTTCTATCATAGAACCCAAGGTGATACCGTGCAATCCTATCCATATTTACTCTGAAGTAAAGCCCATTATTCTAAATACATTATTCTAAATACATTATTCTAAAGTATGTAATCTAGCTCTGAACTGTTGGCTTGTGTGCGTTGTTGTGTGAAACAGCATACATTATGTTGGAATTAAGTTGAGCAAGAAGACCTCTTCAGAGCATGTAAGAGTCTTTATTGAAAGACATTAAGGCCAGAGGCTTAAGAGTAAATACATGTAGAGATTCTTCAGTCACCCCCCCCTTCTGGTACATCTCTCTCCATAGATGAACACAAAAGCACAGCCTCTCAGCTCAGAGGCATAATTCAGAAGAACACAACACATAGTCTCTGTTAGAACTTTCCCAGTCGTTATCAGATGGCTACCATAGCAACGACCCTGGCAGTCCGTTCCCAGACAGTTCATAGACATAACTCCCCCTTAACCACAGTTACGTCTTCACACTTGCAGGCTTCATGGAAAACTACTAGAGACAGTAATGCCAACTGGTCACCAGCCCAACAGCCCCCCTTTTTTTCATAAAGACTGCAAAATACACATGAAATACATCTCCATAATACATAGTCATACTGTCATACATTTCTACAATACCTCTTGCAATACATTTCAGTACATTGCAAACTTACATCTCAGTACAGTTCAAAACTTTATTTCTCAGTACAGTTCAAAACTTTATTCACTCAAACTTTGGTTCATTCCAAGCCTTGTCACCAGTTTGCCAAATTTCTCCTCACACAAAGGCTTGGTCATTATGTCAGCCACCATGTTGTTAGTGTCACAAAATGTTAGGTTAACAAACCCCTGCTGCACACAATCCCTTACGTGAAAGTATCTGACACTAATATGTTTTGTTCTCTTGGTATGAGCTTCTGATGTGGCTATCTTAATGCAGGTCTGATTGTCTTCATATACAGCAATCGGAAATTGCATATCAATGCCTATCTCCTGCACGAGCATTGCGAACCACTGTAGCTCATTACAGGCCTGTGACAGGGCCACATACTCGGCTTCTGCACTTGATGTTGCAACCACATTTTGTTTCTTGCTGCTCCAGTCAATGCATGACCCGTGCCACATCACAACTATGCCAGAGGTTGACTTACGACTGCTCAGCTCTCCTGCATGATCTGCATCCACAAAACATTCAAGACCTCCTGTCTTTGCTCCTGACAAAACCAGACCCTTTGTCTTTGTGCCTTTCAGATAACGCACTATCCTTTTAATCCCTTGCCAGTCAGCCTCTGAAGGATGCTCTACCTTCCAGCTTAAAATACTGACTGCATTACATATGTCTGGGCGAGACACCTTCACCAAATATTGCAATTTCCCTATTATGCGCCTGTACTTCTCAGGATCTGTACAAGGCGTCTCCTGCACATTCTGTTGGAAAGCCACAACCATTGGAGTCTTCACAACATTGCATTCTGTCATGTTGCATTCTTCTATGATCTGATTTATTTTACTTTCCTGACTCAATGTTATGCTTCCGTCTTCTGCACGCACAATATCCGTGCCTAAATAGTGTGTGACAGGCCCCAAAATCTTTGTGTCCACCTGCCTGCTCAGTTGCTCCCTTTGATCCCAAGGTTTTTCTGCAACTTTAATGCTTCTACTCAGAATTAACTGCTGTGTTTCTGGACTAGGTGCCAGTTTGCCACTTCTCTTTCCCTGTGGCTTGTAAACTCGGCTGCGATGCACTCTTTCAGGCATCAGCCTGACTGCATTACATGAATACTGTGGCTGTGTGCTTTTAACAGCTGTCTTCTTACAGCTCTGGCGGTCATTCCCTTTCCGCCCCATTAAACTCAAGGCATTAGCACACTTCACACCCACGGTCATTTTAAACTGCCCTTGTGTCATGAAACCCTGACAGACAACATTTTCTCCTCTTTGCACCCAACATTTTCCTTTATCAAACCAGACTGAAAATTGACAACTCACCAGTTTGCCCGCTGATAAAATATTATGAGCCAAATCCGGAACGAACAAACAGTGTGACATAATTCCAAGCTTGTCAAATTTAATCAGACCTGTAGCTTGCACAGATTTCCGTGATCCATCAGCAAGTAAAACAAAATCCTGCTCATCTGTAGACGTGTAAAACAGACTCCTGTCTTTAATTAGTATATGGCTTGCTCCGCTGTCGACAATAAAGTTAATTTGTTCCAAGTCTTTAGACTTCTGTTTACAAACAAAGTTCACACTTCCCTGCTTCAAGCCTCCGTCCCTGGAGTTTCGCTTGATTGGACAATCTTTACGGAGATGCCCACAGGCCCCACAGGCAAAACAAGACTTCAGCCGCGGCTGCTCCCGCTTGTTTTCCTGTCTGCTTTCGACAGCCTGCTCCGGTTCGGCACATTTCTCCTCCTGCTTCCTGACAGCTTCCACCGGCTGGGCTCTCTGCGCCTCCTGCCTCCGCTGCCATTCCTGGGACATATCCTGCAACGCGTCCCACATCTTTTTAGCCGACGGCTCATCTCTCACACACATCGGTAGAGAATCCGATAGAGCCAAGATTATAAACGCCTGCGCCCTCTGGTCTCGACGCTTCCAGGCCGCGGTCAGTACCGCCGGGGGTTTTTCTTCAATCACGTCCCATAAATCCTCTGTTATCAGCAAAGCCCGCATCCTCGGCTTCCAGCTGGCAAAATTCTTCTCATTAAGTCGTTCCATCGGCAAGCCTCCCCCAGACAAGTTTACAGCCATGTTGCTCACCTCTGTCTGGTTCAATCAATCAAGCTGCCCTCTCTGGAACTCCATCTGCCTTTCAGACCAGCAACTTACTCCGGTGTAATGCGCTGTGGAGTGTAACCATCCTCTGCTACCACTGTTGGCTTGTGTGCGTTGTTGTGTGAAACAGCATACATTACGTTGGAATTAAGTTGAGCAAGAAGACCTCTTCAGAGCATTTAAATCATGTAAGAGTCTTTATTGAAAGACATTAAGGCCAGAGGCTTAAGAGTAAATACATGTAGAGATTCTTCAGTCACCCCCCCCTTCTGGTACATCTCTCTCCATAGATGAACACAAAAGCACAGCCTCTCAGCTCAGAGGCATAATTCAGAAGAACACAACACATAGTCTCTGTTAGAACTTTCCCAGTCGTTATCAGATGGCTACCATAGCAACGGCCCTGGCAGTCCGTTCCCAGACAGTTCATAGACATAACTCCCCCTTAACCACAGTTACGTCTTCACACTTGCAGGCTTCATGTAAAATTACTAGAGACAGTAATGCCAACTGGTCACCAGCCCAACACTTCCCTGAACTGAATGGGGTTTACTTCCGAGTAGACACATTTATAGAAATGGGTAGTTCATGAATGGTTATGTTTTGATAAACAAAGAACTTTGAATGAGACATTACTATTCCTCTATATTGGAAATTGACTGATTAACATTAACACTAATGTAGGGGAATACTGTTGATGAATAGAACTGCTGAAACCATGGAAGCTTTTCTCTAGATAAAATCTGTTCATTATGTGTTCATGTATCATTCTAAGACTCAGGTTTATACTTGTGCACAAGACCACACGTTCCCATCTTTGCACCAATCTCTGTGCATCCTGGGAACAAGCTGTCATATCTCTAGGCTTGTGGATATGGAATAGGGTTGCCTGATCCTGATCCTGTATCTTTAGGAGAAAAGAAAGTCAGCCAAGTGCAGGTGTTCTTGCAACACTGTAATGGGAAAAACCACAAGGTGGAATTCTCCTTTCCCCCTGCACAACTTTTAAAGATACAGAAGATCTCTTGGAGGCTGGGCCTGGCAACCAAGAGGTCTTCTGTATCTTTAAAAGTTGTGCAGAGGGAAGGGAGAATTCCACCTTGTGGTTTTTCCCATTACAGTGTTGCAAGAACATCTGCACTTGTGCACTTGACTGGCTTGCTCTTCTCCTAAAGATACAGGATCAGGATCAGGCCCTGAGCCTGGCAACCCTAATATGGAATCCTTTGTTAAGAGTAACCAAAAAAGCTGATTCCCTGAATCTTTCAAGATATACATGTTCCCATTAATTTTCAGGGCCACTTTTTCATGTAACAGTACTAAGGGATGGCAAGCCATTCTAATTTCTAAAAGCATTCTGCTTGAATGCTTGATCCACATGACATTTTATGAGACAATGTGGCACAGGGGATAGAAACAGCAATATCTGTCCTTCACAAATTATATTTATACTGCCTTTCATCAAGTGATCTTCGGCCAGTTTACAATAATTAATAGCAATAGAATAATTTATTTCTATTCATTAAAAATCTTTATACATATCGCACTTATCAAAACCTGATTTCAGGAAAGTTCACATCAATACAATATTACTAATACAGCATTGTTTTTACAAAGGATGATATCCAGTGTTAGTTACAGTGGACCCACTGAACACAGAACATAAGAATAGCCTGCTGATCAGTCCAATGGCCCATTTAGTTCAACATCCTGTTCTCACAGTAGCCAACCAGTTGCCCATGGGAAACCCGAAAGCAGAACCTGAATACAAAGAGCACTCTCCTCCCTGCAGTTTCCAGTAACTGGTATTTGGAAACATACTGCCTCCGATTATGGAGGCAGATTGTAGCCATGGATAGCTGCATCTTGTGGGAACAAATTCCAAAGTTTAACTAGGCACTGTTTTACAGTGGTTCCGATCCTATCTTCAGGGTCATTTTCAAAGAATAGCATTGGGTGATTGTCTTTCGGCCCCCTGGCAGTTGTGCTATGGGGTGCTGCAGGGTACCATTTTGTCCCCCATGCAGAATACAAATCAAATAATAATAATAATAATAATAATAATAATAATAATAATAAACAACAGTAACAACAATAACAGCATCATGATATCAGCAGTTTTATTTTCAATGCCTTTCCTAATGACTCCTAGCATAGAATTCACATTTTTCATTTTTGAATTTGCATTTTTCACAGCTGCACACTGACTCAACATATTCACTGGGCTATCCGCTATGACCCTAAGGTTTCGTTTCTGGTCAGTCACTGCCACTTCAGGCCCCATGTACATATATGTGAAATAAAGGATTTTTGCTCAAATATCCATAACTTTACACTCGTTTACATTTAATTGTCTTTGCCATTTTACCACCCATTCACTGAGTTTGGAGAGGTCCTTTTTGAGCTCTTCACAATCCTGTTTTGTGTTAACAAGCCTAAACCATTTAATATCATCAGCAAACCTGGAAACCTCACTATTTGCCCCTAACTCTCGATCATTTATTAATAAGTTTAAAAGCACAGGTCCTAATACTGTACCAATCCTTGGAGAACTCCACTTTCTAAATCCCTCCATTGGGAGAACTGTCCATTTATTCCTACTCTCTGCTTCTTATTTTTTAATTTTTTTATTTATATCCCGCCCTTCCTCCCAGCAGGAGTCTAGGGCGGCAAACAGAAGCACTAAAAACACTTTCAAACATCATAAAAACAGACCTTAAAATACATTAAAACAAAACAACATTAAAAACATTTTTTTAAAAAGCTTTAAAAACATCTTAGTTAAAAACATTATTAAAAAAAACATATTAACAAGCAATTCTAACACAGACGCAGACTGGGATAGGTCTCAACTTAAAAGGCTTGTTGAAAGAGGAAAGTCTTCTAAAGGAGCTGAAAACATAGCAGAGATGGTGCCTGTCTAATATTCAAGGGGAGGGAATTCCACAGGGTAAGTGCCGCCACACTAAAGGTCCGTTTCCTCAGAGGGCACTGATCGACTGGGTATATAAGGGGTAAGACGATATTTCAGGTATCCTGGTCCCGAGCTGTATAGGGCTTTGTACACCAAAACTAGAACCTTGAACTTGGCCTGGTAGCAAATAGGCAGCCAGTGCAATTATTTCAGCAGCAAGATGACATGTTGGCGATACCCTGCCCCAGTGAGCATTCTCACCGCCGCATTTTGCACCAGCTGCAGCTTCCAGACCAACCTCAAGGGCAGCCCCATATAGAGCACATTACAGCAATCCAGCCTGCAGGTTACCAGTGCATGGACAACAGTGGGCAGGCTATTCCAGTCCAGAAATGGCTGAAGCTGTCTTACCAGCTGAAGCTGGTAAAGGGAACTCCTAGCCACCTGGGGCTCTAGCGACAAAGATGGATCCAGGAGCACCCCCAGACTATGGATCTGCTTTTTCAGAGGGAGTACGACCCCATCCAAAGCAGGAAACTGACCAATTATCCGAACTCGGGAACCACCAACCCACAGCACCTCCATCTTGTTAGGATTCAGACTGTTTATTGGCCGTCATCTAGCCCACCACCAAGTCCAGGCAGCGGTCCATGGCTTGCACGGCCTCTCCTGATTCAGATGTTACGGAGAAATACAGCTGGGTATCATCAGCATACTGCTGATAGCTCGCTTCAAATCTCCTGATAACTGCTCCCAAGGGCTTCATATAGATATTAAACAGCATGGGGGACAAGATGGTACCCTGCGGTACCCCACAGCACAACTGCCAGGGAGCCAAAAGACAGTTACCCAATGCTATTCTCTGACAGCGACCTTGGGAGATAGCATCGAAACCAATGTAAAACTGTGCCTCCAATACCCATCACACCACCTCAGCCCAGGATACCATGGTCAATGGTATCAAAAGCCGCTGAGAGATCAAGTAAGAATAACAGGGTTGCACTCTCACTGTCCTTCTCCCGATAAAGGTTATCCATCAGCGCGACCAAGGCAGATTCAGTCCCATAACCAAGCCTGAACCCAGACTGGGATGGGTCAAGATAATCTGTTTCATCCAAGAGTACTTGCAATTGTTGCGCCACAACCCTCTCAATCAACTTCCCTAAAAAGGGGGTATTTGCAACCAGTCGGTAGTTGTCACAAACCAATGGGTCCAGAGTGGGCTTTTTCAAGAGTGGTCAGATCACCGTCTCTTTCAAGGCGGCTGGAACCACTCCCTCCTGCAATGATGCGTTGACCACACCCTGGATCCACTTGGTCAGACCCCCTCGGCAAGCTTTAATAAGCCAAGAAGGACAAGGGTCGAGAGGACACATTGTTGGCCGCATCATCGCAAGTACCTTGTCCACATCATCAGGCCGCATCAACTGAAACCATTCCCAAGAAGTTGCAGCAGACATTGCACTGGACACCTCATTGGGGACTACAGTAGATGTGGAGGGGGCATCAAGACTGCTACGGAAGCAAGCGACTTTACCCTCAAAGTGCCTTGCAAACAATTCACAGTGGGCCTCCGAAGGGTCTAAAACTCCATTTCCTGGAGTTGATGTCAACAGACCCCTGACAATATGGAAAAGCTCCACCGGAAGACTAGCTGGGGATGCGATGGAGGCAGAGAAGTGGAGACAAATAGTGGTAACGAGAGAGGAAGTTCTAGGCTTAATGGACAATATAAAAACTGACAAATCACCGGGCACGGATGGCATCCACCCGAGAGTTCTCAAAGAACTCAAATGTGAAATTGCTGATCTGCTAACTAAAATATGTAACTTGTCCCTTGGGTCCTCCTCCGTGCCTGAGGACTGGAAAGTGGCAAATGTAACGCCAATATTCAAAAAGGGATCCAGAGGGGATCCCGGAAATTACAGGCCAGTTAGCTTAACTTCTGTCCCTGGAAAACTGGTAGAAAGTAGTATTAAAGCTAGATTAACTAAGCACATAGAAGAACAAGCCTTGCTGAAGCAGAGCCAGCAATGGCTTCTGCAAGGGAAAGTCCTGTCTCAGTAACCTATTAGAATTCTTTGAGAGTGTCAACAAGCATATAGATAGAGGTGATCCAGTGGACATAGTGTACTTAGACTTTCAAAAAGCGTTTGACAAGGTACCTCACCAAAGACTTCTGAGGAAGCTTAGCAGTCATGGAATAAGAGGAGAGGTCCTCTTGTGGATAAGGAATTGGATAAAAAGCAGAAAGCAGAGAGTAGGAATAAATGGACAGTTCTCCCAATGGAGGGCTGTAGAAAGTGGAGTCCCTCAAGGATCGGTATTGGGACCTGTACTTTTCAACTTGTTCATTAATGACCTAGAATTAGGAGTGAGCAGTGAAGTGGCCAAGTTTGCTGATGACACTAAATTGTTCAGGGTTGTTAAAACAAAAAGGGATTGTGAAGAGCTCCAAAAAGACCTCTCCAAACTGAGTGAGTGGGCGGAAAAATGGCAAATGCAATTCAATATAAACAAGTGTAAAATTATGCATATTGGAGCAAAAAATCTGAATTTCACATATACGCTCATGGGGTCTGAACTGGCGGTGACCGACCAGGAGAGAGACCTCGGGGTTGTAGTGGACAGCACGATGAAAATGTCGACCCAGTGTGCGGCAGCTGTGAAAAAGGCAAATTCCATGCTAGCGATAATTAGGAAAGGTATTGAAAATAAAACAGCAGATATCATAATGCCGTTGTATAAATCTATGGTGCGGCCGCATTTGGAATACTGCGTACAGTTGTGGTCGCCTCATCTCAAAAAGGATACTATAGAGTTGGAAAAAGTTCAGAAGAGGGCAACCAGAATGATCAAGGGGATGGAGCGACTCCCTTACGAGGAAAGGTTGCAGCATTTGGGGCTTTTTAGTTTAGAGAAAAGGCGGGTCAGAGGAGACATGATAGAAGTGTATAAAATTATGCATGGCATTGAGAAAGTGGATAGAGAAAAGTTCTTCTCCCTCTCTCATAATACTAGAACTTGTGGACATTCAATGAAGCTGAATGTTGGAAGATTCAGGACAGACAAAAGGAAGTACTTCTTTACTCAGCGCATAGTTAAACTATGGAATTTGCTCCCACAAGATGCAGTAATGGCCACCAGCTTGGATGGCTTTAAAAGAAGATTAGACAAATTCATGGAGGACAGGGCTATCAATGGCTACTAGCCATGATGGCTGTGCTGTGCCACCCTAGTCAGAGGCAGCATGCTTCTGAAAACCAGTTGCTGGAAGCCTCAGGAGGGGAGAGTGTTCTTGCACTCGGGTCCTGCTTGCGGGCTTCCCCCAGGCACCTGGTTGGCCACTGTGAGAACAGGATGCTGGACTAGATGGGCCACTGGCCTGATCCAGCAGGCTCTTCTTATGTTCTTAAGTGGGCCTTCTTCGCTGCCCTCACCGCCACACAGTAGGCACGGTAATGCTTTACTCGTGCCCGATCAGCCTCATGGCACTTTTTTGCCACTTGTGCTCTCTAGCCATCATCCAGCCTGTTTCATTGCCCTTAGCTCACTGGTGTACCAAGCTGCAAGCCGGGCTCCACAATGCCGGAGAGGGTGCTCGGGGGCAACCATGTCAAGAGCCCAACGAACCTCACTGTTCCACAGAGTAACAAGGGCTTCAACAGGATCACCTGCTCTATCTACTGGGAACTCCCCCAGGGCATTCAGGAATCTGATTTAACCAGCTCCTGATCCACAAGATGACCTCTCCTCTTATTCCATGTCTGCTAAGCTTACTCAGGAGTCTTTGGTGAGGTACCTTGTTGAATGCTTTTTGAAAGTCCAAGTATACTGTGTCAACCAGATTACCTCTATCTAGTTGACACTCTCAAAGCACTCTAATGGGTTAGTCAGACAGGACTTACCCTTGCAGAAGCCATGCTAGCTTCTTGAAACAAACAGATTTAAAAAACAAATAGATTTAAGGCCATCCATTTCGATGGGTCTATTCTGAGTATGACTTAGCTGAATATCACACAAATAGTACATTATTTTTGTACAAACTTTGTCTTGTAAGCAACCTTATAAGAAAATATTTTTCCTGAAAGCTGAGCTATAAATCAATTAGATAAATAAGAGTGTAATCCTAAACTCCATGTTGATGGCTCTGAGGGGTGAGTGGGTGTAGTAATTGCCCCACTTCATCTTTTGCCCTGGCCTGAGCTGGTAGGGCTTGGGAGGTGGCGGTGGATCAGCTACTCCTCTCAATTTCACTGCTCCCCAGCCAGGGTTAGATTGCCTTGCTCATATAACAATTAAAAATATGATTCCATAACAGACAGAAAAACAGCAAGCTAAAGCTTATTGAAAAATATCTCCATGCATCAGCCAGAGAATAAGCAGTGGCAGAGAAATTACTCACCCCACCTTCCCTGCCAACATGCCCTTATACCAAGTCAGATCACTGGTCCATCCATCTCAATACTGTCAGCACTAACTAGCAGTGCCTTTTTAGGGTTTCGGTGATTAGTCTTTTCCCAGCCATAGCTGAAGATGCTAGGAATTGAATGAGACTTTTTGCATGCAAGCATGTGCTCTACCACTGAGTTACAACCCTTTCCAGAAATAGCATTTAGTGTCAGCTGCCAATTTTAAAGAAGTACGCTCTGGCTCCATCCATCAGCCAGAGGACTAAGGGCTATGGAGTTTTGTATGTATGACTTTTGGGGTTTCTTTCTAGGACTAAGGGCTGTTGGGTTGTATATGTGTGGCTTTTGGGCTTTCTTTCAACCTGTTATCATTGGATTGAAAGGTTGGTATATATCCTCAAAATAAATAAATAATCTCTGGGTGAATGAATGGTGGCAGAGAACTATGTAAACCATTCTGACCTACTGGTGGGAAGGGTGGAATAATAAATATGAGGTGTTCTGGAAGACTCTGGGATGGCTCTGTGGTGCAAACATTTTTCTAGATGTGTGTAGATCTGTCAGGAAGGCTTTGATTTGGATTCCTGCATTAAGCAGGGGGTTGGACTTGATGGTCTTATAGGCCCCTTCCAACTCTACTATTCTATGTATTTTCAGGTTTTTACAGTCACAGGAGTAGTTCACTGGTGCCAGTGGGAGTTGCCCTCCCAAGTCAATAACCACTGGGGCAGAAGGAGTTGGCATGATCAAGGCACAGGAGCAATGGGTTAAATTACACACACACACCCAACAATTCCTAATACTGTACTAATCACCTCTTCATATTTGGTTGTAAAAACAATAATGAACATCAAGTGATGCATTTAGCTACCTGTTATGAGTTCCATATTATGAGTTTCTCATGTCTGACATAGCTCCAATCGCAAGTATTATTGGTTTTTTAATATTATAGTCAAGACATTATGTTCTGGCAATCTTTTGGCCTGTTGGGTTGAAGACTTTTTAGTGGACTACTTATGGTCTGAGATGTTTTTATCTGTCATTCTTAGTGTTTTGTGTGACTTTTTTATTTTGGGGGTGGGGGATAATTTCTAATTTCTAATAAGCCATTCTGAGTATTGCTATTACAGCCAAAGGGTGGGGTATACAGTCTTTAAATATATACATAAATAAATGTCAGTTTACTTCTAAATGACAATTGTTGGAATCATGTGTATCTCGTCAATAAAGAACATAAGAAGAGCCTACTGGATCAGGCCAGTAGCCCATCTAGTCCAATATCCTGTTCTCAAAGTGGCCAACCAGATTCCTATGGGAAGCCCACAAGTAGGACCTGAGTATTCAAAAGCATGGCCAGTAGCCACTGAAAGCCTTATCCTCCATGAATTTATCTAATCGTCTTTTAAAGCCATCCAAGTTGGTGGCCATCACTGCTTTCTGTGGCAGCAAATTCCACAGTTTAACAATGTGCTGTGTGAAGTAGTACTTGCTTTTCTCTGTCCCCTCCCTTCCACACCGCATAGATCTGGTGGAAATCTGCTTCTAAGGTTCATTGGAAAACCAGTTTAGTTTAAGTAGATCATTCTGTTACACAGAAAGTATTTTCTCCATTTCACATTTATATATGGATTCTCATTTAGATATTGCTGAACTGCTCATATAAGCAGCTCAGTTCAGCTAAATCCGTATTACCAGGATCTGGTCAATGATCTCTGTTTTACCAGCCAAAGGGCTATGACTACAGAAAATGAGAAGGAATGCTAAGGTTGCAAGTCTGTGTACAATTAAGGTCCTTAAATCTCATCAAATTCACTGGGAATTTAGGACCTTAACTATGTTTAGGATTGCAGCCATTATTCAACATAGTTTTCAGAACAGAGTGCTGCCACAAATATGTGTCATCCAAAAGAGAACAACGAAGAGATCATATTTGGATAAGACACTTTGCCTTAGAGGTGCAAAATGTATATTCAAAACAATTCGTTAATCTTATACTGAGTATTAAAGCCTGGCAAAGAATCATTAAGGGTTGCTTCCCTATTTTATATATTGTTCCTCAGCATAAAGATGCCCACTGTACCAATGGAATTAATTTCATAACAAGCTTTGTTCGACTGATAGCTTGTTATTACTCCAGGATGACTGGTTGTTTTCATCAATGGGAGCTAATGACAGATGCTGTCCTGATAGCTGAATCTCTAACATTTGGAATGTAACACCATCAGTGTACACCACATCCGACTAAGGAGCGAAGGTAGTTGCTCTCTTTGGGGACCTGATGTAGGATTAGCACCTGCATATTTGCTTCTACTTGTAAATTAAGCAAATGCTTAAAAACAGTGTCTCAGAGATCACTAATAAAAAAAACCTAAATCAGTGGTTGTATTGGTCCACTGAGAGTGATCTACATGTCTCAAGAGAACATTGTCTCCACAGTGGGACTAGACCCCTTCTCCTGGGAAGCCCATGGGTTCTCCATGCATGCCTCCCCAGCCACTGAGCTATGAAGATGGCTGGCTATTGGACTGGAAGGTGCTCTTTCCTTTCTTGCCTAGGTCTGACACTGGTTGTCAACAGGGGGTCCTGGAGTTTTTAGTTATAGATGTATTAGGTGGTCTGCACTGAGGAATGCGCCATGATCTCTTTCTTGCTGCCTGATTGGCTAATTTTAGGATGCCTTCAGACAGACTTCATGATTGGTGTGTAGCGGCAAGGTTACCAGGGATACTGCAAGAATGTCTGTCAGTGATGCCATGTAGGTGCTTGTTTCTGCAGCGACTGTTTTCTCTCACCACATGCTTAAGCACATCCAGACCTGTATACGCTTTGAAAGGGCAGCAACTTGCATGAAATAGGCCACATTTTAAATATGTCACAATCCTTCTTTCTTCCCGCTATGGTAAACGTAATAATTTCCCAAGGGGTAGTAGTGTTATGCTTTTGCAGCACAAATAACAGAATCTTCTGGCAATAAACAACTAAGGATGTAATCCTAACCCCAGCTACTGCCCAGTAGAGCTTAACAGAGAACTGCCACCACTGCATCCACAGTCCTGCTGAGCATGCCAGGGTGGAAATGGGAGCGGGGGGAGGAATATCACTGTGCTCCAGGCTGGAGCTGGCACAGCAATTGGGCATGGATCAGGCCCAATGCCATAATGTGACTGCAATGAGGCTGGCTTGGGATCCAACAGATCCCATACCTGTTCAACCCTTTCCCTGGAACACCGCATTTCAGGGCTGTCCACTGGTTGTCACCTTCCTGCCCACCCTTTCAGTGAATGGAACGGGGAAGCTCTGTGCTGGCTAGCTCCACTTGAGCCAACCCAACCCACCCACAGCCCACTACAAAAGGTGTTTGGATTGCTCTTATGTCAAACTTGAGTGTACTCCATGGAATGAAATCCTCAACTGGCAGGCAGATATCTCACATCCATGGCTGTGAAGCAAAACAATTGCAACTATGTATCAATAGAACGCAAAAAAGCAGCAATAATAGGTAGTAACCCAATCATTTTAGCACTGCTGAGTAAATTAACACTTATAGTGGGACAGGAAACCATTTTCTCTATTCAGTCCCAAATGAGTAAATACAAATGAACTTTTTCATGATTTGCACTATAAATCAACCTTGCACTTTACCAACATCACTGCACATGCCTATTAGAAATGACGAAGATATGCCTTAACAGGGGGGCAAAAATATGGGTGAATTGAACAAATATTGGAATCTTACTTTTTTGCATAAGTCTAGAGATGAATGCATGCCTGGGCGGGGAATCAAACCCTGCAGGCAGTAGGGACATAATCTTAACAAGGTCTTCTTCCTAGCCGCGCTGGATTTTCATAGACGCCAAACCTCAGGCGGATTGCTGCGGCCATTCCAATTAATTCCGCGCTACAATTGCTCTCCCTGTGCTGCAATGCAATCTTTTTTTCTTTTTAGCAATGCGACCTCCTATGGTAGGGCTGTATACGTAAAACCGCCTGTGACCGCCGCCTGTGGCTTCCACGATGCGGACTTCTAGAACGGAGCGTGTAACCAATGTACGTCTCGTGCCCTGAGGGTGCTAAAAGCAGAGCTCCGTGCTTTCCTTTACACACACACAAAAAAGGAAGCCACAAGAGCCAACTTCGTAAGACTGAGGGGATGCATGCGACCTACACAGTGCAGGCTTAAACTACTTTCCTCCATTTACGCACTAACCATCCCAGCGCTCGGAAGCTCGCTCTCTGGAACCCTCCTCGAGCGTGTTCCTGCGAGCTTCTACAGAACTCCACATATCCCTCCGCTGTGCGCGTGTGAGACACTTGGCAACTCTTTGAAAATAAGAGAGCAAAAGGAGAACTACTTTCAGGAACCCAGCTTGCATGGCGGGAGCTTAGAGGCGCTGGAGAGAAATCGGCGGGCTAGGGATTTATTCCCCCCCCCGTTCAGATTCAGAGTAGGAAGACAAAAGAGCGAATCCTATAAAAGGCACGAGAGTTGAGGCCTTTCGTAGCAGAGACTTTGCACAGTATGACAAGCATATAACCCAGAAACGACTGCTTTTTCAAGACTTGGTCAAACTTTGGCTCCCAACTATTCACTTGGAAGGCAGCCTGGGACCAGTTACCTGGGGTGACCAGCCAGTCTCAAGGAAAATCCAAGCGGGAAGAGATCGCTGACTGGCTGGAGAGCGGGCTGGGTTGCCCTGGACCAAAGCGCTTGCTGCCATAAGTGTATTGAGAAAACTACGAATTCCTGAGATTTTTTTTGCAGGAAGGAAGAGAAGCCAAAAGTGAACCCCCAAACGTTTAAAAAATGCTTGTGTGAGAGGAGGAGACAGAGCTATCCTCGGAGCCTGCCTCCTACCTTAACGAGAGGAAGGGGAAATCGCCAAGGAGTTTTGGCAGCCGTGTTCCTCCGAGGCGCTTTCCTGAGACGAAGGACTCGGGGCGCTAATTGCGAGAAAGAGGAGCGCGGGTGATTGTTAAATTGGTGCTTCTCTTCCCCACCCGTCAAGTTCTGTGCCCTCCGAGACACCTTTGGACGAGGTTTCCCAACTGGCTTTTCGGGGAAAGACTGCCCGGGTCTCCTTTCCTTCCCTCGCCTTCGAGAGTGAGCGGCGGAAGGAGCTTGCACTCAAAGCTTCCGTCCACTTTTCCAGAGGGGGGGGGCAAGAGAGGCGCTGGGGATGTCGCTGCTCCTGCTGGGCTTGGGGCGCTGCTACTGAACTTGCTCGCCTTCTCTGGGGAGGAAAGGAGAACTGTTTTTCCTACTTGCCCTTTTGGCTTGTTCTTCTCTTTCCTTCTTCACCTCCTCCTCCTCTCCTCCTCCTCCAGCCGTGACGCATCGTCCCTCCCCCTTCCAACCTCCGGGCAGCTTTAAAACTCCCCCTTTCTCCTTTTCACCTTCCCTCCTCCCTCTTTCGCTTGCCTGGGGCTGAATTAGTTTCCTTCAGCGCTGCCTCTGCTTGTTCCTGGGGTAGGCTGAATCTTCGTCGTCTTCTCTTCTCTACACCCCCCCCCCGCTCCCTTTTTTCAGATTTGTGGACGCTAGTGGTGTCTGAAGGAATCTCTGTTGCTGTTCTTCCCTTCCTGCCCCGGGGCTGGCAGCAAGGGGGAAGGGGGGGACTTGCTTGCGGAGGAGGGGGAAGGAAGGAGGCAAAGGCCAGTGTGAGTTGCTGGTGCTGCAGCAGCACCAGCAGCAGGAGATGTGGGCTCCTGGTGCAGCTGCGGCACAAGGACACGACCAGGAAGCCGTGCTGCAGCTGAGACCCTCTGCGAGTCGCCGCCGCCGCCACCAGCCACTCTGTTCCAAGTGAAAGACCAAAGGAGCTGTGGTGGTGGTGGTGGTGGTGGTTGCCGCCGCCAAGCAAATCAATCCAACTCTTGGACAAACAGGATCCCTTGGTTTCCGTGCGAAGGGAGGGAGACGGAGAAGGCTGCTTCATTTTGGGCACTTCCAAGGTTTGAGGCCATTCTGGCGGAAGGGTGTGAAGTGGGGGCAGATCTGGAGTTTAACAATGGTGAGGCTCCTGGTGAGCTCCTGCTGCGCCTTGGCTGCGTCGGTGCTGCTCCATCCCCATATCGGATCACGGTGAGGAAAAAATGAGCGAAGAGACGGCGAATTCTAACAACGAGTAAGTTTTCATCTCTGCTGGATGGGGTGGGGATCCCTTTGGTTCGGTTCCCTCCGTGTATTGGCCTGCTGTGGTTTTCTCTGTTAACATTGCTGGCCCGTACGTGTGGGTTTTTTCATGTGCCGATGTGTCTCTGCGTATGTAAACACACCAAAAATGGTTCTCGCTCAGGAGAATCAGACTGTTTTTATGTCTTTGAAAAGTCATGGCAGATCCAGGACAGGGTGAAAAAAATTGCCCAGCTATGTATTTTGGGGAGATTGAACCATCGACTCCCCTCCCCCTTCCCAACTTGCAGTGGCCTATGGGCTACATTTTGGGGGGTAAATCCATTTTCGTTTGCATGTTTTATATAGAAAGTATTGTGTGGGAGCTTCATCCTAAGGGAAACTGTTCCTGAATTTTAATTGGGTGAGTCATTCAATGTAAATACAGTGTTAAACCTCCCCCCAAAGCTTAATCTTTTTTAATGAGCTGTTAGGACTCTTTCCCCACCCCTTTTAAGTAGAAGATGTAATATTTATATATTTAACATGCTTAGCTTGGATGAAATCCATAGGCAGCATGCGTTTTTACATCTACAGAGATGCAGTCTTCAAAATAACTGTTTTAAAAAAGTCCCAAGTCTTTTATATTCATATGGGATTTCTGAAGCATGCTCATCTTGTCAATGATACTGAACCTTACCATTTCTTCAAAAAATGAAAAATGTTGGCACTGCCCGTAATTCTTGCATCCTACCCTGTCGCTGGCTATTCTTTTCTGCAGAATGAGTTACAAGTTAGTCATTTGCTGAAACGGACTTTGGAATAGATGTGGCTCATTTATAATGCAAAAGCATCCTATGGGAAGAATTAGCGTACAGTAATTATTTGTTCAGTGTCTACAGCAGTCAATTTGAATTTTAAAAGCAAATCCTGATTTTTGGTGGGGATGGGGAGACTTGTCAGTTGCATACATTCCTCCATATAAAATCTTAATTCCTTAAGATGGATTGGTAAAGAAGCAGACTTCTGCTTTTTCTTTATTTTTTTTAATGAATGGTTTTATTCTTAAGCCAGGATGTCATAATATAACAGGGACAAATCCTGTAGGTAAAAGTGCAAAACATTGCATTGAGCTACTTGATAAGGTGAAGTGCTGCAGTGCCTGTGGAACTGAGAGGGAAGCAGCCGCCATATTTTCTTTTTTGTGAATCGCTCTAATTTGCATACCACAGTCTTCATTCATAAAAAAAACAATTAAACCTATGCACCTTTGATATTCAATGGGGCCTGCCTTGCAAGGAATTGAAAACGTGCATGAAAGTATTAAAAGTCTAGTAGGTTTGCTATTTAGGATTTTCAGGATTCTTGTGTCGAAAAATGCTGTTCCCTGCTTGTTGACACTGTTATGTGGGAAATATCAGCTTGGGGAAGTGCTGGGAGCACGTGATCTACTCCATTCATAAAATACCTGGCTGGCCATTCACAGTGCAGTACACTGTGTCTGTATGGAGCAACTCTCACATTAGACCTATTTTTTAAAAGAAAGACACAGATTTGCATCACGGTATGTGCAGATGCACCACCTAACTAACCAACACATGAAAAGAAGTGTGCTTTTAAAAGAAAAATCAAGAACATATCTGAGGGAAGCTGTCATGTCACTAAGGGATTCTTGGGTTGGTTGTTTTTTAGTGTAGAATCTTCCAGTAGTTAGCTTCATTTTTGTAACATGGCACATCAGAGACTGCTAGTATTTATAAAACAATGCAAGATTACATGAGAGCAGCTTTAGTCATAAGCACTGCTATAACTGAAAAAGGAGCAAAATGTTTCACCCTGTTGTTTTCATGTGCAGTTTGTAGTCCTTGCTGGTTGGTACTCACACTGTGTTCAGTCTCCTCTTATAATAGAGGAAATGTTAAACATAATGAATTAGATGTTACATTTTAAAAAGAAAGGCCCACTCTGTAGTCAGCTCCCATTAAGCATTTTAAAACCAGTCAATGTAAAATTAATGAAATACATTTCCATGATTAGTCACAAAAGGAGACTGAATCTGATTGCTGGGCTTAGAACCCTTTGTTAGCACATAGATTATGTGTTGATATGCCACTTTATCATAAATATTTGAAAAATATTTGGCCACGATGAAATATTGGAATCGAGGATGAATGTTTTATTTAAATGTCAGAATGCAAACATGTCTTTAAAACTCCTTGTTTCATAAAAGATGACCCTGTTAGTGCACATTGTTTCCTTTGATGTTTTCATTTTTCTTGTGTACCAGCATCATACTGGAGTATCGTGACTGAAGAAAATGCTAGAACTGAAGAAAATGCTAGATTCTTACCATTTTTTCTCTTCTTGTGTTATCATCAGGCTTCTGTAGTTACATTCTGGATTTCCTTGGAAATACAAGATTCTTCCTTTTTGTGGATCAGTTAGGATATTTTTTTTTAAAGTTGATTTAAGGAATTTGATATAGTGGAAATTACAGTACACAACTGGTCCTCCTCCCATGCTTAAAAAATAGGCTTTTACTGATTATGTGGCAACAAATAATTATAGTTTGGATTAGTTCAACAGTTTTTGCTTTGAAAAGCTCTTTCTGTTTTAGTGAATTGTGTAGTAAATTGTCCATATTGGGCACAATTTGTCATTGAAATATAGATATCACAACAGTCCACATTATGCTGGACTATTATGTTTGCCTGTTTGGATATGCAAAAGGCAACTTACAGTGTTGAGCTAATAATTATTGTAATTTTTTTCTCTTTTGGAAGCAGTAATTTTGTTAGATTTTTAACAGCAGAAAATCACCAGGTTGCATGTTAGCCCTATACTGTAAAAACTTTTTTATGGTTTCACAATTTTATGCATTATGATAAAGTACACAACATTAGCAAGCACATTTACCTATCTATTCCTAGTATGGTTTGTGCATGTTTGTATTTATATATCCCAAGTCTGGGGCAGCTCTACTTTTTTCAGTTGCTTGGTTGGGAGGGTCAAAGTACTATGGCAGTTTATATATTAGTGGCTTATCACTGCATTAATTAGAAACTAGTATAATTTGTGCTCACATGATGTTGCAAATAAATGTTGGATATTTTTGCTTCTAAAGTAATGCCAAACTATGCTGTCATGTTCTGTTGCATTTTTAAATAAAGATATTTAGGTTTCAGTTCAGTAGCAGACATGATGGTAGTTCTTCAAACCTTTTAAACATTGTTGAGATCTACTTTAGAGAAAATTACTATAGGCATGGAATTGGATATTTAAGTGTGCTTGATAAACTGCAGCCGTATGTGTGTGTGGAGACTTTTCAGATCTCTTATTACATATGCTATTTCCAAGGCGCACAGAAAATGCAATGTAAGTAAAATAAATAAAAGCAATTATGGTTCCATTTATGCTAAAAGTAATATTCATTCAGGCATTATTCTTAAAAATAGTTTTTCTCCTTGGGCTATTACATGAGAGTCAAACTCTATTTAATTATTATTGTTTTCTTCCCTGAGTCATTCTTGGAGATTGTTCAGAGATTACTTGGTCCTTAGGATTCTACCTAGGGCAAGCCTGATTCCAAGCCTTGGCTAATCTAGAGGATAGAAAGTAACTATTGAACAGACATATCCTGCCTTCATTTGAATGCAAGGCTGCTCTTGGACCCTGCAAAATTAAATCTGCTAGACACGCAGGTTCTATTATGCAGGGTCAAAAATCCTGTGTTTGAATGTTTGTGTTGAGAGGAATGGGGGAGAAGAAAGCATGCATACCTGAGGCTCTGAGGGTAAATCAAGAAAATCTGTGACTTGAACCAGGGATACTTTCTGGATCGTGGTTATAGTTGGTTGGGGATCGGTAGGCATATTCTCATGCTGTTGACTACCCAATATGTTATTGTCTTGACGTTATGCTCCTGCTGCTCTTCTAACAAACAACAAAAATTGCTTGGTGTCCATCTGCAGAAAGTAAAGTTTGTGATACTACAGAAGCCCCATTTCTACAGAAGTTATGTTGAAGTTAATATATATATACTGTATTGAAATGAAGCAATAGCTTTATTGAGTGTATGAGTATATTCAAAGTAAAGACATAACTGCGGTTTTTAGGATTGGCTTCATCAAAAAAAAATCTACCATGCTAAAGCATGCATTCACATTCAATATGTGGGCACTCTTTAATGTCATATATGTGAATTACATTATGTATATGCTCATGTATGCACAATGAACTTTCATTTGCATTAAATGTAGAATGCCTGTGTCAGTGTGTGTGAATCCTAAAGTGAGTATCTGCAAGAGATGTGCATAATATATAAGAATTCCTTATTGAAAATTTGTTGAATTGTATCAGTTGGATTCTTAGGGTACAGAAAGAGTGGCATTTAATGCAAATAATGCAGAATAATGAACACAATGGTTTGTCAAAAGAGCTTCACCCAGTTAATTGCAAATGCAAAGTTGCAAACTGAAGGACAATTTGCAATGAACAGAAGGACAATTCATTAGGAGTGGATGAGCAAGAAAATGGTATCTAAACAAAAAGGATACAGAAAAATGAAGAGTAGAAAGGGATAAAAATTGGCATTGGAATGACTGAAAAAGCCAGGACAAAGAAAGTTGTCTTAGAGGCAAGAGCATTCCTTAATTTAATAAAAAAAGAATTCAGGATATTCATGGCTATATATTTAAAAGAATATAAGTAGCAAAAGTAACAGTGCAATAAACATTGGCCTAAGGCCAATGGATTTCAAAGAGCCTTATGTGCATATAACTCTGAGCTGTATTGTGGACATTTAGGATAGAAGTGAAATTTTTAAAATTTCAAATATGAACAGACTGAAGCATTGCACAGCATTAAAGTCATTGTCCAGCATTCTCTCTGTGTGCACACTGCATAGAAAAGACCAGCATTGTTGAGTTACTTGTTCACCACTTAAAGACAATTGTAATTAAGCTGTATATAAATTACCTAAATAAAATAACTTGTTTTTAAAAATTAGCCCCATATTGTCACAGTTACCTACAACTTGAAAATTGCTTCCCCTAATCCTATGTTTTGCTGGCACCTGAACATCTGATGCTGGCTGCTAATCCAGTCTTGGTTCCCTACCACATAAGTAGCTAAGTACACACATCTATCATACACACACAATACATGTTTAGGTGTGCCTACGAAATGTCATAGGTGTAATTTTCAAAGCAGACTTTAGGAGGACCTTAGAACATGAAGGTGGAATCCCTGCATAATTGTTTTATATATGTTTTTAGTGTGTAATGCTTGTTTGTTGTCCTGAGCTCTTTCTGGGAAGAAGGGTAGGATATAAATTTAATAATAAATAAATAAATTGCCTTTCCCTATGCCTCCCAAAATGACTGCCCATTCCCAATTTCATGGCAGGTGCAATATTTTACTCAAGTTGTCCCACTACACTCCTGTAACCCATCAAATATGAGGTTTTTTTGTAAACTTGTTTCAGATATCATTCCAAATGTGTTTTAAAACTATGGTATGGCAGATAAGAGTTTTATATTGGTACAGTAGGATTGAAATTAGTATTAAAGCTGCAATCTGAAACATTCTTACTAACAAGTAAGCTCCATTTAGCGTAGTGGAATGTAAGCCCTAGTCAGGTGAACAGTTCCCTCATGTGATTAGAATTGAATGAGGGAGAGCAGGGCTGTGTTGGCTGGCCCTGCCCCCTCCATTGCATTCCTATGCCTGGCCCAGCTGTCCTCCTTGGGTTGGAGGGCAAGCTTCTGCAGCTGGGAGCCTTCTGTACTTGTGGAGGCTCCCCTGTACAATCATGAACCCTGATTGTGCAGAGAGACACTACCAGCACAGCAGACTTTCCTCTGCAGAGGTTCACTCTCCAGTGTATGGAGAATGGCACTGCCAGGCACAGGGACTTGACAGAGTGAGCATGCCCCCACTCACATCTCGTAATTCTAATTTCCCAGATAGGATTTTACATCTGTGTGAATATGTGTTGGGTTACACTCCAAGCTGTCAATCTCACTGGGTGATGGTGGTAGGTTAGGGATAACGATTGACCCACCTATCTGCCCAGGAGTGGTTAGTTGGCAATGAGGATAGGGGAAGCCAGGTATGTTGCTTTGAACTTCTTAAAGTAAGCACAGCCTATAACATAAGAAACAAAATGCATTTTTTTCACATTGCCATTAAGATCATATGTTGGACAGATGTTGACTGTTGTTAATATTAAAAGAACTAAAGCTTCCAAATTTTTTGGGATTGGTTTGAACAAACCAAAGTGTTGAAAACATTCTGACCCATTCAGAGGAATTAAAGGAGATTATTTCAGTAGACATGCTAATTGGCTGATACCACTAGTGGCTGCCCCACCTGGATACGATAAGATTACTTTCACAGCTCTTTCATTTGAAATTCCAAATTGTTGTTTATAGAATAGAAAAAGACATGGTTCAATTTGATATATCTTTCTGCTTTGGTTTATATAAAGCTGTGTATAGTATAAATTACCAATGGCACTGTGCTTTGGTGAATAGAAAGATGTGATATTCCTTTCTTTTTTCTTTATGACTTAATGTCTACAAATATGATGGCTGTGTTTTACTAAGTTAGAAACTACATTTTTTCTGTCTTGGCTTGATCCCAAGAGAGGGAGGGGGAGAGAGGGGGAGAGGGAGAGGGAGAGAGCTATAATCTCTCTCCATCCCAGTTGCTGAGTTGGAGTTGCACGTAGTATTCATACTGCACTGTTCAAAACTGTGTAATAATTTTTCACAGAATGTAACATTTATTTTAGTTGCAGACCTCTTATATCTAAACAAAGGCAATTGGAAAAATATTATCAGCAGGATGGGAGTGAATAAGATTATAGCGCTGTCAGTGTCAGGTGGCTTGTGGTGTTGAACAGCACTTACATTCTAAACCTGTCACTGGTCATTATGATAGACAGTGGTCACAATTTATAAGCCTTTAATACTTTTACTAGCTGTGTCAGCAGGCTTGCCGGAACTCTGTGCTAAAAATAAGTTTCCAATTGGAAAGCAAATTCATCAGTTCAATATGCACTGCCTGTGTTTATTTGTTGTTATTTTTATTAATAATTTTATAGACTATCCTGAAACCACAGTTTGTAAGAAGCCTGGGGTTCAGGCATACTATGAAACCATATTTGTGTTGTAACTGAACCCATCCCTACTTCTTTTTATATTGGTAGCCCCTATAACGTGGGCAGGCCTACAGCATGTACACAACCCTTTCTAGGCTTCCTATAAGCCCCTGCCCCTATTTATTTGCAGCAACAGTAAAAGTTTGCGGTATGTTCTGGCAGGGGTTTGCTACACTGTAAGCATCCTCACCACCACCAAGAAAATCATGTTATACAATGCGGAGTGATGTGTGCGTGTTGTGAATTAATTCATCCTGCATAGGCTATTGTGTATCTTTTGGGACTTGGTGGTCTTTCTTTGAAACTATTTGCAGCTTGAAATTGCAGTTCCTTCCCTTATATATCCCAAATAGGTACTATGTTGCAGACAGTTGCAGCTCTTATTATAATATCTTCCAGCAGACTGAATTACAAAATCTTAAAATGTGTAATGGGCATTGTCCAGTCAAGTTAAAGCTCATTAAAGTCCCATTGATTTCAGTGAGAGGGATTTAAGCATATGGTCACTGCTTAAATGTCACCCATGAACGTTACTGGGAATAAACACTCTTTAAGAAAATGACAGTTGGAATCATTTGTGAAAATGTGTGCATTTAGTCAATAATGAACATAAGAAGAGCCTGCTGGATCATGCCAGTGGCCCATCTAGTCCAGCATCCTGTTCTCACAGTAGCCAACCAGATGGTTCTGGGAAGTGGGCGAGCAGGACCTGAGCACAACAGCACGCTCCCTGCTTATGATTCCCAGCACTGGTATTCAAATGCATACTGTCTCTGACAGTGGAGGTAGAACATAGTTAATATGGCTAGTAGCCATTCATAGACTTATCTGCTTTGAATGTGTCTAATCCCTTTTTCAAGCTATCCAGTTTGATGGTCATCATTACAGCTTGTGGGAGAGAATTCTATAGTTTAGCTGTGTGAAGCAGTGCTTAACTTTGATAGGATTTTTCCCGTAATTGGTGACATGATGTTCAGGGACATCCTTATCATTTGACTTTTTAGGGGGTGGCAGAATTAGAAAAGCAGAGTAAATTATGGATCTTATATGGAGGCCCTTCTCTGAGTGCCTCTGCAATCTGAAATTTGGAGGGTGGTGAAGTGGGAAAGAGCCTACTTAGCAATAGGACTCTCTCTCCCTAATGTCATACTACTTTCCATTCACTATGTATTTCCAGTGTCAGGCAAAGACTTTTCTGTTGTTCCAGGCCTTTTAATTTCATCTTAATACTTTTAACATCATTTTAATATTGATATTAACACTTTAATCTCTGGGGTTGGGTGGCTGGGAAGTGTTTTAGGTTATTTTAGCTCTCTTGCGATCAGGTTGTTTACTTGGCTCTGGTTTCTGTATTGTTTGGTTTTAGTTTATATTTTGATTGTATTTTATGGATACTATGTTTTAATTGTTTTAAATGATTCCATTATAGGTCACCCAGAGAATCCAGGTTATCAGCCAATTAACAAATAAAATAAACGAATGCTGATTTAAGAATTACTGAGTACAGTTATGTTAAGTGGAAAGTGAGAGGAACTCCAAGTACTTGGCACCTGCAGTGTTGGTGGCGAGGAGAGGGGAATATATTAATAATGTAACATCTACTGATCCTGCAACTGAACTTCATTTATAGGGAGTAGAGTAAGTCTTAAAAGTTGAAAAAAACACAAATTAGATTGTTTTCTTTGTATTGGTTAAACTGCTCTGAATTGAAATATGCCATTTCTTTCCTTTAAAGTAAGAAATCTATCAAAGCTTTAAACATCTTTTTGAAAACTATGCACACATACCTTTTCAGTGCTCTTGAATGTTGCTATGGTAATGGAAAAAATGTCTGCATAGTTAACAAGCCAATGTCAGGTAATGGAGGCTTTGCAAAAAATCAGTTCTGTTAAGCATTTGCCTGGGGCACCGAAAAACAAGTTGCCCATAAAAGCTACTTACCACCAACACTATTTTAGATGGGATAGGATTGATATAGTCTGCAGTCCTCTGATATGCTAACTGATATTGCTGTGGTTGGAAATTTCTCATTTGGCAAACAACTGAACTAGGGAATTGCTGCAGAATGACTATTTTTCTTCATTACTCTAAAGAAAAGTTATACAACATATAACATGCTTTGTTGCATGCTAGCAGCACACAGTATTGAAATGAAGGGAAAGAGCTACTGAAAATTGTGTTACAGTTCTGTTTAGTTTAGATATACAGTAGGGCCCCACTCATACAGCGGGTTACGTCCCGGACCCCCGCTGTAAAGCGAAAACCACTGTAAAGCGGAACGCATTGACTAACATTGACCAAAATGGCGCCTGACGGCCAAAAACTCCGTAAAAGCAGAACAAGCGCCATAGGAGCGGGGCCTTTCTGCAATTGACAACCGCTGTATTAGCAGAACGCTGTAAAGCGGGGCCCTACTGTACGCATACATGCATTTTGTTTTTAAACAAAAGAGAATGTGTTGTGTTTTTCAGGATGATTACTGACACGCTTTTTGTTGTCATGAGAGCTGTCAGTTCACAAACTGCTTAATGTTTTATTTAATAAAATCCTGACAACTGGTTTTCTAATGGTTAAGCATTATCTTGGCACCAGTGTTAACCATGGTTAAGGCTAACAACAGTTCACTCTGAAGCAAGATTTGACATGCTGCCTGTCTTCTCTAGAGACAAGGAAATTAACTCTAAAGGAAGAAATGGGTGGGAAGAAGGACACACATTAATGTTCCTAATCTTTTGAAGATCGGTTGAAAGAGACCCATACATTATAATAAATCGAATAATTAATTAGTTAATTAATACATTGTAAATGCACCATCTAATAGTTGTGGAGGATTTTATGGTGGTTTACTTTTTCACATGAATTGGTACAGATTTTTCCCTGAACAGTATGTGGAAGTACTGGGCAAATGGAATGGATTCAGATCCCTGTCTAGCCATGGAACTACTGTGTGCCCTTGAAAAAATTGCTGCCTTCAAAATCCCAAATAATCATTTTAATGAAAGGAAATTACCTCAGTATTGGTAAGATGAATGAGGCAAAATTTCAAAGAGTAAGCACCAATTTAAGTGTGTGTGTGTGTGTGTGTGTGTGTGTGTGTGTGTGTGTGTGTGTGTGTGTGTGTGTGTGTGTGTGTGTGTGTGTGTGTGTGTGTGTGTGTGTGATCCCTTCCAATTTTGAGGCCTCAGTGGATTGCACAGTTTTAAAATATAAATAGAAACTGAAAAGGTAACTGCAAAAACCTTACTAGTAGTTCCTACTCATTCATCATTGGCGATCACTCGTGGCCCAGTAAGATTGTCTTCCAAGTTAAGGTCTTTAACAGTGGGTCCTTACATGACTGTGGAGGCCAATTCTGGATCTACACAGCCTCCCACAGTGAGGACATAGGTTTCCAGATGGAAGATGGTCATGATGAGGATTTGCTTGACGTGCCTTCCGGTGTTTGTCCCTTTTGCCCTGTACTCATGCTTCTTCAAAGTCTGTAGCACCTTTGATAATGGCCGACCTCCAATTGGAACGCTCATGGGCCAAAGCTTCCCAGTTCTCAATGCTCATGTTACATTTTTTTAGATTAGCTTTAAGAACATCTTTAAACCTCTTTTGCTGTCCACCGATATTCCGTTTTCCATCCTTATATTGGGAGTAAAGTAGCTGCTTTAGAAGACGGTGATCAGGCATTCGAACAACATGGCTGGTCCAGCGAAGTTGATGTTGGAGGATCATTGTTTCAACACTGGTGGTCTTTGCTTCTTCCAATACACTAACATTAGTCCACCTATCTTCCCAAGTAATTTGCAGCATTGGAATCTTTCAAGAAGTTGGGAGTGGCGTTTATAGATGGTCCATGTTTTACCGGCATACAGTATGGTCGGTAGTACAATGGCTTTGTAAATAAGCATTTTGGTCTCCCTGCGAATATCCCAATCCTCGAACACTCTACTCTTCATTCGGGAAAATGCGGCACTCGCAGAGCTCAGATGATGTTGAATTTCAGCGTTGATGTCAGCTTTTACAGAGCGATGGCTGCCAAGATAAGAAAAGTGACCAACATTCTCCAGCGTCGCACCATTAAGCTGGATTGATGGCGCTACAGAGGGATTGGTTCGCACTTACTGATGAAGCACTTCGGTTTTTTTGATGTTAAGCGAGAGGCCAAGCTTTTCATATGCTTCTGCAAAGACATTTAGGGTAGTTTGAAGATCTTCCTCTGAATTTGCAGAGACTACATTATCATTGGCATATTGAAGTTCTACAACAGAGGATGTAATTACTTTACTTTTTGCTTTCAGCCTACTATATTTGTCCAGAGTTTCACTAACTTTGTGCACCTTCCAATAACATGTTATGGCAATGAGAACACCATGCCCAATATAAGGGCTAGAACAAACATACAAGTTTATTATGAGATTTTATTTTTTAGTTGTCTTTACATGGATGTTCTCCATGCAGAAATAAAGTCAAGTGTTAGAGAATGGAAACTTTTTTTCTGTGCATAATCCTGTTTTGTTCCCACACTGCATAAGTAATTGTGGGGGTGTTAAGTCAACTTCCTCTGCTCCTGCATCTCCCAACATTCATTATGCTTTTTGGGTGATGCATTTCCTGTTGAATATTTTCCTGTCTTGTGGCAAACACTTCCTTGCTTTGTTTATGTTTGCTACTGTTGTACCAGTTTCAGTAGAACAGAATTGTATGGATATTTTACCCGGACCTTTAATGCTAATTATGTAATATGCTCTATGTTTGAAGCCACAGAGCAGACATCTTTAAATACTGCCCCACTGCCATATACTGTATAGACATTCCTTTGTTGATTTTGTGAGTGCATTGTTTTCATTAAATTGCACCCTATTATTAATCAATGTTATGATCATGTTCTGTTAATATTATGTCATGGTTTGAAGTGCAGCTTGCAGAAATGGTAGTACCATCTCTGGAAATTATCAGTGACATTAAACAAAAAAGCCAATGACGCTAGCACTCGAGTAGCAAACAAAATAAATCACAAGTCCTTGTTGCAGATACACAAGTAAAGAGTTATTAATAATTATTGAAATTAGAAATGGAAATTTTGAATGACAGTAATGCATTGAGCAAGGGGTTGGACTTGATGGCCTTATAGGCCCCTTCAAACTGTATTGTTTTATGATTCTGTGAAGTGATAAATGCAAAGCTCATGTTATATACTGTAATACAGTGTTCCTTGAAATATTTTGATACTTGATATGTTTTTGCTGTTAAACAAATCCCATTAAAATGTATTTTAAAATGAACTCAAACTTTGTGAAATTGTTATGAGGGTTTTTTAAAAAAATTCTGCTGTTTGTATTTCATTGCACCAGAAAAAAATCACACCAAAGTTTAACTTCATTTTTATTATTTCAGAACAACTTTTAATGCAGGAAATAGTTGTAATTTTTAAAAGGTCTTTCATACCTTTGTCATACCTATATTTATTATTGAAATAAAACTTTTAAAGTGGTAAACTCACTTTCCTTTTATAACTTACCTTTATATTTCATATTCAACACTATTACATTGCACAGAGGTTCTTCAGAGTGACTGCAGTCATGCTTACAGTAGTAGAAAATAATAACAATGTTAGTTTTTGTTATCAGCATTGGTTTGATTATTGTGCTCAATTTGCTAGTTAACAATAAAAGAGTACTAGGGGCATAACAGTATTTTCAATTTTTAATTTAATATTTAAATGTGTAGTTTTGCAATGTGTGAAAACAGGTTTTTTTAATTGGCTTGGGTTACAGCAGGATATTATGAGTTCCCTCATGCATTCATTCATTGGCGATCACTCGTGGCCAAGTAAGATTGTCTTCCAGGGTAAGGTTTTTAACAGTGGGTCCATAAGTGACTGTGGAGGCCAATTCTGGATCCACACAGCCTCCCATAGGTTTCCAGATGGAAGATGGTCATGATGAGGATTTGCTTGATGTGCCTTCCGCTTAGCTTGTTTGTCCCTTTCGCCCTGTACTTGTGCTTCTTCAAAGTCCATAGCACCTTTGATAATAGCTGACCTCCAATTGGGACGCTCATGGGCCAAGGCTTCCCAGTTCTCGATGCTTATGTTACATTTTTTTAGATTAGCTTTGAGAACATCTTTAAACCTCTTTTGCTGTCCACTGATATTCCATTTTCCATTCTTAAGTTGGGAGTAAAGTAGCTGCTTTGGAAGACAGTGATCAGGCATTCGAACAATGTGACCGGTCCAGCGAAGTTGATGTTGGAGGATCATTGTTTCAACACTGGTGGTCTTTGCTTCTTCCAATATGCTAACATTAGTCCGTCTATCTTCCCAAGTAATTTGCAGAATTTTCCGGAGGCAGCATTGGTGGAATCTTTCAAGAAGTTGGGAGTGGCGTTTATAGATGGTCCATGATTCACAAGTGTACAGTAAGGTCGGTAGTACAATGGCTTTGTAAATAAGCATTTTGGTCTCCCTGCGAATATCCCGACCCTCGAACACTCTACAATTCATTCGGGAGAATGCGGCACTCGCAGAGCTCAGACGATGTTGAATTTCAGCGTTGATGTCAGCTTTTACAGAGAGATGGCTGCCAAGATAAGAAAAGTGATTGACATTCTCTAGCATCGCACCATTAAGCTGGATTGATGGTGCTACGGAGGGATTGGTTCGTACTTGCTGATGAAGCACTTTGGTTTTTTTGATGTTAAGCAAGAGGTCAAGCTTCTCATATGCTTGTGCAAAGACATTTAGGATAGTTTGAAGATCTTCCTCTGAATGTTCGGAGACTACATTACCATCGGCGTATTGAAGTTTTACAACAGAGGTTGTAATTACCTTACTTTTTGCTTTCAGCCTACTGAGATTAAAAAGCTTTCCATCTGTTTGATATGTGATTTCCACGCCAGTGGGAAGTTTCCCCTCAACAAGGTGTAGAATCATGACAATGAAAGTAGCAAATAAGGTCAGAGTAATGACACATCCCTGTTTGACGCCTGATCCCACTTTGAATGGGTCACTTTGAGAGCCATTGTTATCCAAAATTGTTGCAGTCATGTTGTCATGGAGGAGTCTCAAAATATTCACAAATTTATCAGGGCATCCAATTTTCAGAAGGATGGTCCAGAGAGCAGTTCAATTTACAGTATCAAAGGCCTTAGTCAGATCAATAAACGCCATATACAGAGGTCGGTTTTGCTCCCTGCATTTTTCTTGAAGCTGTCGTGCAGTGAAGATCATGTCCACTGTCCCCCTGGAAGGGCAGAAACCATTTTGGGATTCAGGGAGGATGTCTTCTGAGATAGGTAGGAGGCGATTTGTGAGGATCCTTGCAAGGATTTTACCTGTGGTAGCTAGAAAATAGATGTTTCTGTTCTATCACCCTTAAAGACTTCAGCAGGAATCCCATCAGGTCCGCTAGCTTTGTTATTCTTCATTTGATTAATGGCTTTACTGACTTCATCCAAATTAGGGGATACTGCAAGCTTATCTCTAATTTGTTGTTGCAGGATTTGCGAGAAGACCTCACCAGCCACAATAGAGTTACGATTAAGGAGGTCGTGGTAATGCTCTTTCCAATGCAGTGCAATAGACTCTTTGTCCTTTAGAAGTTTGGTACCATCTATTGAACATAAGGGATTTGTACCATAATTTGTTGGTCCGTAGATGGCCTTTGTGGCATTAAAAAAGCCCCGTGCATCATGAGCATCTGCAAAATGCTGGATTTCTTGAGCTTTCTTTATCTACCAGGCATTCTTAAGTTCTCTAGTTCTTGTTTGGACCTCAGCCTTTGCATTGGCATAGGGTTTTTTTTTAGCAGCACAGTTAATGTCTTTCTGCCATATCTGGAAGGCTTTCCTTTTCTTGTCCATGATATGTTCGATCTCACTATCATTCTCATCAAACCAATCCTGATGTTTCTTAGTTTGATATCCAGTAGTTTGTTCACATAAGGAGACTTCTATTTGTTTCTGGATGGCTTAATGGCTTTTTGTACATGCACTGTGTTGCATACTGCTATTTAATACAACAAAAACTCAGTCAGCTGATTAAATACTTGGCAGAGCTGGCAATAGTTGTAGTATCCTTTTTGTAAATATGAGAAAGAGAAATAAGGCAGCTGTATTGTTCTACTTGCCGGATATGCTTTACCTAGGGCAATGATCTTCATGAATTATATGTTCAACATACTTTTATTTGATGTTCTCCTGAGGTAGAGAAGTTATGTTCTGTTAAATATATTCTGAGTCCAATCACTATTGGACTTTTTCTGGAGGCTTAGCTGGTTAAAAAGATACTTTTTTTTACACATGGAATTCTCTTTGTCATTGTATTGTTAAACAGCTGCCTCAACCTAGTAATGCAATCATGTTTGGCCATTCATTTAGTACTTTATTTAGTGGTTTGTGTATGGCTATGTCTCAAAGTACTAATTAGTTAAAATCAGATTAGAACATAAGAATAGCTCTGTTGGATCGGACCAGAAACCTGCCTAGTCTAGCATTTGTTTCCACAATCGCTGACCGGATGCCTCCAGGCATGAGTGCAATAGCCCACTCACAATCACCAACAACTGACAGAGGCATACTGCCTCTGAGAGTGGAAGTAGTGTGTGTGTGTGTGTGTGTGTGTGTGTGTGTGTGTGTGTGTGTGTGTGTGTGTGTGTCCATTGATAATCTTATTCCCCATGAATTTCTCTAACCATTCAAGTTGGCAGCATCATTAAATCTTTTGATAGCACATTCTGTGGTTTAACTGTACTCTATGAAGAAGTGCCTCCATTTGTCTGTCCTAAATATCTTACCATTTTGATTCATTGAATGATCTTGGGTTCAAGTATTGTAAGACAGGAAGAAAAACTTTTCCATATCAGCTTTCTTCCTACTGTGCAGAATTTTGCACATCTCTGTCATGTCCCCTATTACCTTTTTCTGAGGTAAAAAGCTTCAGATGTTGTACCTTTTCCTAGCCCCTTGATTATTTTGGTTGTCCTTTTTTACAGATACTCATTTCTCATTTCCTTTAATATGTAGAGTATGAATATTTGTTTAGTAAAGAGTTTAATGCAAACTAAGCAGCTTTATTCTAGAACCCTTAAAAGTAGTTCCATGTGTAATTGTCAGCCAAGATACTAGCGTACACATTTTTTCAAAAGTCAATAGATTCATTAATTATGTAACACCGTGGAAATCCAAAATGTTATGAATAAGTTCTGCATTGTACAAAACAATGAAACATAAACAATAAAATTGTGAAAGAAGTGAAAAAGAAACAAATCTCTATAGGTCAAACTAATATCCATCCATATTATATATATATATATATATATGTTATAAATGTCCTCAGTTTGTATATGTATATATAAACATGGTTCGTGCACAGTCCTGGCAGAGCGTAGAAATTGCAGCTTACATCATTTACTTTTTGCAGCTGAAACCAATAGGCCTCACAAGTTCTCAGTTTTCCATTTTTAAAAAATATCTTTCATAATTGTATATTCTAAAATTGCACCAGATATCAGTAAAGGTGCTGTTACTCCTGAAATCAGGTTGGGTAACAGAAGTGGCGAGCCAACTGTCTACACATTGTGCTAGGGATAGGAACTAGATGTGTAGTTAAACTTTTCACTGGGCAAATCCAAACAGATACTATTTTTCAGTACACAGAGCCAATTTGGTAAAATCCTGCTACTACAGAAGATAGCGAAAGTTTTGCAAGGAAAAATACTATTATGGAAGGAGCTAATATTATTAAAGGAAATGCCTGGAGACAATTGTTACAAATTACTCTTTTGTAATTTGCAGTACATGATTGAATAAATATTTGATAGTATATCCACAGGAAACGGACTACAAGCATGATTTCAGCTATAAAAAAAGGAAACCCAAATTTGTGTGGAAAATATGGAATGTCACTCATACAAACATGAAACCAATAAGAAAGCAATATAATCTCGTGAGAATTGTAATATTTCAACTGTCCATACATTTGTGTCTTACACTGGAGGTTGTAGTACACAGTTTGGCATAATGTATAACTACCATCTTGGTGTTAAACCTTGAGATTAAAAACCCACCAAGATTGAAATATCCCAAATAACTCTGTGTCACTATCATCTCATGGATTAAACCATTGTTCAACATTTTCTATGAATCTGCTGGGTGATGTTGTTGGGTGTCATAGGAATGAGTTGTCATCATGATACTGCCAATACCTGGCCAGTGCTCCAGGTGCTCTTGGATGAAACCGATTATCTAGATCCGTTTCAATCCGGTTTTAGGCCCGGTTTTGGCACTGAAACAGCCTTGGTCACCCTGTATGATGACCTATGTTGGGAGAGGGACAGAGGAAGTGTTACTCTGTTGATTCTCCTTGATCTCTCAGCTGCTTTTGATACCATCGACCATGGTATCCTTCTGGGGAGACTCATCGAGTTGGGAGTTGGAGGTACTGCTTGGCAGTGGTTCCGCTCCTACTTTGTGGATCGTCTCCAGAGGGTAGGGCTTGGGGAACATTGTTCGACACCCTGGACTCTCCATTGTGGAGTCCCGCAGGGATCGGTCCTGTCCCCTATGCTTTTTAACATCTACATGAAGCCGCTGCGTGCGGTCATCAGGAGCTTTGGAGTGCGTTGTCATCAGTATGCTGATGACACGCAACTCTATTTCTCCTTTTCATCTTCTTCAGGTGAGGCTGTTAATGTGCTGAACCGTTGCCTGGCCTGGATGAGAGCTAATAAACTGAAGCTCAATCCTGATAAGACTGAGATGCTGTTGGTGAGTGCCTTCTCTGACCAGATGGTGGATGTTCAACCTGTTCTATATGGGGTTACACTCCCCCTGAAGGAACAGGTTCGTAGCTTGGGGGTTCTTTTCGATCCATTCCTGTCTCTCGAGGCACAGGTGGCCTCGGTGGCACGGAATGCGTTCTACCACCTTCGGTTGGTAGCCCAGCTACGTCCCTATCTGGAAAGCGACGACCTCGCTTCAGTTGTGCATGCTCTGGTAACCTCTAGATTGGATTACTGCAATGTGCTCTATGTGGGGCTGCCTTTGAAGACAGTTCGGAAACTACAGCTAGCGCAAAACGCAGCTGCTAGACTGCTGACGAGGACTAGGCGGTCTGCACATATAACACCTGTTCTGGCTTGTTTGCACTGGCTACCTATTTGTTTCCGGGCCAAATTCAAAGTGCTAGTTTTGACTTATAAAGCCTTACACGGCGCGGGACCACAATACCTAGCGGAACGCCTCTCCCGATATGAACCTACCCGTTCACTACGTTCAACATCTAAGGCCCTACTCCGAGCTCCGACTCACAGAGAAGCTCGGAGGGTAGTAACAAGATCTAGGGCCTTTTCAGTGGTTGCCCCCGATTTATGGAACAGTCTCACCGATGAGGTGCGCCTGGCGGCTACACTTTTATCTTTTCGGCGCCAGGTTAAAACCTTTTTATTCTCCCAGGCATTTTAATTCATTTGTGTTTTTAATCTATATCAGGTTGTTTACTTGTTTAATAATGTATACTTTGCTGTTTTTGTGATTTTATTGTATTTTATCCATGTTGTGCACCGCCCTGAGAGCCCTTGGGCTGTGGGCGGTATATAAATCGAATAAAATAAATAAATAAAATAAATCTCTTTTTAATCTTAACAATTGAGCTTGGTTCTCTTGGTGCAGAACCAATGCCTGGATTTATGGTTGTTGTTGTTTATTAGATTGATATCCCGCCCTTCCTCCCAGTAGGAGCCCAGGGCAACAAACAAAAGCACTAAAAACACTCTACAACATCATAAAAACAGAATTTAAAATATATTACAACAAAACATCCTTAAAAATATAATAAAACTAAACATCTTTAAAAACATTTTTTTAAAAAACATATTAAAAAGCCATTTTAACAATGCAAACTGGTTGAAACAGACTGAGCTGCATGCAGACAAGATGGAGATGGCAGTGAATCCATATGCTCTTAACTTAAATTTCCTGTTCTATTTCCTCTGATAAGTAAGGTATACAAACCTGGTATATGTTTGAACCCAGTATTATTGCTTAATTAAACATGTGTCAGCTGGGCCTAAGGCATTTTATTTATTTATTCATTCTTCTATTTTATATCCATTTAGCTAGGGCTAATACAGATCATCCTCTTGTTCTTACACAATTTATTTTTTATTAGTAAAGGAGTACAAGACAGTATGTGACGGGAAAATATATTTTACCCTATTAGGGGAAACGCAACTTGGAAGCAGCAGTACATTTTGAGTGCTGAAATTGCTGAATACAAAAGGGTTAAGCAGCATCTACCTTCCTGCCTCCTGCCAGTCTTCCACTCAATATTGCAGCCTATTGCAGCTGCTTTTAGTTAGAAGAAAATAATATTGGGGAAAACATACACAAAACTGTGCTTCTTGTAGTTTCAGCCTTATTAATTAATATTTCTCAAGGCACTTGGGGATGAGAATGGAGAGAGTCTGTCTGCAAACATTTTTGCATATTTTGGGGTGGTAATATAGTCTTCAGGACTTCCCAATATGTGAGTCATGACCCCATCCAGATGGTGGAATGGGAGGAGAGTGAGGTGTTCCTGATTACTGCAAACATAGTTATATAAGACTTCATTTATTTACTTAAACCACTTTTACCCTGCTCCTAGAATTGCTTACATAATTTTTTAAAAAACTGTCCATGTTTGCAGTCTAAAAGACAGGACAGAAAAAGAAAAGGGGAAGAGGAGGGAGAAGGAGAAAAGCAAACTCAGTCACCAGTTCTTAAACATATTGGGGTTTTTTTATTACAACCAGCTGGGATGGAAAGTTCACATAGCCTGATGAGATGGTTGGTGACAGTTGAAGAAGAGACAAAGGCACCTGCTCTCCCTCTCAGCAAACTTAATGAAATAGTCTTGCTTTCCTATTCTGCCAGTACTCTGCAGCCTGATGGAATAGGTGCTGCTAAGTGACAGTTGGAGAGGAGCCAAAGATAGCTGATGGAACAGCCCTTAAGAACATAAGAACATAAGAAGAACCTGCTGGATCAGGCCAGTGGCCCATCTAGTCCAGCATCCTGTTCTCACAGTGGCCAACCAGGTGCCTGGGGGAAGCCCGCAAGCAGGACCCGAGGGCAAGAACACTCTCCCCTCCTGAGGCTTCCGGCAACTGGTTTTCAGAAGCATGCTGCCTTTGACTAGGGTGGCAGAGCACAGCCATCACGGCTAGTAGCCATTGATAGCCCTGTCCTCCATGAATTGGTCTAATCTTCTTTTAAAGCCGTCCAAGCTGGTGGCCATTACTGCATCTTGTGGGAGCAAATTCCATAGTTTAACTATGCGCTGAGTAAAGAAGTACTTCCTTTTGTCTGTCCTGAATCTTCCAACATTCAGCTTCATTGAATGTCCACAAGTTCTAGTATTATGAGAGAGGGAGAAGAACTTTTCTCTATCCACTTTCTCAATGCCATGCATAATTTTATACACTTCTATCATGTCTCCTCTGACCCGCCTTTTCTCTAAACTAAAAAGCCCCAAATGCTGCAACCTTTCCTCGTAAGGGAGTCGCTCCATCCCCTTGATCATTCTGGTTGCCCTCTTCTGAACCTTTTCCAACTCTATAATATCCTTTTTGAGATGAGGCGACCACAACTGTACACAGTATTCCAAATGCGGCTGCACCATAGATTTATACAACGGCATTATGATATCGGCTGTTTTATTTTCAATACCTTTCCTAATTATCGCTAGCATGGAATTTGCCTTTTTCACAGCTGCCGCACACTGGGTCGACATTTTCATCGTGCTGTCCACTACAACCCCGAGGTCTCTCTCCTGGTCGGTCACCGCCAGTTCAGACCCCATGAGCGTATATGTGAAATTCAGATTTTTTGCTCCAATATGCATAATTTTACACTTGTTTATATTGAATTGCATTTGCCATTTTTCCGCCCATTCACTCAGTTTGGAGAGATCTTTTTGGAGCTCTTCACAATCCCTTTTTGTTTTAACAACCCTGAACAACTTAGTGTCGTCAGCAAACTTGGCCACTTCACTGCTCACTCCTAATTCTAGGTCATTAATGAACAAATTGAAAAGTACAGGTCCCAATACCGATCCTTGAGGGACTCCACTTTCTACAGCCCTCCATTGGGAGAACTGTCCGTTTATTCCTACTCTCTGCTTTCTGCTTCTTAACCAATTCCTTATCCACAAGAGGACCTCTCCTCTTATTCTATGACTGCTAAGCTTCCTCAGAAGTCTTGGTGAGGTACCTTGTCAAACGCTTTTTGAAAGTCTAAGTACACTATGTCCACAGGATCACCTCTATCTATATGCTTGTTGACACTCTCAAAGAATTCTAGTAGGTTACTGAGACAGGACTTTCCCTTGCAGAAGCCATTGCTGGCTCTGCTTCAGCAAGGCTTGTTCTTCTATGTGGTTAGTTAATCTAGCTTTAATAATACTTTCTACCAGTTTTCCAGGGACAGAAGTTAAGCTAACTGGCCTGTAATTTGTGGGATCCCCTCTGGATCCCTTTTTGAAGATTGGCGTTACATTTGCCACTTTCCAGTCCTCAGGCACGGAGGAGGACCCGAGGGACAAGTTACATATTTTAGTTAGCAGATCAGCAATTTCACATTTGAGTTCTTTGAGAACTCTCGGGTGGATGCCATCCGGGCCCGGTGATTTGTCAGTTTTTATATTGTCCATTAAGCCTAGAACTTCCTCTCTCGTTACCACTATTTGTCTCAGTTCCTCAGAATCCCTTCCTGCAAATGTTAGTTCAGGTTCAGGGATCTGCCCTATATCTTCCACTGTGAAGACAGATGCAAAGAATTCATTTAGCTTCTCTGCAATCTTCTTCTGTGCTCTCCCTCTGCTGCAACCACTGAAGACAGTGAGATTGAAATAGAGAATGTGTGCAATCACGGAGGAACTGAAAGGCAGTTTGCATACGTTTGCCATCCATATTGCACTCTTTCATAGACAGAAGGTAGCTTCAATTCAGATCCAGTTTAAGAAAGCATACAGTTCAACTTGTATTTTAATCATGATATTGAGTTTTTATTATATCTTGCCTCATGTCTGATCTTGCACATAAATAGCAAAGAAAAAAATAAAATTGAGACTTTATCTGCCAAGGTGGTCTTCAGCAAAGAGAGTGCATTACTGTGTCTATGCATTACTGGGGTGGGGGAGGACATGCAAGAGGCTGGCTGTGTTTGTGGGAACTGTTGCCAGGAGCCATAGTCTCGGGTCCATGTTACTTAGTTGAGAGAAGATTGATTTTTAAGATCTGAGTTACGTATTTTCCAGGCCTTGAAAAAGCATGTCACTTGTGTGGGGTGAGGAGTGTTAATGAGCGGTGGGTAGGGAGGCAGATCCAAAGATACTGGATTTTTACACCTATCCTCCTTTACACAACAGGCTCATACCCTGCGTAAGGTATTAGGAGATGAGCTTTCTACTAACAATTGCTGTTTTTTTCTGTCTGCTTCACAGCCTTTCTGCACAGGCAACATGATAGCACAGGTGAATAACATGTTTCTGCAGCCCACCTTTCATAAGAGGTAACAAAAGTTACCTCTACACTCACCTCAACTTCATAGAACTGTGATTGGCCATGCTCCCCAACATATGTTCACAGTGGCAAGTGTTTATTTGCCACTGTATCATGTGTCATGGCCCTTATTAGAGTGTGCATAACTGTGTTCGTCCTCTTTCCATGTTATATACTACCTTCTTCAGGAATGTACCACAACGTGCTCCTTTTTGGTTCTGGCTTGTATTGTAGATATCTTCTCATACTTCAAAGCATTTTGTGAAGAGAAATAAGTGAAGAAACACAATCCAGTTAAAATGGAACTAAGTTATCCTGGGAAACATCCCCTTTTTCAACAGTACAAAAAAATCCTACTTTGTTATGGTAAAATAAGTACTGCTATAACGTTGCATTTGTCAGTCTGATTATAATACCTGCAGGTCCATTTCAAACTGTAGTACAAACTGAGCAAATGAGGGAACTGGATTTAATATTATGTTTTTCTCAGTTTATAACATTTGGATGGTAAAGATGGTAAGAGGTTTTAAAATTTTAAGCACAGTCAGGCTATTTTTCTCACTTATTTCAAGCAGCAGCTACAGAAAGCTTATTAAGCTTCCTAGGTTTAGGGTCATCAGGCCAACCTGAGCAATGGGGCTGGCACTTCCAGGATTTGTGCAGTATATTATCTTTCTAGTGCAGCAAATAGCAAGTTAACTTTCCTTTCACATTAGCAAGGACCAAGTTGCTTTGGAAGTGAACAATTATTTAGAAAATACTATATTGAAAAGATATAATTCCTTCCTATCACTCAAATAGCTTAGGCAGTCAACCTAAACATGCTTGGTTGGAAATAAGTCATATTAAAATTGTTGGGATATATTTTTAGGTAAACACGTTTTAGGATTGACATGCAAGTGTCCACTTTTGCTCTGGAGTAGCAGATAAGTAACAATATGCCTTGAATAACATATTTTCTTACCCAAAAGTACTTATTTACATGTGTTCTTGAAATAGTTCCTTTCTAAGTCTTCTATGAAAGGAAGCGTCATTCAGCTATTCTAAGTGAAATGTCCTTGCTGACGGTATGCTGTAAAATAAACACATTATGTGTTCTTTGTGATGAGGGAATTGGTCAATATGGCATTCTTATTCAGCTGCAGGAGAACAGGCATGAAAGGATTTTCTCCTCTGATTCAAAAGGCAGGTCCAATCAAATTGTTAAACCCATCTGGAGAGAAGTTCAGGATTCACTCAGTTTTGGGATATAACTTCAGCAGCAAAAAACCCAGCTACTGTAACACTTTAGAACTACTATAAAAAATAGAAAATGCAACAACACTGCTTGCAAAAAGACTGTAGAGGCAAAGAACAGAAAATGAAGGTACAGAAGACATAGGTTATCAACCGGAATATCTATGTTAAACCTACCTCATGGGACACTGTGCATGCCATATGTACTCGCCCACCAGCACAGATATATTTAGACATGGTGGAACTGCCTACCCTCCTGCTGAAGAGAAAGGAACTTCATTGTCAATCCAGCTTCTCTTATTTTCAGTAAGCAGGAAGAAAAGAAATGTCCAGTAACTACTTGCATCCCAAAGTGGGACTTCTCAAGTGGGAGAGTGCAAATGACTTAATTGCATCATTTATTACAGAGTCCTCCTATCAAAAGTGAGTTAACTCTATATAGCGTTTATATAGCACTTCAGAATGTTCAAACTGCTTCACATGTATTATCTCAAAACAACTCTGTAAGATAGGTCAGTATTATTATCCTCATATTGTGGAGGAGGACTAAGGCCATGGTGGTATTCGAACAGGAATCTTGCTCATTCACCAGTTAGCCTCATAAACACTGAGCTACATTAGAGTTCTGCTGAGCTTAATAGTGGATGGAGCAGGTGTTCTACAAATAGAAGTGCATTTGTGGATAAGGGTGCTCAATGCATCTTCCTTAGACGCATAAGCCAGACAGATGCATTCCCTAAATCATCTTCTGATGGATCTGATTTGTACAAAAAAATAAATTTTGTAGGACTCTCACCTTTGGATGTATATTCTGAAAGTTCTTAGGAACATGCTGTAGGTCAGTGATAGAGCACATGCTTTGACAGATGTATATACCAGCAAGTTGAAAGATGACTCAGCTGCAAGTCTTGGCCTTGGGTGCCTCCTTCCCTCTCTTCAGGTGTACGCCTTTTTTGAAAAATCACCATGTGTATGTATATTTATTTATACACTGCCTTATTAATAAAAAGTAGAGTGCCTTTCAAAAGTACTTAGACTCCTGACCAATGCTCTCATATTACTGAATTACAAAAGGAACATTGTGATTTTGTTCTGTATGATACTTTATTTTGAAACACTGAAACTGAAAATCGATTACTGTAAGGTGGCAATGATTTTATGTTGGGAAATGTTTGTAAGAAACATAAAAAACTGAAACATGTTGCTTGCATAAGTATTCAACCCCTGTGCTGTGGAAGCCCCCAGTTCACACAGATGAAAGAAACTGCCATATCAAGGACACAGTTATCTTACCATTGGTCTCCACTTGTGAACCATTAAAGTTGCTGTCACATTGTCAGAATAAAAATCCCGAAGGATCATTGGTCAGGCTGTGGATCTGAAGGAAAATGAAGACCAAAGAGCATTCTACAGAAGCGAGAGATAATGTAATACAAATGCATAGATTAGGGAAAGGATACAAAATACTATCCAAGTGTTTGGATATCCCAGTGAGCACAGTTGGATCAATAAGCAGGAAGTGGAAGCTGCATCACAACACCCAGGAACTGCCAAGAAAAGGCCATCCCTCAAAACTCTGCACTCAAACAAGGAGGAGACTGGTGCGAGAAGCCACAAAGAGGCCAACAATCACTTTGAAGGAGCTACAGAGTCCAGTGGCTGAGAGTGGAGTAATGGTGCACCAGTCAGCCATATCAAGAGCTCTGCATAATGCTGGCCTGTATGGAAGGGTGGAAAGAAAGAAGCCGTTACTCAGAAAGTACCATCTGAAAGCACGTCTGGAGTTTGCCAGAAAGCATGAGAGTGCCCCAGCTGTGATGTGGGAAAAGGTTTTGTGGTTAGATGAGACCAAGGGCTTATCCAAATGGAGCGGGATAATCCACGGTTTCCATATTCGGTTTGTCATCTGATAGTCCTCACTTTGCCTTTTAGTTCGCTCTTTCCCAATTAAAAAAAACGCTTTTTTGCACCCACACATGCAGCGGTAAGACCCCTACATTCTTTTCGCTTTTTCCAAGCTCCACCTCTAAAACCTCCCCCTATTAACCAATTGGTTAGCAAAAAAATTACGTATGCTCCTCTCCCCCTTTGCAACGAAGCACAATATGGCTGTAAAGGAGTTCTCGCCTCGGAAGGAAAGGCTGCTGGTCGGTTTCACGCCTGCCTTGTTTGTATTTGCGATATTATGCTTAAATGAATGTATGCTTTTCTGCCTTTATTGATATTTAAGGAGATACACATGCTGGCAATTGCACTTATTTCTCCAAAAAGGCAAGAAACGTGTCACCCCCCCTTCTCCCTTTCCTTCCCAGGAGAATGAAATTGACAAAGCTTTCCTGAGCAGGTGTGAAACCGACCAGCAGCCCTTTTCTTGTTTGTATTTGCAATATTACACTTAAACAAATGCATGCTTTTCTGATTTGAAGCAAAAACCCCAGCAAGTAGAATGAAATTGACAAAGCTTTCTGGAGGCAGGCTGAAACCGACCATCCCCCCTTTCTCGCTTGCTGTGCATTGCAGATCTCACCCAGAGCTGCCGCCCAGTTTGCAGGCTGGCAAAAAATAAAATGCATCTGCGCAGTAGTTGCAGACCCCCCGCCAACACCCCACCATTGCGATGATTGGTTCAATTTTCCCGGGCTTATTCTCGCACATGCGCAAAAGTGCAGATACGTGATTGGCAGGAATGAGAAGGGGCAAGGGGAAACGCCCAAGAACCGCCCATCAGCTGTAAAGTCCGTGGTGTTGCATCCTAACTCCTTTTTTTTCATTAATTTTTATTCAAATTTTTAAAGACAAAAAACAAAACAAAACAAAAATAATTAAACAATAAAATAAAATGTTGAGTTCCGATTTATCGCAGATCAGCTATAAGTCTACAATATATAACAATCCTGTCTCTTAAATTATATTATAAAATCACTTTCCTCCAGTAGTTATCTTAATTAATCATCAAATCTCATAAACATTACTTTATTCTTCCCACAAAAAGTCAAAGAGAGGTTTCAGTTCCTTGAGAGATATATCTTTCAATTTTTCTCCAAATAAACATGTCGATTAATCCATCTCGTTCAAATCTGTTAGGTCCAATAATTTCAATAGCCATTTTTCCATTATCAATGTTAATTCCATCTTCCATCTTCAATAATCCTGTTAAATCCAATAATTTCAGTAACCATTCTTCCATTATCAATAATCCTATTAAGTCCAATAATTTCAGTAGCCATTCTTCCATTATCAGTATCCCATAATAATCTTGTTATCATAGCCATAGTCCAAATAAACATATAGATTAATCCATCTCGTCAAACCAGTTTGATCCAATAATTTCAATAGCCATTCTTCCAATATCAATATTGATTCCATCTTCCATCTTCAATAGTCCTGTTCAGTCCAGTATTTTCAGTATCCATTCTTCCATTATCAGTATCCCATATTAATCTTGCTGTCATAGCCATAGTCATATAATAAGAGTCTGATGGGAATTTCCTTTATCACAAATCTTTTCTTGCCATCAATTCTGAATATGTTGCTGAAATATTGTTGTAAAGTCATATCTCTGTTCTTCTTTTTTACAAAATGCACTGGCTCATCTCTTAAGAATTTTTCCATTGTCACATATCTGTAATCAATTCCATAGATTTTTTCTATATCAAATTCCATCACATCATTCCAGTCCAAAAAATTATCTAAGACATTGATAACGTTATCTCTATTATCTTCATTAATTTCTTCAGAGACAACATTAAGTTCCAAACAGTAAGCTTTATTTCTAGTATCCATAAACTCCAGATCTTTTTCCAATTCTACATTTGTTCCAATCTCCAGAGCTTGTATCTTCCCTTTAATTTTTATTTTCTCATCTCTAATCTCAACAATCTCCTCTCTCACAGAATCCACTATTTCTTTAAACTCCTGCGTCATTTTGCTAAATTCATTTTTCATCTCCTGTCTACCCTGTCTCAGGGTTTGTTTCATTATCTCAATCTCATCCATTATTTTCTGAAACATAATTTCTTCCATGGTCTCAGCCACTTTCCTGATTGCCATTCTTAAGACCACAAAAACAAAAATTATTTCAGTCACAATTGGGTTAATATTCCAGGCTCGATGAAGTCACAGTGTAGACAGTACAGCGTGCCTTATCTCTTATGTTCAGGAATACAAAACAGATTTAGTTCCCAGCTTCAAAAGAGTTAGTGGCGTCGTGAACAAGTAGATTCATCAAAATGAAATAGACCAAAAAGAAAATAGTCCCAAATATATAATGCTCCAAAGTTCATAAATCAAATTTATTTATTTTTTTCCCTCCTCGAAATAGAAATCCCTCTTCCGTTTGTATCTTTAGAATGCACTTCCAAGTCAGCTTTTTGCAATAAAAACTAAGATAGGCTTTTTCAATTTCTTTCCTCCTTAGTTTCGTGAATAAAGGAGAAAATTTTTAACTCACCCAGAAGATCTTTATAGCTGATTCATTGACAAATCTCTTTTTGCAGCAACGATTTAAATCAAAAATATATATATATAGAAAGAAGGATGCTTGCTTGTTTAAGTCTGTTCTTCTTTAAAGAAAAGATAAACGTGTCGCTTATTCAGTTAGAGCTTGATGGACGTCCTCCGGCATTGCTGGCTGAACCTTCTCTCATAAATTAATGAGATCCAGTCCTCCCAAACAAAAACAGGCTTTTATGGTTAATCTCTACGTTTCTCCCTGCCCGGGAGAGAATCTTCACCAGTCAAAAAGAACGTTCTGACTGATTTAAGCTGAAAAAGCTTCTTCTGAGACGAGAGCTCATCTCAAAAGCAGGCACAAGCGAAGTCACCCTTCCTGGAAGTCCGGTGTTGCATCCTAACTCCTGAAGGCACAGCAGATGATTCCCAATTTTAAACAGCAAATCGCATTTTTGCCAGTATTGCAAGGAGCGGATTTAACCCGCAAAAATGCGTAACAGCGCATGACGTCATTTGGACAACTGAAAAATCATGAACACACATAGCGGGTGTGTCACACATTTTGCAGTCGTCTGGATGAGGACCAAGATAGAGCTTTTTGGCCAAAACTCAAAGTGCTATATGTGGTGCAGACCTAACACTGCCCATGCATCAAGACACACCATCACTACAGTGAAGTATGGTGGTGGTAACATCATGCTGTGGGGATGCTTCCCATCAGCAAGGACTGTGCATCTTGTTAAAATTGAAGGAAGAATGGATGGAGCAAAATACAGGGAAATGCTGCAAGAGAACCTGCTTTAGTCCACTAAAAAACTGAAGCTTGGAAGGAAATTCACTTTTCAGCAGGATAATGATCCCAAGCACAAGGCCAAAGCAACATTGAAGTGGCTCAAGAACAAAAAGGTGAATGTGCTACAGTGGCCCAGTCAAAGTCCTGATTTCAATCCCCTTGAGAATCTGTGACGCTCTTTGAAAATGGTGGTCCACAAGCGACATCCAATCAACCTGAATGACCTGGATCGAATCTTCCAAGAGGAATGGGCCAAAATTCCTCCAACACTGTGTACAAAGCTGGTACATACCTACCCCAAAAGACTTAAAGTTATTGCAGCAAAAGGTGGCTCTACCAAATATTAAGGTGTGGAGGTTGAATACTTATGCAAGCAACATGTTTCAGTTTATTTTTCTTACGAACATTTCCCAACATAAAACCAATGTCACCTTACAATAATTGATTTTGAGTGTCAGTGTTTCAAAACAAAATATCATATAGAATGAAATCACAATGTACCATTTCTAATTCAGTAATATGAGAGCATTGGTAAGGGGACTGATTACTTTCACAAGGCACCGTAGATCTTTTTTATGATGCAGTCCTGTTCATGTTTATACAAAAGCAAATCTGCTGTGTTCAATAAGGCTTACACCCTAGAACTGTAGCCTTAAAATGCAAAACTGGGTTGGGGAAAGATCTTTGGGTTACCTTGTGATAGCAGCCAATCAGTACGGCTTTATAGCTGACTGAATTTGCAGGTGCTCCTCCCATCCCTAGATCTCAGTTCTGGAGAGAAAAAGTTTGGACTGAATGCTGAGAGGAGCTTTCCAAACTGGACTTCCTGTTCTAAAAGCCTTCCATATGTCTTACCGTTTAGTTAACAGTTTGACTTAATTTTGTATATCTGTTATGCAAATCTGGTATTTAATCCTCCAGTCTAATATTTAGTAATTCATAAAAATGCTAATTAGTCATTGTACATATTATTTGTATTTACATTTTTCCTGCCATTTCTCCCAAAGGAGCTCAGGGTAGCAAAACACAACCAGATATGATCACCGTCTGAGTAGTAGTGCCCTGTTCAAAATACGGAAGTGTCTTCAGTGTGCCAGATTCTGTTTCTGAATAAGGGAGTGGTGTGTATACATTTGTTTAAGGTCAGATCTTTTGCATTACATTTTAGTACCTGTATCAATGATCAGTGGTTTGTTTTGAAACACTGAGATGGCTGTTCAATATATCTTTCTCCAATCCTATTATATTTACACAAATCCCATCTCCATATTAGCCTTTATTTTTGCCACTTGTTTATTATTTAGGGAGCCTCTACTTTTAACAGCTTCATGATGCTAGGAAACATCTTGTTTTCCCACCATGTAAAGGAGTTCTTGTTTAATAGATTTTGGGAGCTGGGCAGGGTGATAATGGAGGAAATGGTACAAAAGTCATAGTAGTTTTAAGACACAATTACTATCATATAAATAAAAGTAATTTAAATATATAAACATTGGTGCTCAATGGGGTAAGATTACCCCTGAAGGACCAGGTCCGCAGCCTTGGAGTCATTCTTGACTCCCAGCTGTCCATGGAGGCTCAGATTTCAGCAGTGAGCCGGGCAGCTTGGTATCAGTTGCATCTGATACGGAGGCTGCGACCCTACCTTCCTGTACATCAGCTCCCACGAGTGATACATGCCCTGGTTTCCTCTCGCTTAGACTACTGCAATGCGCTCTACGTGGGGTTACCCTTAAAAACGGTCTGGAAATTGCAGCTGGTACAGAATGCGGCGGCACGTTTGATTACACATTGTCGCCGCCGGGAGCATATTACCCCGGTGCTAAGAGATCTGCACTGGTTACCAGTTGTTTACCGGGCCCAATTCAAGGTGTTGGTTTTGACCTTTAAAACCCTATACGGTTCCGGCCCAGTTTATCTGAAGGAACGCCTCCAGCATCATCAATTATGCCGCCTAACAAGATCAGCCACACAGGACCTTCTCTCGGTCCCACCAGTCAGAACAGCTAGGCTTGTGCGGTCCAGAGAGAGGGCATTCTCGGTTGTGGCCCCCACTCTCTGGAACTCTCTCCCTTTCGGTCTCCGACATGCCTCCTCCCTGATGGGCTTTCGCTGAGCCTTAAAAACCTGGCTATTCTGGCAGGCCTACAGAATCCTTGGGGTGGATGAGCTTTTATAATGTATTAATTGATGTTTGGACTATTTTTGTACTTTTTGATTGTATATTGTATTTTATCCTGGTTGTTGTAAGTCGCCTAGAGTGTCCGTTAACTCGGACAGATAGGCGACTAACTAACTAACTAACTAAATAAATTTATTATTGTTATTAATCTCTCTATGTTGGCATCATTGCACTGGAATATCGAATGCATGATCTATGGTTATAACAGAATAGTTCTGCAAGGATTCTTATGTTTAAGTTCAAAATTTAGTGTAAGAGCTATTGAAAGGCACAGTAATAGGACAAATTGCTGCCTGTAGGCAGATTTTTCCTCCTTTCCTCCTTTCTGCACACACAAAACATCCATATCAAGGAGAAGGCTCAGCAAAAATTGGTGAAGGCTCAGCAAAAATTGCTGCCTGTAGGCAGATTTTTCCTCCTTTCCTACTTTCTGCACACACAAAACAAGCATATCAAGAAGGCTCACCACTACTACTTTAAAATTATAAATCCTTTGTAGTTCTAATAAGCTATTTGCTTAAGCTCCAGCTGTGAAATTTTGTGGCATATCATATAAGAAAAAGGGAGTGGGGATTGCAAAGCATAGAGCACTTTCAGGGAGCAAGCCTACCTACTTGGGGGAAAAGGGATGGGGGCAGAGATCTGGGGCAAGCAGGGCAGGAAATGGTGGGGTTGGTAGTTTATTCTCTTTTGTTTTGTTGTTAGTTTTTTTGCCCTTCCAATGGGAGGGAATTAACTTGCACCACTTCTAAGGAGCTTTTTGGAGGAGTGCCAGGGAAACAAGTAGCCATAGTCTCCTGCAGCTCCACAACCTTGTGAGCAGCCTTGAGGGCCTTTTGGCCAAAAGGTGGCATAGAAATAGAATGAATGAATAAATAAATAAATAAATAAATAGCGCATCGATGAAAACAATGTGTTATATGACAAAAATTAAGCCAGTGTTTAACACAGAGTCGGTGTCTGTGTTGGAATTGCTTTTTAATATGTTTTTAAAGCTTTTTTAAAAAAATGTATTTAAAACTTTTTTAAAGAAAAGATTTGTTAAAGCTTTTTTAAAGAAAAGATGTTTTTAAAGCTTTTAAAAAAAAATTTGTTTTAACATGTTTTTAAGGATGTTTTGTTTTAATATATTTCAAAGTCTGTTTTTATGGTGTTTTTAGTGCTTTTGTTTGCTGCCCTGGGCTCCTACTGAGAGGAAGGGTGGGATATAAATCTAAGCAATAATAAATATTTAGAAAGCCTGTACTTGAGGATTCTTCAATGGCTTTTTTTAACCTGACAGGGTTTATTTTACAGGTGAGCTTTCTTTCTTTCTTTCTTTTTTCTTTCTTTTTTCTTTCTTTCTTTTTTCTTTCTTTCTTTCTTTCTTTCTTTCTTTCTTTCTTTCTTTAATTAGTCCTCATTCTTCTCAGTAATAGTTTATTCATCTTTAGATTACATATTCCTTGGAGTATATTTAAGCTTGCAATTGTTTTGCATCACATGTAGCAACTGATAAAAATCACCTCCTCAAAAAAAAGGCCTTTAAGTATGGACTGTATGACTACTAAATAGAACATCTTTTCTGTTCACCCTCAAGGTTGCTGCTGCTATTCATGCTCCGTTTTGCAGCCATCAGATAGCATAGGGAACTAGCTATCATATGAGACAAATATAACTCCATTAGTCAGCTTGCGTGGGTTGCTGATACAGAATGCAGCCAGTAATTTCTCCCGGTGGATTTTTTTAAAAGTCTGTTGCATCCTGTTAGTATCTAAGCGTACATATCCAGAATTTGACTGCCTAATTTCCTACATCAGATAGCTGTCTACTTCTAATGTAATTGTAGTAAGACACATCGAGGCTAAATTTGTATGACATGTCATCCCCATGTGAAAAACACTTTCAGAGATGTGAGTGCTGAGATGCTGTTGTGGAATATTTGGGATAGGACTGATCATATTTGCCAAAAGGCAAAGTGTAAATATTTTAATAAAACAGTACGTTAGTGCCTTAATTTATACTTATTGAAAGGATGATGTAACAAAGATATACTCTGTGAGTTCAATGACAAAACTGGGTTTTAAACCTAGATGACCCACTTGCATTCCCAATGACATTGTACCACACAGACATATTGTTCCTTTTTTTATTGATGGGAATTGGAACTCTCGTGCAGTTCAATGCAGCTCACACAGAAATCCTTTCTACCAGACTCTGTCCTTTGCTTTCTGAAATACATGTCCCTCATACTTTGAAATATTATTAGTTTGCATGGATACCCTCTATCAGTACTTGGGAAATGTAATGTGTTGGTCAAACATTCAAGTTAATATCTGTTAAATCTCACCAGTTCTGTGAGGGCTTTCGTCTTTGTCAGACCTTCAGAACATAGTTGCTTTTTGTGTATGTGTTTTTAAGGCTGGATAGTATTTAATGTCTCTGCTTATGTATGTATATGGCAAGTGGAAAACTTGCAATTTGATATTGAAAGATCCAGGCAATCAGCCTAATATAATTTAAAATAGGCAGAGGCGCTAAACCAAACCTCCTTTTAATGGTGTGTAAGTGCAGTGCTTCAGTAATATAGAACAGGTTTAGAAATGTTATGTAACGATATTATGCAGCCTGTTAACTATTAGATGGGTAAGTTTCCCTCCTAGTCACTAGGCAAAGAGAAACAGGGGAGCTGTCAGTATTAAGAAAGCATGTGGGGGTATTGCTGAGATACAGTCCAATGTCTCTGTACCGAAGAGCAAGCCTATTGGCCACAAAGTTTTAAATCTCTGGTAGCTTTTCAGATAGTGGAGTTCAGTTAGTGGTTGATTAACAATTGGCTGGACAGATTTACACTAAAGTGCTATATTTACCCCAGGGACTGCCTATTGCTTGTGTGCGTGGTGCCTAATATTTTTTGACTTGAGCCTTCCAGGGGCCACATGGTGGGTGTGGCCACCCTGCACTCTTGTGCACACAGGCAGACAGCTTCCTCAACTGATTCATGCACATCAGCTGAGGAGGGGAATTATCTCACTGCTCATTATATGAGTTATCTGATTTACCAAGAGCAGGCAGTTTGCACCTCTATCTGGGTGCTGGGCTGGGCAGAGGGGTTTAAGCCTCTCCACCAACTTTTTTTCTTTTTCTGTGAATGAAGTTTGGAGGGGGGACACAAAATTTTACGTGCAGGGCTAGATGAGGCCCCTGAGCCAGGGGTTGGCCACATTGGAAAAGTTTCCTATGAAAATTGGTATTATTTGGAGAATTGCATTGGCTTTGATAACATCGCATATTATGGGAAATTAAGCACATACTAATATTAGTGAGTTTGCTCCAGAGAACCAGAAATAACTACCATGGCTGCTATTGTATTGTAATATCTATATATAAATGAATGAACGTTTAAAGGTTATAACATGCCAATATAAAATGGCTTAGAAGCAGCAAAAGCAGCTTTGCAGCTTGACACACCACTACAGAATAGAAAGGGTTAAGAATGCTGTACACAGGAGAGACATCCACACATTGCCTGGACTATGTACTTAGTTATTAAAGCAGAGCTAGAGAGGAGAGACTGGCGATGGAAAATCACCTAATATGGCATTATGAGGTTGAGTCTTAGAGACCCAGCATTGCTAAAGAGAACAAAAGAACCAGGAAGGTGAAAAGATTACATGCAAAGTAGTCATTTTTCCCATCTCATGAGACTCAGAGGTAGATGAGATTGAGACAGAAGAGATTGAGAAGATAGAGAGAAATAAGAAAGTTGGGACACTATATTTACCTGTCTGGCAGTAGAAAGAAATTGGGAAAGAAAATAGCTTGATTTCTTCATTGTAACTCAGAGAGGGCACTGTTACCAATGGGCTTTGTGTTCTCCATGAAAGGTGATTATTTTTAATCTGGAGAATATTCTATGATCTGTAATTGGGGTGGGCAGGTATCTGCCCCCAGAGTGAATCCCCCTGTTGAAAACTGACAGCCTTGGGTTCCTTGTGAACACATCAAAATGTGTTTTTTAAAAAATAGATACATCTCATTTTAAAAATCACTGACATGCCCCTTTCTGTAGAGAGCTCCTGACTAGTCCCAGAGTAACGTAACAAACATGCTGCAGAGGCAAGGGAACACAGGGAAGGTAGAGGCAAAAGAAGGAATCGAGCTAAAGCTTAAGCAGAAAAAAGCAAGCAAGCAAGCTCCTGTGGTTCATCAGAGGGCTAGAGCATTTGAAGAAGATTGGTGGCAGCAGCCTCCTGATAGCGCCTCAAAAAGATGAATGAAACAGGGATGCCTGGGGTGTGCACTTATAGAAAAAACTGGTTGTAGAACCTTGCCCTGAATTTGAACAGGATTTTTCCCCAAAAGAGGCCCAGGCTTGGACCTTTTGTGACAAAAGGCATTGGTGGCAAGTTGCTGAAATCATGAGTCGAGTTAATTAAGCGTCATACCATAGAGCTAGAGCCTAGCTGTTGGGGCATTTTCATCTATTTAATCTATCTTTTTAGCAAGTTACTCTTGACTTGCTGAATAGGGGGTAAACTTGAGAGTTTTCATGAAATGCAAAAAGGAATAATTTATTTAATACTTGCAGGATATGGTTGTTGGTTGGGAACAATTTACTTATAAGAGGAGATTGCTGGCTGAATTGTAGGTGGTGTTTATGTTAGATATAATAGACCCTGGGGCAGGGTATATCCTCCTGTTTGTGGCAGGGATGTGCCTCCAGCTTATACCAGTGCTGACTCACACCATAAGGGCTTTCCCTAGTGACCACAATGATGTTCTCATTGTTCAGAGTAAAGCCAACTTACAGACATGGGGATGGGGGTTTGTACAGAGTTCCAGCTGAACTGAGCTTCTTGGAAACAGGAGTTACTAAGCAACAGCAGGATAAATTCTTCAGTTTGTCAATGGCTGAGGCAGTTACTGGGGTAGAAGGACCCAGAGGTCCAGATCAGACGTAACGTTAGCCTTGCTTTGATTATTACAATTATTGTACCCATACACAACAAAAGAATTCCTAAGAGAGATCTTTAAGCTGAAATCCCTGCTATCAGTGAGTAGGGAAAATAAGTATTTTTCTTAGTTACTTCTCTCCACCACCACCATTGTATTAGTACAAATCAGTGTTTATCTTTATTTTCATATCTGTTACATATTTAATCTAGAAGACCATTTCAGAAGCATTAGAGTTGTGTATGTCCAGGGCCTCAGATCACATGGGAAGAACTCTAGGTGTAGCTCTTCCTACCCTGGTGTCAACTTCACTCGGCTTTTGGGAAGAACCACAGTTTGGGCTTCTGTGTAAATTGTGGAAGGAAGGTGATCTTACCTTATCCTTGCACAGGAAGTAGTAGTGCTTCAACAGCTCCCACCACTTGAATAACATGAATACGAGGCTTTCTGTCTATAAGTAAAATGGATACTGTCTCTCTCCCTTGTAAGGAAGAGGGCATTCAGCTCAGGAAAGAGTCCACTCTGAGACTGGGAAGGCAGAGCTAAGACACTCTTCCTGATTGTGTTTGTGAGCATATGGTCTATTTTTTCACATGGAAGCTTTCTGTTCTACAGTAACTATCTGCTACACGAGATTGTCTCCTGCTGTCTACCATGGGATATTTACTGAAAGCAGTTTTATGGCCCACCAGAGCCTGTTGGTATAGTGTTAGAAAGCAGAAAGTAATTTGGATGGTAGTAAAGTTTCATAGCTGTAAAATTCCGAACAGTAAGCAAAGTTTATTTAGCAGTTTGTCTCTGGTGCTGTAGTGTGTCTCTTCGCCTTCCCCCTCACCTAGCATTCACTGCTGTACATAATGAGTTGTAATAGAAATGTGAACACAGACATTGACATTTCCTTTCATTCAAAATGTGCTGGTAGGGGAGCTTTCCTTTCCTCTCTTGGAATGAAGGAACACACCAGATGGACCATTGAAGTTTTTATATACTATGGTGAAGAACTAGAATGAAGGCGAGCTTTCAACCCCCTACTGTAGTTTTAAGAAAGGATCAGACATGAGTGCTGGAAAAGACGTGTTTTTTTTGGGGGGGGGTAGATTTATGGATTTTATAAGTTTATCAGAAAATGTCCACCACATGACATGTATTTAACTCCTTTCTTGTTTTGCACACATTTATAATTCACGATGATTACAGACTATCAATAATTAGCAGAGTTTTTTTCCAACTGAAAATGAATTTTGTTTATGAAAAGTATAATGTCAGGATAGAAGTTGAAAGTGCTCATTCAGCATTGTGGTCACCCTTGTGTTTGACTGTAAAAACCAAATGCTTCCTTCAGTTAGTGCAGAATTATGCGTGTTCATCTCTACAGACCTTATTTGCACACAACTTTTAAATTATAATATATATATAGTGGTAAATATTGCCTCTGATGTTTTTTGTGTCTGTGTCTTCAAATGTACCTGTGGTGTATTTAGAAGGCACACTTTGGGGGGGGGGGAAGGCCTTTGCTCATTCAAAAAACTAAATTGAACACTGGCAGTTCCTTGTTGTTTTAAAGCTGAAGAGACAAAAGAAATATGTTTTTAAGTTAATTAAAATGTTTATTTCCTGCCTTTTTGAACTTAAAAGAATTACAAGCCAGCCCTCAAATATGAAATCCAAGTGTGATTTTAAAACAATAACCAAAACAAGAGAACACAACAGCAAAGAACAGAACAGAGGCAAATGTTAATAACTAACTCATTGATTAGCAGGTTTTTTAAAAAGCAGTCAAGCAGAAGAATCTCTTCATACTCGTAGGTCTGGAAAAGCACAACTTTTGCATAGTGTCTTTATTGGAATCTGTTGTATTATATATAAATAAGGGGATTCCTTAAATTACTGTAATGAAATACTTAAGAACCTTGCAGACAGATTAGAAATACTATGTTTCAATCAAGCATTTGGTCAGTTTCTCTGTAAATTGTAATATTTCACATATTTGCTCCATTCCTTCCAGAAATCAGGAACTTTTATTCTTGTTTTGCATGAAATACAAGTAATATATAAGTTTTTAATTTTAGCAAGCCATGTCTCAAATGTCAGTACATCTTTTTGCTATAAATATTTTGGATATATAGGGTGATATCACTATAGAGTGTTAATGACAAAATGATTTCTGGAACTTAGCCTTCAAGTTACTTACTGATATCTGTGTCCATAGGAATAGCAATACCTATGATTTGGTTGATAAAAACACTGAATCTTTTGCCAAGAAATTCTGATTTTTGTACACATCCACCAATTTCTTTTTGGCGGGGGAAGAACTTTTAATATTGCCATGTCAATAGAATTTACCATCTAATGTTTGAAATATTTGTTTTAACCCTAACATTGTTCGCTGTGAGGGTATATTTTTAAAAACTATTTTTAAATGTTTTCAAACGTGTTAAATGTTTTTTTAAAAATTTAGGAAATATATGCTATTTTGCTGTGTGCTGCCCTGTACTCCTCTGAAAGGAAGGGCAAAATAGAAATTTGGTAAACAATAATGTCTGGGGTATACCACTGAATCACTTTGCCTAATTTCTAAAACCCAACAAAAATGGGCAGAGTGAATCCAGGGTGTCACATTTCAAAAGTCCCTCCTTTGGGTTACTCTCCGTGATATTAGAGATGATGGAGGAGCTGGGTGTAAGCCTTCTGAGAAAGATCTCAAAGTACAGGTAGGTTCATATGGAAAGGGGTTTAAGGTATGGTAGCTCCAGACCCAGGGCTTTTAAGTTCAAACCAACACTTTGAACTTGGCATGAAAGCCAATGAAGCTGTTTTAAGTTTTTCAGTTCATGTTCCCTGCAGCTTGCTGAGTTCTTGAATCTGTTCTGAATCAGTTGCAGCTTCTGATAATTCTTCAAAGGCAGTTCCAAGTGGAGTGTGTTGCAGTAATACAGTTTCTGTGTGACACAAAGCATGAATTACCAAGGCTAAGTCATTCTTATCTAGAAAAGGTTGCAGCTGGCATATCAACCTAAACTGTTAGAAAGCACTCATTGATGCTGCTTTTTCCAGGGCATGTAGGAGCAGTGTTTGAATACCCAAGGTGGAAGTTTGGGTATTCAGGATGAGTGCAATCCCATCTGAAGCAGAATCCTGCTGCAGAGCCACCCATGTTGTCAATCAACAGTTTTGTCTAGTTTGGATTAAATTTCAGTTTGTTCTCCCTTATCAGTGATCTAAGACTTCTTCTGCTTCCCTAGGGTCAGATGGAAGAAAGAGATGATCTCATCCCGCAGTTTTATCTACATCAGCATTTCCCAACCTTTGGGCCCCCAGTTGTTGCTGAACTACAGTTCCCATAATTCCTGACAATTGGCATGCTGGCTGGAGCTGATGGGAGTTGTAGTTCAGCAACATCTGGGGACCCTACGATTGGGAAAGGCTGATCTAGATGTTAAATAGCATGGAAGACAAGATAGAGCCTTGTGGCGCCCTGAAAACCAAAGGCCACTGTCTCAAGTGTCAGTCTCCCAGCACCACCTTCTGCCTCTAAGAAGGTCCAGAACCACTGTGAAGCAGTGCCCCTACAGTTCCATTGTAGCAAGGCTACACAGGACACAGTGGTTGTTGCTTCTGAAACCACCAAGAGATCCAGAATCAACAGGAACATATCCCACCCCCACTCCATCCATCTGCTGGAGAAGGTCATCCACAAAGGCAACCAAAGCAGTCTATCTCACAAAACTAGCACATGTAGCTCATTAGAGTGGTTGCTTTTAATGCTTGCCATAAATTTAAGAGAAGAAAAACCTAAATTATTCAGATGTCTTCATATGTATACATATGAGTAGTTCTATTCATATGTGGAAATACATGCTTTCTAAATGCAGTTCACCAGAACCTTTATATTGAATTTAAAAATTCAGTTCCTTGTTTGTTCCTGTGTTAGAAGTAGACTGTTTCACAGTCCCAACTGAAATACTAGATACACTGTAGTGCAAGGGCTTCAGGATATCTTGTGGTGGTCCATATGTTTATTTATACAAGTGAACCTCTATTTCCGTTTTTGGGAAGAAAACAAGTTAGGAAATAGCAAAACTGAATGCAGAGAAATACCAGTGTGTGTAAGAGACGAGCCAGAGACAACAAACCATCAACACTATTGAATAGTGCTGCTTTATACATTCTGAAATGTATTACACTGGATGAATTATCCAAACCCAGTGTAGGTTTATGAACACAGTCCTTATAAATTGTGACTGCACCTTCATTGTAGAGTAGACAACTGCTGATTAGTTGCTCCCTACTTCAGACAGTTATAGCAAGTGCACATTTTGGAGAATGCCAGGGTGTAGGTGTGTGATGTATAGAAACATACAATCATGCTTCAAATGTGTACACTCTCATTTATTTTCATGTCACCAATGGAAAAATTGCTTCAACATGCACCAGCCTATGAATAAGGTGGAAAAATGCAGATGGTATGTTAACTTGATTGAAAATAGTATCTGGTTGAAGTTTTGGCTGTAAAACGGGTAGAGACAGTATATTGGCTTTTGCAGAAGATACTAGTCTTTGAACAGCCAAATGGACTATTAAAACCTCTTGCCCACACTTCTGTAGTTTGGCTTCTTTGCATAATTCACATTCTTCTGTCTTTACAAATCATACTGGCATTATTAAACTATTTCCAGGGCATTTGAATGTGTCAATGTGATGTTCCTATATTAATGTATATATGGTAAGTGTTGGTTGTTTAGAAGATACATGGTAAGTGGAGTGAAAGAGGAGGGGGAGTGAATGGGCAGTAGAATGCTAGATGATTGGCTGAGTGTTTAAAATGGCTGAACGTATAAAAGGAAGAGTGAGAGTGGAATCTGGGGGGAGAAGAGAAAGAGTGGGTTGCTTGGTGGGGTTTGAGAGAGTTGTTTGCCAGGAGAGAGTGAAGAAGGAGGGGGGTGGAGTTCGGATTAGTATTGAATAAAACCATATGCTTATGTGCCTTAAGAAGAAATCTTGTTAATCTTGTTAGCTTTGTTATCTTTAATAAATACTTAATTTGGTTTACCAAAGGCCTGATCCTTGGCTGGGGTTTCACAGACCAGAAGGGAGGGTAAGGTAATGACCAAGGCTGAAGGGGAACTGTAACAAATGGTGGCAGCGGTGAAGAGAATAACAATACCAGTATTCAGAGTCTCTGGGAATACTAGTATTAGGACATGACTGGTGGTTGCCTAGCAGGGGGATCTGTTGAGATCTGTGCTAGAGCGGGGAGAGAAACAATAAAAAAGGACAGTCCGGACTGGTGGAGTCCCTGGTGGTGCCTAGTGACAGGCAGTAGCCACGCGCAGGTAGGAACCTGACAGGGAGAGCCAGGGAAGGGCGTCACAGTCCAGTCTCGGGCAAATAAAGAATTGCGGTGTGAGTGATGCTTTACCTTTCCCCTCCTCACAGCTTCTCATCAGCTGTACATATTCTCCAGCAAAATAGTTGTCTTGTCCAATGAAGTCTGAAACAGCAGCCTCTTTATCATTCAGTCAACTGTTAGAAATAGTTTAATATCAAAAGAAATCTCTTAAGTGGTTTACATAAAACATAAGAAAAATCAACATAAATACAACAATAAAATAAAACTTTTTCAAAGAGAAAAAAAACCTATGTGCCATGGATAAAACTGAACCATGCACAAAAATACTTTTTTTAAAAAGAATTAGGCATCAAAGGCCATGAAAGCTTGGGTAAATAGATTTGTCTTTAAGAGACATTAATGCTGGTTACTCTATCCACCACTTGAACCATCCAGGGGAAGGCATTCCAAAGGATTGGTGCCACCACTGAGAAATCCCACTTCTGTGTTGTCACCAAGTGAAAATCCACTGGTTGTAGAATGACCAGCAAGGTTTCTTTGCACCTCAATTTGGTCTGTACTGTGGGAAACAGATACTCTGCTAGATACCCTGGTGCTGAGTTTTTATGGCTTTAAATGTCAACATTGAACATGGCTTGGTAGCTAATAGACAGCCAGTATAGAGCTTCCAATGGCATTGTATCTGTAAGGCAAAGTTGGGTGCAAGAGTGCCCCACATACAGCACATTACAGCAGTCTACACTGAGGTTACCAATGCATGGACCAGCATGGCAAGGCTATCCCTGTCAAGGAATTGTTTTACCTAGTGAACGAACCAAAGTTGGTCATGGGTGCTCCAAGCCATTGATGTAATCTTGTGACAGTGATGAATGTAGGAGCACACCCAAACTTCATACTTGCTCCTTCAGAGAGAGTGGAACGCCATCCAAGGCAGGTACACAGTCCAATCCCCAGACCTGGGAACTACTCGTCCATAGGGTCTTCATCTTGTTTGGATTCAGGTGCATTTTTATTAGCCTTCATCCAAACCATAACTGCATCCAGGCACTGGTTTAGGACATGCACAGCCTCTCCTGATTCAGATAAGTAGAGCTGGATGCCATCAGCATATTGGTAACACTTTGCTCCAAACCTCTTAATGACTATCCCCAGTGACTTCTAATAGATGTTAAATAGTATTAGGAACAAATTTGTGCTACATGGTACCCTGCAGATCAGCTTCCAGGGGGTAGAGGCAGAGTTATCAATTTCCGTTCTCTAGAACCAACCTTGTAAATTAGGAGTGAGACCACTATAGAACAATGTCCTCAACCCACAGCGATCAAGTTTTCAGAAAGGGGTCTTTCTTGGTCCCCCCAGGAGATGCCAGGGATTCCGCCTGGAACCCCCTGCATGCAAAGCACACACTACCCACTGTGCTATGGTCCTTCCCCCAAACTGTAGGACCTCTAAATTTGAGGCAGTTTTAACACACATTATATAAGCTTAGCTATGGCCATGGCTGGAACTGACTCTTTAAACAATATGATCTTGTCTGCCCTATTTACATATGAGTATTTGCATTTAACTGTTTGTTTTGGTGTGTATTTCCTGGTGTGTAGGAAGCTCATACAAAGAGTGACTCTTACTCTGTAAACAAACATAAAGATAAAAAGGTACCTGATTACCCTTAAACATGTGTACTTCCTTGGCTTCTACATATAAAATGGTTGGGGAACTAATATTAGATATTTGTATAAATAAATAGGAGTGCCACTGGCTTGTTTGTTTTTAATAAAGAACCAATCAAGTCACTTTCACTCCTGTCCCCCTTTAAACTTCCTTCCCTCTTATAACCTAGTGTCAACAATCTGTGAAAAAGAAGCACATGGTGACTTTCACGTCTATTCTTTGTGCATGGGGCATAGGGATATTAAAGATTGTTTTACTGCAAGTGTTCCTCGCCTCCCCTCACATCTGTCTGTTGCTTTCCTTCACTCAGCCTCTTTTGTACAAGTGGGCTCCCATTGCTGAGCTCAGCATTGAGTTGCCAAGAAGTCCCAGGGAAAAGGGGAAGGGCTCTGTTATCTTGGTGGCTTCTGTTGGGCAACTGTTGTGTCCCTCTCAGGGTCATGAGTAGAGAGACTGATGGTATTGTAAGTGACAAGTGCAGTGAGAAAGTAAATGAGCTGTGGGCATTAAAGGCACTTTGTGGAGTGGATACAGAGAGGAGGGGAGAAGCCCAGGCACCCAAATGTCATTTGAATCTTCTGCCTGGTGGGGAAATAGAGTCTACCATGCAGGTAGGTAGGCTTTGCTGAGAGGTAGAAGAGAACAATAAATGTTCAGCATTTTCCATGCATTCCAAGTGTTCACTGTTCTTCACATATATTGTTAGTTATGTCCTTACAGCAGCTCTCTCAGACAAGTCTGTATTAGCCCCATATTGCAGGGTTACCTGGCAGTTCTAGCCAGTGAATAAGCACAGCCAGAGGCTTTAGAAGGTTTGCTCCCCTTCCCCGGCCCCCCACCCAGCTGTTTTCCTTTTTGAATGCACTCATACACCAGGCTGCTTTTTCTGCAAATAGCAGCCTGAGTTTTTCAGCAGGAAAAAGTTTCAGGACAAAAGGTCCTTCATGTATTATGACTTTGTCCCAGTAGATATCCATGCCTAATGTGGGGGTATCGGGGAGAGGTGGGGGGGGCAGGGAGTCGCATGGCATTGGTAGTAGAGCTTCATTGCCCCTTTCTACTTGTGGACCCCCCTTCATGAGTTAACACATGAAGGGGTGAAACACACATTCTATTCAGCTGAGTGTTCAGGGGAAAAGATATTTTGCAATCCAAAATCAGTGCAGGAAGAGAAAATCATCAATTTGTGAATTAAATAGTTAAAACTTCACACAGGCAGGCGGAGGACTTGAAAATGACCTAGAGCAAGGGCAGATTTGTAAATAGGAGAAGCTGTTGTGGGCGCCAAACACATCACAACTGAACACATACCACAATCTTTCAAGCCTAGTTTCAGTGGGAGAGGAGACCCTCTGGGTGCCAGGAAAGGCCTCTGCAGGCACAACATTGGCTACCCCTATCTACAGCAGCCTTCCCCAAACTCCAGGTGTTTTGGACCACAACTCCCGTCAGCCCCAACCAGTATGGCCAATGATTGGGGATGATGCGAGTCGTAGTCCAACAACATCTGGAGGGCACCAGGTTTGGGAAGGCTGATACAGAGCAGGCAGACTGAAATAGCCTGTCATGAAGGTAGATGGAGAATGAGGGGGGAAAGGCAGGTGCTTGCTTTTTCCTGCCTTCCAGAAATAATTCTCTTGCAACAGTCATTTCCTCTGTTGCTACAGAGATGGCATGAGAAATAACTTGGCCTTGGCCACCAGCCACAGGAAGAAGGGCAACTGAAGTCATGTTCCTCCTCCTCCCAGAAATATATTCTGTATTTTTAAATGGGAAGTGGGGGAGATTCCCCTTTGGATCTGGGTAAACTACTCTGGATGTTGGATTGACCAGGATATGCATGAGGTAAATAAACAAACATGATTCCAGCCTATGGGATTCTTTAGTTGCTAGATTCTGATTGGCTATAACTGATGCTCTGCCCGGCCCACACAGCTAACTAAATAGAATGCAACAGTTTAGACAGAAGCCACTCCATGTGTTCCTTGTGTGAAAAGGCTCCATGTGAGTAAAAAAGAATGGGGCCATCCAACTGGGTCAGCCCCTGACATCACACCCATCCTCCTGGTTCTGCTCTCTCACCCATCCCAAGCTCTGAACATTGAGGAAAGCTGCCAATGCAGCAAGTGCAACAATGTCGTAGTTGGGGTGTAGCTGTACCATATCCACTTTCTTCTGCAAGCTGCACTGTGACATCATTACCTGGGTGAGGCTTGTCACAAATAATGGTCGAGAACAACAATTAACTTGCCACAGCCAATAATCTTCGCTTGTACAATTCCATTACTTTTGCTAGCTAAGGTGAACAATCATGAACTCCTGACAATGGAATCTTTCACTAAACATAATTGTTTTGGGTTTTTTCCTCTCTCTCTACTCTTTTAGTTTAGTTTAATACTTCTACCCTGTTTTCTGTAATATGCAATCAAAATGGCTTACATATTAAAATGACCAGAAATGCCTTGTGAAATAATTTTCATTAACTGTGCAAAGATTTTAACACTCCATCATCAGGGAGGAGTTGACTTAATCTGAACAAAGCCTTTAAAGTTACTACCATGCCAGATTCGGGTACTGCGAGGAGAAAATAAATATGAATGATTAAAACTTACATTTTCAGACATGAATAAATAATTGAAAAATTGCTTTCCACTAAGGGAGAGTTCTACAACTTGCAGTGAGAGCTGTTCTAAAAGAGAGAGTAGAAGAGCAACTGACTTTCCAAATATAATTATTTTGTATTTTTAGAAAATAATGCGTTTCCTTCTAGACTGGGTGGTGTTATTATATATACAGTATGTCAGTTTTCTTTCACTTACATCCGCCAAAGGCTGCATTCTTGTACTTGTCCTAGGTTTGGTAAATTGGCTGGAAAAGTGACATAGCCTGCCTGTCTTGTAGTTCTGAGTTTGAGGGCCATGCTGACATGGGGAATTAAATAATAATAATAAATCTGTGTTGTGAATGAAAGGCTTTTCATTTGTTTTGTTTTCCCTATTATAATATCACATGTGCTTACTAGTGAAGCAGCTGTGCTCATGTTCAGTGCGTATAAATTGATAAAACGAGACATGCAAGTGAGAACATGACCTAGTTAAAAATGACAATTGTGCACCATGAGTTTTCACTTTCCTCTGCTTATCCCTAGATCTTGTACTTTTGTATTTAGACCAAGAACAGGAAAATTGATCCATCAAAGATGTCCACTTATAGAAGTGAAGGGGAGGTAATTTTCCCCCAGTTTACCCTCCCTCCCACACCGCAAAAAACCACAGCAACCCTCAGATTTGTATGCTTCCTCCTCCCATTCTCTCATGTCAGTAAAAGAGAAATTGGAAGCTTTCACTTCCAATTTTAAACAAGCCATAGTTCTCTGTGATATCCATACTTGGGAAACAAACCAGGGTCAAACTGTGGCTTAAGACTTATTCTGAAAACAGTACAATCAAACCATGCTTCGCTGCATTCAAATATCATGTAGAAACAATTGTTAGTTTAGAATGGAAGCAGAAGCTTCACATCTTCTCTTCTGGCAAATGAGAGGAATGTGTGTTACATCTAGCTGAACTTTGCATAATGTGCATATCTTTATCTGGTATATCATACTGCTGCTATCTTAAACCATATCAGAAAGATGGTATTGGCATTTCAGCTATGAAAGGGGACATTAAACTCTTGAATCTCTTCCACTTCTTTGATGGTTAAATAAATCAATTTATTTAATATATTTATATCCCACTCTTGATCTATGGGTTACGTATGATTACTCTGCAATCTCTCATCCAGGCATAAGAGTCCTTTATCTTTAAGAAGTTGGATTGTAGCATGTGCCCTTTAGATCTTGCATGTCACGTTTGTGATTAGGCATGGCACGCTAAAAAACCTGAGGTAGAAAACAGTAAACATTTAACCAGAAAGAAGTAGGGCTTCTGGAGCAGTAATAATGATAAACTTTATCAAATTATGTAGATTTTAGGACAGAACAACCAAGCTGCCTCTCCATAAAGGAAACAGGCCGCTTCCATCTGTCTGAGGATATACTTCAGTTCAGTGAAAGTGTAAAGTAAACAAAATCTGCAACACTGCTCCATGGACTTCTTGACCCACCTTTTAATATTACGTACTAATCTGAGCATAACAATACAAATCCATTAAGTGAAGCCAAAAATAGTTGCTTCTTATGGTTCTGTTAGAACGGTCAGTCTTTTCTGGGACCAGCAACTTAAATTGTACATCCAATGTTAACATTTTTTACCTAGGTATGTATATGTAATTTTCCCATACTGTACTACCCGACTCTCACCCTAATTGGTTCCATAGTGGCAGTAACTAAGCCATCCAGTGTTGTTGGTGGTAGGCATTTTCAATTCTTCCCTCATGTTTTATGCTTTTTCTCTATAAGAATTAATGGTGGTCATAGAGTGGTATTCAGCTAATGCATCCCTTCAGTGCAAGGATTTCTGCTTGCGCAGCAGGACTTCCCTCTCTCCTCCCCCCCCACCATGCACCCCACACTGCTGCCCCTTTACTTTGTTCCTCCATAAAACTTAGAGGGAGCTACAGAGACTCAAGTCCTTGACACAGAGTTCAGCCCTTGGTTTTTTTGATCACCCTGGCCTAGAATGTGATGGAATGTAGGGAACTTTTTAAAATGATACAGGTTTTTTTTATCAATCATCTAATATTGAACTAGAATCAAGACTTCAAAAAAAAGGGTCCCTTTGTCCTCAGTATACAATCTAACAAGACACAAGGACTTTCTGTTCCAAGACAGGGGCTCCTAGGTGGCCTTCTACCCCTTGGTGCTGCCTGGCAGCAGACACATCCTTCCTCTTCCTTTCCTAAACAAAAGTAGCCTTGTTTATCTTTGACTGCTCTTAGGGAATTGTCTTTTGCTGGCCAGAGGTTAGAATTTCCCTTTGGCAAGAACTCTTGGGCCACAGCTAGTGGAACATCTTGTACTGCAATCTGACCCATTTGCCTGAGAAGGGGTGAGAACAATTGTTTAATGTCCTATATACTAAGCAATATTCCACAGGCCGTGCGGATTGCATCCGGAGCCCCATCAGAATCAAAACATGAAATGGCTTTTGGATGAATTGGAAAACAATTGGTGGCCCCTGGGATCAATTTAGGATTAAAATCAAGAGTTCATAAGCAGAGGCTGAAACACATACTAGGCCCAGAATTGAGTAGGTGAAAACTGTTTGCACATTAAAAGAGCCCCACATGGTGGCCATGAGTTGTTCCATATGACAGTTGCTACCATAGGATAAGCTGTTTGCATGCAGCAGTTTATTGCGCAGATCAAAATATTTTTCCACACCACATGACAATCCTTTCATTTTCAAAATTTACAGGAAGAGTGTGGAGTAAGGGCTGAAACCTGGGGAGGATGTGGTTTTCCACTTTGATCTGAGAGGGCCCTGTACAGAAATGTAGATAAAATTTATTTATTCATTTGTAAAAATATTTGTATACTATATTTCATTTAAAAACATCAAAGCAGTTTACAAGGAAAAAAAACATTAAAAATACAATTAAAACAAAGGTCAAAAAAGCACCTTTTTGCATAAGCCTGGCGGGACAGAAAGGTTTTCGGCAGGCATTTGAAAGTTAGAATAGAATAGAATAGAATAGAATAGAATAGAATAGAATAGAATAGAATAGAATGGAAGCTATCTTTCTACTAAATGAGAATCATAGTAAATTAAGTTGCTGCATCTAGTGTCCTCTTTTTGCTTTAGCTGCTGTTAGAATTAAGAACTCTGCTTTTTAAAAACGGAATATGATACTATAATTTTATTACTTTCATATAGTGATTTTCAAACTGTGATCCAGGAAACCCTAAGGTTTCCTCAATGAGAAGGTCAGTAATGACATACAAGCTTCTCTGAAATATGCCTTGCCTATGACTACTGATCTTTACCTTTAGTGCATAGCCAATGTGACTGGTGAGTGGAACTATAGACAGAACTAGATTGCAATGGATCAATGCTCCACTAATTCAAGAAGAAACAAACACAGTCACATACGCATATACAAACACAAATATATATCTTAATAGATGCATCCACTTGTTAAAATTGAGTGATTAGATTGGTATTCTATTACCTTTTGGATGTGGATACCTAATCTGCATTTTTTCAAGTGTGATTAATGCTTAACAAGTATGGACCTGTGTTGGTGATTTGAAAGAATCTTTTTCCTTTAGTTTTTACAATAAAAACTGAGACATTGTCTAATATATAGTAATATGAGGAGCCATGAATGTTTGTTGACAACTGATAAGTTGTTCTAGATGACCTCATGTATCGCAAATTAAGATTCTGAGTGCATGCCATTCTTTATAACTTTGCTATCCAGACAGCCCTGAGAGATGACTGTAGTTCCCGTTTTACAGATTATAAAGGGAGGACAAGATCCAGCATTATGCCAGTAGATTTAGTAGGACTTCACCATCCTTTTCCTCCCCCCCCCAGTCCTCTTTTCCCCTTCATCTGCTCCAGAGATGTGGGGGGGCTGCAGGGGAGAGAAGAGGAAATCCTTTCTGCAAGCAGAACGCCACAACAGGATATCATCCTTCAGGTGCAATCCTATACTGTCAGGATCCCAGCTGACCCAGACCCTGGAGAGACCTCTACAGAGGAAGAAGTGTGGGACATTGTGGAAAACCCTGCTCATGCTGATGGCTAGAGGAACCCACACTGAACCTGAACTGTTCTTTATTTCAGGGATTCCTTGTTTGAGTCCCTTCAGCCACATGCTCAAATATTTTGGAGATAAAGGTTCAAGGAAAATTGGGTGGTATCCTTAGAAAAAGGAAGGGTGAAGCGATGCTTTTCTGAGAATATGTGAGATAGTGGCATGTTTGAATGTAGTAGAAAGGAGCCAAAGGATGGGGAGAGGGATAATTGTGGGGGAGATGGCAATCAGGAAGGGAGGGGAAGGGATCAAGGGAACATACAGGGGGGGTTAGTCAGAGACAACAGGAAGTCAACCTATCAAGTGAGACAAAGGAGTAAGAGGGAAAGGGGGGAGAATGAGAGCTGAAGAGGGGAGAAAGGGGGTTGAGAAGAGATCAGAGTGTATTGCTTTGATTCTAGCACTGAAGAAGGAAAGTCTTGGCCAGAGAGTAAGGAAGAGAAAGGTGATTGACAAACCATAGGTGGGCATCATAGATAAGTGATGCCGCTAAGGATTCCTAAGAGTGGGTGAGGTGTACAAGCGGTGGTCAGCCAACCCTCATTCTTCCAAGGCATTCAGCAACACAAGGATATGAACAAAGATATTGAATGGAAGGAACGAAGCAGGATTGATGTGAGGAGCTAATTGTTTATTGGGAGAGTGGGGCAACCATGTAAAGAGCTAATGACAGGGATGAACTGAAGGTGACAACTGCAGAATGGACTGAGCAGACAGAAGAGAGAAACTTGTAAAAAATGGCAAGGCAAATTCCCAAGGTTTTTTTCCTGTAATTCACCCAGGCTGAAGTTGTCCTTATCTTACAGGAGTTGAACTTGAATTTAGTTGAACACAGCATCTTAAATGTTGCAAATTAAGAGAGATCTGCTATCAGACAAGTGCAGGATCTCCTAGTGGTTATTAGGCATTCAGGGCAAGAGGAGGTTTGGTGAACAGGGAGGCTAAAGACCTGTTCTCAATCCTCTTTAGAGGGCAGATGAAATATTGTCCTAGCAGGCCCCTGCTCTTTCCAAATTTAAATTCTGTATTCATACTTGCAACTCTAGATTCTCTTGGGTAGGGGAGGTGCATCAGTGAAATTGTGGCTGAAAACAGTTGATTATGATAATGACAGCCCAAGTGAGAGATTCATTATGCAGAAGAGGCTTCCACACCTCAACATCACAGAAGATGTGGCATTTTTATCCGTTTCAGGTTTGTACAGTAACAAACCTAGAAGAAGAGAAATGCTGTCTTCAAGGACAAGTCAGGCAAAGGGGAAACTTGCCAAGAACACATTGCATTCAAAGTCGCCCAGTAAAATTTGAATTTTCTGTATAGCGCAACCAAGCAGTTGAATTGGTCTGTCAATCCTTTTCTCCTTTTCCTTCTTATGCTCTCACCAACCCCAGATATTTTAAGATGCTGCAGGGCGTTTTTGGAGTGTGTGCACACACATGCACACACATATATAAACACACACACACACCCTGAATGAAAGTAACTATCTGAAGTATAAACTAACTCCACATAATGGGCTCCTACTGGGAGAAAGGGTGGGATATAAATCTAATAAATAAATGGTGATGAATCTCATTAGCAGAATTGTAGTAGAGAAAAGGCCTTTAGTTTGCTCATGTGTTCACATTTCTGCTCTTCTAGATTGTTAGGTTCCTGTTGCGTTTATGGTGATAGAAACATGTCCCAAACACAGCATTTTGTCTGATGATACTGGAATGGTATTCTCCTGTATAATTGTGCTTTCTATTTGAGAGGGGAAAGAAATAGATCATTACCTCGGAATTTATTGAATTTCCTTTCCTCCTTAATTTGAGAATGAGGATATTCTGTTTCCTACTTTAAGAAGGAGAATGTAATATTTGGGGTTGCTTTTTCTAGTCTTATTTTGTGAAAACTGTCTGATGTCAACATCCTAAATTTCTGCTTGTCAGATTGAATAGATACACTAATTAGTTCAACATCTTCTACACATTGTAGGAAGATGAAGTATGCACGTATACAGGACTGAGTCACAAGGACTGTAACTTTAATGAAATATTAGAAACTTCTCTGGGTTGTTAAAAAATTAGAGATACATCACTCTGAATCAGAGCCTGGAAAAGTTACTTTTTTGAACTATAACTCCCATCAGCCCAATCCAGTGGCCATGCTGGCTGGGGCTGATGGGAGTTGTAGTTCAAAAAAGTAACTTTCCCAAGCTCTGCTCTGAATATACACACACACACAAATATTAAGGCAGTGTTAGCTATCTGTTTATAAGTAATTATGGCTGCAAAATCAAAGGATGGTTTGTTTTATGTTATTGATGATGACTGCTTATCAATTTTAAGATGCTGCAGGGCGTTTTTGGAGTGTGTGTGCACACACATGCACACACATATATAAACACACACACACACACCCTGAATGAAAGTAACTATCTGAAGTATAAACTAACTCCACATAATGGGCTCCTACTGGGAGAAAGGGTGGGATATAAATCTAATAAATAAATGGTGATGAATCTCATTAGCAGAATTGTAGTAGAGAAAAGGCCTTTAGTTTGCTCATGTGTTCACATTTCTGCTCTTCTAGATTGTGGCAGCAGTTTATGCGTTTAGTTGTACACATTAATGTGTGAGACTGTCCTAAGAATCCTGTTTGTTTTACTTGACAGCATACTTGGATCAGTTGATACAAGGGATTTATCTTGCATGTGTACACAGTGTGTGTTTGTGAGACAAAGAAAGAGATATATAAAATAAGGGTACATGAACAAAAATGTTTTAAAATGTCTATATGAATGTATGTCTACATAAATAATGGATCTTTAATTAGCCTTTAATATCTGATCTGATTATCTGATTTCTGATTTATCTGATTTTTGCCTCTCATCTTCTCTCATTGTCTGATTGGACAGTGCATTCATCTCAACAATGAGCTATGTTACAAACTGGCATGGTGGTTTTGGGCTCCTCAAATATGAATTGGCACTCCCTTAAAACTAGAAACACATTAAAACTTGTATGTGAGCATTTAAGCCTTCCTTGACACTCCCTAAGAAACCTCAGTGAAATTCAGTGCTAGTGAATGTGTGGACCAATGGTTAGAGAACAGCAACTCACTTAAAATTTGATTCTGTAGCTCAGGGGTTAAACAAGAACTAGAGTTTATTTTCTAATTATAAAGACTGAATTATTAATTTTTCATTATATATCCTTTGTTTTCCCATAATGTTTGCGGTATAGATGATTGTACTTTTAAAACTTGGGGTTGTTGAGAGTAAAAATATTATTCTTGAACTTTCTCCTTCCAGCTGTTTCACTGTTGCATGTGATTTAGGGAAGCTTTTGCTGTTTTTTCTCTTTTGAATGTAGAGCTGGAGCTGGTGCAAACAAAAACTGGTGCGGTGCCACCTTCCGGCCAACATGAGTGGCAGCGCTTTGAATGTGATAGTGCCTCTACCACTCCTTTCAGCCCCAGTGCTCCCAGCTAGAGGTTAGGATCGATCCTTTAGTCTGAGCTAATTCTAGCAAACTCTGTACAACAAAATGTCTGAATACATGGATTTGAATATAACTAAATAATGTCTAGGTATCCTTTATCCATGAAGAAATCCTGAACCCATGGTGAATATAAGAATGCTAAAGAATTTTCCTTCTGCTCAAGATGTAGTGTGATTCTGATAAGTGATAATTTGGGAAGATAGGGCAGTTTCAGACTACTCTGGGGTTAAAGGATGTGATCTTATGTACGTGCCCCTACCTGTTTAAGAACACCAATAAAAATAGCTCATTTTAACCATTATTTTGCCACTGTAAGGGCAAAAGGGTAGTTAAAAGTGTGTTAAGAGAAACAAATGTTTAAGTAACTTTGTAAGTGTACTTTTACAGCACTCTGTCTATTTTACCCTCCCCTCAATTTGATTAAATCTGATCACTATTGCATTAAAGAGCACTGTGGAAAGGCTATGTGACTCTACAGCAGCCTTTGGGGAAGGGATTTTCCCAGTCGTTAATTCCCCCTATGTATTCCCACCTTAAATATAATATCGAAGGGAAAGAAAGTGAAATCAGATGTTAATCCAGTTATTGTTTCATTTTTATTGAGCACTGACCTTTCACAATTGCTTCTCAAAATAGTAGTGAAGGTTAGATTAAGCATGCAGCTACTGGAAAATTTAAGAGTCTCTTATTAGGAAGCAAATGGGCAAACATTACAATCATCTACTTAGTTTATGCTTTTCTGCAGTAGGGTATTGTGATCCAAACTGTACTCATTCGTTTCTTACCAAATTAAGACAGTGTATAGTGGAGTGTAAACAGGACCATTTCAGCTGACAGTGTTGCCAAGGTTACCAGTACTGCGCAATACTGCCTTGCCATGCATTCTGATACAAGACTGTCACAGCCAGTCCAGTATTTTAAATTTGGCAAGACCAGATTTGTTACAGTGTGTTGACTTTTTTTCAGTTGATAAATTGTCTGGCTTTTATCTCTGCATTTATTTTTGAATAAATATCATCAAGAATTCCTGCGAATGGTGCTAGGACTATGTCATAGGAACCTACTCCCTTCTTGAGGACCCAGTGGTTTATTAGCTAGATTTTTGCCTTACTACAGTCCTGTATACTGAACATTCTTGGACAAGTCAGTTAGAAGGAGCAGATAAACCCCAGCTGTAGGTGAGGAGAGAATTACAAAATGCAAATTGAATGTTGCTGATCATGGTGCATTTAAGTGGAGTTGTTGGAGATGTCAATGGTTTGAACAATGGAAACGACCGTACTGTGGATTGTCTTAGTTGAAATCAATTCAGCTAAAGAAATGGAGAAATTAATTCTTTTTTCTCCCTATCTATTTCAGTAATAGTTATGCCCGTGTGCGAGCTGTGGTGATGACCCGTGATGACTCAAGTGGTGGATGGTTACCACTTGGAGGGGGTGGACTAAGCTACGTCACCGTTTTCAAAGTCATTCACCAGGAAGAAAATGGCTGTACTGATTTTCTTATACAGGGGGAGCGTCTCAGGGATAAAACGGTAAAAACACCTATTTCTGTCTTCATGAAATTCATGTTTCTGTTTTTCTGTTAAGCCAGAAGAGAAATAATCATCTATACAAGAATAAGCTTAAGATCAAGGCATTCAAAATCCTGTATAGATCAATTTATTCTTGAAGGGAAAATGTTCTGTTAAATTAATTTGAGTTTGAAGAGTGTGTGTTTGTGCATGTGTGTATTTATAATCTGGTCATTTTGGGAGTAAGGCAGATCACCTTTATGATGCAGTTTCATTTTGTGAATTGACATAAACATCCAAGCAAATGTCTGAGGCAACCTAAAGAATATTTCACAACCTAAAGAATATTTCACACTGGCCTGTAAAAATAATCAAAATAAAACTATGATATAAACAATAAGAATAGGAAAGCAATCTAGCTAAAGTCAGTGGTAAATTAGAATGGTGTTACAGCAAGCTAGAATTTTGAAACTAGACCTCTCCAAATTGGGCTTTAATAATTTTAGCAAACTTAAAAATAATCAGGTTTAAGATGGTTGGACAGAGTGCTTAAATATGACATTAGTTCTTTGTGGAACCATAGCTTGTGCCAGAACAAAAGATGAAATGCGTAGGTGGAGGCAATTTTTGCTAGTTCCACCTTCCTGTTGTAGCACCCTGAAACCTTCCAGTCCTCCAGGAGCCACTTTCCTAAAGGCAGTTCCCACACAACTAGGGCCAGCACATGGCAATCAAAATAATTTATGCCCTAAATGACCTTTCCTTCATTTAAACTAACAAAGACTATAAGGCTTTATTTTAATATGTATTGCTATCCTATGAGACCATCGCCTGTGTTCATGCTACCAATTGAGCTGCTGCTAATGATGTAACCTTTTCATGGGTGTGGCTTTGGTCATTTTTACTAGTGCTAAAAACTATTCTTAGATATTTGAATGAATATCTTCAGAGCTCTGTCCTGTGACATGAAGCAACATGTTCCAGATAAATATGGATAGATCTTTTTGTATGTATGGCAAACCTTAGTGTGGGAACAGAGAAATAACTGGTAAGAATAAGCAAAATGGTGGTATTAACCAGAATATTAGCTGGGTTAAGCATATTGTCAGATGTTGTGGGAGGTCATGGATATAACACCCTCTAAAGAGAAATGTCCTTTTTGCCTTGAAATTGCTGGCTGGTTGCATATTATCGTCCTATAAGAGAACACAACTCTCTACCTTCCATCCTGGTTTGTTATCCTTCACCGATTGCCATCTATCTGGGACCACACATAGTGGTCACTTACTCCCTTACACTCCACGAGTAGAATTCCTGTTGCCATTTCAAAGTAGCCCTAGGAAGTAACATAGAGCTTTTTCTTGTCTGAAGTTACAAGCAAATTCTTGCTTCAGTTTTTTTTCCTTCTCTCTATCAGCAGCTTCTTCTGTGCTGGTCACAAGATGCAACTATCTGTAGTTTTAGGAAGCAGCCAGATCTGTTTTGCAGTGTTTTTTGCAATGTGACTTGTTATTCAGGACTGAATTAGATCTGGTTTTGCCCCATTCACTCTGATATGGAATCTAAAAATCTATAATTTTTCAGTAGCCCCTCCAGCATGGATTACTCCTACCAAATTGTAGAGAAATCTGTTTAGAGGTTTTTGTGCAGGGCACCTTTAAATTTTGGTGTTTTAAACAAAGGAAAAGTCTATACCTTTTTGATTTTCTGCTAGAATTGAATGCAATGTACAGGCATGGTCACCCCTCTGAAGGGATAAAATCTGTCAAATTTCAGAATGATAGCTGCAGCAGTTACAATAGGGGTACAGTTGGGGGTAGGGGTGGTGGTCAGGGGGGAAAATATGCATCTTCTCCTCAGGTGATACTCAGTGTCTCCTACCATCAAGGACTCTGCAACCAGAGGGGTCATTGATGAGGAATGGACTTATACCACTACGTATTTTGGAGAATATAGTCTCTTTTCCTTAGGGGAGAGAGATTTCTTAATTGAGCTGCATATTGAAAGAGGGTGGTAGAAAATAGCATAAATCCCCAGGAAATACAGAGGTGGGGAAAATACACAGACATACACCAACAAGGACCGTACAAGGTTCATTGGTGGGGGTTTACCTTCTTCTCCCAATGGATTTTTGAGGACACAATGGACATCACTTCATTGACTTGCATATGGGAATGCATAAATCAAATGTGGGAAATCTATGGCCCTTCAGATGTTGCTGAACTACAACTCCCATCAGCCTCAGCAAGCATGCTCAGTGGCCAGTGATTATAGGAGCTGTAGTTTAGCAACGTCTGGAGGGCCAAATGTGCCCACTACCTTACATAAATCCACATGACAAACACATATATTCATAGAATCATAGAATAGTAGAGTTGGAAGGAGCCTATAAGGCCATCAAGTCCAACCCCCTGCTCAATGCAGGAATCCAAATCAAAGCATTCCTGACAGATGGCTGTCCAGCTGCCTCTTGAATGTCTCCAGTGTCGGACAGCCCACTACCTCACTAGGTAATTGATTCCATTGTCATATGGCTCTAATAGTTAGGATGTTTTTCCTGATGTCCAGTCGAAATCTGGCTTCCTGCAACTTGAGCCCATTATTCCGTGTCCTGCACTCTGGGATGATCGAGAAGAGATCCCAGCCCTCCTCTGTGTGACAACCTTTCATGTACTTGAAGAGTGCTATCTTATCTCCCCTCAGTCTTCTCTTCTCCAGGTTAAACATGCCCAGTTCTTTCAGTCTCTCCTCATAGGGCTTGGTTTCCAGTCCCCTGATCAACTTTGTTGCCCTCCTCTGAACCTGTTCCATTTTGTCTGCATCCTTCTTGAAATGCGGAGACCAGACATGGACGCAGTATTCAAGATGAGGCCTAAGCAGTACTGAATAGAGGGGAATTAATACTTCACGCGATTTGGAAACTATACTTCTGTTAGTGCAGCCTAATATAGCATTTGCCTTTTTTGCAGCCACATATTGGCTGTTGGCTCATATTCAGCTTGTGATCAACAACAATTCCAATCCTTCTCACATGTTGTATTGCTGAGCCAAGTATCCCCCATCTTATAACTGTGCATTTGGTATCTTTTTCCTAAGTGTAGAACTTTGCATTTATCCCTGTTAAATTTCATTCTGTTGTTTTCAGCCCAATGCTCCAGCCTATCAAGGTCCCTTTGAATTTTGTTTCTGTCTTCCACGGTATTAGCTGTGCCCCCCAATTTTGTATCATCTGCAAATTTGATAAGCATGCTCTGTACCTCCTCATCCAAGTCGTTAATAAAAATGTTGAAGAGCACTGGGCCCAGGACCGAGCCCTGTGGTACCCCAGTCGTTACTTCCGCCCAGTTTGAGAAGGAACCATTGATAAGCACTCTTCGAGTACGATTCTGGAGCCAACTGTGGACTCCCCTGATAGTTGTTCCATCCAGTCCACATTTAGCTAGCTTGCTAATCAGAATATCATGGGGCATGTTGGCAAAAGCTTTGCTGAAGTCAAATGTATTACGTCCTCAACATTCCCACAGTCTACAAGGGAGATCAAAAAACTAGATAAGATTAGTTTGGCAGGATTTGTTCTTCATAAATCCATGTTGGCTCCTAGGAATCACTGCATTATTTTCAAGGTGTGTACAGACTGACTGCTTTATAATCTGCTCCAGAGTTTTTCCAGGGATTGATGTTAGGCTGACTCATCCGTAGTTCCCTGATTCCTCCTTCTTGCTCTTTTTGAAGATAAGGACAACATTAGCTGTCCTCCAGTCATCCGGCACTTTACCAGTCCTCCATGATTTCGCAAAGATAATAGACAGCGGTTCTGAGAGTTCTTCAGCTAGTTCCTTCAATACTCTAGGATGCAGTTTATCAGGCCCTGGAGATTTGAACTCGTTCAAAGTGATCAGGTATTCCTTGACCATTTGTCTATCAGTCTCAAGCTCCAATCCTGCCCCTTTTACTTCATGTTTCCAGGGAGGGTCATAGACCCTTTTTTGGGAGAAGACTGAGCCAAAGTAGGAATTGAGCACTTCTGCCTTTTCTTTCTCATCTGTTATCATTTTGCCATCCTCTCTGAGTAGCTGTGCCAACATTTGTTTTTTCTGTCTTTTGCTATGGACGTACCTGAAGAAAGCTTTTTTGTTGCTTTTAGCATCCCTCGCTAACCTCAGCTCATTCTCAGCTTTAGCCTTCCTGACACCATCCCTGCAATTCTGTCATACCTGCCTGTACTCTTCCTTTCTGGTCTGGCCTTTCCACTTCCTGTATGTGTCCTTTTTTGTTTTCAGGTCATCTGTAAGGTTTTTGTGAAGCCACATTGGCTTCTGCTGTTTCCCCCCTTTTTCCTTTTCAGAATTGCTTGCCATTGTGCTTTTAGAATTTCCTTTTTTAGAAACTCCCACCCATCTTGGACTCCTTTTCTCATTAGGGTTGCTTGCCATGGAACCGTACTTACAATTGTTCTGAGTTTATTAAAATCAGCTTTCCTGAAGTCCAGGGTGCAAATATGGCTACTCTCAGCTTTCGCTTCTGTTAAAATCAAGAATTCAAGTATGGTGTGGTCACTTTCCTCCAGAGTTCCCGTAACTGCCACGTCATCCACCAAATCATCTCTATTGGTTAGAATCAAGTCCAGGATAGCTGATCCTCTGGTTGCTTCCTCCACTTTCTGTAGGAGAAAGTTATCTCCAACACAAGTCAGAAATTTCTTGGAGGGGCCGTGTTTGGCAGAATTTGTCTCCCAACAGATATCAGGATAATTGAAATCCCCCATTACTAGTACATCATGCCTCCTCGCAACACTGGCAATTTGCTTTTCAAAAGTTACATTTTCATCTTCTCCTTGATTGGGTGGTCGGTAGTAGACTCCAAGCACCACATCCTTTTTATTACTTGCCCCATTAATTTTAATCCAGATACTCTCAGTGGAGTATTTATGGCCCCTCCCTCAAATTACTGAGATTGGAGTGCCCTGGGAAAATAATTCACTATGATTAAAAGCTAGACCTGTCATGATGAAATATTTACACACGCACACACACCTCTCTTCCACCACTCCCCTCTTGAGCTCTGGGTGTTTTCATGGTCAGCTTGATTTGTTTCTCAAAAACAAACAAAACATTTTGCATTTTTTGGACAGCCAAGGGCACAGAGCCACCCAGACACTTAAGGAGTCCCTGCTCTGACTCAAGGTGCCTTGTTAATACACAATCCAACTTGGAAACATGAGAACCTCCACTGAACCACCCCGATTCCCCTTGTAATTTGGGCTACACACAAACCCAGTACACCCCCTAACTTGAAAAGTTGAAAGTGGGAAGAACAAGGAAGAGAAACTGTTAACCCGAGGAGTGAAGGAGCTGGGGTAATGATTTGCTTACTGTCACTCATAAGGCCAATTTTGCTGCTGTCTGGGCTGAGCATGCAGTACTGGCACGGACATTCTTATTGATCAGAGTGAGGGGTCTAGGCAAGTAGTGTGCAAGATTTCCAGGTGATGCTGCCTCTACTCACTGACACTGGAGGACAGCAGAATCTGAGTAGGATCTTAAGAAATGTTGTTCTCTCTTAAGAGGATAACGTGCAAACCAGTCCTTTTACTCATGTATACAATAATTGAATGGTATTCATTGCTAGTCCTACCCACTGAAGTTAATAGACACAACTAACTTTTCATTAATTTCAGTGAGTATACTCTGAGTAGGACTTAGTTGACTACAACTCAAAATAATGATCCCAACAAAATGTCTCCAAATTGAAGATTTATCCCCTGTGTGTCTGATATAGCAGTAGGTACTGAGCCATTTGTTTGTGTATTTTCATGACACCTGTTTTTGACCTCTAATATTCAAACTGTGTCCTTTTCACTGATACTAGGAAATATTACATAATATAAGACCACTAAAGCAACCTTTTAAACCAGCATTAACGCAAACAACTAGGGTTGTTTTCTTTTCAATGCACTTATTTCTATATTTGATTGCTTCTTACCTAGTCATTTGTTTTGCTTTCTTACATACACTGGCAAGACTGTGTGTTTGTGCAAAATCATGAGGAAATATAGCAGCTGGGACTATATAAGGAGCACTGCATTATAAGGAGCAGAGCAATCTACCTTATAATGAATAAGACCATTGGTCCATCTATCACAGTGTTGTCTATGCTGAGTGGCAGGATTTTAGACAGGATCTCTTCCAGCCCTGCCTATAGATGCCAGGGATTGAATCTGGGACTTTTTGCATGCAAAACTATGGCCCTTCTCTCTCAGAGGTACTCACAAAAGTTTTGATTTAATTTCATATTTGTATGTTGCTTTTCCAGCAACAAAGTTGAACTTAAAGCAGCCCACAGCAACAAAGCACTGGAAAATAGCACAAGTAAAACATTTCCAGCAATATGATCATCACATTTTATTTTAAACACACACACACATTGACATATCAGCAAAGCAAAAACAAAACAATTCAGTAAATTAATCCAGTTCAACATAAACCATTAATAGAGAGTACATGAAACATAGGAAAACAACAGAGGAGCCCCCCCCAAAAAAACCTTTTGAGATTATTTTGGCATTCCTCTCATATGAATCTGCTCAAGATCAGTGCTTAGTTTCAGAAACCCTGAAACCCTCTGTATTCCTTTGCCAACCAAAGTTGAGAGAAGGAATAGAGACAGAGTGTTTGCAGTTGTGGCAGTTAAACTATGGGAAGGCCTTCCAGGACAGATTCATCAGGCCTGCTTTTAAACTGCCTCTTACAAACCGGTTTTATTCTGTTGGGCATTTGTAATTGAAATGTTTGATTTGTTGGGGGGGTTAGCTTACTGCTGTTGATATGGTTTTTATCATGATGATTTATGGTGCTGTTTTAGTGCTATCTGGTTCTTTAAACGTGTTTATTTTTTAAAAAATTGTTTAAATTATTACAAATTTTATTGTGATTTTACATTTTCATATGTAAGCTGCCTTGGGTTTGATTTGTCATGGAATGGTGGGATATAAATATCCTAATAAATAAAACAAAGCCAATATCACACAAGTTAAACAATCTTAAAATAAAGGACCATAAGTGGAGCCATTTCCAGGAATAGGAGTTTCATTAGTCAGCCCCTGCTTGTGTACATGAAATGATACCACCAAGCAGCATGATGACTGGAAACTCTGGAAACTCCTCAAGCTTGCCTTCCTGGGACAGTGTCATGTGATGTGATGATGGACAGAAAGGAAGAGTGAGTCTTCATGATTTGAGGAGCACATCACTGAACAAATTCTTGTAAAATTGAGAAAATTCCAAGTAACCTTTGACCAGTCTGCTGGAAAATGAACCAGACGTCTTAAATTCATAGCCTGTTAATGGATAAACCACAACTATCACCCTTCAAATATTACTTATAATCAAGTTTCATAATGATAGCGCATTGTAGTTCATCTTTGAATTGCTCCATAACTCCTGCACTTTGCTAAGAAAAGAACTTTGTTAATTTTTTAGAGAACAACCCTCTCAAAATCTTCCTCAACAGTGTTGATTCATATTACTTTCTGTTCCTCAGAACATCCATTCTCCTTAATAAGGCTTTCTTTTTTTAAAGAAGTCGTTGACCTGACACCAGCAAATTCTAAAATAGGGTTGACTTCCATACGAGCAATTCCTCTTCCACACCAAGACTTCAGACAGTGAAAAATTGGTTGTCTATAACTCCAGTGGTTCAAGGGAAACTAAATAGAAACAGTAGCTCAAAGAGTCACCTCCAATTGTTTGTTTTACAAAAGGAGCAATGAAATGAATTGAAGTGTACCTCCAGAAAAAAAAAAATCATAGCATGTCAAGAGGTTGCAATACTAAGGCTGTAGTGGAAGGGCAGTAGACTGGAACTTAAAGCAGTGGTGTTTGAATTAGAGGCTAGTGATCAAGATTGAGAGAGTACCATCACCACCACCACTCATAATTGCTTCCTGTGGACATGCCCCTAGGTCCCACTCTCTGGAGATTTGGTTGCTAGATTTGGGGATGTTGGAGCATATATGAACGGGGTTCCAGTTTGATCAATGTGAAATTTTGCTACATATCTTTGAATGCTGGAGTGTCAAACATAGGAAAGACCTGAAAAGTGTCTGAATCTGCAAAGGGGAGTATTAGGGTATGAGGGGGTATGTTTACACCTGTATTAACATAATTATATGGGGATTGCAAAGCATAGAGCACTTTCAGGGAGCAAGCCTACCTACTTGGGGGGAAAGGGATGGGGGCAGAGGTCTGGGGCAAGCAGGAAGTGGTGGGGTTGGTAGTTTATTCTCTTTTGTTTTGTTGTTTGTTTTTTTGCCCTTCCAATGGGAGGGAATTAACTTGCACCACTTCTAAGGAGCTTTTTGGAGGAGTGCCAGGGAAACAAGTAGCCATAGTGTCCTGCAGATCCACAACCTTGTGAGCCGCCTTGAGGGCCTTTTGGCCAAAAGGCAGCATAGAAATAGAATTAATAAATAAAATAAAATAATAAATAAATTATAGTATTGTTACATTTTAGAACTACCAAACTACCTTTTGCTGAACTTGGAACTGAACCCTCACAACACTATTAAACTATTTTTAAATTAATTATTAGATTTTTAAGTGTCAGTTGTAGTGATTGCCAGACCACCGTTTCTGGAATTATGTCTGTGAAATGACACAAGCCATGTCTTCTATAGTGCTTTATTTTTGGAAAATATAGCATGCTCTCTGACATTAGGAGTAATCTAAGATCTTCAATGAGCTTATTCTTTAAAGTGATGAAATGAGTTTTAAGAGTGACTCTACTTTCTGAGCCTTCAAACTTTTTTGGCGTTACGTTATCAAACATTTGCTATCATGATTGCTCAAAGCATTAAGCATATAGCTGAAAATGTGTGTGAGCCTTTGCACAAGAAACATTTCTATTTGACCCAGGGAGGAAATTAGTTGGAATTCAGGCAAAAGTTTTGTTTTCCCAGCCTGGATGAGAGGTAGTGTTATGTACTATAAAATCTTGTAATCGCTTTATTTTAGTTGGAGATACCTGTGGCTAAAGACAAGGTATAGCTTCATGAATAAGAATGTTTGCTTGATGAGTTATTGACAAAGAGCCTGTCAGGTACCTTGAAAAGTGATAGCACCCAGAATATGGATTTCACTTTGGAGTGACAGAGACTATTTCTGGACTTGTTTACCCAGCTTGTTTAGATCTCTTTTGGAATGTAAAGGGTTTTTTTCCTTCCTTTCTTTTCAGAAAGCACCCCTGACATAATTGCACACTTCCTCCTTTATTATACTTCCCTTCCGAGATCTGGCTCCAGCCAGTCTAGTTAGAACAATTACCTTCCACTCTAACCTGGACAGGTCTGCTGCTCTTTTAAGCTATGTAAATATAGATGGAGAGTTCCTTTTATATTCAGCATTAAGCATACATGCAGTCTTCAGTATTTTAGGTTTTCAAATGCCATAGACTTGGCAATATTTATATTTGCTTTCTGGTTTAATAATGAGACGCTTATTCTATAGAGTGGTGCACATCTCACAACAGGACAAATTAAGTCAGAAATAAGTCATAGGAAAACTTGCACCATTCATGGCTTTCAGAACAAAGTGACATAAATACTGTACCTACAGAAAATGTTCACACCAAATTTTTCCATTTCTTTGCTTGGTGTCGTCCTTCTTCCAAAGTGGCATTTGGAAAAGAGATGAGTATGGAAAGAAAAGCCAGTGTGATGTAGTACTTAAAGGGCATTGGAATAGGGGAGAGCCTAGTTCAAATCCCTGTTCAACCATGAAGTTCACTGGGTGACCTTAGGTTAAGCTGAAGGAGAGTACCATAGCCTGGTCTCAGGCTATGGTCTGAATGCATATGAGGCCAGCACCCTGCTGCAGCTAAGGGTCAGGTCTGGTCAGTGCCTGGATGCGAGACCGCTTGGGAACCATATGTAAGCCGCCTTGGGTTTCTGTCATGAAAAGAAAGGCAGGGTATAAATGTAATAAATAAATAAAAATAAATAAATACCTGGTCCATCTTTCAGAGTTATTGTAAGAACACTGAAACAGAAGGGAGGTGCTGCCCATAATCCCTTGACCATTCTGAACCCTTGTCTTTGCTAATTACTGATCCAGGATGTTGTCCACACAGCAATTATTATCTAAAATCAGGAAGACCAGACCACTTTTGGAACCCTGTGGAAGTAAAATCAGCTCGTGAATAGCCATTGTGGGAGGCAGGGGAAAGCACACATGCTCCATGGTGATTCTCTTCTCCAAATTCCCTCCTCTAAGATTTGCCTTATTTTAATAAAAGGCATTCAGGATCTGTTATATGTGTTTTGCATGTACTTAACATTTAGCCCCTTTTGTAAAATTATAAACGATTACCTCTAATTTGCCCAAGCATAAAAGAGAGAGTGTGAGTGTACGTGTGTGTGTACACAGACACGTACATGTAAAATGTACAAAAGGGTCTGTGGCTGCATAAACACTGTCAGATTTGTTGTAGGATGAGAATCATGGGCAATGGCATGAAATTCTAGACTTAGTAGATCCATAGTATTTTGTTTATACATTCACTTGCTTTTACCTACTTGTTTTTACTTTACAAGCTGCCCTGGTTCACACATAATGCTAAACCATGGGTTATTAAACTATGGTTTATCAAACCTTCACTTAGCATTATGTATGAGCCCTGTCCAGCAGCTTAACTATGGTTTGTTAACTCTGTATAAAAGGTCACTTGTCAACCAAGGATCGTAGTTGGTTTATAAACCTTTGTTAATGTCACCCATAGCTTCACATTATGTATGAACCCAGATGTCCACCTTAGCTGCTCAAGCCATCACCACTTAAAAGCTACAGAACCACAAGTGAAAGATTGGCAAAAACACCAAATCATTCTCCAGGCTTAGCTGTTTTCAATCGTGCTTTTAACTATCTGTGATGTAATAAACTGAGGTTTAAGTGATTGTCTGCCAGATGTTTCAGCTTTAACCATGGTTAAAGTGATGGTTAACATTAATCATGATTTAGTGTTATGTGCAAACCAGGCCACTATCTACCTACAAAAATGCATCATATATATATTACATAATTCAGCTGAAAGTAAAATGTATTTTTAAACTTAGTTGTGTGTACAGAAGTCTCTTAAGCTAACCATTTCCTTTAACTCTGCTTCTCTTCAGGTGGTTTTGGAGTGTACGTTGAAGAAGGACCTTATTTACAATAAGGTTACACCAACTTTTCACCACTGGAAAATTGATGACAAAAAATTTGGCCTGACATTTCAGAGTCCTGCTGATGCCAGAGCATTTGATAGAGGCATTCGTAGGGCAGTAGAAGATCTCTCCCAAGGTATGAATCTGTATTGCTTAAGCATTTTTAATAATAATTTTAAAATTAATAGCATTATCCATGTTATATTAGTGTTAATGCAACCATGCAGATATTTTGGGGACTTAGGCTTCACCTCCTGCCCCATGAATAGAATACAAATGGAGAGCAGAAGCATAACTACTGTGTATGTATGTTTTCTTTTACTCTTCATATTAAAAGGAAAGTACCTTTTTAAGCCATGAGCAAGAGAGCAACATTCAGCTGCTACAGTGCTAGACTCTATTGCTGAGGTGAAATGGGCTATGGTTAGAGCGCAGATAGAAAATGGCGCAATTTGTAGCTCAGCCATGGTAGTCTCTACTCACCAGGAAAGAGACAAATTGCATGGTTGTGTTAATATATTTAAAGGTACATACAAAGCTACCATGTGGAGGTGGTGATTACATTTATACTCCCAGGCATTTTAAAGTGTATTTTAACAGTATTTCACTATTATCTTGTATTCTGGACGTTGTTTGGTTCTTTTATTGTTTGTTTGTTGTTGGTTCTTGATTTATTGTATTTATTGTATTTATACACTGTGCTTGTTTTATCTTTTATGTACACCGCCCAGAGAGCCTTCGGGCTTAGGGCGGTATATAAATTAAATTAAATAAATAAATAAATAAATTTATTCATAAAGGAAGCCACAGACCTGAGCTTGCAGGATCTGAACGGGGTGGTTCGTGACAGATGCTTTTGGAGGTCGCTGATTCATAGGGTCGCCATGGGTCGTGATCGACTTGAAGGCACATAAAAAAACCAACATTAATTTTAAATAATCGCAGGGTGGGTTGCAGGAATATAAAATTCAATATTAAAACAGCTAAAACAAATTGCAGTCACTGGAATAGGCTGGGTCCTGAAAATACACATCTCAAGTGAAAAAGGGTGGGTTACAACATATAAAGACATGATAACATTAAAAACCAATAAAACATCATTAAAAACCAATAAAACATCATTAAAAACAACAATAAATGCATCAATAAATACTGCATTGGTTGGGCAGTGTTCATGTTAAAAGGCCTATCTAAAGAATTCAGTTTTCAAGAGATGCCTGCAAGAAAGGAAGGGTGGTTCCTTCCAAACCTCTATCGGTAAGGAGTTCCACAGGGCTGGGCCTGCCACACTAAAAGTTTGGTCCCTGGTGGAGGCCAACAGAAAGCATGGGGAACCATCAAAAGTGCCTCATCAGAAGATCTCAGAGATTGAGATGGAACATAGGGAGTCAGGCAGTCCTTAAGGTACTTTGGGCCCAAGTTATTTAGGGCTTTGTGAATTAACACAAGTACCTTGAACCTGGCCCAGTAGGCAGTTGGCAACCAGTGCAGCTCTTTCAGCAGCAGGATAACATGTTGCCAGTATTCTGCTGCTGTGAGTAGTCTGGCTACTACATTGCACGCTAGTTGCAGCTTCCAGACCACATACAAGGGGCAGCCGCACATAAAGCACGTTACAGTGATTGAGTCTTGGGGTCACCAATGCACGGACCACTATCAGGCTATCGTGATCCAGGAACAGTCACAGTTGGCATACCAGCCGAAGCTGGCAAAAAGCACTCCTGGCCACAGAGTTCACTTGTGCCTCTAATGAGAGATGGATCAAGGAGTACCCCAAACTGCGTACCTGCTCCTTCAGAGGCTGAGCAACTCATCCAGGTAGGCAATTGACGTATCTCCTGGACACAGGAACTACCCACCTACAAGGACCCTGTCTTTCCAGGATTCAAACTCAGTTTATCGACCCTCATCCAGTCCACCACTGCATCCAGGCACTGATGCATGGCTTGCACAGTGTCTTCTGATTCAGATGGAATGGAGAAGTAGAGCTGAGTATCATCAATGAACTGATGGCACCTTGCTCTGAAACTCCTGATGACTGCTCCCAACACCTTCATGTAGATGTTGAAAAGTACTGGGGACAAAATAGTACCCTGTGGTACTCCATTGTGTAAACACCAGGGGGCTGAGGAGCACTTTCCCAGTACTACTCTGTGGACAACGCTGCAGGTATGAACAGAGCCACTGCAACACAGTGCCACCAGTGCCCATCCACAGTCAGTCCAGATGGATACCGTGGCCAATCAAAAGCCACTGAGAGATCAAGCAGAAGGAGCAGGGTTGCTCTCCTCCTGTCCTCTTCTCTATAAAGGTCATCCATTAGGGCAGCCAAGGCTGATTCAGACCCAAACCCAGGCCTGACTGGAATGGATCCAGATAATCAACCTCATCCAGGAATGCCTGCAGCTGTTCTGCCACAACCCTGTCAATCACCTTTCCCAGGGTAAAGAGGTGCATCTTCAGCATACAATAGAAACAATAATGAAGGTGCCAGATGCACCACTGTGAGGAGGGAGTTCCACAACCTGGGAACCACTAGAGAAAATGTCCTGGCCTAGGCCACCTCCCATGAACCTCTGAGGGATGGAACCACCAAGCTGGCCTTTTCTGCTGACCTTAACATCTGAGAGGGTCTGTAAGGGAAGCAGTCTTTCAGATATTTGGAATCTAAGTTGTTTAAGGCTTTAACCGCTAATGTGAGCACCTTAAATTGGCCCCAGAAACAAACTGGTAACTAATGCAGCTGTTCTAAAACAATGTTTATATAAGTTCTAAAGGGAATCCTAGCCTGTAATCTTGCTGCTGCATTTGAAATCAAGATCCCTTCATTGAAAAAACTCCACTACCTTTTAACAAGCATTGGCCACTTACCAGTTTTTCTGGGTTTCTCTTGGATCATATTAACTAACCTTCCTTGGCACTGAGTCAGCTTCTATAATACTTTGCTGTAAACTGTAAGACTGAGTAGTTTCCAGGGCATTATTTACTTGCATAGTGAAGTGAGACTTCGAGTTTAGCAATCTTATTAGACAGTGTGTGCCTAATTGTGCCCGTATATGTTTGCTGTTCTGTAACAAAATAATACTTTTGAACATTGAACTATCAGAATGAAATTTTGTATGCATAGTCAGGACACCATTCCATGTTTAAAATTCAAATCCCAGCTTGGTCCCACATCAGTTTTCATGGGGGATATTAAAGACATAAAGCACACTGGAATGTAATATCTCTTTTCGGTGCTGAGATATCAGCCTAAAATTTACTGTGTGTGTATGACATTTGCTTGAACTTCAGATATCTCCAGGGAGAGGTCATAGTGCAGTTGTAGAGCACATGCTTTGTTCAGGTTCAAACCCTATCATCTCCAGTTTTTTTAACTTAAAAAAAGGTGATGGGGCAGATCTCTGCCTGAGTCCCCAGACAGCCAGTACCAGTCAGAATAAATAGAACAGACGAATGGGTAGTCTGAGTTGTTTTGAGGTAGCTTCCTATGCTCCCAAAGTCCTCGATTCTCACATATGATTTCCCAGGAGTGGGAGGGATATGCAAAACAAAATGTAACGACTATCTAAAGTGGTGTATCATGCATGGCATAAATATTGTGCCTTGTGAAAACCAAGCTAACATAGTTACTGAGAGTCTTGATGCATGGTTTTTGACAGGCATAAATGAAAGCAACCGGAGATTTGATGTTTGTCTTATTCTTCCATAGGTTGTCCGACATCACATGATGAAATTGAAGTGCCTGCAGATGGCTTTCCAGTAAGTGCTTTAGACTTCCATTATGTTAATTGCATTGGAGGAGATGACAGGAATTCTTAATGCTGAAGTTGGTCTTACTCGCATTCATTAAAACTTTTTGAGCTTTAAATATGTGGAGGGATAACATGTGGATGGTCTTGTCTCGTAACTAGAGTTTGAGCTACATGATTTGTCTTGGTCATATTGAATTCTTGGGACTATATATATTTCCTGGTTTGAAAAACATTTCTGATATTTTTTTTATGTCCTAAGCTGTGTTAATGAAAGTATGCATGGATTTCATTGGGGCAGGGTGGTGGTAAAGAGCCTGAAGCATAATTTGAATTACAGCTGAGCTCTGCAAAGGAGCTTTTCATTGCCAAGACTCAGTGCTCAAACTTGTGAAGTTAGTAGTAGTAAAAAGCTGGTTTCCTCTGACTGCATACTGATTATAGGGTTTAACATCAGGGAGACCTCATCAAGATTTTTAAACCTGGAACCTGTTTTCAATACTGAGGTTCAGTCCCAGAGCATGAGAAGTGACAGCATTAGTAATTGATGTGCTTCCCTGAGGGCAAGGCTACTGAACAAGTAACATACAGGGACCATAAAAGCACTGGGATAAAAACCAGTGGTGTCCATCTGCCAGGACAATGGTAGCTATTGGCGGAACAGATTTCTCATTCCCTTTGTACACCCCTAAAATCTGCACTGGAGGCTTGGGGGACTCTCCAAGTAGATTTTTTTTTGAGAGGAGGGTGAGGGGACTACAGGGGAGAAGAGCAGAATTGGAAGTCCGCTAGTGTAACTTGGATGTTGCCCATTATAAACACTCAGCTAAATCAATAAAATAACACTAATCCCAAAAATAAAGGATTCAGGAACATCTGTTGTTTAGGGCTTTAAACACTAATGTGAGCACTTTTAATTGGACCCAGAAACAAACTGGTAACTAATTCACTAATAGGCAAACAATCTCGCGGTTTAAGAGCATACCTACAGCCAACAGATATTTCTATCGAACTTTAAAAAGCAGGGAAATTGGGCAGCTATAGTGAATGCACCAGGGGAGCAGGAGACCTGACCTCTTCTCTGAGATACTGTATTGCCCTACCAATTTTCAAAATGCAAACACAATTTGGGTTGGTCTTTCATGGTCCAATCCACTTCCTGTGTAGCTTGGAAGAATTTGGTATCATGTGCCTCTGAGCGTATGGTGAGTAATGGCAACACCTGCCATCTCCAGAGATAGAGAATTACATTTTTGTATGTTTGTTGGTGTTCTTCTTACTTTGCTTCTTTTCTGTTGCCAAATTCTTCCAAGCTACACAGTAAAATGAAGCAATACTGAAAACGGATCACAACTTTTGGGCCTTTCCAAATTGGCAATAAAAAGGTATTATCATCCATATTTTAGAAGTTATGTGATATCGCTGCACACAAATATCATGGCTTTAGAGGCTTCAGTGCACTGTTTTGGTTAAAGAGAAACTGCAGGTTATTGATGATCAGTCTAACGATCTAAATTTAGAGAAACTGTTACAAACTCAGGTGAATGGAATCCACAAGCACTAATCTCCCACCTCTGGCTGCAGTTTTAGCCAAATCACATCCCCCATCTGTCAGTCTTTAAAAAACAGTAGATAAGGTGGCAGTCACAAAACATAAGGGGTTTGAGTTCTTTTTGCTCCCACTGCAACATGAGCCCGGACAGTACCATTTCAGAGACTGTAGGTTGAGGCCTGCATATTTGAATGCATGATAGGAAAAAACCTCCTGAAATATACAAAAACAAGTTTGCCAGGGAGAAAGCGCAGCTAAAATACTTTTCTCTGGCGTAGTAGTTTACTATGTGCAGATAGATATTTTCCCCCTATGGGACATGCACTTCACCCGCTACAGTCTGGATTACTGGCTGGAATTTCCTTTAGAACTCATATAAACATTGTTTTAGAACAGCTGCATTATACATGCCACAAGAGTGGCTGTATACTATAGTCAGCATGGATTTTTCACATTCCGCAGTGTTAAATTGAAAACACCCCATGCCATTCTGATGCCTCCCATAAGCTCATTTCAAAACAAAACCTTACAAAACTTACAGTCCTGAACTCAGAAATGCTTACTTAACAACCCTCTAAATTTTCATGGCGATACACAAAACAGTCAGAGGCAATCAAGAGTTCAAAGTGTAAAACAAGAGAGAGAAAAAGCAGACCCCTTTTGGACTTTTTTCTCTGAGTTCTCATAATTTGTTCAAATTAATTAAAAATCAGCCATGTTCACAGAGTACCTGTAATCCTATTACTGACCTTGCCCCATACTCTGACCTTCATCTTCTGCAGTTGAATGAATGAATGAATGAATCTTTATTTTTACCCTGCCCTTTTTCCAAAACTGGAACTCAAGGCGGCTTACAAATAAAAACTACACATAGGTAAAAAAAACATACAAAAATATACAATTAAAATAGAATTAAACTATTCGCAACATTAAAACCATGAAACCTACACTTAAGATACTAAGACAATTTAAAACATTAAGAACAGGACCATAGAACAATACAGCAGACCTTATGAGGCCCTATCTTAAACATCTTCTAGTTCAAACGCCTGTCAGAATAAAAAAGTCTTTGCCTGCCGACAGAAGGATAGCAAGGAAGGGGCCATTCGTGCTTCCCTAGGAAGAGAATTCCAGTTTAAAAGTTAAAAAAAAATGCCTGGCTGATTTTTAATTAATTTAAGAAATTTAGCATTGAATTCAATGATAAGGCCAGGCATGCCCAGTAAGAACCAACTGTCAGTGTTCTAAAAGCCAGACAAATAAGTCACTGCTTCTTATGCTTGTGATTTAATTGCATTATATATTAAGATGAAGTACAAGCTTGGGCATGGGAAAAAATTGCAAATCTTTGCTTTAAAAGTAGATCATTAATTCTGCTTGGCATAACATTTGCATCTTTCAGGTAGTATCTGTGTCATTGTTATAGGCAGTAAGCGGCATCATCAAGATTATTATGAGTTGAATATGCTTATCTGAGAATGAACTATATATTTCTTTCAGTATTCAGATAGAATGTACATCAGTTTATCAACATATATCAATTTTACAGGAAAGACGAAAAAATGGAAAGAAAATAACTAAAGACTATGCTAGGTTAATCTTTCAAGAGGACAACTCCCATTTGTGGACACCAAATAATGTTGATTAAATAGTTGAATTTTAATAAAGGAATTGATACAGAACCACCTAGGAAATTAACGTTTTCAGTGGAAATGATGGTTATGAATACAGCTAGTTTTTTTAAAAAATGTTACAATTATGTAGATTAAAAGCAGAAATGTTTAAACTTAGGGAAAGTATCTAAAAGAGATGATAGTCCTGAAGCTGATTTTGTTTAGTAATTCACATGTAATGTTATTGGGAAGGGAAGTAGGAGTCATGACATTAACAGACAACACTAATTTGGGAGACATTATTAATACAAAATAAGGATCAGGAAGTTGCACAGGAAGAACTGGATGACCTCAAGAACTGTAGTAATAGAAATGGAATGAAACTGAGCCCTGCCAAGAAGAAGGCTGTGAACTTAGAGTGATAAGAGACATTCTTGTTTTTGGCTGGGGGCTCAGCAACAGGAGAAAGAACTAGGGTTCTTGGTTGATCACAAAATGCCTGATTCATTGATGCAATGTTGTTACAGTATTGCACTGTTTTGAAGAAGACAAAATCAATTTTTGGATTGATTAGGCAATGATTTGTTACTAACTCTGTAGAATGACCTGGATGGACCCCATTTGGAATGCTTATACATGTTTGAGAAAAAATAAAATAAATTGGAACAAATGCAGAAAAAAGCAACCAGTATGATTATAGGAAATGAGAAACTATCTTGTGAACAGAGAGTAAGATATGGTTTTATTTAGCTTAGCCTTTAGAAGGATGAGTTCATGCTGTGCAGAAATTAGAGTAGCATTGTACAGTGTAGAGAATAAAAATTAATGGGTACAAATTGTCTGCTAATATCGTTTGGAACTCTCTAATTGATGAAAATTTGGTTCTAGTGCAAGATTCAGAAATATTCCCCTGGAAAGTTTGCAAATAAAAATAAATGCCTTTTCAACAATGCTGGGATAAACTTCTGCAGAACATTTAATCACTTATTATGGCTTCCTCTGTTGATCTCATTGGGATCAGGAAGAGTTCTATCAGCCCAAAACAGCAGTCAAAATAAATAGCATCTCGTTCAACAATGTCAAAATGCCAAACAGGAAACAAATGTTTTCACTAATTTTTAAGGCTTCCACAGATGTGTATGGCATGCCTTTCTTGGGAAGATAGATATTCCGCAGTAGAGGGCACCACCACTAAGAAGACTATGCTTCTACTACACATGACCTTCAACAGTAAAGGAATTCAAAGCAGGGTGTCTCCAGTGATTCCAGCACATGAACAGGTTCAAATAAAAGAGCTTTCCTTTATATCCTATCTACAAGCATCCTCACTGATTGCTTTCTAAAACGTCTCCTGGTATTCATGTAGCTTCAAGCCCTCTAGGAAACTGTTCAGCTATGGGTCTGCTAGGCTGACATAAGCAGGACAAGAGCACTTTCTGCCACAACAATGAAAATGTGGCCCTTGGAGTTTGCCATCAAAAAAATCCAGAAGTTCTATAATTTGTTAAAAGTATGCCAATGCCCTGAGCAAAGAAAATCCTATCTTTTGGATTTTTCATAGCAAGCGCTTTTAAATATTTAGCTTAACTAAACTGATTAGGAATTTCCAACCAAAAGTAGAGGTACTGATCAGGAGCTCTTAATCTCTTTATCCGGTAATAAAGTCAAAGCGGCTTGGCCACATTTTTCATCAGAAATTATGTTCTGTAAATGAACGTTTACATTTCTGATTACTTTTTTCTCCTTCCGGTATCTGAGGGCTGTTCTGAGTTGAATGAGGGTAAACAAGCTGAAGCTTAATCAAGATAAGATAGAGAACCAACAACTTTTGATGTGGAATTCATCCGATCCCTGGTGGGGTTTCCCACCCCCTTGAAGGGTCAAGTTTGCAGGTTGGATATGCTTCTGGACTCTGCAGAAACTTGGAAAGGCACAAGAGAGCCTTCAGCACTTACTCATTCTGTGTGGATGATACTGGTTGCCAGTTGGGTACTTGTAATATGGATTGATAGCTTCATTTGTATAGACTCCATGTATCTGGTCCAGTGAGCAGATAAATCTGAGGTCCACCACTGTACCACTGACAGCCATCCAGCTCCAACATAGTGGTGAACCTGGAACTAACAACAAGATAGGATACCATATCAGTTTTGCCTGAATAAGGTGTCTGTTAAGACAGTGGCTGTAATTTCATGTCATTTTGGAGCTTTAGTGGAAGGCTCATAACATAGTATGTGAAGTTTGTTAATTGAATTGTTATAATTCCTGTCAGAATATGTTGACCAGCCTATGTAAAATGATCTGTCTCTCTACTGCATTGTTATAGAGTAGGTTTGGAGAAGATGAGTTTGTGTTCTCAAATGTGTGTTATTCTGCGTGCTAGAAAAGGGAGAGATGCTGTATTCTGTGCTTGCTCTTTAAGGAACTGAATAAATTGTCACAAAGTGCAGCACTAAAGAGTGCCAAAGTATAGGGGCAATGTATAGAGGTAATGCTTATGACACGCTTCTATTGCCCATCTTTGTTGTAGACTACAGGATGTGGCTCACAATTGCCAAGGCCACTGAACTTTTGTTCACAATATTTTTTTTAAAAAGTAATTATTCATTTTACTTTTTGAAAAAAGACTTCATAGTTTACAACAGTATTGGCTTTACTAACTCATCTGGTAGCCATATGCAGCAAGGAATTCCATACAGGCAAGTGACTGGGCTCATGGAGGACACATGGATTAATCTGTGCCTCTTCCATGAGCCCACTTTGTTTCTGCGCTCATTGCAGAGGAAAAGGCTTCCCTTCCTCCACAGCCAGCAAGCTAGTACTTCTTCTTTTTTTGCAGGCTGGTAACTGGTGTGAACTGGTACATTGCTGCAGTTTGTGTCATTAGTTTTGGAGGCTTCATAGAGCAGGCTTTTGTCTATAGAAGCCTATGCCACAATAAGCTAGCTAAACTCAAAAACACTACCAAAATCTTTTATTCATAACAAATTTTCTGTACAAACATTTTATACCCACTTGTTGTTGTAAGTACAGTAGGGCCCCACTCATATGGCAGGTTACGTTCCAGACCCCCACCGAAAAGCGAAACCCACCGAAAAGTGGAACTCCGTCAATAAAATGGCGCCCGATGCCTGAAAAACGCTGTAAAAGTGGAACAAGCACCGTATGAATGGGGCTTTACTCTTAATTGAAAGCCACCCTATTAGTGGGTCACCCAAAAGTGGGGCCCAACTGTAGTCTAATCCCCCATGAAACTTAAAGAGGTGCAGTGTCAGTGCTGTTCAACTTAAGGGGTAAATTTTGCATGAAAATTAGTTTGTCCATGGTGGTAGGAAGATTCTGATTTAATTGATCCACACATCACTAACTGAACTGGGCTAAGGTGGGGGGGAATTACCTGTGATTAACCACGCTCTACAAAAGATTTCCAGTTAATTTCGTTGAAAATAAACTGAGCACAAGATTGAAGATGATATCCTTTTTTGCTTTAATTCTTCAAAAGAAGTAAACTCAAACCCCTTGTTTGGCTTTCATAATTTGCATTCATTTGGGATTCTAAAAGAAGGGAAATGTTGTGTCTGTAATTCAGCTATGCTTTTAGGACATGCTTTAGACGGGAAACGTTCTGTCTTAAATGACCGGAAAATATTCTGCAGATTCTAGGCCGCTGCTAAAGGTATTCAGGATGTAGGGTGGAAAATACGCAACTAATTGTAGGGAAACAGCTGTCAGTATTGAAAGTAATTGCTCTGTTCTGAAAAAATCACTAAAGCAGAGGTTATTTTGAAGAAGTCTTTATTCATAATTCAAATGGGAAGTGGGGGTAGCTTTTAAAGAAATAGTCTAAGGGCTAATAAGCAAAAAGGTTTTAAAATATGTAGACTCCTGAAAGAGGTATGAAAGTGTAGTCTCCTTACTTTCTTGTCAGATCATGTGTTCAGTGATAGAAGATTGTTTTAACAATGCTTGCAGAAGCATGCAGCATTCTATTACCCAAGCTTCATCTTGGGAAAAGTGAGGAGAGGAGTTTTGAAGAAGAGAGGATCTCAGTCTGGTTTTCATTTTCTCTACATCTGTCATCTGGCTTTGAGTCTGCTAGGCTGCTACAGCTGGAGAGTCATTTTATTGCCTTTACCCAGCATCCTTTTGCTTGTGCACACAGAAATGTTTTAATAGTCTTGGGAAAAAGTCAGAGTATCTCTTAGCAACCATAGGACAGTAATTATTATACCAGCAGCTGGGAGCAAACCAGATTTCCGTTGTGCATTAAAAACTGGCATAAGTTACTTTACAGATGATACTGGCTAGCCTATGCCAGTGCTGTGGTTGAAGGATATTGAATGTGGGCGGTGCATAATTGCTTTGGCAGTAGAAAAGAAGTGGGGATTTGTGCATCGATGTGTGTGTCTTATGTGAGATGTAGACCATATCTAACCAACTTAATGTAGCAAATTTTTCTATTGTAAAAATATTTTACTTGGTTTTTTGAGTCTTATTTCTGAATACAAAAGTAGTCTATGTTTGGGTCTCTTAGTCTCAGAATCATGTTTCCTGATTTTTTGGGTCCTATTTTGTTTCTGTTTTATTTATTTATTTTAACCACCATCCTGTGAAAATTCACCATAGACCAGGCATTGCTAAACTGTGGTCTATGGACCAGCAGTGGTCTGCACACTTCATTCACATACATGGTCCACAAGCTTTATTCACATGGTCCATGGCATGTCAACATTAATGTATTCATATTGATTTTTGTCAACACTGACTGGCAGTGGCTCTTAAGGGTTTCAGATAGGGGGCATTCCCAGCCACCTGGAGATGCTGGGGATTGAACCGGGGACCTTCTGCATGGAAAGCAGATGTTCTACCGCTGAGCTATGGCCCTTGCAAATAGTGACTGGGAGGGATAACAAGAAATGGATAATATAAACTGAGTGTTTTTATTTCTTATTCTTTCTATATATAATAACGTGTGTGTGATGTTTTATATATATATATATATACATACAAACATACGTTATAATCATTTATTTATTTATTATTTATTGAGGAAATTAGATGTAGAATGGTGAGGCGGATGAGTGTGGGAGGATGGGTACTGAAAACATGGCATAAATATTTTTCTTTTCTGTAGTTCATACAAAAGTTGTCAACTATTTTATTAAATATATATAGCTCCCACCACCAAATTGGGTGCCCTAAAATAATGAACTAGGGCTGTAAAGTTTCCCACTGCACTGGTATTACAATCCCATACTTTGTGTCAGCAAACCAAAACCTGGCGAACAGCAGGAGTATCTGAAGTTCAGAGACTGGTATAGCCCAGCTCTGTGCAATGCTGTGTGCTGCAACAGATCCCAGCTAATCATATCGTATTACTGGAGGTTGTGTGGTAACTGTTCTGTGAGGTCATTGGACCCCAGAAAGGCTTGAAATTTGTTAGTGCATATGGGGCTTGTCAGAAAAGCTCCTCATAGCACTATCTGGTTGAGCAGAGTTATGGGAAAATGACACATTTCAAACCTATCTCTCGATAATACATTTCTCACAAACTTCGTGGAGGCTTGAACACGTTCCTCTGTTAGTTGGAAGTAATGCTTTTCTTCTAAGAAAATGAACTCTTGGGTGAATATGAAAAAATATAATGTACCATTACTCACCCAGCTTTCCATTAAACTGTGTTATAGTTTGACCCTGTTACTATAAACTTGTTGGTCCATGCCCAAGACCCCCCTCTCAAAAAGAAAATCTTCAGGCCATGGTTTGGACAGCCTTTGTAAACCTATGGTTTTAAGTTTAGCAAAAAAAATTCTTGACAGACGTCCTGGCCAAATGGGTAGAGGATAGACAAGGGGAAGCATATGAGGTACTCAGACTCAATAGTTGTTGACCTTGTAGCCCTAAACCATGGTCATGGGTAGGAAGGAGTGTGCAAGCCCAATACATTGCTTGGGCTTGTGGAAGCTTGTCCATGTAGCACTAAACTGGAGTGTTCTGTGTGAATGCAATTAGGGTGTCTGCTTTTACTGCCTTCTTGAGTTTCATGTCCTGTGTTTGAGGATCCAGTGAAATATATTAGATTTCATAGCTATGATCTATAAGGTGTCTGGTATTTTAAGACTTGGTAGTTGCCTGCCCACCCTCTTTTATGTCCTAGAGCAAACATTGGCATGCTCTTCTAAGTTCTGTATTTTCATTTAGGGGAGACTTCAGAACAATTAGTTCAGCTCTTGATTAGTGCTGTTCTTCTACAGTTAAGGAAGTTAAGGAGTTAACTAGTATTTACCTTACAATGCACTAACTAGTTTCCTTCAGTACTTGGGAATGATACTTTAAAGTAGGTTGTAGAGTATATTGTCCTTTGTTGAGGTGGCTGAGCATCTTTGTCAATTAAACATAATGCCCCACTGCAAGTAACAGTTCCTTAAAATACTTTTGTTGAAGGTGCTGGAAGGTATAAATATAAAATGGAAATGGAACTATGTAAAGTGCACTTCCCAGAAACTAGTTCACAAAATGAGTTTCTTCCTGGAGAAACAGAAATGTATGGGATGTCTTAAATATTAAGGCAACCTTTTCCAACAAAATTTGGGCTACAACGCCACTGTAGTGTTAACTTTGATGGAAATCCTTGCCCTAACTATAGTCTTTCATATAAGGGTTCAAGTGATCACTGTCTCCCCCAGCCCAATTTGGTGGCCTTCTGCTACGGAAGTGAAACTGAGTCACACACTCAACTCATATAGTGCTGCTGTATTTCAGGAATTTTCCAGAACCATCAGACCAGGGACATTTCACTACTTAGTTGGTGGTCAGGTGACTGACAAATAGCAAGACTTCTTCAGTACCAATTACTGCTTGGAAAAGGAAATGGCATACAGTCCTTTTTATAGTGATGTTTTCTAGATGCATAAATTAACAACTGGGAAACAGAGTTTGTGTGGTGTCATATCCATACCATGCAATCATGGAAATTGTAGGGCTGAAGGACTGTTCTTGTTACTTGTATATTCAATAAGTACTTCATAAGAAGTACTAAAATACATATTTTGATTAAACATGTACTCTTTAAAACTTGTTTACAATAGAATGCATGTAAATGTGTAGTGTGCACCTTATTCTGATTTTCATAAAAACATAAACATTTTCACCCTTCTGAAATGCTGGGGTAATTCAAGCAAAATGAAAGATAACAATAAATTATAATTATCATTTCCAGGCTATTCCGGAAAATACACCTAATTTGCTAATGAAAGATCATCTTTTCCAACAAGTACCTGTAGTGCACAGTGATTCTTACAAAAGCTTAAGCAGAAGACCCTCAGCCTTCGAAGATTTGAACTTAAGAAGATCCTACTTCCACAGCCAATCCAACCAGGTAACAGATCTGCAACTAGAAAAACTGCTGACAGAAAGTTGGCTAGTTATTTTAATGTCCAGGCTAGACTTTAACCTGTTTAATGCCCAGGCCTCTGGTTTTGACACCTTTTTCATGCACTAGACTCAAAAACAGAAATAACTAGAGGAAGAAATCAAAACCATGTCCTTATACTTTTGAACAAGCTGTTGTTCTTTGAGTTCAAGTGTCATGGGGAGCTGTGGCATGTTTAAAAGTAGAAGTTGCTTATGAGATCTCTTTCTCTGGCGCCCACTGATATTAGTGTACATGGCTCATTCATGTAACTGGAAACCATGATTTCCTATTGCATCTAAACTAGGCCAATATGTGAAAGAGCAACACTTCCCCTCTTCCCTCTTGCAGCCTGTGCCTCCCCCTCCACATCTCCTTGTCTTCCCATCCCATGTCCCTTGCTTGCTGTATACAGTTCCTTCTGTCACTAGGTTCTGTGTGAATTTTTACTCACCCAGCCTTCCTCAAGTCCCCTGTTTCTTCTACCTTTTCATCAGCAACCATCCTTCTCAAAAGGAGCTAAAGGGAACATTATTTTCAAAGAAACAGTGTACACTTAAAGCATTACACTTTTATTATTTGGCACCTAAGTGTCTTTTCTTTGTTGAGAAGGGGTCCCTGCTGTCAGAATTTCTAGTGTGAATGCAACAATAACTATACATTACTCAGAGGTAAACCCCCACTGAATTCCATGGGCATTGCTCCCTGGTAAGTATATTCAGGATTGCAGCCTGAATTGGTTAGTCTGAAAGGTGCCAAACCGGGACCCCATACATTTCTAGATCTATGGGGAAATATTACTTCACCAGCACCAGCAGCTTATTGATTTCTACATCTTTCCAGAATGTGGAATAAATTGCAGAGAAATTAAGTGGACTAGGACCTGGGAGATCAGGGTTAAAAATAACCACTCAGCTATGAAACTCACGGTGTGACCTAGGCCTAGTCACTGTCCCTCAGCTTAACTTACCCAATAGGGTTGTTGTGATGATAACATTGAGAAAAGGAGACCTATGAATGTTACCTTGAGCTCCTTGGAAGAAAGGTGGAGTGGATATAAATGTATTACTGATAAATAATCATTTTTTAAAAAAACTATATATTTTCAGCCTGCTTATCTCTTATTTTGAATTGGGGTGGGGTAGGGGTGCAGGTTTGGAATAATGAAAAAACAACCTAAAAAACAAGCCCTAGTGCAGCTTCCAAAAAAGGATTCCCCTCTTCTAGAATGGAACACCAGAATGGAATGGTACCACAAAATAGGGTTGCGTTCTAATTTCACAAAATTTGAATTTGACACCAGATTTCCTATTTGTTCACATTTTTTTTGTCCTAGCGGATCAGGGGGGATTATTAGCAGGTACCCACAGCTGAAGCAGATTTTTATTTTAAAATTGCCTCAAAATTTCAATATTAATATAGATATTTTCCTCAAAAATATCAATATTGATATTTTGAGGAAAATATCAATTTTTTAAAAAAATATATGAAATGCACAATATTTTAAAAAATATTTATATAAAAATCCATATTTTGCAGGGAAAAAACAAATCAGTATTTATCACAAATAGCTAACATTGATCCCTTATGAAGCAGTACTGGAAGGAAGTTCAATGGAGCAAAAATTGAACTGGCACTGAAATGCAGATCCCGTGCCTACCACAAAATAAATCTTGTGCTGTGTTCAAGACTAAATTTATTATGGTATAAGCTTCCATGGGGTGCAAAAGATACTCTGAGCATGTGCAGTTTAACATTTCACTTAACTCATTGTTTTTGCTAATCACCTGCCTTGGGCCAGTTACCACCACTCGAGACTTACTTTTATATATAGGACTGCTCTTCAAACTTTATTGATGCAGAATAATGTCTGGAAAGAACGCTACAGTTTTGAGTTGGTCAAGTCACCAACTTATAGTGTAATCCTAACCATATCTAATTAGAAGTATGTCCAAAGGGACTTACTCCCAGGTAAATGGGATTAGAAGTGCAGCCTTAGCAAGGGGAACAAAAACTGGACTAGCACAATGATCCACCACCACCTCCCAACTTTTCAATTGGGCCCGGTACCAGATCAGGCACTGAGGGCCCCTGTGGCTGGGAGGGTGGAGCTCCTTCTCCGCAACCCCCATCCAGCATTGGGTTTTGGGGCAGAAGCAGACAGTGGTGTGGAGCAGGAGCAACACTCTCCCAGGTGACACAATCACCACATGCACACACAACCGGCAGATACTAAAATATTTATTTATTTATATCCCGCCCTTCCTCCCAGCAGGAGCCCAGGGCAGCAAACAAAAGCACTAAAAACACTTTCAAACGTCACAGACTTTAAAACACATTAAAACAAAACATCTTTTAAAAACATTTTTTAAACGCTTTGAAGACATCTTAAAAAAAAGATTAAAAAACATTGTTTTTTAAAAAAAGGTTTAAAAACATATTAAAAAGTAATTCCAACACAGAAGCAGACTGGGATAAGGTAGAGGAAGGTCTTCAATAGGTGCCGAAAAGATAACAGAGATGGCGCTTGTCCAATATTTAAGCATAGGGAGTTCCACAGGATAGGTGCCACCACGCTAAAGGTCCGTTTCCTATGTTGTGCAGAACAGACCTCCTGATAAGATGGTATCTGCAGGAGGCCCTCACCTGCAGAGCGCAGTGATCGACTGGGTATATAAGGGATAAGATGATCTTTCAGGTATCCTGGTCCTAAGCTCTATAGGGCTTTGTACTCCAAAACTAGAACCTTGAACTTGGCCCGGTAGCAAATAGGCAGCCAGTGCAGTTCTTTCAGCAGCGGGGTGACATGTTGGCAGCCAGTGAGCAGTCTCGCCGCTGCATTTTGCACCAGCTGCAGCTTCCAGACCAACCTCAAGGGCAGCCCACATAGAGTCATTACAGTAATCCCACCTGGAGGTTACCAGTGCATGGACAACAGTGGTCACTCTATCTCGGTCCAGAAACAGCCACAGCTGTCTTACCAGCCGAAGCTGGTAAAAGGCACTCCTAGCCACGGAGGTCATCTGGGCCTCTAGCGACAAAGATGGATCTAGGAGCACCCCCAGACTACAAACCTGCTCTTTCAGAGGGAGTACGACCCCATCCAAATCAGGGAACTGACCAATTATCCAAACTTGGGAACCACCAACCCACAGTGCGTCCGTCTTGGTAGGATTCACTCCGTTTATTGGCCCTCATCCAGCCCACCACCGAGTCCAGATCCAGGGCTTGCATGGCCTCTCCCGATTGAGATGTTACAAAGAAATAGAGCTGGGTATCATCAGCGTACTGTTGACACCTTGCCTCAAATCTCCTGATGACCGCTCCCAAGGGCTTCATATAGATGTTAAACAGCATGGAGAACAAGATGGTACCCTGCAGCACCCCACAGCACAACTGCCAGGGGGCCGAAAGACAATCACCCAATGCTATTCTCTGAAAATGACCCTGGAGATAGGATTGGAACCACTTTAAAACAGTGCCTCCAGTACCCATCTCACCAAGTCGGCCCAAAAGGATACCATAGTCAATGGAATCAAAAGCCACTGAGAGATCAAGTAAGAATAACAGGGTCACACTCCCCCATCCTTCTCCCGATAAAGGTCATCCATCAGGGCGACCAAGGCAGATTCAGTCCCATAACCAAGCCTGAACACAGACTAGAACTGGTCGAAATAATCTGTTTCATCCAAGAGTACTTGCAATTGCTGCGCCACAACCCTCTCCATCACCTTCCCTAAAAAGGAAGTATTTGCAACTGGTCGGTAATTGTTGCAGATCAGTGGGTCCAGGGTGGGCCTTTTCAGGAGTTGTCGGATCACCGCCTCTTTCAGGGCGGCTGGAACTACTCACTCCCGCAATTATGCATTGACCACACCCTGGATCCACTTGGTCAAACCCCCTCAGCAAGCTTTAATAAGCCAACAAGGGCAAGGGTCGAGAGGACACGTTGCTGGCCACATCATCTCAAGCACCTTGTCTGTGTCATCAGGCCACATCAACTGAAACTGTTTCCAAGAAGTTGCAGCAGATGTTACACTGGACACTTCATTGGGGACTACAGTAGATGTGCATGGGGCATCAAGACTGCTACGGAGGCGAGCAACTTTACCCTCAAAGTGACTTGCAAACAATTCACAGTGGGCCTCCAAAGGGTCTAAGTCTCCATTTCCTGTAGTTGATGTCAACAGACCCCTGACAATACAGAAAAGCTCCACTGGATGGCTACTTGAGGATGTGATGGAGGCAGAGAAGTGGGCCTTCTTTGCCACCCTCACTGCCACACAGTAGGCACGGTTATGACATTTTTTTCGTGCCTGATCAGCATCACAGCACTTTTTTTGTCACTGGCACTCTAGCTGTCATCCAGCCTGTTTGATTGCCCTTAGCTCACTGATGTACCAAGGTGCAAGCCGGGCTCCACAATGCCAGGGAGGGCGCTCGGGGGCAACTGTGTCAAGAGCCCAGTGTGCCTCGCTGTTCTACAGCGTGACAAGAGCTTCAACAGGGTCACCTGCTCTATCTAGTGGGAACTTCCCCAGGGCATTCAGGAATCCAGTGGGTTCCATTAGTCTCCGGGGGTGGACCATCTTAATGTGTCCACCACCCCTGCAGGTAAGGGTCAGAGCTACAAGTCTAAACTTCACCAGGAAGTGGTCTTTCCATGACAATGGGGAGACATCCACCACCCCCTTCTCCAGACCACTCCTTCCTCCATCTGGAGCAAAAACCAAGTTGAGGGTGTGCTCTGCCCTAGCATTGGGCCGGTGACAACTTCAGACAGCCCCATGGTCATCATGAAGTCCTGACCTGAAACGCTAGAGGCAGCCTCAGAATGGACATTGAAATCACCCAGGGGTATCATTCTGGGCTCCTCCAATACCACAGCCGAGATGGCCTCTGCCAGCTCAGTCAGAGAAGCTGCCAGGCAGCAGTGTGGACAGTACACCAGCAGCAACCCTAGTTTCCTGTCTCCTTGGCCTAACACCAGGTGCAGGCCCTCACAGCCAGCTCTAAGACAGAGGGGTTTTCTGGTGACAGAGTTGGAAGTTCTGTAGACCACAGCAACTCCTCTCCCCCCCCCCATCCCTGCAGCCTGTGCTGGTGTTGCACCAAGTATCCAGGTGGGTAAAGCTGGATCAGATCAACTTCTCCCAGCTCACCCACCTAGGTCTCGGTAATGCACACCAAACAGGCACCTTCATCCACGATCACATCATGGATGAGTATGGTCTTATTGTGTACCTATCTGGCGTTAAACAACAACACACACAGGCCAGTGGGCACAGCAGATGAGCAACAAGGAACCCATCCATGAGAGGAGTGGAAGGGAGGAACAAGGCGTAGATAGCATTGCCCTTGTCTTCTATGGTATTTTACCACCTCCCCATGGCTATACTTCCCTCTACCCGTGATCACTGAAATTGGGGTGGCATCACCCATGTCCCTCCTTACTAAGACTCCTCCTAAACACCTGATATGGACCCAGCAAGAGCCCACCTACAAAACCTATCTGATCAATTATCCCAGTAGGCCTCTGTGAGAATTAGGAACAGTCAGACCCACTCAATATTTTTACACAGGGCACATCTACTCCCCTTCTGTCTCACACCCAGGGAGGGCCAGCCTTCTGCCAGTTACAGACTCTCACTCTGAAGGTATCTGGCAACTTTCTCCTGTCATTCAGTCCACTGCACAGGTTCTCACCCTGTGCAGGAACTACACATGAGCCATACGCCCTCCCCAATACACCACGTCACACTTCCTGTTGTGTCATCGCATGCTTGCCATCACCCAAGGTGGCAGTGAGGGCATCACTGCGTCAGTGCGCACACATGCCATCACCCAAGATGGGGCTGGGGGTGTCAACCAGAGGCTGCAGACATCTGGTGCCCAAGTAAGAGTAATGGTGTTCTGGTGCTGGCCTTGTTTCTAATGGCTGTCCTGGGCAAACAAACTTACAGGAGAGGAAGACATCCACAGCCCTCCCCCCCCAAAAAAAGCACATTGAGTGTGAGCATGCAGGTAAATTGAAAAATAACTCACCTTCACCAGCTAGCCCCCTCACAACAGTCCGTCAAGTGCAGAGACACACACTATAGTCCACTCTTTCTCTCAATCCCCCTATAGTATCCCCCAGCCTATTCACAAAAAAATGCAAATAGCTTAAGAATTCAGATAAAACTTTAGTATAGAAAGAGGCTCACACTGTCCACTGTTGCTCTGTGTGTGTGTGTTAATCAATACTAATTTTAAAAAAACTTCACTCACTCCCCACCCCTGCAAGCAAAACAATCTGTTGCAGTAAAGCACACACACAGGGCAGCTGACATTTCTCCTCTCAGTTGTTTCCCCATCCATTCCCCTCCAAAATGCATATTTTTAAAAGTTTCATATTTATTATAGAAAGACAAAACTGAGACTTGCATTGTTCTTGAAGCAGACTAGACTCTTCTCCTTGACTCCTCCCTAATTTGCTGTGGTGACTGTGTTAGATAGGCCTTATATTAGCTGAGCTGACGGAGGTGGTCTTGGGTGTACTGTTGAGATCCCCCAGACTGTTGGTTCTGGGGGATGTCAACATTCATGCTGAGGCCGCCTTATCCGGGGCGGCTCACGATTTCATGGTTTCCATGACAACCATGGGACTGTCCCAATACGCCATTGGCCCAACACATGTAGCAGGGCATACTCTAGATCTGGTTTTTGCAACTGGACATGGAGTTGGTGAGCTGAATGTGGGGGGCCTTACATCAGTCCCTCTGTCATGGACAGATCACTGCTTGTTGAAGTTTAGACTCACAGCAGCTTTTCCCCTCTGCAAGGGTGGGGGACCTATTAAGTTGGTCCGCCCCCAGAGACTAATGGATCCAGATGGTTTCCAAAGGGCTCTGAGGAGTTTTCCGGCTGATAGGGCTGGCGCTCCTGTCGAAACCCTGGTCGAACTGTGGAATACAGAAATGACCCAGGCGGTTGACATGATTGCTCCTGAGCTCCCTCTCATGTGTAGAGCTCGTACGGCTCCATGGTATACCCCAGAGCTGAGAGCGATGAAACAATATAGGAGACGGCTTGAGAGCAGATGGAGAGGAACTCCTGGTGGATGCAATTATACACTGGTAAGTGCCTATGGTAAGCTGTATTTAGGGGCAGTAAGGGCAGCAAAAGAACGATATCTTGCTGCCACTATCAAATCATCACTCTGCCGCCCAGCGGAGCTCTTCAGAATTGTCCGGGGGCTATTACACTCTGGCCCCAGGGACAAGGTAGAACTATCTGAGGCCCACCGTAATGAATTTGGTAGGCACTTCCAGGATAAAATCTTTAGCATCCGCCGGGACTTAGACTCCAGTGTTATAGCAGATTAATCAAGCGAGGTATCCAGAGCACAGCCTTGTCCCGATTTCTTGGATGAGTTTCAGTTGGTGCAGCTTGAGGACGTTGACAAGGTACTTGGACAGGTTCATGCAACCACTTCTGTGCTGGATCCTTGCCCTTCTTGGCTAATAAAAGCTAGCAGGGATGGAACAGCCGGCTGGGCCAGGGAACTGATTAATGCCTCTCTGCGAGAGGGGGTGGTCCCTGGCTGCCTGAAAGAGGCAGTAGTGAGACCACTCCTGAAGAGACCTTCCCTGGACCCAGAAAATCTTAGTAACTATAGGCCGGTAGCAAATGTTCCATTCCTGGGCAAGGTCCTTGAATGAGTGGTTGCGGGCCAGCTCCAGACACTCTTGGATGAGACCGATTATCTGGATCCATTTCAGTCGGGTTTCAGGCCCGGTTTTGGCACAGAAACAGCCTTGGTCGCCCTGTATGATGACCTTTGTCTGGAGAGGGACAGGGGGAGTGTGACTCTGCTGATTCTCCTTGATTTCTCAGCGGCTTTCAATACCATCGACCATGGTATCCTTCTGGGGAGACTGGCTGAGTTGGGAGTGGGAGGTACTTCATTGCAGTGGTTCTGCTCCTACTTGGCAGGTCGCCTCCAGAAAGTGGTGCTTGGGGAACATTGCTCGGCACCCTGGACTCTCGGGTATGAGGTTCTGCAGGGGTCAGTTCTGTCCCCCATGCTGTTCAACATCTACATGAAACCGTTGGGTGCGGTCATCCGGAGCTTTGGAGTGCGTTGCCATCAGTATGCTGATGACACACAGCTCTATTTCTCCTTTTCATCCTCTTCAGGTGAGGCTGTCAGTGTGCTGAACCGGTGCCTGGCTGCGACAATGGACTGGATGAGGGCTCATAAACTGAGGCTCAATCCAGACAAGACTGAGATGCTGCTAGTGGGTAGTTCTTCTGACCAGATGGTGGATGTCCAACCTGTCCTGGATGGGGTTGCACTCCCCCTGAAAGAGCAGGTTCGTAGCTTGGGGGTTCTTATAGAATCATCTCTATCATTTGAGGCTCAGGTAGCCTCAGTGGCACGGAGTGCCTTCTACCAACTCCGGTTGGTGGCCCAACTATGTCCCTATCTGGACAGGGATAACCTGGCTTCAGTTGTCCATGCTCTGGTAACCTCCAAATTAGATTACTGCAATGCACTCTACATGGGGCTGCCTTTGAAGACTGTTCGGAAACTGCAGCTTGTGTAAAATGCAGCGGCCAGATTGGTAACAGGGACCAGATGGTCCGAACATATAAAACCAATTCTGGCCCGCTTGCACTGGCTGCCTGTATGTTTCCGAGCTTGATTCAAGGTGCTGGTTTTGACCTAAAAAGCCTTACACAGCTTGGGACCACAATACCTGATGGAACGCCTCTCCCAATACAAACCCACCCGTACACTACATTCAAGATCAAAGTCCCTCCTCCGGGTGCCTACTCCAAGGGAAGCTCGGAGAATGGCAACAAGGGAGAGGGCCTTCTCAGTGGTGGCCCCCAAATTTTGGAATGATCCGTTGACGAGGTGCGCCTGGCGCCAACACTGTTATCTTTTCGCCGCCAGGTCAAGACTTTCCTCTTCTCCCAGGCATTTTAGCATGTGTTTTATACTGTTTAAATTTTTTAATTATGTTTTAAATTGTTTTTATAAGATCTGTTTTAAATTGTATTTGTTTTAATGTTTTTAGTTACTCTAAACCGCCCAGAGAGCTTCAGCTGTGGGGCGGTATACAAGTATAATAAAATAAATAAATAAATAAATAAAATATTATAACAGATGGGGTACCAGCCTTCCTGCAAGGACTGACAACCGGACAAACCAAGGGGAGGGACCTCTTTGCCATAGCAATACTTCTGAATTAGGATTGGCTACGTGGTACAGAGAGTTGATTGGTCAGAGAAGAATCTAATTGGCTAGAGAGCCATAGATTGATAGAAATATTTGCAGAGCTTTCTCTGAGTTCAAATAGAATTATAAAATGTGTGTGGAACAAAAAAGAGTGTGTGTCTCTTAAGCTTGAAATCACTTGACATTCTCATTGGGAGGGCTGTGCCACAGTAGATCAGACTTCATTATCCATGATCTGCTGTTGTGGTACCCATATATCCTGGGGCTACCTCACACAGAAACATTATGTTTTCAGTCACCTGAGTGTACAACGCTTAGGAAAATTTCCCATGTACACTTGTGCAAAGATCACACATGTCTACTCTTGTAGATGTATATCTGCTACCACTTGCAGCTCTAAATGTACACCAGCCATATGATAGCGTACACTACTGCACAAGGCTTTTGGGGGATGAGGGTACCTATACCAGTGTACACCCATATAGAGAAAATATCATGTGTGAATTAACTTTTGCCTGTCTGTGCAGACTGATCTTTCCTTTTTCGCGTTGCAGAGTTAAAATTCAGAACAATCTATTAGTGAAGCTTAAGCTTGCATTACTCTGTTTTATTTTAGAGTGATCTTCTACTTAGATTTCAAAGATTTCCCTATTTAGCTTGCTCTGGTTGTTTAGACAGTTTTAACCATTGGCAAGGGTGACCAATTACAATTTTTGCTGCTTTGAGCCAAGTCATCTTGAATCTCAATATTCCAACAGAAGTTTGCTCTGCCATATAATGGAGTGTCTTGTTTTTGCCCTTGGCATGGATGGGAAAGGATTGTTTGCTTTTTAATCTTGCTCATAAACTAAAACTTCATAGCAAACTTATTTTCATTAATAGTGAAAGATGCTTCTGTCATCGCTGGCCGATCCTTTAGAAGGCTATGGAAAAGTTATTTCTGTCTTGGTTTTGTGGATTTCCATTGGTGCCAGCAGAGTGAACAACTTCTTTGGTACTGGCTACAACTTCTCACCACAAGTGTTAATGTGTTTGTTAAGCAAGTACTTCAGTAATCAAGGACTGCTACTTCAAAAAAAAAAAGGCATTTTGAAGTGAATCAGGCATGAGTTGCAAAATGGCTTTTATTTCTACACCTGTAAGAAGTCTTACTTCCTTTGCAATATGATTTAAAGTTATTAATTACAAGGACTTTTTGCAGACAGGCTAGAATCCTATACACAGCTACCTGAGAGTAAGACTCGTTGAACTCAGTGGAGCTTTCTTCTGAGTAGATATGTATTGGATTACACTTTTTGGCTAATCCAAGGATTTCGGAATCATGAACCATTTCAATGCCTAATTCTCTGCTTTGTCATTTGGAGATAAGGTTGGTTAACCTTCCTATCACCTTCTTAAGATCTTCATGGATGACCTAGAATGTTCATTTATGGATGGGACTGTCATCATTGTGAATTCCCTTGTATAGTACTTAATTATTAAGATGCCTGATAAACATTAAATATGAATATGTTTCCATAGACTGCAATCCTATGAGCCCTGGGAGGGTATCGCTGGGATCATAGGCACAATTGGATCTCTCTCAAGAGAGGGAGGTACATCTTTGGATGTCTGCTCTTTAAGGCCACAGAAAGATCCACAGCTTGTTCCTCTCCCACATCAGAAAGGGCAAAAAGGAAGCTTTTGGGGGCACGTGGGAGGTTCTAGTATGCCCCAGTAGCAAGGGAAATGACACCTGACCTGGAACTGGCTTAGTTTATTTCCCTCCTATTTGTTCCATTGAGAGGGAAACTTTAAAAAAAAATAGAACAAGAAGAGGGGGGAGAATGTACCCTGCCACCACTTTCCATCCTACCGATGCAAGTCCAGTAGGGCATTGGAAAGGGCAGTTCATCACCATTAGCTCTTCCTCCCCACCCTCACCCCCTGCCAATCATTTGGATTGCTCTGCCCAGGATCTTTGTCAAAATTTCTTCAGTTCAGTTTATAGAAAACAAAGATGGAGCCTCCTAACAATAAAGCACTCTGGTACTTAATCATCAGTTTGTGCTGAGGGATTGTGTCACACTGACATGTAATACAAAGTGTCTTTTGTTTTCCTTTCAGATACCCCTGAAACCAGTCCGGAATGTCAGTTTTCAGGACGACGAGGAAATTGTTCGAATAAATCCTCGCGATATTTTAATACGCCGCTATGCAGACTATAGACACCCAGACATGTGGAAAAATGACTTGGATAGGGATGATGCAGACTCCTCAGTACAGTGTCCTAAGACAGATAATAAAAAATCAGACTACCTGTACCCATCTGGGGATGGAACTAAGTTGAATTCACTAAAAGATTCAAAGAGTTCTGTGGTACTTAAAACGCAACCTTCCTCGTTCAAATTGAAAAAATCAACCAGAAGGAAAGAGGATGGTGAGCGCTCTCGCTGCATTTACTGCCAGGAAAGGTTTAATCATGAAGAGAATGGTCGGGGCAAATGCCAGGATGCTCCAGATCCTATTAAGAGATGCATATACCATGTTAGTTGCATGCTTTGTGCGGAGAGCATGCTCTATCATTGCATGTCAGACTCGGAGGGAGATTTCTCTGACCCCTGCTCATGTGACACTAGTGACGACAAGTTCTGCTTACGATGGCTCGCCCTTGTCACTTTGTCATTCATTGCACCATGTATGTGCTGCTACCTCCCCTTAAGAGCATGCCACCACTGTGGGGAGGTCTGTGGATGCTGTGGAGGAAAGCATAAAGCTGCAGGATGAACCAGTGAGGTGCCAAATTGGGCAGAGAAGTCTTTATTTTCAGGAAGTATCTAACTTGTGGAAGCACTTGGCAAGCAGAAGGGAAACCTATCATGTACAAGAGGCCTATTGTGGAAGAAGCATCGGAACTTGTTGCATTGTAGGAATGCTAGCCATGCCTAATCTGCTTTTAAGTGCATGGTGCAAGTTGTGATGGAGTTCTTGCAAAAGGAAAACCTTTGCTTACGATTGGTGGTTGAAATAAGTATAAACTGAAGTTTGTACTATAAGGGATCAACCTCAGCAATTTGTACATTTTGTAGTTAGGTGGTGGGGGCTCTGAATAATCTATTTGACAGAAAAATTAACTAAACCTGCAATAGCAAGAGATGATTTAAAACTAAGGAAAGTAAAAGTTTGTCAGCTGCAAGAAACGAAATTGATTTTAAGTGCAACTAAATTGCTTATAAATAGTTTTTGGAAGCAACTTTATGTACAAATAACAAATGTTTATATTTAACAAAATATATGGTACGAATTATTAAATTTTCCTTCCCCTTTCCAATTGCAAAGCAGTTATGGACCATGTTTCCAGTCACATTCCAGTGATAGTATTTCTCAATATTTAACTAGTTAACGTAGTAGCATTTCTATTCAAGATGGACAAATCAATATTTTCAGTCTTGTTTCTCTTCAACTACATTTTTGTATTGAGTTTCCTCTGTACATTCTGGTAATCTGAAAGCCTTTAAAATTTTAATTATTGTAGTCTTGAATGACCAATGTTTTGTTAAGCACAGGTATAATTGTCTAATGCTCTTATAAAAACATAACATTTATTTTTATATATAAATTACTCTGGTTTCAATGTAATGGCAAAGGAGTGTTTCTCCCCTCTTTCTCAACCAGCAAATTTTCTTCTAGGGTTTCCTCAGAAAATGTTCATGACCAATGTTTGGGGAAGGTAATTATCATAAAATTCATATTTATCATTTTGTTCAACTTAGTACCAGTTATTACTTCAAACTGGTAAGGAAACAAAGAAGTGTCATTATTTTAATTTCATTTGGCCTAGCAAAAATGTCAAATATTCTGTATATCATATTGTAGCACCAGGTAGGATAAAGCAAGTGAATTTCTTATGAATGAAAGTCGGTTTTACTTTGTCTTTGTGGTAGCATATTAATAATGAATATTTAACTAAAGATTTGACCATGTTTTCTAAATACCATCTTTGGGGAATTTCTAAATGTCATCTATCATATAACAACATAGCAGAGCATACAGATTTTTTATTAATAAAACTCTCTAAAGCAGTGAAACAGTCATTCATTTAAGAAGGTCAATGGGTGGAGGGGAAGGGATAAAACATGTATTTAATATGCTCTTACTATTAAAATTGTAATTGCACACTACCGTTTTAAAATTTCTGTGCATTTTTCAGTGAAATGTTTTGGTTTTATTTTGTTCCAAAAACCATGTGCAGTCATAGGATTCCTTCTGACCCATCCCTTTTCCAGAGCCCGGGTATCAAACTGAACAACTGTATATAACACTATCTGTAAAATACTTTTTAAAAGAAAGCATATATATTTATATGACAGCTTGAACTGACAACATTATGTACATAGATCATCTTGAAGTATTATTTCACATTGAAAAGAAGACAAATATATTGATAACTATAGAAGTTAAGAGCTCCTTTAAAGTTTTGTACTTTAAAAACCCCAAAATGGATAACGTAAGTCAGCAAATGTGACACTGTAGCAGCAACCTTAAAGTCCTTTCGTTTTATATATTTGAAAGCTGCTACTCCAGATGATTTCATGCTTCACATATTCAGCTAAACTTGGTTGCCTCGATAGACTGTTAACTTTTTTCAAAACGAAAAGACAGAGAGAAGTAAACTGCTTTTCACTGTTGACATAGGAATTGCATCTTGTGAACAGCATTTATTAAAGCATTATGTTTTTAATTAAAAATGGAGCATGGTATCAACAACCTGAGAAAAGAACTTGCTGGCTGTACAGAAAAGTCCTTCGGAACTCTCTGTGTGCGTGTGCATATGTATACACATGTATATGTGGATACTTTGGGAAGAGACAAATTAACAATTTCCTATGAGAAGTCATCAGCATAGTGCAACTCCTGGTTCCTGTAGTAATGAAACTTTATATGCTTTAATATTTTTACTGAATACGTGCATTAATATTTTCAGTGTATATTTAACCACTTTGCTGCTAAATGTTTACTATCCTTTACTCTTGAAAAATTATTCCTATTTTGTTTTTTAGAAATACAAATTACTATGGATATTGATAGATAGGTTGTGTTATTTGCCACTGATCTAATTTGAAATAATTTCATTGGTTCAGTATCTGATTTCATGTGATGTTGGCCACAGTTCTGTATGTTTAGACTTCTGCTTTAACGGGAATTTCTTAAACTGTGCCAGCTCACAAATCTGATTAACATATGAAGTTGCCTTATATGGTGTCAGATCGTTTGTTCATCTGTCTCTGTGCTCAGATTGGCAGTTATTCTCCAAGATCTCAGGCAGAAGTCTCCCAGCCCTGCTATGTGAGATTATTGGAGATGACAGGGATTAAGCCAGGACTGGTATAGGCCCTTCTCCCTAGAACAGACCACTGGGCCTTCACGTATCAATCCATTAATTCTAATTCCTGAAGTGAGATTCCACCATGGAGTTGTTTTCCTTAATCTCATAGATTTCAGTGGACTGAAATATTTTTTAACTTTAAATTGGAATGTGACCCCTGTGTGCATTTTATCTTTTTGTCCTACTTTCTTATGTTAAGGACTAAGACTCAACAGATAAAGGCTTGCTATAAAGTATGTAAATTCAGGTGCTTTTTAAGGCATAGAGTCATGGGGGACTTTTCTCCAAGCCTATATATATTCATGTGCAGTAATAACCATAGGATGCTCAGTTTCCAGCCTCCTGAAAGGTGCTATCTGGTGGAAGGAAGTGTTCTGTCTGAGGTGAAAGCAGCCAGCTATAATCCTAGGGTACCACCTACTGGACAAACGTGATTTAGGAACCTTGGCTTCAGTCATACAAGCATTAATTGGTTAAAATGCATATTGTCCTAAAGCATAACCAACATCAATTTAAGCTACTTTCTGGTATTTGGATAAAAATTTAATTCCAAAATTGGGGGAGGGGAGCATAGGAACATATGAAGCTGCCTTATAGTGAGTCAGACTGTTGGTCCATCTAGCTCAGTATTGTCTACGGTCACTGACTGGCAGTGGCTCTCCGGGGTTTCAGGCAGGATTCTCTCATAGCCCTACCTGGAGATACTGAGGACTAAACCCGGAACCTTCTGCATGCAAGGCAGATTCTCTACCACAGAGCTATGGTCCTTCCCAAGGAAGATCCTTGCAATTTTGTGATTTGAAGTTGTTCTAGACACCACTGAATACAAAACAGACATGCCCTATTGGAAGTCCAATATTATAAAATGAGACATTCTTACTGTTAGGCATTGTGCAAATATTTCAAACCAAAATAAAAAGTTATTGACCAAAAAATCTCCCCAAAACCTAGGTTTCTGTTTCATATAGAAAACTCTAGACCAGTAGTTCTCAAACTTAGACCCCTGAAGAATTAAGTTCAGTGGGAGGGATCCTGAGTTGGTAGTGTTTTCCCTCCCCTACCTGGGGAGAGTCAATTTCCTGGACCCCTGAGTGATCCACATTAAAGTTGTTAGGAGGTAGCTTCACCCTTACAATCTCATCATCCCAATAAAAAGGAAAAATAAAAAAGTTCAGTAAAATCTATTTTGTTTCTCTGTCCATTGCTTTTGGGGAAATCCTGTTCTATTCCTCTTTCAACCCAATGTTAAGATTTGTGTCCAATGTATATAGATCCTTGCGCATGGCAAGGATCTTGACTGCATAAAGGGAGCTCTGCATTCTCACTTGTGAAAGAGATTGTTCTTGCTGCATTAGGAGACCTCAGAAGACACAGTAAGTTTAAAAATAGAACCCAAGTTCAAAACATTTGAGAAACTTGGATCTAGAGCATAGAGTAGGGTTGTCTCCATCACTCCTGTGCCTTTTATCAGCCAAACTTCACAATTTCAAACTTCACAATGTCAAATATTTTGCATGTTGGAATACAATATTTCAATTTTTCTTCCTGTCACCCTTCTGTGGGTAATCCTGTACATGGAAGAAAACCTTAATTCCCATGTAAATAATGCACAATGTTTGTGTTAGTATTTTAATCTCCAGAGAACATAGAACACTGTCTATATGGAGTATCCAGTGGTCCATATGCTCTTGTGGGAGAAGAATAAAGGAGACGATTTAGTAGTCCAATTAGCACTGTTAAGATTAGCAGCCTGGTGGTTAAAACTTACATATGCTTTTTGGTGCACTGATTAGCATTTAAATGGCATCCTTCTCCCCACCCTGCCCCGGAAGCTTCTTAATTGCAATAGTTGTGGTTAGTTTTGAGAATTCAGAAAACATCTAGTGGAAAAAACTTCATATTGGGAGCTGCAGCATAACCTGTACATACTGTATGTTTCTTCCCCTCTTTGTGAATATTTTGCCTAGTGCCATTTGCTTTCCACCTTCTTGACCTCAAAAAGTGCCTCACTTGTAATTACTTCCATTACAATCTTAATTGCTATCTCTTTCTACTAAATGACGTAGGTTTAAGTTTTAATTCCATGTCATAGATGTATTACTTTTTATCTATAAGAGTATAGCTGGCTACCTTGAGTACATAATGTAAATACACATTGAGTTTAGCTGTTTTGTTATCATACCCTTTGTAAGTTGACATACTGGATAATATCATAAAACAGTTTTACGTTTCAATGTTTTCCGCAATTACCTGATTAAAACTATCATGAAATTAAAGGGACATATGTCATGTTTTTTGTATTTCACTTTCGAGACTGCTCAGAGCAGGATAAGAGGAAACTATTATGCAAGAGAGCACATTTCAGAATTGTGTAGCATTAACACTGGGTCAACAAAATGGGCCTGATTTTTGTAGAACTATGATCTGTGGTGATAACTTTCAAAATTCCATGTGCTGGAGTTGCTTTTTCCACTGTGAAGTTCTGTGTTTGATTTTGGAAGGGAAAAGCAGTATTTTATTTTCATGTTGAAACCCTGACTTCCCATGCCCTGTCAAAGAGTTCAGGAGGAATAAAGAAAATGATCCATAAGAAACCATCACGCCGAAGTGGTCTAACCCATGCCTAGAGTGCTTCTAGTCTATAATATTCAAGGGGAGGGGGAATCCAGGTGAGAAAAATGCTAGTATATATCTTGGGGTATAGGCTACCAACTTGCCAAATGTTACATGCAGGATTTGCTTCTGAAATGTGGGCCAAAATCATGAAACAATACAGACAATCATGGCTGGCTTTGTTAGCATTCTGTGGTTGCTGTTGCTCCACCCCTAATTACTGACTTGCTCTGTTGCTATGAAGCCAAGACACCCTCTCCTTCCTCATTCTTTGTTTAGGGAAGTACAATGTGCTCTGCTATATACTTTTATAACTTCTGCTTTGTCGGTCTACAAGGCTTTGGACACAAAGCTTGTTGGAATGCCACACCTGCAACCATGCTAATCTTGATTGTGGTGAAAGATCGAAGGTAAAATGATCTATCCTGATCTCTACAGTAGCTCCAGGCTGGTGCAACAATCAGGACCATAATGGGACGAATGCTGGCTGTGAGAGTGGCTCGGGGTCAGCTCAGCTACTTAAATGCTGGGCTCTGCTAGCTGGGATACCACCAGCAGGTCTCCCACACATTTGGTGGACTGAAAGGGAAAGCCAGGAGCTGGGGGGGACAGTTGATCCAAGTGGAGGGACACCTCTGCTTAATCCAAACCACCCAGCCCAGCATAAGGGGGGGGCATGGATCGCTTTGTTATTCTGGAGTAAGCTTTCCAAATATTTAAAAGTAAACAAAATTTCTTTAGTTGAAATCATGAACAGGCCAATGTAACAACTGTCCAACAAGAAATAACAGAATTATGGTATCAGCAGTTTTATTTTCAGTACCTTTCCTAATATTCTCTAGCATGGAATTTGCCTTTTTCATAGCTGTTGCACACCAAGATGACATCTTCATTGAGCTATCCACCACAAACCCAAGGTCTCATTCATGGTCAGTTGCCACCAGTTCAGACCCCATGAGCGTATATGTGAAATTAAGATTTTTTTGCTGCAATATGCATAACACTACACTCGTTTACATTGAATTGCCTTTGCCATTTTACCACCCATTCATTCAGGTATTCACACAGCTATAATGTTTCCAAAGGCCTCATCCACAAACCTGTCTGCCTCACTCAGTTTCTCCAGGTCATCCACCTTGGCCTCAAGGAAAAAAATTGGTTCCTGGAGAGCCAGGAGCTCATTGCTCTGAGGGCACACTCCCAACTTCTGTACAACAGGTAGATAGTTGTACATGTTACAGACAGTGCAAAACAAGCCACCCAACCTTGCTGGCTTCCTACTGCATAACTGTTTTTGTAGTTTATTGAAAGGTTGGGTCAAGGTACAGAGGTACAGGTGAACAAACTGGGGTACACTGGGGTCCTTGCCCTGCTGCCAAACTCACTCTGCTGCTTAACTCACTTTGATGCATTGCCAGTTGAGGCTCCCTCATTAGGCTTTTCTAAGTTTATATGTGTGGCTAGTTCCTCCCAGATGCTATTGCCAGCCAATGAGTTCAGCAGGTGTGGCTTAAATTCCTGCTTTCAGGCAGTTTACCCCCTTGGGGTTAGAGAGTGAACAACGGGAAGTAAACAAAGGTAGCTGATTTAGTGAGTCTGGTGGCTCAACTGTCAACTGGGGATTTACTCCTTGGGGATTAGCTCAGTGTTCTTTCCTGCAAGAGGCCTGTTTAAAAACGTCTACCAAGCTAACTGGCTTTTATTTTATTTTTATTTCATTTGCTAACAAAACAATTTTAATAATACAAGTTTCCCTGTAGTTTTAAATTTCGCCTTGCACTCTAGCCTGAACAAACTAGAGTAGCTTTTAGCTGCTTTTAATCTAAACAGAAACCTAAAACCTTCAGGAGAGTCTTTTTCCCCCAACTACAATAGCCTAACATTTTTTAACCTAATAAAACAGAGCAGGGGGGCGTTTAAGGAAAGGTAAGCCTTTTTAAAACAGCTGACTCTCCCACTAATGTTGAACTACTGGTGGAGTTTCCTTTTTATCCCTTCTCCAAAATTAGAGTTTAGTCTGGTTTACTGTGTTCCCTCAAGCTTCCCTGCTAGAATTCAGCACTTAAGTTATAAATACTTTCAGGATTTGGCTCCTAGCGCATAGTGACCTTTGTTATTGTTATGTGCCTTCAAGTTGATTGCGACTTATGGTGACCCTATGAATCATTGACCTCCAAGAGCATCTGTTGTACACCACCCTGTTCAGATCTTATAAATTCAGGTCTGTGGCTTCCTTTATGGAATCAATCCATCTCTTATTTGGTCTTCCTCTTTTTCTACTCCCTTCTGTTTTGCCCAGCATTATTATCTTTTCTAATGAATCATGTCTTCTCATGATGTGTCCAAAGTAGGATAATCTCAGTTTCATCATTTTAGCTTCTAGTGATTTGTTGTTGTTATGTGCCTCCAAGTCGACTGCGACTTATGGGGACCCTATGAATCAGCAACCTCCAAGAGCATCTGTCACGAACAACCCTGTTCAGATCTTGTAAGTTCAGGTCTGTGGCTTCCTATATGGAATCAGTACAACTCTTGTTTGGCCTTCCTCTTTTTCTACTCCCTTCTGTTTTTCCCAGCATTATGGTCTTTTCTAGTGAATCATGTCTTCTCATGATGTGTCCAAAGTAGGATAATCTCAGTTTCATCATTTTAGCTTCTAGTGATCGTTCTGGTTTAATTTATTCTAACACCCAATTATTTCTCTTTTTCGCAGTCCATGGTATCCACAAAGCTCTCCTCCAACACCACATTTCAAATAAGTTGATTTTTCTCTTACCTGCTTTTTTCACTGTCCAACTTTCACATCCATACATAGAGATGGGGAATACCATGGTCTGAATGATCCTGAGTTTAGTGTTCAGTGATACATCTTTGCATTTGAGGACCTTTTCTAGTTCTCTCATAGCTGCCCTCCCCAGTCCTAGCCTTCTTCTGATTTCTTGACTATTGTCTCCATTTTTGTAAATAACTTGTCCTTGACAAGTTCAATGTCCTCATTGTCAACTTTAAAGTTACATAAATCTTCTGTTGTCATTACTTTAGTCTTCTTGACATTCAGCTGTAGTCCTGTTTTTGTGCTTTCCTCTTTAACTTTCATCAGCATTCATTTCAAATCATTACTGGTTTCTGCTAGTAGTATGGTATCATCTGCACATCTTAAATTATTGATATTTCTCCCTCCAATTTTCACACCTCCTTCATCTTGGTCCAATCCTGCTTTCCATAGGATATGTTCTGCATATGGATTAAGCAAATAGGGTAATAAAATACACCCCTGTCTCACCCCCTTTCCAATGGGAACCAATCTGTCCTTACAGAAGCCTCTTGACCAGAGTATAGGTTGTGCATCAGGACAATCAGATGCGGTGGCACCCCCATTTCTTTTAAAGCATTCCATAGGTTTTCATGATCTACACAGTCAAAGACTTTGCTGTAATCTATAAAGCACGGGGTGATTTTCTTCTAAAATTCCTTGGCCCGTTCCATTATCCAACATTTGTTTGCGATATGATCTCTAGCACCTCTTCCCTTTCTAAATTCAGCTTGGCCGTCTGGAATTTTTTTGCTCCATATATGGTTAGAGCCTTTGTTGTAGAATCTTGAACATTACTTTACTTGCATGGGATAACAAGGCAATCGTTCGATAATTGCTGCATTCCCTGGGATCCCCTTGCTTTGGAATTGGGATGTATATGGAACACTTCCAGTCTGTGGGCCATTGTTTAGTTTTCCATATTTCTTGACAGATTTTTGTCAAAATTTGGACAGATTTAGTCTCAGTAGCTTGTAGCAACTCTATTGGTATGCCATCTGTTCCTGGTGATTTGTTTCTTCCAAATATTTTAAAAGCAGCTTTTACCTCGTATTCTAAAATTTCTGGTTCTTCATCATACAGTTCCTCCATGAATGAATGTCATCCTTGCATCGCTTTTATAGAGTTCTTCAGTGTATTTCTTCCATCTTCCTTTTATGTCATCTCGGTCAGTCAGTGTGTTCCCCTGTTGATTATTCAACATCCCTACTCCTGGTTTAAGTTTCCCTATCATTTCTCTAATCTTTTGGAATAGGGCTCTTGTTTTACACTTTTAGTAGTCCTCTTCTATTTCTATACAATAACTATTGTAATAGTTCTCTTTGTCCCTACGTACTAGTCACTGTATTGTTGCATTTAGGGTTCTGAGCGTGTTTCTGTCTCCTTTTGCTTTTGCTTTCCTTCTCTCTTTAACCATTTTAAAAGTTTCTTCGGTCCTCTTCTTGCTCTGCTGCTTAGCTCACCTTGAGCTTTGTCAGCTGGGGTCTCCCTTTAGCTTGTAGAGTAGATATGTGTATAGGACTACCCTTTTTTGATTTCTCTTTCCAGCTCCTTTCACTTTTTCCCTACTGAATTCTAGCCAGTTTTCTTATTTTAATTTATATATTGCCCTTCAACAGAAATGATCACAATGATTTACAAAACGAGTCTTAGCTGTTCAAATAAAGAGGACAGAAGTTTTATTTATATATCAAAAGACATTCCTATGTAAAACATACAATTTTGAAAAAACTCCCTACAAAACTGCAATCTAGACCAAGCAAAACTGATTGAAAACCTTAAGTCATCTACTGGGGTTTTAATTCTTGGCTGTGACCCTATACAGTCAACCAGCAGTCAGGTTTTCTACCACATTTTTGCTTAGCATGGAAAATATGGTGTGATGTTTTTGCCTCACATTCTAACGTGTGGGAAATATTTTGGGCTTTATAAAGTCTTAAGATTTCCCCACATTTACCACTGGACAAGTCAATTGTCCGAATTGAGTCTATCTTGAACAAAATTCATGTGACTCTAGTTCTAAAAAGCAAATTTCCCACAATGAAGGCAGCTCCAAAAGAGCACTTGTCACTTCACAGATCATCAGGAGGGTGTTGTATTGCTCTCCTATATCTTCATGAGCAAAACTCCCAAGATCTCTCTAGTAGTGCACTCCACCTTAGTTAGAACATTTTGCAGGTATTGTCATTGCAAAAAGATGATGCAGATTATGCATGCATGCATGCATGCTTGAGGAAGCCTAAGGACAAACATGTTGGGCATCTTAAACATTTTCATATTCAAGCACCAGTCTGAGGCCTCACCTCTGTTGACAGTTTGCTGCCCCCTTTGTTTTCTTGCTTGGCTCACCTTTCCAAAGGGTGCTACTCCTTGGCATACACAAAGCAGTGGTGTCTTTGGCAACATCTCATTTTGCATTCTATATTTGGGTACAGATACTGGAGTACAAGATGTACAAAACAGTTGAAGATAGCACATGCTTTAAGTAATTGCTTTTCTTGGTAAAATGCACAACAGTGGGGCCCAACCTCTCCCCAATTTGCTACCTCTGTGTTTTGCCATGGAAAAGAAGCAATTCAAATGTACACACGCCACTCCCTAATGACTCAAGGCCTATTTCATACTTGAATATATGTATACCAGTTACTGGGAATTGCAAGTGGGGAGAGTACTCACACAGGTCCTGCTTGGAAGCTGCCCATAGGCAGTCAGATTGCAACTGTGAGAACAGGATACTGGGCTAGATATGTACTAGTCACTGTATTGTTGCATTTAGGGTGCTGACCATGTTTCTGTTTCCTTTTGCTTTTGCTTTCCTTCTCTCTTTAACCATTTTAAGAGTTTCTTTGGTCATCCATTGAGGTCTTTCTTTTTAACGAGAGGTTTTTTTTTTCCATTCTTCCCTGATAATGGCTCTGCCTTCAATCCGTTCTTCTGGTTCTCTCTCAGCTAAGTTTAACGCCTCAAATCTGTTCCTTATTTCATCTTTATATTCTTCTGGGATGTTATTTAAGTTGTATTTTGGCATTAGGATTGCTTTGTTAAGATTGATTGTTTGTTTTAGCTAGCATGGTTATTTTGCCCTCCACGTTCAGAGGCAGTGGATGACTTTCATCTCAATGACCTCTCTGTGAGCCACTGTGGGACGCAGGGTTCCGGACTAGATTTTTCCTTGATCTGATTCAGCAATGCAATTCTGATTAGGAGCCTCTGGTTGCCACATGCACTGCTCCAAACACACACACACACACAGGTCCCATGAGAGGGGGGTGCAGGGGGTACATATTACCTCGACCTGGGGTCAAAAAGGGGGCCCAGGAGCCAAAGGAGGGGTGCTCCCTTTTCCTCCCTTTGTTATGTCATTTCCTGCTGGCTCCCATTCTGCAAGCCTGCTACAAATGGTGCTTTTTTTTCTTTCCCCCCTAACTTGTACAAAAAAGCATAACATTGTTGAAAAAAATATTTGTATTTCTGTTGGATTCTGAAAATACAAATAATCAAACTTGAGGATTTTTTTTCATTTTTTATGAAACTTACTCTGGAAGAAACTGAGCGTGCTCAGTGGTCAAGGTAACAAGAGGAAGAGATACTTTGACCTTAAGAGGGCGTGGTCATTAGGAAGCTAGATTAACCCTTCTCCTTTAGTAGGAAAGGAAAAATGTGGTTTGAGGGCTCATATAAGGTAAGCAGTGTGAACCTTTAAACCCTATCACGATGAGAAAATCATCTCTCCAAAATGTATTCTCACAAATCAGGAGCCCAGAAAAGAAAAGAAAGAACGAGAGGAAAATGAAAAAAGGGGTCAACAAACGCTCTTTCAATTTGGATTAAGTGTGGCTTCAAAAAAAGTTTCATTGAACTCACCTACAGAATTGGAGCAAGAAGAAACTGTTGGAAACCTCATCCCTAAACAAGGAGCAGTTGATTTGGGTAACCATGCACAGTATTTTGATGAAGGGGCAGATGCAGAAAATGAAAATGGAAAACAGAAAGAAACAGACATACAGACGCATGTGGAAGTGAATTTGGAAGATGAGAGGAGTAATCATAATGTAGGCCTTGACATTGGATGTATAACAACCGAGTTTCCATCTCAAAAGGAAATAGAAAAGTATGTTAGGAATGGTCACATTCCTCTGCCTAAAACATTCCCAAAAGACACCTGCAATCAAGTGTTCCCAGAAAGCATACTGAAATTTCAAAGCACTAGTGGAGAACTACATGTAAGAGACTGGCTTGTCTGGAGTCAACAGAAACAAGCTTTATATTGCTTTCCATGTCAATTATTTTGGCAAAAGACAGTCAAGACTAGCACTTCTGCATCTAAGTCTGCACTGGCATCTACTGAAGGCTGGGATTCTAATGGGAAGTGGCGGAAACTTTCCTACAGGATCCCAAAACATGAAAAAGGCAATAGTCACAGAGAATGTTACCTAGCTTGGCAAGAACTAGAAAGGCGCCTGCTGTCTGAGACAGGAGCTGACATCATCTTAGAAGCGTCAATCAAAACTGAAGCTGTGAAATGGTACAACCTTTTAAAGCGCATCATCGATGTTGTACTCTTCTTGGGAGAACGTGGTCTAGCATTTACTGGTTCATCCCATCGAATTGGTGATTCAAACAATGGAAACACTTTAGGACTTATTGAACTGCTCTCCAGGTGGGACCCCATCCTTCAGGAACATGTGCTAAGTGTAGAGGAGTCACAGAAAAGGAGTGAGCGGCTTCAAGTTCATTATCTGTCCCGACTCACAAAATGAATTTATTGCAGAATGCTCGAATCTTGTGAAACAACACATTTTGCTTGAGAGGCAATCTGCAAAGTACTTTGCAATAATAGTAGATTCCATACCAGATTCTTCCCATATTGAACAAACAACATTTCTTTTGAGATACGTACTTTTAAAAGAAACGCAGTATGAGATTCAAGAAAGATTTCTCAAGTTTGCAGATTGTAGCAACAAAAGAGGGGAAGAAATTGCTCAGTTGATAACTGATACATTGAAAGAACATGCTATTCCTCTCAGTGATTGTAGAGCTCAAGGCTACGATAATGGGGCAAATATGGCCGGAAAATACAACGGCGCACAAGCAAAAATACAAGAACAATGCTCAACAGCAATTTTTTCACCTTGCGGTTGTCACACACTCAACTTATGTGGAAATGATGATGCTGAATGCATACCTGAAGCAATAACCTTTTTTGGAACAATTCAAACTGTGTACCACCTATTCAGTTCCAGTGCTAAGCAGTGGGAATTACTACAAAACCGTATTGGTTGTTCTCTTCATGGTATGTCTGAAATAAGATGGTCAGATCGTGTTGAATGTGTAAAGCCTTTTGCAGCTCACTTTCCTGGCATTAAATTAGCACTGGAAGACCTCCTAGAACTAAATTTGACGGCCAAAACAAGAAATGAAGTCCATGGAGTTTTATTATATGTGACATCTTTTGCCTGTGTGTTAATGTCAGCCGTGTGGTACAAAATATTAGCTGGCATAGATATTTGCAACAAGGTCATCCAAGCTAGAGATGCTACATACAGTAGCAAACATACAAACTCTCCTCACAGAGCTGACAAAACTTCGAAAGAACTGGAAATGCATGTGGAATGAAGCCAAATTGGTTGCGTCAAACCTAAATATAGAAATAAAACTCTCCCGTAGATGTGATGGAGTTAGGTGCAAGAGGGCAAGGCCGCATGACGACAGCACACCTGATGCTAACGTGGAAGAAATAAATGACACAGATGATACTCCAGTAGAGGCCTACTTCAGAAAGTGTGTGTTTTACGTTTTGGTAGACAATGTTATAGCAGGATTAACTGTCTGCTTCAATGCTGTTAAGCAGTTGGCAGAAAAATTTGATTTCTTGTGGAAATATCTCACCATGTCCGAAAGTGATGTGGAGAGAAAAGCTTTATCTTTATCAGAGCACTATCCTGCTGACCTTAATGGTGATGATTTTGGAAAAGAAATGCAACATTTACCCTCAGTACGTAAAGCAAATTTTGTAAATGCACAGTTACAGCCATTAGATCTGTTGAACTTGTTAACAGAGTACAGACTTGGTGACCTGTTTCCAAATGTTTGTGTTAGCTTAAGAATACTATTAACAATTCCAGCAACAGTAGCTTCTGGAGAGAGGTCATTTAGCAAACTTAAGCTAATTAAGAATTATTTAAGGTCTACAATGTCTCAGGAATGTCTTGTGGATTTGGCCAGGCTAAGTATTGAATCAAACATTGCCAGAACAATTAATTTTCATGCTGTGATTTGAAATTTTTCACACAAAAAAGGCCAGGAAAGCTCTTTTTTTAAAGTAAATAGTAAGTTTATCTACCTTGTTTCAATGTGAATTATTTCTCCTTATCTGTATTATAGCATAAACAAAGATGTTCAAATCAAATGTGCTTTCTTATCTCTGACCCTCTTTTATTTTATTTATATATATTTATCGTGGAGGGAGTATAAGAGCATAAGGCCTTAAATGCAGAAAATTAACAGAGCGCTCCACTCCACCCCTCTCTCGTCTTCCATACCCTTTTGGACCTTATAGGCTACAGCTCATGGCATAAAACTGTAGTGGATAAAAACAGAATGACTAATGGAGAAGGGAAAGGGCCCAAAAGAAACTTTGTACCCCCTGATAAAATTCCTCTCAGAGGCACGCACGCACACACACACAGAAAGAGAGATGTATTGCTTGAAAGCATGTGTAAGGTGAGTGTTGCTGAGGAAGGGAAACAATTCCTATGGCCTACATTTAGCTATGTTAGAGGTAGTTAGCTGTTCCAATGTCTTCTTCAAGCGTTATGTAGCCCCTGCCAATTATATTACCTCCACATTCTCCAGCCCAAATACTGAATATTGTAAACATTTTCAAATACGTATGGCTAGCAACATTAAATTACACAGATTTTAGCACCAGACAATATTGTAGGACCATTGTAAATCACATTGTCAACAATCCCATTGTTCATATCCAGTCAACAGAATTCCCAAATGACCATATACAGAGATACTTGGTCCCCAGCAAATAGGAACTGAGGTTCTGATGTATTGGATACAACTTTTCAGCTAAAAGTTAAGCAATTTTCATTGTTAAGAACCAAGAAGTTATACTTAAAAGAGGAACAAGGTGTGGAAAGATGGGGGAAGAGGTTCTTTCTGTATTATGAGTCAAAAGATAAAAATAGAAAGCTGGGGGTGGAGGAAGGAATATGAGATGTCCAAAGATACCTTCTTCCCACCGTTTGGGATGTGTGTGTTAACTAAGCAAATATTAGCCTCTGCTAAAGGACCATGCTTTGTCAGCAATGCTTGCCAGGTTTTCATCTTTCTGATTATGTTTAAATGCAGAAAGCAGACTGATTTAACTTTTCAGAAGTCCATTTCAGAAGTGTATTGGGTATATGAGCACTTGAAATTAGTTTAGGATAATGGAGGCCTTTTTTAAAAAAAAAAAAGCATGAAAAGCCCCTGATTACAATTGCAATTGAGTTGGAAAGGAATTAAGGACCCAAGTGAAAGTAGATCAGGTAAGCCACCATGGTGAAATAAAGATCTTGCTTTCACTATTTCCAAGGACCCAGGGAGGAAAAGAAGAAAATAAACAGAAATGGATCATTAATAAATAAATAAAAAAGTTATGTCAGATCTCCCAAGAGAAAATGGTAGAAATACAATTTTGGCTTGAAATGTATTGTAATTTCTTCCCCATCTCATTTGGCAGTATCTTCTATCTGGGTTAGCTCACTCCATCACTGAGCTCTGGATCAAGTACAATAAGCCTATTAAGCCCCCTGCACCTCCTTCTAGGAGTCATTGTATGGTCTCAAGAAGAAAAGGGCATCCCAAAGAGTAAGGCTGTGGGCACCCTAGTCACGTCAAAAGCAGCGAGAATGGTTTTGAAGCAACTTTGCCCTCAGTTGGACACACCTTCCTTTCCCACTGCTGACTTCAGAACTTTCAGGACCACTCACAGCAAAGCGTTGGGCCAATCACTAGATCTGAGCGTACAGCAAAGCGTTTCCACTGGCCACACGTGGAGAGGCAACGGGTTGATCTACCAATCATTTATGAAATTTGCCTGAAGATTATTTTTTTAAAAACACTCAGGCTGATCCAACCAGGTTTTAGAATAAAAAGGGGCAGAGTTTGACTAGTGTCGTGTGCCCCCATTTCTGGAACTAGCACAATAGTAAGTGTGTCTCTGCCCTAAGTCAGATATGGGTGATGGGAGCACAATATCATCCAAATTCTATCCTCCCCTTTTATCACTATATATATAGCCAGTAAAATGTTAGATCAGAATGTTGGTAAACTGCTGTTGTCACAGAAAACCATAGTATGCTCACAGCTGCAATTAGAAACTGTTTTCTTAGTTTAAGCAAATATTAATTAGTGTGCTAACATGTGTTTTCTACCAGACTGGATGCATTTTGGAACAAATCCTTCCTTGGGGGCACCTTTTAACACTAACTATAGTGTCCCTTACTTTTGATTAAAATTGCTGTTTTTTTAAAAAAAAAAAGTGCCTCCAAAGAAGGACTTGTTCCAAAACACATGAGAATAAATCTCATTTCAAGCATCTAGAATTTCTTCCTTTTGCTTTTTTGTTTTTTGATCAGTGATGCATTCCTAGCTGAGTGGGTGGTCTTCTACCACATTCAAGCAAATGTGCATACAATTTGCATGACCAAAGGCATGTTGCAGATGTGCAGATGTACACTCAACACACTTTCCCAGCCATACCTAGAGACACCAACAACTGAACATGTGCCCTTTTGCATGCAAAGCATGTGCTCAATCAGTGAGTGTCAGGCCTTAAATTCAGGAAGACCTGGCTCAAATCCTGTCTTGCTCATGAACCTTAGAGGTTTGTTACTGCTCAGAAGGTTGCTTAAAAGTTTTAAATGACTAAAGTAACCTTAAACTTTTAACTATTTTCAAAAACGACGTCTCACCATATCAGTAAAGCTATAAATCTCCTGGGCCACATTGCCCACAATGCTTTGCTCTAACAGGCCACCGGCCTGGCCTCAGATCAAAAGAGAATTGAGGAAGCAGGGGCTGAGGCCTGACCATCAATGTCACTGCATTAGCAGCCAGAAAGTAACGGACACCTTGGAGGAAAGAGAAGGGTAAGCCGGGCAGAGAAGAGGAGGAGGCGGCACTTTCCTTGGACAGGACAATGCCTTGCTCTGACCCTGTTTATTTTCCAAAGTATAAGATAAGGTTGAGAGAAGAAAAATGTGAGATTTGATGTAACGTCAGGCAGAACACTTGTGCGCTTATTCTCCTCTTATGGTCACCAATTATTTATTTATTTATATCCCACCCTTCCTCCCAGCAGGAGCCCAGGGTGGCAAACAGAAGCACTAAAAACACTTTAAAACATCATAAAAACAGACCATAAAATACATTAAAACAAAACATTAAAAACATCTTTTAAAAAGGGTTAAAAACATATTATTAAAAAAAATATTAACAAACAATTCTAACACAGATGCAGACTGGGATAGGTCTCAACTTAAAAGGCTTGTTGAAAGAGGAAAATCTTCAAAAGGCGCCGAAAAGATAGCAGAGATGGTGCCTGCCTAATATTCAAGGGGAGGGAATTCCACAGGGTAGGTGCCGCCACACTAAAGGTCCGTTTCCTATGTTGTGCTGAATGGACCTCCTGATAAGATGGTATCTGCAGGAGGCCCTCACCTGCAGAGCGCAGTAATCGACAGGGTATATAAGGGATAAGATGATCTTTCAGGTATCCTGGTCCTAAGCTCTATAGGGCTTTGTACACCAAAACTAGAACCTTGAACTTGGCCCGGTAGCAAATGGGCAGCCAGTGCAGTTCTTTCAGCAGCGGGGTGACATGTTGGTGATACCCTGCACGAGCGAGCAGTCTTGCCACCACATTTTGCACCAGCTACAGCTTCTGGATCAACCTCAAGGGCAGCCATACATAGAACACATTACAGTAGTCCAGCCTTGAGTTACCAGTGCATAGACAACAGTGGTCAAGCTATCCTGGCCAGAAACGGCCGCAGCTGACTTACCAGCTGAAGCTGGTAAAAGGCACTCCTAGCCACGGAGGTCACCTGGGCCTCTAGTGACAAAGCTGGATCCAGGAGCACCCCCAGACTATGGACCTGCTCTTTCAGAGGGAGTACAACTCCATCCAAATCAGGGAACTGACCAATTATCCGAACTCGGAGACCACCAACCCACAGTGCCTCCATCTTGCTAGGATTCAGACTCAGTTTATTGGCCGTCATCCAGCCCACCACCGTGTCCAGGCAGTGGTCCAGGGCTTGCACGGCCTCTCCAGATTCAGATGTTACAGAGAAATAGAGCTGGGTATCATCAGCATACTCCTGACACCTCGCCCCAAATCTCCTGATGACCACTCCCCAGGGCTTCATATAGATGTTAAACAGCATGGGGGACAAGTACCTCACAGCACAACTGCCAGGGGCCCAAAAGGCAGTCTGTGATGTTCCTATATATTAGTGTATATATGGTAAGTGCTGGTTGTTTAGAGTATACATGGTAAGTAGTGAAAGAGGAGGGGGAGTGAATGGGCAATAGAATGCTTGATGATTGGCTGAATGTTTAAAATGGCTGACAGTATAAATGAAAGGATGACAGGTAAATCTGGGTGAATGTGAGGTGGTGAATTGGTAAATCTGGGGGGAGAAGAGAAAGAGTGGATTGCTTGGTGGGGTTTGAGAGAGTTGTTTGCCAGGAGAGAGTGAAGAAGGAGGGGGGGTGGAGTTCGGATTAGTATTGAGTAAAACCATATGCTTATGTGCCTTAAGAAGAAACCTTGTTAATCTTGTTAGCTTTGTTATCTTTAATAAATACTTAATTTGGTTTACCAAAGGCCTGATCCTTGGCTGGGGTTTCACAGACCAGAAGGGAGGGTAAGGTAATGACCAAGGCTGAAGGGGAACTGTAACAAATGGTGGCAGCAGTGAAGAGAATAACAATACCAATATTCAGAGTCTCTGGGAATACTAGTATTGGGACGTTACTGGTGGTTGCCTAGCAGGGGGATCTGTTGAGATCTGTGCTAGAGCGGGGAGAGAAAACATAAGAGAGAGCGGTCCGGACTGGTGGAGTCCCTGGTGGTGCCTAGAGACAGGCAGTAACCACGAGCAGGTAGGAACCTGACAGGGAGAGCCAGGGAAGGACGCATCACACAGTCACCCAATACTATTCTGTGAGAGCAACCCTGAAGATAGGATCGGAACCACTGTAAAACAGTACCTCCAATACCCATCTCACCAAGTTGGCCCAGAAGGATACCATGGTCAATGGTATCAAAAGCCTCTGAGAGATCAAGTAAAAATAACAGGGTCGCACTCCCCCTGTCCTTCTCCCAATAAAGGTCATCCATCAGGGCGACCAAGGCAGATTCAGTCCCATAACCAAGCCTGAACCTAGACTGGGATGGGTCAAGATAATCTGTTTCATCCAAGAGTACTTGCAATTGCTGCGCCACAACCCTCTCAATCACCTTCCCTAAAAAGGGGGTATTTGCAACTGGTCGGTAGTTGTCACAAACCAATGGGTCTAGGGTGTCCTTTTTCAGCAATTGTCGGATCACCATCTGTCAAGGCGGCTGGAACCACTCCCTCCCGCAATTATGCGTTGACCACACCCTGGATCCACTTGGTCAGACCCCCTCAGGAGGCTTTAATAAGCCAAGAAGGGCAAGGGTCGAGAGGACATGTTGCTGGCCGCATCATCGCAAGCACCTTGTCTGTGTCATCAGGCCACATCAACTGAAACCATTCCCAAGAAGTTGCAGCAGACGTTGCACTGGACACCTCACCAGGGACTACAGTAGATGTGGAGGGGGCATCAAGATTGCTATGGAGGTGAGCAACTTCACCCTCAAAGTGCCTTGCAAACAATTCACAGTGGTCCTCTAAAGGGTCTAAAACTCCATTTCCTGGAATTGATGCCAACAGACCCCTGACAATACGGAAAAGCTCCACTGGACAGCTACTTGAGGATGCAATGGAGGCAGAGAAGTGGACCTTCTTCGCCAGCCTCACCGCCACACAGTAGGCACGGTTATGATGTTTTACTCATGCCTGATCAGCCTCACAGTACGTCTTTCGCCACTTGTGCTCTAGCTGTCATCCAGCCTGTTTCATTGCCCTTAGCTCACTGGTGTACCAAGGTGCAAGCCGGGCTTCACAATGCCGGAGAGGGCACTCGGGGGCAACCGTGTCAAGAACCTGACGCACTTTGCTGTTCCACAGCGTGACAAGGGCTTCAACAGGGCCACCTGCTCTATCTACTGCGAACTCCCCTAGGGCATTCAGGAATCCTGTGGATTCCATTAGGCTCCAGGGGCGGACCATCATAATGTGTCCACCACCCCTGCAGGGAAGGATTGGAGCCATAAATCTAAACTTCACCAGGAAGTGATCTGACCATGACAATGGGGTGATATCCACCCCCCTATCTCCAGACCACCCCTTCCTCCATCTGGAGCAAAAACCAAGTCGAGGGTGTGCCCTGCCCTATGTGTTGGGCCAGTAACAACTTGAGACAGCCCCATGGTCATCATGGAGGCCATGAAGTCCCAAGCCAGAACACTAGAGGGAGCCTCAGCATGGACATTGAAATCACCCAATGCTATTGTTCAGGGCTCCTCCAACACCACGGCCGAGATGGCCTCTGCCAGCTCAGTCAGAGAAGCTGCCGGGCAGCAGGATGGACAATACACCAGCAGTAACCCTAGTTTACTGTCTCCTCAGCCCGACACCAGGTGCAGGCCTTCACAGCCAGTTCCAAAACAAAGTAGTTTTCTGGTGACCCAGTTGGAAGTTCTGTAGACCACAGCAACACCTCCCCTCCCTCCCTGCAGCCTGTGCTGGTGTTGCACCGAGTATCCAGGTGGGCAAAGTTGGGTCAGATCAACTCCTGCAAGCTCACCCACCCAGGTCTCAGTAATGCACACCAAATCGGCACCTTCATCCACAATAAAATCATGGATGAGTAGTCTTATTGTGTACCAATCCGGCATTAAACAACAACACACACAGGCCAGTGGGCACAGCAGATGAGCAACGCGGAACCCATCCATGAGAGGAGCGGCAGCAAGGAACAAGGTGCAGATAGCCTTGCCCAACTTCTATGGTAATTCACCACCTCCGCATGGCTATATTTCCCTCTACCAGTGATCACTGAAATTTTGGTGGCATCACCCATGTTCCTCCGTACTAAGACTTCTCCTAAACACCTGATATGGACCCAACACAAGCCCACCAACAAAGCCTGGGGGAGCCAATTATCCCAGTCGGCCTCTGCGAGAATTAGGAACAGTCATACCCATTCAAACTTTTTCACACAGGGCCCATCTACTCCCCCTCCTGTCTCAGGGAGGGCCAGTCTTCTGCCAGTTACAAACTCTCACTCTGAAGGCATCTGGCGACTTTCTGCTACCATTCAGTTCACTGCACAGGCTCCCACCCTGTGCAGGAACTACACGTGCACCACACACCCTCCCCACCACCAATCTCCTTTAGATTGGTTTAAAGGAAAACAAATTAAAAAGAAAAAGAAAAAAGAAAAAAGAAAAGGTAATAGAAAGGGTATAGTGCCCTCACTCTTAGGACTCCGTAAGAGGCTCCCCACGGTGCCATCCCCTTTGGTGTTGCCCCTTCAGTGGCGATCCCGCTGGCAGCAGACCTGCTGCCCAAGGGCAGCTGGGCTTTTATGCCTCCTGACCAGTCAGCAGCTGATGCAAGAGGCTGCAAGATTAACTGCAGCCTCTCTCTGGAGCAAGGGTCAGGCAAGGGGTCCCAGTCCTTGCAGCACTTACTAGGGACTTTAGCTGTCTCGAGGGACAGCAGCCCAAAGGAGTGAGCAGCGAGCACCCAGATGCTCAGATACTCACTCCCAGGGCAGATCTTCTTCAGTCGCCTAGTGCTGCAGCTGTTTAAGACTATCCCTGATAAAATTATGCAGAAATACAGGTAAGATTCCCTAAATCCAAAAGTATGTCTCAGTCTCAAATGTTGTATCGACAGAGGCAGCTAATGCTGCCCAGTGTCTGCATTTTGTCCTGAAAGTCTCTGGATCATGTTAAGTCCCAGCAATAGCCTGATTCGATGGGCGGCGTTTCCCATTAATTTAACACAAGTTTCCCATCTCCTGGTCATCTTGTGGAAATGAGCATAGCAAGGATTGCAAAGTGCATGCTAATGGTTATGGAATTAATTGATTCAAGTTCTGCGTTGACAACAAAATGCAAACCCCTTGGTGAATTTTATGCTTTAAAACATATTTAAAGCTTTGATCTGCTGAAAACCACTAACTACAGGAACCCGTTTCTTTCATGCTTTTTGTTTTTAAAGGGGGGGGAGTGGTGATCTGCCCTCTTTTGTGTACTTTGCAAACAATGTTAGATCTGAGGACACTTGGAAATATATGAGTGCAAGATATGACAGTCTCATTTCTGGGCCAGCAGCAGATATGTCCTGCCTAAGACTATGTGGTGAAATAGTGCTCACTGATGAGTCATCTGCTGTGCTGGGTCCAGAGTTCTCTTTCCATAAGCCATGTGTTGTCAGTTATTCCAAGACTTTGTTCTTGAACCAGAGAGCTTGTTTCCCTTCTCCACTCCCACTGGCTCTTTTTTTGTGTGTGTGCGCAATATTTCAGTACTGCAAATGGAACATACCTGCTTCCTTGAAATGGGTGGTCTATGATTTTGTTTTTGGAGGATCCAATGACAAGCCCTACAGAAATCAATCTGGGTTATTTACCAAGTGTTAAAGGACTCAGAGTTCCGTGTGAACTCTGCACGTGGCAATGGGCTTGCCAGAAGGCTTCATCAGTGGCTTGGTGAGAGCTTTGAAAACCCTGAAGACAATACCCCCGCCCCACTTGCTGCTGTTCTTCCAGTAACTAGCATACTGCTTCTGAAGCTGGAGGTTTATTTTAGGTATCATGTCCAGCAGACTACTTGGATCCATTCCAGGCTGGGGTCAGTCTCAGTCATGGCAGTGAAATGGCCTTGGTCACCCTGGTTGATGACATCTCTCAGGAGAGAGTTGGAGGGAGTGTGGCCTTGCTTAGTCTCTGAGCGGTATCTGATACTGTTGACCACCCTATCCTTCTGCAGCATCTCAGGGAGGGGGAGGTTGGGGGCACTGTGCTTCAGTGGTTTTACTCATACCTCTGGGGCCATTTCCAGAAAGTAGTTTATTTTATTTTTTTATTAAACTTATATACCGCCCCATAGTCGAAGCTCTCTGGCCGGTGCACAAGACTAACATCAAAATACAATAAACACATATTAACAATTTAAACACAGTAAAAAGATTTAAAATTTTTAAAAGATGAAACAATTCCAACACATACTAAAACATATTAAAATGCCTGGGCGAAGAGGAAAGTTTTAACCTGGCACCGGAAGGATAGAAGTGTTGGCGCCAGGCGTATCTCCTCAGGGAGGTTGTTCCATAAGTCAGGGGCCACCACTGAAAAAGCCCTTTTTCTTGTTGCCACCCTCTGAGCTTTCCTATGAGTAGGCACTCGGAGGAGGGTCTTCGATGTTGAGTGTAGTGTACGGGTGGGTTCATATCGGGGGAGGCGTTCCATCAGGTATTGTGGTCCTGTGCCGTGTAAGGCTTTGTAGGTTAGAACCAGCACTTTGAACCGGGCCTGGAAACATATAGGCAGCCAATGCAAGCGGACCAGAATCGGTGTTATATGTTCGGACCGTCTGGTCCCCATTAACAGTCTGGCCGCCGCATTCTGCATGAGCTGCAGTTTCCGAACCGTCTTCAAAGGCAGCCCCACGTAGAGCGCATTGCAGTAATCTAGTTTAGAGGTTACCAGCACATGAACTACTGAAACGAAGTTCTCTCTGTCCAGAAAGGGGCGTAGCTGGGCCACCAGTCGAAGTTGGTAAAAAGCATTCCGTGCCACCGAAGCTACCTGAGCCTCAAGTGATAGGGATGGTTCTAAAAGGACTCCCAAGCTACGAACCTGCTCTTTCAGGGGGAGTGCAACCCCATTCAGAACAGGTCGAACATCCGCCATCCGGTCAGGAGACCCACCCACCAGCAGCATCTCAGTCTTGTCTGGATTAAGCCTCAGTTTGTTAGCTCTCATCCAGTCCAGTGTTGCAGCCAGGCATCGGTTTAGCACATCGACAGACTCACCTGAAAAAGATGAAAAGGAGAAATAGAGCTGCGTGTCATCAGCATACTGATGGCAACGCACTCTAAAGCTCCTGACGACCACACCCAGCGGCTTCATATAGATATTAAAAAGCATGGGGGACAGAACTGACCCCTGCGGAACTCCATACTGGAGGTCCCAGGGTGCCGAGCAATGCTTCCCAAGCACTACCCTCTGGAGACAGCCCGCCAAGTAGGAGCGGAACCACTGCCAAGCAGTACTGCCTACTCCTAGATCAGTGAGTCATCCCAGAAGGATACCATGGTCGATGGTATCAAAAGCCGCTGAGAGGTCAAGGAGGATCAGCAGGGTCACACTCCCCCTGTCTGTCTCCCGACAGAGGTCATCATACAGGGCGACCAAAGCTGTCTCCGTGCCAAAACCGGGTCTAAAGCCCGACTGAAATGGATCCAGATAATCAGTTTCATCCAAGAGTGTCTGGAGCTGGCTGGCAACCACTCGTTCCAGGACCTTGCCCAGGAATGGGACATTAGCTACCGGCCTATAATTGTTAAAATTTTCTGGATCCAGGGACGGTTTCTTCAGAAGTGGTCTTACTGCCGCCTCTTTCAGGTGGCCAGGGACCACTCCCTCTCGCAATGAGGCACTAATCAGTTCCCTGGCCCAGCCAGCCGTTCCAGTCCTGCTAGCTTTTATTAGCCAAGAAGGGCAAGGATCCAACCTAGAAGTGGTTGCACGCACCAGTCCAAGCACCTTGTCAACGTCCTCAAGCTGTACCAACTGAAACTCATCCAGGAAATCGGGACAAGACCGTGCTCTGGACACCTCATTCGATTCAGCTGCTATAACATTGGAGTCCAAGTCCTGGCGGATGCAAGATATTTTATCCTGGAAGTGCCTAGCAAATTCATTACAGCGCGCCTCAGATGACTCCACCATGTCCGTAGGGCCAGAATGCAATAGCCCTCGGACAATTTTAAAAAGCTCCGCTGGGCGGCAGATAGATGATTTAATGATGGCAGCAAAATTTTGCTTTTTTGCTGCCCTCACTGCCCCTAAATACAACTTAGTATAGGCACTTACCAGTGTATAATTGCATGAGTCCGTCTCCATCTGCACTCAAGCCATCTCCTATATTGTTTCATTGCTCTCAGCTCCAAAGTATACCATGGAGCTGCATGAGCTCTACACAGGAGAGGGCGCACAGGGGCGATCATGTCAACTGCCCGGGTCATTTCTGCATTCCACAGTTCCACCAGGGCTTCGACAGGAGCACCAGCCCTATCAGCCGGAAAACTCCCCAGAGCCCTTTGAAAATCATCAGAAGTCATTAGTCTCCGGGGGCGGACCATCTTAATGGATCCCCCACCCTTGCAGAGGGGAAAAGTCGCTGTAAGTCTAAACCTCAGCAAGCGGTGATCTGTCCATGACAAAGGGACTGACGTGAAACACATTCACTCTGATATTCAGATCACCATCTCCCTGTCCAGTGGCAAAAATTAAATCTAGAGTATGTCCTGCTATATGTGTTGGGCCAACAACATATTGTGACAGCCCCATGGTTGTCATGGAAGCCATGAAGTCCTGAGCCGCCCCAGATAAGGCGGCCTCGGCATGAATGTTGACATCCCCCAGCACCAACAGTCTGGGGGATCTCAGCAGTACATCCGAGACCACCTCCGTCAGCTCAGTCAGGGAGTCCGTTGGGCAGCTGGGTGGGCGGTACACCAACAGAATCCCCAATCTGTCTCGATAGCCCAACATAAGATGCAAACACTCCAGACCAGTAGCCACATGGACAGGGTGCTTGGAGAGGGAGATGGAACTCCTATAGACCACAGCCACACCCCTCCCCGACCCTCAGATCTACCCTGATGCTGAACCAGATACCCCGGTGGGCACAGTTGGGAGAGACTAGCTCCTCCCTGCTCACCCACCCAGGTCTCAGTTATACATGCCAGATCGGCTACTTCATCCACAATTAAATCGTGGATGAGGGACATCTTATTATGTACCGATCTGGCATTTAGGAGCAGCATCTGGAGATCTGAGGGCTGGCTGATAGGGCAACCAAAAGACCTGTGGGTGTGAGGAAGACCGGAACAAGGCACAGTCGTTAGCTGCCTGGGCCGAGTTCCCCTCACCTGGCAAGTCTTCCTCACTACGCCATATCTCCCTCTGCCTGTCACCACGCCAATTGGGGCCCCCTCAAATCTCCCCACTCGACTCTGAATCCTCTCACCCAGGCACATAATATAAACCTAGGACTTACACACAAAATTCACAAACACATTCACTCTCATCACACACCACCACACATCCACATAAAAACAAAAGCTGCAAATATGTGTTAACGCAACAATATTAGCGGCTCTCCTTCCAAAGATAAAAAATTGGATAGCGATGGTAACAGCCAAAGGGACAATAACAACAGCAACTAGCAGCAATCACGGCTCTTCCTCTTCCTCCTCGAGCAGCAATGACGTCCTTCCCGACAGGCAGATGGAAAAAGTTAGTCACAGCTGGGCTAGCATCCAGGACCCAGTCCTGCAAAGCACAGCACCATCCAAACTACAGCAGTCCAACCGGGAAAGATAGTGATGGTAACAATTCCAAAAGAGCAACAGCATAGTCACGGACAGTAGCAACAGGTCTCTTCCTTCAACAAACGACAGCAACAACAGCAACACCTTCTTCCTCCAGTAGCAGTGTCCAAGAGCGTTGTCCAGGTAGGGAAGCAGAGTTCAGAAAGGCAGGGGTCCAGTCCGAAGGTCTAGAGGCTAGCAATGGCTTTGCACATGAGGGGTCACAACCGACGACATAGTTGTGGAAGGCTATTGTTTGGCAACATGGAATAGTCGTGTGGTGTCCCTCAGGGTTTCATTTTGCCTCCCCCCAATGCCTTTTAACATCTATACGAAGCTGCTGACAGCTGTCATTAGGAGATTTGGAGTGAAGTGTCACCAATATGCAGGTAACACCCAGCTCATAAAAATATAAGAAAAGCCTGCTGGATCAGGCCAAAAGCCATCCAAGGCCACTTGAGAATAGAGAGAATGTTCACCAATGGAGAGAAATAGAGCTCTATTTCTCTGTTCCATCTGAATCGGGAGAGGCAGTTGAAGTGTTAGACCGGTGTTTGGAGGTGTTTCTGGGCCCAGTTCAAGGTGCTCACAGTTGTAAGCAGCTTAGCCTCCAAATATGTGGAAGACCGCCTCTTCCCTGCAGACCCCCTCAGGTGCTGAGATTGGCAGAAAGGGCCCTCTTGGTAGTTCCATCCTTCTCAGACGTTGGGGGGGATAGCCTGGAAGAGGGCATCCTCTGTGGCAGACCCTAAGTTGTGGAATTCACTCCCCACAAAGATGCATCTGACATCTTCACTATACAGCTTTCATCGTCACGCTGGCTTTTGACACTTGAAATGTACATTTTTAGGACTCTTTCTAGTTGTGAATGTATTTGTTTTAAACTGTTTTTAATAATATATTTTATATTGTTGTGACCTGCCCTTGGACCTACTGGTGAAGGGCGGGTGGTGGAGGTGGTGGTGGAGGTGGTGGTGGTGGTAATAACAATAATAGTAATAATAATAACCAACAGCAACAACAAAGGCTGCCTTACACAGAGTCAGATAATTATTTCACCAAGCTCAGTATTATTTATACTGTATGTGGGCAATGATGGGCAACTCCTCTCCAGAGAACTGACCTGGAGCTGCCGGGAATTGAATCCTTTGCATGAAAAACATGTGGTCTACCACTGAGCTATAGTCCTTTCCTGATAGCTTGGTCTATCTTCCATTGGTTTGTCTAGTTCCCTTTAAAAGTAATCTAAAGTAGTCACCACCATCCTATTTTAATATACTGTTTAGTAATAATGTAGAATGCACACTCTTTTCTAAGGGCCCGTTGTATCAGTTAAGAACATAAGAAGAGCCTGCTGGATCAGGCCAGTGGCCTATCTAGTCCAGCATCCTGTCTCACAGTGGCCAACCAGGTGCCTGGGGGAAGCCCGCAAGCAGGACCCGAGTGCAAAAACACTCTCCCCTCCTGAGGCTTCCGGCAACTGGTTTTCAGAAGCATGCTGCCTCTGACTAAGGTGGCAGAGCACAGCCATCATGGCTAGTAGCCATTCATAGCCCTGTCCTCCATGAATTTGTCTAATCTTCTTTTAAAGCCATCCAAGCTGGTGGCCATTACTGCATCTTGTGGGAGCAAATTCCATAGTTTAACTATGCGCTGAGTAAAGAAGTACTTCCTTTTGTCTGTCCTGAATCTTCCAACATTCAGCTTCTTTGAATGTCCATGAGTTCTAGTATTATGAGAGAGGGAGAAGAACTTTTCTCTATCCACTTTCTCAATGCCATGCATAATTTTATACACTTCTATCATGTCTCCTCTGACCCGCCTTTTCTCTAAACTAAAAAGCCCCAAATGCTGCAACCTTTCCTCGTAAGGGAGTCACTCCATCCCCTTGATCATTCTGGTTGCCCTCTTCTGAACCTTTTCCAACTCTATAATATCCTTTTTGAGATGAGGCAACCAGAAGACCAGAGGTTTACTTGCATCCTGCAATGAGCAGGGCAGAGGTTTGGACTTGATGGCCTTATAGACCCCTTCCAACTTTACTTTCTATGAGTTTATATCATAAACATAATTAATGTATTTGTTGTATATGTATGTGGAGGGGATGAGGATTGTGTTGTTAAATCCTCAGCTTGCCACTGTAGACAATTCTGAGCTAGACGGACCAGGCTCTGACAGAATAAGAGTTTGTCTACCTTGGTGGCGCTGTTCAATTGTAATGTAATGCAACATTCAGTTGCCATTCAGCATTATGGTGAATCAGTATTCAGTGTTACAGTGAAGCAACACCCTACACTGTCAGCCAAGCCAGAAGCCAAACCTAACCAATAACTTCTAATGTAAATGTACTGCCTTCAAGTCCATTCCGACTTAAGGCGACCCTATGAATAGGGGTTTCATGGTAAGCGGTATTCAAAGGAGGTTTACCATTGCCTTCCTCTGAAGTTGAGAGGCAGTGACTGGCCCAAGGTCACCCAGTGAGCTTCATGGCTGTGTGGAGATTCAAACCCCGGTCTTCTGGGTTGTAGTCCAACAACTTAACCACTACACCACACTTCTAATTCAACAGTTAAAACAGTTTATAGTTTACTGGAAATAACAAAATAAGTAACAGACTGGCCTGCTATAAGATAATTATCAGAAATAGTATACTGCCACACTACAGTGGAAATGTAGACCCATGTGATCTTCTTTACAGAGGTCATTGTCAAGAGTGGAGGTACCAGCTTTTTATTACTGTAGAAATTGCCAAGGGGGGTTGAAAGAGGCACCAAACTCATTTTGATTGAAACCGTTATTGATTTATTTTTTGTTAATTTAGTTACTAATTTGTTTTCAAAAAGAGAAAGAAATCCACAGAAATTCAACACAGCCCTATTCACATTTCCAAATTTTGTTTCTGCTTAGTCAGTAGTGAGTATTCAGCACATTACCAGAGGACCTATCATATTTATTTATCTGTCCAAAATATTTATAATTCAGACATCTTATTTCCAAGGAAGTGGCCATGTTAGTTTGCTGCTGCAAAGACAACAAAAAGTCTTATGGCAATTTAACAAATTCATCATGGCATTGGCTTTTGTGAGCTAGAGGCCGCTTCATCAGTTGAATCTTAACAATGCGGAGTAATTTAATACCTGTAGTGGGATAGGAATTTATTACTTTGGATTCCGAGATGTCTAGGGGGAGTAGAAAAACACTTCCACTTGGGAAAGGTAGACCAACCAAATTCCACCAGTTTACCCATCCTGCTGCAGCTCCCTACCACCATGTCCCATCCCACACAATTACAGAGGATACATTGAACTTAAGGAGTGGCTTTCTGGAGATGCAGGGGACTGTGGCGGATGGGGCGCAAAGAGCCACAAAAGCCCCATTGTGTGTGCAAAAGCCTACTCAATCTTCTCTACTTTGCCCCTATTCATTTACATTTGAACAGAGACAAGGGACAAATCATTGTTAAGATGATTGTATCATCACCAGTTATGGTTACTTGCTTATTTTTCATACATTTGTCACACACTGTACTTTTTGCATTGCTAACATGTAAAGGTTGTTCTACATTTTCTTCTTTTACATCCATATATGTATACACGTGTGAGTGTGTGTGGTGCTTTTTTTGTTTGTAAAAAATGAGGTGCCAATACTCATATCTTAATAAAACGCCATGGTGCCAGCACAAAATGGCTGCCATGACCAGTAAAGAAAGAGGTGATGGTACTCTGTACTGATTACTATCACAAAAAAAGCACTGTCTAGCCACACAAATATATATATATATATGCATATATATATATATAAATGCAAAACAATAAAATACGTTATCATGGCCAATAAGAAGGAGGGCCATTTGGCCTAGGCCTCACACTCAAAGGGAGTCTAAAATTTAGACCCTTGTTAATTTTTTGGCATCTGATAAGTTTCACAACCTATTTTTATGTGCTTTCAACCATATGTAGCATGCTGTGTTTCAGCTTAGAGCAGCAAATTTATGTAAATAAGAAATGCGATTTGATAATAGACATATTTTTGTTAATTGAGATAGATTTTTGTCATATTAAAGAGCTAAAAGTGTTCAAAAACATTAATAAAATATATAGGACCTGATGGCACAAGATAAGATTATGATGAACATGTCCTCTCAGATTGGTTGATTATATAAACACACCACTCATTCTTTTGTGACATCAATGTTCTTTTATTATTATTCTGGCTAGGGGCCTCTCTGGACATCTGGGACAGCATGCATATTCAAAACCTCACAATAAAACAGCATAACATTTTTCCCCCCAAAGAGCCACAAATAAATATAAATAATAAAAATAAGCAGAGAATGAGGGAGAAATGAGAACACTTGGGAATATTAAATTACTACATTCCCAAATGCTCTTTGGAAACAGATAAACCTTCACCATACACCTCATCAACAGTAAAACCCTAAGCGTGTTTGCTCAGATGTCAGCGTGTTCAAGAGGATTTAATCACTAGTAAGTGAGTTTATGATTGAAGCTATAGAGTAACAAATGCTTTTCCTGAAGGAAAGAACTCTTGAGTGTGAGTGCAATTGCTCTAAAGTCTTCTCTCTCATGGCAACCTGCATTACCTCAGGTGGTGACCCAGATTAAGACCTTAATGCTAGGATAGTCAATGTGGTGCCTTCTAGGTGTTGTAGGACTACAACATCCATTATTCCTGACCATTGGCCATGTTGATTGGATGAGAACTGTAGCCCAACAACATCTAGAGGGCACCATGTTGGTTACCTCTACCTTAGTGAATGGTACATTGGAGGAGATGGTCCTTTAGATATCTTGAACTCAGGCCACTTAACCTATGGCAGAGCTAAATGATGGCATTCAAAGTGGATTATACCTAAGCTATAGATAGCCCTTGCTAGTTTGAAATTCTTTCTCTTATAGTAACCTGAAGATAAGGTTGTAAAATATCTACTCAAGCATATGTTTCTGATCAGATGTTAGCTGACAGGCAGTAACATATAACTACCATGTCCAAAACTCTGACTATCTGAATCCACCCCAGTATAATATAATCTCCATTTCATGATAGTCTCAGTAAGATAAATTGGAGGTCTATCCAACTACTGTATTATCCCAATATTTTTATGTCACTCTAATCCATTTGGACCCCCTCTAGGATGCACACCTTAATGTGGTGAGGGGGTTTGAGAGTGTTGAAGAAGCTGAGAGCAATGCCGTCAGGAGTCTAGACCAAAAGGCTACACTCCTAGCAGGGGCACCCATGGCGGAATGGTCAAAGCTGAGACACCAGTCTAAGATGCATCCAAACTCAGAGGAAGGCAATGGTAAACCACCTCTGAATATATCTTCCCACAAAAACCCTATGAACAGAGTATCCAAAATGCAACATGAGATAGTGCTGGAAGATGAGACCCCCAGGCCAGAAGGCACTCACCGAGCTACTGGGGAAGAACAAAGGACAGGTACGAGTAGCGCTGTGACTAATGACACAGCCGGGTCAAAGCCAAAACGAAGCCCAGAGGCTGATGCACACAGATGCAAAAGGAGAGTCCAGAGTTATACGACACACACAATAGGAACATGGAATGTGAGAACCATGAACCAGGAAAAGTTAGAAATTGTCAAGCAAGAAATGGAATGTATCAACATTACAATCCTTAGTGTGAGTGAATTAAAATGGACAGGAATGGGGCATTTTCAATCAGGCAACTACAAAATATTTTATGCAGGAAATGAGAAATTAAGAAGAAAGGGTTGCTTTAAGAGTGAGAAGTGATGTAGCAAAAGCAATTAGGAGCTACAACGCAAGGTCTGAGCGAGTGATATCCATGAGATTAAATGGGAAACCTATTAACATAACCATCATCCGAGTCTATGCTCCAAGGGCAAATGCAGAAGAAGAGGAACTAGAGAGATTTTACACATAAGTACAGGCAGAAATTGATCACACACCAAATCAAGATGTGCTGATAATCATGGGGGACTGGAATGCAAAAGTAGGGAACACAGTAGAACTAGGAATTGTGGGGAAATGGGGCTCAGGAGACAGAAATGAAGCAGCAGAAAGACTTACTGAAATCTGTGAAGCCAATAATTTGTTTCTTGCAAACACTTTTTGTGAGAAACCAAAAAGACGACTGTACAAATGGACATCACCAAATGGTCAATATAGGAATCAAATTGATTATACAATTGGTAGCAGAAGATGGAGAAGTTTGATACTTTCTGCGAAAACAAGACCAGGAGCAGACTGCGGTAACTGGTCGTATCAAAAATCAAAGTAAAGCTAAAGAAGAACAACAAAGCAATCATAATGCCAAAATACAATTTAAATAACATCCCGGAAGAATATAAAGATCAAATAAGGAACAGGTTTGAGGCTTTAAACTTAGTTGACAGAGAACCAGAAGAACTATGGAATGAAGTCAGAGATATTATCAGGGAAGAATGAAAAAAGACAATACCTATAGTTAAAAAGAGAGAAAGAACTCAGTGGATGACTGAAGAAACTCTTAAAATGGTTAAAGAGAGAAGGAAAGCAAAAGCAAAAGGAGATAGAAACAAGCTCAGAACCCTAAATGCAACAATACAGCGACTAGTACGCAGGGACAAGGAGAACTATTACAATTGTTATTGTATAGAAATAGAAGAGGACAACAAAAAGGGAAGAACAAGAGCCCTATTCCAAAAGATTAGAGAAATGAAAGGCAAATTTAAACCAAGAGTAGGGATGTTGAATAATCAACAGGGGAACACACTGACTGACCGAGATGACGTAAAAGGAAGATGGAAGAAATACACTGAAGAACTCTATAAAAGAGATGCCAGGAAGACAGATTCATTCATGGAGGAACCGTATGATGAAGAACCAGAAATTCTAGAATGTGAGGTGAAAGCTGCTCTTAAAATACTTGGAAGAAACAAAGCACCAGGAACAGATGGCATACCAATAGAATTGCTACAAGCTACTGAGACTGAACCTGTCCAAATCTTGACTAAAATCTGTCAAGAAATATGAAAAACTAAACAATGGCCCACAGACTGGAAGCGTTCCATATACATCCCAATTCCAAAGAAAGGGGATCCCAGGGAATGCAGTAATTATCGAACTATTGCCTTAATATGCCATGCAAGTAAAGTAATGATCAAGATTCTACAACAAAGGCTCTTACCATATATGGAGCGAGAAATGCCAGATGTCCAAGCTGGATTTAGTAAGGGAAGAGGCACCAGAGATCATATCGCAAACATACGTTGGATAATGGAACGGAGCAAGGAATTTCACAAGAGAATCACCCTGTGCTTTATAGATTACAGCAAAGCCTTTGACTGTGTAGATCATGAAAACCTATGGAATGCTTTAAAATAAATGGGGTGCCACAGCATCTGATTGTCCTGATGCGCAACCTATACTCTACACAAGAGGCTACTGTAAGGACAGAATATGGAGAAACCGATTGGTTCCCCATCAGAAAGGGTGTGAGACAGGGGTGTATTTTGTCACCCTGTTTATTTAAGCTATATGCAGAACATATCATACAGAAAGAGGGATTGGACCAAGATGAAGGAGGTGTGAAAATTGGAGGGAGAAATATCAATAATTTAAGATATGCAGATGATTCCATGCTACTAGCAGAAACCAGTAATGATTTGAAATGAATGCTGATGAAAGTGAAAGAGGAATGCAAAGCAGGACTGCAGCTGAATGTCAAGAAAACTAAAGTAATGACAACAGAAGACTGATGTAACTTTAAAGTTGACAATAAGGACATTGAACTTGTCAAGGATTATCAATACCTCGGCACAGTCATTAACCAAAATGGAGACAATAGTCAAGAAATCGGAAGAAGGCTAGGACTGGCAAGGGCAGCTATGAGAGAACCAGAAAAGGTCCTCAAATGCAAAGATGTATCACTGAACACTAAAGTCAGGATCATTCAGACCATGGTATTACCAATTTGTATGTATGGATGTGAAAGTTGGACAGTGAAAAAAGCGGATAAGAGAAAAATCAACTCATTGGAAATGTGGTGTTGGAGAAGAGCTTTGTGAATACCTTGGACTGCGAAAAAGACAAATAACTGGGTGTCAGAAGAAATTAAACCAGAACTATCATTAGAAGCTAAAATGATGAAACTGAGGTTATCCTACTTTGGACACATCATGAGAAGACATGATTCACTAGAAAAGACAATAATGCTGGGCAAAACAGAAGGGAATAGAAAAAGAGGAAGGCCAAACAAGCGATGGATTGATTCCATAAAGGAAGCCACAGACCTGAACTTACAAGATCTGAACAGGGTGGTTCTCGACAGATGCGCTTCGAGGTCGCCATAAGTCGTAGTCGACTTGAAGGCACATAACAACAACAAAATCCATTTGGAAGACTTCACTGCCCATTTCTAGATGTGGAAATATAAACATCAGTCCTTGCCTGGAAAATGTCCACAATAGAGTCAATCATGCTGAGAATGGCTACTGTTACTGGTTAGCTTTGCGGGTGGTTATGTGCAACTATTTGCAGCGTACCGGTAAAATATGTGTAGTATTTATATGACATGTAGGTTGGTGTGTAATTTGGGAACTTGTGTGGGCAGAACCTTGGTTGATGCATATGTACTTATTCCCAGCTGAAAATCATTTCCTTTTAAAGTTAGCATAACAACCTATTTGAAAATAGCTATAATACTAAATAAAACATACAACACTAGCATGTTTGCTTGTAGTAATACATCTCATGAGTTAGTTTTGCATTTTTTTTTACCTTCTCTTCATTGCTCATTCATGATTATGGGATCCCAGTTTGTTGTTCAATCCTTATTACATCATGTTCCTTTCTTAATTTAGAGCTGCTGCCCTCATCCTGCTGTTTTAGAATGTCTGATTTTTAGCTTGCTTCATTTATCCTTGATGAAGCGTTAGTATTCTCCTACTAATCCCTCAGCCCACTTATTCCTAACAGTTTGACGACTGTGCCCTACACAATTTTTTCAAATCTATCAGATGTATATAATTCATAAATTGGACTGGGGAAGCTTTTTTTTTAAGGGAAAATAACTGTCTCTTCCTTCTTCTGGAAGGTATTTACTTATTTAATTTTTTTAATACCACTTCAATTATCTTCCCTGAGTTATTTACAAAAAGAATAAAATAATTAAATGTAAATACAGAAGAAGAGAAAGAAGTTGTTAAAAGACACAAAAGCATAAACAGCAGAATTAAAATTACATCTAAAACCTCAAGAATTTTTTTTTAAAAAAATGTTGTTACTGCTGCTACTACTACTATTACTACTACTACTATTTCATTATGTATTTATATAGCCATTGCCTTATGCCAAGAAGGCCTCAAGGTGACATAACACCAATAAATAAGTAAATAAATAAAACACAAATATAAATGTCATAAGAAACAAACAGCAAAAAACAATGGCAAAAACAACTATACATTAAATCCAAAGCAATTAAAACTCCTACCAATCCAGATGTCTCCAACACTGGAGGCATTCAAGCGGCAGCTGGACAGCCACCTGTCAGGTATGCTTTAATTTGGATTCCTGCATTGAGCAGGGGGTTGGACTCAGTGGCCTAACTCTATCATTTATGAAGCTTAGCATGATCACCACAAAAATCACAACGCTGGCATATCGCCCCAAAGCAACAAAAAGAAATCAACAATCAACTAGCTGGGAAAAATGAAAGTCTTGGCCCTGGTGTCAAAAAGAGGGCAACGATGGTCCCATACAGGCCTTGGGGAGGGTGTTTCACAAATGTGGAGCCACAACTGAAAAGGCCCTCTCTGGCTACAAAAGGGTAATAAGGTAGGTACCGGGCAAACTTATCTGAGGAAAGCATTCCGCAACTGGGGCACCACTACTGAAAAGGCCCTCACTCTGATGGCCACCTTTCTCACCTTTAATTATCTTCATAATAAGGGTGCCCCCCCCATGCAATTGCCTGGGTATCTTCTTGTTGTTTAGAAGCCAGATTTCTCTGGTGAAGATGCAGGTGCAGCTGTCCCGTCAACCAGTTCCCTACCTGTTAATTGTGGATTTAAACAGAAATCAAATGTACTCTTGACTTTCCCCTGTCTTGCCAGAAAGAGTTCAGACTTTCCCTAATGGATGGTTTCACTTGTGCTGGTCAGAAAGATTTTGGGCTTTGCCTAGCAGATGGCTGTAACTGCTCCAGGAACCCTGCTCCCTCCCTATAATGTCCTCATCTGCCAAGAATGCCATTTTATGTAAAATCAGTTATGTTAAAATATACTATAAACTGTAAACTGTTAAAAGAGGTTCTTTTTAAATTAAGTAGTATATAAATCTGACCAAATAAAAATAAATAAATAATGTAATCCAACTAAATATATAAATTTCCTCACGATAAGTCCTAGCATTTACACACACACACACACACACACACACACACACACACACACACACACACCCCTACTGGGGGGAAGGGCGGGATATAAATCAAATAATAAATAAATAATACAATAAATAAATAGTATGTCAGGATGTCTGGCATCTTCTGCCGGCAGTACCTCATGTTGCACTGGATGCTTCTCCCAGGTATCAGGAATGGCTTTTGGGAAACTCTATTGATGTGCAGAGGCACCACACACATCACTTTGGACATACCATTCATTTTTCCCCGCTCTGCATCGATCTTGAAGGTGTAATAGTGTCTAAAAATGCGTGTGCTTCTTTTTAAACCTAGAAAACATTGTGCACTTTGATAGTGCTGCATTTTAAAAAAGAGTGCCTATTAGGTAACTTAATAACATTTATTTTTTAGTTATGATGCTCAGCCCCCTGGGCCAAGAGGATAACTACCCTTCCATTTTACAAGACATTAAAACAGATGTGCAAAACCAGATGTGTTTTCTAGTTACCTGAATACTTGCTAGTGTCCTGACAATTTCTGTTTTTTTCCTTTAAAGAAAAAAATAGTGCTAGCTTTCATGGCTATGTGAAATTAATATATTTGACTGTGTGGTGCACAATATGCACAGACACTGTATTTTCAGAGGCAGATCAAGAGTGTTATTTTTCAAGTAGCTTTCAAGTTGACTGGTTAATGTGCTACTACTATTGTATTCTGTACTGCTGGTCTGTATTTATTTGTGGTTGGCCAAGTCAGGTAGTGGCCCAGTGCCTCAGGGATCAGATGCAGGGTTGCCAGGTCTCCGATTTTTGCCTGGAGACTCCAGTTTTTGGGGCTCCTCTCTGGATCTCTGGGTGAGTCACCTTCATCCCCGGACTGTTGGCTTTCATTTTTTTAAAAAAATTATGTTTCTAGGTGGCCTGGTTAAAAAAATATAAACCAAAATGTCAGCTCCCCCCCCCACCGCAACTTCTGTTAGTACTGGCTGCTCTAATCCCTGCCCTTTCAGGTTTTTAGCCAATAAGTGAAGTCAGCAGGGCCGGTTCCAAAGGGCGGCCAGGTTGGGCACTGGCCCAAGGGTCCCGCAGCTCCCCTTCTGCTATCCCGTGAATCGCAAGACGAGCTTCTGAGCCGCCTGCCATCCCCCGCACTTCACCTACCTTTCTCTGCTGTTCATGCAGGGTTGCCATCAATAAAGATGGCGGCCGAGGTTTCCGTAAGGGACTGAAGCCTCTGCCGCCATCTTGGTTGATGGCAGCAATGTGCGCACAGCGCTGGGGATGGTAGGTGGTCCGGAAGCTCGTCTTGCGATCCGCGGGATCGCAGAAGGGAAGCAGAGGGGCCCGGGGCAGGCTAATGCCCAAGGGCCCCTGCATTCCTGGAGCCGGCCCTGGAAGTCAGGGTTGTGATTGACAAGATTTGTTGACCCCCTCCCAGGCAATACCTAACCCCCATTTCAAGTTCTGGGAACAGTGTCCTTTTCCTGTTTGTCTCACATCAGGAATTGAGTAAATATGAGTAAATATAAATAAATAAATAAATATGGAAGAAAACAAAGCTTCCCATTGTGTTTGAATCATCAAGATCTGCTAGAGACACTTTTTATTTAAAAGAAAGCAAAATAAAACCAAGCAAAGCAAACAAATGGCCATTCAGAGAGAACTTCAGACAAGTGCTAGTCCAAAGCTCTCTCCCATAGACAACTGTCAGCTCACTCTCATAGCAAAATTTCTAAGGCGTGCAGAAGCAGATTTCCATCATCACACTGACATCTTTCAACTATTTGCAAAAGAAACGCCTGAACTATGCACATGATATCTACTTTGTGGTTTTCCTGAAAGTCAAACATCAGGTTTTCTTGGAACACTCTGTATAACACTCTCTACATGTACTCTGCAGCACTTCATCATCATCTTACACCTTTGTGTCTGCAAGGTTCAGACCATAGAATTTTAATTCCACAATTCCCTCCTTTTGAGCTTTTCTAGCTCAACCTCATATCAAACTTAAATTTGCGTTAAACCATTGATTTCATTTTCATGTTCTTTCATTTCTATAATCTCCTCATACATGTTTAGTGTATTGGCCCTCCAGGCTTGCCGTACTAGGAACTGCTGAGTCAGCCCCAGGCTGTGGCAGTTTCAGTTCCAGGCCTGCCTTATAAGCTGCACCATGCTGTGGGCCTTATTCTCTGTATATAATTAGTAAAAGTAAAGTTCTTGTTATTGTTTAGATCCTCTGTGTGGCCTCTTCCTTCATGATACTATTTATTTATTACACTTATATACCGCCCCATAGCCGAAGCTCTCTGGGCAGTTTACAGCAAAAAAACATTAAAAACAAATATAAAAATTTTAAAACACACAAACAATTTAAAAACACATGCATTAAGCATTTCCTGGTTTTGTTCCAGGGTCAAAGGCTTTTGCATTTGTTTCATGGTGCCACTTAAGCAGCATTGCACAAGCATGATAGCATAAATTCCTACTAATATAGCAAGCAATATCAGTAAGCCATGTATTGGTAGAGCCAAACGATCCAAAAATGTAACTGAACCAAGACCATAAATCCCATTTGTCTGTCTCATAAAAAATCTGATCAGTTGTATGAAAGAATTTGTGTGGTTCCAACTATGATGCATAAAGCGCTTAGGTTGGCTAGGTTTCCACCAACTTTTGTTGGGAAACAGTTTCATGAGTTCAGAGTCATTTAGTTGCTTGCCACCAGTTTCATATACCTTGGGTGCCTGCTGCCTTGGGGCTGCAGTAACTAGGAACCAGATCTGGTCCCTCCAGGCGCGTCCAGGACAGGACAGGAACGCCAGACTAGTCCAGAGAATAGAAGCCACACATCAACAGGCCACACCCACTTTGAGAAGTGGGATCTAGGCAGAGGGCTTCTTTCTTTCTCTAAGATGGTACCTGGTCTGCTGAATGTCTTCAGCTGCATCTTGGAGTGGCAAATCTTCTTCACCAGTGATTACTTAGCTTACCACTGGACTTTCGTTGAGGGCATTATTATGGCCCTTTGCTGAAGATTTCTTCTCTAATAGGCTCTCCTGCTGGCTGGTGCTAGGCTCACTACCAGACTGTGGAAGCCTTTAGTCGAGAGTTCAAAAAGCGAAACAGAAGCAGGAAGAAAGCTGTCAAAACAAAGCCAGAACTCCTTTTCTCCTTCAGGGCCGAGATGTCTGGGGGTCTGACTGGTGCTGCTAGTGGAGTCCTCAGGTTCTGGTGGTGAAGTCTTCTTGCAGTGTGACGCGTGAATCCATGTCTGGAGTCCTTGGTGCTTTACAGTTGTGTTCCAGGTCCAGCACTACCTGGAAGGGGTCTTTCTGGTGAGGTTACAGCGAAGACTTCCTTAGATGTACCTTGACTTGGACACATTCACCTGGCTAGATAGGATGACACTCTGGTTCTCTGGGTAGGGCCACCTGGATCTACAATTAAAGGTCTTAGCACACTTCATTAACACCTTACAATAATTCATGACTATTTCATCTTTTCAATGGAGATCAGAGTGGGCAGGATTTACAGGAGGTGAAACGAGTTCACATCGAGCAACCTATGAGATTATGAAGTGATTGTACAGATTTTTTTTTCTTAGCTGTTGTTCTGGTGCTCATAAGGGAAAGGAGATACCAAATGAATTTCTTCAACAGTTTTTTGGTGACTGTGATAGTGTTGGCCTTTGCTCTAGGGTAGGCCTTAATCCGTCTAGAATTCATGCATACAATGACAAGAACAAATTCATAAGAACAACATTTTTGCATTTAATTAAAATCATCCTGAACATTTACAAAAGGTCCCCATGGTGGGGGATGGGCTGTCCTCTTGTCCTTACAGCTTTACCTACATTGTGGGCTTGACAAACAGGGCAGGTGTGGCAATATGCTGGGCCATAGTTGGAAAATTTGGAGCATGCCAATCTTGCTGTTTTGCATGTATCATTCTCTCTTTTCTAGAGTGGGCCACGCTGTGGTGCACTCCAGAAAAATAGGGAAGAAGGACCATGGGCGCTACCAAGCAGCTGTCTGGATAGCTCCCCAAATGGTCCAGGTGCAAGAGGCACCCTGCCAGTCTCCATTTGTCTTTTTCAGAATCTGGGGCCTGATCTTTAATGGTTGCCATTGGAGACTGGATCATGGTTGAGAAATAACCGAAAGAGGCCTGAGGTGTAGAAACTTCATCATAAGGGATTTGATGAGCAACACATTTGACAATAGCAATTTCAGAAGACAATAGCAAAGCATCAAGAAGAACATTTACATATGGACCATTGCTAATCTTTTACTCCCCCTGAGGTGAGGAAGCCACGTTTCCAGAGTTGCCTATAAACAGCATAACCAGCAACAGGGTCACCCTTTGCATTTCTTTGACATGAGTCATCTTCAGTAATTATGACTGAGATCTCATTCTTTTCATAAGAAACCAAAGCTTTGGTGTTGGGATTTTTTTAAAATCACCTTTAACTTTAAACAATTTTTGCTGTGCTGTGCTTATATCTAATTAAAAACCCAAATTCAAGAGTTCAGAAGATAAAAATACTAAAAATAAGAGAAAGAGCTCCGGAGAAAAAATTAAGCCTCTCTTTGCGAGGTGCTAAGAGGGAAAGAAAAATCCATCTGTAGAAGAAAGGGGGAGGAAGAGAAGCCTCCCTTAGGTACCAGTAAAAAAAACACAAGCAAACCTGAAGTGAAACATTTTGTAGCTACATAACAGACAAACATTAATAAGGCATTTACAAACCCCCAAAATTCTTCTTCATTGGTCATGACTTGGCTGAAAAGAATTAGCACAGTTTATGAAGATTGCATTATCTTCTGAAAATGTAAATTTGGCTTTCCCTAAACAGACCCATGTTGTTAAATACCTTTGTTTCTTTAACATCAGAGAGCTGGAGTTATTACCTTCTCTTTTTCCATCCTGTAATTAAATACTAAGTGTGGTTAAAAGTATAAGTACAGACTTCCAATATACATATTTATACAGATATCATCCCCTCAAAATGACAAATACTAATTTTCTGGGCTTTTGGGAGCCTACACCTTCTGACCATGCACAAAGTGCTGCACATGAAAAGTTGCTCTGGAATTCCCATATCAAGGTGCCAGCATCTGGCTCACTTGCAGTCATAGAATAGCTCAATGCAAAAAATTGACAATTTGTATGTTCTTCAGAACCAATTAAAAATAAAAATACAACCATACTGTTTTGAAACGGGCTGGAGAAAGGAGGGGTTGCTGGTGGAAAGATGCTCCCCTTGAACTTGCAATTATTTACTGATCTCTAGCCTCCCTCCAGAGAGTGAGGGAAGAGGAGGAGTTGAACGGTTGACATTAACCCGTTCTTTTGCCGTCTCCCTTTTTAGTTAATATGTTTGCCAATAAAACATTTCTTAACCCTTCCAAACCTTTGTTACCTGTAAGGCAAGATAAGCAGAAAAATAGTTACATTTCCTAATCCTTCAACTTAGCTCTCCAGCCTTCTCCACACAGCTTCTTCATGACATACTGTATCCCAACCATTTGTAGCCTTTACTTCCCCTTCCCTGTAATGGGCACATAGGGCTTTATTTAGACAATACCTAGCTTTTGCACCAACTGATTCCTTTGTCTTCTATTCTTCATAGATAATGTTTTAACACAGTTCCCTGGTCTCTAACTCTATCTGCCTTTACACATGCTTCAGCTACATTCTCAATTCACCTAGGCAAACCTGTGTTTTGTTCATGAGTCAGACAGCAGGAAAACTTTCTCACAGCATTATTTAGACAACACTTCATTTCAATTTCAGTGAAAGAATCTGTACCATCTTCTGGGTTCTCTTCTTTAAATACCTTGGAGTTCAAAAAATTTTTTCCTTGGGAGTCCTTAAGACTCCTTACCCAGGACTCATGTAATCTCTTACTAGTTTCCTCATACCAATCAAAAATAGGCATTCCATTGAGTCTGAGGTATTTTGCTGCTTCTAAACTCCAAGGCTCCACTGAGGTGAACAATTTTATCTAAATCAAAAGTCCAGACTATCTCTAATATAAACATTTGATGCATCCCAAATCTGCAACTTTGATGGCCATCGTTCTTAAAAGCTGGTGTTCCTTTTTTGGCAGGGTCCTCCACCCCCATTTTTCTTTCTCAATTCTCACAGGTCTTTCACACAGGAAAGGCTCGTTCGGGCTTGTTTTCACTCACACAGGAAAGGTTTATTTCGGAAGTCCAGTTCTGGTTGTGGGATCTGCTACAGCACAGCAACGTACACCTAATGCTCAGAGGCAAGACTGTGTGACGGCAGCACAATATGCATTTCCCCACAGTTAGATCTGGCTCACAAACTGGTGAAACACCGGGGTACGGGGAGGGAAACTCATTCAGCCAAGCCTCCTTTTACCTTAGGAGAACACTCGAAATGCACAAGAGCTAAGAGCTTGCTTGCTCAGTTCACAGCAAGGGCAGGGGAGCAGGGCAGGGTAAGTTCAATCACACCCACTGAGCCACGAGGTGGTCAGGGGTTATGCTCAATTCACGCTAGAGCATGCAGCTCATTTCACTCAATTTACAAGGGTCCAGTCACTAATGTCACTTTCAATTCCTTTTCCCAGGGAAAATACTTCAGACTTCAAACATGTGAATATATTTTTTTCTTCCTTCTCCCCACCCCCTTTTCTTTCCTGCCAACCACTCACTACCCCACTGCTTAGGCCCAAACTGGAGACATTTTAGCAATGGCGGTGTGCAGGCTCTGCTTTTGAATGGGAGCTAAGCTCAGCTCGCATCTGCAGCAGCCATGCGTACATCCTTCTCTGCTTCCCTGCCTCGTCTTGCTGGGGCTCTGATTTAGGGCCAGCGAAGTCGTCCTTCAGAACCAGGCATGGGGGGGGGGGGAGAAGGGCAAGGAAAATGGTTGTGTCACTGCCACAGTTTGCCATAGCTAATAGGGGCTTTTAAATTTAGATTTAAAAAATAAATCTGTTTTAAAAGTCTATCTAGTCACTGAAGGAAACTGCAGTGGTGACACAGGTATTCTCTTGACCACTTTGCCCATAATGCCAAGCTCTGAAGGAGGCCTTTTGCAGAGGCCAATCAGGGTGAAGTCAGGAGCAGATGGCAGAGGTGATCACCTCACCTCACAAAGAATATTGTAGAGTTGGGGAAAGTTCAGAAAGGGGCAACCAGAATGATCGAGGGGATGCAGCGACTCCCTTATAAGGAAACATTGCAGCATTTGGGGCTTTTTAGTTTAGAGAAAAGGCGACTAAGAGGTGACATAACAGAAGTGTACAAAATTATGCATGGCATGGAGAAAGCAGATTGAGAAAACCTTTTCTCTCTCACACATAACACTAGAACTCATGGACATCCAGTGAACCTGAATGTGGGAAGATTCAGGGCAGACAAAAGAAAGTGCTTTCATGCAGCACATAGGTAAACTATGGAATTTGTTCTCACAGGAGGCAGTGATGGCCACCACCTTGGATGGCTTTAAAAGAGGATTCGATAAATTCATGGAGGAAAAGGCTATCAATGGTTGCTAGCCATGATGGCTGTGCTCTGCCACCACAGTCAGAGGCAGTATGCTTCCAAATGCCATTTTCTAGAAACTGCAGGTGCGGAGAGCACTCTTGCACTCAGGTCCTGCTTCTGGGCTTCCCATGGCCATCTAGTTGGCCACTGTGACAACAGGATGCTGGGCTAGATGGGCCACTAGTCTTTTCCAGCAGGCTCTTCTTATGTTTTTAGTGCTGCTGCTGCTATTGCAGTGGGAAAGAATGTAAAAAAAGAAGCCGAGGGGACTTGGAGAGAGGGGGGCAGTGCTGCTGCCACACAGCCGAGGGCAGGGAAGGGGTGATAGCCACGGCAGGCCTGGCACCATTGGTCAGTGGCAGCAGCAGCAAGAAGCAGGACAGGAGGGTGTCTCCTCATCTGGGGAGGGTTCCAACAGCTGTGGGGGTGGCAGCAGGAGCAGGGCCCTCCTGCTCCTTGTGCCCTGCGTTGAGGCCTCATGTTGATCGCCTTCTTTGGAAAAGCCCATTCCAAATTGATATCCCCATCGCTAAACTGGAACGTGTGGGCCATCTGGAGCAAGAGCAATGATCCCAGTTTCTGGGTTCCAGGAAAGTGCGAAAGCTGTAAGGAAATCCTGATGACTATTTCTTGCTAAATAAAGAGCTGCTTGATTCATCCCCGCTGAGAATTTATTTTAGCACATGGTGCATCACACAATGCATCCTCCTAAGCCTGTGGAATTTAGCCCATTCTCAATGTTCCAAAAGGAAATGTCAGACCCTGTGATCAAAAAGCCTTTCCCCATCCAGCAAGACTCTAGCTCATGGAGTTCTATTTAGTTTGGCAAAGAGGAAAATTCTCAAGTTGCACAATATTGTCAGAACTTTTGCCTTGCTTTCCTTTTCCTTTTTTTTCCAGGCCTGCCTGGCCTGCAAAAGTACATGTGTAAAGACATTATTCTGTTTTTTTGGAGAGAGTTGTTTTGGTTAGTAATTTAGCGATGGCTAACAAAGACAACATACTGTTTATGATTTCCATTCCCCCAGATTCCTAACACATTTTACATACATTGGCAAGGCAGAGGGCCCTGTCAAAGGAAGATAACCAGACTCTTAATGATTCATTCAAAATGATTAAAAAAAAAACCTTAATGCTTAGTTCTTTTCCCCCTGAAGAATTTTTTCTTTAAGGAATAGGGATGGTGTTCAGTTTTCTGGGGTGGAAAAGTGGGTGGAGGTTAAGGAGCTGGTCTAGGGATATTCTCCATGGGGATTTGCACCCTGTGTCAAGTAGAGATGGAAGGAGCTCTCAGCTTTGGTTCTCTCCATTTCTCATTTTTCCAATCTTAAATTTAGTTCTCCACATTTCTGCAGCAAATTTTTCTTTTTGCCCCAGGCTATGGTCTGAAGGCACACAAGGCAGCTCCCTGCTGAACCTAAGCAGCGTCAGGTCTGGTCAGTGCCTGGATGGGAGACCGCTTGGGAACCATAGGTAGGCCGCCTTGGGTTTCTAGCATGAAAAGAAAGGCGGGGTATAAATGTAATAAATAAATAAATAAACCTTTTTTTAATCATAAAAATTCTCCAGCATTTTAGTGTGAATTTCTCTTAGTAAACACATTTTTGTAGACAGTTTTGACTAAAATACACATTTCTGCAAGCGATTTTGTGTCATATAATGCATTTTTGCATGTTCTTTTCACTCATATATTCATTTTTATGCACACTTTCCCCTAATATATGCATTTTTGTAAACATTGGTTGGCAAGCTGCGTCACAAAATTTGAATAAGTGTTACTTTTGAAGAATAGCTGTGTTTCTGTTCTTATATTTTTTCAGAATGTGCAGATTTGGCTTGAAATCCGAAGTGAATCAAATTCTCACCCATCCCTAGTGGCAAGCTTCCACCCACAATCACTCACATAGTTGCAACTCACTATATGGTACACCTCCCCTCATAAATCAGGGTCATTGTAGACTATGCTGCCCCTCCAGCAATCCATGCCAATGGCCTTCATCAGAAAGGACAGGGAAACTCTGGGCTCCTCCAGACAACCTGTTTAATTGAGCATTCACCCTGATTTGCTTGCACAAAGCTTATGCAAAAGTTAATCTTACCAAGCATCTGTTCTGATTTGTTTATGAGGAGGTTATACAACAATGAGTATTCCTCCTGATTTTTCTTGTGTGGTGTTTATACACCTTCCCAGTAATTATGCATACATCCCACATTTCTCAATCCATCACATTCCTCACTGCCAAAATTCCATTTTTTAAAAAAGTTACACTACAGCAAAAGAGCACTTTAATCCATTTTAAATGTACAAACCTACATTTCTGTTATGTGCTTGAATCCCTCCCACAAAATACTGACAGTCTGGAGGCAACCTTACAAGCCAATGGCTTCACATCACATTGTGACATACGAAACAATACAGGGGTTGGGGGATTTGGCATGGTGATCTCCAGGGCAAATATAATCTGAAGGCACATGAGTATGACCCAGGGTATGGTCTGAAGGCACATGAGGCTGCCACCTTGCTGAAGGTAAGCTGGTCTGGGCAGGGCTGGCACCAGAGGGTGGCCAGGTTGGGCCCTGGCCAGTGGCCCTTGTGGCCCAGAGGGGCCCCTGAAGGCCCCTCCTTAGGATGGGAGGGTGGTGCTCCTGTTCCATGATCCCCTGCAATGTCGGGTCCTGCAACCTGACCTGCTACGGATCACGGAGAAGGAACTCCCAGGCTCTCTCCCAATATAGACAGCATGGGCTTCAATAAGCCCACAAGCACAACCCATCTACCTCTCCCATCAGTGTGAATGCTGTGTGTGCATGCCTGGCATCACCTGTGATGACAGTGGGGGCTTTCCCAAGGGGCTGCCGCCATCTACGTCCTTCACAAGACAGGAGAGGTAGGTGGAGCACAGGGGCAGACTCATTAGCCCTGTGCCACCTATATCGGGTGTGTGTGTGTTGAACTACAGCACTGTGGGCCCAGGGCAGGCTGGTGCCCAAGGGCCCAGGCATCCCTGGCGTGAGCCCTGGGTCTTGGTCTGGCTAGTGCCTTGGTGGGAGACCACATGGGAATGACATGCATTCCGCCTTCAGTTCCTTGATGAAAGAAAGTCGGGATATAAATGTAAGAAAATAAATAAATATAATGTCAGGACCACCAGGCATTCACACAAAATAAATGCCTAAGATGTGTACAGCTTATATAAAGCGTCTGAAACATACCTTCAGATTTTCTTGGCAGGAAGAGCTGAAATGGTTCAACTTCTGCCTGCAATGAAGCTGTTACAGTTACAGGATTCCTGCCAGAAAAATTGTGGCAACCACACACGCTAACCATAATGAACAACTAATGTTAGATTAATTAAAAGGTGGAGCAGTTATAGAAACCCACATCTCCCACAATGCAGGATAATACCCTGTTCTTGTTTATTTGTCCCTTTTGGTTCTTTTGAAACACACCAAACAAATACACAGAAGCACTTTACTTGTATTTCACGACTGATTTCCTGTCTCTTTTTCTTTGTTTTTTATAGCTTTTAATATTATTCATTAATTTTTTTATTTGATTTGATTTATATCCTGCCCTTCCTCTCAGTAGGAGCCCAGGGCGGCAAGTTTTTTATATTTAAAAAATGGGAAGAAATCTGTAATTAAAGTCCCCCTTCCCTCACAGGAACAGAAACTGGCATCAGGGATAATGAAGAGAGGTTATTCAGGGGGCAATTAATAGACTACTCATCGCTAACGTACCATCTGCATTTATCAGGAAGCAATAAAACAGGCTCAACCTACAAGGAACCACCTTTTCATTTATGTTGCTGGGATCTTTTGTTGAATGAGTCTTACACGTGAATAAACATCACAGGAGGATCTTGGCGATAGGGAAGGATATTGCTGTAATATTGCACTGTATTAAGAGCATGTGGGGGACCTACATTTTAATTTTGTTTCCAAAAAATTGCGAGAAACCAATGCCTCAGCAGTACTAAAGGGTTCTAGTATAGAAGAAACCCAGCACTTAGGATATCCTTTTTGAGATGGGGTGACCAGGATGGTAAAGTATATTTAAAGGGTCTGATACTTTCAGTGTGTTTCCACCATAACTGCTGTTTCTGTTTTTGGTTTGACTCTGAGCCAATTTGGACGCCATTGACATGTGTGTGGAGTTAGGATGGCTTTGTCCAAATGTATATCAACATGAACTTCCTTTCAGTCTTTTTGTGAATAGTGACCCAGTTATTTCCTTGCTGAAACAAGCTTCTGGCGTTCATTGTGGGGATGGGATGAGGGTGACATCATCACAGTTTTTCAGGCTCATGGAATGTCAAGGTTAGAATACTATAACATAATATGAATGGGACTATCTTTGAGGGAAAGGGACACACAGTAGATGCAGAAAGCCCCACATTCATGCCCCCATCTCTCCAGCTCAAAGGACCGTGTAGCAGGTCAACCCTGAGGTTTTGGAGAGCCACTGCCAGTCGGTTTGTCAGTCCATCCCAGGATTGTCTACTCCAGCCTTCTCCAACTTGGTGCCCTCTAGATGTTTTAGGTGACAACTCCCATCATCCCTGATCATTGGCTATGCTGGCAGGAGGAGGGGAGTTGTCATCAAAAACATAAGGAAGGCACCAGATAGAGGAAGGCTGGTCTACTAGACAAGACTTTCCTCTTCTCCCAGGCATTTTAGCATGTGTTTTTAAATTGCTTTTTAAAGATGTGTTTTTAAATGTGTATATTTGTTTTTAATGTTTTTAATTGTTGTAAACCGCCCAGAGAGCTTTGGCTATGGGGCGATATACAAATGCAATAAATAAATAAATAAATAATAAATACTGGGATAGATGGTCAATTTGTCTGATCTAGTATAAAGCAGATTTCTATGCCCCCAATTAAAAGTATTTGGAAAGTTCACTTGATACAAAACACAGGAGTGAGATAACTGAGAGCGGTCCACTATAATGCACATATAACAGTGTTATATTTATTATGAATATATAATAAATGTGTATGCCACTAAAAGCTCTCAAAGTGACCAACAAAATCACAGAATAAAATTTAAAACAATAAAATGTAATTTCAATCAAGTCTAAAATCCAACAGAGCAGTAAAAACTGCAGGCCCAATAATGCTAGTTGGTATGTTCAAAAGCCTAGGCAAACTGCTTGGTATTCAAAGGACCCTATGTTTGGCACTTAGTGAGCCTTCCTAGGAAAGAATTCCAGATACGGTGCACCACAGTAAAGGTCACCATTTATCTAACTTCAAGGGCAGGGGGTAAGGGGTGGGAGGACTCAGAGAAGGGACTCTGCTGCCAAACAGTGTTCATACAGGTTCATGCAGGAGAAGGTGGTCCTTCACATACATTGGTCCTAAGCCATATAGGGTTTTAAAGGTAATCACCAGCACTTTGAATTGTGTCCATAGAAGAGCCAGCAACAAAAGTGTAATTGCTTGACATTGAAAGGCTGACAAAATTGGCACCAGGTGGGCCTCCCTGGGGAGAGCATTCCATAAATGGGAAGCTGCCACAGAAAAGGCCCATTCTCTTGTTGCCAGCCTCTTGACCCCCCCCCTCAGAGGTGGCATGCAAAGAAAGGTCTCTGATCTCAGAGTCCAGGCAGGTTTATATGGGGAAAGGTTGTCCTTTAGGTATAGGGCCCTTGAGCAGTATAAGGATTTAACTTTCAAAACCAGCACTTTGAATTGGGCCCAGAAACAATTTAGCAGCCAGTGCAGTTGGGCTAGAACCCATACTATATGTTCATGCCTTTTAACCCAGTTAACAATCAAGCCACCATGTTCTGCAATAGCTGTAGTTTCTGAACGGTTTCCAAGGCAGCCCCATGTACAATGCATTGCAGTAGTCTAATCTGGATGTTACCACAACATAGACAATCAAACCCAGAGTATCCCCATCCAGATAGGGTTGCGCTGCACTACCAGCTGAAGCTGGTAGAAGGCACTTCCTGCCACTGCGGCCACTTGTGCCTCCAAAGACAGTGTGGGATTCAAGAGTATCCCCAAGCTGTTCACCTACTCTTTCAAAGGGAATGCAACCCCATCCAGTAAAAGATGCATTTCGTTTACCTGAACAGAGGAACCACCCCCTAACAATATCTGTCTCTTATCTGAATTGAGCATCAGGTTGCTGGCTCCCATCTAGTTAATTACTGGTACCAGTCTGGCAAATTCAGTGTCATGCCTTCTTGAACTATAAAGGAGAAATGGGTTTGAGTGTCATCAGAATGCTGTTGACAACACCATCCAAAACTAAATGGATGACCCCATTTAATGGTTTAATGCAAATGTTAAACAGCATGGAGGATTAAATTGAACCTGAGGAACTCCACATTGAAGGATCCATGGGGCCAAGCAATATTCCCTAAGCACCACATTCTGGAGACAACCAACCAAGTTGGAATGACACCACTGACAAATAATGTCCCCAGTATCCCAGGGAGACCCACCTAGCACCAACTTAGTCATCATGTTGGTGCCAGGCAAATATGTTTTTGTTTTCCCAGGCATTTGGGCAGTACCAGTGATTGGATGTTTTTCGTCTATGCTTTTAATATGTTTATATATTTTCTACTGCATCACTATATTTTATTCTTGAACATTGCTTTGGGACTGTCTGATGTGGGAAGTGGTTCAGAAATTCAATAAATAAAACTAATTGTGTAGTTTTTTAAGGAGATATGGTCCCTATCGCCTGAGGGTAGCCAATGTGGTGCCAGCTAGATGTTTTTGGACTACAATCCCCATCTTGGACTACAATCCCCTGACAATTAGTCCTCCTGGCTGAGGTTGATGAGAGCTGGAGTCCAACAACATCTCAAGGGCACCATGGTGGCTACCCCTAGCATAGCTGCAGTTGGTGCTCAAGCCTTAGCTTAGTTTTCTAGCAACAATGCTGGATCTGTCAGCAACCCCACACTGCCCAGCTGATCCTTAAGTGAGGATGCAACCCCATCTCATACACACTGAATATCACCTCCCTAGTCAGTTGAACCACTCACCTAAAGCACTTCTATCATGTCAGGATTGAGCTTCAGTTTGTTTGTCCTCACCCAGCCTATGAGTGATCCTGAACATTTCACTATTTCCAAACCCTCACCTGAATTAGATGAAAAGGAGGTGGGTGTCGTCAGCTTATTGATAGCAATTCACACCAAATCTCAGGAGAACCTCACTCTGCAGTGTTCTATGTCCATGTTAAACAGCATGGGAGTCAGGATGAAGCATAGGAAAATACCATAGTATTACTGACACAAGGCCAAGCAATAGTCTCCCGGCACCTCATACTGAAAGCAACCATCCAGGTCGAAACAATGCCATGGTAAACTGGTGCCCCCAATCCCCGCAGCTATCCAGAAGGATACAATGACTGATGGTACTGAAAGGCAGTAAGAGGTCCAAGAGAATTAGTGGGGTTGCATTCCTGCTGGTTTTCTCCTCACATGGGAGTACTTTGGGCCAGTGAAAGTCTGGACGGATTCTTTAGTAGATGTAGGCAGAGAAAAATAAAGATAAAAACTTGGTGGCAGTGGTGTCGTTTACAAGGAGGGTTTGGTTGTGCTGGTCTGCTTGCCTACCTTTCAGTGCTGTCTCAACAAATTGTTCTGTTCTTTTAGGTGTGTGTTTTCAACAGATACTATTATTCGTTCCTGGTTTCTTTGGTCTAATTCCGATTATGTTTGCCAATGGTGCTGTGTGAGGGAGGAGGAGAGAGTAATCATGATTTTTAGTGATCTTACATAAGTTGTCTTGAATATCAAAGATGGAAAGCCAAGTGGATATAAATGCTTAGAAAACGTATCTGGTTAAAATGTTAAATGGTTTGCTGTTGAATCAGTGTTTGAGAAACCTTTTTTACTATTCCATTTTAAAGGGCTGAAAAGGTAGCTGCATCTCACCATCCGTTAGTACTAGAACTGCCCTTTTTGACCTAAATGGGATCATTCTTTTGGTAAAGTGATCAGGGCTCACAGGTAATGTTCACAAACCACAGGGCATCCCAACAATATTTTCAGAAGTTGAGAAATTTATCAGAATAGCCTGTATGTCTTTCTCTTGCTTCATTTCTATCTCCTAAGCCCCATTTTCCCACTTTGTTCCCTACTTTTGCATTCCAGTCCCCCATGATTATCAGCACATCTTGTTTTGGTGTGTGATCAATTTCTTCCTGTACATCTGCATAAAATCTTTCTAATTCCTCTTCTTCTGTGTTTGCCGTTGGAGCGTAGACTTGGATGTTGGTTATGTTAATAGGTTTCCTGTTTAATCTCATTGATATAACTCTCTTAGACCTTGCATTATAGCTCCTAATTGCTTTTGCTACATCACTTCTCACTATTAAAGCAACCCCGTTACTTCTTAATTTCTCATTTCCTGCATAAAATATTTTGTAGTTGCCTGATTGAAAATGTACCATTCCCGTCCATTTTAATTCACTCACACCAAGGGTTGTAATGTTGATACATTCCATTTCTTGCTTGACATTTTCTAACTTTCCCTGATTCATGCTTCTCACATTCCATGTTCCTATTGTGTATGTTGTACAACTCTGGACTCTCTTTTTGCATCTGTGTGCATCAGCCTCTGGGCTTCCTTTCGACTTTGACCCTGCTGTGTCATTCGTCACAATGCTACTCGTACTTGTGTGCATACAAAAACACATTTTTCGAGCAACCAAAAAGATGACTGTACATGTGGACATCACCAAATGGTCCATATAGGAATCAAATTGACTATATAATTGGTAGCAGCAGAAGATGTATGGGTAGCAGAAGACTTTCTGTAAAAACAAGACCAGGAGCAGACTGTGGTACAGATCATGGACTGGTCATATCAAAAATCAGAGTAAAGCTACAGAAGAACAACAAAGTAATCATAATGCCAAAATACAATTTAAATAACATCCCAGAAAAATATAAAGATCAAATAAGGAACAGATTTGAGGCTTTAAACTTAGTTGACACAGAATGCAAAAAGACAATACCTCTAGGTAAAAAGAAAGACCCCAATGGATGACTGAAGAAACTCTTAAAATGGTTAAAGAGAGAAGGAAAGCAAAAACAAAAGTAGACAGAAACACGGTTGAAACCCTAAATGCAACAATACAGCCACTAGTACATAGAGACAAAGAGAACTATTACAATAGTTATTGTATAGAAATAGAAGAGGACAACAACAAGGGTAGAACAAGAGCCCTATTCCAAAAGATCAGAGAAATGAAAGGGAAATTTAAACCAAGAGTAGGGATGTTGAATAATCAACAGGGGAACACACTGACTGACCGAGATGAAATAAAAGGAAGATGGAAGCAATACACTGAAGACCTCTATAAAAGAAATGCCAGGATGACAGATTCATTAATGGAGGAACTGTATGATGAAGAATCAAAAATTTTAGAATGTGAGGTGAAAGCTGCTCTTAAAATACTTAAAACCACCAGGAACAGATGGCATACCAACAGAGTTGTTACAGGCTACTGAGACTCAATCTGTTGAAATTTTGACAAAAATTTGGCAACAAATTTGGAAAACTAAACAATGGCCCACAGACTGGAGCATTCCATATACATCCCAATTCCAAAAAACAAGGATCCCAGGGAATGCAGTAATTATCAAACTATTGCCTTAATATCCCATGCAAGTAAAGTAATGCTCAAGATTCTACAACAAGGGCTCTTACCATATATGGAGCAAGATATGCCAGATGTCCAAGCTGGATTTAGAAAGGGAATAGGCACAAGAGATCATATTGCAAACATACATTGGGTAATGGAATGGACCAAGGAATTTCAGAAGGAAATCACCCTGTGCTTTATAGACTACAGCAAAGCCTTTGACTGTGCAGATCATGAAAAACTATGGTTTAAAAGAAATAGGGGTGCCACAGCATCTGATTGTCCTGATGTGTAACCTACTGTAAGGACAGAATACAGAGAAACTGATTGGTTCCCCATTGGAAAGGATGTGAGATGGGGTGGATTTTATCACCCTATTTATTTAATCTACATGCAGAACACAGCATATGGAAAGCAGAACTGGACCAACATGAAGGAGGTGTGAAAACTGGAGGGAGAGATATGAATAATTTAAGATATGCAGACGATACCATACTGCTAGCAGAAACCAGTAATGATTTGAAACGAATGCTGATGAAAGTTAGAGGAAAGCACAAAAGCAGCATGACAGCTGACTGTCAAAAAGACTAAAGTAATGACAACAGAAGAGTTACATAACTTTAAACTTTGCAATCAGGACATTGATTGGATTATCAATACCTTGGCACAGTCATTAACCAAACTGGAGACAATAGTCAAGAAATCAGAAGAAGGCTAGGACTGGGGAGGGCAGCTATGAGAGAACTAGAAAAGGTCCTCAAATGCAAAGATGTATCACTGAACACTAAAGTCAGGATCATTCAGACCATGGTATTCCCCATCTCTATGGATGGATGTGAACGTTGGACAGTGAAAAAAGTGGATGAGAGAAAAATCAACTCCTTGGAAATGTGGTGTTGGAGGAGAGCTTTGCGCATACCATGGACTGCGGAAGAGACAAATAATTGGGTGTTAGAACAAATTAAACCAGAACTATAATTAGAAGCTAAAATGATGAAACTGAGGCTATCATACTTTGGACACATCATGAGAAGACATGATTCACTAGAAAAGACAATAATGCTGGGAAAAACAGAAGGGAGTAGAAAAAGAAGAAGGCCAACAAGAGATGGATTGATTCCATAAAGGAAGCCACAAACCCGAACTTACAAGATCTGAACAGGGTGGTTCATGACAGATGCTATTGAAAGTTGCTGATTCATAGCGTATGTCCAAGAATGAATACAAAACGATGCTTGAGTCTCTTCCTTTTTCCACTAAAAAAAACTATACAACTGTTGAAAGTGTTTGGAATGTAATTAATGTAGCAACCTATAGGATTTTTTTTAAAAATTGGTTGCTGGCTTACTTGTTTTTAACCTCTGTAGTTAATACATGAGATTTTAATTAACTCTTATTTTATTTTTCTAATGGGTCTGTACTATGAATTTGCCTACAGGACAGAAGACCAAGAGTGACCTTTACTTCCCGAGTCCTGACTTTTCTTCCCTTGTTCATAATATGGTACATCTGTGTTTTCCTGCAAGGGGGAACCACTGGGGGGGGGGGGAGATGTGCTTGTTGCTATTTATGAACCTCAAGTTGCTAGGTGATGCCATGTGACTTTCTTGTTTCAAGAACCACCCACACCTTAGCATCAACAACTGAAAGAAAAAATAAGGGTGGAGGAAAAACAAAAATGGGTTTTTTTTGGGTGGGATGGGTGAGTTGAGTTGAGCTACATACAGTTCCTAAAAATAAGCTACACCATTATGCCTTCCAGCATAGCTCTTTTCTCATTCTAGAAGCTTGTGCTATGGATGGGTGAGTGGTTTATTGAAGAAGCAACATCAATGAATCATCCTGCAGAGAGAGCCTCAAAATTAAGCCTCTTCCACACCCCCACATCTCATTATGTATGAGTCACACCTCTATATATGCATTTTTCTATGTAAATGTGTGTGTGTGTGTCTGTGTGTGTGTGCGAGCAAGAGGGGGAAAGCATGTTCAGAGGTGCAATGGTGGCTGGTGGCTCCGATGTCAGTGGGGCAGAGAATCTGCTCCAGGTTTTAGTCCAAACTCTCAAGGAGCTGTCTAAGGTGTTGAATCCACTCTGGGTTTTACTCTAAACCTGAAAGTTCAGACAAAAACCTGGAGCAGATTCATTGCCCAACTGACATCGGAGCCACCAATCTTCACTGAAGAGATTTATTGCTTGTTACATACAGACAGAACTTATAATTATACAGCCACAAGAGTGAAGGGTGCTCAGAGTTGCTAGGAGACGCCCTGTTCCTCTCACAGACCTTCAATCAGAGTGGCTGACTGTTAAACCACTCTGGCCACTGGAGCTTTGTCAGGGGAATAGGAGTCTCCTCTCAGCACCCTTCACAAACTACACTTCCCAGGATTCTTTGGGGGAAGCTATGACTGTCTCAAGTGAAATCAAAGTCTGCTGTGGGTGTGGCCCCCTGTTTAGCCAAGCCAAGCACCTGGGAGTCTGGCTTTTAGAACACGCACATGCTTACTGAGCATGCCCGACACTATCATTCAGTTCAATGCAAAATTTCTTAAATTAATTAAAAATCAGCCAGGCATATTTTTAACTTTTAAACTGCAGAAGATGAAGGTCAGTGTATGGGGCAAGGTCAGTAATAGGATTCCAGGTACTCTGTGAACATGGCTGATTTTTAATGAATTTGAACACATTATGAGAACTCTGACAGAAAAAAGTCCAAAAGGGCTCTGGTGGCTTTCCCTCTCTTTTTTATTTATTTATTTATTTATTTATTTAATTAAGCTTATATACCGCCCGACTAGCAACAGCTCTCTGGGCGGTGAACATTAAAAATACAATAAAAATAACACAATACAGTATATCACAATACAAAACTGTACAAAAAACTGTACAGTCTAAAATCAAAATATAATAATTTAGAATTAACAGGAATTAAAATGCCTCAGAGAAGAGAAAGGTTTTAACCTGGCGCCGAAAAGATGATAGTGTCGGCGCCAGGTTACACTTTGAACTCTCTGTTCTCTCTGACTGTTTTGTGTATCGCCATGAAAATTTAGAGGGTTGTTAACCAAACATTTCTGAGTTCAGGACTATAAGTTTCATAAACCTTTGTTTTGAAATGAGCTGATGGGAAGCATCAGAATGGCATGGGGGTATTTTCAATTTAACACTGTGGAATGTGAAAAATCCACGCTGGCTATAGTACACAGCCACTCTCTTGGCTGCATAATAATCAACTTGCATAATGTAATGCACTTTTTCTGGATGTGTGAGCTCCAGCAGATGCTATTACATATTTGCCTCTAGATCTTTGTAAAGTGGTGGGGAATGTCCAGTCCACAGACTCACCAGGCTTCCCCATTTGGCCTGTCAAACACTGTTTGGCTGTTTTCGACAAGGTACAGCCATGTACCCTACAACTGATGTCATATATGACGTCAAGTGTGCAGATAAAGATGCAGCTGGGCCAAAATGAGGTTTACTGGTACCACCAATCAGTTTCAAAAGTGTTCTCTATAGGTGGCTCTTCAATCTATCCAAGAGCTCCTCATTTGAATATCTTCAAACTCAGTCCACCAGCCATATGCAGAAGGGGCTTAATAAATGCTTCCCCGCATTTTTTTTAACATTACCTGCCTGCAATGGCAAAAGCAGGACAGGAAAAATTGTCACAAACTTGGCAGGTCACAATAAATGACCAGTGGGCTCTCTCAATGCAACTTAGAAGACTGGAGAATGTACAGATCCCCCTCAAAAATCCAAGAGTAGGAAGTGGGAAATCTTGAGTTTATGGTGTCTGAAACATATAATGAAGTCTATATTAGAAAAACTAATAAATGTGCAATTTGTGATTTAAAGTGAAATCAGATTGCTCAGCATGCTGTGAAATAAATGTGCAGGTTCAGTTCTCCAAAAATGTCATATTTGTAAGGAGCTGCTGGAAACTGTGTTCAGCTGCCCCATGTAGTGAACCTCTGAACTACAAGTGGCAACTTTTAAAGTGAAGAACCTTCTGGACTGATTCTGTACACCCAGGGTGACTGTTAGATCTTTCTGGGCAGGAAGGTTTTCCAGTGGAGCCTTGCTTGAGCGACAAGGTACACCTGATATCCGGTCTGTCTTGTGTTTCTTTACTTCCTCTTCTGTCCTGATTTCTGTCTTGCTCCTTGACCCTGCCTCCTGGTTTGTCCTCCTGTCCTGACTTCTTGCTTGCCCAACTCCTGGTTTCCAGTTCCTGGCTCACCTCAGACTGCTGCACATGTTTCACTCTTAACAATACTCCAGGAATTACTTGATGAAGCCTTGCTCTTCAACTCTTTTCAGTCTGGGTTCTGGCTTGATGTTGATAGCCTTAGTGGATTCTCTTAATCAAAGGGAATGCTTTTGGATACTTTGGGTGACATCATTCTCTTAAAAACATCCGAAAACAACTGATCAGGATGTCTGGACTGCTGTTCCAAAGGTTTAACTCCTTTGTTTGGCTGTGGTCACTTGTGAAACCAGTTTGGTCTGGCTTATTGTACCACAAGGTTTGGTGTTCGTGTTGCACGTCACCCCAATCTCTGAGCAGTGAGATTTCCAAGGGGTCCCTGCGCTCGCCCTGGGTTTGGTTTTCTTGGGAAGAAGGTCAGTGGAGACTGTGGTGTCTTTATGAAATATGGTTTGTTTATTTACACACTTTCCAACCTGAGCTTAGGATGGAGGGGTCCAAGGCATAAGCAGTCAAATATCCAGCTTTTCCATCAGTGTTACAGGAGGCATCCTAAAGCCATGGTGCAGCGAGCCAATCTCTCTGCCTGCCTTCCATTCCCAGCGTTTCTCAGACACAACTCTGAACACAAGCCTCTCCTTGGCCCCAGAAGGGGGGGGGAAGGCTCTCCTGAAGAGTTTCAATGACAAAAGGGTCTTTGTGCTGCCTCCGCAGGGTTAGAATTGTATATCGAGATACTCCTTCTATTGTGTTAAAGAAGGCATTTATTAGGTTAGAGTTATAGCACTCTAGAGGTCTGTCTCTATGCTCCCTTAGCCTCACAGTAACTTCCTGTCAGGTGACATCACCCCTCTCTTTAATTGGTTAGTTATTTTCCCTCCAAAAACCTGCCTCAGTTGTTTCAGTCATCAGCGAAGCAAGCAGCAGGCCTAGTAGCCCCAGAGGACAACACTCCTTTTTTACCTACCTCTCTCTCTCAGAAGATACTTCTCTACCAGAATTACCTCTTCCAGAAGCTATCTCTCTCTCTCAGAAGATATTTATCTGTCAGAATTGCCTCTTCCAGAAGCCTCTCTCTCAGAAGGTACCTATCCTCCATTTAATCTACCTCATCAACAATCCTAAAATATAATTACCTGCTATCAACCTTCTTCATCATCATCACCATCCTCAGTTCACCATCCCCAGAGACTGTACACTTTCTTTGAAGTTTCTGTATACCTTTGTGTTTTCTGGTTTAATAAAATAGTTCTGATTAAAAGAGAGAGATTGAGTTGACTGTCTGGCAAAGTGGGTTTCAGAACCATGGGCTCAGAACAGTCTTCCTGGCCTATTCACCCATTGCTGGGCACCTGATAGACCCATTAACAAACCTGGCCACTCTATTAGCTTAACAAAAGAAACTCATCTGACCAGCAGAGCGAGTTTCTCACCCCAAGGCACAGGATTCCAAATTGGAGGCTCGAAGGGGAGTCATAGAAATTATCCATTCAACCCACAAACTCACAACATTATTAACAATGATATTCCAGGTCTATGTGAAGCCACTTGGAGAGATCATCTGGAGCTTTGGGGTTGAATGCCAGCAATATATATAGTGATGACACCCAGCTCTGTGTTTCCAGCAGTAGCCATTTTCAGTTTTTCTGGACGCTGTTATCAAGTGGAAATGGACTGAAGTTGCATCCGGTCAAGATGGACACGATCTTGGTAAGAAATCCATTTTCTGGAGAAGTCTTTAGGACTGATGATAGGTGGGTGTAGCAATTTCAACATCTCAGCAGTTCTGGTGCCTGGTGGTATGCTGGAATCCCACTTTGCTCCTGGATAAACAAGTAGTAATGGTGGCTGTAGCAAAGAGCCCTGATTGCACATTCTCCATTTTACGTTAGTGAGAAGTAAGTCACATCTCTCCCTGAATTCACAGAATAGGTTCTGTCTAGCAAAGTGATTGAGAAATCCAGTGGCAATTTACAGTGGCAATTTACACCATGATAGGCATCTCCCCAACTTCCAAAAGGTGTCTTATGAACATGATGTGACTTACGATTGGCTTGACAGAGCTAGCTGCCAATCCACAACTCTTAAAAATTGACTGTTGCCTCACAGTTTTTGCCCCTCAAAATCCCTCATCTCCCCTGATAAGTGATGCTGCTACACCTGAGGAGACCAGAAGCCAGTTTGTAAGTAGCTAATAATCGAACAGAACTTGACGGTTCTTTTGTTATTTTCTGGAAGCACCATTGTGCCTCTTCCCTTTATTCTCTTCCTTTACTTTTTATTTTTAATAAACTTTTAAAAATTTGGCTGTTGGGGTGCATTTGTGCCAAACTCTCAGGAAACTTCAACTCCCTCCCCTGCTCCTAGACACTCAGTTCCTGTAACTTTACGTGTGTAAAGTTGGTTTTTGACAGAGAAAAACAGGCTATGCTGCTCTCTGGGGAGAGAGGTGAGCTGGATGCTTCTCTGCTTTCCCTTGTAACTTGAGTTGGATTGATCAGAGAACAGCGAGCTACTTTGGCCCCCACAGAGGGGCAGGTAGGCTGGGTCTCTGCTCATCAATACCTGTCTTGGATCCCGGAAAGCACTCCCATCCAGGCTAAAGCGTTCTTAATAGGGATGTGGTGGCACCCTGCTTGGCTTTGGGCATGACTGACCTACCTTGGGAGCAGGCAGTCATGGAACGCAGGGGGTCAAAAGGTTGGTTACTTCCCCTTCTGTTACAGTGGGCAGGGATGTCTTCATGAGGTGTGCTTATTACACAAGCTTTGCCCCATTAAAAAGAGGGATGTTGGCATGCCTGTCTGTTCTTTTTGAACCCCTAGGACTTATTACTGTAATGCACTTTTCAGGGGGCTGCCCTTGAAAATGATTTGGAAGCTGCAGCTCATGCAAAATGCCATGGCTGTCATGATAAATACTGGGAGGTGAGATCATATTCAACCAGTGCAGCACTGACTGCTAGCTTCTCTGTTTGTTTTAAGGGAAGGTGAAAGAGGGGAAAGAAGAAAGACAGGGAGAGAAAGAGAAAATGGGGGAATCAGATAGATGAACATACAGGCTTTGGGCTTTGATCCTACACTCACTGAAGGAAAGTTCACTTTGCAGCTTTGTAAAAAAAACTGTTTGGAGACTCAGAGGCCTCTCCTACATAACAAAGGACGAGGCACAGGAGTCCCCTTCTGTGAACTTCCATACACTAATTTAGGATCCATGCTCAGTTCTGGGTAGCTTGCCCCCCTCCTCCAGTAGCCCTCCATGGCCCATCCAACATTGTTTGAGAGAGGATCCACCCCACTAGAAAAGCTTTGGGGGATGCAGCTGACTGCTGGTAGGAGGTAGAGACAGAAAACCTTCCTTCAGTAAAAAATTAGAAAGGAGTCCCATTCATTTTATTTAGTTCATTTTACTCTATTTGTTTATTTATTACATTTATATACTGCCCTATAGCCGAAGCTCTCTGGGCAGTTTACAGCAATTAAAAACAAATATACAAATTTTAAAACACAAAAAACAATTTAAAAACACAATTTAAAAAATTTAAAAACAATTTAAAAACACATGCTAAAATGCCTGGGAGAAGAGGAAAGTTTTGACCCGGTACCGAAAAGGTAACAGTGTTGGCGCCAGGGGCACCTTGTCACATAGATCATTCCATAATTTAGGGGCCACCATTGAGAAGGCCTTCTCCATTGTTGCCAGCCTCCCAGCTTCCCTCCCAGTAGGCCCCCGGAGGAGGGCCTTAGATGTTGAGTGTAGTGTATGGGTGGGTTCATGTCGGGAGAGGCGTTCCATCAGGTATTGTGGTCCTAAGCCGTGGAAGGCTTTATAGGTTAAAACCAGCACCTTGAATCGAGCTTGGAAAAGTACAGGCAGCCAATGCAAGCCAGAATCGGTTTTATATGTTCAAACTGTCTGGTCCCTGTTACCAATCTAGCCACTTCATTTTGCACAAGCTGCAGCTTACGAACCGTCTTCAAAGGCAGCCCCAAGTAGAGTGCATTGTAGTAATCTAACTTTGAGGTTACCAGAGCATGGACAACTGAAGCCAGGTTATCCCTGTCCAGATAGGGGCGTAGCTGGGCCACCAACCGGAGTTGGTAGAAGGCACTCCGTGCCACTGAGGCTACCTGAGCCTCAAGTGACAGAGATAGTCCTAGGAGAACCCTCAAGCTACAAACCCGCTCCTTCAGGAGGAGTGCGACCCCATCCAGAACAGGTTGAACATTTATTATAGTGCTTCTTCCTAGTCTGTCTTCTCTCCACTTCTGACATTCTGTAATCTAGATCACCAAATATTTTGGACTACAACTCCCATCACCCCTTGCCGGCTAGGGCTGATGGGAGTTGTAGTCTTTAAAAAAAATCTGGAGGGCACCAGGTTGGAGAAGCTAATCTAGATTTAAGCTTATCCTGAAGGAACACCATTATACACATATCAGGTTTGGCCGCAAATATGAGTGTTAATCCTCTGAAGTGATTTCAGCTTGTGGCCTGGGAAGTTCTTTCTGGCAATTTCTTAAAAGCATCTAATCTGCTCACACCAAGCCAACTTCCTGGCATAACAGATGGAAGCTATTTTAAAAACTATTCTGATATTCTGTGAACACAGTTTGCAGCAAATGATAAAGCATGCCTTGTGAGTCAAGCCCCGTTAGAAAGGATGTCTCATTTATACATTGTAATACCGCCTTACTGTCAAGCCCCAAGTGGCTTCCATGGCAAAACAACCTTTAACATTTTTATACCAGTGTTTTTCAAGCTTTCTGCCTTCAGGTAACTTTTCCCCACATCTTCATATCTGCCCATGAATCCCTGCATATTTGCCCCAGAATCCCTATGTATTGCAGAGGATTTGGTGGGGGCAGAGGAGTATTCTAGGGAGCAGGCACAGTTCACATGGAGTGCTGCTTGGGCCTGTGGGGCTTCAGTATTGCACTTCATGTATGACAGTACATTGTGCTGTAGAACAGGAGCGGGCTGACTTCAGGCTTGTTGCATGTACTTATATATCAAGATCTACCAATTAAAGCCAGGTGCAAAAGACATACAGTTAGAATTAAAGAACAGCATACCTCTGAGCCCGTTCTAAGCCTAGAAATTTGTTTTCAGACCCAGAACTGGCCTGAACTCACCATCCTTTCACACAAAAGTTAGTTCTTTGTTAGCTATCCATTTCAGCTGTCTAATTTCATTGACAAGAAATCATTCTGAAACCCTTTTCAATCAATTAGAGCTCTACCAGTAGATCCAAATCTACCTACTGCTCATCCCTAGCACACACTTAACACACCCCTCAAGCAGCATTTTGAAGAGGGAGGTTGCTGAGTAGAGCAAAAGCCTGGGTTTTCAGAGGAGCTGGGGTATGTGTGAAATGAGTGGGACAATGGCTTGAATGATGGTGGCAGAAGACTCAGAACAAATCCAACATGGACTAGAACCCATTTGAGGGCCTGCTCCATGACAGTGATGGCAGAAAAGAAGTCACATTTGTCTGCCAACATTGTGTCCAATGGAACCTTTTGGGGGTGGGCAGGCAAGGGTCTATTACATCTTGCCCTGCAAGATGATTATGAAGACCACATGATAACCCACCGCAATCAATTTGCAAAACACTCTACTGATAAAATCAGATGTATCTATGTTGATTTGGATGCCATAATTAGTAAAGTTCCAGCTGATGCAACATTGGCTCCTACTGCTCCAGTTATAAAGAGTACTTTTCCATTTGCACAGCATGAGGGTGTGGACAGGATCATTGGAGTGGTGAGATCTATCATGTAGGTGCAATGTTGGAAGGTGGTGCTGGGGGATGGATCCTTTTTGATGCATTGGCCATGGTGCCCCTAGGTTTCCATCTTGTCTCTGTGCTATTTAGCCTATGTTGATGCATATGTTGATGAGTAGCCATATAAATTTAATTAACATTTTGTTTATTTAAACATCTACATGAAACTGCCGGGGGAGGTTGTCCAGGGTTTTGGTACATGGTGTCCTAATTCCTCATGGTGATTGGTATCTTACTCATTGTATAATATCATTGATTTTAATGCAACCAGCCCATGACTGTGGTATTACTCACTGAGCCTGTGACAGCTAGGTAGGGACCTAAAAGAGGAAACTTAAGGCAAGCATTATATAACTATACCTCTTTGAGAAAATGTTAATGGACAGTTAATAAGCAATGCTTTGTGTTTAAAATTAATTTAAAATAAATTGTAGTAGTAAGCCATAATTATGGCAGAGAACTCATGGTTGACAATTTATCAAAAGTTTTAGTGATTAAGCCTTGCCTTCAGAACCCTTCGCCTCTTTGATTCCTTGCTGGCCCACTGGAAGTGAGAAAAGGGATGCTACCCAGAATGGAATGCTATTATGATGGAAGGATGCATGTATTCTTTCATAAGTCAGTTCTATCCCATTTCCGCTTAATCTGCATTTAAAAAAAAACCACAAAATGTACATTTAAATATTAATTTAAATACTTATTTTAAAGAAAATTTTCTCTTAAAATATGTATTTCTAAATGCATTTTGATATGCTTTTTAAGCTGAGAACCCCATTGGGACAATCAGGTTCTACGAAGGCAGGAGCTAAGTTTCAGTTTCTAGTTGGAGAGGTACAAATCATGTCAATGAGAACTGAAATTTACAAAGACTAACCAGAAATTCAGTTCATCTTTAATTGTAAATAATGGACAATGAATGAGCAACAAAGATGGATCAATGAGCACCCCCAAACTATGAACCTGCTCTTCCAGAGGGCGTACGACCCCATCCAAAGCAGACAACTGACCAATTATCCAAACTCGGGAACCACCAAACCACAGCGCCTCTGTCTTGCTAGAATTCAGACTCAGTTCATTGGCCCTCATCCAGCCCACCACTGAGTCCAGGCAGCGGTCCATGGCTTGCATGGCCTCTCCTGATTCAGATGTTACAGAGAAATAAAGCTGGATATCAGCATACTGCTGACACTTTGCCCCAAATCTCCTTGTGACCACTCCCAAGGGCTTCACATAGAATATTATAATGTTAAACAGCATTGGGGACAAGACTGCACCCTGCGGCACCGCATAGCACAACTGCCAGGGGACTGAAAGCCAATCATCCAATGCTATTCTGTGAAAACAACCCTGGAGGTGGGATTGGAAACACTGTGAAACAGTGCCTCCAATATTCATTTCACTAGGCTCAGGAGGATACCATGGTCAATAGTATCAAAAGCTGCTGAGAAATCAAGTAAGAATAACCAGGTTGCACTCCTTTTCCTGAGAAAAGGCATCCATCAGGGTGACCAAGGCAGATTCAGTCCCATAACCAGGCCTGAACCCAGAGTGGAATGGGGTCAAGATAATCTGTTTCATCCAAGAGTACTTGCAATTGCTGCTCGACAACCCTCTCAATCACCTTCCATTAAAAGGGGGTATTTGCGACTGGGCAGTATTTGTCACAAACTAATGTGTCCAGGCTGGGCTTTTTCAGGAGCGGTCTGATGACTGCCTCTTTCAGGGAGGCTGGAACCACTCCCTCCTGCAATGACTCATTGACCACACCCTGGATCCACTCGGTCAATTCTTCTTGGCAAGCTTTAATAAGCCAAGAAGGGCAAGGGTTGAGAGGACACATTGCTGGCTGAATTGTTGCAAGCACCTTATCTGCTTTGTCAGGCCACATCAACTGAAACTGATCCCAAGAAGTTGCAACAGACATTGCACTGGACAATTCACTGTGGACTATAGTAGATGTGGATGGGGCATCAAGATTGCTATGGAGGTGAGCAACTTTACCCTCAAAGTGCCTTGCAAACAATTCACAGTGGGCCTTTGGTCTAAATTCCATTTCCTAGAGTTGATCTCAACAGACCCCTGACAATATGATAAAGTTCTACTGGACGGCTACTTGAAGATGTGATGGAGTCAGAGAAGTGGGCCTCCTTCGCTGCACTCACTGCCAAACAGTAGGCATGGTTATAACGTTTTACTCGTGCCCGATCAGCCTCACAACACATCTTTTGCCACTTGTGCTTTAGCTGTTGTCCAGCTAATTGCCTTTTGTCCCATTCAGAGCGGGATCCACGAGGCTGAGACACAGGTGCAATTAACTCTTGTTTTATTAAAGTAATGGATACATCAAAAGCAGTGCGCTTCATAAGAATCTCTACGCTAGCTCACTAGAATTCCCTAACTACACTCTAGACATGCTCGGCAACGTGTGAAGGAAGTTGACTCAGCAGCTTAAACCAGAAAGCTGCAGTCTTAAGTAGGGAAAGTCTTTGATTGTAATCTCTTTATATGTTTATATGTTTTATATTTTTATAGGTTCTTAATGATATGTACTTATTTTTATCTGGAAGCCGCCTTGAGTTCCAGTTTGGAAAAAGGGCGGGGTATAAATAAAGATAATCATCATCATCATCATCATCTCTGACTCCTGCACAAGTCCGACCTCTGTCCTGTCCGTTTCTCACAGCATCGCAAGCGGAGTGACGGGGGGCGTGCCTCCAGCGGCTCATCCGAAAGAACCGGCTCCTTAGCAACAGGCTCTAGGTTAGGGGGCGGAGACGCATTTGGAGGCTCCCTCGAGCCGCTCGGTGAAGACGGAGTTAACACATGCTCAGAGGCAACCTCTGACGGCTCCTCTGATCTGTCTGGGGGTGGCGCACTCTCTTCTTCGGATATCGCGTCATCCATGGGAATTGACCCGAACTCAGCCTCACACTCCCTCCCAAGGCCTTGTTGAGACTCCACCACTCCTGCATCTTCCGCTCCTCCTGGCAGCTGGGGAGTCTGAAGCTCATGTCTTCCCTCTCCCAAGCCCTCGTGGGTGAGCAGAGGCTCAACATCCTTAGTTCACTGGTGAACCAAGTTGCAAACCAGGCTCCACAATGCCGGAGAGGGTGCTCAGGGGCAACCATATTAAGAGCCCTATGCACCTCGCTGTTCCACAGTGTGACAGGGCTTCAACAGGGTCACCTGCTCTATCTACTGGGAACTCCCCCAGAGCATTCAGGAATCCAGTGGATTCCATTAGTCTCCAATGGCAGACCATCTTAATCTGTCCACCACCCCTGCAAGGGAGGGTCGGAGTCATACTGTAAGTCTAAACGTCACCAAGAAGTGGTCCAACCATGACAATGGGGTGACATCCATGCCCCTATCTCCAGACCACCCCTTCCTCCATCTGGAGCAAAAACCAAGTCCAGGGTGTGCCCTACCCTATGCGTCAGGCCGGTGACAACTTGAGACAGCCCCATGGTCGTCATGGAGCCATGAAGTCGCAAGCCAGAACACTAGATGCAGCCTCAGCATGGACACTGAAATCACCCATGACTATTGTTCTGTTGTACCACAGCCGAGACATCCTCCAGCAGCTTGGTCAGAGAAGCTGCTGGGCAGCAGGGTGGATGGTACACCAGCAGCAACCCTAGTTTACTGTCTCTTTGGCCTGACACCAGGTGCAGGCCCTCACAGCCAGCTCCAAGACAGAGTGGTTTACTGGTTGACAGAGTTGGAAGTTCTATAACTATAGCAAAAACAACAATACACACCCATCCCTGCATCCTGTGCTGGTATTGCACCAAGTATCCAGGTGGGCATAGCTGGGTCAGATCACTGAAATTGGGTTGGCAGTCTTAATTAATACTCCCAATCTTCCTTCCCCCCCCCAAAAAAAAGCATTCTCCCAAAGACTTTTTGGTTCTTGTTCCATTACATGGAAACATGTAGTTACGCCCTTAGACAGGGAGTTCCAACCTTTGGGGGGCCAAACTGTCGTGGGCACCACAAAATACTTATTTTACAGGGGGGGAAACCCTGCTGATGGTCAGACCACAGATCCCCCTCCCAAGCCAAGCAAAACACCTATACACATCCTAAAACCAGGGCCGGCCCCAGGCATGCTGGGGCCCTTGGGTACCAGCCTGCCCTGGGGCCCTCCGTGATCCGCGGAACTTAAGCATCTGTGGACCACAAGACAGGAGCTTCCCCACCGCTCACCATCTCCCCACTATCCCCACACGTCACCTACCTTTCAGTTGTTTTTTACGGTACACGCAGGTTTGCCATCAATCAAGATGGCGGCCGAGGTTTCCCTAAGGAGCTGACGCCTCTGCTGCCATCTTTGTTGATGGCGGCCATGCGCACGTGTAGCACACATGCGTGCCATCAGCCAAGATGGCGACAGAGGCTTCAGCCCCTTAAGGAAACCTCGGCCACCATATTGATTGATGGCAAATCTGCGCACCGCAAAAAACAATGGAAAGGTAGGTAAAGCGGGGGGATGGCGGTCCGTGGATGCTTCCACTGATCATGGAAGGAGAGCGGAGGGCCCCCTGTAGCTCTAGGGGCCCTCAGGCCAGTGCCCCACCTGACCGCCCTTTAGAACCGGCCCTGCCTAAAACAAATAAAGCACAGGCAAAAAAGGCAATCTGCCTCATAACAGACAACCCTCCCCCCAAAAAAGTTTCTTTAAAAAAAAAGGGAGGGGCAGAGGGCTTTGGCAGACACCAAAGTGGCTCTCTGAGGGTGCCTGGGTGCCTATGGTGGACCCCAGACATAAGACAAATCAGTTGCTAGGAATACTATTGTTCACAGTTTACCTTTTGCATTAATGCTCAGCTGTGGGATTAAAATAAAAAACACAGCAACATCAATTTAAATCATGTTGTGAACTGTTGCATAGTTCAGTGAAATGATTCACACCATATGGACCATTTTATTTTTAAAAGAAAAATGAGAAATATGGGCTTAAGGAACATACACTGCTCTAGAATGAGGTTGGCTATAGAGGAGGCCCGTGTCATAACATGCCTGTTTTGGTTTTGTTTTCTTTCCACTGGTGAAAGATGAAGAACACGTAAGCTCCATATACTGTGCTAATACAATATAAAAGCATGATCCAACTTTTTAATCCTGTTGATTTCAGTGGTGAAAATGTACGGCTCAAGCTAATTCATGTTTAGTTAGATACATCCAAAATATTCCTTAAAACTCTAATAAAATACAAAAATTACCATTATAATCTGTGTCAAAGGCATCACTGAGACTATTCAACCATCCATCTCATTTGACAGGCCCTGTTAAAAACTTACAACACACCATGCATTTCCATTGATACTGTTCATAAGTTTAATGTAAAGGTTTGGATCTCATAAATCCTATGAGCCATCTTCTTCAAAGAATGCTTGTGCATTTTAAAAAAAACATTGGGCCTTTAAAGTAAAACCTTTTAAATCAGTGACTTTAAAAGATGATCCTTATTTCAGAGGGGCGGACATAAATAATAACTGCATTAAGGGGCCCTTAACATAACTCAATAAGATATTTATTATAGGTAAATTGTTGTTATTAAAATCTAACCACTCACCTAAATTATCTGGTCATCTACATCTGCTTAAGAATAGATAATTTATTTTAGTTTATCTGTTTTTCTAACAGTAAACCCACAGTGTGCATTCAAAATTATCGATATATTTTTTATTTTTGAAATGTATTGTTTTTCATCTGTCTCTCTTGACCTAGTAAGAGCAATTAAAGGTTGCAATCTCATACCTGGGAGTAAGTAAGCCTTACTGAAATCAATGCAATTTGCTTTTGAGTAACCATGCAAAGAATTGCACTCTAAATTGTTTTTAAAGCTCCCTTTCAAGATTCTTTCTTTGGTATTAACATTATGATGCCCTCCAGTGGCTGATAATTTTTTGCTCAATGTTTCTTAAATTCAAGGCAGAGGATTTAAACAGAAATAAGCAGTGGAAAGACTTCAGTGATTTGCCTGTGTTGACATTAAATAAATAAATAATAACAATAACAACCAATATTTTGTCTGTCTAGTTATTTGGGTTGCATAACCAGTCATTTTATCATCCTTCTCCATACAAAGAATATAATAAAAGAATTAATCATTGTAGGCTTATTTAAGAACATAAGAAGAGCCTGCTGGATCAGACCAGTGGCCCATCTAGTCCAGCATCCTGTTCTCACAGTGGCCAACCAGATGCCTGGGGGAAGCCCACAAGCAGGACCCGAGTGCAAGAACACTCTCCCCTCCTGAGGCTTCCGGCAACTGGTTTTCAGAAGCATGCTGCCTCTGCCTAGGGTGGCAGAGCACAGCCATCACGGCTAGTAGCCATTGATAGCCCTGTCCATGAATTTGTCTAATCTTCTTTTAAAGCCATCCAAGCTGGTGGCCATTACTGCATCTTGTGGGAGCAAATTCCATAGTTTCACTATGCGCTGAGTAAAGAAGTACTTCCTTTTGTCTGTCCTGAATCTTCCAACATTCAGCTTCTTTGAATGTCCACGAGTTCTAGTATTATGAGAGAGGGAGAAGAACTTTTCTCTATCCACTTTCTCAATGCCATGCATAATTTTATACACTTCTATCATGTCTCCTCTGACCCGCCTTTTCTCTAAACTAAAAAGCCCCAAATGCTGCAACCTTTCCTCATAAGGGAGTTGCTCCATCCCCCTGATCATTCTGGTTGCCCTCCTCTGAACCTTTTCCAACTCTATAATATCCTTTTTGAGATGAGGTGACCAGAACTGTACACAGTATTCCAAATGCGGCTGAACCATAGATTTATACAACAGCATTATGATATCGGCTGTTTTATTTTCAATACCTTTCCTAATTATCGCTAGCATGGAATTTGCCTTTTTCACAGCTGCCGCACACTGGGTCGACATTTTCATCGTGCTGTCCACTACAACCCCGAGGTCTCTCTCCTGGTCGGTCACTGCCAGTTCAGACCCCATGAGCATATATGTGAAATTCAGATTTTTTGCTCCAATATGCATAATTTTACACTTGTTTATATTGAATTGCATTTGCCATTTTTCTGCCCATTCACTCAGTTTGGAGAGGTCTTTCTGGAGCTCTTCGCAATCCCTTTTTGTTTTAACAACCCTGAACAATTTAGTGTCGTCAGCAAACTTGGCCACTTCACTGCTCACTCCTAATTCTAGGTCATTAATGAACAAGTTGAAAAGTACAGGTCCCAATACCGATCCTTGAGGGACTCCACTTTCTACAGCCCTCCATTGGGAGAACTGTCCGTTTATTCCTACTCTCTGCTTTCTGCTTCTTAACCAATTTCTTATCCACAAGAGGACCTCTCCTCTTCTTCCATGACTGCTAAGCTTCCTCAGAAGTCTTTGGTGAGGTACCTTGTCAAACGCTTTTTGAAAGTCTAAGTACACTATGTCCACTGGATCACCTCTATGTATATGCTTGTTGACACTCTCAAAGAATTCTAGTAGGTTACTGAGACAGGACTTTCCCTTGCAGAAGCCATGCTGGCTCTGCTTCAGCAAGGCTTGTTCTTCTATGTGCTTAGTTAATCTAGCTTTAATCATACTTTCTACCAGTTTTCCACTGAAAAGATAACAGTGTTGGCGCCAGGCACACCTCGTCAGGAGGATCATTCCATAATTTGGGAGCCACCACTGAGAAGGCCCTCTCCCTTGTTGCCACCCTCCTAGCTTCCCTTGGAGTAGGCATCCAGAGGAGGACCTTTGATCTTGAATGTAGTGTACGGGTGGGTTTGTATCGAGAGAGGCGTTCCATCAGGTATTGTGGTCCCAAGCCATGTAAGGCTTTATAGGTCAAAACCAGCACCTTGAATTGAGCTTGGAAACATACAGGCAGCCAATACAAGCGGGCCAGAATTGGTTTTATATGTTTGGACCATCTGGTCCCTGTTACCAATCTGGCCACTGCATTTTGCACAAGCTGCAGTTTCCGAACCATCTTCAAAGGCAGCCCCACGTAGATTGCATTGCAGTAATCTAATTTGGAGGTTACCAGAGCATGGACAACTGAAGCCAGGTTATCCCTGTCCAGATAGGGACGTAGTTGGGCCACCAACCAAAGTTGGTAGAATGCACTCCGTGCCACCGAGGCTACCTGAGCCTCAAGTGACAGAGATGGTTCTAGGAGAACCCCCAAGCTACGAACCTGCTCCTTCAGGGGGAGTGCAACCCCATCCAGGACAGGTTGGACATCCACCATCTGGTCAGAAGAACCACCCACTAACAGCATCTCAGTCTTATCTGGATTGAGCCTCAGTTTATGAGCCCTCATCCAGTCCATTGTTACAGCCAGGCACCGGTTCAGCACATTGACAGCCTCACCTGAAGAAGATGAAAAGGAGAAATAGAGCTGCGTGTCATCAGCATACTGATGGCAACACGCTCCAAAGCTCCAGATGACCGCACCCAATGGTTTCATGTAGATGTTGGGTGGGGACAGAACTGACCCCTGCGGAACCCCATACTGGAGAGTCCAGGGTGCCGAGTAATGTTCCCCAAGCACCACCTTCTGGAGGCGACCTGCCAAGTAAGAGTGGAACCACCGCAATGCAGTACCTCCCACTCCCAACTCAGCTGGTCTCCCTGGAAGGGTACCATGGTCAATGGTATCGAAAGCCGCTGAGAGATCAAGGAGAATCAACAGTCACACTCCCCCTGACTCTCTCCCGACAAAGGTCATCATACAGGGCGACCAAGGCTGTTTCCGTGCCAAAACCAGGCCAGAAACCCAACTGAAATGGATCCAGATAATCGTTCTCATCCAAGAGTGTCTGGAGCTGGCCGGCAACCACTTGTTCCAGGACCTTGCCCAGGAATGGAACATTTGCTACCGACCTATAGTTATTAAGATTTTCTGGGTCCAGGGAGGGCCTCTTCAGGAGTGGTCTTACTAATGCCTCTTTCAGGCAGCCAGGGACCACCCCCTCTCACAGAGAGGGATTAATCACTTCCCTGGCCCAGCCAGCTGTTCCATCCCTGCTAGCTTTTATTAGCCAAGAAGGGCAAGGATCCAGCACAGAAGTGGTTGCACGAACCTGTCCAAGCACCTTGTCAACGTCCTCAAGCTGCACCAACTGAAACTCATCCAAGGAATTGGGACTTATTCCTAAAATGTAAAATACCGTAAAGACAAGGATAAACAAAACACAAATTTGACCAATTACGTTATAGAGCATTGTTCAGTCCTGCATTCTAAGAGGTGTAAAGCTTAATTGGAGATCAAATACAAAACATGCCACTGCAATGATACCTGCTCATCAGGCTTTTGACAAGACAGTTTCCTGGGATATTTTAATCTGCAACATAATCTAACAACAAATGCAATGTGCCTTCCAGAACTACTATAGTCTAACCTGTCTTTGTAACCTGAAAGCTTTCTGATATTTTCTTTTAGAGCCTTAGGGGACAGGAAAAGTTAGCATGTTCCTTCATGCTAATTAAAAGGATGTTTCAATGTAACACCCAGTCTGGGATTTACCATCTTCAAAGACAGGGAAACTGCTGTATTTTTCATAACTTCAGTATCTCGTGCCTCAAACATTGTTGTGGTCTGATGGAAGGCTCACATACAAACACAAAAGCAAACAAACACTAGCTTTCAGAGACAGACAATATTGTATAGACCAGGGGTGGAGAATTTTTTTCAGCTCAAGGACCACAGTTGCTTGTGGGCAAATGGGGGCTCCATGCCAGCAGTGGGCATGGCCAGAGGCAAAAGTGGAGGCCACAATGGACGTAATTCTCACCTTTGCACAGTAGGTTGCATTCCAGCCACACAGGTTTCTACACACACATATGCACATACACAAATATCTCTCCATTCAGGCAGGCAAAAGGCATTATTAATTAATTAATTAATTAAACCTCTATCCCACCCTTCCTCCCAGAAGGAGCCCAACGCACCAAACAAATGACAAAACACAAAAACCCCTTAAAACATCTTAAAACATTTTAAAAATAAAACATCTTAAAAACATATTTTTAAAAAATCTTTACAAACATCTTAAAAAGCAGTTGACAGAAACTGGGATTTATCACAGTTCAAGGACACATTTCAGCCAGACAAAGGCTTTCAAGGAAGGTGCTGAACAAGGGCGTCAAGAGGCAGAAGCTGGGAAAAAGTGTGGCCTGGGCAGAGGATATGGCCCAGAAAGAGGCAGGCCTGGAGGCCAGCATTCTGTCTCCAAGCCTGGGGTTCCCCATTCCTGGTACAGATAATAGCTTCACAGAGGTTTGGGGTACTTCCAGACTGTCACTATTTTACTGATGGGATTCAATTATATACCAGCAAATGTAGGTTATGCAATTAAAGTGGATTTGACACTCTTGAACTCTTGTGCAAACAAACAAAAACCTCCAGACTCTTCCTTTCAAAAATGTGGTATAATGATCACTTGATCACTTGTGAGAAGGACGTGCCAGGTAAGGGGAACGCGGTCCAGACATGTTGTGGCTGTGCCTTGTTCCGGTCCTTCCCACACCCGCAAGGTCGTTGGTAGTCCTATCAGCCAACTCTCAGATCTCCAGTTGCTGTTATTAAATGCCAGATCGGTATATAATAAAATCTCCCTCGTCCACGATTTGATTGTGGATGAGGCAGCCGATCTGGCATGTATAACCGAGACCTGGGTGGGTGAGCAGGGAGGAGTTGGTCTCTCTCAGCTCTGCCCACCGGGGTACTTGGTTCAGCATCATGGTAGATCTGAAGGTCGGGGAGGTGGGGTTGCTGTTGTCTATAAGAGTTCCATCTCACTCACCAAGCACCATGTTCATTCAGTTACTGGCCTGGAGTGTTTGCACCTTGTGTTGGGCCAGAGGGACAGGCTGGGAATCCTTTTGGTGTACCGCCCACCTTGCTGCCCAATGGCTTCCCTAACTGAGCTGGCGGAAGTGGTCTCGGATATATTGTTGAGGTCCCCCAGACTAATAGTACTGGGGGATTTCAACATTCATGCCGAGACCACTTTGTCTGGCGCGGCTCAGGACTTCATGGCTTCCATGACAGCCATGGGGCTGTCTCAATATGTTAGTGGTCCAACACATGTATCGGGGCACACTCTAGACCTTGTTTTTGCTACTGAGCATGGGGAAAGTGATCTGGATGTGGGGAGTTTTACAACACTCCCTTTGTCATGGACAGACCACTGCTTGCTGAAGTTTAGACTTTCAGTAACCTCTTCCCTCTGCAAGGGTGGGGGACCTATTAAAATGGTCCGCCCCCGGAGACTAATGGATCCTGAAGGTTTTCAAAGGGCTCTGGGGGATTTTCCGGCTGATAGGACTGGCGCTCCTGCTGAAGCCCTGGTCGCTCTGTGGAATACAGAGATGACCCGGGCTGTAAACACGATCGCTCCTGCACGCCCTCTCCTGTGTAGAGCTCATACAGCTCCATGGTATACTCCGGAGCTGAGAGCGATGAAGCAAGATAGGAGGAGGCTTGAGCGGAAATGGAGACGAACTCCCGACGGATACAATTATGCGCTGGTTAGTGCTTCGACTAAGCTCTATGTAGGAGCAGTGAAGGCAGCTAAAAAACATCATTTTGCTGCCACTATTAAATCATCTCTTTGCCGCCCAGTGGAGCTCTTTCGAGTTGTCCGGGGGCTTCTCCATTCAAACCCTCCGGACACGGTGGAATCATCGGAGGCCCGCTGTAATCAGTTTGCCGATCACTTCCAGAATAAGATCTCATGTATCCGCCAGGACCTAGACTCTCAAGTTATAGCAGTAGATCCTAGTGAGATGTCCGGAGCACAGTCTTGTCCTGTTTTGTTGGATGAGCTTCAGTTGGTTCAACTCGAGGACGTGGACAAGGTGCTTGGACAGGTACGTGCAACCACTTCGGTACTGGATCCTTGCCCCTCCTGGCTGATAAAAACTAGTAGGAATGGAACAGGTAGCTGGGCCAAGGAAGTGATAAATGCCTCTTTACGAGAGGGAGTGGTCCCGGGCTGTCTGAAAGAGGCAGTGGTGAGACCACTCCTGAAAAAGCCTTCCTTGGACCCAGACAATTTTAACAGCTACAGGCCAGTGGCGAATGTTCCATTCCTGGGCAAGGTCTTGGAACGGGTGGTTGCTGGCCAGCTCCAGGCGCTATTGGATGAAACTGATTATCTAGATCCATTTCAATCGGGTTTTAGGCCCGGTTTTGGCACTGAGACAGCCTTGGTCGCCCTGTACGATGACCTATGTCGGGAAAGAGACAGAGGGAGTGTAACTCTGTTGATTCTCCTTGATCTCTCAGCGGCTTTTGATACCATCGACCATGGTATCCTTCTGGAGAGGCTCGCGGAGTTGGGAGTTGGAAGTACTGCTTGGCAGTGGTTCCGCTCCTACTTGGCGGGTCGTCTCCAGAAGGTAATGCTTGGGGAACATTGCTCGACACCGCGGGCTCTCCAATATGGGGTCCCGCAGGGGTCAGTTTTGTCCCCCCTGCTTTTTAATATCTACATGAAGCTGTTGGGAGAGGTCATCAGGAGTTTTGGAGCGCGTTGTCATCAGTATGCTGATGACACGCAGCTCTACTTCTCCTTTTCATCTTCTTCAGGTGAGGCTGTCGATTTGCTGAACCGTTGCCTGGCCTCGACAATGGACTGGATGAGAGTTAACAAACTGAAGCTCAATCCAGACAAGACTGAGATGCTGTTGGTGGACGGGTTCTCTGATCGGATGGTGGATATATACCCTGTCCTGGACGGGGTTACACTCCCCCTAAAGGACCGGGTTCGTAGTCTGGGAGTCTTTTTAGACTCTTCCCTCTCACTTGAGGCTCAAGTAGCCTCGGTGGTTAGGAATGCGTTTTACCAACTTCGGTTGGTAGCCCAGCTACGTCCCTATTTGAGTAAAGAGGACCTTACATCAGTGGTACATGCTCTGGTAACCTCATGTTTGGATTACTGTAATGCGCTTTACGTAGGGCTACCTTTGAAGACAGTTCGGAAGCTACAACTAGTGCAAAATGCGGCGGCCAGATTGCTGACAAGGACCAAGCGGTCCGAGCATATAACACCTGTTCTGGCCAGCTTGCACTGGTTGCCAATATGTTTCCGGGCTAGATTCAAAGTGTTGGTATTAACCTATAAAGCCTTATACGGTGCGGGACCACGATACCTTGCGGAACGCCTCTTCCGATATGAACCGGCCCGTGCACTACGTTCTGCTACGAAGGCCCTCCTCCGGGTTCCAACTCACAGGGAGGCCCGGAGGGTGATGACAAGATCTAGGGCCTTCTCAGTGGTGGCCCCCGAACTATGGAACAGTCTCCCTGAGGAAGTACGCCTGGCGCCGACTCTGCTCTCCTTCCGGCGCCAGGTCAAAACCTTCCTATTCTCTGAAGCATTTTAAGTTACACTGATTTAATTTTAAAAATGTTTATTGTATTGGATTGTTGATTGTATTTTAGTATTATTTTGTTATTCATTGTATTTTTATGCTATTTTATGTTCACCGCCCAGAGAGCTATTGCTAGTCGGGCGGTATATAAATTTAATAAATAAAATAAATAAATAAATAAATAAATTGATGTAATGTCAGATAATCTTAGTGCAAACAAATCAGAATTAATGCTCATTAAATAGCAGATATTGTACAACCTCTGCATAAATGTTTGCAAAAATTTGCTGTTGTTATGTGCCTTCAAGTCGATAACGACTTATGGTGACCCTAATGAATCAGCGACCTCCAATAGAATCTGTTATAAACCACCCTGTTCAGATCTTGTAAGTTCAGGTCTGTGGCTTCCTTTATGGAATCAATCCATCTCTTGTTTGGTCTTCCTCTTTTTCTACTCCCTTATGTTTTTCCCAGCATTATTGTCTTTTCTAGTGAAAAGTCCCTGCAGACCATTTTATATAACACCTACAGAGGCCCTTCCATATACCTGTTCCATCTGAAGTGATATATCAACAAGGGGAAGGGTTTTGTGTATTTTGGGGGGGGGGCAGTGATGCTCTAGTTATTATTATTATTAGAATTATTACCTGCTGTTCTCCTAGAGGTCCCAAGACAGGTCATAACAACCTCAAAACACATAATTAACACAGTTAAAAACAACCTAAACAACATCACAGAAATACGTGAATCCTAAAAATATACATCCCAAGTGTCAAAGGCCAGGTAAAGAGGTGTGTCTTCAGCATTTGCCTAAAGTTGTACAATGAAGTTGCCAGATGCACCTTGGTGAGGAGAGAGTTCCACAGCTTCAGCCCCCCCCCCAAACTTCTGAAGGTGGTGAAATTACCAAAAGGGCTCCCTCTTCTGATCTCAACATCAGAGAGGGTCTGTAGGGAAAGAGGCAATCTTTCAGATATTTGGGACCTAAGTCATTTAGGGCTTTAAACACTACTGTAGCATCTTGAACTGAGCCAGGAAATGAACTGGCAACCAATGCAGCTGTTTTAAAACAGGGTTTATATGAGTTCTAAAAGGAACCCCAGCCAGTAATCTGGGTGCTTCATTTTGGACCAGCTGAAGCATCCAAGTCATCTTCAAGGGCAGCCAACATAGAGCACATTGCAATAATCCAGTCTGAAAGTTACCAAAGCATGGAGCACTGTGGCTGAGTCTTCTTTGTCCAAAAGGGGTTGAAACTGAAGCTGGAAAACGGCACTCCTAGCCACTGAGGCCACCTGAAGCTCCAGTAATAGTGTTGGATCAAAGAGTACTCCCAGGCTGTGGACCTGCTCCTTCAAGGAAAGAGCAACCCCACCCAGAACAGGCCAACTTCCCACCTCCTGGACATGAGAACTCTGGACACAAAACCCCTCTGACTTTGCAGGATTCAGCGTCAACTTATTGGCCCATACACAGTCCATCGCTGCCTCCAAGCACCAGTTCAACACCTCAACTGCCTCTCCTGATTCAGATGGAACAGAGAGGTTGAGCTGGGTGTCATCTGCATATTGATGGTACCTCACTCCAAATCTCCTGATGACAGTTCCAAGTGGCTTCATATAGATGTTAAATAGCATGGAGGACAAGATGGAACCCTGCAGAACACCACAGGAAAATTCCCATGGTGCTGAACATACCTACTTTCTGGAAGCGGCTCTGAAGTATGAGTAGAACCACTACTCACAGTGCCCTCCCAACATTTTTATTTACCCAGGCATTTAAAACTTATGTTAATAATTCAATGAATTGTTGATCGATTTTAATAATTTTTATGCTGTCTTTATTTTAGAGTTCTAGGTTTGTATATAAATCTCACAAATAAATAAGGCAGGCATTGCCCAGTTTTCACACAATCTTCTTTCTGTCGAATTATTGTGGTCTTTTGGTTAAACCATGGTTCCTGTCAAGCCCCTTATACAAGTTTGTTTGTTTGTGGTAACCCTTAGCAGCCCCATCCCATAGGATGGCACTCATATGCCCATGCCCAAAAAGTCCCACTGAACTATGAAAACCAGAACCTAAATCAAAGCAATAGATACATGCATGGGTGTCACAGACACCTTGTATCTGTGACATCAGTGATGAAAAGTAACACTCCCCTTTCCCTCCTGCCCAGTTTTAAACGTTTTCTTAAAAATAACAATTCTGGTGAAGAGTTTGCATATATCCTTTCTGCATGAGGATTCATATTGCCCTTTCAAATAGAAGAGGAATCAAGTTCAAGGCCATCTGCTCTTCCAGAAAGTACCTTGCCATTTAAGTTAGGATATTTTCTTTCTTTCTTTCTTTCTTTCTTTCTTTCTTTCTTTCTTTCTTTCTTTCTTTCTTTCTTCCTTTCTACTATTGGCATTCTCATTCTGCCCTGCATCCAAGGGCACTTTATTTGATTCTTATTTTCTTCTCTTGTTTCTCTGCGGACTGAAACGGAGATGCTGCTTGCTAGCCGATCTAGTCAATTTCACCATGTATGGAAACTGGAAAACCTGGCTCATTGAGAAACGAGGAAAGAGCAAAAATGGAGCGAAGACCTCCTGAGTTCCTCCACGCCAGCTTCTTCCTCCCTCGTTACGTATGCACAATTTATCAAGCTACAAATGCTGGATCATGACGACTAGTGCCCCAGTGGTCCTATAGAGTAACTCACATGTCTTGCTCCGCACTAATGGCAGCCTATATACTACTTGGGGAGTGCTATTATAGATCGGTCCCCATTTTTTTCGTCTGCCACGCCGTGGTCTCCGGTGAAATCATTTTGCAAGTTTTTACAGCACTTCCAGCTCTACCTTTGAAAGTCCAGACCAGTCCCCAGAACTCCGCCAGCATCACTGATCTTTTACATGTGCCTGTTTGTTGTGGGGGTTGCATGGAATGTAGCCAAACCCATACCCCATACGCTTACGTCACATTAATCACCCACACATCACAGTTGGGAGGAAAGAGGATGAAAGTACGCTCCCCCGGCTTCTCCGATGGGAGAAAGAAGCGGAGGCTCTTGCTGCCGCTACACGCCCGGAGCCCCCGGCTCAACATCCGCTGAAAACCTCGGGGTGAGCAGAGGATCCAAACGGATCTCCCCGTTTTCCCCTCAGAAAACGGGGGGGGGATTTGTGTTTGGCGACCACAATTTTTAACTTGTCTACCAAGTCAAAAATCGTAGATCCCTGTATATGTGTGTTTATACATAGACATACACCACACGAAAGTATAGATACCTATTCATATATCCATAAATCTAACCATGTTAAAAAAAGGGGTGTGTGTTTTACGTTTCCTTTTGAAGCGATATGAACAAGACCATATGCCGCTTAGGTTAGATGGGGGAAACGGAAGATTTAGGGTGCAGTTCTACACCCGCTCCTCTAGGAATAAGCCCTGCACTGAACTCAATGGGACCGACTTTGGACATTATTGGGCAATTTTTATTTTTAGACATTAGAAAAATAGACGGACGCGAACAGGCTTTGCAGAAAAAGCTACACACTCTAGCTGATAAACTGCTGAAACTGACTACGCCTAGTAGATCCGAGGCTGCTTTCTAACAGATTGCATCCTGCCACTGCTGATTATGCAGAATATCATGCACACAAATAGCCTTTTATTTTCTGGAAATTGATAACAATGGTAACGGACACCAGTAGATGCCTTTTATGGAAGGTGCGGATCGATCGGGAGCTGGAGAATGGACGGTAAGGGCACTGAGCTACGCTAGAAACTCTCGACAAACGAGGAGTTGAGGCAGGAACCAAACGGCTGGGAAGCGAGAGCGTAGCCGGGCCTCTTTGAACAGCACACCGGATCGCGTACGCTAGGGGGCGGGACTGAGACGGCTGCAGAACTAGCAATGAAGGAACTGGCGCAGGATCTGAAAATGGAGTGTGATATTCTGGATGCGCTCGAGGCTTTGGGGTGAGATGAAGGAAGGCGGTTTGTAGCTTGTGGCCACGGGTTGAGATGCCTCTCCAGGGGGGTAGTGGGGTGAGCCAGCTGGAAGGGAGGAGTGTTTAGAATGTATATTCGGTCTAACTTCAAATAAAGGCGCCACATATTTAATAACGCCACCTTTAAATCCTCGCCATCAATGCCTTCGGGCCCTTCTCCGCCAACCTATTTTGTTCAGCACAAGCGCTTCCATGCATTTCGTCTTAAATCCTGAGGGAGTTTTTTGCATCCCCGTTGACTCGCGTGTGTGGGCGAATTATTCGTTGAGCCTGTGCCTGACAAAACGTTTGGGTTCCGCATGATAATCACACTTCTCCCTCAGAAGGGCCCCATACTCTGCTAATCAAAGGTACAGAGAGAAATCAAACTGTAATGAATAAGTTAAAAAAAGAAATGAACACCCAAGAATTAAGAAACGATAGTAGTTGATAGACGTTTGTTCCTATACTTCTCAGCTGCATCTGTTTGATAAATACAGAGTCTGATTTCTGACAGCGTACCAACTGCTGATTTGTTCCTGTCATTGGAGTGCTGCTTCCAAATCTGTGCTAATTTGACCAGTTGAATACTACTGCTCCTGCTTTGACCAAAAAACTTTGCTAAGATATGGAGAGATTTGACATTTTTAAAAGAATAGTTGAAACTTGTAGGACACCATGATAGTCTTGCGATAGTTGCTTGTAAAAGTAAGTGGGTGCAAATGGTTGTGTTTGGATGTCCCACTGGCACCACAGTCCTAACCTCGCTTACTTGGAAGAAAGGCTTGTTAATTTCAGCAGGATAATTTCCAAGTAAGCTTGCTTAGTTACTGCAGCCTTAGACATTCCTGACTGCACTGGATTTTGCCTTGTCCTTTCTTGGTGAGGTAGAAAATGTACATTTTGAGATGAATAAGTTCCAGGTTATATGGCTGGTCATGTCTGCTATCAAATTCCACAGCCTTGGCTTATTTATGCCCTTTGTATGTCATCCCCGAAAGAGAAGTTGGCATAAGGTAAAACTCAACTCACGATTCATCCAACGAGCATTGGAGGGAAAGTGTGTAAATAAAAGGGGCTAGGATTTTAGGCAATGTGTTTAGGACAAATATTGCAACTGTAAACTTTTAACATGTGCTTGTCATTTGCAATGTTTGGATTTTTGTACTTCATTCTTAGTTTGATAAAATGTTGCTTTCTTTTTATTGTTTTCTCACTCATGGCAAAACCACAATATTGCCAATACAGGAAAGCACGCAAATCAGAAGTTCTCCACTTCTATATGGCTGCTACAGTTCTGGCTCTGTGAACTCACTGGGAAAATCATAAGAAGAGCCCTGCTACATCAGACCAAAAGCCCATCTAGTCCTACATCCTGTTCCGACAGTGGCCAACTAGATGCCTCTGGGAAGCCCACAAGCAGGACAGCACAACAGCAGTCTCTCCGCTTGTGTTTATTAGCAACTGATATTCAGAGGCATATTGTCTTTGATACTGGAAGTACTTCATAGCTATCATGACTAGTAGCTATTGATAGTCTTAAAAAATGTAAATATACTTCCTTTAAGTCGATTCCGACTTATGGCGACCCTATGAATAAGGTTTTCATGAGGCTGAGAGGCAGTGACGGGCCCAAGGTCACCCAGTGAGCTTCATGGCTATGTGAGGATTCGAACCCTGGTCTCCCAGATCATAGTCCAACACCTTAATCACTGCACCACATTGGCTCTCATTGATAGTCTTATCCACCATGAATTTGTCTAATCTTTTAAAGTCATTCAAATTGGTGGTTGTCACTACATTTAGTAGTAGCAAATTCCATAGTGTAACTAGGTGCTGTGGAAAGAAGTGCTCCCTTTTGTCCATTTTGAATCTTACATTCAGATTCATTGGGTGGCCCCAGGTTTTAGTATTATGTAAGGAGAAAAAAATCTCTCAATTTTTCTCCATATGATGCATAATCGTGTACACCTCTATCATGGCTCCCCTCCCTTTTTTCTAAATCAAAAAGCCCCAAATATTTTAACCTTTCCTCACAGGGAAGTTGCTCCAGCTCCTTTATCATTTTGTTTGCCTTTATTTTATTATTCATTTATTAAATTTATATCCCATCCTTCTTCCCAGAAGGAGCCCAGGGTAGTGGAATAGGAAAAAAAAACACTTTTATTTCTATACCACCCTCTCACAAAACATCAGGGCAGTGTACTGCAACAGAAAAACATTTAAAAGTAACACAAAATATTTATTTTATTATTAAAATAATAATTTAAAATGACTGGCCACTCAAGAGACATTTTAAACCACTGTGTAGGCCTGTGAATCACCAATTTGGGGAAGCACCATAGGTCAGTGGGAGAGCATCTGCCTTGCATGCAGAAGGTCCCAAGTTCAATCCCCAGCATCTCCTGATAGGACTGGGAGAGATTCTTGCCTGAAACTCTGGAGAGCCACTGCCAGTCAGTTAATTTTTCTGAAACTTTTTCAGTTCTACAATACCCTTTTTGAAGTGCAGCGACCAGAAGTGAACATAGTATTGCAAGTGGAGTCACACCAAAGATTTGTGTAACTGCATTATAATATTGAGAGTTTTATTTTCAATCCCTTTCCTGATGAACCCTTACACAGAATTCACACGTGCAGCACACTGGGTCAGCATTTTCATTGAGCTGTCCGTCATGATCCAGAGGTCTCTTTCCTGGTCAGTCACCATCAGTTCAGACCCTGCTAGCATATATGTGAAGTTCGGATTTTTTGCCCCAATCCGCATCACTTCACACTTGCTTCAACTGAACTGCGTGTGCCCATTCGCTCAGTTTGGAGAGAGCCTTTCGGAGCTCCTCTCAATCCAACTCCAGATCATTTACGAACATATTAAAAAGTACTAGGCCCAATACAGATCCTTAGGGACTCCCTTCTTATGTCTCTCCATCGTGAAGACTGTCCATTTATCCCTACTCTCTGCTTATTCTTTAACTGATTCCTGGGCCATGAGAGGAGGCAGCTTCTCAGAGACAAGGCTGAATCTCAAAAGTTTCCTCAGTAATTTTTGGTGAGGGACTATCAAAAGCTTTTTGGAAAGGCCAAATACACAGTGTCGACCGGACTATCACTCTTACTGACACTCTGTCTAACCTTTTGAGACAGGGCTTACCTTTGTGGAAGCCATGCTGATTCTTCTTCAATCAGATGTGTTCTTCTGTGTGATTAGTAATTTAATCTTTAATAATAATACTTTCCATCAGTTTTCCTGGAACAGACATTAGGCTAACTAACCTATATTTTCCTGGATACCTCTTAGATCCTTTTTAAAAACAATTGGTATTACACTGGCTGTTTTATAGTCCTCAGGTAAAGAGGCTGATCTTAGGAAAAGTTATGTATTTTTGTTAGAAGATCAGCAATTTCATATTTAAGCTCTAACTCTCAGGTGGATGCCATCTGGACCATGTAATATGTCCATCTGGACCCATCAAATTGCGAGGGTAAAAATCTGAAAGTGAAGATTGCTATAAATAATAGGATTGTAACCAATTTAAACACTTGTTATTTACTAAAAAGGTGTCCCTGATTAATTGGGCAGTGGGATTTTTTTAAAAAATTACCACTTTAATACAATGTGCATATAAAAGCATCTTAAAAGAGGTATTCTATTACACATAGGACGATTGGTTTTTCTGTGATGCCTGCCATCATACCGGTGTATGTCATGCAGAAACAAAGAAATATGTTCCTTGCTTCAGAAATTTATTTGCTAGATTAAGACTAATATGATCAATTAAAATTGGGTAGCAGCCTTAATAAGTAATAATAAAGCTTGATTTATTTCTGTGGAGTCAAGACATGGAGGGCACAAATGGCATAATGGTTAGAAGTTAAATCATCCCCCCAAAAAACTTTTATTGGCATTACATTAAATAATGCTGAGAGACAGCATTTTCCGTTAGACACCCCTTCTCTGCATATTGTACAGATTTGTTGTCATTAAAACATATCCATATTGAGGCTTTGTTTGCATTAAACATTTTAAAAATGGGTAAACAGAAAGTTATTTCTGATTCACAGCCATTTTAATTGCACTCAGTCACTCAAAAATCCAACAATAATGCAGCCTTACTTTTTCAGTAAATAATATTTAAGGATAACTGAATACATTCCATAGTGAAACTTTTTTTCTGCTTTTAAATTTTAATTTCTGGTAGTTAGGTCACATGTTTTATATTCTGTATTTTGTTCCCCAGATACAAAGGCCCTCTTTTGGATGAAGATGCCCTTAATAAAGCAGCAGAAAGTGGTCTGGCTTCACAAGACTTCTGTGACCTTTGCGTTTGGTTAAGTTCCCAAATACAGTCATTGTGTGATCTAGAAGAAAGCATCTCCTCAACAGCTGGTATTTCTGCATGGTTTTAATTTTAATTGGTTGGATCTTGTGTGTGTGGTTGTCATAGCTCTTCAACTGTAATTAATCTATGAAAAACTCATGAATTTATGTTTTCAGTTTGGAAATATAATGCAGTGGAAATATTTGACATGATTTTTGATACACTACTGTACTGTTGACATAACACCTCTGATTAATTAAGAAGAAGAGTGGCAATACTTTTAGTCTTGACAAAGTTGTGGAACGATATATTTGCTTATCAAAGAGTGAAAGTTGTGTTACTTTGTCACCTGTTTAAACTAGCGAACATAAACCTAAAATCTTTATTGTTTAAACTGGAACTGGATTTGAACTTCTTAACAGAGGAAAGCTATCTTTCTTCTCCCTACAGAGGCAGGCAAAAAGAGACTTTAGTTCTCTTCAGGAATTATGAATGCAGAAAAGTTACTTCATGGGAGAGGTAGTGAGAATGAATATGCTAGCTCCACCAGTCTCTATTTCAGCTGCCTTCCAACTCGTGGAACTGTATAAAGCAAGGAGCCTCTTGTATCTGTGGAGGCTCCCTCTGCATTCTGGAATCCTGGAAGATCAGACATGGCAGTGGTAGTTTTTGGCAGCTCAGGCGTGTTAATTTGAAGTCCACTTTGAGCCTTGGTAAATGTGAAAATAAGAACATAAAAATCCCCAAAGACACTAAGACCATAGTGTGTCAAGTCCTGCATTTTGTTGGCTCTGGAAGCTTACAAGCATGAAAAAAATGCAAAAACTGAAGAGCATCCAAAATAAACCCCAAAACAAAGGAGATGTGATCTGATGATGCTGAAGAAAAGAGGGTTTTATTTTCAAACAGCCCACTGCCTTTCAGCCAATTGCTATTTAAAGACCTTCTTCGAGGGCTGTGAAAACAAAGACAATGCATCACATGAATAATCAGTGTTTAAAAACAAACTGGCAGAGCAACTATAGGAAGCCAGTGTAATTTATGACAGCCTAAATTAAGCTGCACTAAGTTACCCCTGTTCCAAACTCTTTCAGGAGCAGAGCTACTGCTGACTGAGCTGCCCCCCCCCGAGCTTGGCAGAGGGAAAACAAGCCTTTAAAAGAGTTTAGTTTATACTCCCCTTTTTGCCAGTGTAACTTTGCTGGGATGCTAGGTCATGTGACTGAGTTGAAAGGAGTTGGGAATAAGAATAAGACTCCCTGGCCCCATCCTGCCCCTCTCACACCCCCAGAACACCCCTTTTTCCAGGGCTTACCCTGGCTTCAGCTGAGCCAGCATGGAGGACTTACATTGATGTATCTCTGGATAAGGCCAGTCTCAGCCGTAGATCTGCCTATTCCATACCCTCCTCATCCCAGCAGAGCTTGGGTTTAGATTGCTCCTTTAGTTGATTAAATACAAATAGCATATAGCCAATATATACTTCTTCAGATTGAAAAATAGCCTGCAGAGATCTCTGTTTAATATTCCATGCACAGTAGTTGCCAACTGAAATTATTGTCTGAAAGTAACAAATTATATATTTTCTGAAGGATCATACATAGGTGTTATTAATCTGATAAGAAATCAAGGACTTTCATTTGCAAACATGATAGTGCAAAAAAGCCCATGGGAGCAGCTTTGAATCTTACCCCCTACCAGAGAGGATGTAACTGTAACTCCTCATTAAACCCACGTGGGGCCAGAGTTTTTAATCTCCGTATCCCCTCCATTTCTTTCCTTAACAAGATTTTATTGTCGTCTGGATGTAGCTTTCCCAGAGCCCAAAACCTTAAACCTTAAATCAGTTGCAGATTGCTTTTGCTCCATATAGTGACTGATGAAAGGGGCATTTATTTTTTATTTATTTAATATATTTATATACCGCTTAATGCTTGAGATGATAAGACAGGAGTACCCAGATTTTTGTTTTTGATATCACAAAGATGTTCTGTTGTTCATTTTTTAAGGACCCTGGAAATTTTTCTTGGGCCCATGTCTGGTTCCCAAAGCCACTTAAATTAACCTTTTTGCCCTGAAACTGTAGCAAAGGTTAAAGTGAGAGGGGTGAGGAAACCTTGTCAATTTTATTTTCTTAAATTAAAATATGTATTATGCACAGCTTTGCATACTCGTATTAAGAGGTGTGTAGGAAATGTCATATCTGCAGTAAGTTGGATTATGTTCAGTGTAAAAATAAAGTGAAATGGAGAAACATTTTATCAGTTTTGTCTTCTCCCCCTATAGAGCCAGCAAGTGGGAGCTCATACTTAGAAAGGGCTGTGCAGAAGAATTTCCCTCAGAGATGGTAGTTGGGAGGGACTCTCATTGAAACTGGCTGGTCAATTGACCGTAATAAATCTAATAATAATAATGACTCTCATTGAAAGGGAGGAATGATTTTTCCCCACTTCACAAAGGAGCGGCAATGGAGGAAGAACTCACTCTTTGTAAGGGAAAGGGTTGGCCAGTTGATGCTCCCCCTGTAGTAGTAGCCCTGTAGTTAAGAGAGAGAGGCAAACAAATAAAGTTGGCATCGCTGTCCATTCTGAAGAATGTGATGCATGGCATTGGAATGACATGTTTTAAATGTGGCCATGCCACAGATTCATATAATAGTATTACGCTTGCTGTTCTTGGATATTGCAAGAGACAAAAACCCCTAAACAAAAAGAAGTTCAAATTGTGTGTGCACGCACGCAAAGTCACTTTAAAAGAGCATATGAGGACTGACATTCATTCTGTCCTTTTGGTGGACTGACTGCGTTCTGGAGGAAGTGGTATTGGTTTAGAGCATAAAATTAGCCTGGTTTCTAAAATAGAATTTTTATCAACATAGTTTTCCCAATAACTATCTAATTGTATTCACTTCATAGTAATTACGTTGCTTTACTGTCATAAAAAGTTCTAAGACTAATCTATGTGATTTCCCCCCCTGAATTGGTTCAAGGTGCTTGAACTGGTTTCCAACTATTTTGGAAAGTACCTAAACTGGAACCAGATTGGAGGGTTTTTAAATTAGGGATTTTTCTCCACCTCTCTTCTGTTAAAGGTGGTGAAGATGTTGAAAGTTTACAGCTTGAGATGAGTGGCTTTTTAAAAGAGCTGACCTGTCCATATCCTACACTTGTATCTGGAGAAATTAAAGACCGATTGAAAAAGAAAGAAGATTGTCTTAAAGTCCTATGTAAGTTACTCGAGTCTTTCTATTTGCAATATTAGAGTGGTGGTTTTGTGTTGCAAAACATTCCAGGGAAAGAAAAGGTCCACTGATTGTGTGTGGCCTGCCTCCAAACCTCTGCATATCAGCGACTTCATGGCAGATAAAATAAGGGGAAGGGTCATGGCTCAGTGATAGAGCATTTGCTTTGCACACAGAAGGTCCCAGCTTCAATCCTCAGTATATCCGATAGGACTGGGAGAGAATCCTGCCTGAAATCCTGGCGAGCAACTGCCAGTCAGTGTAGACAATACTGAGCTAGATGGACCAATGGTCTGACTCAGTACAAGGCAGCTTCCTATATTCCTAAGATTTGATACCTGAGAACAGTAGTTAACCATTGAACAAAGAAGGCCCCAGCATGGTGGTTTATGCCTCTAGGTGATGATATGCCTTTCAGGAAGTCATAGGACTGGTTCCCACTGCGAAATTCCTCCACACAGTTACGTTTCTGCATCTATAACAGTGCACTGAAAGGTTTGTGTGACCTGAGCTGTGTTTAGGAATCAACCAGCTGGCATTTCTAAGCCCACTGCTCCTGGCAAGAATGCAGCTGTGTGCCCAGCCTGGTTTCTGCTCACCTTTCCCCAAGTGATTGGGAAGGGATGTGTCAGTGTAAATGATTTCCTCTACGCAGGCCCGCCCTTAGCATGTGCGGGGCCCGGGGCAAAAGCATAGTTGGGACCCCCCCACATTCTTTCAATGTAACAAAGACAGCTATGAACAGCTTACAAAACAGTATCATTTCAAGACCATTCCTGGGAAGGAAAAAGCCGACTGTGGTGCAAATTCAGAAGTCTGACCTACAAATTCCCAAGGAGTGCAAAATGGTGGAAGACATTTGCCTCAGTTAGCCCCGGCCTGGCGGAGGAGGTGGCGACAACATACACTGTCTATCCCATGAAGGAATGAAGCTGCCCTGTGGTTTTTTATTTGCTTAAGAACTAGCCACAGGCTTGGGAGGGTGAGAAAAGCAGTCTACCCTTCAAGAAGAGGGCCAGATGGGCTCCCATTACCCCTCTTATTAACGCCCCCCTCCAATATCGACCTTAAGTTTGAGCGTACACACGGTGTGTGTGTGATATATTTACCCTTCCATTGAAACAGGAGCAAAGAGCTGCTTCAAATAGTGTTAAGACCCCCACCACAACCCCTCGCTCCCGTTGTGGAGAAAAATTATATTACTATCTACTGGGTACTATCAGGATCACAAAAATTATTTTTGTGTTGCTCAGTTCTGACAAATTTTAGAGGGGTTGCAATGTTAGTCTCCTGAAGCAAAAACAACAAAATAGTGAACACCACAGTTACTGTAGCATAAGTTTTTGTAGGCCCAAATATAAAGTAATATCTTCAGCTTGCAGACATGTACATAGTATATACATGTATACTAACAGTAAAGGGGGGGAAGAATGTGAGGCCAGAAGGCCCAGCAAGACAGGTATGTTCTATTAGTATGCAGAATACAAATGCAAATAGGATCCCACCAAAAGTGTAAACATTCAGACTCTCTCCTGATGATGAGTCTGCAATGCAAGATGAACAGCATGTATAAACACCTAAGGAGGAGCAGTTATTTTCTACAGTAAATAAACTACTCCCACTTTGTATTCAGCTCAAGTCTGATAGTGTCAAACCTGCACAGAAATTCCAGCTTAACAGTTTCCGCTTGAAACATTTTTGCTAAAGTATGGCAAAGTCGGCTGTTCAATATCGAGGAAAACTGAAATACTCCCCCACTGATTTCTAAGCATTACTATTTTTTAATATCTGATTTGTTACCATTTATTCTCTTGAGCAGTGACAGTCCTGTTTAGCGAATAAGCAGGTGACTTCAGGCAAGTCACTCCAAAACATCCATAAACAATTCTATGGGACTTCAATTAGGCTGCTGCAGAGTACACGAATTCCAAAGAACATCAGTAACTCCATGCAGCAAGCATCCCCTCTGTTATAGAATCTGACGTCAGAAGAAGTAGGCGGGGCTTGACATGTGAGCTGGAGGTTTCCTGTGACTGGCGTCTGGGCCGATTCTTTCTCTGTGTAGCAAAGAGACACAGGCTGAGTGGAATGATACACTTCCGGCTCTAAAGAGAGCATGAGTGACAACCAATGCAAAGAAATAGAATGGGGACCATATCAGATCGCCAAGCGTGGGGGCCCCCAAAGCGCGGGGCCAGGGGCAACTGCCCGCTTCCTGGTGCCTAGGGGCGGTACTGCCTCTATGAGGGAAAAGAGTAGCTCACCCTCTCTAGATAGAGATTTTTTAACAAGTTGTCATTAAAGTATTGATTGATTATTTATCGTCTAAACACGAAGTTTATACCAAAATATATCCTGAACGCATTTTTCATCATTTGTTATTTAAAACTTTATTATTTGCAACAGATAGAACAGAGTTGTGGAAACTCAAATGCAGGGGCCAAATATAGTTCTTCAGCCTTCTTTGTCTGGCCCTTGTGACTCTTCTCAGGCCAGGCCACTTCCTATACTGGCCCTGCTCTATACCCTCCTCAAGGGCTTTTGCCTGACTGGAACGTGTCCTTTTGCTTGCCTGGATGGAGGTGTGTGGGTCAATCTCTGACTTCTAGATGGTTGTACGTACAGTAAGCTACATTCCAAAGGTCGGTGCTGTACCTGTTGCTCCACCCCCTTTTGCCTCTGGCCCTGCCCACCCCTGGAAGGTTGCCCACAAGGAATGCAGCTCTTGGGCTGAAAAAAGTCATAACACTTGACATTGCTTTTAAATTCTTTTCCATTTTTCTTTACCTCTTGTTTTATTTATTTTTTTCATGTTCATATCCCACCCGGCCTCACCAGAGCATTAATCTTACTGGTCGGTGTATTGAAACACACACACAAATTCTTCTCTAGTTTTTATGCATCTCCTGTCCATCCCCACCCCTCTCTCTAGTATTTTTAAGCACAGAACTTCAGGCTTTGCAGTTATTGAAAACCAAACAACATCAGCGTTCTCATTTGGCAAAGAATAATGAAATCCATCAAGAAATCCAAATGATTTGTGATGTGCTGGGTCTACCAAAGTCACCACCTTCATGTTCTGACATTCCAGTCTTATTAAACAATATAGAGTCAAAGGTACAGTGTGAGTTTTCTACATTTGAGTGTCATGCATGTAACCTTTGTTCTCCTGCACCTGTAAAACGAAGCTAAAGCAACCAAGGAGTTAAGGGCCAAGTTCAGGGTGCTAGTTGGATTGGGCACCTGGGTAACAGCTTTACTGGTAGTTGCTGTGGAATGTCGTGTGTTTTTGTTAAAATGGGAAGAGTTCTAGGATCTCAGGAAGCCTACATGGTCTGTGCTCATAGACTTCCCTGCCTCTAATGTATGGATGGTAGTATGGGGCCTGCAATGATGATTCTACAACTCTTTTAATCACCACATGCCCCATCATGTGAGTAACGTGATAAAGAAGCCTACACGGAACCCAGAAAGAAGCCTCCATATGACTGTAGCAGCTGTTACTTCTTGTAGCTGTTACTGCCACCCACAAAGAGCTCCCTTTCACTCTCTGTCAGTACTGCTGTCCACTTGCTTTCCCTCTGGCAGTGCCTGGCATCTTCTTATAGTAGCAGTAGAGAAATAATGCCTATGTGAACCAGCCATGTAATCCTGTGTTCTTCCATACTTGAGGACAGACAAGAGGAATCAGTCATGTGGAGAGGGGGAAGAAGCATCCAGCCTGCATGAGTGAATCAACCTTTTAGCTTTTCTATAAACTTGTTTTTGATGATGATTTTTGTTGACAATTTTGATGTGTATTTTATATTCTTGGTAAACTGCTTGGTAAACCGTATACAAATTTTGCTAAATACATAAAAATAAGTCTATATTGAGACAAGAGAATCCAATTCCGTGGTGAAAGTTAGTGTTGCTATCTGGACATGCAGGAGAGTATTGTAATTGGCTTTATGTTAAGATATGTTGGTGTTTTATGTTTTTCAGATCAAGGATGTTTTATCAAAAATTCCAAATACTTATGTGGGCAAATCTCTGTTAAAAACTCCTTTGAATCCAGATCAAATGGTAAGATCATCTCTGTCTTTTTTCAGTTTTATATCTAATGGCATACAAAATATCTGTTGAAATTAATTGCTGCTATTTGCTACTTTGTCTTTATTTGACTCAAAGTTGAATGCACTCTTCCATGAGTTGGGTACAGATCTGATTTTTGACTTTGTGTCCTTACAATAACATCTGTGTAGACTCTGCAGTTTAAAGGCACTGTGACTATTTTAAATAATTTCTGTATTTTGGACTGCTATTGAACTGTTTTGTGCTCCAATGTTGCAGGAAATGTTGGAAAAAATCAATGAGACTCTTCTCAGTGAATATGAATGCCGCCGTCGTATGCTAATGAAGCGCTTAGACGTAACTGTACAGTCCTTTGGATGGTCTGATAGAGCAAAGGTAAACATGTTTCACTGTCTCTGGTACCTGAGTCTGCTATGGTTCCCTAAGCATTTTATATCTGATGTGCAATGTTTGTATTATACAGCCACAAGAGTGGCTGTATACTATAGCCAGCATGGATTTTTCACATTCCGCAATGTCAAATTGAAAATACCCCCCATGTCATTCTGATGCTTCCCATAAGTTCATTTCAAAACAAAACCTTACAAAACTTATAGTCCTGAACTCAGAAACACTTGCTTAACAACCCTCTACATTTTCATGGCAATACACAAAACAGTCAGAGTAGAGAGTTCAAAGTCTAAAAAGAGAGAGAAAAAACCCAGAGCCCTTTTGGACTTTATTCTGTCAGAGTTCTCATAATCAGCCATGTTCACAGAGTACCTGTAATCCTATTACTGACCTTGCCCCATACTCTGACCTTCATCTTCTGCTGTTTAAAAGTTAAAAAAAATGCCTGGCTGATTTTTAATTAATTTAAGAAATTTTGCATTGAACTGAATGATAAGTGTCGGGCATGCTCAGTAAGAACCGTCAGTGTTCTAAAAGCCAGACTCCCAGCTGCTTGGCTTGCCTAATCGGGGCCACACCCACACCAGACTGATTTCATGTGAGACAATCATGGCTTCCCCCAAAGAATCCTGGGAAGCATAGTTTGTGAAGGGTGCTGAGGGGAGATTCCTATTCCACTGACAGAGCTCCAGTGGCCAGAGCCACTCTGATTGAAGATCTGTGAGGGGAACAGAGCGTCTCCTAGCAACTCTGAGCACCCTTCACTAACTACGCTTCCCAGGATTCTTTGAGAGAAGCCATGACTGTCCAGAATGAAATAAAGGCCTGGTATGGATGTGGGCAGGGACAGCTTTGGTTTTAATTTGGGTGGGAGGCTACATGGGCCTGCTGTAGAATAAAATGGTGGGGGAGACGCTGAAAAGCAATTATAGTGTTCACAGTGTTTTCATTTTGGAAAGAAAAGGGGCTTCCCCTCTGCCCAGTGCCCACCCACCCAATCTCCTCCCCTCCCTACCCTTCCCCCGGCTCAGTGTTGGACTACAACCTGGGAGACCGTGAAGCTCACTGGGTGACCTTGGGCCAGTCACTGCCTCTCAGCCTCAGAGGAAGGCAATGATAAAATCACCTCTGAATACTGTTTACCATGAAAACCCTATTCATAGGGTCGCCGTAAGTCAGGATCGACTTGAAGGAAAATGCCAATTCCCTTCTAACATGATTGCACAGAAATAAATCCCAATAAACTCAAAAAGTATACAAATGATCAAACCCACCCTCCCTTCTCCTCCCTCCTATCCCCTCCCTCTTGCCCCTTCCCTCCCTCTTCCTTTGCCCCTCCATCCCCATCCCCTCCGCCCCTCCTCTTCCTCCTCCCCATCGTGAGTTTTACCTGTCTTAAGCATGATTGCATGGGAGTAAATGCCATTGAACTCTATAAGCATGCAAATAATCAGACCTGCCCTCCCCTCCCCCTTCCTTTGCCCCCCTCCAATCCGCTCCTTCCCTCTCCCCTTCCTCCTCCTCCATGGTCAGTTTTAGCTATCCTAATCATGATTGCATAGGAGTAAATCCCATTGAACTCAATAAGCATGCAAATGATCAGACCTGCCTTTCCCCTCCTCCTCTCCTCTCCCTTCCTCTACCCTTCCCTGCTTCCTTCTTCCTCCTCCCCTGCCCACTCCAGCTCTCCCTCCCTCCTCCCCCCTGGTCAGTTTTACCTATCCTAAGCATGATTGCATGGGAGTAAATCCCCCTGAACTCAACAAACATGCAAATGATCAAACCTGTCCTCCTCCCCTCTGCCCCTCCTCCCTTCCCTCCTCCTCCTCTCCTCCCCTCCCCATCCCGTTACCAAATTCTTCCAAGCTACACAGGAAGTGGATTGGACTGTGAAAGACCCAAATTGTGTTTGCCTTTTGACAAATTTGTAGGGCACTCCAATATCTCAGAGAGGAGGTCAGGTCTCCTGCTCCCCTGGTGCATTCACTATAGCTGCCCAATCTCCCTGCTTTTTAACGTTTGATAGAAATATCAAACTCCCTTACGAGGAAAGGTTGCAGCATTTGGGGCTTTTTAGTTTAGAGAAAAGGCGGGTCAGAGGAGACATGATAGAAGTGTATAAAATTATGCATGGCATTAAGAAAGTGGATAGAGAAAAGTTCTTCTCCCTCTCTCATAATACTAGAACTCGTGGACATTCAAAGAAGCTGAATGTTGGAAGATTCAGGACAGACAAAAGGAAGTACTTCTTTACTCAGTGCATAGTTAAACTATGGAATTTGCTCCCACAAGATGCAGTAATGGCCACCAGCTTGGATGGCTTTAAAAGAAGATTAGACAAATTCATGGAGGACAGGGCTATCAATGGCTACTAGCCATGATGGCTGTGCTGTGCCACCCTAGTCAGAGGCAGCATGCTTCTGAAAACCAGTTGCTGGAAGCCTCAGGAGGGGAGAGTGTTCTTGCACTCGGGTCCTGCTTGCGGGCTTCCCCCAGGCACCTGGTTGGCCACTGTGAGAACAGGATGCTGGACTAGATGGGCCACTGGCCTGATCCAGCAGGCTCTTCTTATGTTCTTATGTTCTTATCTGTTGGCTATAGGTACGTGCTTAAACTGCAAGTTTTTTTGCGTATTAGTGAATTGTAATTCAAGAGTGAATCCCAGTGACTGCTTTTTTTGTTTACGTCAAGGGTGGGGAACCTTTTTAACTTCACAGGCCAGATCCTTATCAAGGATCGGCCTCATGGGGCAAATCTGACAGGTGGGTTGTCCCATCTGTCTGTCAGAATCCCTTGTGCGGTTCCCAAGTGCCCACTACAGGAAGCCTGAGAAAGAAGCCTGCGTTTTAAAATGGGGATGAAGGGGAGAAATACTTGCTTCCCTTCGTTCCCCACTTATCCCACCACTGCAGCTAGTGAGAGACATTGGAGGTTGAAAAGGGGAGTGTGGGAAGGCTTGCAAAGCCCACCCTGTGCTAATCCTTTTAACCTCCGAGAGGTCGAAGGGGTCACCACGGGGCAGCTTCTCTTGAATGGAAACCACTTCCCCCTTCTTGAGCAAGGTGCGCTTCTACCTCCCATCAGCTGAAGTGGAGAAACCGGCTGATGGGCGGTTGGGAGCATCCTTTGTTCCTGCCAAAGAGCAATCAGGAGTCCACTTTAAGCTCCTGGTTGTTCTTTTGAAATCCCACCCTTACCCACCCCACAGATGGGCATGACTTTTCCAAACCGTTCTCATGGGTCGCATGGGGAGGCCTGGCACAAGTTGGAGGTTCTGCACCCATGGTCTACTTTCATTGGGACCATGGGTAACGTTTTGAAAGAATTGTTCAGCTTTGTTTTTTTAAGAGATTGTTTTACATATTTTCCTATTATAAATGCCAATTCAAAGATACACATGGGTTCAAGAACGATGTATGCACCTGCAATTTCTTTAAAGTTCCTTCTGTGTGAGTGCTGGCCGCTGAATAGGTAAGCTGCTTCTTAAACTGAAAACTGGCTTGCTTCTTTGGCACTGGCAGTTATGGAGTGAAAATCTTACAAGAAAACTCTGGTTGCATGTATGTTTCACTTTACCTCCTTACTGCAGCTTACCTGATCTATGGCATTATTCAAATAGCAAAAATGTGCCAGCTTTTCCTCTTGTTGCAAAGGACCCTATGTGATACTAGACTGCAAAAAGTATCTAGTGATACATTGGACCTAAGTGGTGGTGGTGTTATGTGCCTTCAAGTCGAGTTTGACTTATGGCAACCCTATGAATCAGCGACCTCCAATGGCATCTGTTATAAACTACCCTGTTCAGATCTTTTAAGTTCAGGTCTGTGGCTTCCTTTATGGAATCTCTTCATCCATCTCTTGTTCGGTCTTCCTCTTTTTCAACTCCCTTCTGTTTTCCCCAGCATTATTGTCTTTTCTAGTGAATCATGTCTTCTTATGATGTGTCCAAAGTATGATAACCTCAGTTTCATAATCTTAGCTTCTAGTGATAGTTCTGGTTTAATTTGTTCCAATAACACCCAATTATTTGTCTTTTTCTCAGTCCATGGTATGCTCAAAGCTCTCCTCCAACACCACATTTCAAATGAGTTGATTTTTCTCTTACCTGCTTTTCTCACTCTCCCAACTTTCACATCCATACATAGAGATCGGGGATACCATGGTCTGAATGATCCTGACTTTAGTGTTCAGTGATACATCTTTGCATTTGAAGACCTTTTCTAGTTCTCTCATAGCTGTTCTCCCTAGTCCTAGCCTTCTTCTGATTTCTTGACTATTGTCTCCATTTTGGTTAATGGTCATGCCAAGGTATTGATAATCCTTGACAAGTTAAATGTCCTCATTGTCAACTTTAAAGGTACATCAGTCTTCTGTTGTCATTACTTTAGTCTTCTTGACATTCAGCTGTAGTCCTGCTTTTGTGCATTCCTCTTTCACTTTCATCAGCATTCGTTTCAAATCATTACTGGTTTCTGCTAGTAGTATGGTATCATCTGCATATCTTAAATTATTGATATTTCTCCCTCCAATTTTCACACCTCCTTCATCTTGGTCCAATTCCACTTTCCGTATGATATGTTCTGCATATAGATTAAACAGATAGGATGATAAAATACACCCGTCACACCCTTTCCAATGGGAAACCAGTTGGTTTCTCTATATTCTGTCCTTACAGTAGCCTCTTGTCCAGAATATAGGTTGTGCATCAGGACAATCAGATGCTGTGGCACCCTCATTTCTTTTAAAGCATTCCATAGTTTTTCATGATCTACACAGACAAAGGCTTTGCTGTAATCTATAAAGCACAGGGTGATTTTCTTCTGAAATTCCTTGGTCCATTCCATTATCCAATGTATGTTTGTGATGTGATCTCTAGTACCTCTTTCCTTTCTAAATCCAGCTTGGACATCTGGCATTTCTTGCTCGATTTATGGCAAGAGCCTTTGTTGTAGAATCTTGAGCATTATGTTATTTGCATGGGATATTAAGGCAATAGTTTGATAATTACTGAATTCCCTGGGATCCCCTTTTTTGGAATTGGAATATATATTGAACGCTTCCATTCTGTGTGATTTGTTTCTTCCAAGTATTTTAAGAGCAGTTTCCACTTCACATTCTAAAATTTCTGGTTCTTCATCATACAGTTTCTCCGGAATGCATCTGTCATCCTTGCATCTCTTTTATATAGTTCTTCAGTGTATTGCTTCCATCTTCCTTTTATTTTACCTCAGTCAATGTGTTCCCCTGTTGATTATTCAACACCCCTACTCTTGGTTGAAATTTCCCTTTCATTTCTCTAATCTTTTGGAATAGAGCTCTTGTTCTTCCCTTTTTGTTGTCTTCTGTTTCTATACAATAACTATTGTAATAGTTCTCTTTGTCCCTATGTACTAGTCACTGTATTATTGCATTTAGGGTTCTGACTGTGTTTCTATCTCCTTTTGCTTTTGCTTCCCTTATCTCTTTTACCATTTTAAGAGTTTCGTCAGTCATCCATTGAGATCTTTCTCTGCTTTTAACGAGAGGTATTGTCTTTTTGCATTCTTCTCTGATAATGTCTCTGACTTCACTCCATAGTTCTTCTGGTTCTCTGTCAACTAAGTTTAAAGCCCCAAATCTGTTCCTTATTTGATCTTTATATTCTTCTGGGATTTTATTTAAATTGTATTTTGGCATTTTGGTTGCTTTGTTGTTGTTCTTTAGCTTTAGATTTTCGATATTACCAGTTCATGATCTGTACTGCAGTCTGCTCCTGGTCTTGTTTTTGCAGAAAGTATGGAGCTTCTCCATCTTCTGCTACCAATTATATAATCAATTTGATTCCTATATTGACCATTTGGTGATGTCCATGTGTACAGTCTTCTTTTTGGTTGCTCAAAAGAAGTGCATTTTTAGTGTATTTAAGTTCACTAACTTAAGTGTAGTGAACTTAAAAGTGCTCCCTGCTTTTATTTTAATATTTCTGTAACTCTAAAATATGTCTAAATTTATTTTTAGGTGAAGACAGATGAAATTGCAAGGATTTATCAACCCAAGCGTTACGGATTGTCTCCTAAATCAACTGTTTCGTTAGCCCATCTTCTAGCTGCTCGTGAAGACTTATCAAAGATCATAAGAACAAGCAGTGGATCTTCACGAGAAAAGACCATTTGTGCAATCAATAAGGTATAATTTCCTTTAATGCAACAACATTTCTAGGAGTCTTCTTGAGCTGGCCTAACTATTAGTAATATGCCAGTGCTTGTAAATGGTTACGTATCACTTCTAATGTGTGAAGTGCTTAATCATTTAATGTCTTCCTGTGAATTCAATAAGGTAGCTTATTCTCTGTGGAATTTGAATTGCTTTGGCTTTTTGTGCATTTTGGCAAACTGTTACAGATACTGGAGTAACTACATGAAAATTCTGCAAAGACATAAGACACCTGTACCCACCTGTGAGGCCCCATTTCACTGTCTCTTCTTGCTGAACCTTGTCTCCTAGAACTCTGATTGATGTCTCTGCATGATTGTAGGTTGTCTTACTGGTTTTGTACATGAGCCCCAAAGAGTTCAGTGTAAAATCCCTTTGGAATTGAAAGAGGTTTCTCCTTCAAGATTTGTTAAGAATCAGGGGAAACCTGCACACTTTAGGAGTGGTAAAGATGGAAGCTTAAAGCTTGTACGGCCAATGGAGAATGGACGCAGATATTTCCTCTTTGGCTTCACTAATCAGGAAGAAATGCTGTTGCTTTACATGAGAAATCACGTAAAGAAGAAAGATGAGGAGAGAGAACCTCATGAAAAAGTGCTCAACAGATTTTAAAAGGGAATATGAAATGAGCAAGATGACAGGCTTTTAAGTCAGGCATTTACCGTTAAGATTTTTTTTTAATGTGAAGAGGAGGTCGTTTCCCAACAACTAATGTGGGCATAGTCATCTTTATAATTGCTCTGTTTGTTTTGTCCCACTCTGGGCATAATATCACACATCCCTCATTATATGATACTATGAGAGTCAAATAAATGACCACTTCAACTGGGTACATAGTCAATATAGCAAGCATGCTGGAAGGTGAATCCTGCAAGCACTAATAGGAATATAGGAAACTGCCTTATCTAGCTTCTCTTATATACTTCTGCCTTATGCAATTAGCTCTCCTAATTGTCTAGGAGAGTTGTCTGTGACTGACAGGCAACCTGCACTTATTTGGGTTTAAGTGCCACAGCTACTATATACCCTGTATCTATAGGATAGCTTCACATACTTCGAAATGTCTCTTTTTTATCTCTAAAGCATTTGATATGTACATGTGGTAAATCCATGTTTCCAGCCATGTATATTTTACAGGTAGTTTTGTCAAGGAGTGAGAAATGATTGTTGGAACCACAAGTTCACCATCATGAAACATGTGAAATGCCTTAATATGTCTGCAGTGTATAGTTAGAGAGATAGCTCAAGTGGTTAGAATACCTGGATGGGACTTGGAGTGGGTGAAAGCCCAGCCCTCAGAGCACTTGGCAACAAAGGATAAGTTGTTGTGCAGCATTACAGTAATACCTCAGTTAAGGAATCTTCCAGGAATGAAACTCCCTTTTAAAAAAGGCTTTTTTAAAGGTAAAACAGACCAGCTTTGCTTTGCAATGGATAGACTTTCAAGCCTGTGCCTTTGCTTTAAGGTGAAACTGACTAGCCTGTATCTGCTTGCTATCAATAAACTGATAAGCCTGGGCTTCTGCTCTGCTAGGGTGAAACTGACAAGCCTGTGTGTTTACTTTGCATTAAAGAGATCTCTTGTTTTCTCCCAGGGCTGGGGAGGGAAGGATCCAATATGTTTTGGAGGAGGAGGATGGAGTGGGTGGGTGTTGGGTAGGCACCAGTCAATCATTAATTTTGGGTAGTGTATTAGTGGCCAACATTGACAGTGGTGGTGTAAGGTTCACAGAGAAATATGAAGTCACCTTGCTGAAGCTAAAGAGGTCTGAGCCTGGTCAGTGCCTCAGTAGAACACCTGGAAACCCCATGGGTTCAGTGAAGGAAGAAAGGCAGAATAGAAATGTATTTAAATAATTAAAATGTTTGTTTCCATTATAGGTCTTGATGGGAAGAGTACCAGATCGTGGAGGCAGACCAACAGAAATTGATCCACCACCCCCTGAAATGCCCCCTTGGCAGAAGAGACAAGATGGTGGTGGTAGAGGAGGAAGAGGAGGCTGGGGAGGCGGGGGTGGCGGTAGAGGAGGCGGGGGTGGCGGTAGAGGAGGCGGGGGTGGCAGTGGCGGCAGTGGTTGGGGAGGAGGGGGTGGCGGTAGAGGGGGTGGGGGTTGGAGGGGAGGGGGTGGTTTTCAAGGGAGAGGTGATTACAGTGGGAGAGGAGGCTACAGTGGAAGGGGTGGGTATGGTGGAAGAGGAGGAGGCTACGGGAGATATTGATACCATTAAACCATTATACCATTAAATGTTAACTGACACACACTGTTCATTGAGAACCCAAGATAAATGATAGCTGACTTAGCATGATGTTTGAATTATGTTGGTCCTGCTTATTGATAAATTGCTATATTTAATTCGCTGTTTTTTGACTGGGTTTTCACGTAATATGACAAACCTCAGAAATATGAACATAAAATTAAAATAGAAAGTTAAAATTGATTTTCTTTTAAGTGTTCAGATCTAAAAGATCTCTTACAGAGAAGAGCATGGGAAACACTGTATGCTAAATTTGGCCTCCAATTTTCTCAAACCACTTGTGGAAAAAGTAGGAAAGAGCCTGATTTCACTAGCTGGAATGTGCCTGATCTAAAAACAAAACTGCAGCAGGTATCCATGAAATGTCTATATTTTTTGCCATGATGATCACTGGAGAGTTGCAATTTTTGGTTGGCCTTGCTAGCCAAGCCAAAAATTGTAGTTGCCACATTCCGCCTGCCTGCTAGGTGGCTGGAAGCAACCATCTTCTCCTTTGCTAGAGGAAAGGCAGGAGATAAGTCTTCCATCTTCAGCCAATGCTTCTCTAAGGGGCTCCAAGTCCCTCTGCTGAGGAACTGCCTCCTCACTTCTCTTTCCTGCGGGAAAGAAGCAGTGTGCAGGCATCAACTGATGCTTGGTGGTGGGGCACAGAGACCCACTGCTGTGCAGAGGCTGCAAGTAACTCCCCCCTCCCTGCTTTTGTCACCTGTGGGAAAGAAGTGGGATCCTCCCTTCCAAACTTTCCTCCTAATCTTGGAGCTGGGGAAGGTTCTGGGATCACAGCAAAACTGCTGGGATGATACCCATCCCCCTTTGCAGCATCAAAGTTGACAGGAAGGTTTTTTACACAGGGATAGACTTACTGTGGTGAACATAATTGTCGAAGCCTGATGATCACGAGCTCATGAGCCTTTGTAATGCAAATATTCCATAAGGAACCCTGTCATGAACTTTGAATATAATCAACTAGTCCTCAGTGTGCTTTACTCTCTACCAGAGAAAGTTGGCTGTTGAGAAGGAAGACAGAATTAATGTAAATAAGGGAGTGTGGATGTGCCTGGAAATGTCATCCTTCCACTCTCTCTCCCACCTGACCTTATTCTTTACTTACAACATCCTGGCTTCCGTGAAGTATATAGGTGAGCCCAGGGGCTGGAAATGTTTGACAAAGCTAACCGTTAGAACATTGGGGCCTCTGTCTTCCCTACATTTCCTCCTAAGAGAAAAGGTTTTTCCCTTCTGCCTCACATACAGACTTATGTATTCTAAGCTAGAATTCTAGCTGTTGTATAGTATAGACTTGATGTTTTTAACGAGTTATACACTCAGAACAGGTTATAGAACTGTTCCCAGCTATAAGTAAAAGCTAAGAAAGCCACAATGTGTTTTGTTCTTTTTAAAGGGCAGATTTTTTAACCTTCCCTATCCTTCCCAAACTAGAATATATTTGAGACAAAATTAAAACGGTCAGTTTCTAGCTATTTTGATTCCTATACAGGTGCATTTCTTAACCTAAAAAAATGCAATAAATCATTTTTTGAACGTTTCTATAAATAATTTTTGTATGTTTTAAACCTGAATAGTGTATTTTGTGAAACATAAGTTTTGTGTAAATAGTTTGTGTTTAAGAGCAATTCCATTTATGTATGAACATTTTCCTTTTAAAAAGTTTGTGAACGTTAATGGAGCACCTACTGAAAATCTTGCTTTTTGACAGTCAACTGGAGAGTATTTTGTGTTTTAAGAAATAGGTTGTTTACACTTGTGAGCACTGAGAAGTAAAGTACTGTAAAGTTGTCATCATTGTGCTTTTTGTACATAGAATTTCACTGATACACTAGTCTACAAGAGGGGCAAGGAATTCTTAGCTCATAAGCCTCTTATAGCCCCTACTCTAATTTATTGAAGGCAGCATCAGGGACCAGCAGCATGGAGAGCGGAGGTGGCAATGGTGTTTAAAAGGAAAATAAATCACACAGAGATGTAGATCTGGGCAACTTCCTTTTCCTTCACTCTTTGGGCAAGCACTTCTGGAGCACTTGTCAGTCACTGGATGAGCATTATAAGCAATGGCCCCATGTCTCCCTTCACATCTGAGCAACGTGAAATCCAGGAAGGTAGTGCTCTTCCTCAGTGGTGAGGCATGTGCAGAAGGTCCCATGTTCAGTCCCTGGCATTTCCAGATAGGGCTTGGAGGGAAACTCTGGAGAGCTCCTGAATGAGGGGGGGAAATACACCAAAGAATGGAAGGCTGGAAAAATGGGTTTGGATTTTTAAAGGTTTTTTTCCTTAAAAAAAAAAAAATTATGTGCAGTAGGGGTGGTGAGTCTAGGGCATAGCAGACTTTTGACTGGTAAGGAGAGCTTATTTCCTTCTAGAGTGAAGAGCGGACTTGGGATAGCTGAGAACTTCTACTTCCCAAGTGTCTCTTTGAGGTCAATGTGTGGCTGACCCTTATTACAGTGATAACACTAGATTGAAGATTTCTCTCTTCAAAGCTCAAATTCAGTAATTTTGTCCTGCAGTGATACTTTCAGGCACAAATGTTTCATGTAGCTTTGTCCCAATAACATTCCTGTCAGGAGTGTCATAAGGGGATATTACTGGCATGACCACCCTTATAACATTGACAACTTCACAGGACTTGTCATGAAAAGGGCCTCTGTGTTCTAGAATTATTTCATATTAGAAACATTGGTGAATACTCTGTGGCCAGTGGCAGTGAAGTCTGTAGGGAGTGTCTTTGGCAGGGGGAGGAGAAATGGGTGTGCTTCATTAGAGTCTGGGGTTCTAGGGAAGCTTGGACTACTTAATCTACTTTTCATATTGTTTTCAGTCACTGTTTACTTCACTTAACATAATGCAACTTTTGCATGTCTTGAACTGCTAAATATTCTTTTTGAACTGCCCATTTCCCCCCCTGTAACTGCCCATGTTGGGTCTAGCTAACCAATAATAATAATAATAAAAAGGCCTGACATATTCCTAATTAGATTAATAAAGGTGATTCTCAAACCTTAATGTATTGCCTCAGGGGAAATACCAGCTGTCACCACATGGGACGCCCCTGCATTAAGAAATATCTGTATGCAACTGAGATGCAGGAGGAAAATCTTCGACATATTATCATGCCAAAAATAACTATGGGAATTACATCTGGCTGATTACTTAAAAGCTAACAACTAAAAGTCTTTGGATACTCTTATCGGATCAAGACTACCACAACGCTCCAGAACAGTACAAAAAAAATTACTTTGTAACTTAATTTCAATAAATATTAAACCAAAAGTTGTACTTGAGCCAACTTTTACAGACTGTACAATTTATGTATCAGTTTTTACTGTCATACTTTTACAGATATCCCTATCAATGAAAGCAAATTATTTTAAGAAAAATAACATAAATTGGTACTCCAACATCACATCAACATCTTAAGGCTTTTTAAAAATAGTTTTATCTTGCTTGAACAACAGTAAATATGAGATGATTGGCACGAGTCTAAGACAACAGGCCTAGCAAATTGTAAAGTATGTGTTCCTTTGGCTTGTGTGTTTGGCACAAAAGGAGATCTGAGAGAAAGTGGATTAGGACAATATGGACAGCTGAATGTCTACATGCTGTTTTTCAAAAGGTTCAAAACAGCTGCTGTGTAAATACATGTGGCACTGGAGATGATACATACCTATGTTATTTTCTTGCTTTTGTTGTATCGTGCTTATGGTAGTGAAGCCTTGCCACAAACCACACATGCATCTGCTTGGGAAGAAGAAACCACAGCCTAATTCTATGGGAAGTAAATCCCAATGAGTTCCACATGGCTTACTTCCATGTAGCTGTCCACAAAATCATGGCCTTCATGTATTTTATGCACTCTTGTCTAGCCAAATATTTTGGGGCAAAACACTGAATAATAAAGCAATGCAGAATCATAAAATAGTTCATCGTTGGTTCTTCTGGCTACTTTTTGTTAACAGCTTGGCTACACTGACCTTTCCAAACAGTCTTCAAAGGCATCTTCACATAGAGCTGATTATACTAATCTAGGGTACCAACACATGCATGATGGGGGCAAGGTCTTTGTCTTCTAGGAAATTGTGCACTCCATACACCACACGCTGAAAAAATGCACTCCTGCCCATGACTGTCTACCTGGGCCCCAATAGTTTGATAACCCTCCTCCAGCTCGTAACTCACTCTAAGCACCCATTCAGACACTCTCACCAGTAAGCTATAACGGTAGCGTAAGAGTTTTCTGCAGGTTTTGATGTTTAGTTTAATGTGTAACCCTATGGTCTCAGGAGCTATAGGATACTGAAGATTCTCTTTCCTCCCCACCTGTGGACAGAAAGGGAGATCTACCCCCACTCTTGGTTGCATCTAAGAAACCGCTGCTATTGGGGCAGAGAAGGAAAACAGGCGTGTTAGTTTGCCTGGTTGGATTGGAAATTATGGAGGTTTACAAGTGAGGAAAGCTGTCCTGCCTCAGAGAAGATTGCCCAAGGAGGGCAACTGTGAAAAGGAGGAACAGACCCTTTCCCGATGAGTAAGTTTAGTTTTCATTTCTATGTTCCCTAGATTGTTTGTGCTTAGTGTGAAACTTCTAGGACTGAACTCATTATACATACGCTTATGAAAAACATGGATGACTAATTTTATATATTATACAAGTATTTAAAAACAGTAAAGTGTAATTACATTACTTTTATCAATTAACCTAACAATAAGAACTGGTGCTAGTTTCTGCAACACACAAATTTAAATTACAGAAGCTATACACATAAATAATTATACAAATTAATTACAGTGTGCTTTATAAATGAAAGTACAAAAAAGACTATTTAGCAATGAAATTACAAAAAGAGTAAACATACATATTTGAGCACAAAGTAAAATACCACTATAGATGGGCACGTGCAATTTTGTAAAAATAAACTATGGAATTACTTTGAAACCAGAGCTTTAACCAGAGGTTGTGAATAAATATAGCACAAGCTACAGAAACGTCACAAGTGTCTATATTGTATAGTGCATCATTTATGTGTCAGTTCTAGAATCATGATAAAATGGAAAGCTAAAGTGTTTTTCAAAAGACACAACACAAAGTAGCTTTTAGCATCTCTAATGAACAGGTTGAAGTTAAATCCCGATAAGACTGAGGTGCTGCTTGTGGGAGACAAGGGAAGGTTGGGAAATGTTGACCTGATGTTCAACGGGGTGAGATTGCCCCTAAAGGACCAGGTCCGCAGCCTTGGGGTTGTTCTTGATTCCAAGCTGTCCATGGAGACTCAGATTTCAGCAGTGAGCCGGGCAGCTTGGTATCAATTACACCTCATTCGTAGGCTGCAACCCTACCTCCCTGTTCATCAGCTCCCACTGGTAGTACATTGCCCTGGTCACCTCTCGTTTAGACTACTGTAATGCGCTCTACGTGGGGTTACCCTTGAAAACGGTCCGGAAATTACAACTGATACAAAATGCTGCGGCTCGACTACTCACAAATTGTCGCCGCCGGGAACATATCACCCCAGTGTTGTTCGATCTACACTGGCTTCCAGTTATTTTCCGGGCTCAATTCAAGGTGTTGGTATTAACCTTTAAATCCCTACACGGTTTCGGCCCAGTTTACCTGATGGAGCGTCTCCAGCGCCACCAATTATGCCGCCCGACAAGATCAGCCACTCAGGGCCTTCTCTCAGTCCCACCAACTAAAACAGCTAGGTTGGTGGGGACTAGGGAGAGGGCATTTTCAGTGGCGGCCCCCACTTTCTGGAACTCCCTCCCGTATGATCTTCGGCATGCCCCTTCCCTGAATGTATTCCGCAAAGCCTTGAAGACCTGGCTCTTCAGACCGGCCTTTGGGACTTCCGGGGAGGGTTAATTTTTTAGGACTAATCACCTATTCTCTGAACTGTTATTGTTCTTTATTCATAGTTTTATTGTTATATGTATTTTATGTGTATTTTACTATGATGCATTTATTGCAACTAAATTGTACGTCGCCTAGAGTGGCCATCGGCCAAATAGGCGGCATATAAATTAAATTATTATTATTATTATTATTTTATTTGCCCACAGCCCTAACTAATACTTATTGTTTGTGCAGGGCTACAGTTATGAAATTATTAATTTTAATTATGCCAGCAGGGTTTTAGCCTTAAAGCCAGCCTATTAAATGAGGCTGACCAGAGATCTAGGCATTGTATCCAACACTGTAATTTCATTTGCACAACAGACTTCAGCATATGCACCAAAACGTCCCTTCCTCTTCTGCTGCCTGCAGCCACCCTATGTGCCCTCAGTATCTGCTCCAGAGGGTTGGGAAACCTTCTGGAGCACATTGTGAGTCACACAAGGGGAGGAGAAGAACGGGAAGTCCCACTGTGGGAGCAGGAATTTGCGCAGCATTGGATACAACCCTAAGTGACTAAGGTCATCTTTATCCAAGCCAGGACTGGAACCTGGTTTCCTGCACCTGAACTTATCATTCATGGAACCGCACCACATTTAGCTGACAGCTGTGCAAGGAGATGAATTTACATTTCAACCTTCATGCACTTTCTGTGTTGTATATGAAAAGAAGTGCTCTACCTGAAGCACAGCAATGGTCCTTTATATACTATTACCACCACACAGCTATGTGCAGACTGGATTCACAATAGCTGGTAGAGAACATTTACAGTGAGAGACAATTCAAATGAATATCAGAAAGATTCACAAGCGCAAAGAATGTTCATTAACATTTTGAACTCACATAAGACTGCCATCTGTTTGAAGTCATAGCAGAAATGCTAGTAGGGAACAACCACCCAAAGATGAATTACATTCATTTAAAAACAGAGTGGATGTCTAGTACCCTAATTTCCATAAACCAGAGAAAATAAGCCAGAAACTATGATACTTTTCTCAGGCTGAAAATGAAGACAGAGATCACAATCCATCACAAAGTTAATCTTGCTACTCTCTATGTATGTGGGCTGCGCAGGATTGTATTCAGTCAAGGATGGACCTTTGCTCCAGCTGAACCATGATCATGTGTAAACATTCCCACTGGAAAATAGTTTCTACCCAGAGTTCATATAAGAATAAAACAATTAATAGATGCTCCATTTCTTTAGTAGGTGAGGGAAAAACTGGAAATCTGCATGTCAAAGAAGTCACCCTTGCAAAAGGGTGTTATGCAGATGAACTTATATCGGAACTTTCCCTCTACCTCCTCTGCACGATCTATTATCGACTTAGGGCACAATCTTAACTTCCTCATCCCCCTCACTAGCGGGGCTTTGTGGCATTTGCAACAGAAGGTGGGAGGGGCACAGAATGATTCAGTCTGATGACACTGTGATGGCAGTGAAACCGGTTTCGGATGCAGTAATCCCAGGCCAGCTCAGCCCCTCTCCTTCCTTAGAACTCCCTTTTCAGAGCTTTCCACAGGCTCCTGCCAATGGGGATCTTGCCAGGGGACCTCCTTTCCACCCATTTAGCCAGCTGAAGGAAGAGGTTTCACTGGGTGACCTAGGCAGAGGGACACCTTCATCCATTCCAAGACCCCTTCAGCTTGGCATGGGGAAGGGGGGAGTTGGATTCTGTTAGTAATGAAACATTAAGTGGATTTCTGAAAGCCTTTTTTGATATTAGCTTCCCCTTTACATAGAATGTGTCCAGGAAGAGAGTGAGAATGGCCCTACATGCTCATTCAATCAGCAATTATTGTGGGGAAAGGTTAATATTGGAATCAGGAGATTTTACAATTATTTTTTCATGCAAGATCTTGCCTTCATAAGGAAATCAACAAAGTGAGAAGGTGCTTCCAGACAGGGTTTAGTGCGACAGATGGGCCATAACAACAAGGTTTTTTAAATCAGATTTTCCACAAATTGGGTAAATCCAGATTAAGTGGTGATGGTGGGGATGGGAATATGGACTGGCATTTTGATGCTGCCAACGTTGTGTGGCGCTGTAAAAAAACTTATATGCATGAAAAGCAGTGATCTCACAATTAATGTCTGGAAACATCTGTCTAAAAGTCTGAAGAATATGAACCAAGGTTCTCTGTAAATCTCCCTCCAACAGGAGATTCAGAGGGGGCAGGAGATATCAAAATCAGAGTCTCATTAGGATGGGAAATATTTAAAATTCTGAATAAGTTATCCTTGACCTATTTTAAACTTCTGACTTTAGTAACTAAAAACATGAAATCCGTTATTAACCTTCATCATGCAAGTGCAGGGATCAATTATTACACAATTCAGGAATATCTTTTGCGCAAGCTCTGCCAAGATGAATGGGAGCAGCATAAAAAGCACAACTTGCCCAAGAAATACTCTAATGGATTTTGCTCCAATTTAAGGGCATAATCCATCCTAACGTTATGCACCGTCAAGTCCCATTAATTTCAATGGGGCGGGGCTGTGCTTACACATGCAAATACAATGGGATTGTGCAGTGAAAAGTTTTCATCCTGCTCTTTAGATTGTTCTATGTTTCTAGTAAGAGTAAAAGGATAAGATCAGCCAAAGTGAAACACTTTGAAAATACTCTATACAATTGAAATCAATGGGATTTTGCTTTTGGCTGAATATTGTCTGTATAGGTCTATTGCTAGAAATGCTCTGCTAGAGAAAGCAATGATGGCTTTTTTTCATGTTGCCTATAGTAACTTCATTTTCAGATTTGTGCTGCCAAATCTGCCCACAATTTCCAGCTCTAGAAGTAGAAAGTTCTCTTGTGACAACTCTTTATGCATTCCTCTTTGACAATAAAATTTGGTTGCCTTTTTATGAAGACAGCAAGAATAGCCATTGCCCTAACTACAAATGCCATCATTTCTGTCAAACAGAAGGCAAACTGTTTTAGACCTGTTAACGGAGCATGCATACATCCACAAGTATTATTAACAGACAGGACAGGAAGATCCAACAGGAATAACTTTGTTTAAAAAGCTGCCACTCTGCATACACTCGAACACATCAGTCTCAAAGGCCCCATTGCATTTACCATCTTCCGCACAAGAGCTCCTGACTATAAGCATTCGCCATGTTCCCTGCTGTCCAGTATGTGGTTTCTTCGGATGCTGAGGAATTCAATTTTCTTATGTGCCTGTTTAAGCCGCAGCTTTAAAGCTTCATTCTCTGTTGTAAGGATATTTCTTTCCTAAACAAAAATGCAGACTGATGTCATCAGAACAGAATACACTTTAAAAACAGTTTCATTATTTTTTATCTTCCTTAGCAGAAGCATTTGCTTGACTGACGTCTTATTCTCCAGGTCTATTTAACTATTCTCCAAATTATAATAGGCTGAACAGTAAATGGAGTGAAAGATGTCTGCATAAATGGGGAGCGATTAGTGCAATTGCATCTCTTAAGAAAATATTTGTCAGGGAAACATGCTTTCATGTGCAAAAGACATTTTATACATGACTCTAAGATAACACATCTGTTCAAATAGTCAATGGGAGGGGAAGGAAAAAGTAATTCCTGCCCTGGCCACAGCAGAATGGTAGAAGAATGGATTTGGCAGTAGTTCTGTCACTGAATCGCCCTCCTCATTGTGATCACATGGTAAGGTTTCTTTGATAACAGCTTAGAACTATTTTCCTTAAAAACCTATTTGGCATTTAGCAGTAGAAATATCAGAGCTGTTTCAGATCAATGCTGAACAGTCTTAAGAGTGTAAGAGGCTTCTGGGGTTGACCATATTTTAGGGATGCGGGCATGGACGGACACACATGGATGGACACACACACAGAGTATATGTGCTCCCTCACTCCAGTTCTATCCTCAAGAAAACCCAGTGAGGTAGGGCTTCATATTTGAGCAGAGACTTGAACCTGGGTCTTTCTGGTCTAGTCTAGCAATTTCATACTAGCTCCCATTTATTTTGCTGGAAATATTGTGTGCTGTTTTATTTATTATGCATGATTATCAGAAACTGTTTTCAGTACCTGCTCTAATTCCTGATATGTGGGTTTTAGAGTACATGGCTCCTCCTTTGCTTTTTGACTGCAGTCCTTGTTTTCCCATTTCACATACGCCTTTTTACGGCTAAGAACCGGGCTTGGACATGGAGACAGAGGAGTAGGCTGCAAAAAAGTGTTCTCAGATAGTGTTCCTGGCTCTCTCTGTTGTCTGGGGAGCCCATCAGTATGTACTAACACTATGTCAGTTTGTGTACTCTTGTGCACCACCGATGGCTTTAACCTCACTGAGATCTTTTGAGCCGACACCCCCATAAGCATAATAGTTCTGTCTTTGCTCCCTTCGTTGTGCTCGACAACTTCTCCATTAGGAAATGGAAATCCTCCCTCCTCCAGCCCTGCAGGGGGTGGAAAACATACAAAACACAAAGTTAATTTGAACAGGGGAGATGAAAGCAGGGCAGTGATTCAAGTAACTTGCATGTTCTTCATGAACTTTAAGATCAAAGTGGGTGAAATGTTTTGCTGCTGATCTACGTAACATTCTTCCCAGCCCTCTATTTCTACCCATCGTTGCCCTCTTACTTATATCACTCCAGGTTATAACGTGGATATTAGAATATAGAGCTTTTGTGAGGATTACCTGAAAATTTATTGAAAACATTATATCCTGCCATTCCACCTCTTAAAAAGGCAAGCAATATGGCTTACAACTATAAAAAGATAACAGAATACAACAAGAATCAGATAAATCAGAGTGAACATAACTAAGCAAGATGCTGTGCATGAAGTGAAATATATGAACAAAAATGGACTGTGGTGACAGACAGGATCTTGAAAAACACATTGTATTCACACAGCTCATCATAAAAAACATGGGAGAATTAGAGAAGGGAACATTTTTAAAAGGTACATGATGGCGGCCTCAGTTCAGAGAACTGTACAAACTAACTTGTGTATCCAGCAGGCTTTTGAATATTCCCAACAAACAATAAATAAGCAGTAAAAATGATTTAGTCAATCACTTTGTAGGAGATGGTGGTGTGGGTCAGAAATGAAATTAAGCTCCATGACTCAATGAATGACTTCTTCATTAGAAACTTACCATGCATGTGCTCTTTGAGTCCCATGGGACAAAGACTAGATGCAAGGGCTGAAGCTGGGCTGCTGCCTATAGCTGTGGTTTTGGATCTTTTCTTACATTCAAATACAACCAGATCCTTGCACTGCTTGTGACAGTTCATTCCACAATCTGCAAACAAATACAAACAAGGGCAGGCCATTGGTTTACAAGCAAAACTAAGTAAGAGATCTGTTCTCACACAAATATCTCATGAACCAGGGCAAGTTCAAGGTTTTGGTTGGGACCAAGATACCTGAAAGATCGTCTTACCCCTTATATACTCAGTCGATCACTGCACTCTGCAGGGGAGAGCCTCCTGCAGATGCCATCTTATCAGGAGGTCCACTCCACACAGCACAGGAAGCGGACCTTTAATGTTGTGGCACCAACCCTTTGGGATTCCCTCCCCTTAAATATTAGACAGGCACCAGCTCTGTTATCTTTTCAGCACCTACTGAAGACCTTCCTCTTTCAACAAGCCTTTTTAAGTAGAGACCTCACCCCAGTCTGCGTCTGTGTTGGAATTGCTTTTTAGGATGTTTCAAAAGCTTTTTTAAAAAATGTTTTGTTTTAATATATTTTAAAGTCTGTTTTTAAGAGTGTTTTTAGTGTTTTGTTTTCCACCTGGGCTCCTACTGGGAGAATGTCTGGGATATAAATCTACTAAATAATAAATACATAAATAAATAAAATGAAGCCAAAGCTCTTTCCTCTGCATTCTACTGAAGGCCCACAAAATGCTACAAAACAACAACTTACTGCCCAATCGTATGCATGGTTGATTCAGAAGTATGTTCCAGTGTGTCCAGTATGGCTGACTCCCTAGTAAGTATGTTTAGGATTGCAGTCTTTTAATAGGCACAGAGAACTTACTCTTAATATGTGTTACGCACTGCACCACTTTCATATTTAATACAATACTTAATTCAGAACACATGACAGTGTCATGTTCTGCTGCTGCTTAGCTAATAACCAAATGATACAAAATCTACCATTTAATATCCACAATGTGTGAGCATAGAGGGAAGGAATTTATAAATTATCTAAGTTGTTTTCGAGGTGGTTGCAAAATTTTAAGGCTGAAAAGGAAGAAGAGGGAAGACACTGGGGGTGAATTTGAACGTTTCTGGGTTATTCATGCAAAACCCTCTAAATTTTGTACATATTGAGATCTTGTCTATCAAATGATTCTTGGGTCTGTTTTTCAAAAAAAAAAAGTTTCACAACACAAAGTGGGGTCATGGATATGGTAAGGTACTCTTAAAGTAGAACTAAACACTATTGTCATTTACAAGCTATTTTAAAAGAGTTTTTTTAACAATGAAAACAGAATGTTTGTTACCTTTGCATCTATATCCTTGTTTAATAACTCCCCAGAGCTGAAAATATAAGCAAAGTCATATTATCATAAAAGACGGTAGATCCATACCTTTCCTCAACCCCATTTCACCACAGAATGACCCTCCCATGTATCCTGAGACCTATGGCTGTTCCTTTGTAAAAAAAAAAACCGGCAATGCTTTCCCCCATAAACAACAGCTAAATCTTCAACTTGCAAATCCAGTGAGGATCCAGTGATGGAGATAGTAACTCCTATCCCCCATGATAAAAAAAACCACTCGAAAACCATCAAGATCTAGACCATGATCAAATCTAGTCTTCCTTACAAACTTACTTGTCTTAGAAAATTACCAGAGAGTTTTCACCGAGAATTGAGAACTTTTAAAATAACCCCAGCGGTGGCTCCAGGCACTGTCTTAAGGCACATGATACAGCCACCTTGCTGAAGGTGCCTGGGTGGAGACCACCTGGAAGCACCATGCACACTGCCTTGAGCTTCAAGATGGAAGCAAAGGGAGGGGAATATCAATGTACTGAAATTAAAACATGTAAAATGTATTAAACTATAAATAATGTTGTTTCCTCAACTACTGTCAGCAACATGGAAACATGAACTCACAGTATACTTTAATAACCACTGGGAATGGTTCCAAGAGGAGCAAATCTGCATCTTTCCAGTGGAATGCACAGAGCAGCCCCATGCTGGGATTAACATAAGGGGTATAAACACAGCTTCTTGCCTTGCATCAACTGTGCATATGGAAAACAAGGCTATGTTTAAAAACTACCTCCTGAACTAATCAAGATACACATGTGAGAGGAGGAGTGGTCAAGGGAAACCTTGCACCTCCCCTGTGTCTCCATAAAGGGCTATATCCTACCCAAAGAAGCCTGCCATGTTTGCTTTTGAACATGTTAATGCATTAACCTGTTTTACACAGAGTCTGACCATTGGTACTTCTAGCCCTGATTAGCAGCAGCTCTCCTGGATCACACATCCACAGCTGTACAACTCTATCTGAAAATGCCAGGAACTGGACTTGGTACTTCATTTATGCAAAACATGCATCATACCACTTAGCTATAGCTCCTTCCCATTCTGGCAGCTAACAGCAATTCTACTATTAAGAGGCAAAAGAAGCAATGTTAATTCAGCTGCACTAACAGCAAACTAGAGTTGATATTATAATAAAATATTTGTGGGTAGCAGTTTGTTATGCACATCATATGGCATTATTTTTTAAAATGCCCCCCTACATTCAAACTTACAAATCCAGCACAGTTGTCACAAAATGTAGGCTTTAAATAAGTGGTCTCCTGGAAGTTGTGAGCAAAGCCAAGGCCTAGTTTAGAACAGATTGAGCTGGCTCTCATGAAGTAAGCTGTTATTTCATCCCTGCTAATCAGACCTTCCCTGTTAAAAAAAAAGGGGGGGGGAAGGAAAAAGGGAGAGGGTCACCTGAGGTTTAATACTGTTAAAATCACAAGGAGTTAACAGTGACTCCCCCCTCTTTTCACTCCACCCACACATCCACCAACCCTCTGGTAAATTAGAGTATAAAGTAAATGTACTAATTCGTTTTCACAGCAATGAGCATCTAGAAATATATTACACATGCACACTCCACATGATCCTGTCAAGCAGGTCATGAGTTCCGCAGTAACTCATTTAAAATTCAACAAAAACAGCTTAAGAAGAAAGCTTCACAATTGATTCTGAACATACTACACAATTATCAAAACAAAGGAGAAGCCCGGGGAATAATTCCTAACACGGTACTCTCAAATTGCTCTTTACAATTTGTAGTGCCATTTTGGACAATGAACAGGCCTGGAGCAGGAGAGAAAATGCACAACAGGGAACCCTTAAACTTAAAAGAATTCATGCTGTCTTGTTCTAATTTTAACCCTTTGAAGTTCCTGATTTGTAACTATTGTTCTCAAATAATCACACAAAAGGTTAGTCAACCAACTGGAGGGAAGCTAGTGGTCTTGAGAGACTCCTCCCTCTGATGGGATGTAGCCTGAAATAAGGTCCCTCTTTACCTGAGTTAGAATCTGACTCCAAGCCACCAGGATGCTCATGGCATGTGGCTTAGGGTATCACTTTAATGCACACATACACGTATAACCATACAGCCTCACTTTCTTGCTTGAGTAGAGACTAGGGTTGCCAGGCTCAGGGCCTGAGAATGAAAAGGGGTCATTCCACTAGATTTCACCAGATTTGAATATGTGGTTGCTGCACCATTTTTAAAAAAAATCCAAAACAAATATATCATTCCTATACATATTGAGTAAGATTGCCAGGATCAATCCCTGAGACTGATCCTGTATCTTTAGGAGAAGAGGACTGTAATGGGAAAAACCACAAAGTGGAATTCTTCCTTTCCCCTGCACAACTTTTAAAGATACAGAAGACCTCTTGGTGGCTGGGCCTGGCAACCAAGAGGTCTTCTGTACCTTTAAAAGTTGTGCAGGGGGAAGGGAGAATTCCACCTTGTGGTTTTCCCCATTACAGACTTGCAAGAACACCTGCACTTGGCTGACGGCCTCTTCTCCTAAAGATACAGGATCAGTCTCAGGCCCTGAATCTGGCAAGAGACACATAAGTGATTAGCAAGTAATGTACTATATAGAAATATCGACCTCATTCTCTGAGTGTTGATCCTTATGTAGTCAAAAAGACACAACCCATGCACAAGAAGAAAGCATCAGCAAGCTTGGGGGAAATCTTAAGGTTTGGCAACAGGACAACAAAATCTTTGGAAAGGGGGAAGCCCTAAGTATGGACCTGTCCCACAAATCAACTAAAAAAAAAAAGCTGAATGAGTACTGAGCATGCTCAGTGGGCATGGAATGATGACCGACTCTTTAGGGAGTGTAAAGCAGGGGAGGAAGAATGGAATGGAGTATCCTGAAAAAGGGCGTGGCTGGTTAGCCAGCTGGAATTCTGAAAAGGAACAGTTCACATATGTATGTGCCTATTTTTAAACTCCAACCTCTTTGCTTAGCTCTCCTCCCTCCCCTAAACCTGGTCCATATGTATATGTGCGTGCACACGCCCTGTCCAGCTACTGAAAGACTAATGACAGAAAGCTTGGTTTAATCCTGATCCTGAAAACAGTGCATGAAGTAAAGGAGAAATGGGTACCTTGTAAAACAGGAGCCTATTTGACAGAAAAGTATCACTGCAAAACACCTGGGACCAAGAAGGAAAAGCATCCAGGTTTGTTTTTCAAGCTGAACAGGCAACCACAAATCTAGTTTTAATGTTTCCTTCTCCAAAGTGTCAATGTCTCTTTAGGCAGGCAAGTCCCAAATATGGTGACAGCAGCCAGATAAGGGTGCAGCCATTATCACTCTTTTCAAGAGAAGGTGACTTGCCACAGTTCTTCTGCCCACACATCTGAGTGGAAATTTGAGTGTAAGTTAACTATTATGGCATCTTCACAATGCAGAAGTAAAAGCATAAATGATTTGAATGTACACACCTGTCCTTGTCCATTACGCAAAACGAGAAAGGAAAGCTTGCTGCAATCTTTTCAAATTCTTCCTGAGAAATGTATCCATCCAGATCATGGTCATAATTTTTGAAAACTGACTGGATGGAGTAACAGGAAAATTTTAAATTAAAACAAGCTAAATATCACTTCAGGTTTTTAATAAAACACTTGCTATGCTACAAATTAATAAAGTGTTGTAATACTATTGTCATAAATAACAAATCCTGTACTATTTTATGGTGATTCAATTTTAAAATTAAATACATTTTAGTACACTGTTATATAATGCAAAAAACCTTGTGGACATATCTATGTACATGGAGTCTCTATTCTTATCGTCTATATACAAGGGAAACCTATGCAGTGCTTTAGGAGACAGATGCTTGACTGGCATCATCCCCAGCAACAGAGTAAGAGAAGCAAGTTGCTCTGATTATGGTCTCTGCACTTAGCCTCCATGTAAGTATATATGCGATATACACACAGTAGCTTTAAGACTTCAGGTAGCTTACACAACTTGGAAAAGAATTTAGCTAAAATGCTACACTACATGGCTATCTATCTGTTTTTCTCCAGTTCTCCTCCTTCACTCTCTTAATGTCGCATAAATTCCTTTACATCTTCCCTCTCCCACACCCTTCATCCTCCTTGTGCACAAATGAATTTCAAGGTGGGCAGAGTACTGGGGTCAACACAAGTATCTTAAATCTGAGTTCCATGTTATGGTTGACCACTGGGATCAGCTGGTTTTGCACTTCCAGCTGTTTAGAATAGCAGCACTCACAGTAAGAATTGACAGAATCACAAAGCAAATTTTACTGCATTTGCTCCATTATGCAGGCAGCTGATAGCAGAGAAACTTACTGCATGACAGCCCCACTTAATGCTGCAAGGAAGAAAAGCTGGGACAAATGGGAAACTTCTAACAGCAGTATTTACTCCCATGGTGAATGTACCATGAACTATCAGCCAGAGCAGGACTGCAAGAGGTTGATATAAAACATGTATGGTAAACAGTAAGCATACTTACATCTACCATTCTCTGAACATGCTTGCTAATGATCTTTGGATCAGGTTTTGGGGCTACACCAGAAGCCCAGTCTGCTACTACTGGTGGTTTTGAAGGCGTCAAAGGCTAAAAGAAGAATTATATGTATATTCAAACTTGTTTTTTGTGCTATTGAAGGAAAAAGAATGGTAATGCTAGATTACCAACACGCTATCTGTTCTGAGTGATTATTACTAGATGTTTTGAACAATCCTTACAAACCTTTCAGCATACCACATGTATTGGAAATGTATAATAAGCCAGAGAGTGATAAATAACTTTGCATATCTTAGCTCTATTGTATTAATTTATAATGTCACCTTTTGGAGCATAGCCCACCCAAGGCAACTCACGACATCACAAAAGCACAATGAACAAAATCTAAAACAATAAAAATATTAACAGTTATTAAAAGGCTAGTTCAAACAAATGGAACTGACCTAACAACTAATAGAGCTAATATTCCATTACATTCCTCTCTAGAATATTCTTTTAAAAAAGGAAGGTTTTTAAAACCTCTGTAAAAATCTGCAGCATAGAAGCCATATGAACCACAGTCTATACGCCATTAACATCATTAACATATGATTCTCACAAAGCTGGAAGATACTAAACTATAGTTGGCGAGTTGCACTTTTTCTACATTTGCAATATTCACATTCAGGCTGTGTTACATGTAGGAATACCAGAGCTTGGAAAAGTTACTTTTTTGAACTACAACTCCCATCAGCCCCAGCCAGCAGCTATGCCATAACAATATAAGAAGAGCCTGCTGGGTCAGCCAGTGGCCTACTGAGTCCAGCATCCTGTTCTCAGTGGCCAACCACTTGCCCATAGGAAGCCTGTAAGCACCCTTAGCGCATACTGCCTCCGACTATGGAGGCAGAGCACAGCCATTGACAGCTTTATCTTCTATGAATTTGTCTAAGAACATAAGAACATAAGAAGAGCCTGCTGGATCAGGCCAGTGGCCCATCTAGTCCAGCATCCTGTTCTCACAGTGGCCAACCAGGTGCCTGGGGGAAGCCTGCAAGCAGGACCCGAGTGCAAGAACACTCTCCCCTCCTGAGGCTTCCGGCAACTGCAGCCACCATGGCTAGTAGCCATTGATAGCCCTGTCCTCCATGAATTTGTCTAATCTTCTTTTAAAGCTATCCAAGCTGGTGGCCATTACTGCACCTTGTGGGAGCAAATTCCATAGTTTAACTATGCGCTGAGTAAAGCAGTACTTCCTTTTGTCTGTCCTGAATCTTCCAACGTTCAGCTTCTTTGAATGTCCACGAGTTCTAGTATTATGAGAGAGGTCTAATCCTCTTTTGAACCCATCCAAGTTGGTGGACAGCACCTTGGTGCGCGTTACAATTAGGGTTGCCAGGTCCATGGCCTGAGACTGATCCTGTATCTTTAGGAGAAGAGAAGGTCAGCAAAGTGCAGGTGTTCTTGCAACTCTGTAATGGGAAAAACCACAAAGTGGAATTCTCCCTTTCCCCTCCACAACTTTTAAAGATACAGAAGACCTCTTGGTTGCCAGGACCAGCCTCCACAAGGTCTTCTGTATCTTTAAAAGGTGTGCAGGAGGAAGGGAGAATTGCACCTTGTGGTTTTTCCCATTACAGAGTTGCAAGAACACCTGCACTTTGCTGACCTTGTCTTCTCCTAAAGATACAGGATCAGTCTCAGGCCAAGAACCAAGCAACCCTAGTTACAATACACCCAAGTTGGAACTTGCAGTGCACCTGCAGGAGCCAGGTCTGAGGGGAGGTGGCTGTCACCTGGAGCCCCTTCAATAATCTACCACAGGGTGAGAGCAGAGGGAAGCCACCAGCCCAGTCTCACCCCTGAACAACTGAGATACTGGATTGCTTCAGCAGCTATTTCCAAAGGTAGGAGTAAACAATGGGTGGTGGGTTGCCTCCAAAGAAAGCAACTCTAAAGGGGAATGCCTTTTTGGGAAGGAACCAGGACCTATTCTCCCTGCTCCCCATTTTCTGGTCTCTTGTCAAGCTTGTAATGAAAGGACTGATTGGGTTGAGGTGCCTTGGAGAATGAGAATCCCCTCATATAGATCCTTGTGCTTATCACTGGCTGTGAGAAGATTGGGGTTGGCTACTTTTTGACCTCTTGACTGACTTGTGGTGGAAGGGGGATTCTGGTTTGGAGGGTCCTATGTCCAGCTAATTTGTGGCATTTTGGTGTTTCCTGTGTTTGTTTGTCCCTGCTTTGGTACGTTCACTGCTAGGTTAGTTTATTAAGACAGTAAACATTTTATATATCTATTAACTTCAGTGGGTCAACTCTGGGAATGACTAGCATTGAATGCAACCATATGTGCTGAGTTTGATGTATCTGGGCAACCAATATTGTTACTTTGTTTGTTTGAATTAGGGATGTGGTGCTTATTGATATTTATAAATAGAGTAGGTTACTGAGTGGATTGTTATGGTATTATTCTTTGAATGCTATTGTTGTTCTTAAAGTGGCTCAAAAGTTTTTCCTTGTGGAAAAGCAGCATATAAACCCAAACCAATATATTAAAAAAAGCACAGTATGTACTAACATCCAGGTTTAATGCATGGAAACTATAAGAGAATAAAGATTATACTATTTTGAAATCATTTGTCAGGATTCTTACTGCAGCCCGGTGACTTCTTGGCTCTCGTGCATATGAAAGTTCATAGATTTCATCTTCTGTGTAGTAAAGATCAAGGGAGAGCTGAAAGCAAACACAGGAACAGTTCATTCTCCAAGATGCTGCTGTTTCACTGATGAGTTTATCTTTTGTGAATCTGCAGCCTGTCTGTGTATGAAAAGCAGTTTACTAGATATAGATAGCAGCAGCAGTTTGAGGCCTGTGCACCTCAAGCAACACAAAAACAGCAAATTTTCCAGCACCAGTCCATACAAATTATAGTGCACACTAGTGCCTGGCACCTTATTCAATCCTCCTTAGATAATGTACGTGAAGTATTTTGGACACTGCTTTAGCAGTTGAGTTCAATCTTTTCACACCCAGGACCCACCTTTGACCTCACCTTTACACATGGGACCCTGTTTATTTTATTTTAGAACTGTCGGGGGGTTTTCACTTTCTGTCTTACCCATTCCCTGTCTATCGTCCCTGTCTAAGTCCCAATCCATTAGTTGAAGACCAATGCTTGAAAACTATATAAACACAATGTATTGTCTTTCTAAGAGGGCCTTCCCGTAAGCATGACTCAACCACTTTATAATATATACTGAAATTGTATAACTTGACGTTTTTAAGATTTGCTTTTAAATTGTTGTTTGTTTCCGTTATGTATTTTCTTTTTAAAAATTTTAGTTGCTTTGGGCACATTTTGTTAGGAAGCGGTTTTTAAATTCTTAAATAAATAATATTATTTCTAACCAATATCCAGACAATGCTTGAGATACAATGTGACGTAGCTCACGAAGTTTGAGAGTTGTTATTATGCAAGCAGTCACACAAGCAATAGCTCCTAAAAACTAATTGCCACAGACTATAATTATGGCAGTTGCACTAAGGGTTACACATCTTCTGCAAGCACAAGACACCCATCTGATTCAGCTGTTGTGCTACGTTAAGAACAGGGTCCCGCAAGCAGAACACCTGTTAAGCATTTTGCTCTATGGATGTATATTCAGTTTTATGTAATCCTTTTATATAAAACAGATTATAAAGAAATCTGAAATCCGGCATGTATCCCTATCCAAGCAAAATAGCCAGGAGTGTTGTTTATCAAGTGCTACAAAACTGCAATAGGCTATGCAGAGCCTTGTTTTTTCTTGGTCTACTCTGGACAAGTTCCTGAAAATGAATAGGAAATGGATATATATCTGGAGGTTTGGCAGTGTGTGCTTAGTTTCTTTTGCTCAGGACAGGTATAAAAGACTAATGGAGCATCCAATGGAAGGTCACATACAGTCTACTGGAGTCTTAAAACCTTCTGCAAATTGAGCATCCCTGATCTAAGCCGTGTAGATCATTTTACTAAAAGCTTCAATAGTTTGTTAATTTTACCATTTTTACTATTATTATTTTGTAGTTTTTTAAAAAAAGGAAAGTATTAGAAGTATTTTTAAAAAGAGGATCAGCAGTGGAATTTAAAATCCTATTTCCCCTTCTAACCAATACAGATGTAATTTATACTTCAAGGTGACATTCACAGAAAAAATGCAGTTTTCACTTGAGGTGGTTTTACACTTATATTGTGAAAGACCACAGATTTGTTCATTTTGCAATGGGAAGCAAATGTTCTGAGGACCAAAATCAATAAGAGAACATAAGAACATAAGAAGAGCCTGCTGGATCAGGCCAGTGGCCCATCTAGTCCAGCATCCTGTTCTCACAGTGGCCAACCAGGTGCCTGGGGGAAGCCCGCAAGCAGGACCCGAGTGCAAGAACACTCTCCCCTCCTGAGGCTTCCGGCAACTGGTTTTCAGAAGCATGCTGCCTCTGACTAGGGTGGCACAGCACAGCCATCATGGCTAGTAGCCATTGATAGCCCTGTCCTCCATGAATTTGTCTAATCTTCTTTTAAAGCCGTCCAAGCTGGTGGCCATTACTGCATCTTGTGGGAGCAAATTCCATAGTTTAACTATGCGCTGAGTAAAGAAGTACTTCCTTTTGTCTGTCCTGAATCTTCCAACATTCAGCTTCTTTGAATGTCCACGAGTTCTAGTATTATGAGAGAGGGAGAAGAACTTTTCTCTATCCACTTTCTCAATGCCATGCATAATTTTATACACTTCTATCATGTCTCCTCTGACCCGCCTTTTCTCTAAACTAAAAAGCCCCAAATGCTGCAACCTTTCCTCGTAAGGGAGTCGCTCCATCCCCTTGATCATTCTGGTTGCCCTCTTCTGAACCTTTTCCAACTCTATAATATCCTTTTTGAGATGAGGCGACCAGAACTGTACACAGTATTCCAAATGCGGCCGCACCATAGATTTATACAACGGCATTATGATATCGGCTGTTTTATTTTCAATACCTTTCCTAATTATCGCTAGCATGGAATTTGCCTTTTCACAGCTGCCGCACACTGGGTCGACATTTTCATCGTGCTGTCCACTACAACCCCGAGGTCTCTCTCCTGGTGGGTCACCGCCAGTTCAGACCCCATGAGCGTATATGTGAAATTCAGATTTTTTGCTCCAATATGCATAATTTTACACTTGTTTATATTGAATTGCATTTGCCATTTTTCTGCCCATTCATTCAGTTTGGAGAGGTCTTTTTGGAGCTCTTCGCAATCCCTTTTTGTTTTAACAACCCTGAACAATTTAGTGTCATCAGCAAACTTGGCCACTTCACTGCTCACTCCTAATTCTAGGTCATTAACGAACAAGTTGAAAAGTACAGGTCCCAATACCGATCCTTGAGGGACTCCACTTTCTACAGCCCTCCATTGGGAGAACTGTCCGTTTATTCCTACTCTCTGCTTTCTGCTTCTTAACCAATTTCTTATCCACAAGAGGACCTCTCCTCTTATTCCATGACTGCTAAGCTTCCTCAGAAGCCTTTGGTGAGGTACCTTGTCAAACGCTTTTTGAAAGTCTAAGTACACTATGTCCACTGGATCACCTCTATGTATATGCTTGTTGACACTCTCAAAGAATTCTAATAGGTTACTGAGACAGGACTTTCCCTTGCAGAAGCCATGCTGGCTCTGCTTCAGCAAGGCTTGTTCTTCTATGTGCTTAGTTAATCTAGCTTTAATCATACTTTCTACCAGTTTTCCAGGGACAGAAGTTAAGCTAACTGGCCTGTATTTTCCGGGATCCCCTCTGGATCCCTTTTTGAAGATTGGCATTACATTTGCCACTTTCCAGTCCTCAGGCACGGAGGAGGACCCAAGGGACAAGTTACATATTTTAGTTAGCAGATCAGCAATTTCACATTTGAGTTCTTTGAGAACTCTCGGGTGGATGCCATCCGGGCCCGGTGATTTGTCAGTTTTTATATTGTCCATTAAGCTTAGAACTTCCTCTTTCGTTACCACTATTTGTCTCAGTTCCTCAGAATCCCCTCCTGCAAATGTTAGCTCAGGTTTAGGGATCTGCCCTATATCTTCCACTGTGAAGACAGATGCAAAGAATTCATTTAGCTTCTCTGCAATCTCCTTATCGTTCTTTAGTACACCTTTGACTCCCTTATCATCCAAGGGTCCAATTGTCTCCCTAGATGGTCTCCTGCTTTGAATGTATTTATAGAATTTTTTGTTGTTGGTTTTTATGTTCTTAGCAATGTGCTCCTCAAATTCTTTTTTAGCATCCCTTATTGTCTTCTTGCATTTCTTTTGCCAGAGTTTGTGTTCTTTTTTATTTTCTTCATTTGGACAAGACTTCCATTTTTTGAAGGAAGACTTTTTGCCTCTAAGAGCTTCCTTGACTTTGCTCGTTAACCATGCTGGCATCTTCTTGGCCCTGGCGGTACCTTTTCTGATCTGCGGTATGCACTCCAGTTGAGCTTCTAATAGAGTGTTTTTAAACAACTTCCAAGCATTTTCGAGTGATGTGACCCTCTGGACCTTGTTTTTCAGCTTTCTTTTTACCAATCCCCTCATTTTTGTGAAGTTTCCTCTTTTGAAGTCAAATGTGACCATGTTGGATTTTCTTGGCAGTTGGCCAGTTACATGTATGTTTAATTTAATAGCACTGTGGTCACTGCTCCCAATCGGTTCAACAACACTTACATCTCGCACCAGGTCCCGGTCCCCACTGAGGATTAAGTCCAGGGTTGCCGTCCCTCTGGTCGGTTCCATGACCAACTGGTCTAGGGAATAGTCATTTAGAATATCTAGAAACTTTGCTTCTTTGTCGTGACTGGAACACATATGCAGCCAGTCTGTGTCCGGGTAGTTGAAGTCACCCATTACTACCACATTTCCTAGTTTGGATGCTTCCTCAATTTCATATCTCATCTCAAGGTCTCCCTGAGCATTTTGATCAGGGGGACGATAGATCGTTCCCAGTATTAAGTCCCTCCTGGGGCATGGTATCACCACCCACAACGATTCTGTGGAGGAGTCTGCCTCTTTTGGGGTTTCGAGCTTGCTGGATTCAATGCCTTCTTTCACGTATAGAGCGACTCCGCCACCAATACGTCCTTCCCTGTCCTTCCGTTATGGTTTATATCCAGGGATAACCGTATCCCACTGGTTTTCTCCATTCCACCAGGTCTCCGTTATGCTCACTATATCAATGCTCTCCTCTAAGACCAAGCACTCCAGTTCTCCCATCTTGGTTTGCAGGCTCCTAGCATTAGCGTACAGGCACTTGTAAGCAGTGTCTCTCTTCAAGTGTCTTTGGCACTTGTGGTTAGGCCTGTGGTAATTTTGCTCTTCTGAATTTATATCCTGTGCCCCTGCTCTCACAATGCCTACTTCTAGGCCTACCCCTTTTAAAATTTCATCATTTCTTTGGTTTTTATCCCAGGGGGGAGGTTTATTCCGAACCGGACCTTTCTCAGCTCCTGTCGGGTTTCCCCCCTCAGTCAGTTTAAAAGCTGCTCTGCCACCTTTTTAATTTTAAGTGCCAGCAGTCTGGTTCCATTCTGGTTCAAGTGGAGCCCGTCCCTTTTGTACAGGCCCGGCTTGTCCCAAAATGTTCCCCAGTGCCTAACAAATCCAAACCCTTCCACCCGACACCATCGTCTCATCCACGCACAACTTGAACAACTTGTGATAGTATGTGTGTGTAGAATTACTAGCCTTAGCGCCAATTCAGATCTTAGAGCTGCAATGTGGATACTGCCAAAAACTATTTTCATGAGTTTAGGGCTCAATGAGATGAGCTAATATATTGAATTGGACTCCTACACTTGTCAGCTGCATTGTGTGGTATGCACCCATGCTATATGTACCATCCACTCTCAGAGGTGCACCTCTGAGGCATGGGTAATTACTATGGAATCTGGCAAACTAGGAAGGCAATTGTAATTTAGAAGTTGTTATAGCTGTACGAAGCCCTAGACAATTGGAAGTGCTTTTTGATAGCAACTGAACCACTACAGCAGCATCTGAATGGGCCATAATGAAGCATCAAAGAGTAGCAGCAATGGGTGGTATCAATACTAGTTGTACTCAGAGTAGACTCATTGAAGTAATAGACATGACTAACTTAGGTTCATTAATTTCAGTGGGTCTACTCTGAGCAGGACTTAGTTGAATACAATCCATTATGTTAGTGTATAATCTCAAGGAAGTGGATGTACTGGCCCTCAGGAAAGCAAATGGGCATATGATTAGTGCTTTGCTGGAAATCAAAAGGCTTACCTGCCTACTGATATTGAATTGTATTGCTGAACAAAGACCTACAGGGAGCAATACCATGCCTAGTTTAAAATTGCCCAGCCTAGTTTAACATCAAAACTTCCTGACATTTAAGTAATGACACAGGACAGGTGAAAGTAAAATGCATTTTAGTACAATCTAAAAATACAGAGACTTACTGTGAGGAGATGAACAAGATCCTTGTTAGCATCCAGGGGAGGGCCTATCTCCTGCAGCTGTATCAGTTCATTGACATGACTGTACAAAGAATACAACTTATGTATATTAACTTTTTTGTCTTCCAAGTAATCAGGCATGGCCTCATAAAGGGAGATCAAGTCTTTTAGATGGACTCCAAGAACAGGTATCTTAAAGTTACTGCACTCACTGTAACCACGTCGATAATTATCATAGTTCCTACAAGATGATAGCAGTTCCGTCATTTCATTGAACACCTAAAGAGAAACAAACAGAAGCAAAAATATTTAATTCACTATGCTCATCATTAGGGTCACTTTAGAATAACATGATCAGCCAATTAATCCAACACATCTGCAGTTAAATTAAATGCTAATATACTAGCTGCATTCGGACATAACACTAAAACATGGCTTGGCATTACGAAAACAAGCCTGTGCGAACCGTGCGCTCACGAGCCCCCACCCTCTCCTTTTTTTCATCCAGTGTGACCACAGGGATGACATCAGAATCTTACATTTTTGCTTTAACTGAATTGTAGTTTGGCATGTCATCCTAATCCTAACCTGTGGTTAATCTTAAATATGGTGAGTTGAAAGAGTGGATTGAAGCTGGCTAGTTTCAACTCACCATAGTTAAGACTAACCATGCTTTGCCTGTGTTTTGGTAACATGGTAAACTGTGTTTAATCGAAAAACAGAAGTAAAAGCTTCCAAATTCCTCCTTGCAGCTGCACCGGAGAAGTGAGGGGAGCACACAAGTCCAAGGCTTGCTGCAGCTGTCTCCCATAATGCTAAACTATGGTTTGGTGTTACATGTGAAGAAAGCTACTAATGAGTGTTGCACAGCCTTCCAACCCATTATAGACAACTTCTTTTTTTAAAAACAAGCTTTAGCTACAATGGCAAAACCTCAAGAATCTCTCTTAACTGAACAATCAAGCAATTATTTTTATTTTGGTATCTTATAAATGAGTATATTTTATGGGATCCATAACTATGACGGTAATATCATGTGCTAATAAATCTTATTTCATTATTGTGAAACACTTTTATAATTCTTATGGTTGAAAGGCAGTATACATATGATGTAAAATAAATATACAGAATGGAGGGAAGAGTACAACAAACCTTATGAATGTCATGAGGAACATGAGAACTTGTTTCTTTAAGTCTAGAGATGGAACTATGGCAAAGACCACCTATCACAGCCATTAATGTGTTGAAATTCTGCAACTGGTGAAGTTTCTGTGTTAAAAAAAGAAGCAGTGATTCAGTTTTTGATTATGTCAAATGTACACTTCTCAGCTGACACTGAACAAGGACCTGAGCTCAATGAGATTTGAAATTTTCCAGTTAACACAATTCAGTACAGCTTTTTAAAAACAATCTTATTCAATATCACTACCCATATTTTGACTCACACTTGTCTATTCCACCTTTCCCAAATAATTCTAAATCAGTGCAAATTTTTTTAACTTTAAAAACTTCTACTGTTAACCTCTTTTTCCTTCTAAAAATATGCTAGATAATGCCTAAAATAGTAAAGGAACCAAGGCTGGTGCCAGCACCTGGCATACTCAGGAACTTGCCTGGCAAGGCCCACCAGGGCTGATGTCTGTAATGGGAAAGACTCTCCTCCTCCCTGTCATGACTGACAGTCAACCAGCTATCCAAGGGGGTTCTCCGGTAGACTGCCACATTCCCTTAGGATCCATCTGACCTCAGACATAGTGTGAAACCCAGTGGTCTAGGCCAGGGGTAGCCAACATGATGGCCCCCAGATGGTGCTGGACTACAACTTCCATCAGACCCAGTCAGGGTGGCCAATAGTCAAGGATGAGAAGCACTGTAGTCCAACAACATCTGAAGGGTCCCATCTGGTGTATGCACATGAGAGGAAAGTATCACTTTCAGCCCAGTACAAATGCATGCAAGACTCCCCACCAGTCAATTTTAAGAAGTTAAAAAAATTATTTGCACTGATTTAAAATAATTAAGGGTAAAGGGCAAGAAGACAAAGGGGAAAGGTGTAGTAAAGAAAATAAAGAAGTCATTTCAAAAATTGAGTTTGAGCTAGATACTCACACAAAGCCAGGGTCTTCCTCACAAGTAACATAACATTTTGGATGGTCAGAAGGGTGATGAGAGACCATGACAGATAAAGGAATGTTGGCAACACTCCATTTTTAAGGACTCTTCACCCAGGTGAGCTCTGACTGACATGTGTTTCTGTCTAGCCAATCACAGGAATTGCATGTAGCCCAGCAAATGTCCCAGGGCAAAAGGAGGAAGCAAGCAAGGTGGCAAAGGCAAGGAGGTAGGAGCTGTCAGAGTGTTAGTTACTGATGGAGTGAGGACAAGCTTGTGTATTGGTAGGGAGCCGTGATCTCTTTGCATATACATGATGGAGCATTAGAGAAACTGAGTAATCTTAAAGGGGCAGGCTAGAGGTAGGCCAGAATTGTACTACAATGCCTACTCTGACTGGATCCTCATAGCTGTTGCCACTTGTGCCTGCTGCCACTTGAGCTCTGCCAGGGTGTGAGTGCTAACCCAAGTGGCACTGCAGCTACCAGTCATCCCCCTTGCCCCAGACAGGCTTACCCAGATATGGTGCTGCTGCTGGGATGGGAGCTGAGAAGCTGTTCTGCTCTGACTGGTGCTGAGTGGTCACCATGTTATATTTCCCACAGTGCATATGTGGTGCCAGCCACTTGACTCCCATCACAAGTATCACCAGAAAAACCTGTCCAGGGATTGCCAGCAGCAATGCCTGGGGTGAGAGGGAATGATAGTGGGGAAGGCCTGGGTCCAGTCAGCCCTATGGATGAAGGCCTGTTATTATTAAATTAAAAAAATGAATCAAACTCAAACAATTTACAGCTGAACTGACCTGGGCCACATGAATGAATTTGATGAATACTTCAGCTCGAAGCTGTGGTGTTGGCCTGTTGAGTACCATTAGTTGTACCCACTGAGAGATACCATTACAAAGAGCAATCGAGCGTTCCATGGTTGGATTGTCCTTCACACAGCCATTCATGATGTAGTTCTGGTAATCTGGAAACTTCAACAAAAAGGATGGTGGAGTAAAATCAATATTAATTCTGTTTCTATTTGTGTATTCCTCACACCCTGTGTTTCTACCATAAGATAAATATATTTTTCTATAAGCTGATATATAAACTTCACTTATCTTATGGGAGTTCAGAGCAATCGTCTGAAACCAGCCAAGTTTAGACTAGGAGCAGTTTGGAAAAGGGATCAGAGAATCTCCTCTAATATATATCAGTGACTTAAAGTCTTTAAAAGGCAACATGGTAGCTACATAATATAGTTGCATATAACATTCAGAGTGGCTTAATTTGTAGATGATGTGTAATGCATCATTTTCAGAATCACCATTACAAAACCGGACATTCTTAGTAGTCATATGGAAACTCTCCATGTGAGTAGAGCAATCCACAGGGCAAGCTGCTCTGTACATGGATCAAACTCTATACTAGAGGTGGGCAACCTTTTTTCGGTTACATTATCTCAGGGATAATCTGTCAGGGGCTATGTGTGGGCAGTGGGTGGAGTCAGAGGCATTGATGGGTGGAGCCTGAGGCAAAAGTGTTCTGAATTAGCTAATGTGGAATAAAGACCATCCTGCTTCAGTTTTCACCATGGCTACATCAGATTAGAATTCCCATTCCTATGAAAAACCCACTGGGTTTGCATTATGCTGGATTACACTTAAATAAGTACACAGAGGACAATTGTTATTATTTAAACAAGTGAAAGTAATTCCTGTCTGACTTTAGTGTGCAATGCACTCTCTCTCTCTCTCTCTCTCTCTCTCTCTGCAGAAGCCTATCAATTTATTTGCAGACAGCTAGGGGAAAAACTTCTTTTCTCCAAGCCATACAACCAGGAAAAGGGTTTTTAAAAAATCAATTTATTCCTATCAACTAACACACTGCCCCTTCCAACTGCTCTGAAACTACACAGAAAGAGGAGGAAATACTTAAAAAAGCTAGGAGGAAACAAACAGCAAGGAGGGAAATTCTGACAGAATGGAAGAATGGCAGGATGGAAGAAAGAGGCAGCTGCAGGAGGTGTCATAGCCACATAAAATGAATTCATATCCGCACAGCACCTGGGCCACAGGCTGTTCACCCTCTGCTCTATACAGAGACTATTTATTTATGTATTGGATTCTTGAAAATATATACAAGAAGAAAGCAAGATGCAAGCACGGGGAGATACATGCACCAAAGCAACAAAACACAAGTTAACAACCAACTGAATCCAGCATTCTGCTGAGGACAATCTGCCAGGATACATCAAGATTGTTTAAACATGTAGGGTCTGCTGTAAGATACCTCACCTCCAAAGTAACTTGAAGTGGTTTAATGCCATTTCTCTTAAACAAAAGGAACCCTTGCATAAAGTTTACGGGACAGAATATGGGCATAGGGTAAATGTAAGGTAAATGTAATAGTGTGTTCCAGCACATAAAAATAATTCTTATTTAGTACCTCAAACTATGCTGAAATGCACGTCTCAAAGAAATTAAATGTTTTATTTCACACATACATGAGAATCAGATTTAATAATCCCAGTGTTATTTAATTGCCAGTATTTATGAAAACCTTTTTTGTGCAGTTGTTCAATACTATCAGGAAGCTGAGATTTTTACAAGGTATTATCCTACTTGTAATCAATAATCATTAACTGTTTAACGATGAAATGTTAAGCATTATATAAGCATGGGAGGGGAGGTGCTGCTTCAAAGTATCAACCTCAACACAGAGACGTGACTCCAGCTTCCAAGGCTGTTAGGTTTTAACTTAGCACATGAGAGGAGTCATGAACCTAGAGCTTAAAATAAAAAGTACTGACGCATGACTAAGTGAGAGCTTTTACAGTTTATTCCCCTAACTGCTAAACTCACATTTGAAATTCCAGCAATGTTATTCAGGGAACAAGAGTATGTTAGGTCTTTTTGCTGAGGGATTCATTCTACAGCTTTAAAGCAATATGGTTAGGCATCTTCAAGCAAAGGGGTGAAGAGAATAAAAAGCTGGTATTTATTCACTAATAGGCAAAAATCTTGCAGTTTAAGAATGTACCTATAGCCCACAGATATTTCTATCAAACTTTAAAAAGCAGGGAAATTGGGCAGCTATAGTGAATGCAGCAAAGAAGCAGGACACCTGACCTCATCTCTGAGATATTGTAGTGCCCTACAAATTGGTCAAAATGCAAACACCATTTGGGTTGGTCTTTCACAGTCCAATCCACTTCCTGTGTAGCTTGGAAGAATTTGGTAACATGTGCCTCTGAGCATATGGTGAGTGGTGGCAAAACCTGCCATCTGCAAAGATGGAGAATTATATATTTTTTGGTTGGTGGTGTTCTTACTTTGCTTCTTTCCTGTGTTTCTAATGTTTCTACAGAGAATCTAATCTAGAAAATTTTATTTCCCTCATTATTCATCCTAGAAATCTGTCAAATTTATTTTTATTAATTTCAAAGCCTTTTTATTGGTCAATGTCATATGATGGTGAAGACAGCCTTTTGTGTTTCAAATTGGAGGTTATGCTCTATTTCTATTTTGGGTGCATTAACAGTTGAATCTGAAACTGCAGTTTGATGTAAAATCAGACTGATTACAATATGTTACTACTTCAGCAATGACTCTAGGTGTTGGAAAAAAGAGGATACATAAGAACATAAGAAGAGCCTGCTGGATCAGGCCAGTGGCCCATCTAGTCCAGCATCCTGTTCTCACAGTGGCCAACCAGGTGCCTGGGGGAAGCCCGCAAGCAGGACCCGAGTGCAAGAACACTCTCCCCTCCTGAGGCTTCCAGCAACTGGTTTTCAGAAGCATGCTGCCTCTGACTAGGGTGGCACAGCACAGCCATCATGGCTAGTAGCCATTGATAGCCCTGTCCTCCATGAATTTGTCTAATCTTCTTTTAAAGCCGTCCAAGCTGGTGGCCATTACTGCATCTTGTGGGAGCAAATTCCATAGTTTCACTATGCGCTGAGTAAAGAAGTACTTCCTTTTGTCTGTCCTGAATCTTCCAACATTCAGCTTCTTTGAATGTCCACGAGTTCTAGTATTATGAGAGAGGGAGAAGAACTTTTCTCTATCCACTTTCTCAATGCCATGCATAATTTTATACACTTCTATCATGTCTCCTCTGGACCCGCCTTTTCTCTAAACTAAAAAGCCCCAAATGCGGCAACCTTTCCTCATAAGGGAGTCACTCCACCCCTTGATCATTCTGGTTGCCCTCTTCTGCATGTTTTCAGCCTGCTATGTTTCAACCACTTCATTTAAGGAAAGGTGGGCACAGTCAATTAAAAACATAGAGCACACCTAGAATTTTGCTAGAATATATTTCACCTCCCACTCTTTTATCTTGTGCAAACGGAGACACTCCTGATGTCCACTGGAGACTATTCTGCAGAATAGTTGCCATTATTCCACAATTATTTTTGGAGTTTCTTTAGTGTAAATTTTGCAAAGTGTTGCTGTACTTCACATATTCACAGAAATAGAAAAAAAGAAAACGATTTCCTATAGGAAACGTCACTAAAATTGCAAAGTAAATCAGACATATTTAACATGACCATCTGAACTATATCAACTGTCTTAATAATGTTGCTTCCTCCCTGCTAAAACAAGATCAGCACAACACATGTCTTCTTTCTAATATTTGGGCAGATTGCAGGTGTTGCCACCACTCACCATATGCTCAGAGGCACATGTTACCCAATTCTTCCAAGCTACACAGGAAGTGGATTGGACTGTGAAAGACCAACCCAAATTGTGTTTGCATTTTGACAAATTTGTAGGGCTGTCCAATATCTCAAAGAGGAGGTCAGGTCTCCTACTTCCCTGGTGTATTCACTATAGCTGCCCAATTTCCCTGCTTTTTAAAGTTTGATAGTTATATCTGTGGGCTATAGGTACATTCTTAAACCATAATGTTTTTTGCCTATTAGTGAATTTCTCTGCTTTTTAATCTGGGAGGTAAGAAATGGGATCCTATGCAAGTTTGCCGAGAATGGATTGATCATTTGCATGCTTATTAAGTTCAGTGGCATTTACTCCCCTGCAATCGTGCTTAGGATAGGTGAAACTGACAACAGGGGATGGGGAGGGGAGGAGGAGGGAGGAGGAGGAGGGAGGGGAGGGAGGGCAGAGAGGAGAAGGGGGATGGGAGCAGGCAGGAGAGGGAGGGGAGGAGAACAGGTTTGATCATTTGCATGTTGATTGAGTTCAGTGGGATTTACTCCCGTGCAATCATGCTTACGATAGGTAAAACTGACCAGGAGGAGGGAGGGAGGGCTGGAGTGGGCAGGGGAGGAGCAAGAAGGAAGAGGGGAGGGGAGGAGGAAGGGAGAGCAGAGGGGAAGGAGGGGAAAGGCAGATCTGATCATTTGCATGCTTATTGAGGTCAATGGGATTTACTCCTATACAATCCTGGTTAGGATAGGTGAAACTAACCGTGGGGGAGGAGGAGGGAGAGGGGGAAGGAGCGGCAGGGGGCCAAGGAAGGGGGAGGGCAGGTTTGATCATTTGCATGCTTATAGAGTTCAATGGTATTTACTCCCGTTCAATTGTGCTTAAGATAGGTAAAACTGACGATGGGGAGGAGGGGGAAGGGGAGTATTGAAAGGGGATGGGGTGGGAGGGGCAAGAGGGGGGGATAGGAGGGAGGAGAAGGGAGGGTGGGTTTGATCATTTGCATATTTTTGGCATACACGTCTCTATCCTCCATCCACGCAAGAGAGAGGAATTATCACAGCTTGGGGTCACTTTCTAGCCAGGCAAAGCGCTCAAGGAGGGCCCAGAGCAGGTGAGTGACATGCCCTGGGGGGAGTCCTGGAGGGCTGCATTTGGCCCCAGGCTGAAGGTTTCCCACCCTGATCTATGCATAAATCCTGTTAAAAGAGACCATATGAATTATTAAATCTTAAAAATCCATCTGCTCACTGATATTCGTCGGAAGGATTTGAATTCAAGGTAAGTGAGGTGATCTGACAACTCCTCTGGTTCCAAATGATCGAAGAGTAGTGAGACTTTTCGTTTCTTACTACTGTTAGATTTTATCCGCTGTGTAATCTTTCTGGACCACTCTCGTGCATTTCTTTAAAAAGAAAGAGAAAGGAAAATAAAAGTGGTAATTTATCTTCTGCACCAAAATCACAACTAATTATAACTAAAAGAAGAAATTGGCATTTGTATCCTCAATGAAAAAATTAATTCTGACAGATAGGTCTCTCCATATACTTTCCCCAGGGGGGTGGGGGTTGCTGCACCAAGAAATTCCAAAAAATATATTCCTACCCATATTGAAACATCAAACACTCAGAAAAAATTTATCTGGCACCCCGGATTTACAGGGAGGTTGGAAAGGGGGGAGGGTAGTCTAAAAACTGGGGCGGCAAGGGTTTGTGTTATCTTTAATTTCTCTGCTTCTATAAATGTTATCAACTTCAACCACAAAAGGTTTATTCATCATAGTCTGGATGCCATTTTTATACAGTTGTTAACTACACCAAATACAGGGTGAGCAGCAAGCAAGTAAAGACAGAACTGTGGTTTTTGCTAACTTTGACCCCTGCACAGGCCCTTAATTCAGTATCACCAGTGCCATTATTTTTTTATCATTTCCGTACTCAAAGAAGAGAAAGGTCAACCCCCAACACCCCAGATTTTAATTTAAATATCTTCTTCTAAGGGGGAAACTCAAGTCCTCATATCAAAAGGAGGTTAAATTAAAAATCTGACATTTTGCTCACAGAAAGCCTCAATCAGTGCAAGCATCACCACTAATTTTCATCATGGTGTCTTGTCCAGGTTTTAAGGTGCTTTTTTCATCTTTGCCACATTTGCCATTGCAGCTGTTCATCATAGTCAATAATGTAAATAATGTTACTGAAAAAAATCTTAAATCAGATGCCTGAGGTTTTAATTTTGTGTGATACTAATAGATAATGAATTTACTTTAAGGCTTCTGAAATTCTGGGAAGTTGCTTTTTGTTAGCTTGAATGATATACCAGGTTCATGTAGGTGAAAAAATGTCTTTGTATGGGTTTGTTGGAATTACATTTTAAGGATCCTCTCACCTCTGGAGCTAATGACACCAACCGAACACATACACAACATAAAAGAAGAGACCAGTGCCAGAATTTCAGAAGCCTTAAAAAAAACCACCACTATCAACACCATGAGCCTAAGGACTTTCAGTCTAATGTTATGACCAATTTGTTTACGTAATTAGTATTTGTATCATTTCCAGGTTTCACAATTATTTTTTAAACTGAACATTAAATAAGTGGTGGTAGTTATACAGCCACAAGAGTGGCTGTATACTATAATCAGCATGGATTTTTCACATTCCGCAATGTTAACTTGAAAATACCATCCCATGCCATTCTGGTGCTTCCTATAAGCTCATTTCAAAACAAAACCTTACAGAACTTATAGTCCTGAAATCAGAAACGATTGCTTAACAACCCTCTACATTTTCACAGAGATAAACAAAGCAGTCAGAGAGAATTGAGAGTTCAAAGTGTAAAAAGAAAGGAAAAAAACAGACCCCTTTTGGACTTTTTTCTGTCAGTGGTCTCACAATTTGATGAAATTAATTAAAAATCAGCCATGTTCACAGAGTACCTGTAAGTACCTGTAATACTTTTACTGACCTTGCCCCATACTCTCACTTTCATCTTCTGCAGGTTAAACATTTAAAAAATGCCTAGCTGATTTTTAAATTAATTTAAGAAATTTAACATTAAAGTCAATGATAAGGCTGGGCATGCTCAGTAAGAAACAACCCTCAGTGTTCTAAAAACCAGACTCACAGATGCTTGGTTTGCCTAATCAGGAGGCCATACCCACACCAGACCTTTACTTGAGACATGGCTTCCCCCAAAGAATCCTGGGAAATGTAGTTTGTGAAGGGTGCTGAAAGAAGACTCCTGTTCCCCTGACAGAGCTCCAGTGGCCAGAGTGGTTTAACAGTCAGCCTCTCTGACTGAAGCTCTGTGAGGAGAACAGAGCATCTCCTAGCAACTCTCAGCACCTTCACTAACTACACTTCCCAGGATTCTTTGGGAGAAGCCATGACTGTCTAAAGTGAAACAAACATCTGTAGTGGATGTGGCCAAAGACAGTTCTGGTTTAAATTTGGGTGGGAGACTACATGTGCTTGCTGTAGAATAAAAAGGTGGGGGAAATGCTGAAAAGCAATGATACTGTTCACAAGGTTTTTCTTTGGGAAAAAAGCTTCACCTCTGCCCAGTGCCCACCTATGTACTCTCCTCCCCTCCCCCTCCATCTTCACCAATCCCCTTCCTCTTCCTGCCCTCCTCCTCCCCTCCCTCTCTCTTCCCCCCTTCCTGCCCCTCCCCCAGGTCAGTTTCACCTACCCTAACCATAACTGTACAGGACTAAATCCCACTGGAATCAAATTGCATGAAAATGATCAAACCTGCCCTCTCCTCCTCCTCCCCCTTGCCCCTTCCCTCCCCCTTCCCTTCCCCCTTCACTTCCAATTCCCTCCTTCACCTCCCCTCTCCTCTCATGGTGAGATTTTCCCATCTTAAGCATGATTTCACAGGAGTAAACCCCATTGACTTCAATAAGCATGCAAATAATCAAACCTCCCCTACCCTCCTCCTCCCTCCCTTCACCTCCCTTTTGCCCCTTCCCTCCCCTTCCTTCGTCCTTCCCACTCCAACCACCTCCTTCCCCCACTTGCTCCTTCAGCTCCTCTCTCCCATCCCTACCCCCTTCCCTCTCCTCTCTCCTCCTCCTCTCCCATGGTCAGTTTTACCTATCCTAATGATGATTGCACGGGAGTAAATCCCATTGAATTCAATAAGCATGCAAATGATCAGACCTGCCTTTCTCCTCTTTCCCCTCTCCTCTCCTTTCTTCCTGTCTTTTTCCTCCCCTCTCCTCTTCCTTATTCCTCCTCCCCTGCCCACTCCAGCCCGCCCTCGCCCCCTGTCAGTTTTACATATGCTAAGCATGATTGCACAGGAATAAATCCCCTTGAACTCACTAAGCATGCAAATGATCAATCCTGCCCTCCTGCTTCCCACCCCTCCTGTCTCTTCCCCTTCCCCTCCTCCCCTACCCCTGTCCTTCCTACTCTTCCCTTCCCCATCTTCTGTGGTCACTTTCCCCTATCCTAAGCATGATTGCAGGGGACTAAATCCCATTGAACTCAGTAAGCATGCAAATGATCGATACATTGTCAGCAAACTTGCACCGGATCCCATGTCTTACCTCCCAGATCAAAAAGCAGAGAAATTCATTAATAGGCAAAAAAACCCCTTGTGGTTTAAGAACGTATCTATAGCCAACAGGTATTTCTATCAAACTTTTAAAGGAGGGAAATTGGGCAGCTATAGTGAATGCACCAGGAGAGCAGGAGACCTGACCTCCTCTCTGAGATATTGTACTGCCCTACAAATTGGTCAAAATGAAAACACAATTTGGGCTGGTCTTTCACAGTCCAATCCACTTCCTGTGTAGCCTGGAAGAATTTGGTAATATGCCTCTGAGCACCTCTGAGGGAGGAGGGGTGGAGGAAGATGAAGGGGCAAAAGGGAGGTGATGGGAGGGAGGAAGAGGGTAGGGTAGGAGAACTCCAAAAATATTTGTGAAATAAAGGCACTGACTATTCTGCAGAATAGTTTCTAGTAGACATGACGAGTGTCTCAGTTTGCACAAGGTAAAACAGTGGGAGGTGAAATATATTTTATCAACATTCTAGGTGTGCTCTATGTTTTTAATTGACCATGCCCATCCTTCCTTAAGTGGAGTCGTTTCAGCATAGCAGGCTGAAAGCATGCATCTTGGGCAAGCCAAGTTTGTTTTTTTCCAACAGGTAAAGTGATTGCTTAAGTAGCAACATATTGTAATGAGTCTGATTTTACATCAGAGTGCTGTTTCAGATTCAACTGTTAATGCACCCAAAATAGAAATAACCTGTACTTTGAAACAGAAAAGGCTATCTTCACCATCATATGACATTGACCAATAAAAAGGCTTTGAAATTAATAAAAATAAATTTGACAGATTTCTAGGATGAATAATGAGAAAAATATAATTTGCTAGGTTAGATTCTCTATAGAAACAGTAGTAACACAGGAAAGAAGCAAAGTAACAAGAACACCAACAACCATGCAAAAATGTAATTCTCCATCTTTGGAGACGGCAGGTTTTGCCACCACTCACCACATGCTCAGAGTCACATGTTACCAAATTCTTCCACACTACACAGGAAGTAGATTGGACTATGAAAGATCAATCCAAATTGTGTTTGCATTTTTACAAATATGTAGGGCAATACAATATCTCAGAGAGGAGGTCATTTATCCTGCTCCTCTGGTGCATTTACTGTAGCTGCCCAATTTCCCTGCTTTTTAAAGTTTGATAGAAATATCTGTGGGCTATAGGTACATCCTTAAACTGCAAGGTTTTTTACCTATTAGTGACTTTAAGTTTATAGTTAGACTATTTACAGCACTTACTACAATTGTACAGCCTTAATTTTCCTATAAAATTCTACAGCTCCACTGTAAACATTTACAGGAGTATTATAAAGAAATCAATTTACTGAAAATAAAAGTATGTTGTCAAGTACTTTCTTATCAAGGTAAATTCATTATCTATCAATGTAACACAAAATTAAAGCTTCAGGCATCTTATAGAATTTTTTTCAGAAACATTATTGACTATGACGAACCAGCTGCAATGGCAAATGTAGCAAAAACTTTTTAAAAAACACCTTAAAAACTGGACAAAACACCATGATGAAAATTAGTGGTGATGCTTGCACTGACTGGGGCTTTCTGTGCACAAAATGTCAGATTTTTAAATTAACCTTTTGAGATATGAGGACTCAAGTTACTGACAATTTTATAAAATGGTCAACTTTAGGATTTTCCCACTTAGAAGAAGATACTTAAACTCTGTGGGGTTTACCTTTATCTCCTTTGGGTAGGGATTTGGCAAAAACAATAATGGTACTGGTGATACTGAAATTAAGGACCTTATAGAGAGGTCAAAGTTAGCAAAAAACACAATTATATCTTTGCTTGCTTTGCTCACCCTGTATTTGGTGTAGTTAACAACTATATAAAAATGACATCCAGACTATGGTGAATAAATAGGGTTGCCAGGTTCACGGCCTGAGACTGATCCTGTATCTTTAGGAGAAAATAAAGTCAGCCAAGTGCAGGTGTTCTTGCAACTCTTTGTAATGGGAAAAACCACAAGGTGGAATTCTCCCTTTCCCCTGCACAATTTTTAAAGATACAGAAGACCTCTTTGAGGCCGGGCCTGGCAACCAAGAGGTCTTCTGTATCTTTAAAAGGTGTGTAGAGGGAAGGGAGAATTCCACCTTGTGGTTTTTCCCATTACAGACTTGCAATAACACCTGCACTTGGCTGACTTTCTCTTCCCCTAAAGATACAGGAGCAGTCTCAGGGATTGAACCTGGCAATCCTACTCAATATGTGTAGGAATGATATATTTGTTTTGGATGTTTTAAAAAAATGGTACAGCAACCACATATTCAAATCTGGTGAAATCTAGTGGAATGACCCCTTTTCTTAGCAAAGAGATTAATTAATTTCACTATTTTTCTGTTTAGTCAGGCATCCGTGCTTAACCTAATTAGCAGAAATAATATTACAGGCAAGAATTATTTCTTTCATGGAGAGAACTGCTGGAAAGATAAGAGCATTTCTCCCTGGGATTTATACTTAACCAGATAAAGCATCCAGCAGTAAATCAAGCAAAGACACAAGAACAGGAGTTAGATAATCAGAGATGTGGCATTTGCATGAAGTTATCTTGATATAAGGTAACTTCTCCTGCAATGAAAAGATATAACTTTGGAAAGAAGGGATTTTTTTAGCTTTAAAAAATTTTTTTTTATCAGAACAGTTTAGCAAAGGGTTGTCAGATTCAGGGCCTGAGACTGATCCTGTATCATTAGGAGAAAAGAAAGTCAGCCAAGTGCAGGTGTTCTGGCAACCCTGTAATGGGAAAACCACTTGGTGGAATTCTCCCTTTCTCCTGCACAACTTTTAAAGATACAGAAGACCTCTTGGTTGCCAGGCCCAGCCTCCAAGAGCTCTTCTGTATCTTTAGACATTGTGCAGGGGGAAGGGAGAATTCCACCTTGTGGTTTTTCCCATTACAAAGTTGCAAGGACACCTGCACTTGGCTGACTTTCTCTTCTCCTAAAGATACAGGATCAGTCTCAGGGATTGAACCTGGCAACCCTAGTTTAGCAAAGCAACAGGAAAACAGTTAAAAGCCCTCTCTCTCTCTCTCTCTCTCTCTCTCTCTCTCTCTCTCTCACGCACACACGCACACACGTACACAAGCGTCTTCCACTACTGATTGCAGCAGTATTTCATAAAAGAAAAACAGAGACAAACTACACACACAACTGTCAGTGCAATCATACACATCTCAGCTTAGAAGCAGGTCCCATTCAGTTCAACAGGGCCTCTTCATAGCTAAATAAGATCGCAGCCTGAGTATCTCATGTAGCCGGCCCTCGGCTGATGCAAACCACCTGTTTTTCTGTTATTCCTACTGTCACATTAACAGAACACTGCAGTCACTTTAAGGACCTGCCATTCTTTTAGTATCTCAAACAGAGAATAATGTCATTGGTCACTTAAAAAACCACTCCTGTGATTTTAACAGCTTAAAAATAATTATTTTTAAAATATAAAATTCAGCAGAGATGCTTTCCAATAGTGTTAAATAAACATTTAGTTTATGGGTTTTATACCTGGGATGGGTTTGGGGTTTGATATTTTGGAACTTTGGGGGGTTACAGTTTCAAAATCAAAAAATTGCTTTTTCTTTTCAGTGAAACCAGATGGTAAAATTCGGACATGATCAATTCATATTATATTGTAAATCAGTATATTCTGTTCTTACATGACTGTCCCAGTAGATTCCCATTCAAGAGACTGGTCAGACCCACAACTGTTTAGCTTTGGCAATGCTGCAGCCTCAAATGCTCCCAAACCATTCACTGGGCCGTGGCTTAACCAAAGCAGATAGCAGAAATGTTTTTATTTTGATTGACCTTTGTTTTCTGTGTGAGTTTCTATTATAATATTCACTAATAGGCAAAAACCTTGTGGTTTAAGAATGTACCTATAGCCCACAGATATTTCTATCAAACTTTAAAAAGCAGGGAAATTGGGCAGCTATAGTGAATGCACCAGGGGAGCAGGAGACCTGAACTCCTCTCTGGGATATTGTACTGCCCTACAAATTTGAAAAATGGAAACACAATTTGGGTTGGTCTTTCACAGTCCAATCCACTTCCTGTGTTGCGTGGGAGAATTTGGTAACATGTGACTCTGAGCATATGGTGAGTGGTGGCAACACCCACCATCTCCAAAGATGGGGAATTACATTTTTGTATGTTTGTTGGTGCTCTTCTTACTTTGATTCTTTCCTGTGTTACTACTGTTCCTATATTTTTCTCATTATTCATCCTGAAAATCAGCGTCAAATTTATTTTTATTAATGTCAAAGCCTTTTTATTGGTCAATGTCATATGATGGCGAAGACAGCCTTTTGTGTTTCAAACTGGAGGTTATGCTATATTTCTATTTGGGGGGCACTAACAGTTGAATCTGAAACTGCAGTTTGATGTAAAATCAGACTCATTACAATATGTTGCTACTTCACCAATGACTCTAGCTGCTGGAAAAAACAAACTTGGCCTCCCTAGACGCATGTGTTCAAACTGCTATGTTTAAACTACTCCACTTAAGGAAAGGTGGGCACGGTCAATTAACATAGAGCACACCTAGAATTTTGCTAGAATATATTTCACCTCCCACTCTTTCATCTTGTGCATCCCGAAACACTCCTCATATCCATTGGAAACTATTCTGCAGAACAATCAGTGCCATTATTTCACAAATCTTTTTGGAGCTTTTTTTTAGTGTTGCAAAGTGTTGCTGTACTTCACATATTCACAGAAACAGAAGCAAAAGAAAATGATTTACTATAGGAAACTTCACTAAAATTGCAAAGTAAATCAACATATTTAAAGTGACTACCTGAACTATATCAACGGTTTTAATATTACTTCCTCCCTGCTAAAACAAGATCAGCACAACACGTTTTGTTTCTGTTATTTGGGCTGATTGCAGGTGTTGCCACCACTCAGCATATGCTCAGAGGCACATTACCCATTTCTTCCAAGCTACACAGGAAGTGTACACAGGACTGTGAAAGACCAACCCAAATGGTGTTTGCATTTTTACAAATTTGTCGGGCAGTACAACATCTCAGACAGGAGGTCAAGTCTCCTGCTCCCATGGTACATTCACTATAGCTGCCCAATTTCCCTGCTTTTTAAAGATTGATAGAAATATCTGTGGGCTATAGATACGTTCTTAAACCGCAATTTTTTTTGCCTATTAGTGAATTTCTCTGCTTTTTAATCTGGGAGGTAAGAAATGGGATCCTGTGCAAGTTTGCTGAGAATGGATTGATCATTTGCATGCTTATGGAGTTCAATGGGATTTACTCCCCTGCAATCATGCTCAGGATAGGTGAAACTGACCACAGGGGATGAGGCAGGGGAAGGGGGGCAGGCGGGGGGCAGGCAGGGGGCAGGCAGAAAGGGGAGGAGGAGGGCAGGTTTGATCATTTGCATGTTTACTCCCATGCAATCATGCTTAGGATATGTAAACCTGACCATGGGTAGGAGGCCTGGAGTGGGCAGGGGAGGAGGAAGAAGGAAGAGAGGCAGAGATGAAGAAGAGAGGAGGAAGAGAGAGGAGAGGAGAAGGAGGGGAAAGGCAGGTCTGATCATTTGCATGTTTATTGAGTTAAGTGGGATATACTCCCATGCAATCATAGGTAAGATAGGCAAAACTGACCATGGGGGAGGAGGAGGGAGAGAGGAGAGGAGAGAGAAGGAGGAAGGGGGGAGAGGGGAGCAGAAGAAGGGGGAGGGGGAATGAGGTGATTGGAAGGGAAGGGGGAAGGAGGGAATTGGGAGGGGAGGGATGAAGGGGAGGGAGGGGCAAAAGGGAGGTGATGAGAGGGAGGGGAGGGCAGTTTTGTTCATTTGCATACTTATTGAGTTCAATGGAATTTACTCCCATGCAATCATTCTTAGGATAGGTAAAACTGACCATGGGGGAGGAGGAGGGGAAGGGAGGAGGGGAAGGAGGAGGATGGGAAGGGAGGGGGAAAGGGAGGGGGTGGGCACTGGACAGAGGGGAAGCCCCTTTCCCTTCTAAAAGGAAAACATTGTGAACAGTATCATTCTTTTTCTGCATTTCCCCCACCTTTTTATTCTATAGCAGGTACATGTAGCCTCCCACCCAAATTTAAACCAAGGCTGTCCCTGGCCACATCTACACCAGACCTTTATTTCACTTTAGTCAAGGCTTCTCCCAAAGTATCCTGGGAAGTGTAGTTAGTGAAGGATGCTGAGAGTTGCTAGGAGATGCCCTGTTCCCTTCACAGAGCTTCAATCAGGGAGGCTGACTGTTAAAGCACTCTGGCTATGGGAGCTCTGTCAGGGGAATAGGAATTTCCTCTTAGCACCCTTCACAAACGGCACCTCCCAAGATTCTTTAGGGGAAGCCATGACTGTCTCAAGTGAAATAAAGGTCTGGTGTGGGTGTGGCCCCAACTAGGCAAACCAAGCATCTGTGAGTCTGGCTTTTAGAATGCTGAGGGTTGTTTCTTATGGAGCATGCCTAGCCTTATCATTGATTTCAATGCTAAATTTCTTAAATTAATTAAAAATCAGCCAGGCATTTTTGAAACTTTTAAACTGCAGAAGATGAAGGTCAGAATATGGGGCATGCTATATAATATTTGGCTAAGGAGGCCATCATGCAGCAATTGATTTAAAATCATGGAATAAGAGTCATAGAACAGTAGAGTCGGAAGGGGCCTATACGGCCATCGAGTCCAACCCCCTGCTCAATTCAGGAATCCAAGTTAAAGCATACCCAACATGCGGCTGTCCAACTGCCTTTTGAATGCCTCTAGTGTTGGAGAGCCCACCAGCTCCCTAGATAATTGTCATACTGCTCTAACAGTTAGGAAGTTTTTCCTGATGTTCAGCCAATATCTGGCTTCCTGTAACTTGAGCCCATTATTCTGTGTGCTGCACTCTGGAACGATCGAGAAGAGATCCTTTCCCATTTTTTTGCACCTCCTCTGTGTGGCAACCTTTCAAGTACTTGAAGCATGCTATGATCTCTCCCCTCAATCTTCTCTTCTCAAGGCTAAACATGCCCAGTTCTTTCAGTCCCTCCTCATAGGGCTTTGTTTCCAGTCCCCTGTTCAACAGGTGGTGCTGTGAAATACACTGCAGGGACAGACTTCTGAGAGGTGCTGGACCAGCAGAGGAGAGAGAAGGAGATTTAGGCAGGCATAAAGGGAGGGGAGTTTGGCTTTGGCAAGGGGTAAAAGGAGTGGTGGGTGGTAAGAGGGGTTGGTAGGGGGTAGGCAGTGTTGGCGAGTGAAGCAAGCAGGAGTGCAACTGTATATTAAGCATTTTTCTAAGGCCCAACTTTTTCATGCAATATACAGTGTGGTTTTGTTTGAATCATAACTATGTGATGAAGCCATTTGTGTAAATGGCAATTTCTACCCTACCATTATTATTGTTATAATTATTGTTAAAGTTTATTCTATGATATCTTTCAGCCAAAAAGGCTGACAAGGTGGCTCATAGTGGTTCATGCACAAATACAAAATTCAAGTAAAAATGCAACTTACAAACATTTAAGACATCTCAAAATTAAAAAAGAAGAAGACTAAAAGCCAATTACCGGGCCCAATTCAAGGTGTTGGTTTTGACCTTTAAAACCCTACACGGTTTTAGCCCAGTGTAATGCCGCCTAACAAGATTGGCCTCAGAAGACCTTCTCTCGATCCCACCGGTTAAAACAGCTAGACTGGTGAGGACTAGAGACAGGGCTTTTTCAATAGTGGCCCCCACCCTGTGGAACTCTCTCCCAAATGATCTCTGCCATGCCCCTTCTATGATGAGCTTCCGCCAGGCCTTGAAGACCTGGCTCTTCAGGCAGGCTTTTGGGGTGGGTTAGGTTTTTACGGTTGTGGTTTTAAATTTTAACGTTTTAATGTATTGTTGTTGTTTTTTCATCTTGTACGTCGCCCAGAGTGGCTAGACAACCAGCCAGATGGGCGACTAATAAATTTAATAAATAAATAAATAAAAATAAATAAACCCATGTCCCCACAAAAATGTCAGAGAGAGCAGGAGTAAACCCTAAGGGAGCAGCTCCTCCTTATAAGGGTCCCAAATAGGGTTAGGTGGGGAACGGCAAGTGGAAAACCTTGCCCCTTGATGGTCCAGTAGAGTCTCACCCCTGCAGCAATCAAGGTCTCCCCATGTATTTGTTATTTAAGCAGCAACTGGGCCACATACTATACATGTGAAGTGTTCCTGAGAAGTTGGACGGAAGTCTTTCTTTGTCCCATTTGCACGGAAGAAGGAAATATTCTTATTCATAACTAGAGATTACACTTAATTTTTTTAGGAAGTTTAACAGCAATTGTGTTTTTAAGTGCGTGTACATTTCTCCCAATATATTATGACCTTGACACTCACATTTGAGATGTGTCAATTAGGCGACAGTGCAACTCCTCACCATTAGCTCTCACCAGTTCCTGAAATTCCTCCATGGTGTTTGTGAGATTGGAATCTGTTTTGAACATGACCCAGAATTCTCCTGCCCAATATCTGTTGGCAACAAAAGACAGTATTTTCCGCTGTACTTAAAACTACATGTACACCATTAGTAGCCACAAATGGTAGCTCGCCCTTCATCCACCTCTAAAAAAAAGTCTTCCAGATTTCCCCTCACAATTTTAGAATCAGAAATCATGCCTTAAAATTAGTTACTCTGACTATCTTCCATTCCAAATTACATACTTCTGCAAATAATTCAATAATTTCATATCTGAGTTTTGCTAAGAGGTCTTAGGTGAGTGTCACATGTTAAAACAATAGACAAATTAAAGCTTCATTCTTTGTCATCTCCATTTAGTTTAGTTTTTCATATAATCAGGCTGAAAAAAAACTGTATGTAGTACAGCTCTCTTTAACTTTTCTGGAATTCACCTGTGGGTTTTTTTGGGGGGGGGGTAGTGTTTATTTTCATTTGTCACCTAACCAACCGGCTTCTTCTTTCTGCTATATTTAAAGATTGTTATAATTAACTCAAGGGATCTTTCATGCTTTTAGCAAATTGATCGTCAAACTCCTTCTTGACTTCTGGCTTACATTTGGTTTGCTGGAGGGTGTGCTCCTCATCACACACACACACACACTTATTCATTGGCTAAGTTTTTTACTTGATTCCAATAAATTCATTCACTTTTGAGAAATTTACTTTTCTGAAATTAAATATATGACTGTGTTGGATTTCCTGGGCAATTTTCCACCTACATATATGTTGAATCTGAAAGCACTGTGGTCTCCGTTTCTAAGCAATTTGACAACAAATTGCATCTTGCACCGAACCCTGGAAGCTGCTTAAGAATAAATCATTAATTGCCTTGTCTTGGCTGGTTTCTTAACTTAATGTTCTAAGGTACAATGATTTACTATACTTAGACAATCTGATTTCTACTGTCATGACCCAAGTTCACATATATGAAGTCAGGGTTGTTTATATTTTGGCTGCCTTTCCCATTTCTTTTTTGCATCTCAAGAACTGCATAGTCATAGAACTTCAAAGTCGGGGGGGGGATCAAGAGATTTCTGAATGGAAGGGTGCTGGGGCGGGGGTTGTTCATAGTTTTGCTAAACTTAGGACTGAACCCAGTGTGACTGAACCAGGTCCAGGTGTGACATTATTCACACAATTAGCAAGTAATAGCAGTTGTGGAAGGGGGGGCAATCTAGCTTGGCACTGGGGTGGAAGCTTTAACCCTTTGTCCTTATTGCAGTCCTGAACAGGAGCAGGTTGCCCCACAATTGCTAACTGGTTAAAAAAATCAAAGCAATTGCCTAATGTGTGAATAATGTCACAAGGCTTTGGCCCTTAGAATGGCTTTGCACAGCTGCATACATAAGGCTCATCAAAAAGCTAAATTAGTGCTCCTACAGTATTTAAAAGAGCAAGAAAAAGAAAACAATGGTTTAGTTCTAAAGCGGCAGTGCGTGAACAGAGGAACAGCATTTCTGCAAAGGAGGGTGTTGAGTTTTGCCCATCCCGCACTTCCTAATACAGCTCTTCACTCCATGTTATGTTCAGTGTTATTCCTGAATGCTCCCCAACCCTCAGGATTAGTTTTAGTGCAGTGCAAGGGGCTGCAGCAGGAAGGGGGAGATGAGAACGTTCCATGGTAGGAATGAACATCTGCCCATGGATGTCAGGATCCAAATGAATGGTGCAGACACACAGAGTTGGAAAGATATAATTTGTTACCAAAGATGTCACTAGGATTATACAACATTTATTCATTTTTGCCTCTCTCCAGCACACCTTTCTACTAAGGCTGGCTATTCACGATAGACAATGCAGAAAAATACATTATAGCCAGGTTAAAAGAATACAACCTAAAATGAAAACACAGGGCTGAGTGTTGAAAAGATAACAATGTCTGTGCCAGGTATGTGTACCTGGTAAGAGTGTTGCACAATTGGAGTACCGCATTAAAAAGACCATCTCTGGTAATCATTCATCCAAATTCCTGAAGCAGATCAATCTCAGTGACTTTGGGCCAGTCACTGCCTCTCAGCCTCAGAGGAAGGCAATGGTAAACTACTTCTGAATACCGCTTACCGTGAAAACCCTATTCATAGGGTCGCCATAAGACAAAATCGACTTGATGGCAGTCCCTTTACATTTTCATATATATATGGCTTCTAAGCAATTTACAATTTTAAAAAACCCAATTATAGAGAATATAGCCATGCATAATTAAAATATGCAATAAAACAATTCCATCAAAACATTAAAATAAACATCCACAATAAAAATGTACAACAAAGCACATTAGAACAATGTAACAATTAAAACAGCAATTAAAACAAAACAGGAGGTTCATGTCAGGAGAGCAGGAGGATGCTGGTCTAAACCTATGTCTCTTCAAAAGCACTAGAATGCCAGTATAGATGGGGCCTCTCATATTTCAATACAGAGAGCAGTCCACAAAACTGGTGCCACTGGTGGAAAAAAATCCTCCTTTTTAACACAAAAATAGAAATGTACTGCCTTCAAGTCGATCCCGACTTATGGCAACCCTACGAATAGGTTTTTCATGGTAAGTGGTATTCAGAGGTGGTTTACCACTGCCTTCCTCTGAGGCTGAGAGGCAGTGACTGGCCCAGGGTCACCCAGTGAGCTTCATGGCTGTGTGGGGATTCAAACCCTGGTCTTCTAGGTCATAGTCCAACACTCTAACCATTATGCCACACTGGCTCTCAAGCCAATAATATAATCACAGTTTACACAGCAGGCATAATCACAGTTGAAAGTGACTGGTGAGTGCCTATTTGCAAGAAAGGACTGGAGCCAAAAGAAACTGGTTCCCTCTATCCCTACCCTAGCTGCTCAGGATACCATGACTGATGGTATCAAAAGGCACATGCCCCCTATCTTGCTTCTGACAAAAATCATCTATCTATCTATCTGTCTGTCTGTATACTGCCCACTCACAAAAATCAGGGCAGTGTACAGCAACAAAAAAACCTTTAAAAGCAGCACAGAATAATCATTAAAATGACTGGCTACTGAAGAAAATTTCAAATAACTTCATAGGCCTGTTGGCATGAAGAGATGCATGGAAGTCAAAAGCTAGGATCTCTGCTGAATCTCTGCTGGAAAATGGTTCCACAGCATGGAACCAGCAACACTAAACAGATGGCTGGTTGAGGCCAGTTGGGTTTCTGTAACATGGGGAAGGGGAGCAACTAACAGCACTCCTTTGGATGATCTCAGTGATCAGGCTGGAATATAAGGGCTCAGGTGGTCCTTAAGGAGTTTGTATATCAACCTGGCCTGCTACGATATGGGCATCCAGTGTAGTGTTTCAACTGAGATGTCACATGTTGTTGGCTGTCTGCCCCCATCAGCAATTATATATAGTAACTGTTATTTCCATTCCAAAGCCAGGTCTAACTCCATATTGAAAAAAGTCCAGATAACTAGTTTCATCCAGGACTTTTTGGAATTAGGTCACCACTACACACTCAAGCACCTTACCTAAAAGTGGAATTTTTGTTGGCTATCATAGAGCCAGCAGTTGCCCTCACAAACAAGGTAGGAAAGGGTTAAGCCACTCTTGGGCAGAGCCAGGGAGATAACGAGACTCAGGTTACTGCTATCAGGCAGCTGTAACCACTAATGAGCCCAAGGCCCTATAAATCCAGCAGGAGGGAATGTGTTGGGTGTGGGGGGAAAAGTTGGATGGAGTTAACAGTGAGCTATGTATATTGAGACTGTATGCTGTCAGGGACTGATGCTGTATGCTGTATGCTGTATGCTGTATGCTGTATGCTGTATGCTGTATGCTGTATGCTGTATGCTGTATGCTGTATGCTGTATGCTGTATGCTGTATGCTGTATGCTGTATGCTGTATGCTGTATGCTGTATGCTGTATGCTGTATGCTGTATGCTGTATGCACAAGTAAAGTATTCTTGCACATAGACTGCTGTATATTATTGCTACCTCCCTCTGTGTCTTACATGACTACATTTTTGCCAGCTTCCAACAATTTTGGACACTGGTCAGTTATTATTCAAAACAGTTATAGATCAGGGTTGGCCACCCTTTTTTCTTTTCTTTAGATTTTCATTTTGATCTTTTATATTTATTAAAGAAATTTCACTACCATACTTTACAATAGAATTACTGTTAAAATATTAGTTACCATTGTGATCTCTAAGGAACAATTACATAATAATTATATCCATATAAACAGAATTTAATATCTAATATCTAATAACCATCAATCCTATCACCCATTTCATCATCAATTAATCATTAACTAGAATTAAATAAAACTACATCCCTGAGAGAGAAAGAAAGGGGGGGGGAAAGAAAAACTCATCAGTAATTTTGCCCCAGCTCATTTACTCTTCTATTGTGTTCTCTCCGTTCTTAGCTTTTAAATTCCTCCCAATAACAAATATGGATTTACGGAGTCTTACACTTAATCATTCTAATTCTAATATCATTCTAATAGGAAATAAACAAACTCCATTCCTCTATAAAGTGTTTTCTCGCTGTCAACCCTCTCTCGTACCTTGACTAAATCTCTTAGTTGAACCATGCATGCCATATCCCATCTTTTAATTAGTCAGGAATCTACAGAAGGAATTATGGCATTTTCCATTTCCAGCATATTATCATTCTGGCTACTGTTATTAAATAAGTTGTTATTTCTATATCTTCCTTTGGTATGATATCCTTAAGATACCCCAAATAGTACTACTATAGGGTCTTTTGGAAGGTCATAACCCTGAATATTTTCCATTTCTGACAACACTAAATTCCAGAATATCTGAAACTTTGTGCGTAACCACATAATACAGAACATGTTTGCCCCTTTTTTCTGTTGAGGTCCACATTCCCTTGGGGGTAATCAGGGGCCACATGCCAGCGGTGGGTAGGGATGAAGCCAGCAGTTGGCAGAGCCAGAAAAAAGGAGGCTACCTCTTTTATTTATTTCTTACTGCCACATCCTTCCCTCTCTCTTCTTCCTCTATACCCTGCAGGCTGCCTTGGGGGGGGGGGACAAATTGCTCTTTGTAGTGGTCTGAACTGATTGCTTTCAGAGGACTTTTGAAATTAAGCCGAGCCACAGAAAAGTAAGCCTAGATGAAGAACCATGTCTGGATTTGCCACAACTGATAAGCAACAACTGCACAATAAATGTCTATTTACTGCCCTAAAAATCATCATATGAAAGACCTCCTTCTTTAATAACACTTGATACATAGCAATAAAATATTTTTCATCACAAGTTCTATTTAAGAAGCCACCTGTTAAAAAAAGAAATGTGTTCTTACCTTACAAGGTAACATATCTTTTGGCAAAGCAAAGAATTATTATTTTCCAAAGCATCTAGATATGTAAGCAACTGCTAAGGAAAGTATATCAAGAGCCTATAGAAAAGAAGGAAATTCATAAAATGCCATCTGAAAATATTAAAACTGTAGATAAACTGTTTAAATGAGAACAGAATATTGTGCTAATACACAATTTTTGAAAGAACAGAGTTGACACCTGTTTGGCAAAGAATAAAGGATAAAAATGACCTTGTTTGGTTACAGCTCATGGTTTGTTTGGCGAAAAACAAACCACAAGCCTGGGTTTGGATGTCATGTTAAGCCATATTATGACTCAGCTTGGGATAACACAACAGCAACAAAGGAGAAGTGAAGCATCCACAATTTCAGCAGCATGTACCAGCACACTGAAAGCTATGGCCAAGGGTCCAATGATAAGAAACATAGCCTATCTTGCACTCAGAATGACCTGAAATTAGTAGAAACTGATAGTGAATAAAAACAAACAACAAACAACATTTGTTTTGGAGATAAAACCAAACTTTAGCCATGATCAATTTTATAACCCACTCCCCCCCCCCAAAAAAACCCAAGAAAAAATAGATTTGGATTTTTTAAAAATTAGGATTTGTTAAAATATCTTGTGGAAGAAATTATACCTGTAGAGCAATCATAGCTGGTCCATCTAGCTCAATATTGTCTACACTGACTTGGCAACAGCTCTTCAGTCTTTCAAGACAGGGGTTCTCTCCCTGCCCTACCTGGAGATGCCAGGGATTGAACCTGGGGCCTTCTGCAGATGTTCTACCTACAGCCCTTCTCTAAGAAATTGGGTTTACTCCATGCAAGTTCAGTTCCAAGCTCTACATGAACCCAAATACAATGTTTCACTTTCCCTCCAAATGCAGGAGGAAGTAAAGCATACTACTTGGGAACACTGTAGAGGCACATCTGCATCTGGTACATTGAGCACAGACGCCGTCTTATACCGAATCAGAACTCTGGCCCATCTAGCTCAGTACTGACCACAATGACTGGGAGCAGCTCTCCAGGGTCTCTCACACAGATCTCTCTCCAAGCCCTGCCTGGAGATGCCAGGGACTGAGCCTGGGGCCTTTTGCATGCAAAACATGTGCTCTACCACTGAGCTTCAGCTTGACTGCAAACCCCATAAATGGATACAATTAAAATACTTTGAAATACTGCCAAGACCAGAGGGTGATCTTACAACATTCCTCTCAAATAAAAATCCCCTGAAATTTGTGTTTTGCTTTATGCAACCCTTCATCAGTCTTTGAATATTGAAGCAAGAAAAGGAGCAAGTTTAACTGAATGAGGGAGTAAAAGTCAATTGCACTGGAATATTTCATAATATTATAAAAGTAGTCAAACAGATATTTAAAATATGGTTGGCACCTATATTTGGATATTTCTGAACTATGGCCCCTTCCCACCTCTCCATTCAGTGAGCATGCCTGAAGCTCACGAACTTTCTTCCCATGCTTGTGGACAGGAGCATTAGGCTGCCTTATACCAAGTCAAAAAATTGATCCAATGGGCTTCATGTTGTTCACACTACCTGGCATCAGCTTTCCGGGATTCAGACACAAGGCATTCCCAGTCCTAACTGGAAATGCTGGGGATTGGATCTGGGACATTCTGCATGTAACGGAGTTGCTCTACCTTTGAGCCTTGGCCCTTCCTCAAATGCTTGAGGATGCTTGATGAATTTGATCTCTGCAAATTCCAGTATGAACCAATTTGATCAGTGCCTCTCAAATGAATGTGTTTCTGGAACTTAATTGTCTACTAGTTTTGCAATTCCCAAATGTTCTTATGCAACTCTTGCAATATTTTAAGAGAAATTATATTTTAAACTAAATATTTCAGTGTGAATTTTCATGTGCACTTTTTTAGAAAATTGCAGATTAATGCAAACACAAGGTCAAATAGACTTACAAGTAAACACATAAAAGAGTGACACAGATCAGAAATAGATTTGTTCATGCCTATCCATTCCCTTAACCACACATGCAGGAAAATGCAAAAGCCAATGGATCTTGCTTTCAATTTACTGTGAGAACCCTCAGTTCGAACCAACATTATCTTCAACACACTGAAGAAAGGGTGGTGGTAATAACACCTGACTAGGTGTATACTTCAACACAATAAGTTATATCAGGTAGTAAATGTGGTATCCTCCAGATCTTGTTGGACTCCCATCAGCCCCAGTCAACATGGCCAGTAGTAAGGGACTAGAGGGTACCATGTTAGCTACCTCTGATGTCTGTTATATAGCCTGGTTTGATTTGGAATATTGTTGAAATTGATAGCAAATGGCTTTGAAAAACTTTGTGAAAGGAACATGAGCCTTTCATTCTGAAGCAGATAAAGCTTGCTTGGTTATAGTTTTTTAAGGATTCTAAGAATCACAAAGTTCAAAGGAACCTTGGAAATTAATCTACTCCAAGCCCTTGTTCAATGCAGGATCTGCAATGTAGGATGCAACTACAGCAACCCTGACATCTAGCCATCTAGCCTCTGCTTAAATATCGCTAGCAAAAGAGAGCCCCCCCCCAAGGCAGTCTGTTCTACTGCTGAACAGTTCTTACCATTAGAAAATTTCCCCTTTTTAGCCCAGTTCTCCTTTCCTGCCATTTCCATTTGCAAATAAACTCAAAAGTACTACGACTATGTCATATGCTGCTGATTCAGTAATAACTGAAATGAAATTAGCTACTGAATCAGATAAAAATAATATATAGCAAATAAGACCAAGAAAATTTTAAGGACCTGATTTGTTTAATCAGAAACATTTAAAGAATTTACTGTTGGGTGACATCCATTCCCAAAAAGATTTGGAATGAGACCAGCACACCACTTCGAAATCCTTTGTTATCATAGGTTCTTTATTAGTAATTAATGCACAAACTGCAAATGTTTAAAAGGATATAGATCAATTAGTTTTCGCAGCATCTCAGTGGAGGAGATAATAAGCCGATGCATGGTCAATGTTACCTTCAGCAACTGGTAATTTTTACATGGGTTTCCTTCTGAATCTGAAAATATTAAGCAATTCATTGTTAGGAACATTACAAACATTTAACACACTCCATGCTACATTTTCCAACTTCCAGTTTGGCCAACTAATAGATCTGTTTGTGGTAAGGTGACTTATTGAACAAGGAGATGTTCGGACATAGAAAACTATACTGGGATGGAGGCATATGCACCTGACTGGTGGCTCCATCTGATTTCATTTTTAATTTGTATACCACCGCTCTACATTAATGTACTCAAGCAGGGCCGGGGCCAGGCATGCTGGGGCCCTTGGGCACCAGCCTGCCCCAGGCCTGGCACCCACACGCATGCCCCACCTACCTACCTTTCCCTTGGTGAATGCTGCCTGTGCTGTGTGTGCATGCCTGCCATCTACCAAGATGGTGACCAAAGCTTCCCTAAGGGGCTGATGCCTCTGCCACCATCTTGGTTGATGGCGGCAGGGGCATCAGCCCCTTTGGGAAACCTCAGCCACCATCTTGGTTGATGGCAGGCTTGCACCCGCAGCACAATCAGCATTTACGTCAAGGGAGAGGTAGATAGGGCATTCAGGCAGGCGTCGCAGACCTGCACAGCAGTAGGGGGGTGCCTGGGAGCTCCCTCTTGCGATCTGCAGCAGGGTCAGGAGCCAATGCTGCAGTGAATCGCAGAAGGGAGTGCTACCCACCCACCCTAAGGAGGGGCTCTTCAGAGGCCCCTTGGGACCCAGGGGTCCTCAGCTAGGGCCCAACCTGGCCACCGTCTGGTGCCGGCTCTGTACTCAAGGAAGTTACAACCCATAGAAATGGCAAAATATACAACAAAAACCACACTGTCATCCCATAACGATTCAAAATATAACAACAAATAAACAAAATTCAAGAATCTGTTTTCCATATAGTATTACAAGATTAATAGCAAAACACCAGAACACAATAAAAAATTGCCACCAACAATTGCCACCAACAATTAAAAACAAGCAAGACAACTCTGCAAAAACTCAATATACAAAATGCTCCATGGAGCAAAACAACTCAGGGCTCACATTGATCAGGGACCAACTGACAGAGTTGTAGTGCCCCGTCTCAAATTGATTTAGGTACTGTGAAACCTCAAAGAGATCACTCTAGGAAATCTACAAGGTATGTGTCATATTTCAATGCTATGTAATGGGAAAGAATTTGGAAAACGGTGAATTGGGTGGTCAAAAGTCTAAGAAGTGAACTTAGGTAGAACACCTGCAGTCTCCTAGAGCACAAGCAGAGATTTCATGGGAGGTGCAAATACATGAACTCCCCTTCCCTCTGTTCTAAGACTCTGAGATAAGGGGTTCCAAACCAGAGAAAGAAGGATGTTCCATTCACACCCCTCATTTTTTGTACCTTACTGATGGTTTACTCCCTAGGTACTGTAATTTAATTATTTTAAGAAGTGTTGTAATATGAATAGCAGGTATGTGTCATTAGCCATCATACTTGTCCATTTATTCCTACTGTTTTTTGTTTCCTAGCCAGTTTCTGATCCACAAGAGGGCCTCTCCTCTTATTCCATGACTGTTAAGCTTACTCAGGAGTCTTCAACAAGGTACTTTTCTAAAGACTCCTGAGTAAGCTTCAGTCATGGAATAAGGAGAAGTTCTCTGGTGGATCAGGAACTGGCTAGGAAACAGAAAGTAGAGAGTAGGAATAAATGGGCAGTTCTCCCAAAGGAGGGGTGTAGAAAGTGGAGTCTCTCAAGGATTGGCATTGCAATCTGTGCTTTTAAATTTGTTCATAAACGATCTATAGTTGGGGTGAGCAGTGAAGTCGCCAAGTTTGCTGGAGATACGATATTGTTCAGGATTGTTAAAACAAAAAGGGATTGCAAAGAGCTCCAAAAGGACCTCTCCAAACTCAGTGAATGAGTGGTAAAATGGCAAATGCAACTCAATGTAACCAAGGTTAAAGTTACGCATATTGGAGCAAAAAATCTTAATTTCACATACACGCTCATGGGGTCTGAACTGGCAGTGACTGACCAGGAACAAGACCTTGTGGTTGTAGTGGGTAGCTCGATGAAGATGTCCACCCATGGTGTGGCAGCTGTGAAAATGGCAAATTCTATGCTAGGGATCATTAGGAAAGGTACTGGGGGAAGACCTGCCGATATCGTAATGCCATCATACAAATCTATGGTGTGGCTGCATTCGTAATACTGTGTACAGTTCTAGTCACCTCCCTTCAAAAAGGACATTGTAGAGTTGGAAAAGGTTCAGAATATGGCAACCCAAATGACCAAGGGGATGGAATGATGCTCCTATGAGGAAAGGTTGCAGCATTTGGGACTTTTTAGTTTAGAGAAAAGGCGAGTAAGAGGTGACATGACAGAAGTGTACAGAATTATGCATGACACGGAGACAGTAGATAGAGAAAAGCTTTTCTTCCTCTCTCATAACACTAGAACTCATGTACATCCAATGAAGCTGAATGTTGGAAGATTCAGGACAGGCAAAAGAAAGTACTTCTTCACACAGCACATAGTTAAACTATGGAATTCACTCCCACAGTGGCAGTGATGGCCACTCACTTGGAGGGCTTAAAAGAGGATTCTACAGATTCATGGAGGATAAGACTATTAATGGCTACTAGCCATGATGGCTATGCTCAGCCTCCATAGTCGGAGGCAGTATGTTTTCAAATACCAGTTGCTGGAAACCACAGGAGGGGAGAGTACTCTTGTGCTCAGGTACTGCTTGCGGACTTCCCATAGTCGTTTGGTTGGCCACTTTGAGAACAGGATGCTGGGCTAGATGGGCCACTGGCCTGATGCAGCAGGCTTTTCTTTTATGTTCTTATACATAAGCAAAAAGTCAAGAGAACTGAAAGCCCTTTGATTAAACTTGCATTCCTCCTTAAAACTATCAGAAAAGTAGCAAGTGCAAGTCCTCCTCTCCCACAAAGCACTGAAGCCAAGCTGATCTTGATTGCAGAAAGAGTCTCTTCGATTTATAGAGATCTTCATTTGAAGTAAATTGTCACTTAAGTTTAGATGGAAGTAAATCCAAGAATAGATCAGAATGAATAATCTAACCAACGTGACAAATGGCACTTTTAAACTTTTTTTGCACTAGTGAAAGCACATGCAAAATTTTAACATTCATATGACTGCAGGATTTACTAGCGTGAACAATTCCTTAGTACTTACACTGGAACCAGGACTTACATTACAAGTGCTGATAACCACCTACAGCTCTGTGGCTTTGGGCCAAAGACTGCAATTTCATTCAAGTCTTAAGATGTACTGCTAGTTTGAGCAGAAATAGAAGTTCCTTTCTTGTTTAATACATACAGTAGGGCCCCACTTACACGGCGGGTTAGGCACCAGGCCCCCGCCGTGAAGCAGAACCCATTGACTATAATGGGTCGCGCTGCGCAAAAATGACGCGAAAATGCCGCAAAAGCGCAAAATCGGCTTTAAAACGGGGAATTCCCCCTAATTGAAAGCCGCCACATCAGCAGAACGCTGGAAAACGGAACGCCGTAAAGCAGGGCCCTACTGTTTTATAAATTCCCCTGAAACATGTTAAATGCATTCTCTAAAAATGTTGCTAGACGTTAATAAAGGTTTGTTGTTCTTATGTGCCTTCAAGTCGATTACGACTTATGGTGACCCTATGAATCAGTGACCTCCAAGAGCATCTGTCATGAACCACCCTGTTCAGATCTTGTAAGTTCAGGTCTGTGGCTTCCTTTCTGGAATCAATCCATCTCTTGTTTGGCCTTCCTCTTTTTCTACTCCCTTCGGTTTTTCCCAGCATTATTGTATTTTCTAGTGAATTGTGTCTTCTCATGATGTGTCCAGAGTATAATAACCTCAGTTTCATCATTTTAGCTTCTAGTGACAGTTCTGGTTTAATTTGTTCTAACACCCAATTATTTGTCTTTTTCGCAGTCCATGGTATGCGCAAAGCTCTCGTCCAACACTACATTTCAAATGAGTTGATTTTTCAAATGAGTTGATTAAATAAAGGTAAGACCACCAAAACAGACAAAATATAGAAGATTCTTCAATTTTACTTTAAAACTAACTCTGGGAGCTGTGATTTTTATTGGAGCAGAGCAGACCTAGGTTCAAATCTCCAAGCAGTCGTGAAGCTCACTGGATAACTTTGAGCCGATCACTATCTCTACCTACCTCAAAGGACTGTTGTGAGGATAAAATGGGAGAAGGGAAAGGTTAGAAAAAACTGCACCAGAGGAAGGATACCCCCCCCACACACACACACACTACTGATAAAATCAAAGCCCCAGAAGCTGTTTTATGGTGTTTTTCTTTTTTTCAAAGTCAGGCAATCAAATTGCAGATTTCCTACTTATGTTTGTTTTGGCCTCTCTCCCTCTCTTGTTTCTACACTATTTTTACGTTCAAAGGTCTTTGGGAATAGGAGTATTTCTCATGTATTTTTCTAAGGAACCTAACATGAAGACATGCTATACATAATAATAAATACTGAGGTAAAGGAAAGAAAATGGAAAAAGCAAGCCAGACACTAGACTTGAAGCATTTGAAACAGTGCAAGGTTTAGGAGAAAACAGTTGTAATGATATGCGCTGTATTCCTGTCACTCAGCTGATGAATGGTTATTCCTCCACATGCTTCCCCTAAATCTGCTTTGGTTGGTCCCCTAACTCTCTGGAACAGATTTGGGGAGTTATGTGGAGCTTCAGGGGGGGTAGGAGAACTGCTGAAAATTGCTTCCCTTCTCATTCTGCAAACAGAAGCCTTAGCATCACCTGAGCAACACTGTTGGATAATATATATATGTAGGAAACCTGTGGTCTAACTTCCATCAGCCACAACCAGCACAGACAATGGTCAGGGATGATGTGAGTTATATAGTCCAGCAACAGGTTCCCTACCCAATATCTGTCTGTGAGTGTGCATGCATGTGCACGTATGTACATATGCCACATTTATTTATTACTTTTGTAATCCCAAAGATCATAATAAAAATCACAAACAGTAAAACCATTAAGTAGTAGCAGCAAAATATGTACTCAGCTTGCTCTTCAGAGAATGAGGTTTAATCTGTTTTGTGTAAGATGTATTGCCCCAATAACTCTTACTGGGTCACAACATTACTTAATGTAATGACACAACAGTACAAGTAATTGTATTAAATTGACCTAACGTACAGCCTGCACCACGAGGAGGACAGGGAAGTGTGATCCTGGTGATTCTCCTTGATCCATCAGTGATTTTTGGTACCATTGACCATGGTATCCTGCTGAGCCTCCTCATGGAGTGAGGGTATGAGTTTCTAGTCTTTCCTAAAGAGTCTATCTAAGAATGAAAAGTACTTTTATACCCTATGTCCTCTGGGAAGAAAATTACCAAAGTGTTTCATCTTGTTATTATGCTTTTTAACCTCTAAATGTCAGTGATGGTCCTGACATGTCTGGCTTGCCAGCTGCAACCTTTTCTGGAGAAGGCAGACATGGATTAAGTTATGCACAGCAAGTTATTTCTAGGCTAAGCAACTACAATGCTCTCTGTATGAAGCTGCCTTTAAAGACAGCCCAGAAACTGAAACCCATTCCAAACATAGCACCTCTTCTGCAGATGTAGAATCTTCTAGGGCTCAAAGGTTTTTCTCTAAACGTATGTCATATACAATGGTTGTCAGTTTGAAAGCTTTTGTTTTAAACTTTAAAGCCCTAAATAGTTTATTATCATAATTTAAAATGCCTATCATTCAAGATCAGTCTCAGAAATCCTACTCTCTGGCCTATTCATGAATGAGGTCAGATGGCTAATTACATGGGACAGATTTTTTTCAGTGGTGGTGCCAAGAATGTGAAATGCTGTACCTGTGGAGATCCACTGGCCCCCTTCTTCTAATTTTTAAGCATATATTACTCTTTTTTTGCACATTGCTTTCATGTGTATGATTTAAAATCTGCTAATTTGCTGCATTCTGCTGTTTCAAAGCCTGCTGTTAATAATGTTTTATAGAATTGTTTATTTTTCATATATCTTTATCATCATTTTAACATTTTGAATGCCACTTTATGTGTGTTTTTTAACAGACAAGCAGGATATAAATAGAATGTTTTATCGCAAGTTGAATTATGCCATAGTCTCTCTGTTCAGGAGTACCATGAAGTTCCGCAGCCTTTGCCACTTGTTAAATCCATGTTATATAGACATGCTGTTTTTCTTCACTAATCTTAACAAATACAAATGACTTTGTGAGATCCCCAGCTCCTGTTGGTGTCCTTCAGTTGTGTAGGCCATTGTGTTGAGAAGAGACCCAGAATTCTTCACAGCCAAGCCTCCTATTACAGTATTCTGTAAAGCAACTGGGCAAGGTTTATATTAAATCCACAAAGATCTGGAGAGTTTTTTTAAAAAATGGTTATAGGTACCAAATGCTAAATATACTTCAAGGTATTATTTATTTATTTATTTATTTTTATTTAGTTTAATTTATATACCGCCCTAAGCCCAAAGGCTCTCTGGGCGGTGTACAAAAAGATAAAAACAAGCACAATATATAAATACAATAAATACAATAAATCAAAAACAAAACAAATAAACAATAACGAACCAAACAACATCCAAAATACGGAAATGCTGTTTAAAATACACTTTAAAATACACTTTAAAATGCCTGGGAGAATAAAAAGGTTTTCACCTGGCGCCGAAAAGATAGTAACGTCAGCGCCAGGTGCACCTCATCAGGAAGACTGTTCCACAGTTCGGGGGCCACTACTGAAAAGGCCCTAGTTCTAGTCATCACCCTCCGAGCCTCTCGATGGGATGGTACTCTATCCTGACTGGCAGCTCCTGAGCTCTTTCCTCCAAAGTAGTCCCAACAACATCTATAGTACATTCAAATCTTGGATTATTCCTAATTAAAAACTGCAGCTTTATTCATAAATTCACATGCAAGTGCTACATGTGCTGTATTCATGAAAGCATTAGACGAGTACAACTAGCAAACTGTATTCTTTTAAGTCAACTTCCACACAGTAGCATGTTTCAATATGCACTTGAAGCTTGTTCAGTTTATCTTTGCCTTAACAAATTGAATGCTGAGACTCACTCTCATTTCCGCTTGCATACCTGTCAGTAAAACCACATAGCCTGCTGAGAAGAAACCCACAAGGTAGTGTGTTGTTAGAATTACTGCATTTTGCATTAGGAACCTGCTTTTAAATGTGATGTTTTCTAATGCTGCTTTAAAAATAAAAGAACATCATATTATAAAAAGAAAATTATCTTGAAAATGCCCCTTTCCTCTTGTTATCACTATTCAGTGATTTCTCGTTTTCAGAAATCATTTGTCCATGTGCTGCAAACAAGGTTGTTGTGTTAATTTTTCCTTCATGTTTTTTTGTGTATTTGTATGTGTATGTATACACACACACACACACACACACACACAGGGTGATATCCAACTAAGTCATACTCAGAATAAACCCACTGAAATCAATGAAATTGTCCACTGATTTCAATTGGTCTACCCTGAGTATGACCATTATTAGCTAATATACATACTGTATAGCTTGCAACCCTGAAATTCCTTGTTGAAATTGACAGCCGAATCAGTTCACTCTGCAGTCTGATGTGTTCTAGTTTGGAATATTTTCAGTAGGTTAACCTATACCAGCAGTCGCCAATCTTTTTGGACTAGTGAGCACATTTCAAATTTTAAGAGAGTGCTTAGGGCACCAGTTACAAAATAGCTGCCAAGGGGAGCATAGCATAACACAAACTTAGAGAGACCATAGTCATTGCTGCTTCTCTCCCTACCTCCCTCTCCTCATGGCAACTTCATGTTTACCACTGGAAGTTATCTATGTCCTGCTGGTTCTGATTATGGACATACAGCTTATGGATAGAAAGGTACAGGAATTCTGTTTTCCCGAATACCAATCCTAAACCGAAGCCTAGGCTGCCATCCTATACCCCATGACCTGGGAGTAAGCCCCATTAAACACAAAGATGTAAACATGTATACCACTGCACTCTAAGTTAACTATACAGTGAATTCTTAATAAGTGCCTGGACATGAGATCTTGCATAGCAGGAGACATGCCTAAGCTCCTTTGCAAAGTTTTCACATTTTGCATTTGCCATTTGGGGAAGGGATTATTTAATACCCACCCACACTTATTTGGTAGTAGTATTTGCAGAAAAAACCTTCTAGGGAGTATGTGATATCAGATGAACCCAGTACAGAAAAAAATGCATTCTGGTTGCTAGGAAAACAAGGAAGGACAAACTATGGAGATTTTAAGGACTAGAAAATGAGAGAGAAATAAGAACAGTGCGCTAAAGGGAGAGGGCAGGTCTTTAGGACCCCAGGAATTCCTATCACCTGGTGTCCAGCTCTGACTTCACTCACTGGCTAAAAACAAGGCAGGAATGACTTCACTCATTGGCTAAAAACAAGGCAGGAGTAGCCAGGCTGGCTCATCTCACAGAAATTGCTTAGAAGAGTACCTGTACATTTTCCTTCATAACTTTCTTTCTAGAAGGGCTAGACATTTACTTTTAAAAAAAATGAAAGCTCAGGGAGAGGGGCAATGAAGGCTTTTGTTGGGCTCTATAGAGTCAATGGGCATCAGGTTGGCAGCCCCTGGCCTACACTGACTCTTATACTGTGTAATTATGAATCTTTGTTATTTATTCCAAACTAATTTCTCATTTCATCCTTATAATTCATGAATGGGGAGCCTGTGGCCCTCCCAATGTTTATTAATTTACATATCACCTTTTGCATGTGTGTCAAGGTGATTTATAACTATATTATAAAAGAACCTAAAACTCTTGGGCCATTACTCCCATCAGCCCCCACCAGCATAGCCAATTATCAGGGATAATGGGATTTGTTAGTCCAACAACATCTGGAAGGCCACAGATTCTCTATCCCTGAACAAGAAAATGTGCACATTTGTGGATTTCAGAGAGAGTAGAAATCAAGAAACATCCCTGACCATGTTTACTTAGAAGTTCCATTGTTTTCTGCAGAACTTAATTCCAAGCTTAGAGTCTTCAGCTTTAGTAATGCATACTTTGTTATCCAACTCAAAACAGCGCTATGTAGAAATAAAATTAAAACAAAAGCATAAAAAGGTAGCAAACTGTCATGCCTCTAAATAATGCTTTGCAATAGATTTTTCCCCTTTGAAATGTGGTTCTCCTGTGGTACGATCCATAATCCACTACACCAGAAGTCCTCTTTGATTAGCCTTTGTACTCCCCTGGAAGTTTCTGAAATAGCACTAGAAGTGCATTTTAAATGCATTTATTATAACCAGCTCTTCTATTGAAAAGCTCCCAGAAAATCCTCCATCCAGTCACTAACAAGGCCAAAACTTGCTTAAATTTAACAACGACCAGCATCATACACCTCAAGACTATTCTCTGGAAATAATGGCTAGTATTCAATGCTAGTCCTACTCAGAGAAGACCCACTGAAGTTAATAGACATGACTTAGGTTTATTAATTTCAGTGGCTCTACTCTGAGAGGGACTTAAATGAATACAACCCAATGTGTTAATACTGGCAGCTGTTTAAAGTAGGGAAACAAGAATTACAACTTTGTTTGCATCAGCATTCCCCCCTTCCTATGACAAGCACACTCAACAGGGGCATCACTACCAGGGTGTGGGGGCTGCGGATCGCACCTGGGTGACACCATGAGGGGGGTGACACCCAGAGCCGCCCCGCCCCGCCCCGTTGCCCAGCAAAGGAGCCGAGAAGCGCTCCTGGTCAGTCGGAGCAACCAACTCCTCCTCGGAGGCACGCAGGCGGGCGGGCGAGACCGGGAGCAGCGTTGGCGGGGCGAGGGAGGCGTGCCGGCGTTCCCAGGCCTGCTTCTCCGGCTGGGTGCCCCTCCGGCGCGTGCCCTCCCAGGGACATGGACGGGGATGGCTGGCCTCGTGCGCACACACGCACTCAACACAAGATTTGGGAGCTTGCCAAGGGCCCCCTGGCACCTGGTCCAGTGCGCGCCGAAAGCAGGCGCCCACTCGCTGGCGGTGAAGCCTGGACAGGCCTTCCACCGTCAGCCTGGAGCGTGTGGTGAGTGCGCGTGAGAGAGACCAGCCACCCCTGTCCATGCCCCTGGGAGGGCATGCGCTGGAGGTCCGCACCCCCCCGCACTCCTGCTAGTGACGCCGCTGACACTCAAGGAGGCTTACAAAGCAAAACTATAAATCATAGAACAAAAACTGAAATGTAATCATAACCACAAAAACACAAAATATGGCAGCAGCAGCATGAAACATCACAGCAGAGAGATAAAACATCAGAGGGCTATATCCAATGCCCTCATTCTGTTAGTGGAAGGATTTATGCTTATGCAACAGACCTTTTCCCCCTCTCCTCCTCCCATGCTCATCCCACACTCTCCCCAAGTCTGCTCTGGAGGGTTGGAGGAATCCCCAGAACCGATTTAGGGAGTGTGCAGCGGGGGAAGGGGGAAGTTCCACTGCACAAGCATACGTTTTTGCGCTAACGGCATGAGAGACAGCGCCAGAGGCTCCATGTTTTAAAAAAAGGGAGGTCTGCCAAAAAGTGGTAAAGAAGGGGAGCATATAGACAAGCCTTCCTTGGAAGGCTGTTCCACAGCCCTCCCATGCCTCCCAACCATGCTTCCATCAGCAAAGTGACAGTGAAGAAGGCCTAAGAAACCAAATACAAATCTTGGGCATGTTCATATTGGAGAACACAATTCCTGAAATATCCTTGTCCCAGATAGTTTAGTGCATAACAAAGGCTGAACAGTTCCTCCAAGACAGTTAGTACCATCAACCAGTAGCATCTCTGTATTACCTAGATTTAAGATTCAGTTTGTTCTACCTCATCCATTCAAAAACTGCCTCCAGTCAGCAGTTGAGAACTTCCACTGCCTTCCTAGACTCAAATGATAGAAATGAGAGAGAGAACTAGGCATCATGAGTATACTGATGACATACCAGCTCAAATATCTTTAAAGCATACAGTATAAGATACAACCTGAAGTTCCCTGCATGTCAAAGTTCACATAGGGTGCCATCACCAAAAAGAGGAAATGTATCCCAAATAAAGAGGACAAATGGAGGTATATATTTGCATAAAATCTGCATAAGCTAATTTATATGTATATATGCAAATTCAGATACAGGGCTATATTCAATTACATCCTTCTGCGAGTGGAATGACTTCTGCTTGCGCAATGGGGCTTCCTGCATCCTCCTTTCATGTGTGCATCCCCAAATCTGCTCCAAAGGTTTGGGGGAAAACCCAGATCAAGTTTAGGGGGTGTGCAGTGGAAGGAGAAGGGGAAAGTTCCGTTTTGCAAGTGGAAGTCATTCCACTCATGCAGGGAGTTACTTAGTGCTATGCTAAATACAACCCATAATCACTGTAATTTAAATACAACATATCTTACCATAGCAGGGAAGACTGCAGTCAGGTAACTTGTGTGTCTGCTCAGTCTGCTGTCAAGATGCTAATTGCTGATGGGCAACTTCAAGATCCCTGCCCTTTCTTCTTATGGTTCCTTGTCTTTAAACTGGACAGCCCTTCAAACAGAGGATGCCTTCAAACAGAGGACTATCTTCTATGAAGTTGAACCCTTGGCCATCCTAAGTCCACTGAGCAGAACCACAGTCCCACATCACCACCTTCTGGGTCTCACCTTCCAGGAAGGATTGGGGCCACTGCAAAACAGTTCTTCCTAAGCCCATCCTTGCAAGGAGGTCCAGTAGGATACCATAGCTGATGGTACTGCAAACTGCTGAGATATCTAGGATAATTAAAAAGGTTGATTCCCACTGTCTGTTTCCCAGCAAAGATGCAATCTAGGCAGTTTCAGTCTCATAACTAGGCAAGAAATCAATTTCACCCAAAAAATACCTGGAACTGTCTAGTCACCACATGTTGAAGGGCACCGACAATAAAGACCAACTAGATACGGTTATAGTTGTTCAAATCACTCACTGTGAGTCTCACCTAAGTTTCACATGAGTGAGACTTAAGGTCTCACTCAGAAAAGTTCTCACTATGACCTCAAGAGGAAGCAATGCCACATCTTTTTCAGCAAGCCCTTTACCACTTTATTGATTCTATCCTGGTAGACTTAATATGTCACAACACGCATGGAACTAAGACACACATAGTAAACATCATCCTACAACAGAGCCTGAAAAGTATCCATTGTAAAATGACTAGACAGAACTTCAGCTACTACCAAAACAGATTGTTGTAACTATGGTATCTAAGTAATGAGAGAAGCGAGAGATTTTATCTGCCAACCTGATGACAGAAGGCAATGTTTCACTAGCGTCTTTGCCTTGCTGTTTCACAATGGCTTTTCTCCCCTGGATAACTGGCTCATCTTGGGGGCAAAAAATGAAAAACTTTTGTCATGAATTCTTCAAGAGATGCCTGAAAGTTAGCAACGAAGATGCCTATCAAATCTCTGCTAGAAGAATATTCCACAGCATGAATCAGCGATACTAAATGCTGGACTTCCAGCTGAACCCATTCAAGCTTCTGAGATATGGGTGAGAAGTATCAGTACTCCTCCATACGATCTCAATGACTGAGCTGGGATATAAGCGCTTAGGAGACCCTTAAGGTTTCCTGGGCCCAAATTGTTCAGGGTTTTGTATACACAATACAAGAACCTTCAACATGGCCTGGTAGCATATGGGCAGCCAGTAAAGATGGTTTCATAGAGGTATCACATGCTGTTAACTGTCTATCCCCATCAGCAATCTAGCCACTGCATTCTGCACTAACTGGAACTTCCGGATTATTTATTTATTTATTTTTATTTGACTCAATTTCTATACCGCCCATAGCAACACATTGCGGAAATTCAGTCACCAGGTTACCAAGAAGCATAGCAAAAATATACAGGGAAGCATCTTACATTAAAATGCCCACACACACACACACACACACAAATAAATCAAAAGAATGAAATTTTTCATTCTTATCATTACAACCAACTGAGTGAGTAGCAGCTGAGTGAGTCAAGTATCATGTTGGTCTCACTCCATATACATTTTCAGTATTCATTAGATTCATATCCCACCATTCCATTGGCATGGTTCATTAAGGTGGCCAATATCACAACGCTGCGCAAAGTTCCACTGGCTGCTTGTGGCTGCTGGATAACCACACTAGGGCTCACAAACAGAGGAGAGAAACAACCCAAATATCACTTTCCTCAGAACCCGACACGTGGTGCTGGCCCTGTAAACAACTGTTTTACTTGCTTTACTTATCTGTTCATTTCTAGGCCCAAGGCAAGGTACTAGTTATGACTTTTAAATCCCTAAACTCTTTGAGGCCACCTTCTCCAATATGAATCTGACTACGTATTAAGATTTTTGAGAGATGTGTCCCGCCAATATCTGAGGTACATGTGGCAGAGACACAGGGCAAGGCTTTATATTCCCTTTCCTGGGAATACTCTAACTGCCTCTCTGATAGTGCTCTGCTAACAGGCAAAAACCTTCTTGTTTGAACCTTTGGCCTGATGACTTGCCTGTTACTGGCTCGTGGTTTTAGTTTTAACTGACAAATGTTTTCACCTGCTCTTTTTGTATTCAATTTGTGTGTTTGCATCATCATATGTTTTATTGTGTTTAAGCTACTCTGAGTGCCTAGTGCAGAAAGGCAGGATAGAAATTTAAATAAATGGTTCCATCCATACTGTCACATACAACACCATTTGGGCATCACGGGCTGTGTTTAATTATAGAGACAGCTAAACTGCGGCCCTCCAAATGTTGTTGAACTACAACTCTCATAGGGTTGCCAGGTCTCCGGTTTTCGCTTGGAGTCTCTGGGTTTTTTGGGGGTCCCTGCTGGGTGAGTCACCTTAATCTCTGGACTCTCAGCTTTTATTTTAAAAAGATTAAGTTTCTAGGTGGTCTGGTTCAAGAGATATACACCAAAATGTCACCACCACCAACTTCTGTTAAATGAGCTCGTAGCTGGCTGCTCTAACCCCTCCCTTTCAGGTTTGTACCCAATAAGTGAAGTCAGGGTTATGATTGGCAGAGCAGTAGCTAGACCCCATTGCAAGGCCAGAAAACTGTTGTTTTCTTCCTGCGTATCTGAAAATCTCATAAATTGAGTAAGTATAGAGCTTTCAGTCTTTTTCTCTCTTGTGTGCAGGAGACTAATAAGTTTAAATTTTCCTGGGTTGTTGAAGGAGACAGTGTTTTGAAAACCATCCCAATATGAAGCTTCAATCCTATATTCACTTTTCTGGGAGTAAAGCCACAATGCTAATCCCACATACCTGGAGTAAACCCCATTAAATTCAACAGGACTTCCTTTGAGTAGACTTGGTTAGGATTCTGCTGTAAATTAATGGAACATAGCAAAGAATTGAGTTTGTACTGTAAATCTTTTTCTCCCCCTCCAATTCTATTTTTAAAGTAGTTAGGCAGGGCTTACTTAGGTATCACTGCGTTTATTATGTAGGCAACTAATACTGATTTTATTTTATTTTTTAAATGTTCTGCAATGACCAACTGGTTTTGACAGTAAACTATTACATGGCGTGTATGTATTTTTACATCTCCAGTGTGTGTATATATATATATGGAGTCTTTCCAACAATCCTGTGAGGTAGGGTTGCCGACTGGAAACCAAGGCAGTTCACAATAAGAAATGAAAAATGGAAATGGACTGCCTTCAAGTCGATTCCAACTTATGGCGACCCTATGAATGGGGTTTTAATGTAAGCAGTATTCAGAGGTGGTTTACCATTGTCTTCTTCTGAGGCTGAGAGACAGTCACCTGGTGAGCTTCACGGCTGTGTGGGGATTCAAACCCTGGTCTCCCAGGTCATAGTCCAACATTCTAACCACTACCACATTTTAAATCCCTTTAAAATCCAATCGCCATAAAAACAAGTATAAACAGTTGCAAAACAACTTAAAGTGGCATGATTCTGAATTTTGGACTGAGTGAACAAAGTTCCTTATCACTTCAGATTGCAGTTCTGTGCATGCTTCACAAAGAATTGTGTTTGTGTTGTAAATCTTTCCTCCTCCAATCCTATTTTTTAAAGCAATTAGGCAGGGCTTTTATTATGTAGGAAACTAATATTTAATTTTATTTATTTTTAAATGTTCTGCAATAACCAACTGGTTTTGACAATAAACTATTATATGGGGTCTATGTATTTTTACATCTCCAGTGTGTGTGTGTGTGTGTATGGAGTCTTCCCAACAACCCTGTGAGGTAGGGGTGGTGATTGGAAACCAAAGCAGCTCACAATAAGAAATAAATCCCTTTAAAATCCAATAGCCATAAAATCAAGTATAAACAGTTGCAAAACAGCTTAAAGTGGCATGATTCTAAATTTTGGGTTGGGTGAATGAAGTTCCTTATCACTTGAGGTTGCAGTTCTGTGCACGCTTCCATTTGAGTAAGCCCCATTAAATACATTGGGACTTGCTTCTGAGTAAACAATCACAGGATTGCACTACAAATATCTTTACAGGTTGTGTAAACAATAAACATCTTTGACAGTCATGCTTATATAAATATTTCTTCATACTATGTCCCGATAAATATCTGATATCACATTATGGTTGTACAGTATTACTTCCTCTACAGTTTAAGTGTGCCTTTCTTCCTCGGGGTGTTCATGGTTCCCCTCTGTTGTTTTGATCCTGAGGGGCAGATTAGGCTGAGAGATGGTGAGTAGTCCATGGTCACCCAGTAAACTTTATAACTCATTTCCATTTTAAGAAATTAATTAAAAAGATTTACATGCAGGCAAAGTTTATTAAGTAGATCCACACAATACATTTAAAGCACATCCAGCTCTCATTTAAAGCACATGACTTCCCCTAAAGAATCCTGGGAAATGTAATTTTCCCCTCACAGTTATTGTTCCCACCACCCTTAACAAACTACCGTTCCCATGATTCTGTGGTGGGATTCATGTACTTCAAATGTGTGTTTAATGTGCTTTACATGAATGGTGTGGATCTGCGCTACATATGATGTGCATTCATTAGTGAATTCAAAATAACAATTTTAAAATATACTTTTTTAAACAGGGGAAGGGTTGTAGCTCAGTGGTAGGGCATGTGCTTTCAATGCAAAGGTCCAAAGTTCAATTTCTGGAAAAGACTATTGCCTGGAATCCTGGAGAGCCAATGCTAATCCATGTTGTCAGTATTGAGCTAAATGGTACCAAATGGCCTGAGTCGGTATAAGGCAGATTTCTTTGTTGCTAAAGATAGACAGAGGTTCAAGGTCCACAGTGATTCTAAAATTTATTTATGTGTTTTATTTACAACATTTACATACTTCTTTATTGTAAAAAATCTCAAAGCAGTTTACAGAAGGAATTAAAACAATACAATTATTGGCAAAAACAGTTACAGACAGATATTTAAAAACATTCAAAATAATAAAACCAACAATGAGTTAAAAACAGATAAAATAGCTTCTACGTACCCTGGTAGACTTGCCTAAACAAAAATGTTTTTAGCAGGTGCTGAAAAGAGTACAATGAACGTGTCTGCCTAATGTCAATAAGCAGGGAATTCCAAAGCATAGGTGCTGCCACACTAAAGGACTGATTTCTTACAACAGCAGAACAAGTACTATGTAGCACCCGTAACATGGAAAGCACACATTGAACTTGGCTTGGTAGTAAATCGGCAACCAGTGCAGCTTTCAGAGCAGAGGTATTATGTGCTGATAGGGTCTCATTTATGTCAGCAATCATGCCACAGCTACTACTGCTACTGGTGATCACTCGTGACCGAGTAAGATTGTCTTCCAAACTAAGGTTGGTTGGAAGATGCCTGTGCGTGAATTTGTTTTATGTGGGGAGATTGGCGCACAACCATCAACACACAATCTTGACAGGAAAAGGCTTTGATCTAATGTCATGGATACCACAATGATTGGAAGTCTTTTATCTGCTGCAGCCTTCATCTGCCTTCACAGCTATTGTAACATACACATTGTTATTCTCCACCTGTTCTGCCGTTGAGGACATTCTTGGATTGTTCTTTGTCTGGTTCCTCTCCCTTGACCTTACTGCTATGGGTGACCCTGCTGGGAGTACATGACTCCCGATGGCATCGCACACAGGGTTCACTGGAACACACGAGCCCACTTACCACTACAAGGTGACGATCCAGCGAGGGGTATGCCACAGCATTCTGCACTAATTGCAGCCCATGGGTCAGGTTGTGCTCATGGGGATTTCTGTGACTTTGGCTGATTGGCTGCCAGGTTTTTTTAGTTTTTGTTTTTGGTTAGGAATCCTGTCTGGTTGTGGGGTGATGAGTTTTCTGCCTTACTCATAGCAATCTTGCTGTGGTTGGTATGACACTGCATTTAGGAAATTATCACAGTCTTTTGTGTTTCTTTTTCCATTTGCATTTCATTTACCTTTAACCTCACTGCCTTAAATCCACAGAAGCAACAACAGTGGTTCCATGTGCTCAGCTCAACCCTTTTAAACCCACTGTTGATGCACCTTGTTGTTTGCATGATGGTTTGTTTCTTGCCCAATAGTGGTAAGAGAGAATTCACATACTGGGAAGTGTGGCTGCAATTGTTGTTCCCGAGCTGTGAAGCTGTGAAATGCCAGTGAAGGTAGACCAAACCATGTGTTTTCTCTCTGTCAATTATTATTCACTGGAATTGGATTGGCTGTCAAAGTACGTTAATAGCAGCCCATGGAGTAGGCAGGAAAGAGTAGAGAATCTTCTTAACTCTTACTCATTTCTCTTTCTGTGCAGTGAAGAGTCAAATCTATAAAGAGGTTTGGGGCAGCCACGTTAAAAGTCAGGCAGGGCATTCCAGGTAGGGTGTTGCCAACCCTGCTTGGATATTGATATTGTTTAGGAGGATCCCTAATCAAGCTTTACCAACAACACAATTCAAACCATATCTACTCAGAAGTAAGTCCTATTGAGTTCTATGGGGCTTAGTCCCTTACTAAGTGTGTTTAGAATCGCAGCCTTCAGGGGCATCTGTCTTTACTCCTGAGTGCTCCCATCTAACATCTCCATAACCCTAGGTTCCTTTCTTCCTACAATGACTTTCTGGTGACTGGGTTGGCCTGAGGGCAGTTAAACCCTTCTTGCCAGAAGCAAGTAGCCTACATTAAATGTTCCTTACCCAGGCTCCATCTTTGAGCTAAGATTTCTATCTCAATTTCTAATCAGAAAAATGTTTTTGTTTGAATTGTATGCGCCAAGCAACTGTGGTTGATGCTTAATGTATCATGCTTAATGACATCACTAAGGCCTGCCCTGTAACATCACTCAGGCCCACCCCTATGACATCACTAGGGCCCGCCTCTGAAATCTCAGGATTTGGGATGCTTCTGACCTGACAACCCCAACCTCTCATAATCCTGACCATGTTGCTTACAATTTTACACTGTTTTTAAAACAATGAAGGCTTAACTTTCATATTCATGAGGGAAATGCATCTATGGAAAATGTTAATTTATCGATAGGTGTTTTACGTTGGTTAAACACAAACAGTTCTGGTTAACTAAATTAGCATTCTAAAGGGCTTTAAACAAATCTTCTGTTCCTATAATGTGATTACTTTCCTATTAACTTCATTTCAGTTGCCAAGCAACACAAAAGCTTTTATGCCACAATTACACTAAGATGAGCTAAAAGCACAAAGATTAATCACATTTTAATACAAAACAGTAAATCTTAACACATGGACACTTTTTTGAGAACAGAATCCTAAATGTACAGTTCAAAGCAATAATGCTTTAATATATGTAGATATTTAGAACATAAAAAGACAGACATGATATTGTTTAAAAGATTAAAAAACAAATGGTGAGTAATGTGTTCCTATATTAAGTCCAAATTTATATAACACAAACTATGTGAAGTGCTGCTGTGTAACTTCTTTCTGGAATGTGTATGAACTTAAACTCATGATCTTAAATTCCAGCAATTTATTTTTGAACTGATAGACTTTCACCCTTCCAAATGCATTTAATTAATTCTGTTTCTGAATTTTCAGGTTGACTAGTTAAAACTATAACAGTGTAGTATATACTTTGAAGTACTCTGACAAAGGGCATAATGGTCTTATTTATCCTTAAAGATAAAAGACCAAAGAGAGAGCTTTAAAAAACCTGTATGTATTAAGTGATTTAAGATGCATTTTCAAGTCAGAACCCTGTAAAAAAGAACCATGCTGATGTGACACTGCAAGCCTCTGAAATCACAGGAAGCAAGTATTGATCAAGCCTGCCTAGAGACCATGCAGTTCTATCTGTAGAATAAAGGCCTATGTAATAAATTCAAAGCTACTCTTTTGAGCAGAACTCTGGGCAAAAATAATATATTGTATTATTTTAAAAGGATCTGTCAATTATGAATACACTTTGAAAATCTAAATGCAGCAAGTGGCAAAGAGTCTATACTTAAGGACCTCTCAACATTTTTAATATGGTACCTTGCTTACCTGGCACAAAGATTGCAAATGGTGTGCGTACACGTTTGGGTACACAAGAGGGGAGTGTCATGGGTCAGTCACAAAGCATCATGGTAACAAGTGAGTTAGACAGCTGTGTATTTGGCATCAGGACACCAGAGTAGACTACTCTGCCACTCCCATCTTTGATCTAACAAATCCTAGGCTCCCAAGTAAACCAAGTAAAAGAGCCCACAAGAACATATATGCAGGTAGAGAGTCAGCAGAGGTGCGAATGCTTTTCAGTGTATTGCACAGAATGTGACATGTTCAGGCAACAAGTTTGTCACCTTGAGGCCAAGGTAGCTGACCTGAAGAAACTGAAAGAGGTAGAGAGTTTAGTGGATGAGGCCTTCAGAGACATAAAAGTGATGTCCCACTCTCAGGGTGACAATTCCTTTGCTGTCATAGAGAGTGAGAGTGTCCAGGAAGAAGGGTGTCACTCTGAGGAAGAGGGAAATGATCCCTTAGAAGGAACCCAGGGATGAACAGATTATCCTCCCATACCAAGGATACTTCTCCACAGGCTCCTGGTAGTGTGCAATTTGAGACATAGATAGCTCAGCTTATGACAAGCGTACAAACTGCTTGATGTTAAGGTTGCAGACATTGCACATATAGTCTATATAGTCTATATAGACTGACAGATAGGACTGAGGAGTCCAGTGGTCATAGTGCATGTTGGCACAAATGACATTGGGAAATGTAAACATACAGTCCTGGGCTCAACATTTATGTAGACAGAGAGGCTGAAAGCCTTTTTTCAGGGCCGGCTCCAAAGGGTGTCCAGGTGGGGCCCTGGCCAAGGGCCCCTGAGGGGCCCCTCTGCTCCCCTTCCATGATCCTGCCACGGATCACATGGCAAGAGCTTCAGAGCCCCCGCCATTCCCTTGTTCAACCTATCTTTCTCGGCTGTTGTGCAATTGCACGCGCATCCCTGCCATAAGCCAAGATGGCATCAGAGGCTTCAGCCCCTTAGGGAAACCTTGGCTGCCATCTTGGTTAAGGGCAGCGCTGCACGCACAACTGCAAAACAGCCAAGAAAGGTAGGTTGAGCAAGGGAATGGTGGGAGCTCCAAAGCTCTCGCAGTGCAATCCGCAGCAGCAATCCTGCCGCAAATCGCAGAAGGGGAGCACTGGGGCCCGGGGCAGGCTCGTGCCCAAGGGCCCCGGCATATCTGAGGCTGGCCCTGCCTTCGTTGATAGGTTCAAGATAATTTCTCTGAAATGCTATCCATTCCATAAGTGAGGCCAGCTAGACAGGCAGGGCTGAGGAGTCTCAATGCATGGATGAGGAGGTGGTATTGGTAGGGCAGGTTTGGATTTGTTAGGCGCTGGCGAAAGGGACAGGCTTTACTTGAACCAGGACTGAACCAGAATCATAGCATTTAAAATAAAAAATGTGGCATAGCAAGCCTTTAAATTGATTGTTGGGGGAAAGCTAATAGGAGCTGAGGAGTATCCAGTTCAGGATCAATCATCCCTCAAGGATGAGAATGAAAATGTTTAGGAATTTTCAAATGGGAGAGAGGTAAAACTAGGCAATAAAAGTGTAGGAGGACATGAACCACACCTTGGTATTTCTTCTTAAAATGAAAGGAGATATATGAATAATTTTAACAACAATAATAAAACAAATTCAAAGAGGCCAAAGCGGCATAGAGTAAAATGTCCATACCAGGGACATTTGGAAAGAGACCCTGTGTATAGGTATTTATATGCTAATACCAGAAGCCGCTGAACTGGGTGGGTGAACTAGAGTACTTGGTTTTAAAGAAGACAAGATACAGTGGACATAAAGAAACCTGGTGGACTGGGGAGAACAGCCAGGGCACTGTTATCTCTCAGTACAAACTCTATAGGAAGGACAGGTCACGGCATACTGGATGTGGTAGGCCTAGAAGTAGGCATTGTGAGAGCAGGGGCACAGGATATAAATTCAGAAGAGCAAAATTACCACAGGCCTAACCACAAGTGCCAAAGACACTTGAAGAGAGACACTGCTTACAAGTGCCTGTACGCTAATGCTAGGAGCCTGCAAACCAAGATGGGAGAACTGGAGTGCTTGGTCTTAGAGGAGAGCATTGATATAGTGAGCATAACGGAGACCTGGTGGAATGGAGAAAACCAGTGGGATACGGTTATCCCTGGATATAAACTATATCGGAAGGACAGGGAAGGACGTATTGGTGGCGGAGTCGCTCTATACGTGAAAGAAGGCATTGAATCCAGCAAGCTCGAAACCCCAAAAGAGGCAGACTCCTCCACAGAATCGTTGTGGGTGGTGATACCATGCCCCAGGAGGGACTTAATACTGGGAACGATCTATCGTCCCCCTGATCAAAATGCTCAGGGAGACCTGGAGATGAGATATGAAATTGAGGAAGCATCCAAACTAGGAAATGTGGTAGTAATGGGTGACTTCAACTACCCGGACATAGACTGGCTGCATATGTGTTCCAGTCATGACAAAGAAGCAAAGTTTCTAGATATTCTAAATGACTATTCCCTAGACCAGTTGGTCATGGAACCGACCAGAGGGACGGCAACCCTGGACTTAATCCTCAGTGGGGACCGGGACCTGGTGCGAGATGTAAGTGTTGTTGAACCGATTGGGAGCAGTGACCACAGTGCTATTAAATTAAACATACATGTAACTGGCCAAGTGCCAAGAAAATCCAACACGGTCACATTTGACTTCAAAAGAGGAAACTTCACAAAAATGAGGGGATTGGTAAAAAGAAAGCTGAAAAACAAAGTCCAGAGGGTCACATCACTCGAAAATGCTTGGAAGTTGTTTAAAAACACTCTATTAGAAGCTCAACTGGAGTGCATACCGCAGACCAGAAAAGGTACCGCCAGGGCCAAGAAGATGCCAGCATGGTTAACGAGCAAAGTCAAGGAAGCTCTTAGAGGCAAAAAGTCTTCCTTCAAAAAATGGAAGTCTTGTCCAAATGAAGAAAATAAAAAAGAACACAAACTCTGGCAAAAGAAATGCAAGAAGACAATAAGGGATGCTAAAAAAGAATTTGAGGAGCACATTGCTAAGAACATAAAAACCAACAACAAAACATTCTATAAATACATTCAAAGCAGGAGACCATCTAGGGAGACAATTGGACCCTTGGATGATAAGGGAGTCAAAGGTGTACTAAAGAACGATAAGGAGATTGCAGAGAAGCTAAATGAATTCTTTGCATCTGTCTTCACAGTGGAAGATATAGGGCAGATCCCTGAACCTGAACTAACATTTGCAGGAAGGGATTCTGAGGAACTGAGACAAATAGTGGTAACGAGAGAGGAAGTTCTAAGCTTAATGGACAATATAAAAACTGACAAATCACCGGGCCCGGATGGCATCCACCCGAGAGTTCTCAAAGAACTCAAATGTGAAATTGCTGATCTGCTAACTAAAATATGTAACTTGTCCCTTGGGTCCTCCTCCATGCCTGAGGACTGGAAAGTGGCAAATGTAACGCCAATCTTCAAAAAGGGATCCAGAGGGGATCCCGGAAATTACAGGCCAGTTAGCTTAACTTCTGTCCCTGGAAAACTGGTAGAAAGTATGATTAAAGCTAGATTAACTAAGCACATAGAAGAACAAGCCTTGCTGAAGCAGAGCCACCATGGCTTCTGCAAGGGAAAGTCCTGTCTCAGTAACCTATTAGAATTCTTTGAGAGTGTCAACAAGCATATACATAGAGGTGATCCAGTGGACATAGTGTACTTAGACTTTCAAAAAGCGTTTGACAAGGTACCTCACCAAAGGCTTCTAGGAAGCTTAGCAGTCATGGAATAAGAGGAGAGGTCCTCTTGTGGATAAGAAATTGGTTAAGAAGCAGAAAGCAGAGAGTAGGAATAAACGGACAGTTCTCCCAATGGAGGGCTGTAGAAAGTGGAGTCCCTCAAGGATCGGTATTGGGACCTGTACTTTTCAACTTGTTCATTAATGACCTAGAATTAGGAGTGAGCAGTGAAGTGGCCAAGTTTGCTGATGACACTAAATTGTTCAGGGTTGTTAAAACAAAAAGGGATTGCGAAGAGCTCCAAAAAGACCTCTCCAAACTGAGTGAATGGGCAGAAAAATGGCAAATGCAATTCAATATAAACAAGTGTAAAATTATGCATATTGGAGCAAAAAATCTTAATTTCACATATACGCTCATGGGGTCTGAACTGGCGGTGACCCACCAGGAGAGAGACCTCGGGGTTGTAGTGGACAGCACGATGAAAATGTCGACCCAGTGTGCGGCAGCTGTGAAAAAGGCAAATTCCATGCTAGCGATAATTAGGAAAGGTATTGAAAATAAAACAGCCAATATCATAATGCCGTTGTATAAATCTATGGTGCGGCCGCATTTGGAATACTGTGTACAGTTCTGGTCGCCTCATCTCAAAAAGGATATTATAGAGTTGGAAAAGGTTCAGAAGAGGGCAACCAGAATGATCAAGGGGATGGAGCGACTCCCTTACGAGGAAAGGTTGCAGCATTTGGGGCTTTTTAGTTTAGAGAAAAGGCGGGTCAGAGGAGACATGATAGAAGTGTATAAAATTATGCATGGCATTGAGAAAGTGGATAGAGAAAAGTTCTTCTCCCTCTCTCATAATACTAGAACTCGTGGACATTCAAAGAAGCTGAATGTTGGAAGATTCAGGACAGACAAAAGGAAGTACTTCTTTACTCAGCGCATAGTGAAACTATGGAATTTGCTCCCACAAGATGCAGTAATGGCCACCAGCTTGGACGGCTTTAAAAGAAGATTAGACAAATTCATGGAGGACAGGGCTATCAATGGCTACTAGCCGTGATGGCTGTGCTCTGCCACCCTAGTCAGAGGCAGCATGCTTCTGAAAACCAGTTGCCGGAAGCCTCAGGAGGGGAGAGTGTTCTTGCACTCGGGTCCTGCTTGCGGGCTTCCCCCAGGCACCTGGTTGGCCACTGTGAGAACAGGATGCTGGACTAGATGGGCCACTGGCCTGATCCAGCAGGCTCTTCTTATGTTATGTTCTTATGTTATGTGATGTTACTCTGTACATCAAAAAGGGCATAGAGCTCAACAAGCTATAAATCTCAAAACAGGCGTACTCTTCCACAGAATCAATGTGGGTAGTAGTCTGGGTCTCCAAGACAAATTTAATACTGGGGATGTACTATCACACCTCTTAACCAAAATGCTCAGGGTGATCTTGAGATGGAGAATGAAATCAAGGAGGCATCCAAAACGTTGTAGTAGTGTAGTAAAGTCCAACACAGTCACAGTCACTTTAAAAGAGGGAACTTCTCAAAAATGAGGGATTGGTAAAAGGGAAGTTGAAAGGGATAAATCAAATCCCACCAGAATGCTTGGTGGTTATTCAAAACCTCAATAATAAAAGCTCAGCAAAAATGCATACCACAGATCTGTAAAGTAACACCATCAAGAGGATGCCAGCATGGTTAACAGGCAGTATCAAGAAAGCTATTAGGGGCAAGAAGGTTTCCTTCAGAAAATGTAATCCCTGCCTGAACGAGATGAACAGAAAGAACAAAGAACAAAAAATTTGGCTATATTTTCACTTTTTTTTAATGTTTTTTCTGCATGGGAGGTTTTTGTACTTCTTGTAAACCGCTTTAATGGTTTTAAATGAAATGGTGGTATACAAATATATTTATGAAACAAATAAAATATACTTATATATGCAAGCAGGCAATTAGGGATGCAAACAAACAAAAGAATTCAAGGAGCACATTCTCTAAAACAAATTCTTTAAATACACTAGAAGCAGGAAAACAGCTGGAGAGACAATTATACTTTTGGATGGCAAAGAAGTAAAAGATATACTAAAGGAGGAAAAGGAAATTGCAGAGAATAATAATAATAATAAAATAATAATACTTTGCATCTGTCTTCACAACAGAAGATGTAGGGCAAATCTCTATGCCTGAAGTTTCTTAACAAGGGAATCTGAAGAACTGAAGCAAACAGAGGTGACCAAGATAAAATTCTAAAGTCAGGGGTTCCAAAACTGTGGTCTGTGGACCATCAGTGGTCCATGAGCTTCATTCAGGTGGTTTATAGCATGTCTGTGGATTTGTGGTTGAAGATGGGAAAAGATACATCCATTGTATTAAATATTTACATTGATTTTAATTGCATTTTATTGCTTCTTTTATTTCTTACATTGTATTGTGTCACAGTTTCAATTATATGGCATTAAAATTGTTACGATGCAGAAAAATCATTAAGTGGTCCACCAACACCCTTAGCAATTCTCAAGCGATCTATAGAAAAAGTTTGGAAACCACTATTCTAGGCCTTATCGACAAATTAAAAATGAAGAAAACATTGGATCCAGAAAGTATCCACCCAAGAGTTCTTAAAAAACTCAAATGGGAAATGGCTGATCTTCTAACAATGTTTTTCCCTAAGATCAGCTTCCACACCTGAGAATTGGAAAGTGGCCAATATAGCACCAATTTTAAAAAGGGGATCCAGAGGGAACCTGGGAAAATACAGATCATTAGCTTAACATCTGGGGAAACTGGTGAAAAGCATTATTAAAGATACAATTACAGAGCATATAGAAGAACAAGCCTTGCTGACGAAACACCAGCATGGTCTCCACAAGGGTAAGCCTTCTCTAATTAATCCTGTAGAGCTTTTTGACAGTGGGCAGGTGCTGTGAAAAAGCTGAATTCATTGCTAGGGATCATTAGGAAGGGGTTTCAACTAAAATTACCAACACCATAACATGTTATACAAATCTATAGTGCTACCATACTTTGAATACCATGTACAGTTCTGTTCGCTGCACCTCCAAAAGGATACTGTAGGGCTGGAAAATGTTCAGAAAAGGGCAACCAAAATGATCAAGGGGCTGGAGCAACTCCCCTATGAGGAAAGGTAACAACATTTGGAGCTTTTTAGTTTAGAAAAAGGTGAGTAAGAGAGGAGGACACAACAGAGGTATAAAACTATGCATGGTGTGGACTAAGTGCACAGAGAAGCTCTTCTCCTTCTCTCATAATACTACAACCTAGGGCCATCCAATGAAGCTGAATGTGAGAAGATTCCAGACCAACAAAATGAAGTTCTTCATACAACTCATAAATTATGGTATTCACAAACACAAAATGTATTAATGGCCATCAATTTTAAAATGGGTTTAGATAAATTCATGGAGAATAAAGCAATGCCTACTAGTCAGTTAAGCCATAAAAGCTGTGTACTACCTTCAGTATCGGAGGTGATGTGCCTCTCAATACCAGTTGCTGGGGAGCACAAGTGGGGAGCAAGCTATTGCACTATTTGTGGGCTTCCCATAGTCACCTCATTCATCACTGTGAGAACAGGATACTGGACTACATGGGTTTTTAGTCTGATCCAGTAGGACTCTTCTTATGTTCTTAGGTAAGAATGCATAAGACACCTGTGTAAATATACCAATCATGACCCACCTTACATAAAGACATCCAGTCCCTTCCACCACCTGCCACAGTAAGCAAGGTTAACCTTGGAAGTAGCATGGCCAGTTTGCCTTCTGCCAAGTCCTTGCTCTACCTCAATTATATATGTGTTGCTGAAAGACTGGAGCCAGTGTGGTGTAGTGGTTAAGGTGTTGGACTACGACCTGGGAGACCAGGGTTCGAATCCCCACACAGCCATGAAGCTCACTGGGTGACCTTGGGCCAGTCACTGCCTCTCAGCCTCATGAAAACCCTATTCATAGGGTCACCATAAGTCGGAATCCACTTGAAGGCAGTACATTTACATTTTGCTGAAAGACTGAGAAACCTTTCCCTATCTAAGAAAACTCTAAGCAGCAACGTCAGTTAAGTATTGCCATGGAGACCTGGAAAATACCCTGTTAAGTAAAGCTGATTTCTGAGCCGTATAAAAAATATAACACTGATCTATAGAAAAACACTGATCTATAGTTTGATGAGACAGAAGCAATTACTCCATTTAAAACTAAAACTTGAGATTTCTGTGGTTTCATTTTGAGGTACACAATGTTAGTTTGTCAAACTCAGTCCCAATATACTAGTTAGAAACCCCAAAAACAGAATTACTTTATTCAGGGGCATGGAACTGTAAGCATATTAGACTCAGGACTCACTACAAGTGTCAAAATAAGGTTTCCATGAACCAATCCCTGCTTTACAGGATGGACATCTTTTGGTGGCCAGGTTCTGGTCCAAATGACAATGGGCTTGTATTTCAACCAGAAGTCCTAAGTATTCATCCTCCTACCACAGAACAAACATTTTTATACTTAAACAAAATGAAAAATGATTGCTGAATTTGGAAATCAAGACCTTTGTAAATTGCTGGAGTTATGGGTCTAGATTGTAAGAATTGCAAGTTACTGATGCCAACACCAATGAATCAACTACTTCTTGGATTTGAAGTAGCAGAGCAAAATGCTAATTCTCCACTTCTGCAGATCTGCAATTAAGGATGGGTGTACCTGTCAATTTCAATTTCTTCCAGCTTCTCATTTTTTCAATCTTAAATTCAGTTCTCCATATTTCCACATCAGCTTGATATTTTTTAAAAGAAAATTGCCATGATAATTCATCAGTATTTTAGTGTGAATTTAGCCTAATATACACATTTTTGTATGCAATTTTGCCTAATATATGCAATTTTGCCAAGCTTTTTTTGGGTATGCTTTTTTGTACACATTACTTGGCTGGAGAACTGCATTGCAAAATTCAGAGAAGTGTGTTTTGGTTTGCGTAGTTTCAGAAAGGGCAAATTAAGTAAATACACCTTTAAATGCTAACTGAATCAAATTTCCTCCCCAGCCCTATCTCCAATGTAATACCTTTCAAAAATAAATGAGATGCTTCCTTAAATCTACTTCCTTGATTGTATCACCTTCTATTTATGACTGTTTTAAAAGTGCTAGGAAGTCCCAAGATACTTAACACAATGCATATTCTTAATAGTATTAAAAAGAACTATATTCATATCACAGTCTGACAATGGAAGATTGTTAGTTCAACTAAGAAATATTGGTTTTCTGTAGTTCAGTTCCCAATATTCAAACTAAGCCTCACCCTTAGAAAGTTATGACTGAGATGCATATACTTTAAAGAATGCGCCAACAGACTCCTGACGGCAAAAAGAAATGAAAATACATAGCCTTTGAACAGAATATATGAACTTTTAATAGTTTTTAGTACATGTAATTTGTAATCCCTGCTTGTTGTTTCCCTCAGAGCATACTAGAATATATTTAAATCAGTTATGACTTGCATCCCAAATCTATTCACGTTTACTTAAAGGCAAGTTCCCAGCAGGACTTAAAAAGGTAAAGGTGTCCCCGCACTTGTAGTGCGAGTTGTTTCCGACTCTTAGGGTGACATCTTTAGACGTTTACTAGGCAGACCATATATATGGGGTGGGATTGCCAGTTCCGTCCCGGGCCTTTCTTTACGCCCCAGCATATGCCGGGTACTCATTTTACTGGCCACGGATGGATGGAAGGCTGAGTGGACCTCGACCCCTTTTACCGGAGATTCGACTTCCTCCTTTCGTTGGAATCGAACTCAGGCCGTGAGCAGAGCTTCGGCTGCGTTACCACTGCTTACCACTCTGCTCCACGGAGGATCTTCCCAGCAAGACTTACTTCCTGGTAAGTGTGCACAGAAATGCTATTCTTAGCACTGAAATCAATATAACTTACTTCCATGTAAGCAATATTAAGACAAAGACCTAAATGATAGTTTGCCTTTGATACATTTATTTTAACATGCTGGCAAGAGAGATTCTACCAAATTATGTTCTTTGCGACCAGCAGTTTATTTCATCCAATTCATTTTATGAAAAAATAGTAAAAAAAAGTACATTGCTTAGTTAAGTGTGGAAGTATGAAGTTTTAGTGGATAAACCTAGGGTCCCCAAACACAGTGCCCACTGGCCCCATGGTACCCTCAGACACCCCCCAGGTGCCCCCTAAAGCCCCTGGGCCTCCCATTTTTTTTACTTTTTAAAATTTGGTGTGTATTTTATAACCCATGTGTAGTGGTGGCTGGCTGGAATGCATAGTGAAGTAATCCAGCCACCCCACTCTCTTATCTCCCTTCCCCCAGATTGCCTCATAGGATGCTTTGCCTGCTTCTTTTGTTTGTTTGGCTGTTGGCGGTGTTTTGGCTGAGAGTTTTTTCTATTCTTGTTTTGTTCTGGGGGTGTTTTGGGGTGTTAGAGTATTGCATTTTTTATTATTGGGGGTTGTAGTTGTTGTGCCTATTGTTGTTGGCGGGGTGGGAGAGGGCTTCTGAACATCTCTCATTTTTATTCTGTGAAATTGGTATTTTGTGATTGTTAGATTTCCAAATGTGTCCCCAAGCCCAAAACCCTCAGGGACCTGTAGGATAAAGCATATATGCATTACATGGACTACATATGGTACTATGGAAACAAAGAACAAGGAACAAAAAATGATTACTGGAAGTTCCATAGCATCGATTCCTCAGCCAGTATGCATTTTGCTTTGTAAATGCTTTGTCGTTAAGTAAATAATGTGCATGCCTTTCCTCTAGAAGTGCTGGGAGCATTAGTCATTGTTTGGAGCATGATTCAGGAAGGTAGAGTGCTAAGTGCTAAGCCTATTCAACTTCTCTAAATCATTTACTGGAAAGAAAACTATCAGAGTATATTACACCACATGCATATGAAAAAAAATGAAATGGATTGGCCAATCATTTGCACTTGATAAGCAGTACATCATTTATTCCTTTCCCTCCTATACACAGAGACAAAATGCATTTTATTTTCCTGCCGCTGTAATAATATACACCTTCAATTGTATGTTAATAATGCTAATCAGAATCTGTACCAATTAATGGGGCATGAATGAACTGTTTGTTCAAAATTATTCAGCCTAGAGCATACAAAAAACATTAGAACTACAATATAGTGTTGAAAACACACACCCCAAAATCCTAAACATTATTCTAGCATTTATCATTTAATGGTTTTAATTCACTTGTATATTATATGAACATGTATTAATAAATTACGACATGGCTAACAGAGTAACTGATGAACAATGGTAAATTTTTAAGCATCTAGCAATCCTATACATTTCCACTCAGAAGTAAGCTCCATTTGGTTCAATGGAACTTACTCTCAGGTAAGTGTGTACTGCCTTAGGCTGCAATCCTATATTCAGTTATTTGGGAGTAAGCCCCACTGAGCTCAGTAGGAAATACTTCTGCATAAACAGTCAAAGGATTGGGTTGCATGATACTAAATCTATTCAAACGTATTCTGCTGGCGGGGGGTGGGGGAGCATGAATAATTCATATACTAACTAAAAGCTGTACCACTGAGATTTTTTTTACTTCATTTTGTTCCTTTTTATAAGAAAGCTATTATTTTCCTTTGGTGCGAAACAACAGTGCCCCCCTCCCGCCCGCTGCAACCACTCATTTAGCTAGTATATGCAAGTTTCCCCAAAAGATACCATGAAACAATACTCAGATTTGAACATTTCAACGCAGTTTTGCAACAGTCTATATGCATTTCTTAATAACTATCTATGTGTCTAATATTTATTCAGAAGTAAAGACAGGGGAAGAGGATTTAATAATTCCACAAACATTATAACTGGTGCACTTGTTAGTTTCTGCAAGGAGAGCACTTACAGTTATAAACATTCTGGAAACAAACAGGGCAATACTCACATAATGATGTATGTATCAAGTCAAGAGCAGTAATGATTGCATTCGCACCTATATCTAGAGCACGGCAATGTAATGTACCTAAAATGCTACAGCAAAACAGTCTGAAAATAGTTAAAGACAGATCACCAACTCACCAAAAGAATGAATACAAGTATCAATAAGGTCATCTAGGCTGGCTCCCTTGGCTAAGTGCCCCAAAGACATTGTTATGCTGACCTCAGCGGTTTTGGCAAGATCTGAATGGGAGCAACAGATCTGCTCCAGCTCAACAGCTGCCTTTGGATCAATGCTGCATCCTTGTGAAGCTTTCCTAAAAGGAAAAAAGAAGAGTTACATGTGAGAACACCAACGCTTAAGTGAGATATTTCACAAGAGTCTCTGCAGCAGGTTGGAAAAAGAAGAGGCTTAACTATGAAGCTCACAGGAATTGGGCTATTCAAACATTTCCCTCCCACTTAGAAAATGCATCAAATAAGGTTCCCTGTTTGATAGGAGACATTCCCTTCTACAAATGTATTCATTACTCCATGTGTTCTAAGAGCCACATATGGTTCTTATAGCACACAGAGCTCTTCATTATTGTGAAGTAATTTTATACATTTTTAAGCATACACAAGAACCAAAATGTAAACCAACAACCACACCTCACACAGTCAATGCAGTTCATCAAAATAAACAAGGTATAACAAACAAACAAACAAACTACACCACACCAAATAGACACTTTTTCAAATTAATGTCCAGCTTCTATGACCGATTTTTAAACACAAGAATATGGGATTTGGGAAGGTTTCACATGTTTATCTCTATTTAAAAAAAAGACAGTTCAAGGAAATCCATAAAGTAACAAACACTGGTGCAAGTGCTGAGAAATGACCTGTGCAAGGCTTCTCTGGCCTCATCTCCCCTTTACAAAAGAGTTAAACAAGCAGTGCCTGAAACCCAGATTTCTAAAGCCGCTTCAGAGGATAACTCTCAGAGATAGCCCTGAAACATTTTTTTAAGAAAAGCATTCTGAGAGGTAGAAGAGAGAGTCAGAAGAGACTGGACAGATGCTTGAACCTTTCCCTTCTTCACAACTTCTCAACTCCAAACCCCCAGCCTCAAGATGTTTCCTTTTCTCCCTGCCCCACTCTGTGCACAAGCCTAATGGCTTATTTGCAATGCACCCATTGTTTTTATACATTTCTGAGATATCTGATTATTTCTATCACATTGATCTAATGCATCCTCTCCTAAATTTTAAGAAGGTATTTTATATTAACTATGTCCTATACTTTCATGATTCCACTGCTGATGCCAATTTCTGTTTTGACTGTTTTTGTTGTTGTTATGTACCTTCAAGTCGATTACGACTTATGGCGGTCCTATAAATCAGAGACCTCCAATAGCATCTGTCGTAAACCACCCTTCTTGTAAGTTCAGGTCTGTGGCTTCCTCTATGGAATCAATCCATCTCTTCTTTGGTCTTCATCTTTTTCTACTCCCTTCTGTTTTTTTCAACATTACTGTCTTTTCTGAGAGCCAGTGTGGTGTAGTGGTTAAGGCAGCCTTTCCCAACCAGTGTGCCTCCAGATGTTGTTGGACCACAACTCCCATCAGCCTCAGCCAGCATTGCCAATGGGAGGCTGATGGGATTTGTGGTCCAACAACATCTGGAGGCACACTGGTTGGGAAAGGCTGAGTTAAGGTGTTGGACTATGACCTGGGAGACCAGGGTTGGAATCCCCACATAGCCATGAAGCTCACTGGGTGACCTTGGGCCAGTCACTGCCTCTCAGCCTCATAAAAACCCTATTCATAGGGTTGCCGTAAGTCAGAATCAACTTGAAGGCAGCACATTTTCATTTTATTGTCTTTTCTAGTTAATCATGTCTTCTCATTATGTGTCCAAAGTAGGATAACCTCAGTTTCATCATTTTAGGTTCTAGTGACAGTTCTGGTTTAATTTGTTCTAACACCCAATGATTTGTCTTTTTCGCAGTCCATGGTATGCGCAAAGCTCTCCTTCAACACCACATTTCGAATGAGTTGATTTTTCTCTTACCCACTTTTTTCACTGTCCAACTTTCACATCCATACATAGAGATCGGGAATAGCATGGTCTGAATGATCCTGACTTTAGTGTTCAGTGATACATCTTTGCATTTGAGGACCTTTTCTAGTTCTCTCATAGCTGCCCTCCCCAGTCCTAGCCTTCTTCTGATATCTTGACTATTGTCTCCATTTTGGTTAATGACTATGCCAAGGTATTGATAATCCTTGACAAGTTCAATGTCCTTGTTGTCAACTTTAAAGTTACATAAATCTTTTGTTGTCATTACTTTAGTCTTCTTGACGTTCAGCTGTAGTCCTGCTTTTGTGCTTTCCTCTTTAACTTTCATCAGCATTCGTTTCAAATCATTACTGGTTTCTGTTAGTCGTATGGCATCGTCTGCATATCTTAAATTACTAATATTTCTCCCTCCAATTTCCACACCTCCTTCATCTTGGTCCAATCCCACTTTCCGTATGATATGGTCTGCATACAGATTAAACAAGTACAGTAATAAAATATACCCCTGTCTCTTTGACTCTTTAGCTATCAGTAATTTTGCAACAGCCAATACATTACCATTTTTTAATTTTCATAATGCCATTCAACTGTTTTCCCAGATAATTGGCTTACAAAAAATAATTCCCTCTCCTGCTCCTTAACAAAAAAACTTTAAATATCCTCACAAAACAGTACAAAAATTCACAGATCAAAATAATGTGATTAAGCTGATTTCCATACCATTCCTGTTATAGGCCTTAAAATATACTTCTCCTCCATAGGTGTGTTACATTAAAAAAAAAATTAAAATTATATGTGTAAAAGCCATTTTAAGTGTTCCTTCCCTTTTTCATAGTTTAAAATAGCCAGAGAAATAAGGCAAGACTATACAGATAGGCTATGCTTGACATTTATGTTCAAAGGAGACTCGAAAGTGCAAGAGCATGAGCAGAGCACATGGAGCAGGAGCACAGAAAGCTGACTTACACTGAGTCAGACTATTGGCCCATCTAGTTCACTACTGTCCACACTGACTGGCAGCAGAGATTCAGACAGGGTCTATCCTAGCTATACTTGGAAATGCCAGGACTGAACCTGGGACTTTCTGTGTATGAAACAGATGCTGTAACAGTGAACTGCAGCCCTTCTCCTGAGAAAGACAAAGAAAATTCTCTAAAAAAAATTGGATTCACTAAGGGCAAGTTCAGCCTCAAGCTCTATAATGAACTCAAATACAGATCCTCACTTTCCCTTCAAATGAACGGCTAACAGTAACTTCTGCAGGAAATATAAGGAAAAGATGGGCTCCTGCCAGGAGGAACGGCGGGATATAAATAAAATAATAAATAAATAAACAAACAAACAAATAAAATAATGCGTACTACTTAGAACACTGTTGCGGTGGGGGGCAAAATCTTTTGCCTTTTTGAGCAGTACCCCAAAGGAATCATGGATGTTTGTTTCTAGACTTGTAAAACTGTAGGATCATCCTACATTTTGAAAACTTGAGCTGCCAAGACTAACACCTATAACAACAGCAACAACTCTGTAGTGACCTAAGCCTGTTACAGTAAGGACAGTAGTTATTAGAAGCCTCTTTCTTCCCAATAGTTTTGTACCACCCAAATTTAACTAAAAACAACAACAATCCTTCATATTTGACTATACTCAAAGTACAATTTGGACAGTCTTCTTGACAAATTGCTGAGAGAAGAACGGATTGTACAGTATGTATTCCACATAGTAGCAGTCCCAGCCTCTGGTCTGAAGGCACACATGGCCAGCTTCCTGCTGAAGCTAAGCAGGGTCAGGTCTGGTCAGTGCCTGGATGGGAGACTGCCTGGGAACCATATGTAAGCCGCCTTGGGTACCATGAAAAAAGAATGGCGGGGTATAAATGAAATAAATAATAGTGTGAGATGTATATTCTGTCAGTGCAAGGATTTTTCCTTGCGCAACATAACGTTCTCCCCCTCTTCTCCCTCCACATGTCCCCTAAATCTGTTCTCAGGGTTCCCCCAACCCCACAGATCAAGTCTGGGGAAGGCACGGGGCAAAATCCTCTTGCACTATTTGAAGTCATCCCACTAGTGAAAAAATTTAATTAAATACCACCCAATGTTTTCTTCAGAACTTTTAAAGAACTGTCAGGTGAATACCATCCCACACTGGTGACCTGTTATTTTTAAGTCTGTTAACTAAGGGTCAAACTAAATGTTCCTTTAAATACATCTTTGAACTTGGGATTTCCATGTTCTTATTGGTTTCCCCAAAGCAGATCAGGACCACAGCACAGGTAAAGTGGGAGTTAATCTTTTTCTTTTTGCCATTTTCCCACTGAAAATCAACACTAGAGGCTATTTGCTGCCATTAGCAATGCTGCACATCAGTACTTCCTGGCTCCATGTTCTTGTCAAAGTATACTGTCCAGGCAAAGTCAGAAGGAGCAAGTCACATCCTACTCCTCTACAGTTCCAGGTGGCAAACCGAGGGAAGCAATGGTGGCAGTTCCGGCTCAGGTTCCCTCATTCCATTTTAGCCTTGGCTGCTGGGAGAAGGTACCAACAAGCAGGCAAAAGATTTTCTTATTCACAGGCCAAGGGAAATTATGGAAAATATTCCGACTTAAGAGCCACTTCAGCCATTGATTTCCAGAGTTGCGGCAAAAGCAAAGAGTCTTGTGGCACAGACTAAAAAAATTATTATGGAATAAGTTTTCATAGACTATAGCCCACCCTCACCAGATATTTACTTACATCAGACATATGGTCTGATGGCACATGAGGCCAGCACCCTAAGCAGAGTCAGCTCTGGTCAGTGCCTGGATGGGAGACTGCCTGGGAACCATATGTAAGGCGCCTTGGGTTTCTATCATGAAAAGAAAGGCAGGGTATAAATGTAATAAATAAATAAATCCACTTCATCAGCTACTGAGGTTTTGATCTTACAGTATATTGGCCAACTACTAAGAGTTTTACATTAATTTTATTTTTCTTTTGATGCTGTTAGCCACTGTTAGCTGCTATTGGGGAAGAAGGGGAAGGTTAAAACAATAAATATCTTGATGTGCTACTAACACTGTCTCATGCTGTGTTTCTGTCCTCACATCTTTAGAAACAAGGTAAGTAGGAAATCTCTGTGCTGACTACATCCATTACCTCCAGAGAAATCCTGAGGTTTCTCTATGTGCTCACATGTTGCATATATGAAAGTTTATATTTCAAATTTGGTACAGCACTGTGATATTTGTTACAGTACATTACACTGCAGAATATACACCAAGTGGTATTGAACCATGAACTACTGAAACAAAACATACACAAACCCTTAATCACATAGTACCAGGACCAAACTAACCATAAGCTTCCTCTGTCACACAATAGAGGGAAGAGGCTGACAGAAATTACATCCCAGTCAGACTGCAGACCACTAAGTCACTTCAATTGCTCTTGGACATGAATTAAATGCTGAAAAGTTTTGGGATCAGTTTCAGCTGATGTGGCCTGATGATGTGGACAAGGTGCTTGCGATCCAGTGTGTGGATCCAGGGTGTGGTCAATGAGTCATTGCAGGAGGAGTGGTTCCAGCCGCCTTGAAAGAGGCAGTGATCCGACCACTCCTGAAAAAGCCCACCACAGACCCACTGGTTTGTGACAATTACCGCCCGGTTGCAAATACCTCCTTTTTAGGGAAGGTCATTTAGAGGGTTGTGGAGCAGCAATTGCAAGTACTCTTGGATGAAACAGATTATCTTGACCCATTCCAGACTGGGTTTAGGCCTGGTTATGGAACAGAATCGGCCTTGGCTGCCATAATGGATTACCTTTATTGGGAAAAGGACAGGGGGAGTGCGACCCTGTTACTCTTACTTGATCTCTTGGTGGCTTTTGATACCATTGACCATGGTATCCTTCTTGGCCAACTTGATGAGATGGGTTTTGGAGGCACTGTTTTAGAGTGGTTCCGATCCTATTTCCAGGGTCATATTCAGAGGATAGCATTGGATGATTGTCTTTCGGCCCCCTGGCAGTTGTGCTGTGGGGTGCCACAGGGTACAATCTTGTCCCCAATGCTGTTTAACATCTATATGAAGCCCTTGGGAGCGGTCCTCAGGAGATTTGGAGCAAGGTGTCAGCACTACGTTGATGATACCCAGCCCTAGTTTTCTGTAACATCTGAATCGGGAGAGGCCATGCAAGCTCTGGACCGCTGCCTGGACTTGGTGGTGGGCAAGATGAGGGCCAATAAACTGACTCTGAATCCTAGCAAGACAGAGGCGCTGTCGGTTGGTGGTTCTGGCTACCTATTAGCTACCAGGTAAGTTCAAGATTCTAGTTTTGGTGTACAAAGCCCTATACAGCTTGGGACCAGGATACCTGAAAGATCATCTTATACCCAGTCTATCATTGCGCTCTGAAGGTGAGGGCCTTCTGCAGATACTATCTTATCAGGAGGTCTGTTCCGCACAACGTAGGAAACAGACCTTTAGTGTAGTGTCACCTATCCTTTGGAATTCCCTCCTCTTAAATATTAGACAGGTGCCATCTCTGTTATCTTGTCGGCGCCTACTGAAGACTGTCCTCTTTCAACAAGCCTTTTAAGTAGAGAACTTATCCCAGTCTGCATCTATGTTGGAATTACTTTTTAATATGTTTTTAAAGCTTTTTTAAAAGATGTTTTTAAAGCTTTTTAAAAATGTTTTAAAAGATGTTTTATTTTAATATGTTTTTAAGGATGTTTTGTTTTTAATATATTTTAAAGTCTGTTTTTATGTTGTTTTAAAGTGTTTTTAGTGTTTCTGTTTGCCGCCCTGGGCTCCTACTGGGAGGACGGGAGGGATATAAATATAATAAATAAATAAATAAATATGTAGGGACAACAAAATAAAATTGACAAAGTATGAATACACTTCTGAATGCTCTGTATCCAAAATTCCAGCTTAGAAAGACTCTGCCCCTGGAGGAAGTGTGTCATCAGACCTTGTGAACATGCTCCTGTTTTGGGCTATAAAGCCACAAACACCACCAGAGGTTCTAACAGGAGCACAAGAGGTCAGGGACAATTTCATCTGCCCTGGCTTTTTAATATAGCTGAGAACAGCTGACCCTTGGAAGGCCTGCCTGAAACATCAAGCCTGATCAGTGGTTGAAATTTCCTACCCATCATCCTGGAGAAAATGTGTCACTGGGGCCTCACGAGCATGCTCTAGGCTGAACTATATAGCCACAAACAGCAGAAGAGGCAAGGGTCCCTCAGCATGACTTGAGAGTAGAAGGAACTGCCTCTCCTTTGTTTGTCTCTGTATTAACCTGCGGTGAGACAGTAGGTTTGATAAGAGGGGACTCTGGGAGATTATTACTTTTTTTTATCCTGTACTTTTATTGTATGAATGGGTTGTGACTCATTCTTCTCTTGGTTTCTGCTGGTTCTGGGACAGGTATATCTGAACATACTGGCTGCTAGAGTGGATATATAAATGTGTATTTTTGGCTAAAGCATGGGTTGTTGTATTAATGACTTTTGCGTTGATTATTAACTGAATTGGTGTTTTATTAAATACTGAACTGAAGGTCTGTTTATAAGTTTATTGTAGTATTTTACTGTTAGATCATGTTTCATCCTGAATACCTACTGTATTTGAGATGTGTTTGTATGTACTGCTTTGGGCTTCCTTTGAAGAGAAAAGCGGGATACAAATAAATGATTAAAAATCCTCTATTATGCTATATGGCTCTGGATGGTGATCCATTTATTGAGGTAACTTTCAGCAATACATTACTCTGGTACATCAGCAGAAGCACTATACACATATCCATAACACACATTTTTAAGTGTGAGTGTTTTGTGAAATGTTCTTAACATTCAGAGTGTCCTTTATAATGAGCTGATGATCAGACATTCCACATTGTACATAGGTGACCACAAATCTGAAGACTGGCTCCTGGCATACCTGACTATAAGCCTTTCTAAATGTCTAGATTCTTTTAGTATCTCACAAAGACTATTCTCACACAGCACTAAACCATACCTTTCAGCCTTTTTGGTGCTGTGTGTGCCACATGTGAACTATATTAAAAATGACACAGAATGCAGACATTGAATCTATATTCTCATCAATGCAGGTTTGACATTCATATTGCAGACAAATTTAAGAAAAAGCTACTAAAGCTCAAGATATGATGGTATATAGTAGTGACAACACCTGCCATCTCCAAAAATGGAGAATTACATTTTTGTATGTTTGTTGATGTTCTTCTTACTTTGCTTCTTTCCTGTGTTACTACTGTTTCTACAAAGAATCTAACCTAGAAAATTATATTTCTCTCCTTATTCATCCTAGAAATCTGTGTCAAATTTATTTTTATTAATGTCAAAGCCTTTATATTGGTCAATGTCATATGATGGTGAAGATAGCCTTTTGTGTTTCAAACTGGAGGTTATCCTGTATTTCCATTTTGGGTGCATTAACAGTTGAATCTGAAACTGCAGTTTGATGTAAAATCAGACTCATTACAATTATGTTGCTACTTAAGCAATGACTCTAGCTGTTGGAAAAAAACAAACTTTGCCTGCCTAAGATGCATGTGTTCAGCCTGCAGAGCGCAGTGATCGACTGGGTATATAAGGGGTAAGACTCCTTCAGGTATCCTGGTCCCAAGCTGTATAGGGCTTTGTACACCAAAACTAGAACCTTGAACTTGGCCCGGTAGCAAATGGGCAGCCAGTTCAATTTTTTCAGCAGCGGGGTGACATGTTGGCAATATCCTGCCCCAGTGAGCGGTCTCGCCGCCGCATTTTGCACCGGCTTCAGCTTCCGGACCAACCTCAAGGGCAGCCCCACATAGAGTGCATTACAGTAATCCAACCTGCAGGTTACCAGTGCGTGGATAACAGTGGTCAGGCTATCCCGGTCCAGAAACAGCCGCATCTGTCTTACCAGCCAAAAGCTAGGTCTCCTGCTGCCCAATTTCCCTGCTTTTTAAAGTCTGATAGAAATATCTGTTGGCTAAAGGTACGTTCTTAAACTGCAGAGGTTTTTTGCATATTAGTGAATTTATTTGCTTTTTAATCTGGGAGGTAAGAAATGAGATCCTGTGTAAGTTTGCTGAAAATGGATTGATCATTTGCATGCTTATTGAGTTCAATGGGATTTACTCCTCTGCAATCACGCTTACGATAGGTGAAACTGACCATGGGGAGGTGGAGAGGGGAGGAGGAGGAAGGCCAGCAGTAGGGAAGGAAGAGCGGGAGGAGGAAGGACAGAGGGGAGGAAGGGGATAGGAGCAGGCAGGATAGGGAGGGCAGATTTGATCATTTGCATGCTTATTGAGTTGAAGAGGGCGGGACAGAGGGACGGAGGGAGGGCTGGAGTGGGCTGGGGAGGAGGAAGAAGGAAGAGGGGAGTGAAGAAGGGAGGAGGAAAGGAAAGGAGAGGGGAAGGGCAGGTCTGATCATTTGCATGCTTATTCAGTTCAATGGGATTTACTCCCGTGCAATCATGCTTAGAATAGGTAAAACTGACCATGGTGGGCAGGGCTGGCCCCAGGCATGCCAAGGCCCTTGGGCATCAGCTTGCCCCAGGCCCCGGCATGTGCACATGTGTGTGCGTACGTGCGGAGCCCCCCATGCCCCCACCTACCTGTCTCTGCTCCCCTTCCCCCCACACCCCCCACCTACCTGTCTCCACTTCCCCTGCCCCTGGAGCTACAGGGGCCCCTGAGGGGCCCCTCTGCTCTCCTTTAGAGATCTGTGGCAACAGCTGCAAATCGCAGGGCAGGAGCTTCCACCTGCCCACCATTCCTTCACCCCACCTACCTGTCTCCTGTCTTTTAGCATTGCCATTAACCAAGATGGCAGACACAGTTTCCCTAAGGGGATGAAGCCCCTGCCACTATCTTGGTTGATGGCACGCATGCGTGCTACACACGCACATCTCTGCCATCAACCAAGATAGCGGCAGGGGCTTCAGCACCTTAGGGAGACCTCAGCCACCATCTTCATTAAGGGCAATGCTAAAAGTCAGGAGACAGGTAGGTGGGGCGAGGGAATGGTGGGCAGGTGGAAGCCCCTCAGAGGCCCCTATAGGAGCCCCTGTAGCTCCAGGGGCCCTTGGGCCAGTGCTCCACCTGGCCGCCCTTTAGAACCAGCCCTGTAGGGAACAGAGAACTGGGAAAATGGGGCTTAGGAGACAGAAATGAAGCAGGAGAAAGACTTACTGAATTCTGTGAAGCCAATGATTTGAGCATTTTTTGAGCAACCAATAAGACAACTGTACATGTGGACATCACCAGATGGCCAGTATAGAAATCAAATTGATTATATAATTGACAACAGAAGATGGAGAAGTTCCATAAGTTCTGCAAAAACAAGACCAGGAGCAGACTGTGGTACAGATCATGAACTGGTCATATCGAAAATCAGAGTAAAGCTAAAGAAGAACAACAAAGCAATCATAATGCCAAAATACAATTTAAATAACATCCCAGAAGAATATAAAGATCAAATAAGGAACAGATTTGAGGCTTTAAACTTAGTTGACAGAGAACCAGAAGAATTGTGGACTGAAGTCAGAGACGTTATCAGGGAACAATGCAAAAAGACAATACCTCTAGTTAAAGAGAGAAAGACTTGGATGACTGATGAAACTCTTAAAATGGTTAAAGAGAGAAGGAAAGCAAAAGCAAAAGGAGATAGAAACATGGTCTGAACCCTAAATGCAACAATACAGAGACTAATACGTAGAGACAAAGAAAACTATTACAATAATTATTGTATAGAAATAGAAGAAAACAAAATGGGAAGAATGAGCCGTATTCCAAAAGATTAGAGAAATGAAAGGGAAATTTAAACCATGAGTAGGGATGTTGAATAATCAACAGGGGAACACACTGACTCACTGAGATGAAATAAAAGGAAGATGGAAGCAATACACTGAAGAACTCTATAAAAGAGATGACAGGATTCATCCACTGAGGAACTGTATGATTAAGAACCAGAAAGTTTAGAATGTGAGGTAAAAGCTGCTCTTAAAATACTTGGAAGAAACAAATCACCAGGAACAGATGGCATACCAATACAGTTGCTACAAGCTACTGAAACTGAATCTGTCCAAAGTTTGACAAAAATGTGTCAAGAAATATGGAAAACTAAACAATGGCCCACAGACTGGAAGCGTTCAATATATATTCCAATTCCAAACAAAGGGGATCCCAGGGAATGCAGTAATTATCAAACTATTGCCTTAATATCCCATGCAAGTAAAGTAATGCTCAAGATTCTACAACAAAAGCTATTACCATATATGGAGCAAGAAATGCCAGATCTCCAAGCTGGATTTAGAAAGGAAAGAGGCACCAGAGATCATATTGCACGCATACGTTGGATAATGGAACGGAGCAAGGAATTTCAGAAGAAAATCACCCTGTGCTTTATAGATTACAGCAAAGCTTTTGACTGTGTAGGTCATGAAAAGCTATGGAATGCTTTAAAAGAAATGGGGGTGCTACTGCATCTGATTGTCCTGATGTGCAACCTATACTCTGGACAAGAGGCTACTGTAAGGACAGAATATGGAGAAACCAATTGGTTCCCAATAGGAAAGGGTGTGAGACGAGGTGTATTTTATCACCCTATTTGCTTAATCTGTACTCAGAACATATATGGAAAGCGGGACTGGATCAGGATGAAGAAGGTGTGAAAATTGGAGGGAGAAATATCAATAATTTAAGATATGCAGACGATACCATACTATTAGCAGAAACCAGCAATGATTTGAAACGAATGCTGATGAAAGTTAAAGAGGAAAGCACAAAAGCAGGACTACAGCTGAATGTCAAGATGACTAAATTAATGACAACAGAAGATTTATGTAACTTTAAAGTTGACAATGAGGACATTGAACTTGTCAAGGATTATCAATACCTTGGCACAGTCATTAACCAAAATGGAGACTATAGTCAAGAAATCAGAAGAAGGCTAGGACTGGGAAGGACAGCTATGAGAGAACTAGAAAAGGTCCTCAAATGCAAAGATGTATCACTGAACACTAAAGTCAGGATCATTCAGACCATGGTATTCCCGATTTCTATGTATGGATACGAAAGTTGAACAGTAAAAAAGGTGGATAAGAGAAAAATCAACTCATTGGAAATGTGGTGTTGGAGGAGAGCTTTGCGCATACCATTGACTGCAAAAAAGAGAAATAATTGGGTGTTAGAACAAATTAAACCAGAACTGTCACTAGAAGCTAAAATGATGAAACTGAGGTTATCCTACTTTGGACACATAATGAGAAGACATGATTCACTAGAAAAGACAATAATGCTGGGGAAAACTGAAGGGAGTAGAAAAAGAGGAAGGCCAAACAAGAGATGGATTGATTCCATAAAGGAAGCCACAGACATGAACTTACAAGATCTGAACAGAGTGGTTCATGACAGCTGATCTTGGAGGTCGCTGATTCATAGGGTTGCCATAAGTCGCAGTTGACTTGGAGGCACATAACAACAACATAGTATACAGCCACTCTCATGGCTATATAATTACCTACTTACTTGTCAGCTCCATATTTATTACTGAAAGCCATAGTGAGCCCATGATTTAAGTTTCTTGATGCTGTGCGCTCATTTAGGCAGATTAAAGAAGGAATCTTATACAGAATCAGTTGGTTCTTCTTTTACTCTTTATCTGAATGGGGTTTTAAAACTACACTCAGCCCACTCACTCCAATCGATTTAGATGCAATTGAGGAAGGCGGAGACAGGCTTTTTCCCTCTCTTCTCCCCCCCCCCTTTACTTTGTGCCTTTGCCCCCCACAGCAGAAAAGGGTCAAAGCTCCCCGCCCCTTGCCAACCTCGGTCATTTCCTCGGTCTGAACATGCCCGACGGGAAAACAAAAACGGATAGCCAAGAAACAGACGAGGCTTGCGCTGACCCCTGAAGGAAAGGGGAGAGACGGGAAGCAACGTGATGCGGGCGGCAGGGGGACATTATACGAAAACTTACTGGATCGGGCTTCTCCTGCTCTCTAAGGTGTCCATGTTGGCGCCGACCTCAGCGCTGCTGCTGGGTCGACTTTAGGGTCTCGCAGGACGCGGGACGCGGCGCGCAGAGACCTCAGCGCTGACTTGCTGCTGGCGCATTTCTGCCTATCTCCGTCGGCGCCCTCGTGCCGTCTGTCCCTGGGAAAGTCGAACTTTGCGTTCCCCCCCAAGCAAAGCCGAAAGTACTAAAGAGTCGCGGGGGCGGAGCCCACGCTTTTTTGTAGCGAGGAAGTGGTGCGCTCCGGCCAGAGCGAGTTTCTCGAGGTCGCCTTGCGCGCGCGACCTTATTGCTAGGGCTGCTCAAACCAGTCCCCCGCCCCTGCGGCCCGTTTTTGTGGTAGCAATTGGCTTCTAGGGGACTGGTAAACCCTCTGCATTTCGAAAGTGGCTTCGGAGCAGAAAGGGTTAACAGAGAAAGTTCACCCCATGGGGAGGAAGGAGCTGTGCCTGCTGAATTTCTGCCGGTCGCGTAGTTGTTACCGAGCCACTGTCAGAGAAGGTGGCAAAAGCCGCGAGTGTCCCGCAGTGTGGTCCTGTCAACGTTTGCACTGATTTTATTGGGATTTAATCGGGCTGTAGGCTCAGCCTGCCAAGTCCAGATCTCTCTCACGGACAGAACAGACCATGCGCTTTCCTGAAGAGTGGCCTCATTGGCAGGCTTATGTATATAAGATTTTTCTCAGGTAAATGGTTTGAGGGACTGAAATCTGACTTTCACATGTCTTTCTTTCCAAAGGCCGATAGTGAGAGTTGTGTAGCTCCTTCAGTTTGTACACTTGTGGGATTGATAATGATGATGTTGGCACAGGGGAGATCTGCATCACTATGCAGGTCACTAATCCCTTTAAAAAAATAATCTTGTGGCTCCTTAAAGACTAACCAATTTATCGTTCCCTAAGATTTTGTGGACTAGCATCTATATCATCAGATCCATGGAGTGTTATCCAGAGTTCATAGGTGTCTCATCTATAGTGTAGTGATAAATCCAGAAATGCAGGGTCCCATCATAACAGTTACAGCCACTACCCCTTCTAAGAGTATGCAGCCTTCTAAGATCATAGAATAATCTGGCCAGGTTTAAAAACTGCTTTCTGCTACTCTGTCGCTGTCACCATTTGACTGTCCTTTCTCACTGTCAGAGATATTTGTTGAATTACTGAAATTAGTGTCTACATGTTTATCTCCTGCTGCAACCAAACTGCTTTATGATGTAGATGGGATGCTATCATCAGGATTCACTGTTTCTTCTTCTGCAATTACAGAATTCTCACTCTCCACAACTTTGCTTTTTGAAGTAGGAACTCTGATTGGCTCCAGTCAACAGGAAACGATAAGGAGGCATGTTAGAATACTATTCTCAGTGGCTAACATACTCCTCTTTCATGCTGATTGGCTCATAGGATGCTGAAGACATAGGGATTCTACTGGGACCTGGCTCCCCAAAAAGTAAGGGGTCTAAGATCTCCTAAGACCCTGGACAACTAAAACTCGGGTCTTTGTGTATAGGTGGGACCAAAAGCAAAAATCACATTTTGACAATTCTGTGTAGTAAGCAGAATTTGCAATAGCAATAATTGGTGATGACAGAATCATCCCGTTTTTGTTTTGTTCATTTAACTGAATTAACTGATTCACAACACATATCTTCCCAGTTTTGCTGTCACAGCTGTTGTGAATAGTCATTCCAAGAAGTACAGGCTATACTTTTTGCTTTTCATTGCCATTTGTCCCCATTTTCTCCCTCCTCTCTATGCTCATATGTGTCTATCAGCTGAGGATAATACTTCATAATCTGATAAAAATGATTATTTTATTCTTCCATGAAATCTTGTGTTGCAGTAAGTATTCAAGGTGCTATAAGACTCTTGTTTCTGCTTTGACAGATTAACATAGATACTTCTCTGGGAATTGTTACCAAAGAAAAAATAAGTTCTCTCCATTCCCTCCCCCTACCCACAATATGAAAATGGCAAGAGCATCAGATAGCACCTAATGATGAAACACTTGAGTCTGCAGCTCAATGACAGAGCAGACGTCATTTTTCTTATTACAGAAAGTCTGGTTTGGGGGGAAGTGTGTTTTAGTCCCAATAAACTATAATTTCGCAACTTGAATTTGCCGCACTGTGACTGAATAAATCCCACCCAAAAATTGCAACAGGTTAGAAGGAAATAGTGTGGATAGTACTGAATGAGATAGACCTGTAGTCTGCCTTGGTATAAGGTAGTTGCCTGTGTTCACCACTACACATAACTTCAAGTGAGAACCTCCTGCAGATACCATCTCATCAAAGAAGCTAAAATGATGAAACTGAGGTTATCATACTTTGGACACATAATGAGAAGACATGATTCATTAGAAAAGATAATAACGCTGGGGAAAACAGAAGGGAGTAGAAAAAGAGGAAGGCCAAACAAGAGATGGATTGATTCCATAAAGGAAACCAAGGACCTGAACTTACAAGGTCTGAACAGGGTGGTTCATGACAGATGCTCTTGGAGGTCGCTGATTCATAGGGTCGCCATAAGTAGCAGTCGACTTGGAAGCACATAAAAATAACGACAAAGAGAGGGTGTTGAATCCCGGGGAGGAGCAGAGCAAAGGGATTATGCGGCCATCTTGTGATAATTGAGATCTGTTTCACCAGCAGCATTTTAATTCACTGAAAGCTTCACTTCACTGAAAGAGAAAGACGTATATGTTGAAGTGAAATCTAAAGCTACCTTACCTACCAACATTTTAAAACCTCAGAGGTATATTTGTCTCAGCAAACTAAAAATTCCCCACTTCCTGTCTTATTGAGCACCCCTTGTGTGACAGAGATGTTGACTTGGATCACATTGTACATTAAACATAAAACTATAAATATGTTTCCTACTGCCATAATGCTGAACAGTAGATTTAAATTATTTTCTGTTTATGTTTTGTCATGCTATGGTTGTCAGGGATTGTGGGGTTTTCAGTGGTTCGTCCTGTTTCCCTCTCTGCACATTTCACTGCTATTATTTTTGACAGCTTCCTCTCATAAAGAAATAGAGCTTCAGTTTCAAGCGATAACTTTGGAGCCAGAAATTTAGAATCAAACCAAATCAGAGACAATGATAGTACAAATCAGGTAGTTTAAGACCTGATTTGAGATGGATGTGGACGCTGTGGACAAAAGTGCCAAATTTTTCCTACATACTACCCATTGCTGTAGCTTTCCATTTCTGATACAAGCCACTTCTTCCAGATACATCATGGTGGCCATCTAGAAAATTCATGTAAAAACCTATATCTACCAATAACTCGGCTTCTAAGCCACTTCAGATCACAGTCTTTTTGTCTAAATATACATTTTCTGGGTCAAGGAACACAACTATAACATTTAGAAATGCAGCAGTTTTTTTTTATTAACACAAAAATTAAACTACATAAAAGTTGCAAGAGCAAAATAAGGTGGAATACTGTTACTGTAACAATATCACTGACAGCCAGTGTGATGTACTGGTTAAGATGTTGGACTACGACCTGGGATACCAGGGTTCAAATCCTCACATAGCCATGAAGCTCACTGGGTGACCTTGGACCAGTCACTGCTTCTCAGCCTCATGAAAACCCTATTCATAGGGTCGCCATAAGTCGGAATCAACTTGAAAAGGCAGTCCATTTCATTTTTTTCAACATAATCACTGAAAATACTGCTATAACTATATCAACTGTACACTTGATGTTCCACACAGGAACCCATGACTGGCTGACCACATCGAGATTCCAGCCCAACCTTCTGGATTTGTTTTATGATGTGTGGAACAAATACCTGATCAGCATACTCATCAAATGTCACAATGTTGGTAGTGGGGAGCAAGTGCACAACAGAAGCTTCATCAAGAAGCTTCATGTCAATGGAATCAGGAAGATCATTCTGGGCGTCCTGGCCAGAATGTTCAGCAGATCAGATTTCTTTCCTAAGCGCAATTTAACACCATCAGATAGTGAGTGGGGAAAAGGATGGTCCTCAAGTCTGAATAATGTACTCATGTCACTCACCTCGTGGTGAATCAAGATGTACAGGTGAGTGAACAGGGAAACATTTCTCTTAAGGAGATCTTTCCCCATTTTTTTGTCTTGGCTTCTGGCCATGGATAATTTAAAAGAAGAAGGGCATTCTTCTAAATTGGTTTATGAATGGAGAGTGTGTGATCAGCTCTCACTTCATTGCAGTATTTGTCATATTGATCCTTTCCTAGACTATGCACTGTTCACAATGTGTTCACCAGAGATTCATCCAAAATATTCTGTGTGTCTAGAGCCAATAACTCATCACTGTCATTCATGAAAGGGTTTCCAAGTTCATTCATGACCTGACAGACTCAAAGCCTGTTCTTGAACCTTCTCTGTGTGGAAAATCTCTCTTCATTATGATTCATTGGCGATCATTCGTGGCCAAGTAAGATTGTCTTCCAAGATAAAGTCTTTAACAGTGGGTCCGTAAGTGACTGTGGAGGCCAATTCCGTATCCACACAGCCTCCCACAGTGAGGACATAGGTTTCCAGATGGAAGATGGTTGCGATGAGGATTTGTTTGACGTGCCTTCCGCTTAGCTCGTTTGTCCTGTTCGCCCTGTATTTGTGTTTCTTCAAAGTCCACAGCACCTTTGACAATCGCCAACCTCCAGTTGGGACGTTCATGGGTCAAGACTTCCCAGTTGTCGATGTTCATGTTACATTTTTTTAAGATTCACTTTAAGAACATCTTTAAACCTCTTTTGCTGTCCACCGATGTTCCATTTTCCATCCTTAAGTTGAGAGTAAAGTAGCTGCTTTGGAAGACGGTGATTAGGCATTCAAACAACATGGCCGGTCCAGCGAAATTGATGTTGGAGGATCATTGTTTCAACACTGGTAGTCTTTGCTTCTTCCAAAACGCTAACGTTAGTCCATCTGTCTTCCCAAGAAATTTGCAGAATTTTCCAGAGGCAGCGTTGGTGGAAACTTTCAAGAAGTTGGGAGTGGCGTTTATAAATGGTCCATGTTTCACATGCATACAGTAAGGTCGGTAGTACAATGGCTTTGTAAATAAGCATTTTGGTCTCCCTGTGAATATCCCGATCCTCGAACACTCTACGCTTCATTCGGGAGAATGCGGCACTCGCAGAGCTCAGACGATGTTGAATTTCAGCATCTATGTCAACTTTTACACAGAGATGACTGCTGAGATAGGGGAAGTGATCAACGTTCTCCAATGTCACACCATTAAGCTGGGTTGATTGTGCTACAGAGGGACTAGTTCGCACCTGTTGATGAAGCACTTTGGTTTTTTTTAATATTGAGAGCCCAAGCTTTCCATATGCTTCTGCGAAGACATTTAGGATAGTTTGAAGACCTTTCTCTGAATGTGCGGAGACTACATTATCATCGGCATATTGAAGTTCTACGACAGATTGACATTACCTTACTTTTTGCTTTCAGCCTACTTAGATTAAAAAGCTTTCCATCTGTTCAATATATGATTTTCACACCAGCAGGAAGTTTCCCCTCAATAAGGTATAGAATCATAGCAATGAAAATAGCAAATAAGGTCAGAGCAATGACGCATCCCTGGTTTACGCCTGATCCAACTCTGAATGGATCGCTCTGAAAACCATTGTTGTCCAAAATTGTCGCTGTCATGTTGTCATGAAGGAGTTGCAAAATATTCACAAATTTATCAGGGCATCCAGTTTTCAGAAGGATGGTTCAGAGAGCGGTTTGATTCACAGCGTCAAAGGCCTTAGTCAGATCAAATAACGCCATATATAAATGTCGATTCTGCTCCCGGCATTTTTCTTGAAGCTGTTGTGCAGTGAAGATCATGTCCACTGTCCCCCTGGAAGGGCGGAAACCATTTTGAGATTTGGGGATGACATCCTCTGAGATTGGCAGGAGGCGATTTGCGGGGATCGTTACAAGGATTTTACCTGCGGTAGCAAGAAGAGAAATACCCCGATAGTTCCTGCAATCTGTTGTATCACCCTTCTTAAAAAGTCTTCCGGGATCTCCTCCCTCATCCAGATTTTTTTGATGAGTTTATGAAGTTGTTGTGTAAGTTCAGGCCCACCTTCTTTAAAGGCTTCAGCAGGAATCCCATCAGGTGCACTAGCTTTGTTGTTCTTCATTTGATTGATGGCTTTACTGACTTCATCCAAACTAGGGGACACTGCAAGCTCATCTCTAGTTTGTTGTTGTGGAATTTGTGAGAAGACCTCATCAGCCACGACAGAGTTACGATTAAGGAGGTTGTGTTAATGCTCTTTCCAGCGCAGTGCAATAGACTCTTTATCCTTAAGAAGTTTGCTACCATCCATTGAACCTGAGGGATTTGTACCGTAATTTGTTGGTCCATAGATGGCCTTCGTGGCATTAAAAAAGCCCCGTGCATCGTGAGCATCTGTAAAGTGCTGGATTTCTTGAGCTTTCTTTATCTACCAGGCGTTCTTAAATTCTCTAGTTCTTCTTTGGACCTCAGCCTTTGCACTGGTATAGATTTTTTTCTTAGCAGCACAGTTAATGTCTTTCTGCCATATCTGGAAGGCTTCCCTTTTCTTGTCGATGATATGTTCAATCTCGCTATCATTCTCATCAAACCAATCCTGATGTTTCTTAGTTTGGTATCCAGTAGTTTGTTCACATGCTGCAATAATGGATGTCTTCAGTTTAATCCAGTGTTCCTCAACGTTTTCAGGGAGTTCCGTTGGTAGATGTTTCTTGAGAGTTGTTTGAAAGCAGGCTCGCTTAACAGGATCTTGAAGGGCATGGATGTTTATTTTACGCCTTGGTTTTCTTCCTTGGACCCTACATTGAGGAACAATATTAACAACATTTATCTTCATTATGATAGCCCACTCTGAATCTGTTTCTTTTGGGAGGTAGTCGTCTTCATATTCCTTCAGTAACTTTGCTTGTTCACGCCTTGAGAGCATCCATTTCTTGAAGGCTGAAGGATTTTTGGTCCAACTGCACCCCCAGAATCCTTGACCTCTTCATTGTCTTGTTCATGGGCTTGGTCGATTGGGATGGTCAAAAATCTGTTGTTGGTTTTGTGGATGACCAAGTGACTATGCTCCTCTAACTCTCTGAGAATGGGTGCTGGTAGACTCTCCGTGTCTTGGATGGGGATCTAATGCGCTTAACCGGTGGTCGAGAGCAAAGAACCATGGAACCAAGGCCTTCAGGCTTTCTACATATAGGGGAAAATTCCCCTCATGGTGTAATCTGAAGAAGATGAGGCCCAGAAGTTCCATATTAAGAATCATATCCCAATACTGGAATGTTGGACACTTTTGTACCATTTCTTGCCTCCATGTCTCCTTGGCTTCATCACTATGTTCTCCTTCAGTGTGTAGGAAAGTATTTTGGTTTTGACCAAATAATCATCTACTGCTTTTCTAAATGGTATAGTTGTATTCCTTGACCCAGAAAATGTATATTTAGCCACCAAGATTGTGATCCTAAGTGGCTTAGAAGCTGAGTTATTGGTAGTTATAGGTTTTTACATGAAATTTCAAGATGGCCACCATGACGTATCTGGAGAAAGTGGTTCCTATCAAAAATAGAAAGCTATGGCAATGGGTAGCAAGCAGGAAAAATTTTGTGCTTTTGTCCACAACATCAACATCTATTTGCTAAGCTGCCTGACTAATGTGGTGTAGTGGTTAGTGTCAAACAAGGACCTGGGAGACCTGGGTTCAAATCCCTACTCAGCCATTAAATTCACTGCTTGACCTTTGGCCAGTAAGTCTCTCAGTCTAATCGACCTCACAGCGTTGTTGTGAAGATAAAATGAGGAGGGAGGAAAGAACCATGTATGCACCCTTGAACTGCTTAGATGAAAGGCAAGCTATAAATGTAAATAATAATAATTAAAAATAATTGTTATATAGTTGAAAGGGAGCTTGGGACTCATTTGGTCCAGCCCCCTGCTCAATCCTCAATAAACAGGATGAACTATAGTATCCCTGACAGATGGGCCATCCAGACTCTGCTTAAATACCGCTAGCAGAGTGTAAAGACAGACCTCTCTGTCTTCAGTCTATGCTGGTGTAAAATATTTTACCAATACTACTTTATGGCTTGTGAAAATACAATTGAAAAATGCAGGGTTTATTTAGGGTGCAATCCAGTGGTCCTTCCAAGGGTGTCCCAGGGGCCATAGTATTTTGTAGGTCTCCCTCTCTGTGGACAGAGAAGATCTGTAGGTGGAGCAGAAGGTCCACCCATTGAGGCTGCCTTGTTCCAGCCACTGAAATCTCCACAGCTATTTTTCTCTCTGAGAGTGATGAAGAAGCTGAGAGCAATGCCGTCAGTAGTCTAGACCAAGAGACTAGACTCCTAGCAGGGGCACCAAAGGCAGAATAGTCAAAGCTGAAACACCAGACTAAGATGCGATACTGTTTGCGATTGCAGCTTCGAAATTATGAAGAAACTTTGTATTAGAACGCCTTACGAAATAGATGTGTAGTAACTGTTTTCTCTTTTAATCTGTTTTAAATTTTATAATCCAATTTTATTCTGTATGATTCACTTTGTGTCGGCCTAAGGCCTTGCAATTTATAATAAAGTTGTACTTTCCTATGATACAGAAACACATGACTAAGATGCATTCAGAGGAAGGCAATGGTAAACCACCTCTGAATACCTCTTACCGTGAAAACCCTATGAATAGACTATCCAAAATGCAACATGAGATAGTGCTGCAAGATGAGACCCCCAGGTCAGATGCCACTCTGTGAGCTACTGGGAAAGAACAACGGACAAGTACGAGTAGCGCTTTGACTAATGATGCCACTGGGTCAATGCCAAATGGAAGCCCGGAGGCTGATGCATGCAGATGCGAAAGGAGAGTCCGAAGTTGTATAACGTTCACAATAGGAACATGGAATGTGAGAGACAATAATGCTGGGAAAAACAGAAGGGAGTAGAAAAAGAGGAAAACCAAACAAGAGATGGATTGATTCCATAAAGGAAGCCACAGACCTGAACTTACAAGATCTGAACAGGGTGGTTTACAACAGATGCTACTGGAGGTCGCTGATTCAAAGGGTTGTCATAAGTTGAAATTGACTTGAAGGCACATAACACACACATACACACACTGTCTTCAGAGGTTTGGTGGAGCCTGAAGAGAGCCAAAAGGAAGTGTTCTGGGGACTGATTTCCTCAACACACCCTGGAGGGTGGAGGGAGAGTACACCAGCCCTTGACTTGGCTTGCTGATTTTTCTTCCAGTTTAATAATAATAAATATTTATATTTAACATATTTAATAACAATAAATAATTAATAAACAATAAATAAAAAAGCCAAAAGAGTGGAGAGGGGAAACACAGCCCTGTTTCTGCTCAGGGTTTTGGATTTGGTGGTTCATCCACCACAACCACTCTCTCCCCGACCTTATAGGATTGCTTTGTTGTTAGATATGGTGTGTCCAAAAATTATGGTTAAAAGAATGATAATAATTCAAGTTATTATTAACTACATTTAGGAACAGTTGCTCGGAACTGAAGGCAACAGTAAAACCACTTTCATTTTATTGCCTGTGTTAATAGGAAATTTGTTCCACCGAAAACAACTGATGACATTGGAAGTAGATATCACCATCTCAGATGCTGCCTCTACACACACAATTTCGAAATTAAGGAAACAGAAACTCATTATCTATAGGGATATCTTTTGGCACAGTAAACGAGGATGATATACAGAGTATTGTTTTAACCTTTTCAAGATGCTTTCAAAGCTAGCTATTGTGAGATGCTGATTCGGAAGTCTTTGAAGATAAAAATAGGTGAACGAAGGACAAGCTCTTAACAGCTCTGCCTCCTCCCACCCCACTTAATTTAGTTTTATTCAGCCTTTACAAAGCAACTCATTTCTTGTGAGCATGTAGCAACATCAGTAACATGGGATGACGCTATAAACGTCATAAGAGTGCTTCATTTTCAAAAATCTTTCTGAGAATTCATTCAGTAGCGTAAACAGAACACAATTTAAAATAAATAATACACAATACAATACTGTGAAAATACACACTTGTCTTTTGACAATGATAATTTTTTCTTTTCTAGCCATAACTAATACAACCAACTACTTTTTATAATACTCCAAGAGAATTTTACACATGTATGAGACTCAAATTGGATTTTCCATAAGGTGATTTCAGTGTAACCTACATTGCCAGAACTCAATTTCTAAACCACTTTCTTATCTCACATTCAGAAACAGCTAGAACAAAGATGGCTGCAGCTAGGGTTGCCAGGTTCAGGGCCTGAGACTGATCCTGTATATTTAGGAGAAGAGAAAGTCAGCCAAGTGCAGGTGTTTTTGCAACACTGTAATGAGAAAAACCACAAGGTGGAATTCTCTCTTCCCCCTACACACCTTTTAAAGATACAAATCCATCAGCAAGCTGAGTTGCATCCCTGTACTCCCTAAGGTAACTTATTTGGGTCCCATGTGTTCTCGGCAACAAAATAGTTTAAACAGAGAATTCTGTTCACATGGAGCCATGCCTCCAGTGTCCATGGCAATATCACTGACTCCCACTAATCACAAAGCAGCATATCTATGAAACCTCCATATTAGTCATTTATAGGAGGAGCCAATCCACACACACAGATGGGGGAAACATCCAAATGATGCTGTTCTTCCCCACTGCAGCACACTCAACCTGGTAGCCCAAATGTCACGACAATGTTCACTATGGTATGCTCATGACATGGTGAAGGAAGGAAGAACTCAACAACTGAAATGCTCCAGGATCCTTGCAGATAGGATTTGAACACCTTCCCCTTATATCACTCTTACAAACACACAGAATGCAAATACTCAGCCTTTTGACCAGCCAACATAAAGGGATGGGAAGATGGGCAGCACAACAGAACAAAAGGGTGGGGGGGACAAAGGAGGCAAACCTCAGAAGGTGCTGAAGAAAATGTTACATTTCATATTTTATTCCACGAAGCATTCCAATTTTATTTTTGAAAGCACTCCTTCCTACTTATTGCTAACCATTGGTCACTACAGTCCCTGTCTCTTTCTCGGCCCCTTAACACAGTGTTCTTCTACCTAGGGTCCCCAGATGCTGTTGGACTATAAATCCCATAATCCCTGACTATATGCAACATCTGGGGAACCAAGATTGAAGAACACTGCACAGGTAGAAAGACAAGGCTGCCCAGTGCAACTAGGCCACAGATGATTATAACATTTCCCTCAGTAGTGACCACTGTGGTTCCACTTTTCCTCTGAAGGGTTGCCAACAGTCTTCTTCTAGGGAGCTCCTATTTCTCTGCAAGCAGCTTGACAGGCAGTTGTATATCAGGGAAGCCATGCCCAACTAGATGGGGCTGGAGCCTTAGGAGAAAACCTCTTGGTCCTGGCTTATATACTTGGGCAGCATGTCCATCCATTTTAGCCCAATATTGTCTACTCTGATAGGCAATAATTCACAAGGGAATGAACCTGGTACTTTCTGCATGAAAAGGATGTTGCTAGGCCACGGAGCAGTGATCTTTCATTGGTCTACCCTTCTGTATGCTGCTGTGGCTGGGTGGTTACTGAACTCTGTGAAGTATGGGTTCTAGTCCTGCTTCCCTCTTTTGCCTGTGACACTATTGTTGCTGAGCAAGCTTGCAAAAACTAAGTTAAACCTTAATTCTACCATTTTCCTGGCAGGGCTCAAATGCGTCTTCACTTGTTTCCCAGTCTAAGGCTCTATGCCAGGAGTGGGCAGAAGTAGATCAAGATGTACTGGCAGATTTCTGAGTGATTTGTAGTAGATCAGCAAGTGCTTCTGACCCCCCAATTTAACATTAGCAACAACAAAATGACTTTTCCCACCTAAATTAGTATGCTGAAATGAGGATCGCTAACCAGGAGTGGACATGAAAGGACTTTGAGCTCAGTTCAGTTCTGGTAATGAAAACACATTCCTAGGCGCAGAATGTATGTCCTTTGAATTTGGTTCTGGTTGGCAGATAAAAACAAACAAAGTAGAGCCAACAAGCCTGAAGCCAGCCCCTGTGCTATGCAATGAATTAACAGGGGTAGCTTCCCTTGTTGCTTGTCTTGGTTCCTCCCTTTTCCTGCATGGCAAAAGGTTTCTCCTCCTCCTTGAATGAGTCTTGAGCCCTGTTGTTCCACAGGTGTGTTTTCTGCAGGCCTCCGCCAAGGGATCTGTTAATGCCCTGCTGATGTGCTGCCCAGCCCTCCTTGCTTGCTTGCTTCCTTGTGTTTTGCAGTCAGAATGGTGGCTGTACATGAGCAGCATGAGTTGAATATACCATGTGCAGAAGGATTCCTGGAAGCTCTCCATCGGCAAATTCTTGCTCTTGCTGGCTAAAGCAATGGAGGGAACTAGGTTGTCCCTCTGTGTTGTGTATGTGGGTAACATCATGAACAGGCCTTCCTCTCTCCATCTGTAGATTGGCTCAGTCCATAAACAGGTAACATGGGGCATCAGCAGCATGCTATTCTTGCTACAGTTGCTGGGAAAGTGGCTGTCCGAGTTCCTAGGCTCCCTTTGGCTTCCACGGCTGCTATTGGTTGCTGTAGTATTCAGATTTGCTATTGGATCTTAACAAAGCTACACTAATGTTACAATGGCATAAGCAGCCACTGGTGTAGCTGGCACCATCGGACTGCACTGTCCAAGACCGCTTCCAGACAACCTTTATCCTGATTTCTTTGCAGGGAAATTAGATGATGTTGGCTATTTAATGAGCAATCACTCTGATTTGTTGTTGTGTCAAAGCAAGTTGTGTCACAACAAGCCGTTATGTCAAAGATAGAAAGTTATCCCACTAGGGTTGCCAGGTTCAATCCCTGAGACTGATCCTGTATCTTTAGGAGAAGAGAAAATCAGCCAAGTGCAAGTGTTCTTGCAACCCTGTAATGGGAAAAACCACAAGGTGAAATTCTCCCTCCCCCCTGCACAACTTTCAAAGATACAAAAGACCTCTTGGTTGCCAGGCCCAGCCTCCAAGAGGTCTTCTGTATCATTAAAAGTTGTGCAGGGGGGGAGGGAGAATTCCACCTTGTGGTTTTTCCCATTACAGGGTTGCAAGAACACCTGCACCTGGCTGACTTTATTTTCTCCTAAAGTTACAGGATCAGTCTCAGGGTTTGAACCTGGCAACCCTATAATCCACACATTCTAGTGTTTTTCCTGTCACTTTCCTTATTGCAAAAAGTCTGACCTTTTGGGGAAGTGGGTTTGTTGAGCAAGACCTCCCAACCAACTATAATTGTGCAGCCTGAATTTGCTGGGATGTGAAAAAGCACCCCCTTTCATGCAATCACATTTTACACAGCAGACAGCAATCAGCATAGTAATGGCTGCACCATCTGAGACAAAAACTACACTTCGTAGTTTAAGCTCAGAAAAATAAGATATTCTTGCCAGAGAGGAAGACACCTGGGGCCCTACAACAAATAATAATGAAAAAAAGAGAGATTGTGTTCAGATGTCCTAATTTTCTTGGGCTGCGTGGTTTCCCCCTCCCCATTAAACATTTAGAAAAATGGAGAGCAAAATCAGCAGCAAGTAAAGCAGCTCACATTTAACAGCTGCTGTTGCCCCAGGTGGCCTAAAGAATAAGTTACTGTGGACTGCCCAGGGCATGCAGAGAAGAATTACCCTGCCAGCTGGCAAGAAAACTAGAAAAGAGGCATGCTGGGAGCAAGCCCATAGGTAGGAAACCAGCAGGCAGGAAGTGGGAGCACTTGGCCTCAAAAAAGTATGTATGTTTTTCTTAAATGATAAGATCTTTTTAGCATCTTTTTTATATAAGGAAATGAATTAATGTGATTTTCTTTCAACAAATTATTATTACTATTACTGTTATTGCAATTGCATCTCATCTTTGGACCAGGAAACTCAGGACACTATAAATGCATTTATTCCATTTTATCTTCTGTGGGATAAATTAGGGCAGAGAAAGAGTGTGACTGGCCCAAAGTGGTTTATTTTTAATAGTGTAAACTGTTCCAGAACCAATTTTGAGAAAAAGTGGTATATAAAGGTTTTTAATAAGCATATAAATAAAGGACACCCAGAGAGCTTTGTGAATGAGTGGGGACTAGAATCCTGGACTTCCCAGTTCAATTCCTGATTTTTATCTACTACATCACTTGTTTAAAAAAACAAACTTGCATACATCTAACACTGGAGAGTATGATTTATATCCCTATCCTGGCTAGGGATGGCAAGATCTGTCAATTTTAGTTCTTTAATTTTCTAACTTTTTAATCTTAAATTCAGTTCTCCACATTTCTGCAGCAATTTTTATAAAAAAAAATCCTCACAAAAATTCTCCAGTATTTTAGTACAAATTTCTCCTAATAAACACATTTTTGTAGATAGTTTTAACTACTGCCTACATTTTTGCAAGACATTTCTCATCATATAATGCATTTTTGCATGTCATTTTCACCCCTGTATTCATTTTTATACACACTTTCCCCTAACATATGCATTTTTGTAAACATTGTTTGGTTGGCGAACTGTAGTGCAAAGTTTCAATAAGTGTGAATTTTGAAGGATGGCTGTATTTCAGTTCTCATATTGTTTTGTAAAGTGTGAAGTTGATGGATCCTGCTTGAAATGCGAACTGAATTGAATTTCTTGCCCATCCCCAATCCTGGCTGTTCCCATTATTAGTGGCAAGCTTCTGTGGGACAAAGGAAATGCTTGCTTTCTATTTCTGCAAATGTGCTGGTTGCATCCAGTTGTTAGGATTCATTCCTTAAACAATTCTTGCCTTGCTCTTCTGAACTGATTTCCTGCATCCACACTGTTTCCTAGCCCATAGTATTTGGCACAAGCCCCACTACACCGGCAGAACACAAGAAAAATTTCCTAGTGGAACATCTCAGATACATCAGCAGAACAATCAGAAAGGGTCAGAGTTGTGAGTGGCCCAAGGGAGGAGCACAGTTACGGCATATTCTATACTTCTCCGGACAACAGCCATGGTCCTAGCAGCAATGCAACTTTGTACCAGCTCCAAACCTGGTGCAAGAAAGTTCCCTCCCATTGACTTAAATGGAAGGGTGGAAATAAAAATAGCCATTCATGTGACAATAGTTGCCACAACAGCCAGCCAGCATGGTGTAATGGTTAAAGTGTTGGACTAGGATCTGGGAGACCAGAGTTCAAATCCCTACTCAGCCATGAAGCTCACTGTGTGACCTTGGGCCAGTGAGTATCTCTTATCCAAACCTATCTCTTAGGCTTGTTGTGAGGATTAAATTGGGAGGGGGGAAACCATGTACTCCACCTTGAGTTCCTTGAGATATAAATGAAATAATAAATAAATAAAATGAAATAAAATAAAATAAAATAGGGTATTGGAGATTCTCAGCACCCAGTTGTAGCATAACAACTTTAGTATATTAACCCAGGGAGCCCACAATTCAAATGAAGGAGTGTGCAGCATGGAGCTACATCTTTTGGGCCTCAGGTTGCACACAAAACGGAACTCTGGTGAGGGGTAAGAGAGAGGACCCTGTAGCACTGAAGAACCTTTTTTAAAATTTTGGCCTACACCATTTTGTGTCTCCTTTCCCACTCTTATGTAAGAGATGTTATGGAACGGATAGTTGCATTTTTAAAAGAGATTCATAGATAACAGGTACGGGAAATCTTTGGCCTTCCAGATGTTGCTGAACTGCAGCTGCCATCATCCCTGGCCATTGGCCATGCTTGTTGGGGCTGGTGGGAGCTGTAGATCAGTGACATCAGGAGGGCCAAAGACTCATTTTGAAATTGTCGTCAAATGTTAAGAACCCAGAAGGGCCACTGAACAAAAATAACTGGATGTTTTGTCAGTGTACCTTTGCACATGGGGTTTTCCTTTTTTCAAAACTTTCCCTGTTTCTCCAGACTCTCGAAAAAACTTTTGAGTGGGTGTCTGCCTACTTCTGTGGAGTGACTAATAGGTTAAAAACTCCTCTCTTTTTTTCCTTGATGAAGAAATCGAATTGAAGCTAACAGAATCAGGAAACACAGAAAGTTGTTCAACATTCAGGTGGCGAAGAGAATTGGCTATTGCTTTAGAAGGTTGTAGTGGTAGTAGAGAACTACCAATAAACAAGCTGTTGTTATGTGCCGTCAAGTAGATTATGACTTATGGTGACCCTATGAATCAGCGACCTCCAATAGCATCTGCCATGAACCACCCTGTTCAGATCTTGTAAATTCAGGTCTGTGGCTTCTTTTATGGAATCAATCCATCTCTTATTTGGCCTTCCTTTTTTTCTACTCCCTTCAGTTTTTCACAGCATTATTGTCTTTTCTAGTGAATCCTATCTTCTCATTATGTGTCCAAAGTATGATAACCTCAGTTTCATCATTTTAGCTTCTAGTGATAGTTCTGGTTTAATTTGTTCCAACACCCAATTATTTGTCTTTTTTGCAGTCCATGGTATCTGCAAAGCTCTTCTCCAACACCATATTTCAAATGAGTTGATTTTTCTCTTATCTGCTTTTTTCACTGTCCAACTTTCACATCCATACATAAGTCATTTTACCTGTTGTGAAGAAATATAATTTGCTTTTGCTAGGTTGTCCCTATTATAGCTGTCCCTATGTGCAAGGGATAATCCCTGTTATCTTTGGTCCATAATTATCCATCTGGGAAAATATTTGGGGTGCCCTTCAAAAACTTGTTCAGTGTATATACTAGGGTTGCCAGGTCAGAAGCATCCCAAACCCTGAGATTTCAGGGGCAGGCTGTAGTGATGTCACGGGGCAGGCCATAGTGATGTCATGGGGGCAGGACCGAGTGATGTCAAGGGGCAAACCTTAATGATGTCACAAGGGTGGGCCTTAGTGATGTCATTAAGCATGATACATTAGCCATCAACCACAGTTGCTTGGACCATACAATTCAAACAAAAACATTTCTCTGATTGGAAATTAAGATAGAAACCTTAGCTAAAAGATGGAGCCTGGGTTGGGAACCTTTAAAGTAGCCAGTTGTTTCTGGCAAGAAGGGTTTAAGTGTCCTCAGGCCAGGCCAGTCACCAGAAGACCATTGTAGGAAGAAAGGAGCCTAGTGTTATGGAGATGTTAGATGGGTGTACTCAGAAGTAAAGATGGATGCTCCTGAAGGCTGCAATTCTAACACACTTACTAAGTCCCATAGAACTCAATAGGACTTACTTCTCAGTAGATATGGTTTGGTTTGTGCTGTTGGTAAAGCCTGACTAGGGATCCTCTGCAAAGATATCCATATCTAAGCAGGGCTGACAATACCCTACCTGGAATGCCTTGCCCTACCTTTTAACACGGTTGCTCCAAACGTCTTTACAGATTTGACCCTTCACTTCAGAAAGACATTTGAGAAATGAGGAAGACTAAGAAGATTCTCTTCCCTTTTCTGTCTACCCTGTGGGCTGCTATAAGCTCACTTTGACAGCCAGCCCAATTCAAGTGACTAATAATTGACAGAGAAAAAAACACATGGTTTGGTCTACCTTCACAGACAGCAGCTTGGGAACAACAGCAATTGCAGCCACTCTTCCCAGTATGTGAATTCTTTTACCACTATTGGGCAGGAAACAAACCATCATGCAAACAACAAGTAACATCATCAGTGGGTTTAAGGGGGTTGAGCTGGAACCACTGTTGTTGCTTCTATGGATGTAAGGCAGTGAGGTTAAAGGTAAATGAAAAGCAAATGGAAAAAGAAAAACAAAAGACAGTGATGATTTCCTGTACCATATGCAATACCATACCACCAACCACAACAAAATTCCTATGAGTAAGGCAGAAAACTCAGCATCCCACAACCAGTCAGGATTCCTAACCAACAACCAAAGCTAAAAATTAATCCTGGCAGCCAGTCAGCCAAGGTCACAGAAATCCCAATGCAGCACAACCTGACCTGGGGGCTGCAGTTAGTGCAGAATGCTGTGGCACGATTGCTAACATAAGTGAGACCCTATCAGCACATAATACCTCTGCTCTGAAATCTGCACTGGTTGCTGATGTGCTACAAGGCCAAGTTCAAGGTGTGATTTCCATGTTACGGGTGCCACATAGTACTTGTTCTGCTGTTGTAAGAAATCAGTCCTTTAGTGTGGCAGCATCTACGCTTTGGAACTCCCTGCCTATTGGCATTAGGCAGTCGCCTTCATTGTACTCATTTGGCACATACTAAAAACTGTTTTATTTAGGCAAGCCTACCCAGGCAGGTAGAAGCTATTGTGTTTTTAATCTGTTTTTAATTCGTTGTTAGTTTTATTATTTTGAATGTTTTAAATACCTGTCTTTAACTGTTTTTGCCAATCATTGTATTGTTTTAATTCCTTCTGTAAACCGCTTTGAGATTTTTTACAATAAAGTGGTATATAAATGTTGTAAATAAAATACATAAATAAATTTTGGGGTCACTGTGGCCCTTGGGTCTCTCTCCACTGTTAGGAACAAAGGAATCTACCTTATACCGACTCAGGCCATTTAATACCATCTAGCTCAGTACTGATCACATGGACTAGCATTGGGTCTCCAGGATTCCAGGCAATAGTCTCTTCCTGGAAATTGAATTTTGGACCTTTGCATGCAAAACATATGCCCTGCCACTGAGCTACAGCTTTTCCCGTTTTAAAAAAGTATATTTTAAAATTGTTCTTTTCAGTTCACTTATGAATGCACATTATACCAAGGGCAGATCCACACCATTCATTTAAAGCACATTAAACACACATTTGAAGGACATGAATCCCACCACAGAATCATGGGAACTGTAGTTTGTTAAGGGTGGTGGGAACAATAACTGTGAGGGAAAAATTACATTTCCCAGGTTTCTTTAGGGGAAGTCATGTGCTTTAAATGAGAGCTGGATGTGCTTTAAATGTATTGTGTGGATCTACTTAATAAACTTTGCCTGCATGTAAATCATTTTAATTAATTTCTTAAAATGGAAATAAGCTATAAAGTTTACTGGGTGACCACAGGCTACTCACCATCTCTCAGCCTAATCTGCCCCTCAGGATCAAAACAACAGAGGGGAACCATGAACACCCCAAGGAGAAAGGGCACACTTAAACTGTAGAGGAAGTAATACTGTACAACCATAGTGTGAAATCAGATATTTATCGGGACATAGTATGAAGAAATATTTATATAAGCCTGACTGTCAAAGGTGTTTATTATTTACACAACCTGTGAAGATATTTGTAGTGCAATGCTATGATTGTTTAAGAAGCAAGTCCCAATGTATTTAATCAGGCTTACTCAAACGGAAGTGTGCACAGAACTGCAACCTCAAGTGATGAGGAACTTCATTCACCCAACCCAAAATTTAGAATCATGTCACTTTAAGCTGTTTTGCAACTGTTTATACCTGTTTTTATGGCTATTGGATTTTAAAGGGATATATTTTTTATTGTGAGCTGCCTTGGTTTCCAGTCACCATCCCTACCTTACAGGGTTGTTGGGAAGACTCCATATACATGCACACACAGGAAATGTAAAAATACATAGACCCCATATAATAGTTTATTGTCAAAACCAGTTGGTCATTGCAGAACATTAAAAAAATAATTAAATATTAGTTTCCTACATAATAAAAGCCCTGCCTAATTGCTTTAAAAATAGGATTGGAGGAGGAGAGAAAGATTTACAACACAAATACGATTCTTTACTATGTTCACTCAAACGTCCCATTAATTTACAGCAGAATCCTAACCATGTCTACTCAAAATTAAGTCCTATTGAATTCAATGGGATTTACGCTGGGTATGTGGGATTAGCATTGCAGCTTTACTCCCAGAATAGCAAGTACTGGATTAAAGCTTCATATTGGGAAGGTTTTCAAAACACTGCCATCTTCAACAGCCCAGGAAAATTTAAAGCTGACATCTGCACACAAGAGAAAAAATGACTTTTGCTACTGCTGAAATCTATATGCTTATTCAATTTATAATATTTTCAGGTAAAAAGGGTGAAAAAAACTGTCTCTATCTTTGCAGTGGGGTCTAGGTACTGTCTGGATGCCAAGAAATCCCTTGTCAATCACAACCCTGACTTCACTTATTGGCTACAAACCTGAAAGGGCATGGTTAGAGCAGCCAGCTCTTTTCACAGAAGTTGCAGGGGTGGTGGCTGACGTTTTGGTGTATATCCTGTGAACCAGACCACTCTTTTTAAAATCAAAGCTGAGAGTCCAGAGGTTAAGGTGACTCACCCAGAGAGGACCCCCAAAATCTGGAGTCTCCAGGTGAAAACTGGACACCTGGCAACCCTAGTATATACACATTTCAGCCTTGTTTGCCAGGACTCTAGATGTTAAAATATCTGAATGAGGGTTAATGCGCTCTATGCATGTGACTATAAATGCAGTCAGAGACACAAACTACAGTACAGCACACCCTTCCAACTCCCTCCCCATAACCACTCATCCAGTTGAATACATGTGAGTTGTATCTAATTTAGAATAAGTACAATCGGATTAATTGTGAAAATAACAGTGCATAAATTAGGGGTAGGAACATTTCCTTTCAATAGCCAGATTTCCTCAAAGGGAAATGGACAGGACCAAAACACACCGACATCACACTCAATCTCACACATTTTCATTTCCTTGCTGTGTGCTGAGAAAGGGACTCTCTTTTTCAGAGTTAAAGCCCAGTAATCCAGCCACGAAGGAAGAGATCTAGTCTTGCATCACTTGTTTGCTTCATTTCCTTGCTGTGTGCTGAGAAAATGTGGAAAGGGAGCATATTAATGATGCAGGAAACTTGCTATAAAATGGGACAGGTGGGGGCATGGCCTAGGGGAAGGAGGTGTGATTTAGGGGCTGGATTAAGAGGTCTGGTGGGCTTTCCCTGCCTGCTGTGAATGTCTACTCAGAAGTAAGTCCCACTGTGCTCAGTGAAATTTACTCCCTAATCTATTTAGGCCTGGAACCTAAAAGTTAAGTTAAACATTCTTATAATTTTTTAAAGAAAATAAACTGTTAATGGTCATAAAATGCTAAGGCAGCTGTGTTTACCCATAACAAGAAGAAAAAATCAAAATCAGGACAATCTTTATTTGGACCGACCAAAAAGTTACAAAATAGTGAGCAGGTTTTATTGTTATCCAGAACTCTTCATCAGGCTACATGATAAGCAAAGAAGAGTTGTGGGGAGAGGGGAAAAGAACAGCCTGATGTTGGAGCCACAATATCCGCATCAATAGTCACAATCTTAACATGATGTGTAGAAAGAGATGGCAAACTGAGGGTAGAAACACACTCACTGTTCTGCTGGTACCAGTGTGTCTCCACCTCTCTCTTCTGAAAATGGGGGCACGCAACACTAGTCAACCCCCACCCCTTTTTACTGTAAAACCTGGTGGGAGCAGCTGGAGTATGTTTTTTTAAAAATTCAGCTTCAAAGAGATTTCACAACTGATTGGCAGATCAACCTGTTTCCCCTCTACTTTGATCTGGCCACTAGTGTGTTTACAGCTCTAGGGTCTCCTAGGATTTATGTAGGTTTCAGGTTACTTCTAAAGTTCCTGGGACAAAGACACAAAATGGCTGATTCCCTATTTTTGAAAATATAAAAACCAGCTGTTATCAACAATGTCTCTCACCTTAAGCAAAATCTTTTTTAGGTAGAGAGCAGAAGTAAAGAGAAAGCTGGCTATTTTTGCTTGCTTGCTATTTTGTGGGTCCAAATAATTTGGTTGTCCAAGTAAAGGTATTGCCTTACAGTGAGTTTTGGAAATTTTCTTATGGCTCAATATGGCTGCCTTTGGTTTTTGTGTGCTTTGAGAACCAAATTTAGCCATTAAAAAGTGGGATCCTAAAACTGGAGGAAGAGGATTTTCTACACTTACTCTTTGATGATACATTCCCTTTAATCACGAAGGTAAAGCTACCCAATTTGACTTGGGATACGTGCTCACTAGTTTGAAATGAATCCACACACCTGGCTATACAGCTCTTTACTGTCTGATTTGTTTTTTATAGTAGTGACTCTGTGGACATACCAGTGGGAAGGGCAAGGTGGTGATGTCTTATCCCAATGCACATTCATTACCCACTCCAGCTCCACACATAATGTCATTATCATTCACTTCTGTCTTTTACCTGTTAGCATGCCCCTTCCTTTTTAACAAAAATCCTTTGTGTTTAGCTCACAAGAGGTAAACAGAAAGCTCAGCTTCCCTAACCATGACCCTTTGTGGGCCATTTCCCCCTTTGTTTCTTCGTTTACCACATATGCAACTTTCTTTTTTACCCTGTACTGTATTTGCACAGAGAGCCAGTGTGGTGTAGTGGTTAAGGTGTTGGACTACGACCTGGGAGACCAGGGTTTAAATTCCCACATAGCCATGAAGCTCACTGGGTGACCTTGGGCCAGTCACTGCCTCTCAGCCTCATGAAAACCCTATTCATAGGGTCGCCATAAGTCGGAATTGACTTGAAGGCAGTACCTTTACATTTTTTTACTGTATTTGCAAGCATCGCCATTGGTGTATGTGGTTCTGAACTTCTGTGATGGATCAAGGCGCTTTTGTTATGGTGGCACAAATCCAGGTTCTTAATGCTGTTTTGGAATTAAACATAAAATAGAGAATGCTACTTAATGTTGTTCTGAAACTGATTAGAATACAGAGAGTTTTTAACAAGGGGTATGGGGGAATCCTGGAAACAACAGACTGGTTAGCTTAACATCTGTCCCAGGAAAAGTATTATTTATTTATTGCATTTATATACCGCCCCATAGCCGAAGCTCTCTGTAGTGGAAAGCATTGTCAAAGATAAAATTTCCAAGCATAAAGAAAAACCATTTTTGCTGAAGCGGAACCAGCATGGTTTCAGTGAGGGTAAGGCCTGTCTCACCAGCCTATTAGAGTTCTTTGCTTGCATTGGGAAAAGTGTGCCTTTTTGATGCTGCATAGCTCCTGAGCATGTAAAAAAGTCCTCAGTTCCCAAACCATGTTTTGTTTTTTAATTGTAAAGTGCACTAATTATTTGTTCTGTTTCAACAGACATTGCAATTGCAGCAACTAAACTCTCTATGTCAGACAGTAAAGAACTGTATAGCCAGGTGTGTGGATTCATTTCAAACTAGTGAGCACTAGTGGGAGAGGTTGTCCGGGGTTTTGGGGTTCGGTGCCATCAGTATGCCGATGACACTCAACTCTATTTCTCTTTTCCACCTGAAGCCAAGGAAGCCGTACAGGTCCTAAACCAGTGTCTGGCATCAGTGATGGACTGGATGAGGGCAAACAAGTTGAGATTAAATCCTGATAAAACAGAGGTACTCCTGGTCAGTTGGAGGGCAGATCAGGGAATAGGGATTCAACGGGTGCTGGATGGGGTCGCACTCCCCCTGAAGTCTCAGGTTCGCAGTTTGGGTGTACTCCTGGACTCAGCTTTGAATTTGGAGGCCCAGATTACTGCTGTATCCAGGAGCGCATTTGCCCAATTAAAACTGGTGCGCCAGCTGTGCCCATTCCTGGAGCTGCCTGATCTGACTAGGGTGATGCATGCCTTGGTTACATCCCGCTTAGACTACTGTAACGGGCTCTACGTGGGGCTGCCTTTGAAGACTGTTCGGAAACTTAAATTGGTACAAAGAGCTGCAGCCAGAGTGCTAACCGGGGCTGGTTACAGGGACCATACAACCCCCCTGTTACAATAGCTCCACTGGCTGCCAATTTGTTTCCGGTCACAATTCAAAGTGCTGGTTTTGACCTACAAAGCCCTATACGGCTCAGTTCCAGGTTATTTGACAGATCGTATCTCCCTACATGAATCTGTCTGGGATTTGAGATCTTCAGGTGAGGCCCTTCTTGTGCTCCCCACACCTTCACAAGTACATATGACGCGGACACGAGATAGGACCTTTTCGGTGGCCGCCCCTAGGTTGTGGAACTCCCTTCCGAGTGAGGTGCGATTAGCTCCCTCCTTGCCGTCCTTCCGGCGACAAGTAAAGACTGTTTTATTTCAACGGGCATTTGGGATAGAGAACGACCAGGATTAAGTGTCATAGGATTGGTGACTATATTATATGATTTTATTATTTTAAATTGTCAGCTGTTTTTAACGTATGTTTTATGGTTTTAATTTTTCTCATAGTTTAATTCTTTTTTAATTGTATACTTCTGTATGTTTTAATGGTGTTGTTTTTAGTTGTAAGCCGCTCTGAGTCCTATTGGAAAAAGGGCGGGGTAGAAATAAAGTTTATTATTATTATTATTATCCACCCCTACTTCATGCACCCTCTCATTTTCCAACACCACTTAGCGTACTTCTGTGTTAATATGCCAGTGAACCCTTTTAGGCACTCATCGTGGCACAGCATTTCCAGATATCAAAACAGTTCAGAAAAATCAAAAGGCTAAAACAGAGACATTGTTTGCATTGTGGTAGTTTCCCTTTATGATGCAGCATAGCTCCTAAGCATGTAAAGAGTGCTAGTTTGATAGTTCCTACAGCAGTGTCTTCGCAAGACCAATGCACTGTTCATTGTAAATGTACCTTCACACACAACTGTGGGGCTCGCTTTTCTTTTTTCCCCCCTTCTTTTTTCCCCACGCACATTATGGATGCATTTGAAAAAATTGGGTTCCGTCATTGCATAGCCATAGTGGACGGTTGCCACATATCAATAGTTGCTCCAACAGGGCAGGCAGCAGAGTATATAAACCCCAAGGGGTTCTTTTCTATACATTGTCAAGGCACTACATGTCACAATAGAGATCCAGTGTGGTGTAGTGGTAAGAGTGTTGGACTACAACCTGGGAGACCAGGGTTCAAATCCCCACACAGCCATGAAGCTCACTGGGTGACCTTGGGCCAGTCACTGCCTCTCAGCCTCAGAGGAAGGCAATGGGAAACCCCTTCTGAATACCGCTTACCATGAAAACCCTATTCATAAGGTCGCCATAAGTTGGGATCGACTTGAAGGCAATCCATTTCCATTTCACATATCACAACGGTCAGTTTATTGATGTGGAGTAGATGGGAGTTACAGTGCTGGATTACAGCTCCCATAAGCCTCAGCCAACTGTCTAGGACCTCTGGTTTCCCATACCCTGATTTACTGACATTGCAAATAAGGTTTTTCATTATACTGTTAGCCATCCAAATGTTCTGGTACTACAACTCAAAACACCCTCTGAACATTGGCCATGTGAGTTATAATGGTGTATTTTATTTATTTATTTATTGAATTTATATCCCTTCCTTTCAGTAGAAGCCCACTACAACTCCCATCAGCCCCATCAGGCATGGCCAATGGTCTATGATGGTGGCAGTTGCAGTCCAACTACTTAGAGCCAATGGTTACCGAGACATTGCAAATAAGATATTTCATTAAACTGTTGTCATCCAGTAAGCAGGGGGGTTGTCTATCAGTCCTTGACAGGAAGCCTTCACGTACGCAATTCCCCACTCCCTACGCATAGCATGGTATATATATATATAGTGTTGCTACTTTGTTTTGCTCATTCACTACTTCATTTGCTGTAATTAAAATTCCTTTTTTAAAGTCACTACCAATTTTATAAAGTACTTCAATGTCATATTTCAAACAGATTCCTAGTCTGTTTGTATACATTAAATAGCATTATATGTCCTTTCATGGGCAAGCATAGGTTACTGTGGCCTTTTGAACACAGCTTTCAATATGTTTTTTGACATGTTAACACATATACTCAGCAACACGTATAATCATTACTATAATAAGCAGAATTGTTGGATTCCATTCTTCACCTTTTACTAATTGCCTCATGCAGAAATGACTCCTGGATGCTTAGAGTGGGAAACAATAGTTAAAGCTGCTGATTTCTCTTTTACAGTTGTTTCAAGTTAAAGCAGATTTGGTTGTAGTTGATTGTACTGAGTAATAGGCTTTTTGCTACAAACAGACTACCCAATTACTTCTGCCCTAATAGTTAAAAGTCTTCCATGGTGGGTTTTGGAGAACCGCAGATGATGTTATGACTGGAGTTGCAAGCAAGGTTTTGTCATTCATATTAAGTTATCTGCCTATACCGAGAACTAGATCATCAAATACAAACAATTGTTATTTGGTTAATGGGCCTCTAAGTGTTGCCCTATTCCTATTGTTTTATTGTTTGGACACTCTTGCATCTCCCCTAAGTATTCTGTACAGCTGCTTATAGAGCAGACATGTTTCTCTGCTGTTTCCACATCTGGAGTTGAGGGGAAAAGTAGTTCTGTACATTATATGTACATTATATGTACTCGACTGCAGAGTGATGGTGGCTTTGTGCAGCCATCTGTAATTATGGCTGCTCACGCCCTGAAGCAGATTTTGAGGGCACACAGGGACTGAATGGGGGAAGAGAGGAAGGGGAAGTTCAGTTGTGCAAGGGTAAATCTGTTGCACAAGTTGAATAGCAGCGCTGGATGCAACTCCACTCTGGCTTTCCCCCCCAACCTAGTACCTCACCTAAAATTAATCTCCAAGCTTACTAATATAAAAAGTGACATTCCAGCATGCTTATGTACAAAGTGTGCATACCTTAGCGTGAGTGTACAGATCTTTTGATGCAGTGTGATATGAAAGACAACACTGATGACTTCGGCCACATTCACACTGTACATTTATTTCCACTATTATTCCACTTTAAAGAGTCATTGTTTTCCCCAAAGAATCCTAGGAAATGTAGTTTGTGAAGGGTGCTGGGATTTGTTAGGAAAGCCATATTCCCCTCAGAGCTACAATTCTCAGAGTTCTCTGAGAAGAAGGACTGACTGTTAAACCACTCAAGGAACTGTAGCTCTGTAAGAATAGGGATCTCCTAGCAATTCTCAGCACTCTTCACAAACTACACTTTCCAAGATTCTTTGGGGAAAACCATGACTGTTTAAAGTGGAATAATAGTGGAATAAATGTACAGTGTGAGTGTGGCCTTTATTACTGTTTCCTCCTTTTTTAGGCTATTTCCTTGTAGCGATAATTAATACAAGTACAAGTAAATTACACTGTAAATGAGTGAATCATTAGTTTAGTTTCGCATTCCATCACTGCCTGTTGTGACTGATGACCAGGTTTATTCTGAAAGCTACTTCTGTTTTCTTGCGCTGTCTCAAAACCAAAATCAGGATGGGTTTGAATTTACATTTTTTAACTGCCCTTCATTCAGCAAACTCCTGCTGACATTCACAAGTGCACAGAGATTAGAACTGTCAAGGCCATTTAGGAATCAGGACTTTTAAAATGAAAGTAAAATCTGCTGTAGCAGGTGTTTGAATATAAACTATCATAATATCACATGGAAACAATAAAAATTAACCTAAAAAAGAAAACAATTTTGAAATGTAGGCTCAGATCAATAGGACTCTTTAGGTAGGGGTGCCAATAGGATTTCCTGGGCCTGATACACTGTATATAGATTGGGCCCCCTACATTCCCACACAACCATCCCTCCCCATCTTCCCACAATCTATTGGCAATAACTGCTGCTTGTGTACATACGTTACCAACATGAACAGTTATTTTGAATCCACAGACTTGATTTTAGATGTATTTCTTTAAAAGATTTTAAACATGCCTTTCAGAGTTCCTGCCCTCACAAGGCATTTTACAACAGTTATAAATAGTTCAAAAACCATATAATTATTACATAACATTTAAACATTAAAAGATAATTAAAAACATAGGAGCAGCTAAAAAAAACTGTGCAGCTTGACTGAACCCAACTCTCAGCATAACCTACCTCACAGGTTTGTTGCAAATATAAAATTGGGGGGAGGAGCAAGGAACAAGAGCAAGGCACAAATATGTCATATTGACACACCATGCAGTGAAGGGGAAAAACATGCACACAGGCAGCCCCCTTTCCATTGCTTTAACTGTAAGATTCCACTGGTCTGATTTTTACAGCAAAATACAAAACACACACACGCACGCACACACAAAGCTTGACAACACACACAAATATACTACCCTAAGCATGTAAAAGTGGGCGGGCAGGCATATGTGCTGCTGCTGAAAGCTGTAAGCTTACTCAACTCATGTAGCGCGCAGACAAGCAGGAAAAGATAGCTATTTTCAGGACTAGTAAGGGGTTCTAGCTATTGCCTGGAGATCAGTAAATCCTTCGTCATTCAGAACTCTGACTGCACTACTTGGCTAAAAACCTGAAAGGGTGGGGATTGGAGAAGCCAGCTACTATCATTTATTTATTTATTATTTGATTTATATCCTGCACTTCCTCCCAGCAGGAGCCCAGCTCATTTAACAGAAGTTGTGGGGGCAGGGCTGACATTTTGGTGTATTTATATTTCTTGATCCAGAGCACATAGGAACTTAATCTTTTTTAAATGAAAGCAAGATTCTGGGGGTCCTGGAGCCCCTCAGCCCAGGAGAAACAGACCCTATTTATTTATAAGCCGCACTTTCAATAAAAGTTCCAAGGTGGCTTACAACATACAAAGACATTATAAAATTAAAAACCAATAAAAACATAATTAAAAACAATAAAAGCATCAACAAATACTGCATTGATCAGGGGGGGAAATGAAAATTCATGTTAAAAGGCCTGTCTAAAAAGTTCTGTTTTCAAGAGATGGCTGAATGAAAGAAGGGATGGTTCCTGCTGAACCTCTATTGGTAGGGAGTTCCACAGGGCAGGGCTTACTGCACTAAAGGCTCAGTCCCTGGTGGAGGCCAACCAAACCTCAGGAGTATGGTGAATGACCAAAAGTGCCTCATCAGAAGATCTCAGAGATCGAGATGGAACATAGGGAGTCAGATGGTCCTTAAAGTACTTTGGGCCCAAGGTGTTCAGGGCTTTGTGAATTAACACAGGTACTTTTAACCTGGCCCAGTAGTCAATTGGCAACCAGCGCAGCTCTTTCAGTAGCAGAGTAATATGTTACCAATAGTCTGCTACTGTAAGCAATCTGGCCGCTGCATTTTTTACCTGTCTGTTGGCAGTCCTGCCTCTAGGCATGCATTGGATGTACAGAGTGGATTTTTTGCTTTTTCAGTTTGTACTGTCATATCACAAACTTTTCAAAATTTCATCACTTTGAAGCGATAAGAGAAAGCGGCAATAAAACATAGCTGTGGCAAAACTGACAAAATACTAGAAAGGAGAAGATTCACCAGCCTGAAAAGCTTTTAAAAATCTTATGGTGGTGCAAGGCACAGATGGATATGATGGATTTCCTTGAAAAGGTTATTACAATGGAATAGGTGCTACCAAAGAGAAGGTCCTGCTCTGTGCACTAACCAATCACATATAGATGACTCCAGAACAGAACTTCCCCAACCAGTTTCAGCATATTGGGAGAAGAAAAATATTGTCTGCAATACAGAGGTATATTTATTTCATGTACAGCTTTATACCCCATACCTTCAACACCAGAAGTGTTTCTAGGGCTGTTCATACTGTAGTGGCTGGCGGTGTGGCTGGGATTGCAATGCAGACCTGGCTTCCCAACATCATGCATCACTGCCTGTTATCAAGAGGAGGAGGGGCAAGGCAGCAGGGAGCTTGGTGTGGTGCAGACACAGCGGTGGAGCTAATCCAATGCTCCCACTGCTGCCCTGCACTGCCTTGTCCCTCCCTTGGTACCCAGAAGTGACACACAGCATTGGGAAGCCAGGTCAGCAATGCCCCACTGGCTGCTACTGTGTTCATATAAGTGCATGCAAACACACTTTTCTGCACAGATGGAGTACCTCTGTACCTTTCTGTACAAGTGTCCAAGGTCCATAGGCTTAATTCCTTCTGAAATAACAGAACTACATTAGGGATCAGCAACAGGGAGGGCCCCTTAATATGCCTTTCTAAATACAAAAGAGATTAACTCAATAATTTCCTAAGAAGGGAAGCTCTTGTGCCATGCATTAAAATTCACAACGTCCCACTGTATTTTTTTTTCAGTGACTCACACACTTAACGTTTCAACAACATTTTGGTTGCTAGGGTACGTGTAATCAGTGTGACATCTAAAGTTCCTGTTAAAAAGAGTTTTAGGTTTTGGAATATAAGGAACAAAGCTTCACATTTATTACCTTCATAAATACCCCTTCTTAGTATTTAATTATGTAAATCAGCTTGACATTTTAAAAAGTCTTCAAGTAAAATTGGTCTTTAGAGTTCACAATCTCCACCTGATAACTATATGATATACACTTTACAATTTAGTGAATTATCTCCTGGCATCTTTTTTTTTTCCCCTTCTTTTTTTCAGTATGGAAGTTTCCTTGCCCAATTTCCCTGGACTTGTTTGTTTCGGTTAACTTCACCACAAGGCAAAACAACAACAACAACCCTGTCTATTCTTACAAAAAAAGATTTTTTAAGCAGTATAGGTGGGACAAAATGCAGCTCATGTTAAGAGCTTCTCAATCCTAGTGATTTCAGTAGGAGAGTGCTAAACTCTGCCATGAAATTAATAGGACTTGAAGTGCTTAACATTGACTAGATAGTATCTTTGACATTCTGAGCATTGTTCAAAACACCTGTAGAAAGCTCAAAAGGGAGGCTGCCCCACAGGTATTCTGGTTTCACCTATCAGTGATGCTGCATCAGCAGATTTCCTGCATCAGCATTGGATTAGACTAGATGTCCTTTTGAGATCCCTTCCACCTCTTATGATCCTGGGAAATTTGCATTGCCCACTCACTGATGGCTTTTCATTGCCATTTAAAAAATACGTATTGTTTCAAAAAGCTGTAGCTGGATTTTGTTTTAGATGTGATCAACTAAACTGTATTTACTGCTGTTATTATTTATTGCTTTTATAAATTATGTGGTATGTTGTAAGCTACTTTGACCACTATAATGCAACTGAAAGTAGAGATATAGTCTGTGTCTGTGTTGGAATTACTTTTTTAGATGTTTTTAAAGATTTTTTTAAACAATATGTTTTTAAAGATAAGTGTTGGGAGTTTGGGGATTGGAATGGATGATCCCTGTGAGTCCCCTTCCAGCCTTTGATTTGGAATCCTGTGCCTTGGGGTGAGTAGCTGGCTCTGCTGGTCAGATGAGTTTCTTTTGTTAAGCTAATAGAGTGGCCAGGTTGTTAATGGGTCTATCAGGTGCCCAGCAACTGGTGAATGGGCCAGGATGACCCTTTTGTCATTGAAACTCTTCAGGAGAGCCTCCCCCCCTCCTGGTGGCTAGGAGAGGTTTGTGTTTTTAGTTTGTGTTGAGTGCGTGGCAGAGAATGGCTGGGAACTGGAGGCATGCAAAGAGACTGGCTCTCTGCACCATGGCTTTAGGATGCCTCCTGTAACACTGATGGAAAAGCTGGATATTGGACTGCTGATGCCTTGAACCCCTCCATCCTAAGCTCAGGCTGGAATGTGTGTAAATAAACAAACCATATTTCATAAAGACACCACAGTCTCCGCTGACCTTCTTCCCAAGCCAAACCCTGGACAAGCACAGGAACCCCTGGAATCTCACCGCTCGGAGATTGGGGAGGCACGCAACAATATTTTGTTTTAATATGTTTTATAAGACATTTTGTTTTAATATATCTTAACGTCTTTTGCTTTTAAGATGTTTTAGAATATTTTTAGTATTTTTGTTTGCTGCCCTAAACTCCTAAGAGAAAGGGCAGGATATAATATAAATTTAATAAATACATACATACATAATAAATAAACATTATCTTGAGAAAATGCACACAAAGTTGAAGAGTATTGAATGTGCTTTGGGAAACTGCATCCCTTAATTAAAATAAGCTGCATCACAATGTATGTTCTTCTTGACCCAGGCATTTTAAAGTAGTCCTTATTTAAAGTATTAGATTTTAATGGTCTGGTTGACTTTGACTTTTGACAAATATGTGGAAAGAATGGGCAACTTCACAGAGAATTTCTGAGAAATTACAGGGCATTTTTCTGGTCTCTAATATAAGTCCAGCAATCAAGTCAGAATTGATTTAATCAGTAGAAAAGTACAATCACCTCTTTTGAGTCCAAAAGAACTATTTCAAAATCATGAAGAAACAAATACCATGCACTTAGAATGCTAAAGAGGTCTATGCTTTTAATAGACAAGAAAACTCAGGAAGATACAGCGCTGACCATCTAAGACTTTGCTTCTCCTCCAGAGCAGGCCTTGGCTTTCTCATAGTCTACTCCTATATTGTGTGGATGAAATGTGAGATTTGTCCAACAGATAAGGACTGCCATCTTGCTGAGCAGGTGCAACTGAGCTGTGCAGGTATAGGCACTGGAGGCTGGTCCACTAGGGCTCCTGGGGCACAGTCCTTCCAATAAGAATGTGAAGCAATTGTTAACCCCCCCTCAAAAAAATAACTGCACATTCCTTTCTGTCCCACACACAATTTTATCATTTCTTGAATTTCTGTTCTCTGGCCAACCAGCTCTCTGCACCACTCAGCCAAGCCTAATCCTCTGCACCACCTCAGCCAATCCTAAAGTATGGCAAAAGATCCCTCCCTGGACTGCCTGCTTGTCAGCCCCGTTAGGAAGGTTCCTACTCCATCTGTTGTTATGAGGCTTATCCTGCACAGCCAGTATAGCAGATTAAGGAAGAGTCGGACCAGTTTCAAGAACATCCCTAGTGGTAGTCTCTTGTGTATGTGTTGCAACTAATACTGTATTAACTATTTCCCTGCATTCACTCATTAAAAGCTGGGTGGAACAGCACAGGTTGCTCCAAGCCACTTGCAATTCCAGAGTATTTTCTAGAGTATTTCCAGAAAAACTGTCTGCCTCAGGCCCATGGTGCCTACCCGCATGTGCCACCTACCTCTCCCTCCCACTGCAGTGAATGCTGGCCATGCTGTGCTCGCATGCCTGCCATCAACCAAGATGGCAGCGGAGGCTTCCCTAAGGGGCTGATGACCCTGATGCCATCTTGGTTGATGACAGGCATACACGCACCATAAACCAAGATGGCGGCAGGGGCATCAGCCCTTAGGGAAGCCTCGGCTGCCACTGTGGTTGATGATAGACATACACAAGCAGCGCAGGCAGCATTCACCACAATAGCAGAGGTAGGTGGGGCATGCAGGCGGGTGTTGCAGGCCTGTACACTTGGGGGGTGTCTTGGAGTTCCTTCTCAGCAATCTGTGACAGGGTCGGGAGCTCACATTGCCATGGATTGCCAAACGGGAGCATTACCTACCTACCCTAAGGAGGGGCCCTTCAGGGGCCCCCAGCCAGGGTCCGGCCTCACTGACCTCTGGCTCTGGACCTGTCTAAAATGAAAAGTCTGGGCTCCGTGCCTATCTGGAAATGACTCCACATCCTTCCCAAAACCTGGAAAATATTCTCCCTTATCTCAGACAGAACAGTGGCTGATTATGATTAGTCTGGTATTATCACTTCATATTTTCAGGACTGATCCATGCATCGCAAATATGTTCTGTTGTGCTCTGGCATACCCTGCTTAAATGAAACTTTTTTTGTCTGTTCTTTTAATGTAGAGGAAAAAGTGTTTTAGGTTATGAAATGTTAATTGGGCTTTTTTGAGGGGAAGGAAAACTGCATTCAACTGGAAGCAACTGCACATTTTAAAAGTTTCTGTCTGCTTGGTTTTTGGCATAGGATGTTTAAGTATAATCAGTACATGAATTGAGAACCGTTGTTGTTGTTGTTGTTGTTGTTATGTGCCTTCAAGTCGATTACAACTTATGGCGACCCTATGAATCAGTGACCTCCAAGAGCATCTGTCATGAACCGCGCTGTTCAGATCTTGTAAGTTCAGGTCTGTGGCTCCCTTTATGGAATCAATCCTATGTCATATGATATAGCTTCATTTCTAAATAAGAGCTATGGAGTCAATCATGGCTGAAAATCATACTTATCCCTTTTACATGGAAGCTCTTCAACTGTCCATAGATGTGCAGAGCACTGATATTGTTTTAGTGAGGAGACAGTGGCACTCTGCACATGTGTAATGACACACTTTCCTAAGTAAGTGCTGTACAAATCCTGATATGATGAAAACAGCAAATTTAAAAATTGCAATCCTACTCAGTCATGAAGTTATGAGCCACCACCCGATGTAGCTTTCTGTCTGGGTACTTACTAAACAATATAGTATAATATTAAGATAAATCCAATGAAAAGGACTGGACATCTTGCCAGGTTATTACTTTGGGCCACGTTTTGGATAGTGAGTAACTTCAAATAATTCCATGCATTACAAGTGGGATTTGGTTTAGCAAACATAACTAATCTCCAATTTAAATTTCTCGTATCCATTGTTGTATCAGTTGCAGCGCTGCCTAGGCTCTTGCAAGATATGACTGGGTTATCTAGTCTGGGAAGAACAGCTGCCTGTTTATATTTTGTTGTTATATGCCTTCAAATCGATTACGACTTATGGTGACCCTATGAATCAGCGACCTCCAATAGCATCTGTCATAAACCACCCTTTTCAGATCTTGTAAGTTCAAGTCTGTGGCTTCCTTTAAGGAATCAATCCATCTCTTGTTTGGTCTTCCTCTTTTTCTACTCCCTTCGGATATCCCCAGCATTATTGTATTTTCTAGTGAATCAGGTCTTCTCATTATGTGGCCAAAGTATGATAACCTCAGTTTCATCATTTTAGCTTCTAGTGATAGTTCTGGTTTAATTTGTTCTAACACCCAATTATTTGTCTTTTTCACAGTCCATGGTATACACAAAGCTCTCCTCCAACACCACATTTCCAATGAGTTGATCTTTCTCTTATCCGCCTTTTTTACTGTCCAACTTTCACATCCATACATAGAGATTGGGAATACCATGGTCTGAATGATCCTGACTTTAGTGTTCAGTGATTATACAGCCACAAGAGTGGCTATATACTATAGGCAGCATGCATTTTTCACATTCTGCAATGTTAAATTGAAAATACCCCCCATGCCATTCTGATGCTTCCCATAAGTTCATTTCAAAACAAAACCTTACAAAACTTACAGTCCTGAACTCAGAAACACTTGCTTAACAACCCTCTAAATTTTCATGGTAATACACAAAACAGTCATAGAGAATACAGAGTTCAAATATAAAAAGAGAAAAACAGAGCGCCCTTTTGGACTTTTTTCTGTCAGAGTTCTCATAATCTGTTGAAATTCATTAAAAATCAGCCATATTCACAGAGTACCTGTAATCCTATTACTGCCCTTGCCCCATACTCTGACCTTCATCTTCTGCAGTTTAAAAGTTTAAAAAATGCCTGGCTGATTTTTAGTTAATCTAAGAAATTTTGCATTGAACTGAATGATAGTGTCGGCCATGCTCAGTAAGAACCAACTGTCAGTCTTATAAAAGCCAGACTCACAGCTGCTGGGCTTGCCTAATCATGGGGCCATACCCACACCAGACTTTGATGTCACTTTAGGCAGTCATGGCTTCCCCCAGAAAACCCTGCGAAGTGCAGTTTGTGAAGGGTGCTGAGAGGACACTCCTATTCCACTGACAGAGCTCCAGCAGCCAGAGTGGTTTAACAGTCAACCACTCTGACTGAAGGTCTGTGTGGGGAACAGAACGTCTCCTAGCAACTCTGAGCACCCTTCACAAACTACACTTCCCAGGATTCTTTGAGAGAAGCCATGACTGTCTAAAGTGAAATAAAGGCCTGGTGTGGATGTGGCCAGGGACAGCCTTGGTTTAAATTTGGGTGGGAGGATATATGTGCTTGCTACAGAATAAAAAGTTGGGGGAAACACTGAAAAACAATGATACTGTTCACAATGTTTTCCTTTTGGAAAGGAAAGGGGCTCCCCCTCTGCCCAGTGCCCACCCACCCAATCTCCTCTCCTCCCCCTCCTTTTACCCACACTGCCCCTCCCACAGGTCAGTGTTGCACTACGACCTCAAATCCCCACACAGCCATGAAGCTCAGTGGGTGACTCACTGCCTCTCAGCCTCAGAGGAAAACAGTGGTAAAACCACCTCCAAATACCAATTACCATGAAAACCCTATTCATAGGGTCGTCATAAGTCAGGATCGACTTGGCCAGTCCATTTCCACTTTCAAGCATGATTGCACAGAAATAAATCCCATTGCACTCAAAAAGTATGCAATTGATCAAACCCACCCTCCCTTCTCCTCCCTCCTATCCCCTCCCTCTTGCCCCTTCTCTCCCCCTTCCTTTGCCCCTCTCCCTCCCCCTCCCCCTCCCCCTCCAATGCCCTTCTTCCCCTTCCCCCTCTTCCCCCTCTCCTTCCTCCTCCCCATGGTCAATTTTACCTATCTTAAGCATGATTGCACGAGAGTTAATACCATTGAACTCAATAACCATGTAAATGATCAAACCTGTCTTTTCCCTCCTTCCCCTCTCCTTTCCCTTCCTCCTCCCCTCCCCTCTTCCTTCTTCCTCCTCCCCTGCCCACTCCAGCCCTTCCTCCATCCCCCTCGGTCAGCTTTACTTATCCTAAGCATGATTGCACAGGAGTAAATCCCACTGAACTCAATAAACATGCAAATGATCAAACCTGTCCTTCTTCTCCCCTCCCTCCTCCTCCTCCTCCCCTCCCCATCCCCTGTGGTCAGTTTCATCTATCTTAAGCATGATTACAGGGAGTAAATGCCACTGAACTCAATAAGCATGCAAATGATCAATCCATTCTCAGCAAACTTGCACAGGATACCATTTCTTACCTCCCGGATTAAAAAGCAGAGAAATTCACTAATAGGCAAAAAAAACTTGCGGTTTAAGAACGTACCTATAGCCCACAGATATTTCTGTGTGTTACTCTTTATGTTTCTTAGTCATCAATAACCTGCCTCACTACCCGCCTAATCCAATCCACCTTCCAACCCCCAGAACCAACCAAACCCACAGAACCCCCTCTCCACTGTCATTCTCTCATTTATACCTTCAGGCACTCAAGCGCTCAGCCAATCATAATACAACACTCATCAACATTCCAACCCATGTACTCCCCCCTCTCACTCAGTCTACTTACCACATATACTCTAATAAACCTGCACTTACCATATTTACAGTATTATATATATACAGGGACATCTCAATTTCCCCCCTCCTTTAATAAAAGCATAGTATTATTTCCTGTACCCAGGAATAATACAATGCGTTATACCAAAGTTCATGTCACACAGGGGTAGAGTGTCCTTACAGTCCCACTTCCTGGTCAGGTGACTGCAGTCTCTGGAACATGTCTAGAAAGTCCATCCGCCAACACGTTGTCCTTTCCTTTGATAAACACAAAGTCCACTTGATACTCTTGCAGCGCCCACAACCATCTCTGAAGCATGGAGTTGTTGTTCTTCATGGTGTCCAGCCACATCAGTGCACAATGATCTGTGATCACGGTGAATCTTCTTCCCCACACGTAGGGACGCAGCTTGCTTAGGCCCCACATGACTGCCAAACACTCCTTCTGCACTGACAAGTAGTTTATTTCCCTCGCTGTCAGCTTGCGGCTCAGGTAGGCAATAGGATGCTTGATGCCTTCCCTTTCCTGCATCAGCACAACCCCGAGACTCAGGTCAGAAACGTCTGTTGCCACGATGAAAGGCTGCTCATAGTCTGGAGTTATTAACACTGGACTCTGGCACAGTGCTTGCCTTAACTGGGCAAAAGCTTTTTGACACCTTTCACTCCACATCACTCTCTCAGCATGCTTCTTTTGTGTTAGTTCATGTAGCGGGGTTGCTATTTTCCCAAACCCCTTCATGAACCTTCTATAAAACCCTGTCATACTCAGGAACACTCTCACTTGCTTTCTGATCACATCTAGCACTCTTTCATTCACACAATAGGGGGTAGATCTTATTGGAGGATGATTGCCAGTGTCTATAGTATGTTTCACAACACTGGTTCTACCAGGTCTAGTATTAAAGAGTTCCTCATGTTTGCTCAGAACACTCAGGATTTCCTCTTTGACCTTCTCATCCACCTCCTCTGACCACTCCAACTGACCTATACCTCCCTCTGCCTTGCTCTCTTGCACCAAGTCTGGCAAATCAGGACCACTCCCTTCAGGGAACAATGTGACTTGTAAAACCTTTGCATCTCTGGCATGATAGGGCTTTAACATGTTCACATGTACTACTTTGTGTTTTTTCAGATTAATTTAATTTTAACCTTTCCACTTCTGTCTCAGCCTCCATTCTCACTCTTTCTGTCTCCATTCTCAATGTTTCAGCCTCCAAGACCCGCTGCTTCTCTTTTTCCTCAGACTCCATTTTAAACCTCTCAGACTCCATTTTAAGTCTTTCAGACTCCATTTTAAATCTTTCAGCCTCTAAGACTCGTTGCTTCTCCTTATCCTCAACTTCAAAGACCAGCTGCTTCTCCTTTTCCTCAGTCTCCATTCTCAGTTTCACCATCTCAATCTCTCTATCCTTATATTTTCCCTCACGTTCCCATCTTCTCTCTTAAATACTCCACATAGGCAGGATTACTTGAGCACCCTTCTGGGGTCTCTTCTCTTACAGGCTCTTGGGTTTGGACCGTGGTATAAGTGATTAGTGTTACCAGCAATTCATCTACTCCTTTACCCTCATGAGGTAAATGAAAAGCTATACATTTCTCCACCAACTCTTTTCATTTTCAAGAACTCAGCCATGTTTCTCAGAGCTTACAAACTTTTCCATACACTCACAAGTTATCTTTATTAGTTATTCCCTTCACAATCACACTACTTTCTAGGGATTCTCTCTTGTTCGTATCCCACTGCAACTGTCACCACTTGTCAGGATCCCACCTGTCAGGATCCCACCTCAGGCGCCACCTGCTAGGATCCCACCTGTGGTCAACATTCCAACCCATGTACTCCCCCCTCTCACTCAGGCTACTTACCACATATACTCTAATAAACCTGCACTTACCATATTTACAGTATTATATATATACAGGGACATCACAGATACAAACACAGTCAGAACCCTAAATGCAATAATACAGCGACTAGTACATAGAGACAAAGAGAACTATTACAGTAATTATTGTATAGAAACAGGACAACAAATAAGATAGAACAAGATTAGAGAAATCAAAGGGAAATTTAAACCCGGAGTAGGGATGTTGAATAATCAACAGGGGAACACAGTGACTGACCAAGATGACCAAGGAAGATGGAAGCAATACACTGAAGAACTATATAAAAATATGCAAGGATGACAGATTCATTCATGGAGGAACTGTAAGATGAAGAACCAGAAATTTTAGAATGTAAGGTGAAAGCTGCTCTTAAAATACATGGAAGAAACAAATCACCAGGAATAGATGGCATACCAATAAAGTTGCTTCAAGTTACTGAGACTGAATCTGTCCAAATTTTGACAAAAAATTGTCAACAAATATGGAAAACTAAACAATGGCCCACAGACTGGAAGCGTTCAATATACATCCCAATTCCAAAGAAGGGATCCCAGGGAATGCAGTAATTATCAAACGCCTTAATATCCCATGCAATTAAAGTAATGCTCAAGATTCTACAACAAAGGCTCTTACCATATATGGAGCGAGAAATGCCAGACGTCCAAGCTGGACTTAGAAAAGGAAGAGGTAACCAGAGATCATATCGCAAACATAAGTTGGATAATGGAACAGACCATGGAATTTCAGAAGAAAATCAGCCTGTGCTTTATAGATTAGAGCAAAGCCTTTAACTGTGTAGATCATGAAAAACTATGGGATGCTTTAAAAGAAATGGGGGTGCCACAGCATCTGATTGTCCTGATGCACAACCTATACTCTGGACAAGAGGCTGCTATAAGGACAGAATATGGAGAAACCGATTGGTTTCCAATAGGAAAGGGTGTGAGACAGGGGTGTATTTTATCACCCTATTTGTTTAATCTATATGCAGAACATATGATACAGAAAGTGGGACTGGACCAAGATGAAGGATGTCTGAAAATTGGAGGGAGAAATATTAATAATTTAGATATGCAGACGATACCATACTATTAGCAGAAACCAATAATGATTTGAAACTAATGCTGATGAAAGTTAAAAAGGAAAGCACAAAAGCAAGACTACAGCTGAATGTCAAGAAGACTAAAGTAATGACAACAGAAGATTTATGTAACTTTAAAGTTGACAAGGAGGACATTGAACTTGTCAAGAATCATCAAAACCTTGGCATAATTAACCACAATGGAGACAATAGTCAAGAAATCAGAAGAAGGCTAGGACTGGGGAGGGCAGCTATGAGAGAACTAGAAAAGGTCCTCAAATGCAAAGATGTATCACTAAATACTAAAGTCAGGATCATTCAGACCATAGCACTCCCCATCTCTATGTATGGATGTGAAAGTTGGACAGTAAAAAAAGTGGATAAGTGAAAAATCAACTCATTTGAAATGTGGTGCTGGAGGAGAGCTTTGCGGATACCATGGACTGCGAAAAAGACAAATAATTGGGTGTTAGAACAAATTAAACCAGAACTATCACTAGAAGCTAACATGATGAAACTGAGGTTATCCTACTTTGGACACATAATGAGAAGACCTGATTCACTAGAAAAGACAATAATGCTGGGGAAAACAGAAGGAAGTAGAAAAAGAGGAAGACCAAACAAGAGATGGATTGATTCCTTAAAGGAAGCCTCAGACCTGAATTTAAAAAGATCTGAACAGGGTGGTTTATAACAGATGCTCTTGGAGGTCGCTGATTCATAGGGTCACCATAAATCATAATCGACCTGAAGGCACATAACAACCACAAAGAAACCACCTCTGGACCCTTTGGATTGGAATAACTAGTGATCATCCGTAAATACCCCCTTCTTGGGGAAGGGGATGGAGACAGTAGCTGTGGGGCAGCAGCAAGCATTCTTGGATGACACAGATTGTTTAGATCCATTCCAATCTGGGTTCAGGCGTGGCCATGGGACTGAGTTGACCTTGGTTACTCTAATGGCTGCCCTGTACAGAGAGCAGGACAGTGGGAGTATGACCTTGCTCCTGCTTCTTGATCTCTCTGAAGCTTTCAATTCCATATACCATGGTATCCTCCTGGATCAGCTCTGTGGAATGGGAATTGGGAGCACTGCATTACAGTGGTTCCAGTCCTACCTACAGGACCAAATCCAGAGAGTAGCATTGGGGAGTGCTTACTATCCTCCTAGTTATGCTATGCGGTGCCACAGGGTGCTATTGTATCCTTAGTGCTATATCTATATGAAGCTTCTGGGAGTGGCCAGGAGGAGCTTTGGGGCAAAGTGCCATCAATATGCTGATGACACTCAGCTCTATTGCTCCTTAACATTTGAATTAGCAGAGGCCTGCAGGCCCTGGATCCTGGTGCCTGAATGCAGTAGTAGGATGGATGAGGGAAAATAAGCTGAGCTTGAATCCTCATAAGATGGAGGCACTATGGGCAAGTGGTTCCAATGTCCAACAAATTGGTCAATTGCCTGCTTTGCAAGGAGCAGGTATGCAGTCTGAGAGTACTTCTGGACCAGTCTTTGCCTTTACCAGCTGTGCCCAATACAATAGCTATGACTATTTCTGGACCAGGAGAGCTTAACCACAGTAGTTCAGCCATTGGTGTCCTCAAAACTGAAACACACTCTATGTGGGGCTTGACACAGAAACTGCAGTTAGTACAGAATGCTGCAGCATAGTAGTGAGACCCTGTCAGAATATAACTTGCGGCCGAGGGTTGAAATAAACACACAGACACCAAGGCTGGGTTGAACTAAGGGCCACTTTATTAAACTTTAAACATAAAATAACCTGCAGAGGTAAAACCTAGGTGCAGGTGCTAGTTATAATTGATGTATCTAATTACAGCTATTGGGCAACCACCCTTACCTGGGCAAGGGCGAGCCATTTTGCTTGCCCCTACCCCCGCCTCACCTTTAGGGTGAGTAGGGGGGCCTCCCCACATCACCACCCCCGGGCCATACAACTCCGGGTGAGTGAGGTAAGTTGGCCCCAAAGGCAGCCCATATCCTGTCTCCAAGCCGTACAGCTCTGAAGGGCAGGCCTCTGGATCCGCCAATCACCCCCAAAGGTGCCTAAGGGTGTCACCTAGCTGTCCCTTCCAGCTTCCCTTCCTGCACCTTCCTGCCACAAAAGGGTGTCAAATCTCTATTTAGACATCTTTTGCCCCACTGCCGAGGACCAAACTTCGCAGAACTTGAGGCCAACTCTGCTTGATGATATGGAAGTCGTGGTACACCTGTAACATCAGGGCCTTGCCCTTCAACAAACCCAGGTCATTACCACCCAGGTGAATGACCAAAACATGTGGAACAGCCCACACCAAACTTTGCTGGAACAACAGGTGTAGGAGCCCATCCCAGCACATCTCTTGGCAGCCAAGCCACTGCACCGTGGCCCACTGACTGAGCCCAAGCTGTGACCTAACACTCGACTTTGCTGCCCTATGGCCGGCCCAGAAAACCATGCTATGGCTGCAGAGTAAGAAGCGCACACGCTCCGTTCCCATCCAGCAACCTGTCAACATAAAAAGACAAATTAAAACCAGTCAAACATTTGGATCCTGCAGCTTACTCCATGATCGAACATACAACTTGTAAGCCTTAGAACGCCATCTCCCAATAACCTGGAGCTGGTCTCGTGTCAGGCCGATGCAGGCCGCAGTTGAAGCTGCCCCAGTCCAGAAGGAATGGGTACCAAATGCAGCAGTGTCCACCCCTAAGCCCCAAAGGGCCGATTTCATGAGGGCCCAAAACTGAAACTTTGTCGGGGGGAACCCCCTTTGTGTATAAAGAAATAACCTGGCCCCGATCCCCGCATTAACAAAAAACGCTCCAATGCCCTAACGGGGCAAATGTCCTCCTGTGATGAAGCCAACAATACCACTGTCTTACCCTTACACCCCTGGTCGGTCTTAGACCACCGCAGCCTAATGTTGGCCCGCCTGTCAACCAAACTAATGTCTGAAATTAACAAAGCATGGAAGGAGCCATCCATCTTTGACCTGGCCACTACTTCTCCTATCCTTAAATGCCCCAAATATCTGCATTAGTTGCCAATTTGCTACCAGGCCAAGTTCAAGGTGCTACTGTTGGTTTATAAAGCCCTTAACAGCTTGGGACCAGTTTACTTGTGGGACCGCCTTACCCCATATGTCAGGTGTCACATAATACCTGTTCTGCCTTTATATCGTTCTTTTGGTGTGGCAGCACCTACACTTTGGAACTCTCTGCCTATTTACGTCAGGCAGGCAGCTTCACTGTGTTCGTTACAGCACCTGCTTAAAACATTTCTGTTTAAGCAAGCCTGTCCACACACATAGATGTTGACATGTTTTAATCTCTTTTTAGGTTACTGTTCATTTTAATTATTGTTAACTGTTTTAATTATTTGTTTTTAAACTATTTTTCTTGATAATGTTAATGTTTCTTATGAACTGCTTAGAGGTTGGTATGTTTTTACAATCAAGCGGTATATAAATTCTGTTAAATAAAATCAAGCCTGCAGTTTTCCATTAGCTCTAACTCTACCCTAATTTCTTTCCTTAGCCATTGTGTTCCAGTGATTAGACTGTCAGATTATGACCACAGCTTGGAAAAGTTACTTTTTTGAACTACAACTCCCATCAGCCCAATCCAGTGGCGTGCTGGCTGGGGCTGATGGGAGTTGTAGTTCAAAAAAGTAACTTTTCCATTTGTGATGGGGTAAACTGGACTCAAATCCCCACTGAGGCATGAAGCTCACTAAGTAACCTTGGGGAAGTCTCTCTCAGCCTAACCTACCTCACAGTGTTACTGTTGTGATGATAATGCCAGAGAAGGGGGAGAACATTTATGCTACCCTGAGCTCCTTGGAGGAAGAGCTGGATTATGTATTTATTTCAAATATTTCTACACTACTCTTTAATCCAAAATTTCCCAAGCTCTTCACAATATTTAATATAATAAATAAATGTACTACAATGAAAACATTAATCAGTGGATGTTGCCAGTGGCTGAAACATCCATAAGATATAAGCCATAAGATGAACAGGTACAATATGCTCAACGTTATTTTTATTCCAGCTGAACTTCTTTTTCTCAATGGGTTTAGAAAGCCAACAGTCCCATTGACCTTAAGTTAAAAGTTTTCTGCAAACTCTCCTTCAATATTTTTCTTGGTCACTCACAACACATTTAAGGGTACAGACTTAAAACCAATGTTAGTACTCTGCTGGTTTTAAGAGTTTCGCTCTGTCTGTATGACCCATTTGATGCCTAATTTGGAGCCAAGGGGGTGTGAGATTGTCAAAGAGATCATGCAATTACTGGAAGCATCATGCAAAAACTGTAGAACAGAAGGTACAAAAATATATATAATGGACACCATCTGCCGTGTGGGAAGAAAGAACAGAGGGAGGGAAGGCAGACAGGCAGGCAAAGACAACATCAGGGGCTGCTCCAGTTGGACTACCCCCGTCACCCCATCCAACACTACATTTTATAGTTTATATCATTTATTTGTTTTACTATTTTAAAATTGTAAATTGCCTAGGGTGTCTTACAGGAAGTTGGTATATAAAGGTGGCTGCCATTGAGGTTGGTCCAGAAGCTGCAGCTGGTGCAAAATGCGGCAGCGGGACTGCTCACTGGGGTAGGGTATCACCAACATGTCACCACCCTGCTGAAAAAATTGCACTGGCTGCCCATTAGCTACCGGGTCAAGTTCAAGGTTCTGGTTTTGGTGTACAAAGCCCTATACAACTTGGGACCAGGATACCTGAAAGATTGTCTTACCCTGTTTATACCCAGTCTACCACTGAGCTCTGCAGATGAGACCCTCCTGCAGGTATCATCTTATCAGGAGGTCCGTTCCACATAACATAGGAAATGGACCTTTAGTAGTGTTGTGGTACTTACCCTTTGGAATTCCCTACCCTTAAATATTAGACAGGCGCCATCTCTGTTATCTTTTCGGCACCTACTGAAGACCTTCCTCTTTCAACAAGCATTTTAAGTCCTTATGCCAGTCTGCGTTGGAATTGCTTTTTTAGATGTTTTAAAGCATCTTTTTAAAGATGTTTGTTTTAATATGTTTTGAAATATTTTTTTTAAAATATATTTTTAAAGTCTGTTTTTAAGGTGTTTTAGAGTGTTTTTAGTGTTTTTGTTTGTCACCCTGGGCTCCTACTGGGAGGAAAGGCAGGATATAAATTTAATAGATAAATAAATATACATGGAAGAAATATGTTAATCTATAAGAAAAAGCATTTGGGGGACAAGTCTTAGAAGTATTGGTGCAGTACCCAAAGTGTAGGATACCCATGAGCCTCAATAGAGCTCTGTTTCCCCTGAGTGCATGTGCAGGGAGCACATTAGGCTGGGGCTTTAGACAGAATAAGATGCCTGGCTATGTTTCCCCCATCCCCTCTCTGTCCAGTGCATGCTTTTCATGCTCCAGAGCACCTCGCATCACAGTGAGAGGGAGGGTGGATGGGAATATGGGAGGCAGAGGGGAGGGGTGAGGGAGAAGACTGTGGGAACCCTTTATGCATGACAGCTCTGCTGGAGCTGACTGGATTGGACTCTCCTTCAGATTTGAATTGTAAATAAAGTTGCTTATAGAGACCAGAGTTTTGGCTTACCTCTTGCATATATTTCACCAAAGTCTTCCCCATTTAGCCTGATTCAGGTCCTGTGCCGTTGCACTGATATCATTCCTTGCAGATAGAGGTGTAGGCCATTCTAACTCCAGGCAAAGTAGATGGGAGCAAACTGAAATGATGTTTTGTTTTTAATATGCTGCCAAAGCTTCCTGTGGCTGCATGGGGGTGCTATTGCTATTGTTTTGTGGTTTATTTTTTTATAGTGTGTTTTATTTGTTTTTGGGGACCTTAGGGTATCAAGCGACTAAAAAAACTAATACAGTAAATAATAATACAAATATAAGAATATTGGAGTAAATTATTTTACAACCATGGTGACTGCATGCATTTTCATAGGGAAACAGACCATGGGAAGAGGATGTGGGAGTCAATTTTGTGTCATTGGGATTGGACCTCCAATGAGGCTATACAGGCTAGTGTCCACAACGATGTTTCAGAAGAATTTGTACCAGCTCTTTGTACCACTCTTATTGTTTCATCCTCTCACATTGTAATAATAGGAGTTGTAATTAGTATGGGAAAATTAATTCTTAAAAGATAAAAATTAATTCCATCTGAAAAAAATATATTAACAATTCATGCACAGGACATGTGAATCGTGTCAAGTTGTTCTAGGCAGACAAAGAATGTATATCAGTAGTAGGTGCCTTTCAGTTCAATTAGTTTAACACAATTTGAGTTGGAACACAGTAACCTCTGCTTTTAGAAGAATTCTTTACTAGAGGCTGTTCTACCTAGCAGCAAACAATGAACTCAGTCTGGAAACAAAAGATCATTCAATCAGTCTTAATGAGTCACATCAGAATGTTTTTCACTGGAAACTTAGGTCATTTTCTATTGGGATCACATATAATTATGTACAATATCTTTTCTTGAGGACAGTTACCTTGCATAGCTTTTTTAAAAAAATAGTTCAGAAGGCAAATCTAAATTCAATCTAAATCTAAATGTCTCTCTTTTTCCATGCAGCTAAACCACAGCAGTTGCAGTTCTGAGCAAACATACTTGGGAGTAAGCCCTACTGAACGGAATGTGACTTACTTCTGAATAAACAGGATTATGCTGCACAATACATCAGTGACGATTATAGATGCAAACTTCCCCACCCCAAGATATGCCAAGATGAAAATATTCAGCCTTATCTTGCAACATCTTATTTTACTCAGAACATCTTAGCCTGATAAGCATCTAAGAATGTTTTCATGCACCTCCAAATCTAAATGAAAGCACTGACAAAACCTTACATCTGTTTATTGGTGCCAGAGTTTGCTCACAAGTTTTTGTTGTAATGGCTGCTGAAAATTAGATCTAAAATATAGCCAGAGCAGAGCTTGGAAAAGTTACTTTTTTGAACTACAGCTCCCATCAGCCTAATCCAGTGGCCATGTTGCCTAGGGCTGATGGGAGTTGTAGTTCAAAAAAGTAACTTTTCCAAGCTCTGAAGAGTCATGCCATCTTAGCTGTTATAGCTGCCTGCAACCTCCAGTATACATATGATGAGGACAAACAGAGCGCAGTTGCTTGCACAGCCTTCTTTATACAGTAACTTCCCCAAGCTTATGGGGAAAGGACCATAGGGCTGCATCCACTGAATTGCATAGCTTTACTGACATTGGCCTATACAAGACTTTCAACTTTTCAGAAGAAGGACATGCATTGTATAGTTCAATCAGTTTCCATTTTGGTGCATATAACTCATCCCATTACATCTTTATTCTGGAAATAGTCAAAACACTCAGTAAAAAATGGCAACAAAATAAAAAGAAAGTGTGTTTAAAACTGCAGCATAAATGACAGTCTCTTTATAACAGTGAATGTTAGAATATAAAAGTGGGAACTGCAACAAAATGTTGCAATGTGGTGTGTTCCTGTTGAGTGTCCCAGCCAGCTGTGCCTTCTTTCAGGATAGTCATAAGAACATAAGAACATAAGAAGAGCCTGCTGGATCAGGCCAGTGGCCCATCTAGTCCAGCATCCTGTTCTCACAGTGGCCAACCAGGTGCCTGGGGAAAGCCCGCAAGCAGGACCTGAGTGCAAGAACACTCTCCCCTCCTGAGGCTTCCGGCAACTGGTTTTCAGAAGCATGCTGCCTCTGACTAGGGTGGCACAGCACAGCCATCACGGCTAGTAGCCATTGATAGCCCTGTCCTCCATGAATTTGTCTAATCTTCTTTTAAAGCCATCCAAGCTGGTGGCCATTACTGCATCTTGTGGGAGCAAATTCCATAGTTTAACTATGCGCTGAGTAAAGAAGTACTTCCTTTTGTCTGTCCTGAATCTTCCAACATTCAGCTTCTTTGAATGTCCACGAGTTCTAGTATTATGAGAGAGGGAGAAGAACTTTTCTCTATCCACTTTCTCAATGCCATGCATAATTTTATACACTTCTATCATGTCTCCACTGACCCGCCTTTTCTCTAAACTAAAAAGCCCCAAATGCTGCAACCTTTCCTCGTAAGGGAGTCGCTCCATCCCCTTGATCATTCTGGTTGCCCTCTTCTGAACCTTTTCCAACTCTATAATATCCTTTTTGAGATGAGGCAACCAGAACTGTACACAGTATTCCAAATGCGGCCGCACCATAGATTTATACAACGGCATTATGATATCGGCTGTTTTATTTTCAATACCTTTCCTAATTATCGCTAGCATGGAATTTGCCTTTTTCACAGCTGCCGCACACTGGGTCGACATTTTCATCGTGCTGTCCACTACAACCCCGAGGTCTCTCTCCTGGTCGGTCACCGCCAGTTCAGACCCCATGAGCGTATATGTGAAATTCAGATTTTTTGCTCCAATATGCATAATTTTACACTTGTTTATATTGAATTGCATTTGCCATTTTTCCGCCCATTCACTCAGTTTGGAGATATCTTTTTGGAGCTCTTCACAATCCCTTTTTGTTTTAACCACCCTGAACAATTTAGTGTCGTCAGCAAACTTGGCCACTTCACTGCTCACTCCTAATTCTAGGTCATTAATGAACAAGTTGAAAAGTACAGGTCCCAATACCGATCCTTGAGGGACTCCACTTTCTACAGCCCTCCATTGGGAGAACTGTCCGTTTATTCCTACTCTCTGCTTTCTGCTTCTTAACCAATTCCTTATCCACAAGAGGACCTCTCCTCTTATTCCATGACTGCTAAGCTTCCTCAGAAGTCTTTGGTGAGGTACCTTGTCAAACGCTTTTTGAAAGTCTAAGTACACTATGTCCACTGGATCACCTCTATCTATATGCTTGTTGACACTCTCAAAGAATTCTAATAGGTTACTGAGACAGGACTTTCCCTTGCAGAAGCCATGCTGGCTCTGCTTCAGCAAGGCTTGTTCTTCTATGTGCTTAGTTAATCTAGCTTTAATAATACTTTTTACCAGTTTTCCAGGGACAGAAGTTAAGCTAACTGGCCTGTAATTTCCGGGATCCCCTCTGGATCCCTTTTTGAAGATTGGCGTTACATTTGCCACTTTCCAGTCCTCAGGCACGGAGGAGGACCCGAGGGACAAGTTACATATTTTAGTTAGCAGATCAGCAATTTCACATTTGAGTTCTTTGAGAACTCTCGGGTGGATGCCATCCGGGCCCGGTGATTTGTCAGTTTTTATATTGTCCATTAAGCCTAGAACTTCCTCTCTCGTTACCACTATTTGTCTCAGTTCCTCAGAATCCCTTCCTGCAAATGTTAGTTCAGGTTCAGGGATCTGCCCTATATCTTCCACTGTGAAGACAGATGCAAAGAATTCATTTAGCTTCTCTGCAATCTCCTTATCGTTCTTTAGTACACCTTTGACTCCCTTATCATCCCAGGGTCCAATCGCCTCCCTAGATGGTCTCCTGCTTTGAATGTATTTATAGAATGTTTTGTTGTTGGTTTTTATGTTCTTAGCAATGTGCTCCTCAAATTCTTTTTTAGCATCCCTTATTGTCTTCTTGCATTTCTTTTGCCAGAGTTTGTGTTCTTTTTTATTTTCTTCATTCAGACAAGACTTCCATTTTCTGAAGGAAGACTTTTTGCCTCTAAGAGCTTCCTTGACTTTGCTCGTTAACCATGCTGGCATCTTCTTGGCCCTGGCAGTACCTTTTCTGATCTGCGGTATGCACAGATACACAGATACAATAGTCCATTCCACGCCCCCAATTCTGAGGCTACCAAGTATACTCAGTCTCTTTTGTGTGTGTACATGTGGAGAGTGGGATCTACCTGAAGGGGAGGAGCAGCAAGTGGGAATAGGCAGTGCTAAAGACCTGTTAAAAGTCTGGTTAAAGACCGGTGTTGAAGACCTGGCATCCTGGCTCAGCGGCGTCACTAGCAGGAGTGCGGGGGGGTGCGGACCTCTGGCACGTGCCCTCCCAGGTTCATGGACGAGGGTGGCTGGCCGCGCATGCACTCACCACGTACTCCAGGCTGACGGTGGAAGGCCCGTCCCGGCTTCACCGCCAGCAAGCGGGCGCCTGCTTTTGGCGCCCACTGGACCGGGTGTCGGGGGGCACTTGGCGAGCCCCCAAATCTTGTGTTGAGCACATGCGTGCGAGGCCAGCCGCCTCGTCCATGCCCCTGGGAGGGTGCGAGCCGGAGGGGCACCCAGCCGGAGAAGCAGGCCTGGGAACGCCAGCGTGCCTCCCTCGACCCGCCGACGCTGCTCCCGGTCTCGGCCGCCTCCGAGGAGGAGTTGGCTGCTCTGACCGACACAGACCCAGAGTGCTTCTCGGCTTCTTTGCCGGGCAATGGCACGGGGCAGGGCGGCTCTGGGTATCACCCCCCTCATGGTGTCACCTGGGTGTGATCCGCACCCCCTGCACCCCGGTGGCTACTGTCCTGGCTGTAGCCATATCAAGCTGTTCCTTGCTGCCACATATCAAGGTAGTCAGGTAACAAGGTGGGTTGGAGCCCCTCCTGGCTGGCTGTTTAGGGATCTTTTTCTAAATGTATTTTTGTACTTCTGCAAACCTTGGGGTTTCCCCAACCCTGGTGACAGCTCCTGTATGTGTGGATGGTATATTTTCAATTACATAGGTAGGATCCACACTCAGAGAATGAATTGCTATTAGTGAAAGGGTTCTTTTTTTTTTTTAGTCAAATTCTTCCACACACCTGCAGGGGGTGTGCTGGTTAGATTAAAATATGTAGTTCTGTGACTTGCTCACCCAGTTAACTCGAATCAAGCACGTATATACTCTGCATATGGAGAAAACTACACCAGGGGTGGCTAATCTTTTTCCACATTGAGGGTTGGCCACCCTCCAGAGGGCTGCATGCCAGTGGTGTGCGTGCACACATACCCAGCACAGAGTGTACAGCATACATACACTCTCACCACACATACAGGCAGGTACACACGCAGGCAGGCAGGCAGTGTTTCAGGGACCAGATCATTCTCACTCTTTCCCCTTAGATAGCTATTGGATGGGCTGAGTATAACATGTTAATCCTTCCAGCTGCTTTTGTCAATATTCTAAATTACAACAAATAAACATATATATATATATTTAGAAAAAGGAAATTAGGTTGAGCCACTGTCACTTCTGGTCAGACAGATTATGCTAATACAGTGCTAACAGGCAGTAGCACTAACCCCACCAGGAAATATACTTTTTTTTCTGAAATGGCCCTCAGATCCTGCAAAGGAGTTATTACCTTACTCTAACAGAACCTTAAAAACCTCACTAGGGTTTGCTCTGCAGTTAGCTCATGGTTTTAAAACAGGAAGTCAACATTAGGTGTGGTGGTTTTCCTCAGCCTGACATAGCTAATATCAAGGACTGTATTTGCTATGTTAAGCAGCAGAAAACCACCATCCCTGAGCAGGTTGTGCTGCTAGTGCAACCACTAAATGGCTTGCTGTGCACCTTCAAAGACCAGTTTCGCTGCACTCTCACCAGCAAGATGCAGTGGAGAGAGAAACAAAAAGAAACATGATGGCAGTTCAATTAAAAAGACATCTTAGCAAAAGCATGTCTTTCCACACAGTTTAGTCTGTCACAGGGCTTTTTTTTTTTTTTTAAAGAAGACGAAATTAAGGGCTCTTTTTTATGAGGTATCCATATGCGCCCAGTCTTTAACCTCTTTGTAGAAATCATGTTAACAATCATTGTACCTGCATAGAAATGTGACATGGTGAGTTTCATGCACATATCCAAACACTCAGTGGAGGCTGGTCCACTAGGGCTAGTCCTCCCAATGAGAATGTGAAGCATTAAAAAAAATCCTCTCCCCTCCCAAAATCTGAAAGCTGCACATTCCTACCTGTCCCACACACAATTTTATCATTTCTTTAATTTACAGAGGCTTGTGTAGGAATTTCTATCAATCTTCTGTTCTCTGGCCAATGAGCTTCCTGTTCTCTGGCCAACCAGCTCTCTGCACCATTTAGCCAATCTTAACCGAACATTATGGAAAAGAGGTCCCTCCCTGGACTGCCTGCTTGTCAGCCCTTCTAGGAAGGCTCCAACTCTATCGGTTGTTATGAGGCTTAGGAGTCAGGCTGGCTTCAAGAACAGTCCTATGTGGTAGCCTATATCAGAATAATACATTGGTTCTGAGCATGCCAATTGTTCCTCACATAACTTTTTTTGTCTTTAGTTTTTTCGCAATGGATGTGTCGGTATTATCAATACATGAATTCAAAAACTTCTATCATGTGATCTAGCTTAATTTCTAAATAAGAGCTATGTAGTCAATCATATCTGAAAATCATACTTGGCCCTCTTGCATGGAAGTACATTGACTGTCCATAGATGTGCAGAGAATTGATATAGTTTTAGTGAGGAGACAGTGGCACTCTGCACATGTGTAATGGCACACTTTCCTAAGTAATAGCTGTACAAGTCCCACAGTGATGAAAACAGCAAGGTTAAAAATTACAACCCTACCAAGTCACATTGTTACCAGCCGCTACTACAACTACAAAAATTATGGTGAACCTTGTGGCTAAAACCAACTACTGGAAGAGAGATTAAGGCTGCAATCCTATGCACATATACTTGGAAGTAAAACCCTTTGAACTCGGTGAGGCTCACTTCTGAATAGACATGCATTTGAGTGATATATAAATTCTGTTACTTGCTTTGATATGAGAATGAAAAAGCTCTTTTATAGATGGTTTTGCTCCAACTCTCTCCATCCTACCAACTCAAAGCGATATTCGAAGAAGACTTACTCAGGGTAGACCCACTGAAATCATTGGGTAATCATGACTAACTTAAGTCCATTGATTTCAGTGGATTTACTCTTAGTAAAATACTTGGAAGAAACAAATCACCAAGAACAGATGGCATACCAATAGAGTTGCTACAAGTTACTGAGCCTGAATCTGTCCAAATTTTGACAAAAATGTGTCAAGAAATATGGAAAACTAAACAATGGCCCACAGAATGGGAGGGTTCAATAGTGTTGCGTGCCTCCCCCAATCTCCGAGCGGTGAGATTTTGGGGGTCCCTGCGCTCCTCCAGGGTTTGGTTTCCTTTGGGAAGAAGGTCAGCGGAGACTGCGGTGTCTTTATGAAATATGGTTTATTTATTTACACACATTCCAACCTGAGCTCAAGGATGGAGGGATTCAATGCATCAGCAGTCCAATATCCAGCCTTTCCCTCTGGGTTGCAGGAGGCACCCCAAATGCCATGATGCAGAGAGCCAGTCCCTCTCTGCCTGCCTTCCAGTTCCCAGCAATTCTCTAGACACAACTCAAAACTACCAGCCTCTGCTAGGCTCCAGGAGGGGATGGGATGCTATCCTGAAGAGTTTCAATGACAAAAGGGTCTCCCTGGCCTTTTCACCGTTGCTAGCAACTGATCGGCCCATTATCTTACCTGGCCAATCTATTTGGTTAACAAAAGACTCATTTGACCGGCAGAGAGTTCCTCATTCCAAGGCACAGAGGCTGGAATGGGGACCCACAGGAATCATCCATCCCAGCCCCCATGCTCATAACAATATATATCCCAATTCCAAAGAAAGGGGATCCCAGCGAATGCAGTAATTATTGAACTATTGCCTTAATATCCCATGAAATTAAAGTAATGCTCAAGGTTCTACAACAAAGGCTCTTACCATATATGGAGCGAGAAATGCCAGATGTCCAAGCTGGACTTAGAAAAGGAAGAGGTAACCAGAGATCATATTGCAAACATACGTTGGATAATGGAACGGTGTCAGCTCTACACTGCATCAGCAGTGTCAGGGGGGGCTGGAAATTCCTGGGTCTTTGGCAGGGAAGGAAAGTCCTTAGCCAGCAGTCGGGTTGTAAATCTGCCAGGCCTATCCGAAGCGTACTTGCCGAGTCAGAAGTCCAGAAGCGAGGTCAGTGGAGGTCCGGGATCAATTGCCAAGGAGGTCAGTCAAAGAGATGCTGCAGGGAAACTAGGTCTACACAAGCCACGCCTGACGTTGCAGTCAGCAACAAGCTGCAGCCAAGGTGTGCCTTATAAAGAGCAGGATGGACAGCAGGTGTGAGCCCTCAGCATTTGGGCCTTAAGGAGACAGGCCTGCCTCTCTTCTGCCTGACCTTCTGCTGTCTACGTTCTGCAGGTGAGGGGGGAGTATCCTGTTCACTGTCTGTGTCTGGCTGCAGGGCCTCTGCTGTCCCTGGGGTGCTCTGCAGCTGAGGGGCAGAAGGAGCTGGATTCTCAGGAGGCTCCTCCGTGTCTCCTGTTGCTCCTGGGTCTGCTGCTGTTACTCCCGAGTCGTCGTCATCTGAGGAGTCCTCTGACGGGGCCATGACACTATCCCCCACCCCACGACCAACCCTCCGCCTCCTGCCGGGGCCCGGCTTATCCGGGTAGCGCTGGTGGAAGCACCGGACCAGACGAGGGGCATGCACCTGCGCTGCATCTTCCCATGAGCGTTCCTCAGGGCCATACCCCTGCCAGTCTATGAGGTACTGGAGGCGGCCCCGATGCCTCCGGGAGTCCAGGATCTGCGCCACTTCGAATTCCTCTTCCCCGTTGACTTGTATAGGTGGTGGGGGCCGTGGTTGACTACCCAAGGGGTGAGGCGGGAGAGCGGGAGTCAGCAGTGATCTATGGAAGACAGGGTGAATGCAGACGGAGGCAGGGAGTTGGAGCCGGAACGCCACCGGGTTAATTTGCTGGGTGATCCGGAAGGGACCTGCATTCCGAGCCTCCAGCTTGTGAGACGGCCGTTGTGAACGCAGGAATTTGGTTGAGAGCCATACCCGGTCGCCTACCTTCAGCGGTGGGCCTGGTTGGCGGTGGCGGTCAGCAAAGCGCTTATACGTGTCCTTGGCCTGCTCCAGCTGCTCCTTCAGGACTGCCTGCAGGGCTTGCAACTCCTGCAGCATGACATCCACAGCGGGGACTGGTGACGGGGGTCGCACTGAGGGGAAGAATCGGGGGTGGTAGCTGTAAGAGGCAAAGAATGGGGTCTGGCGCGTGGAGGCATGCACGGAGTTATTATGCGCGAACTCCGCCAGCGGTAACAGATCCACCCAATTGTCCTGTTGGAAGCAGGTGTAACACCACAGGTATTGTTCGACGGTGGCATTGGTACGTTCTGTTTGTCCATCTGATTGAGGGTGGTGGGCAGAGGACAAGTGGATCTGGACGTTCAGGGCCCGAAACAGGGCCTGCCAGAACTGGGCGGTGAACTGGGCTCCTCGGTCAGAGATCAGGTGGTCGGGGAGGCCGTGTAACCGGAAAACCTGGGTCAAGAACAGTTGCGCAGTTTCTGGGGCAGAGGGTAGGCCGGCACAGGGGAGGAAATGGGCCATCTTGGTGAACAGGTCTACGACTACGAGGATGGTGGTCATTCCCCGGGAGGCCGGTAAGTCCGTGATAAAATCCAGGGAGACCGAGCGCCAGGGCCCGGAGGGGGTAGGCAGCGCGAGCAGGAGCCCCGGGGGCTTGCCGGGGTGGCTCTTGGCTCGCTGGCAGGTATCATAGGCCGCTACATAGTCCTTGACGTCCGCTTGGACCCGGGGCCACCAGAAATCCCGTAGGACCAGGTGGAGGGTTTTATACGTTCCAAAATGCCCTGCCGGCTGGCTGTCATGGCAGAGGTGGAGCACCTCTCCCCGCAGAGCTCCCGGGGGAATGTACAACCGGTTCTGGTGATACAAGAGGCCCTGCTGCAAGGAAAAGGGGCTGTCCTGGGCGGGCATCCCTGACTGGAGCTCTCGCTGCTGGGCCAGGGCGTAGGGGTCCTTTTGCTGCTGTTCCTGCACCCGGTCCAGGAGGGGTTGTGGCTGGTGGGTAGCAGCGAAGTTCTCTGGGCGAAGAATTGGGCGAAGGGGGCGATCGACCTGCTCGGCTCGGTATTCTGGCTTGCGAGAGAGTGCATCTGCTAGGGTGTTTCGGCGGCCAGGGAGGTAGGTGACCGTGAACTGGAACCGGGAGAAAAACAGGGACTACCGGATCTGGCGTTGGTTCAGCCATCGGGCGCTTTGCAGGTGCTCCAGGTTTTGGTGCTCTGTTCGTACCTGGACCGGATGGCGTGCCCCTTCCAGGAGATGACGCCAGGTCTCGAAGGCTACTTTGATGGCCAGTAACTCCTTCTCCCAAATGGTGTAGTTCTGTTCCGAAGCGTTGAATTTCCGGGAGTGGAACGCACAGGGGAGCAGGGACTGCTTGCTCCCCACTGGCTGAAGTAGGACCGCTGCCACTGCCTTATCCGATGCATCGGCCTCCACTATGTAAGGTCGGGTAGGGTCGGGTTGCTGGAGGATGGGTTCAGATGTAAAGGCGTGTTGGAGGCGCCAGAAGGCCTGTTGAGCGGCCTCGGTCCAAACAAACTTCTCTTTGCCTCGAAGCAGGTCTGATATGGGCGTGGTGAGTTCGGAGAAGTGGGAGATGAACCGGCGGTAATAGTTGGCGAAGCCCAAGAAGCGCTGCACATCTTTGGGGCTTCGCGGAGCGGCCCAGTGGAGGATGGTCTCAATTTTGGCGGGGTCCATCTGGATACCTGAGGGCGAGATCTGATGGCCTAGGAAATCCACGGTCGTGAGGTCAACGGCACATTTTTCGAGCTTGGCGAAGAGGCGGTGCTCCCGCAGGCGCTGCAGCACCGCTCGAACGTGCTCCTTATGTTCCGAGGGGTTCCGCGAGTAGATCAGGATGTCATCCAAGTAGATCACCAGGAAGCGGTCTAGGAGGTCCCGGAAGATGTCATTCATGAAGTGCTGGAAGACGGCAGGAGCGTTGCACAAGCCAAATGGCATCACGGTGTACTCAAAGTGCCCATAACGGGTGCGGAAGGCCGTCTTCCACTCATCGCCCTCCCGCATACGCACCAGGTTGTAGGCCCCTCGCAGGTCTAGTTTGGTGAAAATGCGAGCGCCCTGCAGCCGCTCTAACAGTTCTGGGATCAGGGGCAGAGGGTAGCGATTCCAAACTGTAATCTGGTTGAGGGCGCGGTAGTCATTGCACAGCTGGAGTTCCCCACATTTCTTCTTGACAAAGAGGACAGGGGCGGCTGCAGGGGACGTGGAAGGGCGAATGAACCCTCGGTGCAGGTTCTTGTCGAGGAACTCTCTGAGGGCTGCCAGTTCGGGTTCTGACAGGGAATAAAGCCGGCCCACGGGAATCTTGGCTCCGGGGAGCAGATCAATGGGACAGTCGTAAGGACGATGGGGCGGCAACTGGTCTGCCTCTTGCTTCCCAAACACATCCGCAAACTCCCGGTACTGTTCCAGTAAGGCCTCGGGCACGGAGCTTGCCTTCTGGGTCATCAGGATGCGCTCCTTCGGCCTCCAGCAGTTGGCTTGGCAATAGGGGGATCCGAGGGTCAGTCGGCCCGTGGACCACTGGATGATGGGGTCATGCCGCTGGAGCCATGCCAGGCCCAGCACGACCGGGAAGTGGGGTGCGGCAGCCAGGTAGAATTGGAGGCTTTCCTCGTGCTCCCCCAGGGCCATGTCGAGCGGCACTGTCTCCTGTACTACAGGGCCCGAGGCGAGAAGCTGGCCATCAATAGTCTCCACCAGGAGGGGGCGGTGAATGGGTTGACTAGGAACCCGGTGGAGCTTGGCAAAGGACACGTCCATAAAATTGCTGGTGGATCCTGAGTCCAGCATGGCGGGTACTTGTAGGGTCCCCCTTCCGGGGACTGTCAGTGCGATCAACACAGTCAGATGCTTGGGCGGTGAGGAACTGAGGTGGCAGGCCCCTTGACCCATGAGGTTGCCCCGGCTCAGGGGCCTGTGAAGGCCGGGGCATGGGCGTTTCCCGAGGCAGGGGCTGTGGGACGTGTCACGGAACACTGGGCTGCAAAATGTCCCAGGGCCCCGCAATACAGGCAGAGGCCCTGTTGCCGGCGTCGCAGCTTTTTGGCCGCAGAGAGACGTGGCCGAGCCCCTCCCAGCTGCATCGGTTCTGCCGGGGGTGTAGGGTCCTTGCCGACAGGCTCCAAGGGCCCAGCCACTGGGGCTGATGCTCTGTAGACTGGCCGGGGTCGGTTGGCAGCACGCCTGCTTTCCAGCCTCCTGTCAATCTGGAGACACAGGCGTATGAGGGCTTGCAGGGTTCCAGGGCGCTCCACCCTAGCTAGCTCATCCAGGAGCTCATCCGACAGCCCCTCCTGAAACTGGTCCATGAGAGCAGCTTCGTTCCAGCCCAGGGTTTGTTGCAATAGATGAAAGTCTGTTACATATTCCCCCAAGGGGCGTCGGCCTTGCCGCAGCCTGCGTATCTGGCGGTTGGCTGTGGCAGATTGGACTGGGTCCTCGAACATAGCCTTCAGTTCTCTGGTGAAGGCGGCTAGGTCGTTGAGCACGGGGCTCCGCTCGAGGAGCAGGGGCGTGGCCCATCTAGCTGCCGCCCCGGTGCAGAGGTTAATCAAGAATCCCACCCGGGTCTTATCATCTGGGAAGGCCTCTGGGCATAACTCCATGAAGAGCTGGGCCTGGGCCAAGAAGGCTGAGAGCTGGTCGGAAGCCCCAGTAAATTTATCTGGGAGAGTCACAGGGCACTTGGCTCTCCCTGTAGGGAGAGGGGGTGGGGCTGCTGCTAGCTGGGTTTGCAAGCCTTGGACGGCCAACAGCAGCTGGGCTACTTGTGAGCGCAGGAGCAAGTTTTCCTGCTGGAGTTGCTCCATGGTCAGCACTTCCCCCACTCCTTTGTTGCCTGCTTTGTTTGGGCTGACTGCAAACTGTCAGCTCTACACTGCATCAGCAGTGTCAGGGGGGGCTGGAAATTCCTGGGTCTTTGGCAGGGAAGGAAAGTCCTTAGCCAGCAGTCGGGTTGTAAATCTGCCAGGCCTATCCGAAGCGTACTTGCCGAGTCAGAAGTCCAGAAGCGAGGTCAGTGGAGGTCCGGGATCAATTGCCAAGGAGGTCAGTCAAAGAGATGCTGCAGGGAAACTAGGTCTACACAAGCCACGCCTGATGTTGCAGTCAGCAACAAGCTGCAGCCAAGGTGTGCCTTATAAAGAGCAGGATGGACAGCAGGTGTGAGCCCTCAGCATTTGGGCCTTAAGGAGAGAGGCTGCCTCTCTTCTGCCTGACCTTCTGCTGTCTACGTTCTGCAGGTGAGGGGGGAGTATCCTGTTCACTGTCTGTGTCTGGCTGCAGGGCCTCTGCTGTCCCTGGGGTGCTCTGCAGCTGAGGGGCAGAAGGAGCTGGATTCTCAGGAGGCTCCTCCGTGTCTCCTGTTGCTCCTGGGTCTGCTGCTGTTACTCCCGAGTCGTCGTCATCTGAGGAGTCCTCTGACGGGGCCATGACAAACGGACCATGGAATTTCAGAAGAAAATCAGCCTGTGCTTTATAGATTACAGCAAAGCCTTTGACTGTGTAGATCATGAAAAACTATGGAATGCTTTAAAAGAAATGGGGGTGCCACAGCATCTGATTGTCCTGATGTGCAACCTATACTCTGGACAAGAGGCTGCTGTAAGGACAGAACATGGAGAAACCAATTGGTTCCTAATAGAAAAGGGTGCCTTCAGGTAGATTACGACTTATGGCAACCCTATGAATCAGTGACCTCCAAGAGCATCTGTCATGAACCACCCTGTTCAGATCTTGTCAGTTCATGTCTGTGGGTTTTCATGGTAAGTGGTATTCAGAGGGGGTTTACCATTGCCTCCCTCTGAGGCTAGTCCTCCCCAGCTGGCTAAGGCCTACTCAGCTTGCCACAGCTGCACAAGCCAGCCCCTTCCTTGTCCACAACTGCCAGCTGGGGGGCAACTGGGCTCCTTGGGACTATGCAGTTTGCCCATGGCTGCACAAGTGGCAGGGCACGTAACCCCTGAGCCACTCACTGTGGGGGTGATCTTTAGCTGGCCCTTGACACCCAGGAGACACGAGCAGGGATTTCAACTCTCAGACTCTGGACTCCCAGTCAGGCTCTCCACCGCACTGTGCTATACCAGCTGTTTGGTAAAGTATAAGAGCTGAGAATTAGATTGGACCAAGGCTACAAAGGTACAGATCATGAGCTGGTTGTATTGAAAATCAGAGTAAAGCTAAAGAAATGCTCAGTAAAGAGTCCCCACAAAGTCTATGCAAACAAATTGAACTGCGTTCAACATCTAAGGCCCTCCTCCGAGTGCCATCCCATCGAGAAGCTCGGAGGGTGGTGACTAGAACTAGGGCCTTTTCAGTGGTGGCCCCCGAACTGTGGAACAGTCTCCCTGATGAGGTGCGCCTGGCGCCGACGCTACTATCTTTTCGGCGCCAGGTGAAAACCTTTTTATACTCCCAGGCATTTAAAAGTGTATTTTAACAGTATTTCACTATTATCTTGTATTTTGGATGTTGTTTGGTTTTTTATTGTTTGTTTGTTTTTGGTTCTTGATTTATTGTATTTATTGTACTTATACACTGTGCTTGTTTTATCTTTTATGTACACCGCCCAGAGAGCCTTCGGGCTTAGGGCGGTATATAAATTAAATAAAATAAATAAATAAATGCTCAATAAACGGGTTACCTGGAAGTAACCGAAATCTCATGTAACTCAGTGGATTTAACTCATTTCATTTAAAGCCAGCATCAGCCCCAGTGCATGCCCTGTATCCTAACCCCGTAGGACCTGTTTGTTGCTGCCTCCATAATCAGCCACACTGGGAGGTCATTTGGGGGATCCCTGAACTGTGGGGCCCTGGACGCCAGCCCCAAGGTCCAGCCCTAGCTGCACCACTAATTATGGGCATGTCTGCAACTTGAAAAAGAAAAGCTATGATTCGAGAAGGGATGCAGTGGGTGACCACCTCTACAGGCAGGCTATTTATTTATTTATTAAATTTATAATCTGCCTTGCCTTCCAGAAGGAGCCCAGGGCAGCAAACAAACAACAAATTCAATCATATCTGATGTAGACACGCAGCAGAATAGGGGAAGGGCTGTAGCTCAGTGATAAAGCATTGGTCTGGCATGCGGAAGGCCCCAGGTTTAATACCTGACATGTCCAGGTAGGGCTCTCCCTGTCTGAGATCCTGGAGACCCACTGCCATGTCAGTGTGGACAATAATGTGCTAGTCGATAGACCAACGATCTGACTCAGTATATGGCGGGTTCCTATGTTCCTTCCTAGAATTATTTGCCCTGATTGGGTACACCCACAGAGTCATCATGATTTATTTCTTTTAACAATTAATTACAATGTGCTAGTAGTTATTTCAGAAAAGACACACTAGTGTGCCTCAGCACACTAATAATGATGATTACAATGTTAATAATAATAATAAATATTATTCAAGTATATTCAATAATTATTACCTACTGGGGGCTTCCACTCCTGTGTACTTTGCTCGCCTACCCACCACCTAAATCCAGGAATGGAACCATCCCCACCTCATCTTCCCCACCTCCTCCACTTGTTGGCTGGTGTGCCTCACCTGCTACCACTGCCATGAGCCAACAGCATTCAGAAGGCTGGCATCATGCGATTACAGCATGTCAGCAGCCTAAGACAAATACATGTATGGATGAGGCAAGCTAGTAATATTATCCCAGTGTTACAGATACAGACTAAAAGGAACAGCCAGAGACTACAAGTGGGGAAACAAGTTTTTCTTAGCCCTTTTCCCTTTGGTGTCTTTCTCTCCAAGAAATTACCCTCCCCATTTCCTTCTCTTCCCTTGGGAGAAAATATCCCTATCTTTTAGTAATATCTTTTTTTTTCTACTTTGGACTGGTTGTATTTATGATTTTAATTTATTGTTGTTTTAGTGTATTTTGTAAACTGCTGGGATTTGGTAACAAACGGCAGCGTAGAACTGTTTTAAATTAATAAAATAAAATTGAACACCAAATGTAACTGGCCCTGCAGTGAAAGTTGCATTGGGAACTTCCATTTACTCTTGGGCTGCAATCCTAACCCCATTTATTTGGGAGTAAGCCCCACTGAATAACAAGAGAAAACCGCCCAGAGAGCTATTGCTAGTCGGGCGGTATATAAATTTAATAAATAAATAAATAAATAAATAGATAGGGTGGGATATGAGTGCAATAAATAAATAAGTAAAAGAGGGCAGGAGTCCTGCAACTTAAATAGTTGTGTAGAAGAGGGAATTTCAGCAAATATTTCAGCTCGAATGCATCTGACCAGCCTATCCACAACACATGTGGATTCTGTGGCAAGACATGTAGGGTTTCCTTAACAGACAGCTTAATACAGAATGGGTTCTCAGAAGATAGAAAATTGGAAAACTACTGATTTAGGTAATCATGCCACTAGAATTAAGGAGGAACACTGAGAGGAAGAAGATAGCTAGACAGATCCAAGAGAATGTAAACATCTACAAATAAAAAGCAGAAGTGAACATGTTGAGGACAAGGTGTCAGGATTAAAGCCATCATAGCTTTGTTGATAATTCCTTCAACAGCTTTTAGGCAGAGATTTACATGGTTTAGAAATAAAGAACCTATCTGATGACTTTTCCAAAGAAGCCTGGCATTGTGAGTGTGATAGTCTCCTACCAGTTTTAAGATAAGGTTGACGTGTGCAGATAAGGGTGAGGCGGCTTCCACATTGCTTAATTGAGCATCCATCCTGATTTGTTTACAAAATGTTTGCAAGGCAGTTAAACAAAGTCAGATGTTTATTGAGCATTCATTCTGATACGTTTACAGGGAGGTTATGTGACAGTGTCAAGCAATTGTTATCCTACACTTTCCACAGCATTTCCCCATTACTTTCTTTCTTTACAGCAAAAATTCCAACCTGGAAGTTTCTGGAATCGGATTGTTGCACAAGAATGCTGAATCCACTTTAATTGCACAACCTGAATTTGTCAATATGCACTTGAATCCCACTCTTAAATAAGTGACAGTTAGGAAAAGTGACCTGAACTGAGACATGAAAAACGTATCTGTCAAGAGATTTAAGATTAATGGTGTGGTTACTGTGTTGCTCCAACAAAATTACTAGAAAATTAGATAGGAGAGAGGGGAATAGTAGAGCTGTGAAAGAGTCAATAGCCTGTGGCAGAGTTAATCCAGTGCTGAAATCTGATGGTGTTATTTTAAACAAAACAATTTATGAGCAAAACTTTTGTCAGTATTTCTTAGTGCTCAGACATTCCTTAAGCATAACCCTTAATGAAGTTAATGGGCTTTTGGTAGCAGAAGACTTAAGAGCATGGAGAAGTTAGCTCCCTTCCAATCTGTTTTTTATCTAAGATGCCATGAAGCCAGCTGAATATGAAATCTGTTTAGTTCAAGTCCTGTAACTTGGTGACCTTGCAGAACCATCAGCTGGTGTAAATGATACTTTGTATTATCTGAATGTTGCTTTTGCTGAAACGATTTATTGATTAATGACTACTAAAGCCATACAGCCTAACAGTGCAATCCTCTGTGGGTCCTCTTGGAAGTAACCACCAGGGTTGTAATTCTTTCAAGACTTGTTTTTTTTGTCTACAAAGTTTTAAAAGTTGTCATCAAGAAAACTTCATGCTTCATTGACAACTCCTGGTTGAAGAGCAATTTTATAGCATAATGATTCTCAGCTGCATGCTTTTCTTCTCATCATAATTTTCATTGCACAACTTACTTTCCTGTCTCTACTTCCCACACTGTCTGAAAGGAGAGAATCCAGTCTTTGAAGATACCTATCTCTGATGCAGGAGGAACAAAAATGAAAATATGAATAGGGATTATTGTGAACAGCATTCAAATACAGAGTGAAATTTCAGAGAGTAGGCTGGAGATCACCATCAGGTACACTAATTCAGGACACTTCCAGACCTGTTTATTGAGCATTCATTCTGGTTTGTTTGTGGGGACATTGCATCAAAGCAAGTGCTATCCCACACTTTCCAATGCATTTCCCTGCTGCTTTCCTTATATAAAAAAACTGATCTTTTGTGGAAGTGGGTTTGTTGTGCAAGACTTCCCAATCAATTATAATTGTGCAACCTGAATTTGCCAGATTCATAGGGTCGCCATAAGTCGTGATCGACTTGAAGGCACATAACAACAACAATTGAATCCCACCCTCAAATGGCAACCATCTGAAAGAGCCTCAGACTTGAATCCACCATGTGCTTACTACAGTAAGGCTGTGATGACTCTTCACAGACTATTAGTATTTCAATGTACATGGTATTTGGAGGCAAAAATTGATTTATCAGATAAAAGATGACTAACAACATGTTGCCAGCAGTAATAAAGGTGAAAGCGCATTTCGGTATTTCAGGCCAGAGCTCCCCCTTGTGTTATATAAGCCACTTTGCAAAAAGAAAAAAGAAAAGAGAAATAAATTGACAATGGTATAGCATGCTGAAATGGAAATGGACTGCCTTCAAGTGATCCCGACTTATGGCGACCCTATGAATAGGGATTTCATGGTAAGCAGTATTCAGAGGGGTTTACCATTGCCTCCCTCTGAGGCTAGTCCTCACCAGCTGGCTAGGGCCTGCTCAGCTTGCCACAGATGCACAAGCCAGCCCCTTCCTTGTCTGCAACTGCCAGCTGGGGGGCAACCAGGCTTCTTGGGACTGTGCAGCTTGCCCACGGCTGCACAGGTGGCAGGGCACGTGACCCCCTGTGCCACTTCCTGTGAGGGTGATCTTTAGCTGGCCCTTGACACCCAGGAGACACGAGCGGGGATTTGAACTCACAGGTTCTGGACTCCCAGACAGGCTCTCTTCCCCGCTGTATATATTATAAGTGTAATAGATAATGGCGAGTTAATCACACGTCTTTGTTCTGCTCTTTCAGAAGCACCAAGGAAAGGTCTGGAAACCTTTCATCATGTATTTCCGTCATACGTGGCACAGAGGTGTAATGTATGACTCTTTTATAGCCACCTACACAAGCATGAGTCCCACTTAGAGCACAATCCTATGTATGTTTACTCAGAAGTAATTTCCATTGGGCTTACTCCATAGTAACCACAACCTTAAATCTAACGGTCAGCTTAATTTGCAATCTGCTTATCATGTTTATACATACACAGTCATTTGATCCTTGTTTATATGAATTCGGATCAGAGCTTATTAACACACTGTGGTGGTTCCTGTCTGAGGCTGATTATTTCCTTAGGGCCAAACAAGAGTCTTGTACAGATATAGCAATATTTTAACAGACTAGTTGCAATCTCATCATTGTGACAAGCCTGATTTGATACATTTGAAAAACATTTTTAAAAAGCAAAGAAAGATGGCCATAAATATGAAACATTATCGAGGGGTGGGGGTAATATGGTGTGGTCCATTAATAAATGTGTAGTCCGTTAATAAATCCCACTGGACTGGGTGAAGCTCCAAAGTAACATGATTACATTTACACTGCACAAGGCAAAAACAATTTGATCAATCCCATCCTCCACGTGAGCAGGATTAAGACCAGCCAACCAAAACTTCTATTTCATCTCGGCTACCATACGTTTCTTCCCCCTAGAGATAGGAAAATATAGAGTATCACATGTACCTTTAAAAGGGGCATTATCTAACTGAGGATGCCTACAAGCCATACATTAAAGCACTTCCTTCCCCTGCCCCCCAAAAACGTCTGGGAATTGTAGTTTGTTAAGGTGCTGGAAATGGTAGTTCTGTGAAAGGTAAACTATAGTTCCAAGGATTTTTGTGGAGGAAGGAGGTTTGTTTTAAATGTGTTTTACATGTATAGGCCTATTGAAATCAATGAGCGTAAGTTTGTCATCATGACTAACTTAAGTTGATTGATTTTAATGGGTCTACATAGCCGGGTCTCACACGGCACATAAAATAGATAAGTTTTCGTGGACTCCTGTCTGCTTTGTCAGATGTATGAAATGTTATTCTGCGATGCACAAATTTTTTTGAAGGGGGTGGGGATTGAAAGTGAGAAGGCAATGAGATTCAGAAAAGTTTTGTTGTTATGTGCCTCCAAGTCGACTACAACCTATGGCAACCCTATGAATCAGCGACCTCCAAGAGCATCTGTCATGAACCACCCTGTTCAGATCTTGTAAGTTCAGGTCTGTGGCTTCCTTTATGGAATCAATCCATCTCTTGTTTGGCCTTCCTCTTTTTCTACTCCCTTCTGTTTTTCACAGCATTATTATCTTTTCTAATGAATCATGTCTTCTCATGATGTCTCCAAACCTCAGTTTCATCATTTTAGCTTCTAGTGATCGTTCTGGTTTAATTTGTTCTAACACCCAATTTTATTTGTCTTTTTTGCAGTCCATGCAAGCTCTCCTCCAACACCACATTTCAAATGAGTTGATTTTTCACATTCGTACATAGAGATTGGAAATACCATGGTCTGAATGATCCTGACTTTAGTCTTCAATGATACATCTTTGCATTTGAGGACCTAGTTCTCTCATAGCTGCCCTCCCCAGACCTAGCCTTCTTCTGATTTCTTGACTATTGTCTCCATTTTGGTTAATGACTGTGCCGAGGTATTGATAATCCTTGACAAGTTCAATGTCCTCATTGTCAACTGTAAAGTTACATAAATCTTCTGTTGTCATTACTTTAGTCTTTTTGACATTCAGCTGTAGTCCTGCTTTTGTGCTTTCCTCCTTAATATTCATCAGCATTCGTTTCAAATCATTACTGGTTTCTGTTAATAGTATGGTATTGTCTGCATATCTTAAATCATTGATGTTTCTCCCTCCAATTTTCACACCTCCTTCATCTTGGTCCAATCCCGCTTTCCATAGGATATGTTCTGTGTATAGATTAAATAAATAGGGTGATAAAATACACCCCTGTCTCACACCCTTTCCGATGGGGAACCAATCGGTTTCTCCATATTCTGTCCTTACAGTAGCCTCTTGTCCAGAGTATAGGTTGTGCATCAGGACAATCAGATGCTGTGGCACCCCCATTTCTTTTAAAGCATTCCATAGTTTTTCATGATCTACACAGTCAAAGGCTTTGCTGTAATCTGTAAAGCACAGGATGATTTTCTTCTGAAATGCCTTGCTCCGTTCCATTATCCAACGTATGTTTGTGATATGATCTCTGGTGCCTCTTCCCTTTCTAAATCCAGCTTGGATGTCTGGCATTTCTCACTCCATGTATTTGATTGTTAGCTGTCTTGAAAGAATTTATATCCTGAAAGTTGGGATATAAATAATCGTAATAATAATTAACACATGGTGTGATAAAAATCCTTTGTTTAAATTCAGCTGAGTGATAGCGCTGAGCCTCTTGAGGTAGTCTCCCTCTGAAGTTCCTTTGTTCAGGTATGGCTACTTTACGGTCACTTACAGAGGGCTCTTTCAGACTGTTACCAGCAAATTTGGGTTGTGCAGTTACATTGATTTAGCGCTTTTCTGCAACAACTCCATTCCATTGCCCACACCAGACATTTTGCTATAAGGAAGGTGACAGGAAAATGCACTGTAAAGTGTGGGATAATAGCTGCTTGATGCATATGGGGCGTGTCTAATGCTCTCTACATTAGTGCGAGGATTTACGCTTGCACAAGGAAACATCCTCCTCCCCCGTGCCTTCCCCAAATCTGCTCTGAAGGGTTGTAGGAATACCCAGAACAGATTTAAGGTTGTAAGAGGAGTCTATTGCACAAATGTAAATCCTAAGAATAATGGAACAAGTTACTAGGCTCTACATTGGAATCAAGCCATGGTGTCCACAAATAAATCTGAATGAATGCTCAGTAAACAGCCAACCTCATCTAACCTCCCTGCAAACTTTGTGCGAACAAATCAGGATGAATGCTCAATACACTGGCTGTCTGGAAGCAAACAAAATGTCCTGGGAGGTTGAAATATCCCCCCACTGATTTTTTAATATTGCCATTTCTGATGTCAGATTTATGCCTGTTTATTCCTTTTGTGCAGACACTGACCTGTTTTGTCCTATGTAGAATGCAGAAGGGTATTGCTGGCAGATGATGGCATATATCACATTGGAAGATAAGCAAGTGAATGAAACCCAGATGTTGTGGATGACATTATTAAGTCCTGTAGAGATGGTGTCTGAGTAGACATGGCAACCGAGTTGGCATCTGGGTCTGCTACAGGAACTGGTCCCTGTGTCTGTATCTCTCTGTTATGCATCCTGTTGTTTTTGGAAAGTGTCTGTTTTTTATTTGAGGGAATATCTGAAAGCAAGTACAGGCCTCCCACCTATGGCAGTGGTTGTCAAGAGCATAATATAAGGGCTGCATTCACACTGTACATTTATTACACTTTTGTTCCACTTTAAACAATCATGGCTCCCCCCCAAAGAATCCTGGGAAGTGTAGTTTATGAAGAGTCCTGAGAGTTGTTAGGAGACCCCTATTCCCCTCACAGACTGGCATTTCCCAGAGATCCCTGGGAAGAGGGAATGATCCTTAAACCACTCAGAGAATGTAGCTCTCATAAGAGGAATAGGGGCCTGCCTTCTAAGAACTCACCCTTCACAAACTACACTTCCCAGGATTTTGGGGGGAAAGTTATGACTTTTTAAAGTGGAATAAGATTAGAATAAATGTATGGTGTAATGTGGCCAAGAAGAGCCTGCTAGATCAGGCCAGTGGCCCATCTAGTCCAGCATCCACACAGAGGCCAACCAGGCTCTTAACCTTTTTTGGGTCATGAACCCCTTTGAGAATCTGATGAAACCCCTCCCCAGAAAAATGCACATAAACACAAAGTTTTGCATGGCATTCTTTTTATTGCATTGGAGGTTGATTCCCCCCCCCACATAGACAGAATATAAAAACAATCTTTACAAAGAATTATGTCTCTCTCACTCTCATTTTTCATGCAAAAATTAATGGCCACTTCCTGGAAAAAATGAAATAAATCTGAGTTGTGCAAATATAACAAAAATGACAAAAAATAAACTTTAATTCTGCTCAAAACTAAATTTCAATGAAAATGCTGCTGTTGTTTGGCTTGAATGAGAAGCTGAAATTCTTGACATATGGCAATGCATATGTCATCTTTGACACCCAGTTGATTTTGTTTTGATGGCAACAAGTGCAGAAAACCTAGACTCACAAAGGTATGTAGTAGCAAATGGAATCTGATCTCCCATGGCTCACTTTTCCAGACGAGGGTAGGTTTGTGTCAAGGAACACAGAATTCTTCAAGACTCTTCTAATTGATGTTGCATCATTTCCTTTGTCCTCAAGTCAATGAGGTCATCTTTGGCAAGGCCTGCATCACTGATGTTTTTTATGTCACCAAGGAAAGGACTATGAATCCACAAATCCACGTTTCAATTTTAAGGTCATCTGAGCAGAAGTAAGCTTCAAAAGAGTTCTGCAGTGTCTCCAGGTGTCTGCAGATTTCTGCCTGCAGAGAAATTGACAAAGCTTTGTCACTCTCAACTCCAGCCTGTGGAAGCATTCCAGCACTGGAAAGTTCGCATAGTTGTCCGCCTCCAGTCTCCTCTTCCAGAGTAGCAGCTTGACCAAAAAAGCTATAATGGTGACTGTAGGGCCTTGAATTGAAAGATTTACCTCATTCATATGGCCAAAAAGATTCAACAAGAAAGCCAAGCCATGAATGAGCTCCTCCCTGTCAAAGTGAAACTTAGGCCCATAGTTCAATCAAATGCTTCAAGACTTGTCCTCTGGAAAGCTATCAGACTTCTCTGTAGTAGAGAAGAACTTCATATTCTGCTCCCATTTTTTGGCAAAATGTCTTGCAAATGTGATGATTAAAGGCCCTGGCTCTGATGAAGTTGGTGACTATCATGGCAGTAGTTTCAGGATTGTTGGCAGAGTCTTTGATGCCAATGCATGCCAATGTAGAAAGCAATGGGTTACAAAGACATGTGGAGCTTCTTTCTTCACCAAAGCAGCAAAACCAGATGTGTTGACAAGCAGTGCAGGTGCCCCATCTGTTCAGAGTACCAAGATTTTTCTACTAGTCAAAGTTTTGCTTGGCAAATAAACTTTTCACCATTTCAAAGATGTCCATGGCCTTTGTAGTTTACAAAAGAGGCTCTCGAAATTAAGGATGGAAAGATCTGTCAATTTCAGTTCTCTGTTTCTCACTTTTCTAATGTTAAATTCAGTTCTCTACATATCTGCAGCAATCTGCGGGTATTTTTTAAAAAATCCTCATGAAAATTCTATACCATTTTAGTGCAAATTTCTCCTCATGTGCTTTAAATGTATGGTGTGTTCTGAATTTGATTAATCTGAACAGATGTGCTTGTATCATAGACCTTAACTATAGACAATTGATTTTGTGGTGTGTTCAATCTAGATGGAAGATGGAAGAATGCAAATACATGTAGCAATCAAGTCCGTTTTCAATATAAGGTGGTGCTTATATGTCCATTATGTAGTTGCACAATAGTGTTCAGAAAGTAAGGGCGCAATCCAACTCACCTTTCCACCGGGCTGGGGTGAGTGGGATGTTGCAGATCTCTGGTGACATCAGAAGGCTCCCAGCTGTGCTGGGCTCCACTGGCCTCCTCCAGCAGCAGCCCTCCACCATGGCTGAGCCAGGACACCTCCAGGAGCCTACTGGCACTGCTAGGTTTCCGCTGGGGACAACCAGCCCTGTGGATGGAGGGCTGGCAGAAGCCCTGAAAATGGACATTCCGTGGGCATGGTGAGGGAGGAGCTGTAGGGGCACTTACATGAGATCCTCCTCATGTTCAGAGCTCTCCCCTGGGTTCACTCCACACAGAAACTCCATCGGCCAAAAGGCTGGCGGAGTAAAAAATTGTAATGGGCCTCTATGGTGAGCGCTTACTTCCCAGGAGGCTGATTCATGGGAGCTGGTGCTTCCCAGCTGGCTTGTGTGCAGAGCTCCCAGCGGAGCTGGTGTTGAGCCGGGCCAGTGGCTCCTGAACAAGAGGAGGATCCTGCGGAGCTCTTCGCTGGCTCCTGCTCTGCCTCTGGCTCCGTGGATTGCTGTTAGCCTTTTGTGTGGACTGGTCTAGGAGCAATTGTAAAGCATGGAATGGCAGGGATGGGGAGAGAAAATAAATATTAATAAATGTCCCCCCAATGGATCACTTGAAAATTGCTGAGGGTCTTGGCGGACCACTTAATGATTTTTCTGCCTGTTGTAGCAATTGTAATGTGCATGCACTAGGTGCTGTATGATTTTTAAGTGTATTTTTATTGCTGCTTTTATTTCTTGCATTGTATTTTATTACATGGCATAGGATTCAAATTGTAGTACAATAAAATACAATATAAGAAATAAATGAAGCAATAAAATTCAGTTAAAAACCAATATGAATATTTAATGCAGACATGCTGTGGACCACCTGAACGATGCTCACAGACCACTGGTGGTCCATGGACCATAGTTTGGTAACCCCTTATATAAAAGTCAATTTTGAGTGCATACCTATCTGGACATCTGGAGGGCTTATATCAATTTGTATGTTTAATTCAAGATGCGTGTACTGATGGTTATTGTATCTGTAATGTAAACAGATGGTGATTTATTGTTATTAATAGTATTCATATATTAATTTTCTTTATTTTTTATCTTTAATATTTTATTTCATTATTTTACTTTGTTTTCTTTTTCTTTCCCTTTATTATTAAATTTACAAATAAAAATTAATAAATAAAAAGGCTTACCCACCCCCTCCAAATCTGCAATATGGGGGAAATAATACTGAACAATTTGTTTCTCTCCTAGTAAAGCAGGAAACATTGCCTGATGATTTTTTAATGTCCCCAAATCAATGCTCTCGTATAACAAAAGCAGAGGGTGAAAAGAGCACGAACTTATTTTAAAAAAAACTTTTTAAAAAGTATGGGGGGGAAGCATGACGCCGCACCAAATTACAACTGTAATAAAGTTCTGAATTCCTTCATTATCTCCAGTTACCATTTTTATCCCGCAACCAAGGAGAAATGGTCTAAGTAACAGACTTCCAAATGAACAGTCACTCTTTACATTATTGTGTCTATGTTTGCTTTGTTTTGAAGTGCAAGGACCCTTTAGGCGTTTCCAAGAATCGCCGGACTGTACTAACTTTCATCCTGCATGAAAGCCTTTGAAAGAGACCCCGACGATCGAAGCAGCACGTTGTCGCTAATCTTTTTTTCATCATTCTAGCCATTCTGACCCCGTAACAAGGATTATCTACTGCCATTTCGGGCGTTTCTCAAGGCACGTCCTTGGGAGCCAGCCGTTGGGGGGGGGGTCTTGCGATTTCGAACAGGGGAGTGAACCAATCAGAGAGGAAGAGCAATAGGGAGGCGCTCAGTTTGAGATGATATGAAGCGGTGGCCGATAGAGTACTCAGTTTACCAGTGAGAGAGGCGACGGCTGCGGCTCGGATGGAGATCATGGAAAGCCGAGGGAGAGGACTGGCGAAGCTGGCGGTGCAGCAACAGCTCCGAGCCGCCTATGGGATCAAGATGAAGAACCGGACGGGGAAAGGGAAACCGGCGGCAACCGCTGGCGTGGAAGGGGTGAGTCGGGAGAAGGCAGGATGGGCGCAGCGATGAACTCCACAATTGGGCCGACTCGATAGCCTTTGAGCGCGAGGGCGAGTAGGCGGACGGGAGCAGGGAAAAGCAGTTGGCTTTGATGTGGGGCAATTAAGCACTGGGCTGTGCGCTTCCCCCAACTTGGCGTCCTTCCCGGCTTTCCCGCCCCCCTCCTGCCGGGTGTGAGGAGAGAGGAAAGGGAGGATCTGCCCAGGTGGCTGAGCCTTGTCCCGCAATGCCTCCCCCTCCACTTCTGAAGAGTGAAGATGTACTAAAACGAAGTGTCCGAGAAACAAACATAAAGCGGTGAGCTGAGAAGATGCTTGTAGAGGGAATTCTGGTGTCGCGGGTATATGATAATGGTGGTGGCTTAAAGCTAGCTTGGCGGTGTGTTGGTGTGCAGGCTTCAGATCCTTATTCAGGCCCCTTACTTTTCGGTATTGAATAAGGGATTAGAAACCAGCGAGCAATTTCAATCTCATCTTCTTGAAAACATAGGAAGCTACCTAGTATTGAATCAGTCCATGAGCCTGTCTAGCTCAAGATTGCCTTTTCAGATCTATGATCCATATTTAGCCCAAACATGTATTCTTTTTAAAAATCATGTATTTGTATGATGCTAAAGCTGTGGTTGTGACCTACCATAGATCAGGCTGCAGCTCAGTGGTGAGTCCTTGCCACCAGATGAGACCAATGGTCTGATTGTCAGTGGCTCTTGATTTTGGACAGTAGGCATTCCCAGCCCTATCTGGAGATATCAGGGACTTTTTGCTTGCAAAACATGTGTTCTGTGACTGAGCTGTGTCCTTACTAAGAATACTGGACAACATGAGGTGTATAGTCCAATCCTATGTACATTTGCTCAGAAATATAAAGTTCAATAGGGCTGACGCTAATCCCATTAAATCTAATGGGATTTGGTTCTGAGTAACTATGCCTTGGATTGTGCTGTAAGGTGTGCTTTCCTTATTTTCATTCACAGGCTGAGGGAGGAAATCCTCCCTTCTCCCAAACCCTCAGAAATAGTTTGGAGTCAGAATGTGTTGGTCTGTGAGGATCTGTGCCTTGCATTATTTTAAAAAGGACAGGCTTGCAGGGACAACAGTGGCCTTGTGTTGACAGTGGACTTGAGTTGTTTTCTTGATTAGGGAAAAAAGAAGTTGCACTTCAGCAAAGCACCAAAAGGCCTCCAGTGCATTAAAAAAGAGCTTTTACTCCAAGTGGCCGCTGGTGTGTTCACCACTTCCTTTGCTTTCCTGATTAGGAAGCCTAAAGATGAGATGTGCCACAAGATTCTTCATCTTTTTGAGTAGTTGTTATAAGCTTTCAAGGACAAAAGTTCATTTTGTCATACATGGAGTGTTATCCTGAGTTAGCAGGTATATACGCATACATGAGTGTGTGTGTGAGGGGTGGGATGGAGGGTTAGCAGTGAGGCCAGAGGGAAATGATGCAAGAAATAGAGACATCGGTAATTAAAATTTAAATGTATGTAATTAATTACAGTGACTGTTCATAAAGTATTTTTGATGGTTGCACAATCAGATTTAGGATATCTGTGTTACCATCAATACTGCTTTGTGAATGGTCACTCTAATTAGTTACATATATTAAAGCTTTAATGCCATTTATATTGTCTATTTCTTGCAACAGTTACCATGAACTGATTGCGCAGTCATCAAACATACTTTGTGAATGGTCACCTAAATTAGGCTACATTTTCCAGCTTTAATGCAATTATGACTGGCATTTTTCATAGACCTGTGACCTCACAACTAACTTTTTTCTCTCTACATCCATATCCTGCCAATTCAGGATAATAATCTTTGCATCTGATGAAATGAATTCTAGTCAGTCAACTTTATTGCTTGAGCCACAGGCCATCGCAAATACACAGCAAAATTGAAGGATAAGATTGTCACCATAAAACTACTTGAGGCATGTATGCTGTGCAAAGGCAAAAGGACTAATATATTGGATTCTAGTCTACAAAAGCTTATGATTTTTTTTATAATAATAACAAAACAATATATATCAACATAAACAAACAACAATTCCCCCAACCCTGGTCACAGAGGATAAACATATATATAACATAAAAAGATAACATACATCATTTTTCAATGCATTGAAAGAGAGATGTGATAAACTTATGGATATACCATATAAAAAGTAATAATAAGACTACCAGAATTTAAGTGAACCATATGGATCTTGCTATAGATGAGAGACCGTCATGTAAACCATATTTATTTGCATATTCAATAAATAACCACCATGTAACCATATATAAGTCAGATTTAGTATTCTCTTGTAAATAATGTAAATTATCTAATAAGGTCAAATTCCATATATTTCTGTACCATGCCATTTTATCTAAATTTTCTAATATTTTCCAGTTTTGTACTACCGTTTGGCGAGCTGCCATTACAAGTTTAGAGATCAATAATTTACAAAAGCTTATGAAATGATACTTTTGTTAGTTGTAAAGGTGCCACAGGATTCAGGATGTTGCTGCAACAGACTGATTCAGCTACTCCTATGGAAAGTGTCATAAGGATGTGTCTTCAGTTCCCTGTGGCCACATACACACTCATAAAAATTTCCTTTCGGCTCCTCCTTACAAAGGGGTTTTTCTTACTTTGTGTATACTTTTCTCTCAGTAACATGTACATCTGTTGTAAGTTTTATTGAGGTAACTCAGTTGTGACAGAATGTGTTTCTAAGTTTCTTGTGATCTTAGGACAGTTTAGGTTTAATTTATATAGAAACCAAACATGGTTAGTTAGCAGTTAGGTTTAGCCTTTAAAACTGGTTAGTGGCTCTTGCTACTATTTATCAGTTTTTAGCAACAGTTATCAGTTCCTAACAACAGATTACATGCTCCATGTTATCCAGGCTGTGAAGCAGAGTTCCTAATCTAATCAATTGTTTTTGGAATTTAGTTTGCTTGTGAGCTTGTGTCCTAAAGTATGCTTTTAAAAGCATTGTGTCTCATCATTTTAAGACAATGATGCAACTTCACCCATGGATGGACTTCTATTCCAATATAACAATCTTTGTCAACAATAGTTATATCAAATCTTTGGTCTAATTTATTTTGTTTTAAAGGTCTTATTTTAAGACCATCTTTAGTATCTATATAACTGTGTCTGGTTTGGGATTTCTTTATCAATCTTCTAAAACTAAGCCTTTACACTATAAACATCTTTCTAAAATTTTCTCTCCAGTTGTAAGAAATTCAATGTTTTTGCAATGAAAGCAAAATGTTCTTAGTTTAGAAATGAAACAAAGCACTTAAGAAAGTAATATTAGTGTATGCAGACACTGCAATCTTTTTCTCATTTTTTATTGGAAATGAATGTCTTATGTCTACTTGACAGTGGAGGACTAGGAAAGACATAATGATTTCCAGAATTAACAATTGTTTATTTTTACTGTAACACTGATGGCTAATCCTGTTTTTGTTTTTCGCCCACTCCTCATAAACTGGCAAAATGAGATGCTAAGATTCTTTAGTTCAGCAGCTTGTAGCTCTATTTGTAATATATATAAAGTAAAGTACATTTGTAATTATTGTCTGAATAAACTATACCAAACATAATAATTTAATGGTGAATCAAGTTACACCTGATACATTTCATCTTCCTAAAGTAACAATGTGACTTTTGATCTGTAAAAGATGCAATACTTATTTTTTTACCAAATCTTTCATTGTTTTGCAAAATTTCCATTTTTCCCCAGTCACCCCCTGCAAAAAGCTGGTTTTTTCCTCCCCATGACTTCAGAATTTATGCAAATTTTACATCTCTACAACAGTCCATGGCTGGCCATTTCTTTCTGTGGCTAGTGGTCAGATAGTATACCACAAAACATAATAGACTAGCTTCTGGTAAATGGGTTGAGGCCATATATCTGACCACTGCATGATTCTTAATCTAGCTGTAATTTTTTTCTTGCATTTAAAAAAATATTTGGGCGCATGAACTACTTGAAGGGAAACTTGTAGAAACTAGTAGAAAAATAGCATACATGCATCAACCCTGTTTATACTCTCCCTTCTCCACTTCACTTGCAATGCAGCTGTCTGTTTGTGTAAACTTCCTCTTTAAAAGAGCAGCTTAAGTTCTGTGAGGTTGTTAAAGTGAAGGAATCCACACTGACAACATTCTAGATGGCTCATGTAATATAAATGCTTTAGCTTTTATGACAAAATAGAACTAGCATAGAGGTCCTGTCCTACTCCATTTTTGGACAAAAATACAATTTGTATTCTAGGGTAAAGATGAATGAGCATGCAGTTACGTTTTCTTGAATGAGTAACCAAGAATGTGTGTTTGTAAGGATCAGGCATTGTGATTAGATAAGAATACTATCTGCAGTCTGTTCTTGGGTACAAAAAGAGTAATTTTTCACCTGATAAAGCAGGCTGTTGCATACAAAGTTTACATCACACTAAACCAGTATCTAAGGAACCACTGTGTAGGGCCCAAGCTGTTTCGGAAGCTTTCAAGGAACATTCATGGAATTTCTTTTCTTTTGGTTTTTTACTTTTAAATATTAAAACTTATATTTTTGTGTAAATTGCTCTACATCATATGGCAATATGGAGATATAATAGGCTTATATGATTTTGCATAATGGGTTTTGGGTTTGCAGTTATAAGACTTTATGAAATTGCTGTTAAACTTCGATTGCATACTACAAAAAGCTCTTTGTGACAGTTCTATTTAAGCAGGGTTCTGTTGTTCAACCAGAGTAAGTGAGTTACACATTGCAGCTTAATTCTGCAAATTGTTAGTAGTGGTATACATTCACTTAAAAAAAAAAAAGTCAGGTTAAAATTGTGTTTAATTCATAAACATAAGGAACTCTGGTTTCCTTTGCGTTCTGCTTTGTTCTGTTACTTGTTGCAAATGTAATTATTGCGTTTATTTCTTAGGGCAAAATATTTGGAATAGCTCTTCATGAATTACCTCATCAAGATGTGCCTGAATATGGAAGTATACCTTGGTAAGTAAAACTTGTAACATGGCATAATAGGGGTAGTCACAAATATGCCAACTTCAATTTTAGGTCATGCATTTTATTTTGGTAGGAACATAAAAATAAATCCAGGGAGAGAATAATATCATGTGATCAGATCCTGAAAATTTACCTTCCCCCCCCCCCATCCCATGGTTGGTGCTGATGAAGGAAAGTTCTTCATATTGATGAGGGAAAAGGAAATTGCAACATTCCCATACTAAAAACAGTAGGCATACAATGACTTCTTGTCCTGATAGAGGGGAGAACTTGTGTCTTTCTCGTAGAGTATTGTGAAACAGTGTTACTGAAAGTATATAACTGGAGATGCTGAGAAGAAATGGCAATAGATGCCTTGGAGGAGAACAACTTTTTTTAGTTTTTTATTGTCAAGCTGCTGGTAAGAAGCAAGGAAGCTGTAGGACAGCTGAACTGATAAGTCCCACTTTGTGGCCCAGAAGAAGTTGAGGGGGAAGGGTTATGCTTGCCATCCACAAAATGATGGAGAGCATGATGGCTCATTATAAATGTCACTTTTTGATATATATCAGCCCGGATATAAGGAAATTTCTTTGCTTGCAGAAATTCTAATCTTAATGCCAAAGAAACTGATTCTTTTTCTTTTTTCCCTTCCAGCTTCTTGGTTGAGGCATGTAAACATTTAGAAGAACACATTCACACTGAAGGGCTCTTCAGAAAATCTGGATCATTTGTTCGCTTAAAAACGTTAAAGGTATAGTATGACTGCCATTATAAATTCAGTGCCTAACATAAATACAGTGCCTAACAGTGCTCACTGTACACTGTACAAAAGTTAAAAACATAATAGGTTCTACTTTCAGTCTTATGATTTAAAGCAAACTAAATTATTAACATGGTCTGGGCTGATATGCCTTCAAATATCTCAACAGATTTGCATTTCTTTGAGAGGTCTGTATGGTCTTCCGTGAATGCATGTTGCTTCTTTCAGGGGGGGGGTTGTGTGTTTTTCTGATATGGCTATGTTCATTGTAAAATTTATTTTTATTGCTAGGGTAAACTTGACCAAGGTGAAAACTGTCTGTCTACTGCACAGCCATGTGATGTTGCAGGGCTTGTGAAGCAGTTCTTCAGAGAACTGCCTGAGCCCATCCTTCCAAGTGACCTGCAAGAAGCTTTCATCAAAGCTCAACAACTGGGCATTGAGGAGAAGAATTCTGCCACACTGCTGATTTCCTGTCTTATGAATGACAGAACAATTCATACACTCAGATATTTTTTCAAATTTCTCAAAAAAGTGTCTCTAAGGTAAGTTGTGTTTGCGACTGACCCTCTGAATGTGCCTGGAATAGTACTACAAGTTTGCAAGAAGCAGTTGTTCCATTGTAGGTATTCTGTATAACTTTAAATTTTAAAAGCATATAATGTTAATTTTACATGCCATGTAAATATCTCAAAAGCTTTTCTAATAGCCAAAAACCAGCCTTACTGAAATAAATATTAGGAAAAGAAATCACACTTAATATGACTTAACTGTTGTATTCATACCTTGGAAATTTATTTTTATTGGAATACTTGTAAATATGTCTAAGACATGCCAACTCAGTGGCATACAGTTGCATTATAATGTTTGTGTTGTAGGAAAAAATGGAATCCATTGAAAGCTATTGACATACTCATTTTAACACTCCCAAAGACCTATACACCATATTTATATTATATATAAAATGCTGCTTCCAAGGGATAATGAGCGGAGAAGTTAATTATATCTCTATAGTTTCCAGTTTGAGTGCTAGGATGTATTGCATGTAATGCTATACCATCGTTTATTACTCTGTGGATGGACCTCCACAGTTCTGAGCAACGCATCAGAATGCAATGCTCCCTCCTCCCCTAATGTGGCCAGGAGGAAGAGTTCTGTTGAATTTTGGTTTCACTTCAAAGAATTTTGGCTCAATGTTTTATGCTAACTAGAGATGTGAGGGCCCAGGGAAAAACTGGAAAAATTCAGGAAAAAAATGATTTTTTTCTGAAGGCTTTTTTTTTTTTAATTGGAAAAAATTAAGAAAATGGATTATGGAATGCTTAGTTTAGCATGATGAATAAAATGTTTCACTGAATATTGGTCCCCCCTTTTTCTCAGTTCTTTTAATGGGAAAAGGTGCTTTATGTCTGCTTAACACTGTGGAGGACTAGCGGAGACATAAATAATTTTCTTTGTTATTAATGTTGATGGTTCCTTCTGTTTTCTTTTAAATTGTTTACCTGCTCATAAATTTGCAAAACAAAAGAGGTTTTTTACAGTTCAGATGACATTTTGGGCAAATCATGCCTATCTGTTAGTCACTTGATGTCAGGCATAGAGATTTCTCATCTCCAGTGTTAGCACTAACATCAGATATAAGCCTGTGTGTGCCCCTGGCTTGAAATTTGAATCACCTGGTGTTTGGTAGATGACCACCCACACCTATCAAAAATGGCCCATGGAGGGTGGACAGTTCTGGATCCAGCCCTTTGGCTAAAAAGGTTTCCCGTCCCTGATGTAGTGCTAAACCATGGTTGAATGTTTTTGTGCGAAGTGGACGATATGATATCTTATTTATTTATTTATTAAATTTATTTATATCCCACCCTTCCTCCCATAGGAGCACAGGGGCAGCAAACAAAACACTAAAAACACTCTAAAATATCTTTAAAACAGACTTTAAAATATATTAAAACAAAATATATTTAAAAATATATTTTAAAAAAAGCTTTGAAAACATCTTAAAGCAATTCCAACATAGATGCAGACTGGGATAAAGTTTCTACTCAAAAGGCTTGTTGAAAGAGGAAGGTGCCAAAAAGATAACAGAAATAGTTATCATAATGCATTTTTAGAAATGGAAAACGTAAGCGAATAGAGCAATGGGAAAGATTTTTTGTGTTATGTGTGTTATTTGTCTCCTTGCCTTTAATTTATTTTTTTTCTAAGACTCAGAGGAGGGGGCCAGAAATTTAAATAGATCAACAGATTTTTTTACAGTATTTGTATGCCATCTTTAAAGAGTGAAAACTCTTCCACAATTAAAAATAGACACAACAAATATATAAAGCAGTACAGTCTACAACTCAGTCAGTTATTCCAAGTGTGGGGAACCTTTGGCCCTCCAGATGTTGATCAATTACAACTTCCATGAGCCTCAGGAAGCATGACCAGTTGCCAGGGAAGATGGGAGTTGTAGTCCAGCAATATCTGGAGGGCCAAAGGCCCTCCATACCTGATCTATTCCCACACCAATACTTCTCATGCAGAGGAATTCCTGCCTAATCCCAACCTAGCCTTCTTCATACATTCTTCTTTGCATTGATTGAACAGCAGTTGGTAACAATAAAAGTGAGGCAAAGTTCAAACAGTACTTAGAAAACCCTTTTTATTCAAGCAACTCAGGTGTATTTTTACACATGTCAAGTATAAAATGAACATCATTAGATAATAGGGAACATATTTTTTAAGAAACTACAAATTGGACAGTGAACCCTGTATTGAAAATCCAAAAACTTACTTTCAGGCTACATAAGCAGGAGTGCACTGTGAGATTTTCTCGGTGTAGAAATACAGTTGGAAATAATTCTTAAACAACTCCACTAATTTAAGGCTAAGCATTCACATAGCCTTTGGATCATAACTTGTAGTTAGAGATGATAAAGGCATACCAAATATTACAGGTGAACTAACTTAAAACATGCACATACATAGTTGCTGCCAGTCACCCAAACACTTAAGCTTTCTACAACATATCTTTTTTCTTAAATAATTGTTGGTTTCATGTCACTTGCATGAGTTTTTTCCTTGAGAGCGCTTGCAGAGCTACGTGTCTTGTCTTGTTACCTGTAGGGGCATGCTTCTCAAATAATAGCTAATCTTAACCAGAAAGGTTCTCACTAGGGTTGGTGTCACCCGGTGCGGTAACTCATGGTGTCACCCCCATGGACCTCCTCCCGTATCAGACCATACAGAATCCTTAGTAATGTTTTTTGTACTAATGTTACTCGTAAATCGTAATTCCCGTATATCACTGAATGTAATGGCAATAGTAGTGACATAAACAACTAGCAAAATTAAAACTACACCTTTAAATTACAATATCATACGCACAGCCCAAATTCTTGCTCTTATCACTAATGGGAGTTAATTATCTTGCATATGCTCATAGTAAATTTTCAGATACTTTCAGACCCTCAGCAATTTTCAAGTGGTCTATGTAGAAGAAAGGTTTGGGAACCCCTGGAATAAGACATCTGCTTATGTCCCTATGCTGCTCTCACCCCTCATTTAGGTGCCTGGGATGCATGCGTGTGGACACACCTCCTTACAATTATGGAAAGTGATTCTTATAATACGTCTTCAGACACAAAGTTACATAGGTATTTATCAGTTGTTTAGTAGAAAATTCAGAGCTGCAGGGTCCCTTCATGATAGTTACAGCCACGTACACCCTTTTTTGCTCCTGGATTAAGAATGAGATCTTTGTTAATGCATTCTCTCACAACAACAAACATCTCTAGGAGCCAATCAGCATGAAAGTGGAGAGCGTTAGCAACTGAGAAGAGTCTTCTCAGTGGCTGATTCACCTCCTTTTACTCTGATTGGCTCCAATCTGCAGAAAAGGCAAGGAAGCATATTAGAAGACTCTTCTCAGTGACTAACACACTCCCTTTTCATGCTGACTGTAGGATGCTTGGAGACATAGCGACCCTGCTCCCAAAAAAGCAGAGGGACTAAGATCCCCTGGGCAACTGCCCTCCTGGTGCTTATGGACATGACCGTAATATATTTTGTGACGTGCAAGTTCAATATTATTTAAGTGTGTTTAGGATTACACTGATGGCATTCCCAAATATGTACTTTCACACAGACTTTGGTTTTCCATAACACAATGTTTGTCCAAGCCTCCACACTTGGGGGGGCACTGCTTGCACACCCCTTCCATAAGCACATCAAAGTTGGATACACACCTGAACCAAGACCCAGACAAAAGGGCACTCAAAACAAAAAGGCAATTACAGTGGCTGAGTAGATCTTGTACAGTGGTTATACTGACTGGGCAGCCACTGTCCTTCACATTTTATAAAATACTTTTTCCTATACAAAGATTAAATTTCTGTGTATGAAAAAGTAATATATGAAGTGGTCTCAATAATGAGAAAAGTAAACAAGTGAATGGTGATCCAAATGTTTTTCATTCTCACGTTATGAAGCTAGCTGCCAGATGATGTATCACCGTCCCTACGCATGCAGCGTAGACTGAAAAAACAGCACCCAAGCCACCATTCAATACATGCACATGTTCTTTCCAACGTGAATCTACAGGTCTCAAAAAGTAATGTGTGACAAAGTCCTCAAACACCTTATAACATGCCTCAGACATGGTCTCTTGTTCTACCAGCATGCCTTCACACCATCACTTTGCCAAAACATAAGGATAGGTAAATTGCTTTTAGGGAGGTTCACAATTATGATTTCCTGTTTATTTAATCTAAAAATATTTAAAATACATAAAAACAGCCAGGGGAAGATATTGGAGAAATATAAAATAAATACAAATTAAAAAGGGGGGGAGGTGAAGAGACCTTAAATGTGCTACTCACCATCTCTCAGCCTATCCTCCCCTCAGGATGAAAACAATGGAGAACCATGACCACCCCGAGGAAGAAGGGCACACTTAAAATGTAGAGGGAAAAATCATCTACAACCATAGTGTGAAATCAAATACTTATTGGGACACAGTATGAAGAAATATTTATATAAACATGACTCTCAAATATGTTTATGAATTACACAATCTGTAAATATATTTATAGTGCAATCCGATGTTTGTTTACTCAGAAGCAAGTCCCAATGTATTCAATGGGGCTTACTCAAACTGGGAAGTGTGCAGAGAACTACAGCCTCAAGTGATAAGGAACTTGTTCTTTCAACTTGTTCTTTTAAGTTGAGACCTTATCCCAGTCTGAGTCTGTGTTGGAATTGCTTTTTAATATGTTTTTAAGCCTTCTTTTTTAAAAAGCTTTTAAAAATATTTTCAAAGATGTTTTAATATATTTTAAAGTCTGTTTTTATGATGTTTTAAAGTGCTTTTAGTGCTTTTGTTTGCCGCCCTGGGCTCCTACTGGAAGGAAGGAAGGACGGGATATAAATCAAATAATAAATAAATAAACTTCATTCACCCAACCCAAAATTCAGAATCATGCCTCTTTAGGCTGTTTTCCAACTGTTTATTCTTGCTTTATGGTTATTGGATTTTAAATGGCTTTATTTCTTGTTGTGAGCTGCCTTGGTTTCCAACCCTACCTCACAGGGTTGATGGAAAGGCTACACACACACTGCAGATGTATAAATACATACAGCCCATATAATAGTTTATTGTCAAACCAGTTGGTCATTGCAGAAAAATCAGTATTAGTTTTTTAAAAAATCAGTATTCGTTTCCTACAGAATAAAAACTGAAATACCTAAGTAAGCCCTGCCTACTTGCTTTAGGACTGGAGGGTGGGGGACAGAAAGAGAACACAAACTCAATTCTTTTTTACATTCACTCCAAAGTCCCATTGATTTTCAGCACATTCATAACCATGTCTACTCAAAAGTAAATCCTATTGAATTCAGTGGGATTTACTCTGGACATATGGGATTAGTAATGCTTTTACCCCCACAAAAGCAGGTATTGGGAAGGTTTTGAAAACACTGCCCAGGATCTGACTCCTACACACAAGAGGAGAAAAAACTGAAATGTATATACTTACCCAATTTATGAGATTTTCAGATAAATGGGGGGGGGGACCACCATTTTCTGGCCTTGCAATGAGGTTTACTAGACACTGGCACAGGTCAACCAAACACTTCACTGATTGGCTGCAATCCTGAACGGGCGGGGTTAAAGCTACGAAGTGCTATACAGTAGTTTAAAAAAAGATTTAATGGGGGCAGCTGATGTTTTTATGTATATCTCAAGAACCGGACCACCTAGAAACTTAATTTTTTTTAAATTAAAGTTGAGAATCACCCCCCTCTGATGGTGTCACCTGGTGCGGTCCGCACCCCCCTAGTGACGCCACTGAAGGTTCTGTGCGGGCCTCCCAACTAATGTAGAAACTTACTCTTGGATTAAGTAACAAGAAGGGGCATTTTGCTCCATCAGAACAGTATAAAAAAAATCCCCACCCATTTGTATTCCCTTGGCTATGTTGCTCACTCAGATTTCCCCCCCACATCCCTCTCAGCCTGCCTACCGAGTACTTCCCTGAACCCCAATAACCCAGCAGGGAATGTTGAAAACATCCCCTTCCCAAACCCATAGCAACATGAGATAGTTAGCAGCAATCTTTAAATTTATGAAGAGCTTGGTGTAGATCCCAAAGTAGCTTCCACATGACTTGCAGATCTTCATGTAACTGGAGAGTATGAAAGGGGTCCCTTTAACTGCATCCACCCAGAACTTGAGTAGTCTCTTCAAGGGTCTCTCTACTTCTAAAATAAACTTTTAAAAACATTTTATTCCTTGCCCAAGACAGCTGCAAGTTTGAGGAAGCAGAATCTTGTGCTGTGTACTATAAGCTAGTTGTAGAAGGACTAGACAACAGCTTTTCAAATTAGCCAGTGAACAAGAGCTCTTCAAGTGCAGTGCTGACTAGTGCTTTGGCCAATGGAAATAATAATTGCATTCATCTACAATTTTTGTAAACAAGTATGAAACTTCTGATGCAATTGTAATTTTTGTTTCCTCTTCCAGATCTTCTGAAAACAAAATGGACAGTAGTAATCTGGCAGTAATCTTTGCCCCAAATCTCTTGCAATCAAGTGAACCCGACAAGATCTCAGCTCATACAGAGAAAAAGCTTCGTTTGCAAGCTGCGGTTCTGCAGACACTTATTGACCATGCAGAAGAGATAGGTAATGTATTATTTAGGGACATTGAATGTTTAAGTAGTTGTAAAATATTCCTTATATAACGTACATAATAATTGCTCCCTAATTCAGGGCATGTACCAAAGTTTATCTTGGAAAAGATACCTACAATGCTTGGTGTTGACGGCCCTGTGTCCACTCCTTCATTGCAAGACTATGAAGAAAGTGAAGGTGAAACGCCTGGTGAACACACAAGGAGGAGGAGACTGAGCATAGGAGGTAAATGCATTGCTGTCTGTAATTACTTGTAACAAAGGGAAAGTAGCTATACAATAATGTTCAGATTGCTGAACTAAAGAGAAAAGTACATTTGCATGAAATATCAATGATAGGAATGTTTAATGAGCTGTGTATGCAGTATGTGTGTCTTGATTCTGAGAGCAGGCTGCTTAACAGTTGATTTATAGATTTATTTAGACTATACAACTATAAATTGATATGTGTTTGGATATAACAGTAGGGTAAATGATGGCTTTTCCCTGCGGCAGTAGCAGCAGGACAGCAGTCACAATTTTTGCTCCGGAAACCTATATGTTTCCAGTAAGCCATAGTTTGACATAGCATAATCTATTTATTATTATTATTATTATTATTATTATTATTATTATTATTATTATTATTATTATTATTATTATTATTATTATCATCATCATCATCATCATCATCATCATCATCATCATCATCATCATCATCATCTGCTCTTCACCATAAGATCTCAGGGCAGATGACAACTTAACAATACAATATTAAAAGCGGCTTGAAACAAATTGTATATGCACACTGGGTCTATGTTTTGGGTTCAGTGATTTTTTTTTGTCTGTTTAATTATGTTTAATTCTTTTTGAAAAGTATTTAACTGTGCAAATAAAATCTATGCCTCATTTTGCTGGGACCTCACAAGGTTCTGGAAGGTTATGTTTAATACTTTGTGGTCAGTTTAACCTATTTCTTTGCAGGCAGCCTGCTTTCAAGCCTTGATGGGTAGAGTGGAGGGAGGGAATCCAAGTGAAAGAAAATTGTATTGGCTCTTCCAGCTAACCTTCACAAAAACTAACAAAAGGAGCTTGTTGAAGGGTGGCAGGGGCTTAACAACAACATTGTGCTTCTGAGTTTGGCATGAGAGACTCGCAGTGGAACTCTCATTTATCCAAAGCAGGAACATGTCACTATGCTGATTTGTTTGTCCTCTTCTGGCTCCTCCTCCAGCTCTGTTTTCATCCCTGCCTTTTCCCAAAGCAGACATATATTGCTCCTCTTCCTCAGCTTTCTTTCTATTCTCCTTCTTCCCCTCCCAACTCTCCTGCATTGAATTTTCCCCATCAGTTCTTACTTTAGCCTTAAAAAATGGTTGTGTTTCTTCTGGTCATGAGGATACGGGATCTGCAGCTTCAGCTGCCTCCCAACACTCCTCTCCCAGCTCACTCAAAATAAAACACAGGTGAACTGGGGGAGGGGCAGCTGTAGAGCATTAATCGGATGCCTAGAGTGGCTGTACAACAAGCAAGACACGGGATTATTAGGAGAGGTTCCAGGAAACTTATGAGTGGAAGGGAAGAGACACTGGAGGAAGAAAAACGGCAAGACAAGGAAGATAGGAATAAAGTGGACTAGCTACAATTAGAATCGGAAAGGAAATAAATTAAGTCTGGGGGTAACCCCAGTGGCAAGCCACTAAGGGAATATTGCAGAATAGCACAGGCAGGTGAAAGGAACTGTTATGCTATAGACAATAGGACATAGGTATAGGAGGGAAAGTCCTACATCTTGGAAATAAAAAGAGAAAAGGGGTCCTGTGATGAAAAAGGGATTTCCAAGCCTTAGTGGCAAGGGTCCCTCCAGGCAGTATCTGAGGCTGAGACGCCAACTGGTGTTCTGAGGATCCTAAGAAGCAGATATGACATATCTGCTTTGTTTGTCCATTCTTTACTGCCCCCTTGGGGCTATGGCACCGTTCAACAAATGAACTCAAAACTTTCTGAATGTTAGTCTCCTAATCCATGTCCAAAGGGTAAAGTCTATCCAGATCCAACCTTCCCTCACTGCAGGGATCAAAGCCCAGGGAGTTGCCTCCTATCAAGGTATCTCCTGCTCACCTCCCTTGAGAGAGTGACATGTCCGATACAGAGGACTCATTGAGTTCTAGACTGCTTAAATGATTTTTCTATCTTAGGTTTGCATTCTTCTGAACAGGATCCAGCACAAGCTGCAACAAAATCTTTTTAGAAAACAGTACTTTTCCCTGCTGCTTTTAGATAGCTGAGTAGTTCATCCCTTTAGGCAGCAAGAAAATTAACGATTGGCACAGAAACACTAAACATTATAGTAAGGATGGCCAGTGGGCCCTCCAGTGATTTGGCTTACAAATCACATCAGGCCCAGCCAGAATGGCCAATAATTGGGAACAACATCTGGAGGGCACCATGCTGGCTACCCACACAAAGCAAAAGCCCCATAGGAGCCCTACTGTCAGGCATGGTCATGGCATAGGATTGTGATGTCCCCCTCCAGGAAACAGGAAAAAATAAATGTGATTTAGCCTTAAAGAGGAGTCGCAAGGTGACAGCTTTTCCCACAAGAACAACTTCCACCTTTGCCCTTGTAGCCAAAGCCAGCCTTTTGTGGCTCAAGAATTTAACTCCATATCCAGACCTTTATTAGATAAGCTATGCAGGTACCTCCTGAAATTATCTAGTGACAGAACCATTGTTAATGCCACACAGGATGTAGTTCAATTTTCCACCAGAGCCCTCGTAGCCAGTATTATAGCCAAAAGGTGAATATGACTAAAACACTAGAATGTAAACTCAACATCCAGATGTAATCCAGCTTCAGTCCCCTTTAAAGAGACTTGCCTTTTTGGAAAGTAGGCATGTTGAGATCAAACAGAAATGCAAGGACACACCTTTTGTTCCCAAAAGAGAAGACATGCAGCAATCAAGGAGATCTTCCTTTCTTCCCTTGTTGCTCCACAGGCTTCAGGAGCAACATACCTTTTTGGCACAGACCATCACCAGGAATCCAAACAGCACAGCTCAAACCAAGCCAGATAGGCAATATTCTGACACCAACTGGATCTCAGAGGAGGGTGGGGGTGGCTCCAACTAGTCTCCATTTGGGAATGGACAATTAGTCCCTCCAAACAGTGGGACATGGCTACATGACAGAACTTGTTTGGGTGTCTCAGAACAGTGTCTGCCCATCCTCAACCTCAAGGTCCATTCAGAAGCACTGAATAATAAAAGCAGCCATGGCCCATTTACTGGAGAAAGGGGCAATGGAATCTGTTCCTCCACAAACCAGATTGTACAGAATAGACTCAATCTTCTTTGTGTTTCCTAAAAAGGGAGGAAAGCTGCAGGCCCTGTTGGACCTCAAGTACCTGAACTAATTTGTAAAATAGCACAAGTTCTATAGGAACACCAAAGATCTGCTGTTTCTTAGCCTTGGCCCCCAGATCTTTACCAAACTGACAATTGTGGCATGCCTCTGCCTGCAAAGGATCCATATAAAATCATCAGGTCATCTTCCCTTCCCAGGACTATACAGGACCTATAGACTACTCTGGAATACTTGGAGCTGTACATTTTTCTCAAACTTCTCCAATAGCCACCTTCAATCAACTCACAGGATAGCCCATCTGGGGGTGATCATCTATCCCTGTCACCAGAGAAGATTCTCAAAATCTGTCAAGCAATCTCCATCATTTGAAGATCCACAGCAAAGCTAGCATCACAGTTATGCTTTTCCTGCAACCAGGCTTGGAACCAAGGACTAAATAACTTCAAATGGCAAGCCTAAGCCCTTCTCATAAGTACTGTCAGCACCAAACCCTTGGGCTTATATCCTCATCTCAACAGATTCTTTGGAAGGGCTTCCTTAATCTGTCCACCCATCAATTTCCTTCCTGGCAATTACTCATGGTCTTTTAGGCTTGATCTTGCTCGCTGTTTGAGCCCCTCAAGACAGTTCTACTCCATCTTATTTTGCCCCAAACCACCTTCTTAATTATCATCAGCAAAAGCAAGATTTGTTTGAGCTCAGTTTCTTATCAGTTGACAAGAATTCCTCCATTTTCCATAAGGAGAGAGTTCATCATGAAAACAGATTAGCCTTTCTCCAAATGTTAACACCATATTCTACAGAACCCAACAGGTCTCCCACTTTTTGTCCTACGTTTGGCATTCTCAAGAGCATATTTGGCATAAGATAGATATTTGGCAGGCATTCAAAGAATAGAAGCAATTAGACAATCTTAACAGTTTACTTGTTTTCACCCTATGCCCAAGGAGGAAAAATGGCCTCACAGCTGCCCAGTGGCATGCTGAATCAAGGCCTGTATAGCACTGCCCTATGAATCCCAGCACTTACCCACTCCATTGCACATCACACTGCATTCTGCTAGGGCTAGCATTGCTGACATCTGCCAAGCAGCCAGATGATCATTGGCTTCCATGTTAATGAGGCACTATAAGATAGATGCACACACTTCAGCTGAAGTAGCCTTTGGAAGAAGGGTTCTCCTGAACCTACTGCCTCATGACTAGAGAGTCATCTTTACTTCAGCTTGCCCTTAATTCATACGTAGCTTTTGCACATCCTGCAGAATGGATTTTTTCCATGCCACGCTGAGAATGGAACATTGGTTTCTTACTTTGAAAGTTTCTTCTTGTTTGGTACATAAACACATCCACTGCCAAATCCAAGTTATGTTTTCATTTTATTCAAGTAGCTGTCTGCTTGCACATACAAAAACTTCCAACCTAACTCTGTACCAGGCTATGCCTCTATTTGCTTTTCTTACTGCTGGGTGGTCATTTTCTCTTTTTTCCTTGCTATACCTAATTTTTTTTACGAGATTTCTTCTGCTTCAAGTGTGGATATGGTACAGAACTGAAGGAAGAGCCAGAAGGGGAGGGAGAGGATAAACAAATCACCTGGTCATAAGTCTCTGCCTTGGCTGCATGAAAGAAATACAACTCACATAGTGTCTCTACATGCCAAGAAGGAACCTTCATGGTAAGGAACCAGTTTTCTGATCTCTTGACTGAATATTTTGCAAATGAATTTGTTATAGATTCTGGGGAAGCATTTCTTCCTACTGCCATTTTTTATCTCATGGGGTTAGCATAAATGTGCTAAAATAAGGTGTAGGACCTTAGATTGAAGCATGTGCTTATGCAACAATTGGATACATCTTATGAGAATAATTGTCACTCTTTAGCACTACTGGCATTTGTTGTGCTGAAACAGTAATTTTCTAAGGATCATCTTGGTAACTTCACCTAAAGAACAATTTTGACAAATTGTTTTTCGGCTTAAATAGAAGTATAAAAATTGATGCGCTACTAAGAAGCCATCTTCTCCCCTTTTTAAATAATAAAAATCTGTGTCTATTTAGAAATAGAACAAGAAATATCCCTAATAAAAGCTTGATTGCTTGGTGTGTCTTCAATTTCAGATATTGTTAGTGGAGCTCTGAATAAACTTAAATCTAACAGAACCCCCTTCACTACACCTCAGAGAGACAGATGTGGTAGGTATGGTGCATTTGCATGAAGCACTTCATACCATGTCCCCAAGACTTGTGCGTTATATAATGAGACTATGCCTGGATAGTGCGTGACAGATTACTATAACAAAGAAGTCTGTAGTACTGATTTGCTTGCACTTATCCTTAGAATTGCTGTCACACTGATAGTAATGGGTTGAGTTCCAGAGTTAGAAAATGGGCTGCTTTTTGCTAATGCATACTAAATTTGAGTGATGTAGTATTCAGCCATGTTAATTACTAAAGAAGCAATCCCAGCTTTGCTCCATGCTCCTTCAGAAATATTGCTCTTCTAAGTAAATTTAGTCAATGTGATATTCTTACCTAGCATTGCAAAGAGTGCATGGCTTTCAATGTTTATCACCTGCAAGGGGAGATGCGACTTTTTAGAAATTGTGGAAGTTTTTTTTTTTAAAACAGGAACTGAGAGACTTCAGGTATTTATTTGACTAATCCTATATGTGTACTTGGAAGTAAGTATTACTGAGTTCAGTGGTACTTGGTCACTAGCGTGTATAGGATTACCACCTGACAGCATAAACTCATACATGTCTGCTCAGAAGTAGATCCTATAGAGTTCACTGGTTTATTCTTGGGTTATTGTGCATAGGATTGAAGCCTGAATCTAGTAGCTTTTAGACAATGTGCAAACTCCATGTTTATAGTATAGATAGCACTAGAGAAACTAATTCATGTATGTATATGACCAAATATACTAAAGCAAAGTATACAAAAACATGGAGGCCATAGAGAACTATATGTCCTATAACTCAGTCCAAATGCCATATTCCCTCTTGGCCAATCTTCCAGTAGTTGAATGGCAACAGCGATTGGGATCAAAATGAGCGGATGGGGTTGCCCCACACTTACAATAAGCACTGCACATGCATTCAACGTATGCAAACTCAGGCTCCCTCTCAAGCCTAGCTGTTAGAAGGGGAGAGGATTAACTCTTCCACTCTGCACAAATTGCCCCCTCACTGCAACAAGTAGGCTTGGGAACAAGCTTTCAGCACACAGAGAGGGTGGAGTTAGTTCTCTCCAGCTGTGACCCCTCCCCCCAAATGCCCTGTTCTGCAATTAAGCTTTTAAAATGTCTGTTGGCTCAGAAGGAAAGAACAAGGGTTGTTTCCAATAAATGATTCATAGCTACCTAACAAGTTTGCCCCAGCAAGGTGTCATTCTCATATTCAACACTTGAACTTTTAAAAACTTGATTGTGTTATTATGGGATTGGGATTTGTAGCACTACATATCTCCGCAAGAAATCTAGATGTAAATCGAGGAGGTGTAGAATGGCATGTGAAAGGCCTCTGTCCCCTAATTCATGCCTCATACCCCTGATTTATTGGGATACAAGGAGGTCATGAGCAAAGTCTGGGAATAAACGTCACAGCTGTATGTCCAAGGCCAAGTTGTGTCAAAAATCACCTGAGGGGGGAACCAGCAACCTGGGTGATGGGAAGATAATGATCTAATAGGTATAAGTTGCCCTCTCCCAGGGGGTCTTTTGGATATAAATATAGGACTCCTAGATCAGGGAGATTAAGCCTGAAGGGGGCTGCAAAAGCTTCCAAGTGACACCAAGATAAAAGTCTCAAAGCAAGATCACTCAACAGCCGTAACTCCTCCCAGGCAAGAAAATCCTAGCTGTACTATTCAAAGGCTTCCAGCCAGTGAGAGAAACGTAAGACCAGAGCAGGGGGTGGGGTGGGGGGGAGAGGCAGAGACCTGTTAGCTACTAGTTTCGTTTCAGAGTTTTATGCTTGCAAACAACAGCCTAAGCATAAACAGTTTGCTTAATAAACCATTTAACTTCTTCACCACCAGATGTGTTCATTGCCCTGTTGAAATCTTGAACTTAGTTGTCTTGTGCTTGGCCAGGGCTAGGCATTTGGCAATACAGGAGTCTAATGGTTCCCCAGTTTCATTCTTCGCAAGCTTATCTGACATTAGAGCAGCTGAGTCAGTAGCAGCGAAAGGGCTCTTGATACTTCAGGTCTGCAGCAGGTCATCTGATTTCACAGAGGAGCTTGCATGCCTAAGGTCAGGCAGGTGATTCAATTATAAGAATAACACAGGTAGGCCCATAGTGACATTCAGGTTATCATACTGAAAGGTATCAAAGGACAAAGCTGAAACAGTGGCTTAATAACTACACCCAATTATTGAATTCTTCAGTATGAGAGGATGGATTTTATAGAACTATTCTGATTTTTGAAAAAAGTGATAGGCAAAACTAGTTCTCTTTCCCCTCCCCCCAGCAAAAAAAAGTTTTGTCTCTTTTCCTGGATGTTTGCATAATTAATTGCAGGAGAAAGCAACCAACTGCTTGTTTAAAATATTTGCTACTTATGCTTTCTATTAACCTCTGCCTCTTGTGATTTCACATATTAAATATATATGAGTGTCACACCTGCTCTAACTACTGGTACAAATATATAGTTCCACTGTTCCAACTGTACAACAGTTATATCTTGTGACTGTTTGTCATTTAAGGCTTTTATTACAGCTGTTACTTTCTTTACAGCCTTTCCATCAGTGACTCCAGTGATTGTTACTCCAAAGTTTAAGCGTAAATATCCAGCTGACTCCTGTCAAGGTTTCTCTAGCAAGAAAAGGCGATCTATCAGGCATAATCTGGCTCTTGAATTGCTACCAAGTAGCCTTTTTAGCATTAGCTCAACACCTGGATCAGGTAAAATCATTATTATTTAAATAATGTCTCTGGCATAATTAATTCAGATTTCTGTCCCTTCATGATATTTCTCTTATGCCTTTACAAAAGTGCAGTGTTACTGCAATCAAGCACAGCTACATAAAGATTACTGATTTGTGTTTATTCTTTGTGTTCCCAAATTGTATTTTAATCCCTATGTAACTGCTTTCTCATGCATTGGGCTATGGATGAGGACTGAGACCCATGGGAGAAGTTTCACTAACATATGTGCACAAAAAGGCAAAAAAAAAATACGGATATGAGAGTGGATGAGTTAAGCTCAAGAGAGACTTCTATCTTCAAGAAGAACTAATTTTAAATCATTTAAATAAACAATATCTGTTGAACAAATTTTATTAGATTTTACCATAACTTGTCAGGAAACAGTGGAGGCCCAGATCCTAGATTATTAAAAAGGGGAATTAATTTAAATTATCGATTAAACATCTCTCTAATTCTATTCCACAGCTCAATTTGAAACAAGCCCATGTGTATCTCTTGAGGCATCTCAGAGTTCAGTGTCTACCTCAGTTACTAGTGAAAAACACCCACCTAGTCTTGGAAGTCGAAGAAGCAAAAGAATTGCCAGCAAAAAAATACACAGGTAAGTTTGCCAAGATATTACAGGAACAGAGAGGAAATGCTACCTCTGTTTTATGGTACTTAAAGAAGTCTGTATAGATTTTGATATTTAAATTTTCCAAATGAAATCAGCTGAGTTTTGTGGTCTTGGTTCTTTGAAAGCTAGAGTTTATATTTTGGTTCCCATCTCTATGCGTTGTCAAATGTATTTTTAAATTGCATAACGTAGTAGGATTTTGTGCAGTGTTTCATATTATCTTTCACTATTTAATTATGAATGCCCTGTTTTATCCTTGAGAGACTCCTGCTGAGTTGGAGCCAAATTTAGCAATTCGTAAATGGAAGGATTTTCTGTCTACAGAAAGCTTTTATCTCTAATGGAGGGATTCCATTGGTGGAAGAGCGAAGCTGTCAATGTTCAGACTTCTTTTCCTCCCCTTACAGCTCCACCACATTATTCAGTGAGAATTCCCCCAACCCTCCAGAGCAGGTATTTGGAGAGCATAAAGGACTGCAAGGTGTATTGGCAAAAGTTGCCTCCCCTACCCTTTTCTGCCAGTAGGAGTGTCCTTGAGTAGAACTCTACCCGGGTTGCTCCCACTGGCCGGAGCAAAATCTAGATCCTAGTCAAAGTATATAAATTATTAGACTTTAATAGCTGAGTATCGGAGTTCAGTACAATGGATACTCAGCTTATTTCTCCTTCTTTTCAGGGCTGAGTCTGGAAAAATGGGTTGCTTTTCTCCTAAGATTAGTCGGAAAGAAATGGTGCGCAGATCATTGCGATTAAAGTTCATTCTGGGAAGAAGCAGCAAAGAGGTACTATTTTACATCTCATTACTGTATTTCACTCTAACAGAAGTGATTACTTTCAGACTCGTGGACCTTCCAGTTAATATTGTTTATTGCAACTGTAGAGATTTTTAAAATATTAACAATTTAGATGTGCCTTTAAATAATATATTTCCCTAATCCATAAGGTCAGACCCTGCTTTTATTTGTTTGAATCTCCTGAATTCTTGTTTTATTAGTTTTTATATGCTTATATATTACTGGTTTATTGGCTTTATGTTGCATTTTTGTTTTAAGGATATTGTTTTTTATATTCCACACTGCATAGAGATTTGTAAAATATTAAGTGATTTATGAATGCTTTTAAATAAATAAAAGCTGCAGATTCCATGCAGAAAATATCTGATATGCATGGGGGGGGGCTTCTCTTGATGAGTTATCCTGTTCCATTTGTAATCTCTAGGTTCCAAAGGCATTTTCCAAGCTATTTATTTGTAGAGCTTTTAATAAGGGGTTGAAAGGTTAATTTACATGATGAAGGATGTGTGGTAAATGTTCCAAAGTCTAAATGTTGCATGATGAAGTCATATTAAGCCTGTGAAGATCTTTGCTACTGCTATTTCTGTCTCATGCTCACCCACTCAACTCCCAAAAGCTGATCCCTGTCTGCATTCGTCTTCTATAGCCCTTTGGTGTTCATCCCTTGCCATCTGGGACTCTTTCCAGCTGTAATCCGTTATTCCTTTTAGACTTTTGTCTCAGGAGCCTGTGGATTGTGCTGCTACTAATACAACTGTCATGAATTCCCAAACATACACTGCCTTTCTCCATTCTCATGTGGGTACAGAGAAAGAGAGAGGCAAGCTTTTCATTGCATTCCCAGCTAAAATATATGCTGGGGCAGTATCCTTTAATTGAAATGCTGTCCTTAAATTGTAAAAGTACTGAAATATTTCTGGGGTCTACATAGAATTAACTGTGTTTTTTAAAATCCTAAAAAGAATACTGCAATGGACCATCCACCTAGCAACAGATCTGAAAACATTGGCCGTCGACTTGCAAGTCAACAAAATGTGGAAAGTGTGGTTGATAACGTAAAGACAGTTGCTTTATTAAGCCCATGTATTGGTGAATCTATAAAAAAAGGTAAATATTGAAGGTTTACTGCTGAAAGTGTCAGAGACTGCTCACTGTATTAAAGATAAAATTACCAAGCGTACAGAACAAGAAGTATTGCTAAAGAAGAGTAAGCATGGCTTCTGCAAAGGTAGACTTTACTGGTTAAACTTAAACTGGTTAAAGAACAGGAAGCAGAGTAGGAATAAATGGACAGTTCTCAAAATGGTGGGATGTACGAAGTGGGGTTCTTTCAAGATTCTGTATTGCGACTGGTGCTTTACAAGTTGGTTCACTGCTCTGCCTTGAATCTGAAGTCAGGGCTGAGCAATGAACATGTTATAAAGCATTCAGATAATTTGGTTTGAGGTGGCCAGGTTTGCTGATGACACCAACATTTTAAGAGTAGCAAAAACATTTTAGCTGCTTTCATAGGGACCATCTTGCTTTCTGATCTTAAGATAGGCAGTGACTATTAGGGCTAAGTGTTCGGGTCACAGATCTTTCTCAGCATTAGTTTAGAGAAAGAGCAGAGCTGAACTGAGCTGATATCAATATAGATTCATCTTCTGAAGGAATACAGAGAGTAGCATTAGTGGGAATCAAAACAGTAGCATGGTGTGCATGTCTTTCTTTTCCTAGTGAGATGAAGATGGTGGTGCATCTAGGGGCAGTTCACAGACGAATGTGCACACATGTATTTCTCATCATAAGCGATTATTTTTCAGGAACACCTAATCTCTTGTGTGTGGAGTGGGCGTTATGTCTATTATGTCTGTATATAAGACCATAACAAATGATATAGTCCTTTTTTGTGCTTAAATTTGAGTATATCTGATAACATTCCTATGAATCTTGTTCCCCTCCCCAAACACTGGGATCCCCTTTCCCCTCTCCCTTACTGAAACCTGAAATGGCACTAAAGATTGAGGCAGAGATCACCAGTTCAGCAGCTGCTGCTGTGTCCCCATGGTAAGGAAGAACATAAGGGTGGTGTGGCTGCTTTCCTCTGGTAGCTTCCTTTACTCTCTGCAGGCAAACATGCAAGTGTCTACTTCAGAGTTCGGCAACCTTTTTGGGCCTGTGGGCACATTTGGAATTTTGAGTGTGTGCTGTGGACTCTACCTCTCTGGTTGCTTCTCTCCTTATCCCAGACAGGAAGAGAGAAAACAGCACAATTATTTTCACTTTTCCTTTGGGTCTGGGTAAAATTTGGATTTAAGTAGAGTTACAACAGACTCTCTTGAATTTGCATAATTTTACACAAGCCCCTAAAAGCCATTGTCAAATTACAATTTATAGTGTGAACTGTATAGTAAAAAAAACAGTTTTTTGCCAGAACCACAAAAACATGGATCCAAGGCACAGATCCGCATATTTTTTACATAGGATGACCACAAAACTATCTATTTATTATTATTGATCTATATACTACTTATATGCCCTGATGGCTTCTAAGTAGTTTATAACATAAAATCAATTATAAAATACATACATAAAATTCCCTATTACAATTCAGTCAGAATATTAAAACATCCATATTTAAAATACACAATAAAACAAACCAGTTCTTATTCAATCAGAAGTTCAAGTGTAGGGAATGCTCGCCTAATAGGTGTGTGTCCAGGAACCATTGGAATGCCAGTAGTGGAATATATCTGTGGACCCTGAGATCACCTAGGTTTTTGAATAGATCGTTTTGTGAAATTATGAGGATCTATTAATATTCATACCTCAGATCATGTTGTTGCACCATGGCAACACTAGAAAGCACCAGATCTGTGATTTTTATAGTTCAGTCAGTGAAGAAATTTTACTGTTCTCTCTCTCCTGACTCCTGTGATATTACACTTTCTCGCCACTGGCCAGTCCAATTTCCTTTCCCTACTACCTTCTCGATTGCTCTGCTTTCTGTTGCTCAGAAAGCCTGATCTCAGCCTTGGACAGCAGATACAGCAAAACAAGGAAGTGGGAAAGAGCATTTCTTTTCTGACATCCACCTTTATTCTATATATTTTCCAAGAGAAAAAAGGTAACCATCATTATACCTCATGATTAAAAGGACAGTGAGTGGGTGCCAAAGTCTTTAAAGGTGTGCACCACTGCACAGACAGGCATTACACTAACAATTCCAGATCTAATTACGGTGCTGTTATATGGGACTATAGTTTTAATGCAAATTTAATCTGCAAGATTATAACTTTCTGTTTTTTTAAAGATTCCAAAAACATCAGCAAATCAGAGGAAAACTTGCAAATTCGAAACCAACATAATGAAGCACGCTTCCGAATCTCCTGGACTGGCCCAAGAACCACAGGATCTGAGGAGACTAATAATAATGCTACTAATTTAATGGCTTGTTTTAAAGCAGAAACCTCTTCATCAGAGCCTGCTCTTAAAGCTAGGAAACCACCAGTGATTTCTGTTAAATCTAGGCCTGCTGATGCTAGTACTGGACCAGAAAGCAATAAACAAACATCCTTTTGTGAGGATGAAAATAATTTGACTACAGATACTTTACTGAAAATTAAGAAAGCATTTTCTGAATCCGGAAGCAACCTTCATAAACTTAATTTTGAAGGCTCTGTTTCAAATAAATTAACGCAAGGAGCAAGCTTTTCAGAACTCAATCTAGAGGGAGAGCTCTCTAAAGCTAAAGTTCAGAAAATGTCAAATGTAGAACAGAAGACTCGGTTTGCAAGCTCTGCTAATAAATCTAATGCCACTGACAAACATCTGCCAAGTATGGAGCAAATCAAAGCTGTAGATGCGTCGCTCTTCCAAAATACTACAGAAACTAATAATCCAATCCATGAGTTTAGCATAAGTAATGGATCAATAAAAGAGGACCAAGTCACTACAGTGACATCTCCAGGGACACACTTAAATAGTACAAATACCCTGAAAAAGGAGACATGGGAATCAAATGAAAGAAGTGTTGAAGAATTTAAATACTGTAATTCAGAGAGAGATACTAAAGAATGCCTTGAAACAGGAGAACTTCTCTCTCAATTACCAGAAGATGGAGAAAGGAGCAGCAAACGGTACTTACGCATGGAAACTCAAGAGAAATCTCAGCTTTCTCCTTCAGGAAAGGTTGCTGACCATATACATTGGTTCAACAAACTTTCATTAAATGAACCACATTCTGGAACCAAAACCAAATCGCCACTTAAGTTTCAACGTACCCCTGTCCGTCAGTCTATAAGGAGAATGAACTCCCTCTTGGAAGCTAATAAGCAGTCCATTACTTGTAAAATAATAAAAGCTGGTGGTGACTGCCCCTCTCTTGTTAAATCAGTGAGTTATGAAACTGCACTGTCCGCCTGTGTGGAAAGTATCTCCAATACATCTACAGCATCACTGTCCTCTTCTGAATCGGTCTGCAGACAAATGTCTACATGTGATCAGTTTGCTCTATCTTCCAAATCCTACCTGCAACTAATATATCCGTTACAGCGAGCCAGCAGGCCTGGTGAAACTTGCAGAGAGACACTGACCACCTATCCTCAATCCAAGTCTGCCCTGGAGGACCTAACTAATTATGAAGTACCAAAAACTGTTAAAAACACAAGCATAAATCTTTTAGTTTCTACACCTGACAAATGTCTTCTCAGGAAAACATTGACAGAAAAAAGGGCTTGCTATAAAGGGTCTCCAAAGAACCCAATGGCCACAGCCAAACTCGTTCCGGTTGTTAAACCTCTTGACTTATAGGTTTAACAGCCCAATTCTAGGCATGTTTCCTATGGACTTCAGTGGTCTTGCATCTAGGTTTGCATGTTTAGGATTGGAGCCAAAGTCTATAATTTGTCTTAAACGATCAATCTGTTTCATTCGAAAAACTAAGAATTTGTTTAGTTTCTGTTTTTAAATAGGTTTCTTTCTTGAATTCAGAGGAAATGTAAGTTGCAGCTGAAACTTGAATAAGTTCTGTTGGGTAGCATTTACCTTGTAGATTCTAATAGGTATTTGCCTTTTATATTTTGACTGGATTTCTTTGCCGGGGGGAGGTTGAAAGTGCTGCTGGCTACTGTTAATTCAGATTTCAAAAACTGCAAAGAATCTGTTAGTTGATCTTCTCTAGAAAACTAAAAGATTAAAATTGCATTTGTAGGAAGTAATCATTTACAAAGTATATTTCTGCTTATACTTGCAAGTCTTAGTTCATAGGCCTGAGTCTTGAAATATAGTCACAGTTCCTACAACTGTTGAATATCTGTAATGCTTGTATCTGGTACTGGTGCTGAGGCAAAAGCAACTGCTTAGAAACTAGCAGCTTCTGTACTTCTACCAGGAGATGCATTTTTTGTTGATGCAAATAAATAGCCACCAAATAAAATGTTAGGCATGTTAAGCAACTATTTAATTGTAGGTGGATGCACATTGAGGAGCCCAGCACAATAAATGGTAAAATATTCCAATGCTGCTGGATGTATATTTTCTCTTGCCAACGGGGGATGGGGGAGTTGCAAAAACTTGCAAGTCTTAATTTTTTTAGAGTAATGTGATAAAGCAAACCACATGATTCAAAATAGTAAAATATATTGATAATGCCATTGCAATAAAAAACTCTGTAAAGCCATACTGTTCATTTGCACAGGTATTCTGATCATTTTGCTATGATATTGAAACTGTTTGCTTTTGTTTTTCAGGGCATAAATTATTTAAACTTGAAATTGATTTTTATTTAGCTTTTCTGTGTACTTTGATTTGTGATAGGAGTGCTAAAAAGTGTCTTTTTTTAAAAAAAACATATTTTTTCTTCTAATTTGTGTGGTTCTGGTTGCAGTGACCCATTCTAAATTTACTATGCTTGTGCATTTAATGTATAAAATGAAAGGCCGCTCCTTTACTAGACCACCATGTTAATTATGAAAATGTCCATCTAAGACCACTTTGATTTTTATTTTCTTAGTTTCACTTTTATACTTCTCAAGTTTATCTGCATTGTTATTTATTACTACAACATTTATTTATATCCTGCTTTTGAGGATATAAATCCTTCCATGGTGGCGTACAACTGCCATTAGAATACATTTTTATAACCACACAGAAGACAAGGCTAAGGCTGTACACTACTTCCAGGGAGAGGTAGTATATCTCTGAATACCAGTTGCTGGGGAACATTATTGAGAGAAGACTATTGTGTGCATGTCATCCTTGTGGGCTTTCCTATAGGCATTTGGTTTGCCACCATGAGACAGAATGCTGGATTGGATGGGCCTTATCCAGCAAGGCTCTTATTTTCTAAAGAAATCAGCATAAAGGAGCTGTGTGACCAGTACTATAGTAGCAAATTCAGAAGTTCTGGGTCCCTTTATGATAGTCACAGCCACCACCAAAACTTTTTTTTTTGCTGCTGCTGGGTTGAGAATGAGATCCTTGTTAATGACTTCCCCACAATAACAGATGTCCCCAGGAGCCAATAAGCACAAAACAGGGGACTACTAGTTACTTTAAAGAGTCTTCTCAGTGGCTGACTTCTTTCATTCTGATTGGCTCCAGTCAGCAGGAAAGGACAAGGAAGCATGTTAGAAGACTCTTCCTAGTGACTAACACATTCTTTCATGGATGCCAGTGAGGTCTCCATGTGGGTTACAGTCCCCAATCAGCTCGAGACAGGAACCTGTCATAATTTTTTTCTGGCTCCTCCCCTTCTTACTGAGGTGATGCCAGTTCTGTTCCTGTCTCAGCTCGGGCAACAACCTTTGGCTGTTTTTCTCTAACTTCTATGACTATCAGCCTTCGGCTCCTCTTTTTCCTTCGCTCTTTCTATATTTGATTTCGTACTCTCTGTATTAACTAGTTAAAAAAAAGAGAGAATTATTATCTCTACTCTTCCTTTCTTATCCCTATTTTTCTCTCCTGTCCGACATATGGAAACAACACAATCTTCTCAGACTGCCAGGACAAAAACCCTGAGAGGAACAGGGCAGCACACAGTGGCTACTGTGGTCGGTTCCCGGCAAGGCCATAAGGGGTCAGGGCAGCACTCAGCTCCTGCTGCAGTCAGTTCCCGGCTGCCGTCTGTCCCGCCATCTGAGAAAAAGGAGGGACACAAAAAATCGGGGCAGCACCCAGCTCCTGCTGTGGTCAGTTCCCTGCACACATTGGATATGGCGGCGAAGGCTCCAGCTGACGCGCATCATCCGGCCAGGGAGCATAGGCAAGAAGCCTCACATCAGAGCATAAATTTCGCTGCTACATCGCGGCATAGCTCTAATCGCCCTTCTGATTCGAACACTTGAGGCGGAGGCCTGCTGCGAGAGGTGAGGCTTTCGCCAGTGCCTACTGCCTCCTCAAGCTCGCCAATAACTTTTCCCGCTGAAAATGCGGCGGCGACCATCTTGAGTAGCACGCAAGAGGCGTGCTCGATAGAGCCCGCAGTCCAGCACCATCTACTGGAGCAGCTGGAGCACAGCAGGTCGGAGGACGACGAAGTGATGGAAGCCCAGGCGCAGTATGGCCCACCCACTTCTCCACCCCAGCTCTCTCCTCAGCCTATGCCAGCTTCCTTAATAACCTCTTCAATGACGCTGGCACAATTATTTTTGCCTGATGTAATCCGACAACTTAAGCAGGCGCTATTAGAGGAGGTCCCACAACTTAAGGTGATGCCCCACAACGCCCCACAACGACCACAGTCTCCGCCAGTAGCCGCCCCCCCATGTAAGAGACCACGTCACGTAGTCAGACAGCCTTCCCCTGACCCGACTTTGGTGGCCGTGGGTAGCGGGTATTGTGAGCAGGATCACCAGAATGCCTTATCAGAAACCGATTCTATGGGGTCCAGGGATGACGGAGAATGGACCGACGCCTCAGATACAGAGGCTCAAACTTCGGTCAGACTATTTTTGGAAGTTCACTTTGAACCATTGTTAAAAAAGGTGATCGCTTCCCTGGACCTGACTGCTCCTTCGGAGGAACAACCTACATCCTCCAGACAGGCTATGGTGCTGCCTACTGTAAAGATTGGGCCCAAGGGCATTCCCTGCCCACCTATGCTGTTGACTAATATTCAACAGGAGTGGGAATTACCGCTATACCCAAAAAGGGGGACTAACTGGGCCAATAGACTGTATACCTTAGAACCCAGTGTCATGGAGCAGTTGCGAGCCCCAGACATAGATGGGCCTATTACTGCTCTCCTATCACATTCCATCTTGCCACGGGATGGGGATGCTCATCTTAAAGATCCGATACAGCGTAAGTCAGATCTGGCACTTAAGCGAGTGCATGAGGCGATGGCGATGTCCATAAGAGCCTCGGTAGCAGCCTCAGTATTCTCTAGGGCATCACTGCTGTGGATTGAGGACCTAGCCCAAAATCAAGATCTAGAGGTTTCCAAGTTACGAAAGTCCATTTTGAAACTCTCACGCTGCATCGCTTTCGTAGCAGACGCTACCATGGACTCCTCACAATTTGCAGCCAGGGCTATGGCCACGGCAGTTGTAGCCAGACGCCTAGTATGGCTTTCGCACTGGGATGCGGACAATGCATCCAGATTTAATCTAGCCACGGCTAAATATACAGGTGGAAAATTGTTTGGGGAAGACAATCTGGCAGAAGTTTTGGTGGACAATAAAAATAAAAAGAAAGTGATGCCCTCACAGGGTAAAGACGAAAAAAGGCCATTTCGATGCTATACCCCCACTTTTCAGACACGCTCCTTTCGTGGCTCAAGGCCCTTCTTTAGTAACAGACAGAGGGACTTCAGAGGCTCCCGTTTTCCTTGGCAAAACCAGAAGCCTCCTCAGAGATTCCACCAGAATAGACAACAATCCTACCAGACTAGGCAGCAACGTCAACCACAACAACGCTTCTGACTCTATAGCTGTAGGCGGTCGACTCAATTACTTCCTGAACCAATGGCAGACAACAACAAAAGACAAATGGGTCCTGAGCATTATCAAAGATGGATACAGACTAGAGTTACACCAGTATCCACCCCCACGTTTCGTCTTCTCTCACAGACCGTTTTCACCACAAAAACACGGGACATTCCTAAAAGAAATAGAGCACCTTCTACAAATCTCAGCCATAGAACCTGTCCCAATAACGGAACGGTTTTCAGGAGTATACTCCCTCTTCTTTTTGGTGGCAAAAAAGGACAATTCGTTCAGGGAGGTGCTCGACCTCAGGTTTGTCAACCAGTTCCTGAAGCGCAAGACTTTCCGGATGGACACAATTGCTTCGATTAGGGAGGCACTCCAACCTCACGATTATTTGGTATCCATAGACCTCAAGGAGGCCTACCTGCACATTCCAATTCACCCCAGACACAGAAGATTGCTCCGATTTACATACAACAACGAACACTTTCAGTACAAAGCTCTCCCATTCGGGCTGACCACGGCACCCAGAATTTTCACCAAGGTGCTGGCAGCAGCACTCTCAGGTCTACGCCTGGCAGGGGTGCACATTTCCCCTTATTTGGACGACCTACTACTCAGGTCCCGGTCGTTTACCCAGGCAAACAAAGACTTAAACTTACATTCAGTTTCCTACAGAGCCATGGGATTTTAGTGAATGTGCTAAAGAGCCACCTCTACCCCACACAATCACTAATACACCTAGGCACGGTGATAGACACCACTACACAAACTATAAAGCTGGCACCACAGAGGATCCAGGCCATCACCGACCTAGCACGCTCCATATGCGGACAACCGAAATCAGACTTGATGCGCCTGGCAAAACTGCTCGGAATGATGGCATCATCTATAGCAGTTACACCTTGGGCCAGGCTTCACTCACGTCTTCTGCAACACCTCCTGATCAAATTCCAGAGAGACATTGCCTCCAGACGACACCGCAAGGTTGCCTTGCCACACGACGTGCATCAGTCACTCACCTGGTGGCATCAGGACTCAAATTTGTCCAGGGGGATCGCGATACAGGAGCCGTCCCAGGCAATAATCACTTCAGATGCAAGCCTCTGGGGCTGGGGTGCCCATTATATGGATCTTTTCGTACAGGGACGTTGGAGTCCACCAGAGGCAGCCAGGTCCATCAATTGGCTGGAACTGAGGGCGGCTCATCTGGCGCTGAAACATTTCTTTCCCAGTCTTCACTGCCCCAATGTATTGATCAAAATGGACAACACGTCGACCAGATCATACATAATGAGGCAAGGAGGGACCCGATCCAAACTTCTCAGCAGAGAAGCAACGTCCATGCTCTCCTGGGCAGAGCATCGCCTTACATCTGTGACGGCGGAATACCTGCAGGGGGCAATGAACGACCGGGCGGATTGGCTTAGCAGACGTCAGATATTCCCAGGGGAATGGGCACTCAACAGAAGTGTCTTCCTGATGGTTCAACAGCAATTTGGAAAACTAGAAGTGGACCTTTTTGCCTCAGACAAAAACTATCAGATCCCTCAATTTTTTACAAGATTCCAGACGCGTGCGGCAGAACAAACAGACGCACTGACGGCGAGCTGGCCACAGCTCCTATTGTATGCGTTTCCACCGACTCCTCTCATAGAGTCCTCAACAAGATCAGGAGGGAGCAGGCACAGGTGGTCCTAATAGCCCCATACTGGCCGAGAAGACTGTGGTTCGCAGACCTCGTCCAGATGTCTGTCAAAACCCCGCTCGCACTTCCAAATCGCCACAACCTGTTACATCAGGGACCGGTCCTCCACCCAGACCCAGTCTGGCTTCAACTAGTCGCCTGGAGGTTGAACGGAGCAGGCTGTTAGCATTACAGATCTCACCTGATGCAACAGCAACTATCCTGGCATCACGTAGACCGTCTACGCTCAGGATATACCAATCCACTTGGGCAGCTTTCCTACGTTGGTGTACAGCTCACGACACCGATCCTATGACGGCATCTGCTCCACATATTCTGCAGTACCTCCAGGAGGGCCTTAACCAGGGTCTACGCCCTAACACCCTCAAGCGTCAACTGTCGGCACTTGCATCCTTTCTATCTTTAGACGAAGGGGTTTCTCTAGCGTCACATCTGTTGCTCAAGAGATTTCTAAGAGGGGCAACCGTTATTAGCCCTCCGGTAGTGCATAGATTTCCTTCATGGCACCTGCATACAGTACTGACTGCACTACAAAAACCTCCATTTGAACCTCTGCAGACGGTTCCTTTGCGAATACTCACCTTCAAAGTCACGTTCCTCATAGTAATCACGTCAGCACGCAGGGTATCAGAGATTCAGGCTCTATCAGTGCTAAAACATCTCTGCACCTTCCATAAGAATAGAGTTGTACTCCAGATCGCTCCTGGATTCATTCCAAAGGTCAGATCTCAGTTTCACCTACGACAGGAGATCGTGCTGCCCACGTTTTGCCCAAACCCTAAACATCCCACGGAAAGGGCATGGCACTCCCTTGATGTGAGGCGGGCATTGAAGGTATACATCAATAGGACAGCAAAGTTCCGTAGATCGGAATCTCTGCTGATATCATTCCACCCTCCGACTCTGGGCCACAAGGTGTCAAACTCAACTATAGCGAGATGGCTGAAGGCATGCATCTCCTTGGCCTACAGATCACTCAGTAAACCCGTGCCGCACGGGATCACGGCGCATTTTACTAGGGCGGCAGCCACAACAGTGGCTTTTTTGGCTAATGCCCCATTGGAGGAGATCTGCAGGGCAGCAACTCGGGCCTCACCTTCGTCGTTTACCCGGCACTACAAAAAGCACTTGTAAGCATCTGCGGAGGCTGCATTTGGTCGTAGAGTTCTACAGCAGGTCCTTAATCAATAGACCCACCCTATGGCCGAGCTTTAGTACATCCCACGTGGAGACCTCACTGGCATCCATGAAAGAAGGTACGGTTGGACTTACCGTGAACGGTGTTTCTTCATGGATGCCATGAGGTCTCCACGACCCTCCCTATGAGGGGCTGGGAATTCCATCTGTACTATGTGCTATCCGATCTTACTCTGTTCGTCTATACCTTTGGATTTCTTTTCTTTCTATGTTACACTGAGGTGAAGTTCCGAGCTAGCCAAGAAAGAGAACTGGCATCACCTCAGTAAGAAGGGGAGGAGCCAGGAAAAAATTATGACAGGTTCCTGTCTCGAGCTGATTGGGGACTGTAACCCACGTGGAGACCTCATGGCATCCATGAAGAAACACCGTTCACGGTAAGTCCAACCGTACCTTCCCCTTTCATGCTGATTGGCTTGTCACAGATGCATTGGTAAATATTAAAAATAAGGATACATGGTAGATCCCAAAGTTATGTAGGACTAACCCTTTTGTGGTTTTCAAGGTAACTAGCATCTTGAATTAAGCCCCAAAGCAGGTAAGCTAGGGCAGATGAGCCAGGCTAGAAGAATTAGGCATTGTATATCCCAAAAGGAAGCAAGAATGTTCCACAACCTGAACCTTCTAAACTACCTTGAAGGCTAAGCCTACAGGAAATGCTTTGCAGAAATCCTAACAGGAGTAGTGCACAAGCTCTGCACACTAGTGGTGAGAGTATGTGGTATGCATAACATAAAGCACACAATGGGGGGCATATTTTAATGTGAAGCGTCCTTTAAAGACTGCTAGTGAATGCGCTTTTATCCCATTTCTCCAGGGAGCTCAAGATGGTATATGTGGCTATCTTACTAACCCATTTAAGCTATGTGATGCACCTGTGCTTGGAACAGCAGCTCTTCCCACTCCTAATTAAACACAAGTTTACTGAAGGAAGATTTGAGATAAGGGGGGGCTTAAGAAGTAACTTGTAATGTCCCCCTCTAATCTTGAGCATTTCCAGCTAAGACCCATTCACATTGCTTAGACACTTTAAATCACAAGCAGAACAAAGACAAAATCTGGTTTTAGGTCCTGCAGGGCCTGGTTCCATTTCTGGTTCACTGTCCTGAGGATGAAGGCATGGCCCTAGCTGGTCTTGCTGCTGTGTGTGCCTGGAATGTGTGTTTTTGTGTTTAGGACAATTTTAATAGGAAGTTTTTGTCAGAGCTTGGAAGTAACTAGTTACAAGTAACAAGTTACTTGTAATTCATTACTTCTTTGAGTAACGAGTGGGTAATTCCTTTACATTTTGATTGTAATAGAACTAGGAGTAATTGTACTACTTTTGTGGAGTAATTGTAACGTTTCCAGAATTACTTTTGGGCATTACTTGGCGGGGGGAGCAGGGGAAGTCTTCTGAAAATCATGTGCCTCAAACTAGGCTTCTGTGCAGTGTCGCTCTTTCCTCATGTTCTGTGGATGGGGAGGAGGCAGAGAGTGAGACGGGGTGGAGTGGAGAAAACAATTATTTTTAAAAATGGATAGTGGTGGTGAAGAATGGAGTGGAGGGAAAAAGGATCTGGAGGTCAAGAACATGGATAAAGGAGGAGAAGGAGGCAGCAGCAGAATGGAGATAAAGAACTGTGGAGATGAAAGATGACAACGTGTGTGTGTGTGGGGGGGTACGGTTCTAAAGGGCAGCCAGGTTGGGCACTGGCCCAAGGGCCCTGGAGCTACAGGAGTCCCTGAGGGGCCCTCCGCTCCCCTTCCATGATCCACACCCCCCACTTACCTGTCAGCTGGCTTTTTAGCATTGACCTTAATGAAGATGGCGGCTGCAGCTTCCCTAAGGTACTGAAGCCGCTGCCGCCATCTTAGTTGATGGCAGAGATGTGCGTGCGTAGCACGCATGTGTGCTATCAACAATGATGGCGGCGGAGGCTTCATTCCCCTTAGGGAAACCACAGCCGCCATCTTCATTAAGGGCAATGGTAAATACTAGGCAGGTAGGGGGGCTGTGGGGGGGTGCACTCACCCACCGACCGGGGGGCCAGGGCAAGCTGATGCCCAAGGGCCCCCACATGTCTGGAGCCTTGTGTGGGGGGGGAGGGAGAGGGAGTGTACTGTGTTTGCACTTGGCACACAAAGTGGCCTCCACCACCCTCTCTGGTTACTGTGCTGCATTTGCAGTATTTTAACTTGTTTGCATCTCAGGGGAAAATGTTTGCTCGAGTGAGTGTCCTTTAGTTGGTGGCAGGGCAGGGTCTGGGAGGTGGATAAGTGAGAGAGATTATGCTGGCTGGCTGAGGGGGGGGTTGCACTTGGTTTGACATGCAAAGATCTGAGTAGTGGCCTCAGCCTCCCTCCCCACCACCTTTACCAGCGGAGAGACCACCATTGCTATCTTATGAATAAAAAGAATTATTCTACTACCTCTGTATGTGTGTGTTTATTTTTAATGTTGTTTTAGGCTACTTAGATGTGCAGCAGCCAAGGCCAGCACCTTGTAGGGTTTTTTTTAAGTAACTGAAATGTAATTGTAGTGATTACTTTAGAGGAAAAATAAAGTAATCAGTTACTTTCAGAGCAGTTGTAATTGTAACAGTAATTACTACTTTTTTGGGCCATGTAACTGTAATTTATTACTTTTTAAAAGTAATCTTCCAAGCTCTGGTTTTTGTGAGCTTGGTAGTATAATGCCATGTTTGTGAAAAGAAAAGGTAGCCCTGCATTCTCAATTTTGGAGGTGGCTATAAACATTTTTTAATTTTTGTGTTTTTGATTTGTTCTAATAAAGGTGTTTCCCAGCTGTGGATTTTAGAGGGTTTTTAAGAGGAAGAGACATAGTTCAATGCTAGAACATCTGTTTTATATGCAGAAAGCCTCCGGTCCAATCCCTTGCATCTCTAGGTAGGGCTAGAAATGTCTGAAACCCTGGAGAGCTGCTGCAAGGCAGTGTAGACAATACTAAGCTAGATGGACCAAAGGCCTGACAGTATAACAGCTTCCTGAATTCCTGTATTTTTATGTTTATGTAATGTTATGTTGATTTATTTATACTCAAAGCTGGTCATAATCTGACAAGCACTATATGGAAAGATTATGATAGTGACAACCCTATATCGCATGCATTTCCCCTTCAAATTCCTCTATTTTTATTTTATTTAGATGATTTGTAATGCACTCTTCATTTAAAAGTAAACTTAGAGTGGGTACAATATAATAAACTTAATAAAAGCCACTTATATAAAACTTTAAAACATCAATGGCAGCAAAACACAAGAACCCAGCAGGGCAAGCATGCTCATTTCCACCAATAACGAGTTAACAAAGACCTGAGTAAAAAAATGCATTTTGAGCTGATCCAAAATCCCATCAGAGTTGGTAACTGTCAAAACTGAGAAGGAAATTCTGCAATGAGGGCACCATTACTGAGAATGTCCTCTTCTGTATTAAAAGTAAGCTCTAGGCTCTGGTAAGCCTCTAAAGTCATGCTGTTCAGATGTATGGCAATTTGGCCCCTTCACTATATGATGCAACTAATTTTCCAAATAATAAATACAACAAAAGTTGATCCCTGTAAACAGTGGCAGAGATTTTTTATGTCATTTTTATGTGAATAAAAATCTTAACAGGAAAGTGTTTCAGTAAGCTGAGAGTTCAGCCTATTGAAGCCTGTGTTGCATATAGCAGCCTTATGTAGGATTGGTTGTGTCCATTATATACAGTGTAAGTTATAATCAAAGTAAACCCAATGAAGTTGGATCTACTGAGTAGAACATAGTTGGATACAACACTATAAGTCACCTGCTCAGCCGTGAAGCTCACTGGGTGACCTTGGGCCAGTCACTGCCTCTCAATCTAACCTACTTGTGAGGATAAAATTGGGAGGGAGCGAACTATGTTTGTACGCCACCTTGAGCTCCTTGGAGGAAAAGTGGAATATAAAAATACATAAAAACATAAACCTAATACAATCAGTAAAAACAATGCTAACAATTTTCCTCATTTGTCTCCCAATTGCTTCTTGGCCCTCCTTGGTCTGGAAGGTTAAGGAGGGATGGCATATCTTGTGAGTAGGTAGCAAATTCTGGTTGGGGGGGGCACTGTGTGTGTGTGTGTATATATATATATATATATATTATATATATATATATATATATATATATATATATACACACATATATATATATATATATATATATACACACATATATATAATACTGTAAATATGGTAAGTGCGGGTTTTTTAGCATTTGAGTGTCTGAAGGTATAAATGAGAGGATGACAGTTGAGAAGGGGTTTTTGGTTGGTTTTGGAGAGGGTTGTAGGGTGGATTGGATTAGGCGGGTAGTGGGGCAGGTTATTGATGACTAAGAAAAAAAGAGTAACACATCATGTGAAACCACACACTTGTTGACTAAACCTTTAAGTAAGCTTGTTATTCCCTGTGTATATAAATAAGTATTTCTTGGTTTACCAAAATGCCTGATCCTTGGCTGGGTTTACACAGACCAGAAGGGTGGGCAGGGCATATACCAAAGCTGGGAAACAGTATCAATGGTGGCAGTGGTGAAGAGATAATGTAACATCATCAGGTATCCAGAGCAACCCAGGGCTGTAATCTTTATAGGCACAAAGATACAGCGGGGTTGAGGTCTGTAAGTGCACCCAGACACAACATAGCAATAAGCCAAGAGGAGACGAAGGCACAGTTTCAAGGCAATATTGTTTACAGGGAGTGTCTGGTGGTGCTGCCTAGCACGTGGATCTTGAGAGATCTTTGCTAGAGCCGGTGAGAGAACCATTAAGAGAGCAGGACCCTGAGGTGGGACCATGACAAGGCAGTGACCACAGGAGGGGTCCTGACAGGGAGAGAAGGGGCAAAGTATATTTCTAGGTGGGCGAAATATATTGGGTGGGTGGACTCCTTGTTTCGGGTGGCTTGGCTCTTGGTTATTTTCTCCATTTTTTCCTGAAGGATAAGGCTATGTACTACCTCCAGCATCAGAATCAATATATATGTGAATACCAGTTGCTGGAAACTGCAGGAGAGGCTACTGTGCTCATGCCTCACTTTGGGCTCCCCGCAGGCATGAGCTTAGCCACTGTGAGTATAGTATGCTGGACTAGATGGGCCTTTGGCCTGATCCAGCAGGGCTCTTACGTTTTGGGTGTTGGCTAGCACTGAGGAGGGCTGTAGTCCAAAACATCTGGAGGACGCCAGTTTGGGGGAGGCTGGTGCAAACGACTGCGGGGATTCCATTATCGCTATATATTAACAGGCCAGGAGGGAACTGGCTCAAGGGGAAGGCGGCGAGTTTCACTAGCCAAGAAGTAAACAAAACCATCTGCCCTCCGCTCTTGCTTCAGGTCCTTATCTCCAGCGTGTGCAATGGGAGGCGAAAAGCCCATCTGCCGGGGCTTGCGTCTGCCTCTGGGAATCCTGGCAACCGTTCACGCACCTGAGACGGGAGAGGAGAAGGATGATGTGGCCGAAGACAACCCCCCCCCCCGCGAACGACTGATTCTGTGTAAGGCAAGCCAGCAGCCTCCCGCTCGCTCTGCGCTTAGCCAAGCAGGTGACGCTCGAAGCGCTGAGAGACACAGAGGCGAGAGCGCGCGGCCCTCTGCCTTTCCCTGTCGAAGTGGTGAGTGCGTCGTCTCCTTCTCTTTTGAAAGAGAGGGAGGGGGGCTCTAATAATACCCCGTAAGGCTGGGCAGCGGGGAGGACTGAGGCGGAACGGGCGAGGGTTTTTTCCTTTCTTTTCCTTTTCCCTACTGGCGCTCTGGGGACTGAGAAAGGTTCTTACCGGGCAAGAATTGAGGAGATGGGGGCGGGAAGGGGGGGCAAGATTGGGAAGGCGAAGGACGTTAACAGCGTTAGGATGGAGAGAGGGCGCCAAGAAAGGGGGAAAATATAATTTTAAATCTTATGTTATGCCTTGGATTTCGGTTATGACAAGAAAGGTTTATTCAAAGAAAAGGGATGGAGGTGACCCAGGAGAGGGTTATAGAGCTTTCTGCCCATCTCTCCCTAAAACGGAGAATTCAGATCTCATGCAAGGGGTGCGGCAACGTTAGTTTTTATTTGCAGCCGGCTCCTTTCTCTTTAATGGTGATATGAGGCGGGTTCGGGGGCGGGGGGGAGACAGAGAAATAATTTTGTAAGAGGAGAAATTCGTCTCCAAAACACCGTAACCGGGAAGGAATTAGATATTTTAAAACATCCATTAACCCATTTTGGGAACATATTAAAACGAACGATGGAGAATGGGCATTGAAAGGCCTTTCGTGGACCATTCATGTTATCATTGCTTTAGTAGGTCTCCCATTTTGCTGTGGAATAATAATGCCGCATATGCTGCGTTGAGTATGAAATAAGCTTTTCCCCAGCATGCACTGTGAGGAAGTGAAATTCTGTGTGCACTCGGGAGGATAAGGCTGCAATCTTGTGCCGGTTTACCTAGGAATAGGTCTTATTGAACTCGATGGGACTTACTTCTGAGTAGTTGGTATAAGATTGTGTTTTTTCACTGAGAAAACATGCATAGTATTGGGCTGGAATAATTTTCAAAGGTAAATGGGATGTTAACATTCTGTGTAAAACAGGAATGGCAACTGGTGATTTTTTGGGTTGTATCTGCTTAATCTTTCCAGCCATTTGGAACATTTTATGGGATGGGAATAAACAGGACGAGGAGGGAGGGATATGTGAATATTTGTTAGGTCGTGCTGAACGTGACAGGTTACGAGTTTTTTGAGAGAAATAAACTGCACCAGCTTTGTTGAAAACGTTTTCTAGACAAGGCTGGCACCCAAAATAGCTACTTTGCTTTTTCCAAATCAAATCAGATCCATGACTAGGCAGTGCAACACAGCATTACATAATTTCTTTGTAAAGGAACTGAAGCTGTATTTCAAAACAAACTAAATGGACTCATAAGGATAGAAGGACAGAAAGAGCCAGTGCACTTAATTTGACAGTGTGCAGAGTTGGATACAGAAGCTCCAATTTTCAACTTTTTCATCCAGCCATTTTTTTAAAAGGTTACCACCACCACTAAGGATAGGGACACATTACTGACTTAAAATGCAGTCACCCTGTTTTTTGAATGCGGGTACAGATTGAATTAACCAGAATCCACTGGTTTCCTTTGAAATACTAGCTGTGGGCACACTAATCACTTCAAAAGCACCAAGAATTATTTTTCTAGCTGTTTTTTGAAGCGACTCTGCCCTCTGCTGGCCACACCTCCGTTCCCCACTGCTGACTTTAGACTTTTCAGCCTTGGGCCAGTCACTGTCTCTGCCTGAGCCTACAGCAAAGCTTTTCCACTGGCCACACCTGGAGTGGCAATGGGTGTATGTCTCTGCTTTCAGAAAACAGAGATGGGACCCGCATAACAGTAAGTGTGTAAGAGTGGTCACAACATCTTGCTGCCTGCAGACATATGAGTAAATCTGCATTCCTCAAGGTGCACAAAGTGTGACGTAGTCTTCAGCTTGTGGATGTTTCTTTTCCAGATTATTTGGAAATCAAATATTTGAATATATTTTGAATATCTGAATATGTAAATATTTTATAGTAAAGAATTACATTAAAAAGTCAAGTATTCCTTAAAATATGTTCTAAGATTGTATAAAAAAGGAGGGGAAAAGGTATATCAAGGAAAGTACATTTGGCACATATCCTGTTCCTTTTCAGATCTGTTGAACCGTCCTAGACTTTTCCAACAAACCCCAGGCAGATGCCACCATTATGTTTTTGTTCATCAAAATATATCCTAAGTAGGATGTCCTTAGTGAAATCTAACAGCTTCTTTCTCAAATGGGTACATCATCTTTTCCTCATGGTTATCCTAAGGTTAAATCCTGAGGCAAGTCTATCCCCGCACCTAAAAATACAGTCTAAATCATAGTTAATGATGATGTTGATGATGATTATATTTCCATTTATAGACCACTCACTATCTGAAAGATCTCAAAGTGGTTTACAATAGAATACACAAGGTACAATAAAAACCATATTAAATTAATTTACAAAGCAAAATACATGAACAATATATATGTACATAAACACAATATAAAAGTCAGATTATTACAAGCAGTATAATACAAATAACCACCAACATAGCATAATACAACCATTCACCATCTATTCTATGCAACCACTACCATCATTCACTACCTCAAACATATCAACCAACCACTCATAATAGTTAATAAATGTTATGTAGAAGAATGATTTCTAAGGGCTGCTTCATGTCCAGCAACTTCTTTAGGCTGCAGCCCTATGCACACTTACTGGAAGTAAGCCCCTTGAATACAGAAGGGCTTACTCTTGAGTAAATATGTGAGGATTGTGCTGTTGCTTTCTTCACCATATTTTTTACATTTTTTATTTTGTTTTTGCTTAACATACAGGTTGAAGAAAAATTTGTTTAATATTCAGTATTTGCAGAGCTCGTTACTGGCATTATCTAGTTGTAATCCTTACAACAATCCTGTGAGGTAAGTCAATGTGCCCTAAGCCACACATTTTCTCTCACAATCCCAGCCTTGCCTGTCGGAAACTAGTCTATTTATTTGCCTACAAAAGCTGACCAGTTCCCTTTTTTTAAAAAAGGGGGAGAAGTATTTATTTATTTATTTATTATTTGATTTATATCCTGCCCTTCCTCCCAGCTGGAGCCCAGGGCAGCAAACAGAAGCACTAAAAACACTTTAAAACATCATAAAAACAGAGCTTAAAACAAAATGTTAAAAACATTTTTTTAAAAAGCTTTAAAAACATCTTTTAAAAAAGGGTTAAAAACATTATTAAAAAAACATATTAACAAGCAATTCTAACACAGATGCAGACTGGGATAGGTCTCAAAAGGCTTGTTGAAAGAGGAAAGACTTCAAAAGGCACCAAAAAGATAGCAGAGATGGAGCCTGCCTAATATTCAAGGGGAGGGAATTCCACAGGGTAGGTGCCGCTACACTAAAGGACCGTTTCCTATATTGTGCAGAACAAACCTCCTGACAAGATGGTATAAGATGGCAGTGAGCGACTGGGTATATAAGGGGTAAGATGGTCTTTCAGGTATCCTGGTCCCGAGCTGTATAGGGCTTTGTACACTATCTACTCCCCCTCCTGTCTCACACCCAGGGAGGGCCAGCCTTCCGCCAGTTACAGCCTCTCACTCTGAAGGCATCTGGCGACTTTCTCCTATCATTCAGTTCAGTGCACAGGCTCGGTGTTGGACTACGACTTGGGAGACCACTGGGTGACCTTGGGCCAGTCACTGTCTCTCAGCCTCATGAAAACCTTATTTACATAGGGTCGCCATAAGTCGGAATTGACTTGAAGGCCGTACACAGGCTCCCACCATGTGCAGGAACTACATATGCACCACACGCCCTCCCCACCACCAATCTCCTCTAGATTGGTTTAACAGAAAACAAATTAAAGAAAGAAAAGGTAACAGAAGGGGGGTAGCGCCCTCATGACTCCCTAAGGTGATACCCAACAGGCAACTCCCTTTGGTGGCAACCCTCGCGGCGGCAGACCTGCCACCCAAGGGCAGCTGGGCTTTTATGCCTCCTGACCCAGCCAGCAGCTGATGCAAGAGGCTGCAAGATTAACTGCAGCCTCTCTCTGGAGCAAGGGTCAGGCAGGGGGTCCCAGTCCTTGCAGCACTTACCAGGGACTTTAGCTGTCTTGAGTATGTGCTATTTCATATCTTCGTTCATTTATTTCTTTGGTACAGGTTGCAAAATACAGACTGACGGCACCATGACTACAACTGTGCTTTGCAGCATGGTACTTCTGTTGGCCTTTAGACTAGCTTTGACGTTTAGTCACAATCCTAGGACCCCAGACAGAGTTTCTGAAGCTGATATCCAAAGACTTCTACATGGGGTAATGGAACAGCTGGGCATTGCTAGACCCAGAGTTGAATATCCAGCGCACCAAGCAATGAACCTTGTAGGTCCACAGAACATTGAAGGTGAATATTTATTACTTTGAATTATGGTCATTATTATTATCATTATTAGATTTTTAAACCATTATTTATTGTCATTCTATATGCGATTCCTTAGCTATGGATTCGTAGCCAATGAAAAACCTATCACAAAAATTAAGTTTAGTTACAAATTAGTGTTAGATGGTTTATTTAATTTGCTAAGAAAGTGTTGATTAATGGTACAATACTAAGCACATTAATTAGACGAGTCTCACTGAATTCAGTAGGGCTTGTTTCTGAGTAAACATGCTTGGAAACACTCTGAAAAATTGTGTTTTTTTCTCTGATTGAGATTGTGAGCCAGTTCAAACACTGCTTCCACCTTGTAGAGATGGCTGGAAATCCTTTGTGGCAGCGGCTCCATGGGGCTGTCATAACAGGTGAAAGTTGCTAAAGACATGGATTGTCAGTTGTGTGGAGAGTCTTCTTGCCGGCATGCCCATTCCATTTTGCCAGGCATTTGGCTTGTTTTAACTTTCTGGTGCTGCTGTGTGGTTTATATCGCTCCTGTCTCTTTTAGCGCTCTGTTATTAACAAAATTTTATTGCTGTGAATTTATTATATGCTATCTTTTTAAATGGTTGCAAGTCACTTTTGGGCCTTTTTGCTGAATGGCAAAGTATATTTTTTTAAAAATAAGTAAACAAAATTCTTGGTACCTGCTTGCATAGAGGTTCTCTGTGCCGTTGGAATTATCCGCATGACAGGGATGAGTGGCTCTCATCTGTTACGGCTAATGCACTGAGCCATTGCTATGTGGAAGCATTTTCTGCAAATGTTAGCTTTGACATTTGAATCTTCCTTTAGCTATTTTTTTAATTCTCCTTAAAGAAAAAAGTGCAGAGGAATTGTTAAGGGGTAATTAAAAAGTCATCTGAATAATAATAATCATCATAATAAAATCTGCATACTTTGCAATTAAACAACTTTATATTAAAATCAAGGCTTCTTAAGTAAGGCTTCATTTGCAGAATTATTTAATTCTTATTTACAGAACTGCATGTATATGTACCTGAATTTACAACTGTTGCTAGTGATTACATATGTTGCTAATTATCCTTCTGTTAAAGGGGTAGGAATCCTGTTCTTATTTGCATCTGGTCACCCTAATACTGTGACTAAACTCCCTAACTACTGTACCACACTACCTCTAGTTAATACTGAGACTCTGAAATGTGCCTAAATGTGTTCATGAGACTAAGGCATTGTTAATTATACAGACAGGGACTTTATTGTTATTAAAATAGAATTCAGCAGGCTACGTTGATAAATATTTTGCTGTTCCTTGTTTAGACATTAGGTGGCTGTAGAGTGCAGGATGTAAGTTCTAGGAATCTATTTAAGACCGTATATACATTTTAGTCAGCAGATGGTGCACTGCATGTTAACAGCTAAGCAGAAGCCAAATCGTTTTTCTAAGTGTGTAATGGAATAATGTCCAACATGTTAGTGTTACAAATCAAAGTTCTATGTTAACAACAATTTATTTGCTGGAGACTGGGTCTCCTTTGAAGACTTGCTATAAGTCCTTATAAGAACAACAAAATAATTAAGTATAGCAGTAACTTCAGTCTTCCTGAATTTTCTATTTGTATTGCTCTGCAATCTTGCCTGGTGTCATTTAACCATCTACAGAAGGGTTATTGAAAGAGTGGAGAGTGCAGGGAGCATGAAAGCATGTATAAATAATCAAAAGAGCAATTATGTTTAATAGAATATCCTAAAACAGAATTTGGAGACAAAAGATATAATCTGCCAAATATTCATCAAGTATTTAGTTCTCTTGTGTGTGTGCTACCTGTCTTCAAGTCGATTACAACTTATGGCGATCCTATGAATTAGTGACCTCCAATAGCATCTGTTATAAACCACCCTGTTCAGATCTTGTAAGTTCAGGCCTGTGGCTTCCTTTATGGAATCAATCCATCTCTTGTTTGGTCTTCCTCTTTTTCTATTCCCTTCTGTTTTTCCCAGCATTATTGTCTCTTCTAGTGAATCATGTCTTCTCATTATGTAGCTAAAGTATGATAACCTCAGTTTCATCATTTTAGCTTCTAGTGACAGTTCTGGTTTAATTTGTTCTAACACCCAATGATTTGTCTGCTTCGCAGTCCATCTTATGTGCAACGCTCTCCTCCAACACCACATTTCAAATGAGTTGATTTTTCTTTTTCGCACTTACTTCACTATCCAACTTTCACATCCATACATAGAGATCAGGAATAGCATGGTCTGAATGATCCTGACTTTAGTGTTCAGTGATACATCTTTGCATTTGAGGACCTTTTCTAGTACTCTCATAGCTACCCTCCCCAGTTCTAGCCTTCTTCTGATTTCTTGACTATTGTATCCATTTTGGTTAATGACTCTGCCAAGGTACTGATAATCATTGACAAGTTCAATGTCCTCATTGTCAATTTTAAAGTGACATAAATCTTCTGTTATTACTTTAGTTCTCTTACAAACCCACTATTTAGCAGCATGAGACAAGATCTTGGTGGGTGGAGCTTTAAGAACCCCAGAGTGCTAAGGTTGAGTCCCAGGGATGGATGGACTTCAGAGGTATTTATAATCTGAATTTCAAAGACTACGAGCAAGGAATATTGAACTGTCTCATTATGGCATGCATCATAAGCTTCCAAATGACAGCTTGTTGGCACTGAACAGTTGTGTAGCCTTTCCTGGGAAAGGGGCCAATGAGTCTTGCTGCTTATGACTATCAATTTATTTAGTGCATTCCTACTCCGCCTTTTGAGGGCACATAACCCTTGCAAGGCAGCTTGCAGAATTTTTTAAAAAATCAAAACACAGCAATAAAAACTAGAAGCAGTTAAAATCTTGCACAGCAAATAAATACACTGCAGACCAGAATAAATATATAAAATAAAATTCAAAATTAAAAGCCTGCAGGATTAAAAAAATCCAAGAATTTAGTTAAACATAGACTGGAACAAAAAGTTCTTTTAAAAACCAGCATCAGTGAGGCATGAGTACTTCCCTAAGAGTTCCAGAGATATGGAGCCACTACTGAAAAAGCCTTGTCCCTCCTCCCCAAAAGACGAATGGCTCTTATTGATGGGCACAAAAGCAGGACCTTCAGTGCTGATCTCAGAGCAAAAATAAGGTTTTAAAATCAGGTTATTTTTGGACACGCTTATACAGGTGCAGGTCATCCTTCAGATAGCCTGGCTCCCGACTGTTTAGGTATGAAAAAGTCAAGACCAGGACCTTCAATTAGGCCTGGAACTGAACAGGCAGCCAATATAATGGATTTGTATCAGCACTATTGCCATTTTTAATTTTAACCTTTTTAATAAGTTTTTAAAGCTTTTTTTTTTTTAAAAAAATATGTTTTTAAAGATGTTTTGTTTTAATATGTTTTTAAGGATGTTTTGTTGTAATATATTTTCAAGTCTGTTTTTATGATGTTTTAGACTGTTTTTAATACTTTTGTTTACTGCCCTGGGCTCCTACTGGGAATATAGATCTAATAAATAAATAAATAAATTTTATTTTTAGTGTTTCAGCTTTTAATTGGTATTTTGGGGCAAAGGGAGTATTCCAAGGTAAATGGCTTCAGCATATACCCTGAAAGGTGTAGCTTTTTTTTAACAAATCATTTTTATTTAACTTTTCATTTTGCAAAAACAGTAGAAAATAAAACATTACCTTAAGATAAGAAGTAACAATCTATGTGTGATTTTAAAATGTCACAATAAATGCATATGAAACCTTCTCAAGTGGGAGAGAGTGTGTCTGCATATGAAGGATACACAAATATATACATAAAGAACTCAATTACTCAGGAGATGATCTGACTAGAAAGGTAAGTGACACTCTGGAGGATATGCGCACACCCCAGAGAGGTAAGGTATGTCAAAAAAAGGCTACTGCACAGATTTGAACTTGTCAGATTTTATCCTCCTCCTCTTTAGTCTATAACATTGAGTCAGCTTTTCTTTTAACACAATGGTACAAACTTTGGTCTACTAACCTTCTAATATAAAAATAGAACAATGATTCCAGTGCTGCCCAATCTCCATTTTCACAGCTGCGAAAAGATTATAAGAGCTTTGTGAGAGAGTTGTTACAGTTTCTCTGGAAAGATAGATAATAACACTAAGTATGGGTCTGGTGGAATAATTTGGCTAACTATGGAAGAAATTTCCTGAAAGATTTTAACCCAGAACAACACTGGACAAGCCCACCACATATGGAAGTAGGTGCCTACCCCCTGACAGCCTCTCCAACAAATATTAGATTGTCCAGTAGTACTTTTTGCCAAAGTCACAGGAGTAAAATACCGTCTTAATATGAGTTTAAGCATAGATTCCTTGATTTTGGCAGAGATAGCCTGTATAGGAGGCTTATGCCATTTTGCTTTCCAAGATTGATCTTCAGTCAATCCACCTCCCATAGGTCCTTCAGGCTCACTGCAGAGTACAAGTTAAGAAACCTCCATAGATAATACACACTCCACTTTTGAAGTTACTCAATGAGCTTTTACAATCTCTCTCCAAAAACATCAGAAAACATAACAGATCCACCGCCTTCAGCAGGCAGGGTTGGGGAATCGGTATGTCAAACCTTCAACTCCGACTCTTCTATTTTTCTACTGTCCAACTCCTACTCCTCTATTTTTCTACTGTCTGATTCCGACTCCTTCATAAATGGCAAATGTATATTAATTTTTCTACTGTCTGACTCCGACTCTGACTCCTTCATAAATGGCAAATGTATATTAATGTATTAATATTAATACATTAATATTAATATTAATATATTAATTTTATTTTGAAGTTGGAGTCAGTACATTTGTTCCGACTCCGACTCCATCCAAAATTGCTTCCAACTCCGACTCCATCCAAAACTGCTTCCAACTCCGACTCCACAGCCCTGTCAGCAGGAAAAAAGTAAATCTTGGAACTTGCAATAACTGAAGCCAGGTAGTGCGAACATTACCTAATTTCCCTAAGAGTTGTTCTTTAGACAATGGAATTTTATCTTCAAGCAAGTCACACAGTCTGGCTTGCATATTCCCATTTTCCACACTGCTTATATTTACATGAGTCCTTAAAGGGAGGTGTTCCAGAAATGGTAATAATGAAGATACAGATGGAGCTACACTTTTCTCCCATTGCTTCCAAAATGCGCAAAGTAGCTTTCAAGAATGGGTTTGCTAAAATGTGCAGAAAGGCTTTAGGGAGTTTGCCAAGAGGAACAATTCTGCATAAGAGAGTATTTTTCTTTTCTCCATTTGTACCCAATCAGTTCCTAGAGCACCCCAAGCAATTTGAATCAATTGTTTAAGAATGCAGACATCATAATAAAGCCATAGATTAGGTATACCTAAATCCCCTTCACTATGATGCTTGCAACATATGATTGCTCATTCTGTTCCATTTCCCACAGTTGACGTAAGCATTAATAGGTTTTTGCCATTGGTTTAATTAATCAAACCAGAAGAGCTTGGAATAGATATAGAAACCTGGGTAAAATACTAATCTTTACTGCTGAAATGCAGCCAAACCAGGTTAGGTGAATTCCCACCCACTGCTTCAAATCTTTCCTCACTTGCTTGAGCAATGGGCCAAAATTGTGCCTTTTTAATTGCAGTAAGTCTTTAGAAAAGGTTACTCCAAGATATTTAATAGTGCTTGACTGTAACTCTGTCCCTGAGATCTGCACCATACTCTGTTGCAGATCCAAGGATGTGGTCACACACAGTAGATTGGACTTTTGAAAGTTAATCTCCAACTCGGAGACCTGCTGAAAAGACATTAATAAATTGCTCAAAATTGGCAAAGAGCACCATGAAGAACCAATGGTGTGCTGTCTTCCCCCCACCCTCACACCTTGGATATCTGGGTGATATCTAACCATTTCAGCCAGTGCCTCCACTGCCAACACAAAAAGGAGAGGCGATAGAGGGCAGCTTTGCCTTCTCCCTCTATGAAGAGAGAAGGAAGAAGAGCACACATCATTAACTCCTGTAATAGCTGTCACTTCCAAATAAATATCTGTAAGAACATTCCCCAAAATCCGTATTTTCTAACACTTTAAGAAAGTAAAGCCATTCCACACAATCAAATGCTTTGAGAATATCTGAGAAAATTAAAGATACAGCTTGTCTGCTCATGGCACTATAGAAAATAATGTTTGAAGCCTGTCGAATAGCATCAGCAATTTTCCTGTGTAGAATGAACCCTTTTTGATCAACATGGATATAGCCTTCTACCACCCTATTACGTCTTGATGCCAGGACTGCTAATAATATTTTTGCATCCTGATTAATAAGAGCAGTGGGGTGGTATGAACCCAATTGTGTGGGATCTTTTCCAGGCTTGGCAATAACTATTAAATGTGATTCTCTCCAGGAGTCAAGCTGTCTTCTGTCCTCCATTATAAGATTAAACAAAGAGGTTAACTGGGAAACCAGAACATCCGAAAAACATTAATAAAAACCGCTTCTGAAGCCGTCTGGCCCTGGTGTCTTGCCCTTTTACTTCCTCTACTTCAATGGGAGCATCAAGAAGTTCTGAGGGACAGCAGGAAAGCAGTTTAAGGCCTGCCCAGTGTAAAAAATCAGCAGTAGACTATGGATTAGGAGAGTTTGTTGTTTATAAATGAGAATAATTCATAAATGCATCATTAATGTTTTTAGCAGTATTAACAAGGACCACCATCAGCATTCATAATAAAGGGGACTTTGTTTCGCTCAACCTTCTTATATAATGCTCTAGCCAGCAAGAGTGATGATTTATTCCAAATTCATAAAAAGGATTCAAGTAAACTATGCTAGTATTTATACAATCAGTGTCCAAGAATGCCAGTTTGCTGTTCTTCTGCTCTAAAAGCCGTAACATTTTCCAACCTCCTAGTAGTTTGTTTCCTTTCCAGTTCAGCAACTTCAATAGTTAGTGAAAGTCTAGCAGATTCCTTGGCATGCTTAAGCATAGATGCTTTCTTAATGCATTGTCTTCTAGCGACAGGTTTGAGAGCATCCCACACGGATGTATCACAGGTCCCAAGTTTTCTTTGAAATAATGCTTAAAAACATGCTGTAGTCTATCAGAAGTAAGTGGAACGGGAGATGCCATGGGCAGAACAAGTGTCTTCCAGCCCCCACATATAACATGGTAGTTACAGGGGCATGATCAGAGGTGGATATAACTCCAATGCTTGACTTTGCAACCCTTATGTCTCCTCCTCTTGGGAAATTAACAAGTAGTCTATGCATGAATAAGATTTGTAGCATGAGAAGTAGAAAGTAAAATCCTTTTTCTGTGGATGTTTGTGTTACTAGACATCCACCAGACCAAAACAGATTATTATTTATTTATTATTTTAGATTTATATCCCACCCTTCCTCCCAGTAGGACCCTAGGGGAGAGGGATGAAGCAGCTAAAGACTGCGTACTGGAAGTGTCCTTTGCCCTGTTTATAACAGCATTAAGGTCACCTCCTAATAAAACATTCTCTGACCAGAACACCCATAGCTTCATGCAAAAATGCTCTCTGGCTCACATTTGGGCCATACAGTGACCCCAAAGTGAGCAGTTTGCCCTATAGCAACAATGTTATCACCACCTTGTATCTGTTAATGTATCTTCAATAACTATTGGGCAGTTTTTGGCTAATAAAATGGAAGCACCCTCAGCTTTGGAAGACCCAGACGAATGATACTGTCCTTCAATCCATTTGCGCCTAATAATGTTAACATGGGCAACCTTCTGGTGAGTTTCCTGTATAAAAATTCCATTAGGGGCTTCAGCTTTTAACAACAGAGCAATACGTGATCTCTTGTGTGGATTACTCAGTCCCCTAATTTAAAGATAGAACTTTTAGTGCACCCATAATCATAACCAGTCATAGAGTGCAGCAGCTCACTTATACTCTCCATGAATCATAGAAAAGGGTATAGAACAGACTACCAAAAAGGGGGGAAAGAACAGAAAGGAGAAACTGCAATAAACATAAAACAAGAACACCACCAAGTGAAGAATACTCAGGACAATCCTGCAACAGTGGAGCTAGTCAATTTCCCTGACCTTGAGGTGTAGGCAGAGGGCCAAACTCTGAAAGATTATGCATGAAACTAAAAGCTGATGCAGCCCCTTTCATCTGATGGGCCAGAAGAGTATCAAAAGCTTAGATCGCTGATAGATTTGCAGTGCATAACACAGTGAGTAGAGGAAACAGGTGGTATGAATCTTCATTAAACATTGCTAGTAATATCCTGGCACTGAACTGTTGATGCTTCTGAGTGACCTGGTTGAGAATCCTCCAACGGCCACTGCTTATTCCTTCTTTCCTTTTCTTTGCCTTTGTAATCCATTCGGAACATTCCCCTTCCTCTGGGGTAGCAGTTTCCTTGCCCCAGCCATTAGGCAGAGTTGCACCAAGATCCAACAACACTGATTTTGCTTTATGCAATGATGAGACACAGAGAAATTTGCTTTTATGGCATACAACAATTTGAAAGGGAAATCCCCAACTGTACTGAAACCCAGCTTTCTGCAAAGCTTCTTTAACCAGGCGAAAATCACACCATTTAAGTGTTTCTGCACATACGACCTGGGAAACGTGTACATCATAACCTCCATACTTCAATACTCTGAAGTTACTCAAGGCTTTATAAACTTCATCTTTGGTTCTGAATCTGTCAAATTTAACCATCAGATCCCTCTGCATGCCGCCATCTTTAGCTTGCAGACTGGGGATTCTGTAAACCCTATCTATGTCTCTCAATGCAGTCTCAGCAGGTATTTTTAAGTCTTTCCAGCATTGTATGATAAAGTCTATGGGGTTTCCCCCTTCTTCAAATTCTTGGAGTCCACATAGTCTAATATGCAACCTTCGGGTTTTGTTCTCCTGTGTCTTCTATCTTAGATTGTTGTTTCAGACAAATATTAAGGGCCTCATTCGCTGTTGTGGCAACTCCCGACGTTTGGGATTGTAAATCTGAAAGTTTATAGTCTATGGTGGCTAGCACAACTTGCCAGTCTCCCGCTGGTTCTTTTCTAAGCAATTGAACTAATGCCGCGACATCTCTGTCTGCTGACATAATGCTAGTCAGTTTTGCGCTTTCACCTTGTCCTAGGCTTTCCTGCCTTGTGTCAGTTTCTTCTGAGCTTGACAGCTCCAGTTCTTCTGAGGGATTAATTTCTACCAGGGCCAATTTTAAAGCTTTTTTCTGCTTTCTGCTGGGAGTTGAGCCCAGCCCCTCATCTTTTTCACCATTTAGCATACTGTTCAACGACTTAATCTGTCAGTATGATTCAAAAAGACCCATTCAGATTTAGGAGCAAGGACCTTAAACTCCTATCTTGTCTGATTGCAAGTCATACCCCTACCTGGCTTTTTGCCATTTCACCAACATAAAAATACATAGAGCACAATTCAGCAGCAAATTGCATATATGCAACATATGAAATAAAAATGTAATGTTAAAGTATACACCAGTTTTCCCCCAACTTGGTGCTTTCCAGACATTTTGAACTATAACTCCCATCAGCCCCAGCTAACATTGCTGTGCTGGCTGGGGCTGGTGGGAGTTGTAGTCCAAAATAGTGGGAGGGCACTAAGGTGGGGGAGGCTGGTAAATAGTCTCCTATTCTGTACAGTTATGCTAAGTTTGTTCATACTCTAAATGAAAATAACTTAAACAGATCTGATGTAGTCTTTTAGGCCCACAAAGATGAGACACTGAGAACACCAAAAAGCTCATCCCACTCACCATCTCTACCAGTATGGATTTATTATTCTTCATCTTTTCCCCATTATATTTTTCCAACCAAACTTCTAATGATAGCTCTTAGGTTTCTTTTTTTAGCAAGTTAATTGATCTAAAACGTTTTTTGGCAAGAATATGATCCTAGTAGTTATGCTACTTTGGAAAGAATATCAGGTTATCTCTAGAGTAACTCCCTTGGAAGAATGGCATGAGCCATCCTGAAATACAGCATCAGATTTTCTGTGTCACTGCATTAGGTATGTCATAGACCAGGGCACGCTTCTGTGGTGCCCTCCACATGTTGTCTGGCTACAATTCTCATCAGCCCAAGCCAGGATGGCCAGTGGTCAGGGATGAGGAGAGTTGGAGTCCAACAATAGTACCACATTGGCCACTCCTGGTTGAGATGAGTATCTAGATAAGTGGAAATGTTGCCTGTTAATCCCACTCATCTTTGATTAGAGATTCCCATCAACTATGTATATTTGGTGATTGTGTGTGAACATAAAGCTCCCAGGTTTGGAAAGTGAGGGAAGGGAATAAAAATGCACTCTGGAAAATGCATGGATGTTCCCTTGCCTGTGCCCACATAGATTCCGAAGAGGCTGCCAAATGGAGCTCAGTTATTACTACAGTTGAGAGTTTGGCACCATGCATAGATTGTAAAGCCCTGTAGAGCCATTATGCCTGAACAGAAAAAGTCAGGGCATGTAAAGGACATAAGAGGCATGTGCCACCTGTGCCAGTGCTCATACCTGCTCCACCTCCAGCCTTTCCATGTTGAGCAGTTTCTAAATGTGTTGAGCCACAGGTGCATTAAATCCCTCTTCAGGCTTTTTCTGATCAGAGAAGGAATGGATGGGGTCAGCACATGCAGGGACATTGGGACAGCACATGTGATTCTACAACCTCTCTTGTGTTGTAATCCATGTTCAGGCATAACACAAATAGGGCTTATGAGGCTGGAGAGCATTAGGTAAGCCAAGGCCAGTATGAGTATTGCCTCCACAGATGACTTTTGTGTGCATTATGCAATTGTTTCTTTCCACTTCTCTGTCTTTTGCACTCTTATCCAGCCACTGTTATCAGTGTCTTCAAGAGGGCAGTCTTCTGTTAATGTTTGTGGCTGACAGGGCAGCATGTTTATACTGCATTATTTTGATTTTGGAGCTGTGCTGTCTACCAAGCCTAACACTGGAAGAACAATACTAAAATTAATGGTGTGTTTGAATTAGTGTCACACATATACCAGTCAGCACTTTGTTTCTGCCACCCTGGTCCTGTACTATAGGTAAACAGTTCATGAAGGTTTATAAAAGCATTCAAAAGTGCAAGAATAAGGTATAAAAAGCAGGAGGTTATTGACTCTGCCTTCTGGGGAAAACAAAGGAACTGGGCTGGGGGAGGATTTTGAACTGAAGGAAACAATAATGTGTATTGGTATAAAAAATTGCTTTGTATGTAGTCCAGGGAAATTTTGGCAAGCACTTGAAATTTTAACTATATACATACAATAAATAATATACTATATATGGAGGCTCTGAGGTGCCTTTATTCATAGTGGGCAGAGCTCTGGGGCAAAGAGATCTGCACAGTGTACAAGAGTTGACTTGATGGTGTCTGAAGGACATTCTGCAACTAAATGGTAAACATGGATATCCAAACACTTTGAGGAATGTAATACAGAACAATTAAATGTCCATCTTTGGGGTTTCAAAACAGCAAACATTCATTTGAAAGGTCTGTGTTTGTATTCATTGTAGAGATGCTGCAGATGTAGAAAACATGGTAGTTAACAGCATGACAAAAAGAATATAGCACTAGGAATCATTTTCTGTAGACTTACTCCTCCACTTTCCAACAGATAGACACATGTGCGCTAAAAACATGTATTAATGAGGTGGCCATTTATACATTGCCAAAATAGAGGACGTGCACCACCAGAAAAGAGGATGAAATAGAAGACAACTTTGCTAATGTATATACAGATGCACATTTAGAAATAATTAGAAACATTTAGTTAAATTTCACAGAAGGCAAAGTCAATTAATTTCCCATCCAAACCACCACAAATAAAATAATTTTTTCAGTTAATTTACACCCTACTCCAGATCACTCCAAATCAATTAATTAATTTCCCTCCCAGTTCCTGCTCCAAAATAAATTATATTTCAATAAATTACCCTATCTACCCATTATTAAAGGGTCATCATTATCCACCCAAATTAAATTCACTAATAGGCAAAAAAACCTCTTGCGGTTTAAGAATGTACCTATAGTCAACAAACTTTAAAAAGCAGGGGAATTGGGCAGCTATCGTGAATGCACCAGAGGAGCAGGAGACCTGACCTCCTCTCTGAGATATTGTATTGCCCTACAAATTTGTAAAAATGCAAACACAATTTGGGTTGGTCTTTCACAGTCCAATCCACTTCCTGTGTACCTTGGAAGAATTAGTTAATGTCTATGAGCATGAGGAGGAGGAAGGAGGGGAAAACAAAGGGCAGAGGGGAGGAGGGGGATGGGAGCAGGCGGGAGGGGAAGGGGAGGGCAGGTTTGGTCATTTGCATGGTTATTGAGTTAAGTGGGATTTACTCACATGCAATCATGCTTAGGGTAGGTGAAACTGACTGTGGGAAGAGGGGGAGAGGGAGGGCTGAAGTGGGCGGGGGAGGAGGAAGGGAGAGGATAAGGGAAGGAGGGGCGGAGAAGAAGAGAGGGGGAAGGAAAAGGCAGGTCTGTTTATTTTCATGCTTATTGAGTTCAATGGGATTTACTCCCCTGCAATCATGCTTAGGATAGGTAAAACTGACCATGGGGGGGTGGGAGGGGAGGGGACAGGAGAGGAAAGAAGGGAGGGAGGGAATGAGGGGGAGGGGGAGGGAAGGGGCAAAAAGGGGGATAGGAGGGAGGAAGAGGGGGGCAGGTTTGATCATTTGCATGCTTTTTGAGTTCAGTGTGGAGAAGGGGAGGATTGGGAGGAAGGGGATGGGGAGGGAGAGGGGAAGGAGACTGGATGGGCGGACACTGGGCAGAGGGAAAGCCCCTTTCCTTTCTAAAAGGAAAACATTGTGAACAGTGTAATTGTTTTTCAGGGTTTCCCCCACCTTTTTATTCTACTGCAGGCACATGTAGTCTCTCACCCAAATTTAAACCAAAGCTGTCCCAGGGATGCTCAGTAAGAACTGTCAGTGTTCTAAAAGCCAGAATCACAGCTGTTTGGCTTGGCTAATCAGGTGGCCACACCCACACCAGACCTTTATTTCACTTTAAACAGTCATGGCTTCCCCCAAAGAATCCTGGGAAGTGTAGTTTGTGAAGAGTACTGAGAGTTGCTAGGAGACGCCCTATTCCCCTCACAGAGGTACAATCCCCAGAAGAGGGGCTGACTGTTAAACCGCTCTGGCCACTGGAGCTCTGTGAGGGGAACAGGCGTCTCCTAGCAACTCTCAGTACCCTTCACAAACTACACTTCCCAGGATTCTTTGGGGGAAGCCATGACTGTTTAAGGTGAAATAAAGGTCTGGTGTGGGTGTGGCCACCTGATTAGCCAAGCCAAACAGCTGTGAATCTGGCTTTTAGAACACTGACAGTTCTTACTGAGCATGCCTGACACTATAATAGACTTCAATGTTACATTTCTTAAATTTATTAAAAATCACCCATGCACTTTTTTTTACATTGTAAACTGCAGAGGATGAATGTGAGAGTGTGGGGCAAGGTCAGTAATAGGATTACAGGTACTCTGTGAACATGGCTGATTTTTAATTAATTTCAACAAATTATGAGACCACTGACAGAAAAAAGTCCAACAGGGGTCTAGGTTTTTCCCCTCTTGTTTCATGTGTTGACCTCTTGATTCTCTCTGACTGTTTTGTATATTGCCGTGAAAACATACAGGGTTGTTAAGCAAGCATTTCTGAGTTCAGGACTATAAAGTTGTGTAAGGTTTTGTTTTGAAATGAGCTTAAGGGAAGCAGCAGCATGGCATCAGGTGGTATTCTCAATTTAACATTGCAGAATGCGAAAAATCCATGCTGGCTATAGTATACAGCCACTTTCGTGGCGGTATAACACAAAATAAAAAGGGTACACACAAAAATGCTCAAGGCAGCTAGCAACCTTAAAATTCTACCTGAAAGTACTAAAATACAGTCATAAAACTCAACAATGTATCATGAGCACAAAACTGAAAATGTATAGAAAATTCAAAATAACTATACTATTTTGGAAATCTTAAAGAAATTAGCTCTAATTCTATTCTGGTATGGGGATTCTTACCATGAGGTGAGCTGGTGGTCCTGCTTCTGATTTTTTAACTTAATGAATTGGCAAACCAGCAGCTCACAGCTGTCATGCACTATAGATTGAATCCTCAGATGCCCTTGTTTCCTTTCCCAGTGAGATGGGCCTAAGGAGAGGCATTTCTTTCTCCATACAATATCCTTGGAAAAGGACATTGTACTGTTTCCCTGGAGCATTTGATGCTTCAGTTCATGGTGAACTGCAGCTGCAAGCTTGCCAATTAAGTAAAGAAATGGGGGGGGTAGAGAATAACATGCACTGGCTGATATTGTGAATACTGGACTAACAGTAAAAGAGGACATTGCTGGAAATATTGGGCAGTTTGATATGAAAGAGGATACCTGGCCAGACTTATTGTAACAGTTTTAACTGACATGACTTTCACCAACAAATCTTGGGAGGTCTCGTAGGAAGTATTAAGATTTTTCTGTTAGAAATTCTACTAGCCTTCCTCAAAGAAAGGGAGTTGCCACAGAGTTTCCTGGGGGAGAGAATGACTGTAAGGTCCAAGGAGCATTCTTAATTGTTGTGTGCCCCAGTGCATATATTTGGCAGTTAATGCTGGATTGTCCATCCCAGAATAAAGAACCTGTTGTTGCTCTTTCATCCATTAAACTACTGGTATACTACTATTGGCTGCTTCTCATTATCCCATCAAAGACAAAAAGACATGAATTACTTCAACCTGCCCACCTCCACTATTTTTAGATAATTAAGTGTTCTTTAGACAAAATCCACATTGGCATGGGGGATATATAATAATAAAAAAAACACCTTTGTGAATTTGGAAGATTAGGAGTTTTGCCTAATTGAATGTTACAAAAATGCCCTGCTGGGCTGGACTACTGTTGTAGTGACCAGGCTGTTAGATGCTTCTTTGATATCATAATCAGCTTATGGCCTAACGTTATTTGTCCTCACCACCTGGAATTCTGAGATGCGCTGCCTATGAACTCTTTAGGCCTCCCCCGTCCCCCAGTTATGAGATACCCAGCACATTGTGTCAGCTTGTGGCTTCTTGTGGACTATCATTCATTGTTAAGCACCCAAACCAAGTAGTAAGTCAAACATATGACAAAAAATCTGAGGGATTCTGGAACCTGCTGGAGGAGGAGGAGGAATAGTAGGAGCAGTGTGTGTGTGTGTGTGTGTGTGTGTGTGTAAATTTTGTTTAAAATAAAATTAATCTTTCAAATATTTATATGGCTTTCTGTTAATGAAAGGTTAAATATTGAGAACCTAACACAAGTAAAAGGTTAAATACTGAGACCTTGCGATATTAACAACTGTGTACATAAATCCATCCTTTAGCATAGCTAGGAAAGCCAAGGCGGGAGGGGAGGCTCTTCCCGAACTCCCACCGCTGCTGTGAACACTGAAGTCCCATTTAACTATCATGGCAAATAGTAACTGTAGGCACTATCCTCTGATTAAATATTTTTCTGTACAGAAAAATATGCAGAATCTTGAATTCCCAATTCATGATTATAAGGAGATTAACGTTTGCTCTACAATTTTTAATGGATTTTTAGCCAGATGCCTAAGGAACACCCTTTATAAACTGAGTTCACATGTAAAAGATATACAAGATGCATAAAAACAAGATGTTTTACATATGATTAGCATTTTTTCTTAAAACATCTGCACTCTACTCCTATGATTAGACTTATGTAATTTCTAAGCCAAATATATAATTTCTGTAAAACTATACACTGTATAGTATTTTTAACTTTTTTATGCTTAACTTTGTCTCCTTGCATTATGCTGTTACCCCACAATGCTTGATTACAGTTTTGCAGAGTGAATAATAATGTAATTCGGATGAAATTTATAGCATGATAAAATGTGTTGTCCATGTTCCAATGAGAAATGTTCATTCTTACATTTTCTTAATAATCTCTCAACTAGTTCAAAAAGCAGTCTTTACATCTGGGGACGTAAATCGTATTTATTATCCTGTTTGTTACATGATTATTAAATAAATAAATCAGCCAAAAGTTCCCACCAAGTCACTGACAGCCTGAAACTTGTAATTATGTTTAATTGTGATTTGCACTCACCAGAAGTGAGTGGGAACAAGTCTTTTTCTGCCATGCTGAGTGCTAGTTTCCACCCTGATACTGTGTGTGTGTTAAGAAATACCATTATAGCTGGCTCCATGGTGGCTAAAGAACATTCATGATGTTTCATGGGAAAGCTGTTCCCATCCTGCCTGCTTTCTGTGTGCTATAATAATTTCAAGTAAGGTCCTGTACCAGATGTCAAGTGGGGGAGGTTCTTGGTATAGCAAGGTTGACCTACATAGCTCTCCTAGCACAATATACGTGACTAGTTTATGACATTGCCAAAATGTTATACTGTGATGGTGAGTGACTCACTAGGCCTAACTGTAAGCGCTTGTTCCTCATAGGACTGGATATTAGGGTGTGATCCTGAGATAGGTAGAAAAATGCTGGCTCCTGACCAGAGTGCATGAATACCTTCTTCAGCTGCAGGAAACCTCCTTAGACTAATGATGAAGAGTTCAGATGCCCATATTTTAAGAGTTCTCTGTTGCTATTTTGCCTTTGCTATCCATGGGATCTTTCTTCCTGGATCCATGTGGTATCTGAGGCCAGTTTTAATATACATCTTTATGTGTACATCCAGTTTCAAGTGTAGAAGTGAAATGGCTGGAACACAGTGAGATGCTGTCTAAGAGGAAAGGAATGTGGAAAACTATTGAAGGAGAATTGAGAGAGGCTTTGTGTTTATTTATCCCATTAATTTAGCCCCTCATCTTGTCATCGAAATAAACAGGGGTCTTTGCTTAGGTTCCTTGATAAATCTAATGTAAAATCTTTCTCATATTATCAAAAAATGTGTATATTCTGTCGTTCTTAGGCGGTGCACATGAAGGTCTTCAGCATTTGGGTCCTTATGGAAATATACCAAATATTGTAGCTGAGTTGACAGGTGACAACATACCTAAAGATTTCAGTGAAGATCAGGGATACCCAGATCCTCCAAATCCCTGCCCAATAGGAAAAACAGGTAAGTTGCATGGACTTACTACAGGATTTTGTGTTAAATTCTGCAAATATTTGTAGTGGTTAGTTTCTGAATTATTTTATGCTCATATGGAATGGACTTGGTATAGCTATAGATTTAAAATCTAGGTCTAAATTATGCTTTACAACATTGGTGGGGAACCTTTTTCAGCAAAAGAGCCACATTTTCTTCTAGGTAACCAAGGGCCACATACCAGTCAGGGAGTGGGGCCAGAGATAAAATTGGGCAGAGTAATGCTTCAAATTTTACCTCTGTACAATCAGTTTCTACACACACATCTCATCTGTCCCTCCAACCAGAGAAACAAGAGGCACTAACAGAGTTGGAGGACACATTCCAGCCAGGAAAAACACTCAAAAGAGGATGTGAAGCAGGGCCACTAGGGGTGTTGCATGCAGAGAATGCCATAGGTTAGATAGACTTGTAGGATCCCATTCAGTCTATGGGCCTGAGATTTCCCACTCCTGCTTTACAATAATCCTCATTTCCTGATCAGACTAAGTAATGCACATAATTGCAAAAATTAAATTATGTTTAATTTGCATAATTTGTTCTGCTTCCTGGATGCAGGTTTTGAAAGTTTTGGCCATTTTTGCCAAAGGGGACGTAACAGGAAGGATGGATATTGGGGACTAATGAGTAATGGGAACAGAGACAAGTAGGGATGAGGGAGTGAAAAGGAATCATACAGGGGAGTGACAGCTTGACCATAGTCTTCTTTTGCATACCTGACCAGTATTTTGTTCAGATGTTGATGGTCATGTTGTGGGGAGAGGTGGAAAATTAATGAAATTATATATTCCATTGTACCAACACATAACTTAAACACCCTATGCAGATTTTGAGGTTATTCACACAATCCTTTTCAAGGATACTTGTAATAATCCTAAGCGCACTTACCAGGAAGCAAGTCTCACTTAAATGCCTAAGGTCAGGAGTCAGCAACCCTTCAACTAAATAGTGTAAATTGTAAATTAAAACCATGCAGCCCGATTAGGGTTGCCAGGTCGGAACCATTCAAAAACCTGAGAAAATGGGGGCGGGCCCTGGTGACGTCACGGGGTGGGCCCTGGTGACATCACAGGGCGGGCCCTGGTGATGTCATTAAACATGATACATTGTATCAACCACAGTTGCTTGGAGCATACCATTCAAAAAAAAATTCTCTGATTGGAGATTAAAATAGAAATCTTACCTAAAATAGGGTGTTCCTAAGTCCATCTGAAGTGACAAGGTCATTCTTTCTCACAAGCTTAGGGTGATGCAAAATGGAAATGGACTGCCTTCAAGTTGATCCCAGATAGGGTCTTCATGGTAAGCAGTATTCAGACAGAGGTGGTTTACTATTGCCTTCCTCTGAGTCTGAGAGGCAGTGACTGGCCCAAGGTCACCCAGGGAGCTTCATGGCTGTGTGGGGATTCGAACCCTGGTCTCCCAGGTTTTAGTCCAATACTCTAACCACTACACCATACTGGCTCTCAACCCATAATACAAAGTTCTAATATTTAATTCCTCAATGGCCATGTTACTATATAAGCTTTTTTCCAGGATCCCTTAATTATAGGGTGATTGTGATAATGAAAAATCCACCCTCAGTCAGGGAAAAGTCTTGAATGAGCATAGTTTGGGGGGCTCTTCTAGATGAAGCTTTTGTTGTGCACTCGCTCTACCTTATTCACTGAATTTTTCAGAGGGTCCTATTCTTAAATTGCTCCTGTTCTTAAAACAAGCTGTCATTATTTAAATGGAAACTGTCATGTCACAAATTAAAAACACATTTTAAAAAAAAAAATGGAGTGGGGGTGGGGAGAAAAACACAGCTCTAGGGGAGGGCAGTGCACCCATTTGCCCCACGCTAGATACAGGGCAGGACCAAGTGGGCAGAAAGTAGATTGGGATAAATCTCATGGGTGCTTTGCTGAAGTTTCTGGCTCTGTAGTTGGATGCACGGAGGCAATCTCTGCCACACTGTAAATTGCCAGGTGACATTCACCGGCTCCAATGAGTTCAAGGACCAGTGGCAAAAGATCAGCTAAGAATCAGGTTTCCATAATAAACTCAGTTTTGCAAAAGCTGTTGTGTATCCTTAGCAGTTCTCTACAGTTCAGTAACTTGACATGGCCTTTATTAGGGAAGGACAGACAAATGAGAGGTGATAAAGAAAAGAGGGTGAGAGAAAGAGAGAAAAGAAGGGTGTCCAGCTTGCTTTTGGCTTTATGTTCACCTACTGCCAGCTCTGTCAGAAGTGACAGTAGGAAGAAAGAAGTGTGCATGTGTGTGCCCACACCACGGCAAGCGAAATCTCTCTCTCAAGCCACCTCCTGTTTTAAAAAGGACTGTTTATGTTCAAGCACAGTGGGTTTTATTTCTATAACGAGAGGCGCCAAGGTTTTGAGCATGTTGGAAAGCTTATACCCTCTGACCAGGATGCCCTTTGGCCTAGTTCTTAATGTATGGCTGAGGGTGGCTATAATCACTTAGCAGCAAAAGAAATGCACTCTGCACACCCTCAGAGGTACTTTGCTTCACTACTGCCATAGCTGAGCACTGTCATGGAAAAGTGGTTTAGGGGTTGAGCACTGACTCAGATTAAGCCCTGGTCACAGAGACTGTCCCTCTGTAGCATGTTAGGGAGGGCTAATGTCTCTGGACAAGAACACACCCACCCCGTGCACTAACCAGTTAACCACTCTATATGAGATTCAGTGAGGTTGGAACACCCCAGGATCAAATCCCTGCTGGGCCATGAAGCTCTCAGCCTAGCCTACCTCACAGGGTTGGTATGAAGATGTGTGGAGGTCTTTTCTTTTTAAAGAATATGTTTATTCAAGATTTTCTTCTGTCTGTCCTGAAGTTCTGCTAGTTAATTTCATTGAATGTCTGAAGTTCTAGCACTGTGAGAGAGGGAGATGAACTTCCCCACATCATGCATAATATTTATTATGCCCCCCTCCCTTGCACACACACACTTAGTTGACTTTTTTGTACACTAAAAAGATCCAAACACTTTGCCCTTTATGAAGGATGGCTAGATCAGTCTATTTCTGGCCTAAGCCAGTTTCACATACCTTCATTCCTAAATATTTTCTGTCCTGTTTCCATATAAATTTGTGATTTTTTTAATGCACAGAATGCAATTCATTTTTGTATTTTTTTAAATAGGCATGTTGTGGGCATTTTGCCTTATTTATTACCTTATTGTGGGCATTATTCATTTAATGACATTTGTGTACTGCTTAATCATAAGAAACTTCTAAATGCTTTACATCAAATACTAATTGGTGTATGCATGCATTTTTAGCCTAAAAGATGCCATTTTTTCCCGACACACTTTCAGTAAAATACAGATTTTATATGCTTTTTGGTACATTCTTGGGATGGGCCCCCCCAGCCAGAGGGAGGAGGGGTGAAGCCGCTGGCCATCCTTTCCGGAATAGGAGCTCCGGGGCTAAGAAGGAGCCGGCCTGGCCTGCCCTCCACGGCTCCTGCTGAGGCTGCCAGGCCGTGTGTCTCAGCAGCGGTTGCTAGGAGACGGGGCCCACGCGGCCTGTCAGCCTCAGCAGGAGCCGTGGAGGGCAGGCCGGGCCGGCTCCTTCTTAGCCCCGGAGCCGGTTCCCCTGCTCAGGAAAGGACGGCCGGTGGCTTCACCCCTCCTGCTGTGGGTGCCGCTGGGCAGCAGCGGCCGCGATGGCCCCCCCAGCCAGAGACTGCCGAGCCCCATCGTGGCTGCTGCCACCCAGTGGTGCCCACAGCAGGAGGGGTGAAGCGGCCGGCCATCCTTTCCGGAGCAGGAGCTCCGGCGGGGCTAAGAAGGAGCCGGCCCGGCCTGCCCTCCACGGCTCCTGCTGAGGCTGACAGGCCGCATGGGCCCCGTCTCGGCAGCGGTTGCTAGGAGACGGGGCCCACGCAGCCTGTGAGCCTCAGCAGGAGCCATGGAGGGCAGGCTGGGCCGGCTCCTTCTTAGCCCCGGAGCCGGTTCCCCTGCTCAGGAAAGGACGGCCGGCGGCTTCACCCCTCCTGCTGTGGGCGCCGCTGGGCGGCAGTGGCTGCGATGGGCCCCCCCAGTCAGAGACTGCTGAGCCCCATCGCGGCTGCTGCCACCCAGGAGCACCCACAGCAGGAGGGGTGAAGCGGCCGGCTGTCCTTTCCCCCAGCCAGAGACTGCTGAGCCCCAGGGGAACTGGCTCCGGACCGGGGCTAAGAAGGAGCCGGCCCAGCCTGGCCTCCACTGCCACCGCTCGCCTCCACCCATCACCCTCACCTGTACTTCTGTGGGTGGCGGGAGCGGGCAGGGGCTGCTGCTGGAGGGGTCCCTGCTGCAGGGGCGGCAGCTGCTCAGTCGTCGTCTCTAGTCCCTGCCTGCGGCTGCCTGACTGAGAAAGGGCAGGAAGGCGGCCAGCCCAGCCCAACGTATGTGTGTGTCAATCATGCATGCGTGGCTGAGGGGGCCAATGAAAAGCCGGAGATCCTCCAGTCTAAACAAAGTATTGCCGGAGGCTGGAGACGGCCCCCTTTTGCCGGAGACTCCGGCAGAAAACCGGAGACCTGGCAACCCTGAGCCTGATCCTATTCATGCTTACTTTGTTCTGTGGTAAGTGTGCATAGGATTGTTGACCAACAGCAAAATCCTATGCACATCTACTCAGAAGTAAATCTCACTGAGTTCAGTGGGACTTAAAATGTCAAGATTGAAATCATAACTCTAGTAGAATTAGTCTATTTATTTCTGCCTTCCTCTTCCCCTTGTTTCTTACTTTTAAAATTACAGCCAGAATGTTAGTGGTTCAGCTAAAATAATGCATCCAGCTATGAAAATGATAGCATTCCTTGGAAATTGCTGCTGTCTGTGTAAAGCTGCCCTCATGGATACCTTCTGAGTGAAGAATCATATTTTACTAGTATTTAAGCAAGGTGGTTTTCAGATATTTAAATATAAACTCCAGTCAGTTTCCTCACTGAGGTTTGTGGGCTGGCTTATTGAAAGATAGGCCTCTCTTAGTAGTTTCCATAGCAAGATGTTCTGTCTAGATTTAAACAGTTTGGCACCTGAACCTTTCACCAGTAGGGCCCCCGCTGATCTGTTGTAGACTCATCCCTTTCCTGAATTAGTAAACAGAGTTTGGCACATCATGGCTTTCTTTCTTTTTCAGGACTGGCCATTTGGCTTTTCTATTCTATAACATCTGTAAGGTAGCTAAGTTAAAAAAAAACAAAAAAACCAGGAGTCAGCAGTTACAAACATTAGGGAATCTGTGTGGAAATACAGTTGTTGTTGTTGTTGTAATGTGCCTCCAAGCTGATTACGACTAATGGCGACCCTATGAATCGGTGACATCAGACTAAAAAGTTAGTGGTGCTGAAGAATTGATGAATTGATACCTGTGCTGAAGAAATCATTTTTGTTTGTAGAGAGAAGCTGGACTCTCTAGTTAGAGAAAAGGAGAGGGAGGGAGGCCAGATATAGGCCAGACTGAAGCCTTTCCGCCATCTGTGTGGCTTTCCAGTTCATGATAAGATCAAGGGAGTACCTATGAAATTTAGCAGGATTCCTTTTGCAGTAAGTAATAAAGTTAAAATATTATTCACTGAACAGAGCGAGAAAGTCCCAATATTGACTAGGACTGCCTTTCCCAACCAGTGTGCCTCCAGATGTTGTTGGACCACAATTCCCATCTTTCCTGACCATTAGCAATGCTGGCTGAGGCTGATGGGAGTTGTGGTCCAACAACATCTGGAGGCACACTGGTTGGGAAAGGCTGGACTAGGAGATAGATTTCACCAGCATAAATTAATCTCTCCCTATTTTTTTTTTGACTGCTCATAGCAGTATCATGGAAAACCACTACTAATGTCTGTGCAAGGGCATTATGCCTTGGCTACCAAAATAAATCTACAGTCTCATTACTCCCCCGCCTCCCCAAACATCAGTTGACCTTTGCAGCAAGCCATGGTGTAATACACACAGATCTTAATATTCTTGAATGCCTGTTTAGATATTGGACAATGCCTAAATTTCTGAATGGAGGTGGGCCAGTGATCTGATACCGACGAGTTGAACCATTCACAAGATTTGTACACTTGCATTTGAATGTGTATATCCATGTGTGCATGAAAAAATCAACTTGCCCTGGTAAAACATTGTGAATCCACACTTTTGACTGCAAGATACTACAAACTGCATGAGTACAAATTAAAAAAAAATACAATTTTAGGTTTATTCATTTTTTAGATTTATATCCTACCTTTCCTCCAAGGAGCTGAAGGTGCTGTACATGGTACTCCCCCTCCCAATATTTCATCAGAACAACCATGTGAAGTAGGTTAGGCCGAGAGGCAGACTGGCTCAAGGTCACCCAGTGAGTTTGGTGGCTGTGTGGTGATTTGAACCCTGATCTACCAGGTCCTAATCTAGCACTCTAACCACTGCACCACACATATATATATGGAGAGGCAAAGGAAGAGGAAGAACCTCAAAATGGAGCAAATAAATAAATCTTTATCAAATTTAGTTCTTGTAAAATGCAAAGAAAACATGGTGAGCATGTCTTGTCTGAAGACAAATTTCTTCTGGGGCACTTATTGAGAATAAGGTTATTCTATCAAGGCAGCAACTTATTGTCAATAAGTGCCCTGGAAGAAGCTTGTCTTCAACAGGCAAATTCCAGTTGACCTTTTTTACCTCCTCCCTCTCTTAATACTAGAACTTGGGGACATCTGATGAAGCTGAATGTCAGAAGATTCAGGACAGACAAAAGAATGTACTTCTTCACACAGTGCATGGTTAAACTATGGATGGAATTCACTACCACAAAAGTGAATGGCTTTAAAAGAGGATTAGACAAATCCATGGAGATAAGGCTATGAGCCACAGTGGCTCTTGTTCCTCCACTGTTCCTCCTCTGAATGCCAGTTGCTGGGAATGGCAGGTGAGAATGCTGTTGCACTCAGATCCTGCTTGTGGGCTTCCCAAGGGAATCTGGTTTACCACTTTGAAAACAGTGTGCCTGGACTAGATAGGCTTTTGGCCTGATCTAGCAGGCTCTTATGTTCTTAGCATTTTACAAGAATTGTATCTGACTGATTTCTTAGCTCTATTTTGAGGCTCCACTTCTTTTGATTTGTGGTGCTGCCCCTTTATTTCTTGGGTTAATATATGGTCAGCAAATTGTTCTACTACCACATTAATTTATGATCCAGCAGGAAGAAATCAGCAAAGAAATGAATTTTACTTTGTGTCTACTACAAGTAACTGTGGAAGTGAGTGTTATTTCCAAGGGGGAAAATGCTATTTTCTAATTTCCCATCCCTTTATTATAAAATTCATTGCACATGCTCATGATGTGGTTTTGTTGATATATTACAAGATGTCAAGCAGCTCAGGTTTCCCAAAATATTTTTACAGTTGATGATGGATGCCTTGAAAACACACCAGATACAGCACAGTTCAGCAAAGAATACCAACTGCACCAGCACCTTTTTGACCCAGAACATGACTATCCCAGCATGGGAAAATGGGTATGTAAATCTTGTTTTCGTCTAACATCTCCAAATAATGCTTAGTTAAATGTGCTATTACACAGCTATTTCTGTAACACATTTTCTCTAGGAGGACAGTATGATGTCAAATATATTGAAGACTTTTAGGCCATTGAATATTAAATATTTAGATCAAGCATACTGGAGACTTGTAATTACCATTAAGAGTCATTAGTCAACTATACTCTTACTATTTGCTACAGTCACTATAACTTGTGACTGTAGAATAAAGAAGGCTGCACTACAAGGCTACTATAAACTTTCAATTTTGCTCATCACAGTCTAAAAGCTGTCAGTGCTCAGTTATTGATAAATGCATTGGGTTGGCAACACTTGTTCTTGCTGCAATCATAAGAAAATGATTAATCAATTACAGTTGGCTCAATTTTAGATTTACAGCTTTAATTACTTTTTGGATTCCTAAACTTTTAGTTAGCCATGTTACAATTACCAAGTGCTGGAAATTCTTATGTTGTGTTTGATTACCAAAGGTTGCAGCATTAAACATACCAGATGTTGAACTCAAATTAACTATTTATGCTTGCTCCACTTATCTTAGTCTATTATTTATAAGTACTTTGTTTTTGTAACACTACTTTGAGAACTGTCAAGTGCTTGTGTCTAAAGACACGTTCCTGAAAATATCAGCTGTGATCCAGAGTCGATCCCATTGATTTCAGTGGGATAGATCTAGGGACACGCTTAACTTTCACTAAAATCAATGGGTTAAACATGCCTAACTTTGGCTAGCTCATACCAGTAGTATGTTGTTGTTAAAATACACTACACACCCTTAATTTGTGTTGCAAAATACATTAGCACGCCTCTTATAAACCAGTAGCTCATTCCATGATGGAAGAAAGGCTGGAGATAAATATAAGAAAATAACATTAAATAAATATGATGTTAATTCTAGATAATATTACCTACATTCTTTTGAAAACAAAATGAGATCTGAATATGTGTATGTCTGGGTGGAGTGTCAGTTTTAGGGAACTGAAATGGCACTGAAAATTAAGAATGATAGGTTTACCTTTCATAGGATGCTTTGGTCTAGCATGGATAAGAAGATTGCTATCTCTCAAGGAAAAAAACGATTTGGGGGATATCCACACGTCTTCACAAAACATTTGTGAAGACAAAGTATGGTTCGCACTCTCAGAGCTCAAATAATACACCCTCCTGGATTATTAATTTATTATTATTATTATTATTGCTACCACATAATAACAACAATAAAGTACATCCAGCTGGATAATTTATTGTTATTATCATCACCATTCTTTTTATTATTACTACTATTGCAGAATTGTATCCCAACTTGCAGCTAACAAAAGGAATAATAAAATGCAATGAAAACCAACAAAAAATATTAATGATCTTAATTCTAGTCAACAACCATCACCATCATCCCCACAGACATACCTGATACTGGCTGGGATACAAGAAGTGTGGTTTTCCGTGTGTACACAATATGGATTCAGGGGGGATGGTACAACGGGGCTTTTCAGACTCCCATCTCTTCCTTTTGTATGTTTCTGAATTGAAGTGCAAGAAGTACAATTCTCCTCCTTAAAATAAAATCCTGTGATATAAAATACTCTTAATTCTTGTTCAGTTCAAATGGGAACAAGAGATAACATTTCATCAAAAGTCTGAACTCTCCAGTTGGAGAGATTTATGGGGCATGCTGTATTTTCAGATTTACACTTATTGGATGAATAATATATCAGATTTCATAACCTTATCTGCACTCTGCTGCCTATTATATTGTAAGATTAGTTATGGTTTTAAAATATTCTCAGACAGACAAAACAAAATATGATCTTTTTTGAACCAAAGCAGTTGAGCCGAGTCTGTCTTTTCTTTCACAAAGCATTTTTTAGCTTTAATTGCAGTCCAGCTTTTTTTAAGTTATAGGAAGACTTTTCTTTTATAAAAGATTCAGGTAAAGCAATATACTACGAGAACCTACAACTGATACAGTGCTTCCTAGAGGAAATAATGTACACTTCTGTTGTTGTTGTTTTTGCATGTTAAATTTGATTTTTCCCCAAGTGAGTTTGCACAAATTATTATAGCCAAGAATGTCTCTCCTTGGCCAATTTCATTTCTGTTTCCTTGTCTCTTTGGCACAGCTCTGGTGAAATAGTTGAGGTCAGGCAAAAGCTATGGCTTGTGAACTTAGGGTTTAAATTAACATGAGAAATACCAAACAGATAATATTTGGCACAAATCACTTTAGCCCTCAAGCCAAGCAATCCTATACTTACATTATGCTGGGTCTAGAGATGGGCTGCTGTTGTGCCAGAATGACCACCAAATCCAATGCATGCTCAGCCTAAGAGGGGAAACACACAAGAAAATATATATACAAAAATGGCATAGTAAACCCCACCCAACATCCCTGGAAACAAATGTCATGTTGGGGGCAAAAGAAAGGGAGCTCCACATACTGCAAGCACTACATCACCACTCCCTAACTACTCAGTCACAGCTGTAGACAAGTATCAGAAATATCCTGGGGCATATTTCCTCCCCTTCTCTTCTAGCCCCAACACCCAGTCACAGTTGCCAGCAGAGAGGCTTCAGGATGAGCCATGATCTGGTGGGATAGTTCTCATTTTACATAATGGCAGTCCCTGATTTGAATCCAGGGGAAACCCCATAGTAGGAAAGTTGGAGAGTCTCTGCCTCCCATCTGTACACATTGAAGCCATTCAGCAAAAGTGCTGCATAGACCAATAATTTAGTCCCTGCACAGGCCGGCCAGCCATTCTCCTGTGACCAAGCCACCATTTTTATACTATTTCACCTGATATGGCAGCCCAATCAAGTAGCATCCCATCATGTTCATGCTTCCCTCCCCCCAGCTGACTGCCTCACACCAGGGGCAGGAGCACCCATCTGACTTGTGCACGTGATAGAACCTTCGGTAGCAGAGAGGAAGAGCAACTGCCTCTGAGCCCATCAAGCTCTTTCCTTCCCCGCTGCTGCCCAAGTCTCATCCCGAAGCCAGCTGAAGTCAGATCATACTGGGCTGTGAGCACTCTAGTCGCCTACACCAAAGCATTTCCATTGGCCACACCTGGAGGGGGAACGGGTCGATCTGCCGATCATTTGTCAAATCTCTCAAGCGAATTTTAAAAAACAACAACACTCAAGCTGCTCCCACCAGGTTTTACAGTAAAAAGGGGCAGGGTTTGTGTGCCCCTGTTTTCAGAAAAAGAGGTGGAGACGCACTAGAACCGGCAGAACAGCAAGTGGGTCATACCCTGTATCTCGACCGATGGAAAAGCTCTGCTGGGGGTGTTCTGTGATTGTATCAATCACACAGGGGCAGCATCTTGAATTGTGCTAGTATTGCAACACTAGTGGCAGATCATAGTTTTTCCCTATGAGTCTGGCCATCACAGCGGGTATTAGCTCCACCTATCGTGCGAAGGCAAGAATGTCTTTGAAGTCAAGACTAGGGGCGTCAGGCCCCTCCCACTCTCCAGTTCATTCTTGCCTTCCTGCGAACAAGATTGAAATCCTATCATTGAGTTCCTATAGCGTAGAATTTAGCTAAGTTGTTTTCGTATTTGTTTACTTTGTGTTTAAATGTCATTTATCTCTGTTGCTTGTTTGAGGTTCTTTCCTCAGAGACCGTGGCTGAGGTTCTCCCTGATTGGTCTTTAACCTTTTATTTTTCGTTTATTCTCCTGCTTGTTTGAGGACCCCCACAGAGACCGCGGCTGCGGTGTTCTGTGGTTTCTGGCCGTTTTGAGCTTCGGCAGATCGCAGCTCTTTCTCTCCCGTAGCGGTTTTTCCCTGTCTCAAGCCGCGCTCTGTGGAGCCCTTGGAGAGACCGCGGCTGCGGTTCTCTCCCAGGCGGGAGCCTGCGGCTGCGGCTCCCTGCCTTTTTTCCAACCTATTTTTACCTGTCGGGGTTCTGCCTCCCTAGAGCCTGGTGATCCGGCTCTCTCTCCGCAACTTAAATTTCGCCGCGGAGAGCCCTGCTCCCGGCGGCGGCAGCGGCTTGCCTCCTGCTGCCTCATCCCTCACAGGCTTCTCTCGGCACTTTGATTTCGCCGCGGAGAGTCCTGCTCCCGGCGGCCGCAGCGGCTTGCCTACTGCTGCCTTATCCCGCACAGGCTTCTATCTGCTCTTTCTTCTTGGGGGTTTCTTGGAGCCGCTAGTGCGGCTATCGGCCCCGCGGCTCCCCCTGCGAGGCTGTGCTGAGCTACCCTTCCCCCAGTTTGTTACCAGACGGCCGCCATAGCTCTGTCTTTCTCCGCCATTTTTAGATCATTTTTTCCCGCTCTCCTTTTTTCCGTGCGCCATTTTTGTTGAATTCAAATTTCCCGCCTTTTTTGTTACCCCTTTATTAACCATCGGATACCTTCCCTGCAAGCTATCTGTATGTGTGTTGTCTGTGTGTTGTAGACAGAGTTACACAGGGCTTCCTCACACACAAAATTACTGTGACTGTATCATCAAGGCTGGAGTTTTAATACAGTGGCTGACTTGTACTAAATTTGAATTATATTCAGTACCATCAAGGCTGGAGCTTTAAATCAGTGGCTGACCTGTACTAAATCTGAATTATATTCAGTATTATCAAGACTGGAGCTTTAATATCAGTGGCTGACTCGTACTAAATCTGAATTATATTCAGTGTTATCAAGGCTGGAGCTTTAAGATCAGTGGCTGACTTGTACTAAATTTGAATTATATTCAATATCATCAAGGCTGGAGCTTTAATATCAGTGGCTGACTTGTACTGAATCTGAATTATATTCAGTATTATCAAGGCTGGAGCTTTAATATCAGTGGCTGACTTGTACAAAATCTGAATTATATTCAGTATTATCAAGGCTGGAGCTTTAATATCAGTGGCTGACTGGTAATAAATTTGAATTATATTCAGTATCATCAAGGCTGGAGCCTTAATATCAGTGCTGACTTGTACTAAATCCGAATTATATTCAGTACATCCTGCTCCTTCTGTGGCCGTGTACCACGCCTGAAATCCAGCCTACAGCACTAATCTGAACTATATTTTGTACATCCTGCCCCCTCTGTGGCCGTGTACCAAACCTAAAATACAGCCTATATTATACTAACGCTGATACCACAGTGCATTCTGCCCCCTCTGTGGCAGTGCACTTCGCCATCTGCCAGTGTATTCTACCCCCTCCGTGGTCGTACGCTGTGCCAGTTCGGGTCTTTACATCCTGCCCCCTCCGTGACAGTGTACTGCAACCAAGTTAATATAAGATGGCAGAACAGCCAGGCATGTCGCAATCAGCCAATATGATGCCAGATCAGCCAGGCATGTCACAAACAGCCAAGCCACAACACTCCAAGGTGACTAAGTCTAAGCATGTTAAAGTAATGGCTAAGACAAAACGTATTTCCAGCCATAACAAACCAAAGCGGCCACGCTATGCCTCTGTGCCAACCACCACCACTACCACAGCAACTCAGGCACACATAAACGATATACTTCATTCCCCTGCTGCTTCCTCTGACGAGGAGGTTTTTGCTGGCTTTCCCACTCAGCTTTCACCTAACCAGCCTCCCTCCGTTTTACCGCCCCGAACATCTGCTCCAATACCGGCTCAGGCACAAACATCTGCCACAACCGGGCTGCAGCTGTCCCCTGATTTCCTCTCCCAACTTCAAGCCATGCTGGCATTTATCACCCAAATGCAGTCACTACCACAAGTTCCGGCCATACCTCAACTCAACATGGACCAACGTGCGTGTCATGAAGCTCATCCTTCCTGCTCACCAAATCCCTTCGATATAGCCAGAGGCAGATGTATTGACGAAGCCTCGTATGCAGAGGAGTCAACCTTCACCGACCATGTTGAAGGAGATGACTGGAGCAACGATTCAGATCATGAGGAGGATACATCGTATCGCTTGTTTAATGCCTCAGACTATCAGCCCCTGGCATGCAGGGTAGTTAATACCCTTGGTCTACAGACTGCGCCTTCAACTTCTTCCGCACCAGCCATCAAAGGGGCCAAGGTTCTCAAATCTCCTGCACTTATTGAACACTACATCCCAGTGCCGGACCCAATTGCCAAATTGGTCTCTGAAGAATGGGCTCAACCATTTCAATCTCGCCACTTCAAGAACCTGGCTGACAGGCTTTACGCCCTAGCTCCAGACTTTGCCACCAAGTTACACGTCCCTGGCATAGACGAACCAATCGCTCGCCTCATTTCACGATCCCTTTTGCCCAGGGAAGGGGAATCCCAACTAAAGGACACTACTGAGCGTCGAATAGACTTCACCCTCCGCAAAAACCACGAGGCCACTGCCCTATCCACGCGTGCCTCCGCTTCAGCCTCCATTTTCTACAGAGCAGCTATGATGTGGCTGGATGGTCTTCTAGAGGACACTAAACCTGATCCTGTCGCCCTCAGAAGGTCACTGGTAAAGTTGCGTAAGACAGCAGCTTTTGTGCCCGATGCCACCTTGGATGCCACTCATTTGGGGGCACGAGCCATGACGGCTCAGATAGTCGCTCGACGGACCCTCTGGCTTCGCCACTGGCAGGCTGATTCAGCGGCCAGAATGAATCTGGCCAGGTCTCCTTACTCCGGATCGTTACTCTTCGGCGAGGAAGCTCTAAAGGCAGTGCTGGTTGATCCAAAAGACGCCCACAAACCGGTTCTGGCCATTGTCCAGAACATCGACCATAGGCCTTCCAGGCGCTTTCCTTCCTTCCATACTAACCAGCCCTTTTGAGGAACGCGGCCAGGAGGACGAGGCCACAATGTCAGATTCTATGACCCCAATTCATCCAGGGGCTCCTGGAACCGACGCTTCCAGGGCAGAGACCTACGGCTGACTTGTCAACGTCGACAAAAGCCATCTCTAACCAACCCAACGCCTACTACATCTAGGGGCAATGTTGGATACCCTGCAGGCAATGATATTCCTGGCTCCAGATCGCATCACTGCCATCACAAGCATCGCAAGGTCCCTGATGTAACAAACATCAGCAGACGTCATGCTTCTAGCCACGGCGCTCGGAATGTTCATTTCTACAATCCATATTGTGCCATGGGCTCGAGCCCACACTCGGCATCTGCAATGGACTTTACTGCCCTTTCAACAGGACATTGCCAGCTCCAACCATTGCAAAGTTCGCTTGATCCCCGCACTGTGCCTATCATTCCGCTGGTGGACGAGGTCCCAACACCTCTCCAAGGGCACGCCGTTCAGAGAACCACACAGATCTGTTGTAACCACAGATACCAGCCTCATAGACTGGGGAGCCCACTGCAACTCCCAGTACGTTCAGGGGGTTTGGTCCACCACGGAGCAGACTCAAAGCATCAACTGGCTGGAGCTAAAAGCTGTACATTTAGCTCTAATTCATTTTCAGTCTCTGTTCCCTTTGGACCATGTCCTCATTCGAACGGACAACACGCGTGTAAAATCACATTTGAACAGACAGGGGGGCACCAGGTCTCGTCCTCTGCAGGACTTAACCTCCCTCACCTTCGTCTGTGCAGAACAACATCTACAATCCCTGAAAGCAGAACATCTCAGACGGATTTGGAATGTGACAGCAGACTGGCTCAGCAGACAACAGGTGTTTCCGGGGGAATGGAAACTTCACTCAGCCATTTTCCATCGTCTTCAGAGTCGGTTCGGCGAATGCTCAATCGACCTGTTTGCCTCCAGTCGCAATTGCCAGCTTCCCAGGTACCTTGCCCGATACCTGGATTCAACAGCGGAAGCCATGGATGCTCTGACAATACCGTAGCCAGACGGTCTCTTGTACGCCTTTCCTCCCATACCATTGTTAGCCAAAACCTTGAGGAAGGCGTGAGCCGAGAGGGCACAGCTGGTTCTGATAGCACCATTTTGGCCACGCCGACCGTGGTTCTCAGATCTTCTGGCAATGTCGATGATGGATCCTTGGACACTTCCAATCAGGCCAGACCTCCTATCCCAGGGTCCAGTACTGCACCAGGACCCTACTTGGCTCAATCTAACAGCGTGGCGTTTGAACGGGGACATTTGAGGTCAGCTGGACTGTCTGACGCTGTGATTGATATTATTTTGGCCTCGAGAAGACCATCTACCACTCGTATTTATCAACATACCTGGGTGGCTTTCTCCAAGTGGTGTCAGTCCCACTACCATGATCCACCCAGGCCACTGTGCATCAGGTGCTGCAATTTCTCCATAGCGGCTTTATGATGGGACTTCGACCCAACACTCTACGTCGACATGCGTCCACTCTGTCGTCCATTCTCTCAGTGTCCTCTCCTGGAGCTCCTATTTCCTCAGATCTGTTCATCAAACGTTTTTTGAGGGGAGTCGCCCTTCGCTCTCCGGCTGTTGTCCATCGGTTTCCCTCATGGAGTTTGCCGAAAGTTCTGCAGGCTTTGCAACGCCCTCCGTTTGAACCCATCAGGACTGTGCCCCTACGTATGCTGTCCTTCAAGGTCTTGTTTCTGATCGCAATCACATCTGCCAGACGCGTTTCGGAGTTGGGCGCATTGTCTTCTGCTCGACACCTCTGCGTCTTCCATAAGGACTCTGTTGTGCTGAAGACTGATCCTTCCTTTCGTCCCAAGGTCGATTCAGTTTTTCATTGCAACCAGGACATTTTTTTGCCTTCCTTTTGCCCGAATCCTACCCATCCTCTCGAGAAGTCTTGGCATTCATTAGATGTCTGGAGGGCTCTCAAGACCTACCTGTCTAGGACCCAAGAGATTCGACGAACGGAGTCTCTGTTTGTATCCTTTCATCCAAGGTTTATGGGGCATAAAGTATCCAATCCTACCTTATCCCGTTGGTTGAGGGCATGTATTTCTTTAGCATATGAGTCTCTGAAGCTGTGAGTTCCAGCTAGTATAACGGCTCATTCTACCAGGTCAGCTGCCACTTCGGCTGCTTTTGCCACTAATGCTCCTGTTGCCGATATTTGTAGGGCTGCAGTCTGGTCTACCCCACACTCGTTTATAAGGCATTATAAAATTGATCGCTATGCCTCTGCTGACACATCTTTTGGCAGATGAGTGTTGCAACAGGTTCTTAATGAGGATTAGCATCCGGTCCCACCCTGTATGGGCTGCTTTGGTACATCCCGCTGTGATGGCCGGACTCATAGGGAAAATGGACCATTGGTCTCACCTGAAGGGTGATTTTCCTCTGAGTCCGGACATCACGACCCTCCCAGTTGGGGGATGACTATATATTTTCTAATGTGTTATATATTACTGTTACGCTATTATATTTAAATTTAAAAGTGAAGTCAAGACTTCTAGTTCTGTTATACCGCTATGTTGGAGTCATGTTACTATGCATGGTACTATTGTGTTATTTTCCTGCTGCCAGGCCTGTTGGCCTTGTTCTTGTATTTTTAGATATCTTTCCTTAGACTCGCTGCGAATGAACTGGAGAGTGGGAGGGGCCTGACGCCCCTAGTCTTGACTTCAAAGACATTCTTGCCTTCGCACGATAGGTGGAGCTAATACCCGCTGTGATGTCTGGACTCATAGGAAAATCACCCTTCAGGTGAGACCAATGGTCCAACCTCTCAGCTGGCAGTCTCAAGTACACAATGTGCACTAAAGAGTTTGTTTCTTTACAAATCAAGGTTTCATTTCAGAAGTGATTGTTTTATGAATCTCTCACTACTTCTCTTGATACTGTGATGTTGGGTCAATTATAGAACAATTGCACAATAATCTGTTTTTTTTAAAATATAGCTTTTCTCCTAATCTCTCTTAACTCTTTTTCTTTTGTGGTTCTACTGAATAATCCCAGTTGAAACAGAATCTGCTGAGCATGTGTCTGACATTCCAGACCTTATTTGAGCTCACTACATCTATGAAATATAGCAATATGTGGAAACACTTGTAGAGGCTGTGGACATAGTCTTCACCCTTTTTCTCTCTTCTTTTTTTTAACAGTTCTTCTGTCTGCCAAGACAACCTTATTTATGTATTTATTTATTTTAAAATATTTCTATCCCGCCTTTCTACCCTATAATAGGGCACTCAGGGTGGCTTACAAAAATAAAAACAAACACGAACATAATAAAATTGTAAACAGTAAAATCACAAAAACATTAAAATACAATTAAAATACATAAAATACTACACACACACACACACAGAGGGAGTGTTACTAAAGGGACTACAAAGGTAAAATTTAACGTAGAAGGCATACAATCAGTGTCAGGCTCTACCTTCAGTCCCTCCCAAAGGCCCTCTGGAACAAGATCATTTTCAGAAGTCTCTGGAAAACCAACAGGTAGGGAGCAGAGCGAACTTCTTGGGGTAGGGTATTCCAGAGCTTGGGGGCCACAGCTGAAAAAGCTCTCTCCCGTGTGCCTGTCAATCTAACATCTTTCACTCCAGGCATGCAGAGGAGACCAGAGGCAGATGATCTTAAATCTCAGACAGGTACATATGGGCATAAGCGGTCCATCAGGTATATTGGTCCAAGGCCGTTTAGGGCTTTAAAGGTCAGAACCAGCACTTTGAATTGGGCCTGGAAACAAATTGGGAGCCAGTGGAGTCAATAAAGCACAGGGGTGATATGGTCCCTGCGCTGTGCTCCAGTTAACATTCTGGCTGCTGCATTTTGAACCAACTGCAATTTCCGAACCATTTTCAAAGGCAGCCTCACAGATTGTTTTACAGTAATCAAGCCTCAATGTCACCAATGCATGTGTCACTGTGGCCAAGTCAACTGCCTCCAGGAACGGATGCAGCTGGTAGACCATTTTTAGATGGCCAAAAGCACTCCTGGCTACCTGATATTCAAGCAGCAGGGCAGGATCCAGGAGGACTTCCAAACTGCGGACCTACTCCTTCAAGGGGAGTGCAACCCCATCCAGAACAGGTTGCAACCCCGTCCCTGGTGCAGTTTTTCCTTGATCAGCAACACTTCCGTCTCGTCTGGATTAAGTTTCAGTTCGTTAGCCCATCCAGCCCTTCACAGCCTCCAGGCACCAGTTTAGGATAAGCACTGTCTCCCTGCAATCATGTGGTAGGGAGAGATAGAGCTGAGTGTCATCAGCATATTGACGACATTGTACTCCAAATCTCCTGATGACCTCTCCCAGCGGTTTCATATAAATGTTAAAGAGCATGGGAGACAGAATGGAACCTTGTGGCACCCCACAGGCCAACACCCAGGGGGTCGAGCAGTAGTCTCCCAGCACCACTTTCTGGGTCCTGTCCGTCAGGTAGGACTGGAGCCACCATAAAACAGTGCCTCCCAATCCCATTCCAGCTAGACGGCCTAGAAGGATACCATGGTCAATCGTATCAAAGGCCGCAGAGAGGTCCAGCAGCACCAACAGGGATGCACTCCCCCTGTCTGATGCACGGCATAGGTCATCAAGCAGGGCGACCAAGGCAGTTTCTGTCCCATGACCAGGTCTGAAGCCTGATTGAAAAGGGTCTAACTCTAGATAGTCCAATTCATCCAGGAAAACTTGGAGCTGAGCAGCCACTACCCTCTCAATCACCTTGCCCAGAAAGGGGAGATTAGAGACTGGGCAGAAGTTGTTAAGATCTGCAGGTTCTAACGAAGGCTTTTTTAACAAAGGTCTTATCACAGCCTCCTTCAACAATGTTGCATAGAACCTTCCCTTAGGGAGGTGTTAATTAAATATGCCAACCAGTCAGCCACTCCCCCTCTGGAAGATTTGATTAACCAGGATGGGCAAGGGTCAAGGGAACAAGTAGTGGCCCTCGATTCTCCCAGAAACCTGTCCACATCCTCAGGCTTTGGCAATTTTTAAGAGGTTCACTCTATTAAAAGTGTTCTAGACCAAATAGGTTTTATAAAAATTAAGTGTATGAGGGTGCTGTTTAAATTAAGGAAGGGATTGCGACTAGGATTACTGTATCCAGAGGGTGCTTAACAGTTTGCAGGGGAAGCAGTTGAGATAAAAAGAATGATTTAAAAGCATTAAAAATTGCACACAAAAGCCATCAGGAACAACTGCTTCATTAAAAAATGCCCTGCCCCAACTGACGGCTCTGGTCTTCCTTGCAATTTTAACAATGTCCTTATACTGTAAGGATGGGGAACTTGTGGCCATCTGGATGTTGCTGAGATACAATCCCCATCATTTCTAAACATTGGCCATACTAGCCAGGGCTGATGGGAGCTGGAGTCCAACAACATCTGAAGGGCCACAGGTTCCACATCCCTGCTCTACTGAATGAAGACAGTTGGTACATTTGCACAGTAATGCCTGGCAGAGGGACTTCCTACCCCAGTGCCTGATGTCTTTTTAGCCGGAAACTGAACTTGGGACTTTATGCATGCAAAGTTTGTGCTCTACTACTGAGCTATTTTTCCACTCTGACTCTTCCCTCACTGAGACAGTTCCGATTAAAACCACAATGCAACTTAAAATAATCATATATTCCTATTCTTATAATGGTTGATGACACTGACAGTCCCAGAAGAATAGCAAGATATTTTATTAATAGCTGCAGTAATTCAAATGTTTTCTTGTGGTTTATCTTTCCAACAACATGGCATTCTCTCCTAAACTGCTTTCCAAAATATTCATATGCTAATATTTAGATGGCACAAAGTCTCGCTTGAAAAGAAGAGTTATAAAATTTGATCCATACTTTGTGTTTTTTCTTCTTTCAGAATAAGAATTTACTCTTTGAGAAAATGAAGGGTGGACCGAAAAGAAAGAAAAGGGTAATTTTCGGAACACAACTTGTTTTCATTTTAGTGCCTTACTACAGGATAAGGTAAAAATACAAAGTAAAATAAGATTGTTGAAAGAACTATGACTAGTACATCTATATTAAAACTTGGACTTAGTCCATAATTCCAGAAAATATCTGTGATAAGCATTACAACTTTTGCAGAATTTTCTTCAGTCTAAGTCAGTATTCCCAATATTCTAGCCAAGGCATTTGGTTTTTGAATTAAAACTGGACGTACACTTCACTCTTGCACCCCCTTTCAGAGTAAAGAAGAGCAAGGACAACCCACCCTTTTGGTGTGCTTCATAGAATCAGAGGGAGATATCCAGTGCTCGTCATACTCATAGTAAACCCGTTGACATCAATTGAGTTGTGTAGCTTAAGTCCATTGGTTTCTCAGTCTATGAGTATGACTTAGTTCAGGATCACTCATTGAATTGTAGGTTGACTTTTAGGCTGGCTAATCCAATATCTTGCTTGATGCAGGAAATCCAGATCTAAAGTATCCCCAACAGATAGTTTTCCAGTCTCTGGTTGAAGACTCTAGAGAGGGAGAACCCATCATACCCCTAGGTCACTGTTCTTCAACCTTGGGTCCCCAGATTTTGTTGGACTACAACTCCCATCATCCCCAGACAGCATGGTCAGTGGTTAGAGATGATGGGAGTTGTAGTCCATCAACAACTAGGGAGCCAAGGTTGGAGAACATTCCCTAGGTAACGGTTTCATTTTTTAACTGCTCTTATACCAGGTTTCTACCTGATATTTAAGTAAAATATACCCTCCAGTAATTTAAGTCCATTAGATGTAATTCTGCCCTCTTTACCCTCTTCTGTGTGACAGCCCTTCAAGTATTTGAAGAGTACTAACATGTTCCCTATGAGTCGTCTTCAGGCTAAACACACCCAGTTCCTTCAGCCTTTCTTCATAGGACTTGTTTTCCATACCACTGACAATTTTTGTGCTCCTCTGAACCCATTCTGAGGGCACGCCATTCTGCTACTTTCCAACAATTAGACGATCCAGATCCAATCAAAGCATGATGTGGTAGAATCACTTGCCCCATCGGATGGTGACTGGAAGAAGAAGAAGTCTATGTCTGTGTTAGAATTGCTTAATATGTTTTTTTAATAATGTTTTAACCCTTTTTTAAAGTTGTTGTTTTTTAAAAACATTTTTAACGCTGTTTTGTTTTAATGTATTTTAAGATCTGTTTTTATGATGTTTTAAAGTGTTTTTAGCGCTTTGTTTGCTGCCCTGGGCTCCTGCTGGGAGGAAGGGGGGATACAAATTAAATAATAAACAAATAATAAAATAAAATAAGAGGGTGTAAGAGCAGTGACTTGTGTCTCTGACTTCTTTGGGCTGACATTAAAATTAAAATTTCCACTTCACGCTCACAATTCTTTCATGGCATGCTAGTTTAAGAATTACTGGTCTAAATTTTAGTCTGTTAGAAGACAGCGAACAATACTCAAATACAAACATGTGATGTACAATACCATTTAAAAGCTACATGAACAACCATTCAAAATACCTTTTTTCTTTTGCATGCACATCTGCTTTGAATGCTATAATACTTCTCTCCAGCATACAGAATTTTAATGCATTTGTTTCAAGTAACATGTGCCAATCAGATTGCTCTAGTAAACACCAGCACTCTGCTAGATCTCCAGGGATTGATATTTGGCTGCTAATTGAAGTTAGTGGGCAACACAGCCACACTAAAAAAGCCCACTGTGCACAGACAGACATCAAAGTCATTACCTCCATTTAACAGCATATTAGCAACTGTAGACTTCAACCTATTCTTAAACCTATGCTCATAAGCATCCAACACACAGACAAGTTGACTGTCACTCAAAGTGCTCTCTCTTATATCTAATGCCAACTCTTCTCTCATTTCTTCAGCCTCAGTAAAGTGAGCAATTTTACGCTTGTTTTTAATGTTTTTTTGCACATCTCTTTGAGTTTCACTTTTCTGAAAGAAAAACATAATAATAAAAATAATTAAGATAGGTACTGATCCACCCATTGAATAGATGTAGTAAGAGGTAGCAGACAATCCTATGCTTCAGTGCTTCATTCCATCTTCAGATTGCCACCAGATGCAGACTTCATGCCTTCGACATCAGCCAATTCCCTCTCCCGCCCCCCAGCTGCTCTGTTTACCATTTAAGATGATGAAGAGTTTTGGAGAACCTAAATACTTACACACTATTTTGTGATATTTTGGTTATCCTAATAAAGGTATTATTGTAATATGGGTTTTGATTTTTTTTAATGGGCCTTTACTTTTTACTAGTGGGCAGTGTCTTATCTTTATAGATAAGGAACCTAACAGAAAGGATGATGAAGTGCCTCGGTCAAGGCCTCAGAAAAAAATCTGTGTTATATCAAGTTTAGGATTCACTTACTGTTACAAATCACAGATACTTGGGAAGCCAAATAGTGCTGCTGTTGATTGTATGATGTGTTTTTCCACCTTTATTTTAATTACCTTGTCTAGAATTTATTAGGTAGGCCACCATTATCCCTGTTTTACAGAATTGAGGATGAGGAAGAATAATTTGGCTACACTCCTAAACACTCTTACCAGAGAGTAAGCCTCACTTAATACTTTTGAATATTTCCCTGGATTCTTTCCTATTTCTAATCAAATTAAAATATATTTTCAGAGTGTAAATCCATACCTTCAAGGACAAAGACTGGACAATGTTGTAGCAAAGAAGTCTGTTCCACATTTTTCAGATGAAGAGAAAGAGACTGCAGAAACTGAATGAAGCTTCACGGAAAGCTCTAATACTGCTTCTGTGTGTATATATATATATGTAATCAGTGATTCAAATCCTCATAGTGGCTGCATGTTTATTACTTATATAATGGTTGCTGAAAAGCAGCTGGATTTATAATGTTCTCCTAGATACATGAAAACACCATTGTATTTTTATTACGTTATGACAATAGGAAGCTCTTTCTTTACTTAAACCTGGAACAAGCTTTTAAAAATTGATAATTTTAATAACTGGTGTGAATTAAATGGCTTTATGAAGCAGCTTGTAAAAAGGAGGACAATTTTTTAACATTTTCCGATTCGGTACTTATAATGTGATGTTTGTTCTCTAGGAACGATTATTTCATGAAGTTGTGTTTGTAAACAATAGCCTAATTCACAATAAATGTCAAATAGTTGCTATTTGTTTTAATAAACACTGAAAGCAATCTCAGTATTTGCATGGAGATATAAACGTGTTTCAGATTATTTTTGAGGAAATGCCTTGTCCTATTTACTGTAAGGCAAATTATAAAATTTGCTATGAATTGAGACAACACGGTGAAGCATTTTGGCGGCTGCTTTTTATTGCCTCAGAAATGATACCTGACTTACTTGCTGGTAAACCTTGGGTTCACAAATATATTAAGGTGCATCATTTGTTTTATTTATATAGCAGAAAGTTTAAGATATGCATTAACCAGAAGAGCAGTAGTCTAATGTGATCCTGGTGGTATATCCCAAGCTATAAAGTTCAGACCACTGCATTTTACACATGTTGGATCTTTAAAGGAAGCCCTTACATAGTAACATTATTGCCTTGAGATTACAAACATATGAGTAACTATTGCTAGGTCTGAATCAAATATCCCTGCCTCGCACCAACTTGATTAAAGCTCTCAGACATCATAGCAACATGAAAATCCTGGCATAATGATGCAGCCAAGAAAATTTGAAGGTTGCCTGACCAAGAGAGGTTGAATTCCATCAATGATGGGAATTCATAAACACGCATGCATTTGATACTGCCTATGACAATTGTTTATTACCAGCTTTTTTCTCAGTAGGTACACACAGGAAGCAGGTATGGAATGAAGGAAGCACAGATGGAAAGACAAAGCCCATGGGCTAGGTAGGCACTATTTTCATTTCTTCAACTGGAAATTTGGCACACAGCCAAACAAATGTGTTTCTCTGAGAGACAGTGAAAGCATTAAGCACAGAATTCTTCAGCAATATATGTATTGTACTTGCTCTTCTGTACTGGAGCATTCTGACACCATTTGAAGAATCTGCTTGAATTCCTGTGTCTTCTCCTAATTCACCATGAGAAGTATGCCTGTAGTAACTACTCATGCTTGTTTTATTTATGACGGTAACTGTTTTCCACTGACTGTGTAGTTCCTCACCTTAGAACTATCTGGTAGCCATGTGGCGAACACATGGGAGCATTACAAATCTTAAATGATAGTAAATGCCAGGGCAGAAACATTAGCAATTACAGTGGACAGAACTTTGAAGATCACACACAGCTAGAGATATCTAGGGTGTTGTTGTTTTTAGGGCGTGAGGGAAACAATAGGGTGAAAGGTGGTTCCAATCTTGAAAGTTTGGGGTGATTAAAATCATTTTTCCACCACAAAAAGAATAACTGCTTTCTACAGAAACATAGATGTTTTATTGCAATATTATTTCCTCCTCCTCCTCCAAGAAAAATAAGCGTGGGTCACAGCATTCCTTGTACAATGAATTTATTAGTTAAAGCTGAAAGTACAAAGAAGGAAAGTAACTTTATTTTGAGTCTTACCTCAAAGTCTCTTATCACTGTCTTTGTTACCCTGCCCTTCTGTTTTCATGACAGCTTTCCATCCCAGTTCAAATGGACTGATAAATTGTAAGCAGATGCTACTTTGCAGCTTGTCATCTCTTTTTAAAATCCATTGCATTTTCAGTGTAACGTTAAGAAAGGAAGGGACATTATAATTTTCTTGTTTTTCAACTGAGTTTAGGAGACTTGACTAATTAATGTCAACCTGCAGCTTTTTCTTCAGATCCACGTTTAATTCTCTGCCACAATTGGCTATGTAACCCCATCTCTAATTATTACAGGTTGCATCCAACAAAGTCATATACAGTGTGTGTGTGTGTGTGTGTACTGCCTTCAAGTGGATTCCGACTTATGGCGACCCTATGAATAGGGTTTTCATGAGGCTGAGAGGCAGTGACTGGCCCAAGGTCACCCAGTGCGTTTCATGGCTGTGTGGGGATTCAAACCCTGGTCTCCCAGGTCGTAGTCCAACACCTTAATCACTACACCACACTGGCTCTCTTCATATACAGAGTACACACATTGAAATAAGCCAAAGGTGTTGTAGAAAGGATGGGCTTGGAGGAGGGTTATGAAGGAATGGCACCATGAAGAGAAGCTTCAGGCATTGGGGGCAGCAAAAGAGAATGAGTGGACTTAATTTAAGACAACAGCAACAGGAGACCTTCAAGTTGCTGGGGATGGCAGAGTGAAAAGAGTAAAGGTACTTTTCTCTTGTACAACTGAAGCCCCAACTACTGGGTTGCATCCAACTAAGTCATTCTTCAACAAAACCCATTTAAATCATTGCACTTGGCAAACATGCGCACAACAACCTTTCCCACTCAAGGTCACCATCGCCCTGCACGGCACAGAATACCAAATTGAGAGTATGTCGTTCAGCCGAATTGACAACCATGAGGCACACTTTTGTTAATATGCATATACTGAAACAATGGGCACACACTGAAAAGTGGCGAATCTGCTCACTTGCTGTTTAATTTTATCACCTGTGCCCACCCTGAAGGTGGGAAGAAGAAGAGCTGAAGCAGTGCTGGGGTGGGAAGTAGCTGCAATTCTTATTAAACATACACATGGCTTGCTGAATAGAAGGCAGAGAGCAAACAATGGGGCCAACTCCAGTGAGGACCAGCTCCAGCTATTGAGGGTTCTTCAGTGGGTTTGTGCTGCTTTTCTTTTTATGCCCCCAGAGCAGAAGACAGGTATGGTTCTCACTCTCAGGCCCACTCTGACTGTGCCCCAACCCCAACAGACAACTAAGAGGTATCTTGAGGGTGTATTTCTATGTCAGCCTGTGCTCTCCTGTCTTTCTGACTCTCTCCATTCCTCTCGCCCACGCCCAGCATAACTGACCTCTTCCAACGAGTGGAAGTGGTTTTTAAGCATTAGGAACATTTACACTTTGGCAAAACACCATCTATACTTTATGACTTGTCCATGGTTATCTAAAAACACAAAACATTTGGGGTATGATTTATTGCACTCTATTTTGGTTACTAAACTGTTCACAAAGTCTTACTTCTGATACTGGAAATTTACAGACACGTCTATATTTGTGTTATCACATATTCTTGTTGATGTTTCAGTCAATTACATCAACTGCATTTTTTTAAAAAAAGCTGAGAGGCAAGTTCAATTGTTTGTGGAAAATAAAATATCTTTTTCCCCTTCTTGGCTTGAAGCAGCTCAACGTTACAAAAAAGGGAAGAACCATTCTTGATGTGGATGTGGTTGGGGAATAAAATACAAGAACTGGGGAATGCTAATTGCGTTTCAAGATAGTTCAAGAAGTAAACTTATGATTGCCCTTAGCTGAAGTAGGGCAGAACGGGGGGGGGGGTTGTTGTTGTGTTTTCATAGAAAAACAGAACATTTGGAAATAGAAAGACAAAAGGTTTGGCCACAGACTTGTGGTACCATTTCCCAGAAACAGAAAAGCTCTTGGCAGTTTCTTAAAGACAAGAGAGATATTTGGTAATAATACAGCTTAAAGGTAGAGATGTGCTTATTGTTGCTATTCATATTTCTGCATGAACTCTGCAGGCACTTATTATTTGCAATTCAAATCCTTTTCATCACTGGTTACAATGGCTACTGATAATATGGGCTTATTTGCAAAGATAATGTGGTCTTCCAGCAGAAAGGTAGTAACAGCATGCAGTGTGAGTGATACTTTTCATTACTTGTATCTTCACCTGGACCTGCAAGGCATAGAACTGGTTCCTCTGTGATATTTGAAAAGGATTTCACTTCATATATTCCATTTCAGCAAAGCAGGTATGTAAATGGCCTTCTTCATAAAAGTGCCAAACCACTTGCTAAAGCCTCAGTGGAGTTAATGGTGATCACTGAATTGCAGTCCTCATTTATATTTGGTTGCTCAGCACCAAAATGCAATGCGTATGACATTTACTGTATTGGATTTCTGTGTAAACGACTTATCAGCTTTCTTGTCTTCCAGCCTTATTAAAGAGTTCCACATGTGAGACTGGTTTGCACATTCAAAAACAATCTTTTGAGATCATTCATACTTAAAACTTCCCGCATCCCATGTCTGATCCTGCCCCTCCCATTTCAGTGCTGGACTGAACAGGATAATCCAACCAACATCTTGCTTCAACTTTACAGTGGACTTGCACAACACAAAATATGACCTGGGAAGATATCCTGAGCTGGACTGATCCCAAATCAGAATCCTGGAGTCAAATATAGAAGCACTTATTTTTGACAATACAGTACAGTAGTGAACATACAGGACTATATTTATAGCCCATGTCAATATTTAGGGGCACTGGAATTACTGTGGTACCAGCTACAGCCTCACAAACTTGCATATGAGATACTTTTTAGCAAGCAGTTTTTAAAATGGGACAAGTAAAATACTGTATCAATATTGATCTGCCCCTCCTGCCTCAGACAGGGTGCTTCTGTAGCCACATCAACACAACCCACTCTGTGTACCACCATAATTGTGTATATCTATAGTCAGTTTGTCAGTAGAATGATCAGAAACAGCATACTTGAACAATGCAATATCAAAAAGATCCTATATAAGGGCTAGTCATAATGGCAGTGGTGGCTAGTAACCTTTCAAGTTGATGAGGCTACAAATTTTAAAATTCCCTCCCTTCTTACTCTGAGCTTTGTGTAGCACTTATTAAGGAAAGAATGCTTTTAAACATGTGCAGAGTGCCATGATCTCTCCACCAAGAAACATCAACTATGCAGCCATGGACAAACAGAAAATATCCATGTAAGAGGTTATATGCATGCCTTCCAAACACAGTTGAGCCCCAGTATCTCTCATGTAGATATTAATCTGTGGCACAAGTTCTTGAATTCATGCATTTTTAAGAGAACACATGCACACTTATTGCCAAAATACTAACCAACAAATACCATCAAAGCTTTTAAAATGGCAGGGGACACTTGCTTCCGATTGCTTTTAGATCCCCCCATTTTTTAAAAAAAAACCATTCAGTCTCAAAAACAAAAGTACTTGTCTTCCTAAAATTGAAAGTACTAATTATTTCAGTCCATCATCATCACCAGAGTTTAGCATTCAAACCTATTTTCATTTTGGAAATATGAAATAATCTCCAATGATGTACAGAGAACTTTTCACCACTCAATAATCACAATCAGTGTCAACTGCATATGTCTCAGATTAAGAAGATCTTATAGGTCTCAAGGTGAAGGAATTGTCAGCCAGTGTGACATTCCGGTATGACATTCCGGTAGGCTGGAGAGCCCCGCACTCACTGTTGTGCTGGTTCCAGTGCGTCTCCACCTCTCTTTTCTAAAAACATGGGCACATGATACTAGTCAACCCCCACCCCTTTTTACTGTAAAATCTGGTGGGAGCAGCTTGAGTGCGTGTTTTTTTAATTTGCTTCAAAGAGATTCCACAACTGATCGGCAGATCAACCCTTTCCCCCTCCAGGTGTGGCCAATGGAAATCCTTTTGTGTAGGTGACTAGCATGCTCACAACCTAAGAAGGAAGGTCTGATGCATTTAGGCTTCACTGCCTTTGAGTGAGCTGAGCTAAGCACTCCTTTCTCTCTGGGATGCAGCCAAACAGTAACCCTGTGGGCACACTAGTGGCTTCAAAAGCAGCCAGAATGTTTTTTCTGGCTGGGTTTTGAAGTGATGCTGCCCTCTGCTGGTCATACCTCCCTTCCTCACTGCCGCCTTCAGATTTTTCAGGACCTCCCACAGCAAAGTGTTGGGCCAATCACTGTCTCTGCCTGAGCCTGCAGCAAAGCATTTCCACTGGCCACACCTGGAAGAGGAAGGGGTCGATTTACCAATCAGTTGCAAAACGTCCCTGAAGCTGAGATTTAAAAAAAACTGCACTGGAGCTGATCCAGTGAGATTTAAAGAGTAAAAAGGGGCAGAGTTTGACTAGCGTCATGTGCCCCCATTTTGAGAAAGGAGAGGTAGAGATGCACTGGAACTGGCACAACAGTAAGTGTGTCTCTAATGTTGGAAGATTCAGGACAGACAAGAGAAAGTACTTCTTCACAAAGTGCATAGTTAAACTATGGAATTTGCTCCCACAGGAGGCAGTGATGGCCACCAACTTGGATGGCTTTAAAAGAGGAGTAGACAAATTTGTGGAAGATAAGGCTATCAATGGCTACTAGCCATGATGGCTATGCTGTACCTCCATAGTCAGACGCAGTATGCTTCTGAATATCAGTTGCTGGAAACCGCAGAAGGGGAGAGCGCTCTTGCACTCAGGTCCTGCTTTCAGGCTTCCCGTGGGCAACTGGTCAGCCACTGTGAGAACATAATGCTGGACTAGATGGACCATTGGCCTGACCAGCAGGCTCTTCTTACATTCTTATATTCTAAATATTTATAAACATTTTAGATGGTTTTAAAATTATTTTTACATGTTTTAAATGTGTTTTTATTTTATTTTAAATTGTATTGTTTTAAGATTTTTATGTTTGCTGCCCTGGGCTCCTTTGAGAAGAAGGATGGGATACAAATGTAATAAATAAAATAAATAGCAAATATAGAAGGGTAGGCACCCAGAAGAAGAAGTGGCTGTTAGTAAACATGATGATAAAATGTCAAGCTATAATCAAGTCACAATGATTGTAAAAGTATATAAAAGGAATTCACTTGACCAATGATTGTCCATATTATATAACCATCAATGATAACCAGAGACCCTACTATAGACAAGACCTGCTGCCAGAGATAGTACATGTCAGTGGTAACTGAATGCACATACAGTGCTTTTCAGTGATAAGTGAACATCTTTGGTTTAGAAAATGCTCTACTCTACACCTATCTCCGTAAATGCTATGCATGTAGGTTTTCATGTCAAATCTGCTTCCACATCAGACATGAACTTTCTGACCTTGTTCGCTCCCTGTTTGTTTATTTATTTATTTATTTATATCCCGCCCTGTCTCCCAGAAGGAGCCCATGGGGCACCTCAGGCCAATGTCATTTAAAGGTATGAGGTATAAACCTATTAGAATATATTCACTAATAGGCAAAAAAACCTTGTGGTTTAAGAAGTAACCTACAGCCAACAGATATTTCTATCAAACTTTAAAAATCAGGCAAATTGGGCAGCTATAATAAATACACCAGGCAGGGGTGGCCAAACTGCGGCTCGCAAGCCACATGTGGCTCTTTGACATAAAAGTGCGGCTCTTTGACATGTATGTGTTGTTGCAGTGTTAGATCCAAATAACACAAAACTTCAGCGACTAATAGCACAAACACCAGCTTCACGCCACACTACAGAGAGGGGCATCTCCCAGATCGGTGCGCAAGAGGTGACTAGGTGTGCCACAAATATTATGAAAGTATATTTTAAAAATGAGAAGAAACCCATTTGTATAGAGATTTATTTTTATTATAGTTTAAAATATATTAATGTATTTTTAATTTTGTACATGAAGTGTGCCAGAAAATGTTTATATGTTTTACAGTGCGCTGTGAACCAAAAAGGTTTGAGAACCACTGAACTAGAGCTTGAAGATAAACCCAGTGATGTCTCTTCTGCATGGTGAGGTGGCTGTCAACCAGCAATGTCTTAAGTAGGTTTGTGGATCTGTTGGAGCCTATTATTATTTTTCTTGAAGAAAAGAAAAGATTCTATCCTCAATTGGAAAATGATGAATGGATGCAAGATCTAATGTTCCTTATTGATATAATGAATCAGCTACAAACTCTCAACTTGGCACTCCAGGGGAAGGATAAGATTGTTTCTGATCTTACTCAGACAATTTTCAGCTTTCAGAAAAAAATAAGAGATTTTCAAAGAGACATATTGTCAAGAAACTTCAGTTACTTTCCCAATCTCAAAAGGAGAGTAAATACATTCCCTGATATTGAAATAAAAGACCACAAACTGGAAGAATACAAAGATAAATTACAAGGACTGCTTGATAATTTCCTAAACAGGTTTGAGGACTTACAGAAGCTGAAGCCCTGCTTCGCCTTTCTTGTAAATCCATTCATGGTTGATGTGATCAATGATGGTTGTCCAATTCTCGAACCTCTGGCTACAGAATCATCTGCTGTGGAAATGGAACTAATAAAATTACAGGAGGACCTGGGTCTAAAGATGATCCATAAATCCCAGTCTACAATTGAGTTCTGGAAGCAAGTTCCAGAAATAAAATATGCTGAACTGAAGAAAACCAGTGTGCGACTCATCTCAATTTTCAGCACAGCATACTGTTGTGAATCACTGTACTCTGTAATGAAGTTTGTGAAGTCGAAGCATCGTGCTATGCTTGCAAATCAACACTTTTACTAAGACAAATAAATATTAAAATGTTTTTACCCCTTTTATTTACATATTTTTCTTAGATGTTTCCATAGTTCATTACCGTATTAAATCTGCTCAATACAGTTAAAACAGTAATCATTCAGGATTTTGAAAACATTTGGTATAGACGTGTACTTTGTAATTATTGAAACTAATACAAATTAACAGTTTAAAAACTACATACATGAATAAATATTATTACATACATATATTTCTTAATATTTATATAAAAGTTTTGTAACAAAATGTGCATGTGACAATAAAAATGTGTGTGTAATATTTGTTCATGTCTTGCGGCTCTCAAACATCTGAAGTTTATCGTATGTGGCTCTTACGTTAAGCAAGTTTGGCCACCCCTGCACCAGGGGAACAGAAGACCTGACCTGTCTGAGATATTGTACTGCCCTACAGATTTGTCAAAATGCAAATACAATTTGGGTTGGTCTTTCACAGTCCAATCCACTTCCTGTGTGGCTTAGAAGAATCTGATAACATGTGCCTCTGAGCATATAGTGAGTGGTAGCAACACCTGTGATCAGGACTACATCTCCAAAGATGGAGAATTACATTTTTATATGTTTGCTGGTGTTCTTACTATGCTTATTTTCTGTGTTACTACTGTATCTACAGAAAATCTACCTAGAAAATTATATTTCACTCATATATATTATAAAATAATATATATTAAATATTTTATTTCACTCCTAGGAATCTGTGTCAAATTTATTTTTATTAATTTCAAAGCTTTATTAGTGGTTAGTGTATATGATGGTGAAGAGAGACTTTTGTGTTGCAAACTGGAGGCTATATTCTATTTCTATTTTGGGTGCATTAACAGTTGAATCTGAAACTGCAGCTATGATGTAAAGTTAGATTGATTACAATACAATACACTTCCTAGGATTCTTGGAGGGAAGCCAGGACTGCTTAAAGTAGAATAAATGTCTGGTGTGGGTGTGGCCCCCTGATTAGCCAAGCCAAACAGCTGTAAATCTGGCTTTTAGAACACTGACAGTTGGTTCTTACTGAGCATGCCTGCGCTATCATAGACTTCAATGTTAATTTTCTTAAATTAATTAAAAATCAGCTAGGCATTTTTTAAACTTGGAAACTTCAGAATATGAAGGTTAGAGTATGGGGCAAGTTCAGTAATAGGATTATAGGTACTTTGTGAACATGGCTGATTTTTAATTAATTTCAACAAATTATGAGACCACTGACAGAAAAAAGTCCAACAGGGATTTGGATTATTTTACTCATGTTTTAGACTCTGGGCTCTGGATTCTCTCTGAGTGTTTTGTGTATTGCCATGAAAACTTAGGTTGTTAAGCAAGCGTTTCTGAGTTCAGGACTATACGTTTTATAAGGTTTTGTTTTGAAATGAATGTATGGGAAGCAGCAGGATGGCACTGGGGTATTTTCAATTTTACATGGCAGAATGTGAAAAATCTATGCTGGCTATAGTATTGTGAGTTTGGGGGTTGAAATGGATAATTTCTATGAGTCCCCTTCGAGCCTCCGATTTGGAATTCTGTGCCTTGGGGTGTAAAACTCCTGCTGGTCAGATGAGTTTCTTTTGTTACACTAATAGAGTGGCCAGGTTTGTTAATGGGTCTCTTAGGTGCCCAGCAACTGGTGAATGGGCCACGAAGAACCTTTTGTCATTGAAACTCTTCAGGAGAGCCTTCCTCCCCCCTCCTGGGGCCAAGGAGAGGCTTGTGTTGCAGAGTTTTGTCAGAGAAAGGCTGGAACTGGAGGCAGGCAGAGAGACTGGCTCTCTGCACCATGGCTTTAGGATGCCTCCTGTAACCCTGAAGGAAAGGCTGGATATTGGACTGCTGATGCCTTGAACCCCTCCATCCTAAGCTCAGGTTGGAATGTGTGTAAATAAATAAACCATATTTCATAAAGACACCACAGTCTCCGCTGACCTTCTTCCCAAGGAAGCCAAACGCAGGGCGAGCGCAGGGACCCCTGGAAATCTCACAGCTTGGAGATTGGGATGGCACGCAACAGTATATAGCCACTCTCATAAACACCTGAACAGTATAGTACATTTTAAATTGCTGTGCGGTCTAGTAAGATGATTTCAGTGACAAACTGGGGTAATCCCAGGGGCCTTGAGAAAAGCAGTAAAAGGCATCAGGTAGCACAGAGGGTTGGAAGAGAAATCTAAATCCTACTACTCTACCAAACTTTGCCACTCTTGCACTGCTAATGACTACTGTGAAACTTGCATTGTGAATAGAGGCTCCTGATGGGTGGTATACTGCTGTTTGTGAATAGCTCACACAAAAACAAAACAAAACGAAAGTGGAAGGGTTAGGCAATAAATAAATATAACCAACATAAATAAATCTTCATGCGTGTGACGCCCAAAAAAGGCTTATGGCTCAATCCTCCATAGGTTTACTTGAAAACAAATGGTTACGTGCTCAAATGATGACAACTTACTTTTATAGGACCATGACCATACATGTTTAGAGTGCTTTACAAAGTATGAAAGGACAGATCTCTATTCCAAAGGCTTACAATTGAAGACTCATCCCTACGTACTCACAAAATCAACATTTTCACTATTCAATCTGTCACCTTTATTTATTACATTTATATCCCGCCCTTCTTCCCCAAATAAACCTTTGTTCCCATATGTTTGGTATTTTAAAAATATAAAGTGAAATAGGAACTAAGTTTCGTGGTCCTATTACTTAGCAGAGAAATAAAAATGCAAGCAGCAGAGTGAGATAAAACCAGTCCACATCTTCCCTAGGCACAAATAACAACAGACACAATCTTCTTAGGTAAAAGATAAAGAATATTTACTCACGACCTTTCATATGTTCAGAAACATAGGCTCTAGCTTAGATGAAAGATAAAGTAGACGTCTCAGTCCATCTTAGTCTTTAGTAGTGATGATCTCAGAAGAGAGCATCTGCCATGCGGCCTCTCCCAGAGGTAAAAAGATCAGCAATGGAGAATATTCAAGAAATCTCCAGGACAAAGGAGGAGGAAGCCAGGTAACTAATCCCACCCATTAGGAAGTTACATCATGGTAAACAGGTACATGGGATATTTCCCCAAATATCCCTTAAAGTGAACATGCATGTTTGCCTATTCCAACACAGATCTCTATTCCAAAGGCTTACAATTGAAGACTCATCCCTACCTACTCACAAAATCAACATTTTCACTATTCAATCTGTCACCTTTATTTATTAAATTTATATCCTGCCTTTCTTCCCCAAAGAAACCTTTGTTCCCATACCTGTGTGTTTTGTGCTCAGATTTGGTTTTTAAAAATCTAAAGTTTTCTCATCCCTACCAGTGGGTGTGGAGGTTTTTTAATTAATTCACCTTTTTGTCTAACTCTGCCTCTCCTTATCTCATCTCATCCGCACAAGCTCATTGTCCATTTTCTACTGCTGGTTTTTCTTTCTCCTTCACCCCTGGAAGTGCACAAAATCAGTTTCAAGTTATCGAGTGCACACACATGTACCCAATAACATTTCCATTGCCATGCAAACAGTCCTCCGAGGAAAGGGTCCCCCCCTTTACCCCCCTGGAAGTACACAAATTTTAAATTTCATGCTGAGGCAAACACACCAGCTGAGAGAACCATTGTAATGATGCTTTGTTCTCCAGTTGCTATTTTAAGTGTCCGCAATGGAGTACGTAGACTACCACCAAGTCTGGTTCAACTTCATTTAAACTTGCTTAATGTCCTGCCTTTTACAACTGAATGACATTTACAGGAACTATCTGCAGGCTGTAAGAGAAAGCGCTGAGAATCAGGTAGGGCTGGTGCCAGGCATGAATGGGCCCTTGGGCACCAGCCTGCCCCTGGCCCATGGTGTTGTAGCCTAACAACCCCCCTGATACAGGCAGCATGGGGCTAATAAGCCCACCTGCGTGCCCCACCTACCTCGTGTTGTGTGAATGATGTGCAAGCAGCATCCGCATGCCTGCCATCAACCAAGATGGTGGCAGGGGCATTTGCCCCTTAGGGAAGCCTCCATCACCATCTTGGGTGATGGAAGGCATGTACACACAGGATGCATGGCATTCACACTGACAGGAGAGGTAGTGGGGCGTATGCGCGGGCTTACTGAAACCCGCATTGTCTGTATTGGGGGGTTCCTGGGAGCTTCCTCTCTGCAATCTGAGGCAGGGTTGGATTGCAGGACCTGACTCTGCTGCAGATCATGGAACAGGAGCGCCACCCTCCCAACATAAAGAGGGGCCCTTCAGGTGCCTTCGGCCAGGGCCCAACCTGGCCACCCTCTGGTGCCAGCCCTGATCAGAGGCACCTAGTTGTTTCTCTAAAATACTACAGAAATCAGATTGCATTTTATAGGCCCTATAAAGACGCAGGGACACCAATAATAGACCATGGTATCTGCAGGGATGGCACAAGGATCCCCCTGCCATAATAAAAAACCAATGAGTATTTTAAATGTAATCATTTGAGCACAAAACTAGCAGTGTGAAAATTATTAAACACACATTTAAATGTTTCCAATTTTCCAAACAAGTTAAAATGAAAAGGAATGTTTAATGGGCACATGTCCCTCTCCTCCCCTCCACAAAAGGGAAGGTAAATTGGGAAAGAAGATAGCACTAGGAGTTTGAAAAGACAAATGCAGCTTTATTTTACAGCACAAAGTAAACATATATGGGTAAATGAAGCAGAAAAATAAAGAATTGCATAGGGGTGGTATAAAGTCCTCCCCTCCCTCATAATAGAAGTATCAAGGGAGGCTTTCACAATGTAATCATTTCTGCACCACCCTAGCAATGTGAAGTTGTTTGAATGCACATTTAAATGTTTTCGTTCCCAAAAAAATAAAAAAAGTAAATTTTAACAGGTGCAAAGTTTACCCAAAATGGAACACGAAAGGGGAAAGATGACAGTATTTTTATTTATTTATTATTTTAATTTACAGAGAGGTGTGTTTGGGAATAATTTTATCATTTGATCACAAAATCTCTCTCTTCCTCTTTTTTTAAAATTCATGGCTCTACTATTATTGTTTAATCACAGAGCCTGCAGCGGCCAGAAGGAAGTTGCTGAAGTCACTGCTGGAGACACAGATGCCATCAAAGAAGCAAGAAGGGACATGGGCAGAGGATAGATGTTATACCCACGGACCACCCACACTGCAAAAACCAGGGCAAGTCATCTGCGGAAGCTTACGTAAAAATGTTTAATAATTGGTATAGGGAAACTTTTCAGGTTTTTGATGGGTAGGAAAGCTCCAGAGAAAATCCAAGAAGGCAGTGGTTTGCGGGGAACGTCATATGGATGACAGTGGATTAATGGAGACACAAGGAGCTTACATTACAGATTAAACAGAGGTATGGATGAGCCCTAAAAAGGAGAGGCATAAAGCCCTGTCACTGAAATAGCAACTGATGAAGGCAAAAAAGAAGAGAGAGAGAGAGCACTGTATCCATGCTGAAATAGCAGGTGCTCTGAAAACCCTATGCCTTCCTGCTTTAGGGTCCAGATACACATCTAAACCCTATCAAAAAAGCCAGGGCATGAATGCTGTATATTCAAAAAGAATGGGAAGGGAAACAAATAATGTAATCTTTTGGTGACAGAAGCATGACCCCAAATCCTGACTGAACTTAAGCAGTATGGAAACTCTTCGAGACTTCAAGGATCAGGGTCTTATCTGCTTTTGCCACCCTGAATTGGCAGACCTAACAGCTCCACCAAGAGATGGGGCTTTTTTGATTGGGTAGTCAGACAGGAGAAATGGGCAGTTCAAAAAGAACATTTGGGCCGTTCAAGTCATGCAAAAGTTGTATTATGTTAGGTGATGTAATCAGTGACTGATAGCAATATGAAAACTAGATTAAGGACTAGTACCTCAGTTTACTAATCCTCCAGGAAGGAAGCTCCTTTTAAGGTAAGCTTTATTAAAAGGTGAAACTGACAAGCCTGAGTGTTTGTTTTACATTAGAGAGATCTCTTTGTTTTCTCCCAGAGCTGGAGAGGAAAGGATCCAATAAGATTCAGAGGGGGAAGGGGAGGGACCATTTAAAGCCCCTGTTGGAGCTGCCCCCACAGTCTATGAGCAGGTGTAGGAACCTCTCCCTGTTCTTTCCATGTTATTCTTACCTCTGGTAGGAAAGTTTCTGTTAAAGAAGTGATGTCCAGAAACACATCTACTTTGTTGACTGAGGTATTACTGTGAGTCCAGTATTATGTAGTCTCCCCTAGAACCCCAGGACCCTGATCAAGCATACCCATTTCTCCTCCCCCTGCCAAAGACACTCCCCACAGAATCCACTGCTACTCTCCACAGAGTATTCACCAATGTTTCTAATAGGAAGGGAGTATGAAGGAAATAATTCTAGAATAAGGATTTCCAAACTGTAGTCCAGGGACCACCACGGTCCACAAGCATCAGTCAGGTGGTTCATGGCATGAAGTAGGTTTGTGGCTGAAGACAGGAGATGGCACATCCATCGCATTAAATATTCATATTGACTTTTAATCATATTTTATTGCTTCTTTCAATTCATATATTATATTTGATAAGGGCTCCTGCTGGGAGGAAAGCTGGGATATAAATCAAATAATAATAAATAAATAAATACATTTTATTGTATTACCATTTTGATTCTATAGAATTCTAGCACACTGCATTACAATTGCTACAACAAACAGAAAAATCATTCACCAAGGGTCCGCCAAGACTCTCCGCAATTTTCAAATGCAGAAAAAAAGTGGAGAACTCTGGCCTAGAACATGGAGACCCCTTTCCTCACAAGTCATGTGAAGTTGTTAATGTGACATCCAACATGACGTTCTTAAAAGGGGCCTGATTGGGGCAAAGCTATATGAAATATTTGTGCCTGAAAGTATAATCACAGTACAAATTATTGAATTTGAACTTTGTGGATTCATTTCTGAGCACAAATGCTTGGGGCTGAATTGCATGGCTGCAATCCTAAAAACCTGGGATTATGGGGAAGAAGGGAGGCTTGAGAGTTTCTTTTGCATATTTACTTACATGCAAGTACCACTGTGCTCACTGGAACTTAGTCCAAAGTAAGCTGCCTAGAATCACAGCCTCAGAAAGACTTGAATCCAAGCTCTACTTTCTGCATCGGCACCCTCTTCATCTCACACCACGCTATACCACTCTGTGGCAATGGTCTAGATCTCAAACTCCCCCCCCCCCCATGGACCACTTGAAAATCACAGAGGGTCTTGGTGGGTTACTTGATTTTTATTTTTTTTTGCCTGTCATTGCAATTGTATTCTTATTGCTTCTTCTATTTCTTAGATATATTCTATGGAATTCAAATTGCAATACAATACAATATAAGAAATAAAAGCAGCAATAATATACCATGAAAAATCAAGATGAATATTTAATACGATGGATGTTCTGTCTTCAGCCACAAATCCAGACATGCCATCGACCACCCAAATGAACCTCACTGACCACTGGTAGTCCACGGACCAGTTTGAGAACCCTGGGTCTAGATTTTCTTTTTGCTAATAGTTCCTATTTATTAAGCATCTAAAAACGTCTAGGTATTGTAGAAAAGTTGTTTAAAGTGAACAACAGCCTGCCCACAAGCTTATTTCTAATGTCTGGCTTTCAACCCTCCTGCTCAGCATGCATAGAACCTCTTTATACTTTGAGCCCACCACCCCAGCACAGACATCATGGTCGAGACGGGCAAATACAAGAGGGGGAGACTTTCACCAGCTCTCTTTTACCCCCTCCTTTGCAGCCCTTTTTTCCCCTTCCTGCGCGTCCCTCGACCACGTGGTGACGGCAGTAGCTGGTCCTTTGCCCAGCTCTAGCCACGGCTTGAACCGGGGGCTCAGGGGGGAGCCGAGCGTCGGTGTCTCGGAGACTGCGAGTTCTCCCTGGCGGCGGTTACTGGAAGCGGTTTTAGGGGGCGGATTGGGAGTCCGCCGGCGGCCAATGATGTGGAGGGCCGCTCTCAGCTGGCAGGCATTTAAACGGGAGACAGCGCGGGGCGCTTGCGATTCGGGAGCGGAGCTTCTCCTGCCTCTCCGCCCCATGGCCTCTAGGAGCCGCGGAAATTAGCGTCAACTGCTGCCCCGCGTAGTGAAGCGCCCCAGACGGGAAGGGACAGTGCGGAGCAGGGATCGCTCGCCGCCCCCGCGCAGGTGAGGTGACAGTGTGATCGGGGCTCCGCAGGAAACCCCGGGGTACCACGCAGCTCCCCGCTCCGGTGTGAAGGATGCCGACTGCCGTTCTGCGCTGGCTGGAAAGGCGCGTGGCTTTCCTCTGCAGTTAAACGATGAAGTCTGTAGGGTTTCTAGTGGCGTAAGCCTGATTTTTTTATTCTGGGAAAGGGAGCTTACCCGGCTTTATTTGGGAGTAAATTGATGAGAGCCGTTGAAACTACTGGTAAATATATTCTGAAGAAGATAATACGTGTTGAGAGTAGAACCACTGAAATCCGTAGTTTTTATGCCTGGCGCAAGCCAGAGGGGGAAAATAGCTAGATTAATTTCGGAACAAGTTCAGGAAAGCCTATAGGATTAGTCCGTGAAATAGCAACGCTTTTTTTTATATCTGGCTAGACCGGAGTATAGCCATCGAGTGTTCCACTGCAAATTCCCCATCGTTGCTGTGGGGAGGCCTGTTTGGTTGACTTTTACACCGGAGTGGAGCTATTGGTACTACCGAGGCGATGTTCGCCACGAATTTATTGTGCATGTTTACTTGTAAGTAAGCGCCATTCATTTCTATGGGATTTACTCCCTAGTTGGTCGTGCATGCAGCTTCAGACTGAAAAGCTTCTCTCTCTCTTTGCGCTTCTTGCACCAAAAAGTCTATGCCTGCTAAAAACGGGGGCTCCTGTCTGTTGTCTATCCTGCATGAACAGCACCCTACTTGGATGCTTTCCAAAGTAAACGGTGCCGGCGTTGATCAAGGAAACCTTTTAAAAAGTTCGTCCTGTGTCAGTGACACTCTCCATCCTACGGCAGCAAGGCCCGCCCGGTCCAGAGGGCGGCACGCTCCCCGCTCCCAATCCAGCCAGCGTAGGATGGAACCAAGACCGCCTTGCTGCCGAAGATGCAGGCGGAGGGCCAGACTGCGCCACCGCCCTCACCTTCGTGGCTCTTCTACGACGCTCTACGCGCCGCTGGAACTATTTGTAGCTGATAACGGGCTCTCCTTGGTGTCTTGTGCGGCTCCAAGGCCTGTTTTGGCGCCCAGCGACACAGCCGGCGAATGAGCTGATGGCATTGGGGGCTGCAGCATTTGTTTTAAATAGCTTCAGGCGGCGGCAGGATGGGGGAAGGCCGGCATCGATGTGCGAATCGCGGAGCAAGCACTCCTTGAAAAGCACTTGGCCCTAGCAAGGGGAGGGGGTGTCGACAGGCAAAACGCGTTGGGTCAACACCTAAAACGCCCTGGACTCTTGCTGGGAGGAAGGGCGGGATATAAATCAAGTAATAAATCAAATAATAAAACAGGCCCTACGCGGAGGCTTAGAGTTCTTAACATGTAATCCTGTATCTGTTTACTCGGAAGAAAGCGCCACTGAGTGCCTCCCTCCTCCAGGCTTTACTCCGTCGTAGGTTCAACGGGACTGCGCCGGCGAGCGTTTCAGCGTCGCCTTTTCGAGAGAGGACCGGTCACCACCGTGGCAGCAACCCGCGAGTCTAGCAGCTCGCCCTGGGTTGAAGTTGACTCCCCCTACCCACCCAGCCACCCCCGTAAGCGGGATGGTTGCGCACCGCCAACCGGCGCCGCTTCCGACGCCGGATTGTCATCGCTTTGCAAGTTGCAGTTGCAACCGAAACCCGACAGGTCTGCAGTCCCGCTACCGGCTCTTCCTTGGAAAGGGCGCAGCCGCGGAGGGGAGGGTGGGTGCCCCCTAAAATTCAGCCGCGTGACTTTTTTTTTTTTTTTTAAGAGCAAAACAAAACAGGGCTTTTACTGGCTGAGGCGGAGGCCTTTGCCTCTGGGCGTTGGACTCAGTAGGGCAGCAGTGTAGTGGCACATTCAGAAGCTCAGGGTCCCTTCGTGCCACGCACAATGCCCCTCCCATCTTTTTGTTTTGTTTTGCTGCTGGGTTGAAAATGAAATCCTTGTTAATGTCTTCTTCCACAGCAACAGACATCCCCAAGAGCTAATCGGCATGAAAGAAAAGCTACTGAGAAGACTCACCTCCCTTCACTCTGATTGGTTACAATCAGCAGCAAAGGACACGGAAGCGCTTAAGAACGTTCTTCTTGGTGGCTAATATGCTCCCTTTCATGCTGATTAGCTTGTAGGATGCTGGAGACATAAGGACCCTGCTCCCAAAAAAGTAAAGGGTCTAAGACCCCCCCAAGTTCCTGGATGACTACATCCCTGCTGTAGGGCAAGACTGCCGAACCCTTTCAGAGGGATGCTGGCAGAGTCCCCAAAAGGGCCATTCTTTTGTCAAGGCTGGACCTGAGGGTGCACCCCCCCTTCCCCGTTGGCGGTGGGAATGATACTGAAAAAGAAGAGCGTCCCCACCTGCAGTCCGCACCTCCTGCCCCGTGGCCTTTCCAGGTTGACTTAACAGATCGCACCAAAATCCACAGGCAGAGGCAGGCGACGGAGACTAGGCATGGGCTGGAATCTAAGTCCTGTAGAGTAGCCGTCACCAACCTGATGCCTTCCAGCTCTTTGGCCCTGCAATCCCCACCAGGTGCAGCCAGGTGTTGGCTGGGTCTGACGGGAGTTGTAGTCCTAAACATTGGGGGGGGCGCTAGGTTGGCAAAGGATTCTGTAGCTCCACAGGAAAAGCCTTGTGGGTAGCCAAGGGCAAGGAAGTCAGTTTACCCATGGGGCTGGTGCAATCCCCAAGAAGCGCCTTAGTCAGAGGGCCAAACAGTAGCCCTGTTGGATCACTCTCCATAGGCATGCTGAAACTTGTGAGTGCTGTAACTTGTGAATTTTAATGTGGAAGAGAAATCCAACAATACACTTTCCGCCACAGTTGCATATTCCCCTTTTCATGCATTAAACCTTAAACTTCCCATGGGAAACACTTAGTCCTTCTCTAAGGAAAGTTAAGTCTTTCTTCAAATACTTTGCGTGATGTGCTTTAGCTCATGCTTTGGTGCCTCTGATTAAAATGAAGTAACTTGGCCAATGGTCAGGAATGATTGGAGTTGTCATCCCAACATCATCTGAGGGGCCAGAGGCTCCTGATGTAAATGCTCCATACAGTGCCTAGTGTAGTTTCTAGTCTGAAGGGGCTTCCAGACAATCGGCTTGTTGAGCTTTCATCCTGATTTGTTTGCAGAGAGGTTAGATGACACTGGCTACTTAGTGAGGTTTCAGCCTGATTTCTTTGTGGGGAGATTATACGATGTTGCATCAAGCAAGCGTTATCCCATGATTTTCAGTGCATTTCCCCATCACTTTCCTTATCACAAAGTCTGGGTTTCTTTGGAGGCGGAAGCAGGTTTATTGGGCAAGAGGTCCAAATTAACTGTAATTGTACAACCCGAATTTGCTGATATATAATTGAATCCCACCTGAAAATAGCAACAGTCTGGAAGCACCCTCATTCTTTTTTATGCTCAGAGAACAGGGTTCTTAAGCATTTAAGTGCTTAACTCGTCTGAATTTGGTGAAGGCAGCCTTAAAATCTGCAAAAGCTCATGTTGTAATAAATTTGCTTTCAGTCCTAAGAACGCTGATTTGTAGTTTTCAGTGATGTCTGTGGGTTTTCCTTTAGACAGTTTAGAAACTTGATCTCTTGATAATATTAGAATCTCTTCCTGCAATTCACAACTGTCCCTGGGACAGCCACACACTTTTGATGGAAACAAAACTAAAATCTGCATTTCAGGTCACTGGCTGTTCTCTCTCTTCTCTTTCTTTCCCCCCCCCTTCCCAAATGTCATTCTTAAACAGCAATAAAAGAGACTAGGTGTAAGACAAAAACATGAACAGTCCCTACCTGCAGGAGAACCTAGAGTTCTGGTTTTCTGTTCTTCAAAAAGAAATTGTCAAGCTCATCTGAATGCTGAAAATTAATTGTCAAGCTGCAGTCAGTGCTGAAAGGAGCAACTAACACTCACCATCCTTCCCTACGAGAGGTTAATAGCATACTCCTATGCATATGCCTACTCGCATCAACTTTCAAGTAAGTTCCATTGTTTTCAATGGGCTTACTTCCTGGAAAGTGTGCATAGGATTGCAGTCTAAAGGTCTTTAGTGAGTAAAAACTAGAGTAAGGCAAACATACTAGTGATCTCTAAGATCACAAGTGGTGTGGAGCCAATTCTCTTTTAAACCATTTGAATTTGGAGCACTCAAGGAAGGTAGCATTTTTGGTGTGGTCCCTACTTGGCATCTCACCATTGGGTTGCCTGGCCAGCCCACCCACTTTGTTTTGAGAGATCTTCAATCATCTGCTTGGAATTTTGCCATACTGACCATTTCAGTGCTGTCCGTTGATGCCCTTTGGCGTGGATGCTTTAAAATATGGTCAGACAATTAAGGAAAATATGAAACCAACATATTTCAGAGGTGGTGATACTCCTCCTTGACAGGTGCCACTGTTCTCTCCTTGAGCATCCCAGATACCTCTGGCTAGCCACAGGTAGATAAAGTGTTTTCTGATCCAGCAAGGAAATTCTCAGTGTTCTTATTCAAGAGACCATATTTTCCTTTCTTTGCTCCATTCCTCAAACTAGTCTTTGACTGCTTCAAGGCTTCATTTGCATTTACAGCCCAAGACTCCAGATTCATCAGAGCTCAGTCTTGGAGTTGATTTTGAGGACCAAGCTACAAGAATGTGCAGGGTTTGTTTTTTTAAATGCAAATAACATCAGCCTGAGGGGGCTGATAACTAATGGGATCCACACAGGTGTGAAGGGGGAATTTAGCTTTTTTCTCCTGCTGCAGTCCTGAGGAAAATTCCCTTTTGAAGCTTCTGTCTGCTTTGCAGGGAAATTCGCACATGCAACTGTTTAAAATGGTTTGTGGAGCCCACTGCATAGTTTTACAGTTCTTTCAAGTAGTATCCAGACCAAGCAAATTTTATGCAGTGATGATTCAACATTGTAGTTCATGATGCTGCATTTAGTGCAACAGTCAGAATGCTCTGTCCTAAGCAATTTTGCTGATATAGGTGCAGTAAATGTTCGAGATAAGTTTTTACAATAGTCTTATCACTCAGATTAGAGGTGTGAAACTTTTTCTCACAATAATGGCTGAACTGAATGTGAGGTTGCATTTTTAGATAATTTTTACAGTTCTTTTTTAGCAAGTTAGCAAATGTATATGACCTTAAATGCACCCAACCTGGCATAGCTTGAGGTGTGCAACTTGACCCTAACTGGAAATATATTTTTCTGTCCTTAAAGCCATACCTTCATAAGATGTTCATGTTCCTTTATGGAGTTTTAAGTTGCATTTTAGATGATTTGTCAATGAAGTAATCAATCACTTTCACTTTTAATCTTATTCTATTAGTTGGTCACATAGAAGTAATTCAAATGCAGATAATAAGACAAAAGTTTCAACACATAATAATATATAAACACAGAACAAACTTCTAATTTTTAATAAGAATTAGAATGTTAAGTGCTTCTAGGTCTAGCAATGTTCATTGCTATGCCAACCCAAACAGGAATTTTGTCCTTAAGGCCTTTACGTATATGTTACTAATATAATAATGATATTATTAGTACTTATATTGCTGATCGACCACCTAGCTTTAGTTGTGATTTCCTTTGGAGCTGCAGTCTAATGGTGGATTTAAAATAGAATCTTTACTCAAAAGGGCTCAGGTTTCAGTCATTGAACTCAACAGAGGAGAGGTTGGTCCAGGTCAGTACTAAGCCCTTTGAAAGCCTACACCAAAAACTTTCTTCTGGAAATGGGATGAAGGTATGTAGGCTTTCCCCCTAAAATGTGTGCTTTGCACTGTGATTGTTCCTAAAATAGGGGCATTCTTATAGTTCCGCATTATGTTTTACTCTAGTATTGCAAGCAAGTGTATCACTAAACATTCAGGCAAGAACATGACTATGTCTTTTGAAGAATTCAATATGTGTTTCCAAAGAATATGGAAATGTGCCTCAACTTGTGTAATAGAATTGTTAGTCGTCAGTCATGTGTTTAAAAGATCCATCTGACACTGAATTGGAACACTCAGCAAATCTTTTAAACTGCTAACTTGTTCAGCTTCTAATTCTTCAGTTATCAAGCGCATCGGCTCAAAATCTAGCATTTACATAGCAGTTAATGGGTGATGATCACAGCAAGCTAAAACGCATCATAAATATTTTAATAAACATAGATCTGCTTGTCGGTGCTGGTGGGGTTCTTGGTTCTGGAAAAGGCCTTGCTTCCAGCAAAGCAGGGCAGAGCTGTTGCCTTTTCCATCTGCAACTGATCAGGAGTGGCTTTTCCCCCTTTCAACAAAGAAGAATGAGCTCTTGTTTTCTGTCTGTAAAACAAGTCCTGTTGCAATTGTACAAAAGTAATTTAATGGAGATGGCTCACACATAATGGCACAGAGTTGTAATCAACATTGCATGAGCGAAAAGAAGCTGACACCACTGATGCTGCCCTGCAGTCCCCGTGCCCCTCAAAGCCCCTCCAGAGGCTTGAGGGGGACCTACTGAATATTATGGGCTGTCTACAGGGACCACAGTGGGAGGAAGGAATCTGCCAAAATAGGGAGCGTTGTGTGAGCAGTGCAAGATCCCTTTGCCTGATTTTAGGCCATTTGCCCCCTTCCTCTCCTTGAACAACATAGCCCACAGTGTTCATTAAGTATTTCTGAGCCTCTGGTAGGGATGGGGGAGGAATTTAACTCAGTCCACTTTTAAAGCCAAATCTATCAAATTTGGATTTTCCAAAACAATATGAAAAACAAAACCCAAAACTCCAAAATTTGCACTAAACTGAATTTTGTGATGCAGTTCTCCAACCAACCAGTGTTTACAAAAATGCATGTATTAGGGGAAAGCGTGCATAAAAGTGAGTGTATTTGTGAAAATAACATCCAAAATGCATTATATTCAGAGAAAGTGCTTGGAAAAATGCATACATTAGTCAAAACTGCATACAAAAATGTGTGTGTTAGGAGAAATTAGCACTAAGGTTGAATGAGCTGTCTTCCCTTTGTCCAGACACTGAATACAGTACTAAAAAATGTCAAATTAATGCAACATATACAAATGTGGTGCAAACTGATGTAAGACATTTAAAAATCAAATATGCACAATAATTATAAATTCACAGGTTAATATAGTGGTTTTACAATATAATTATAAAATCTTGACTAATTGTTTGATGGACAGCTAGCAGAGAGCTGTTTCAATGAAGTCTTCAGAACTATCCTTGTATTATGAAAATCATATGAGAATAAATACCAATGAATTGCTATGACTCTCCGTGTGTGAGAGTTCTAATTGCATATAGAAAACTCAAATGAACTCATAAATTGGTATTTCATATAGTATTTATTTTGTTTTTTTATTGACAAAATGTATACACTGCTTGAATGCTGTAGCCAAGCTTTTTGCAAAAAACATTAAAATTATGAATAAAATAGTTAAATACAAGTAATTAAAAGCATATTTAAAACAATTAAAACAGCTACTAAATAAAAAGATATTCTGTTTAGTCTCTTCCACACATTAATATTGCAATATCTTCTATGTGAGGCCGCCTGTAATATGATGCAGGGTGCAGCTGCTAGAGTCCTAACTGGTATCGGAAGGTGGACACATATTTAACCGGTTCTGTACCAGTTACACCAATTGTCTGCATGCTTTTCACGTTCAAAGCCTTGCATGGTCAGGGACGCTCATTCTGGGAGGATACGCTCTGTCCAAATACCCGCTCTCCAACTGAGGTCTAGTCAGTTGGTCCTGTTGCCTATGCCATGTGCACAACATGTTCAGGCAGTGGCAAGTAGGAGCCAGGTTTTTCTGGCAATAGTCCCTATGATAAAAATGGGCCTTTCATGTCCGGGTTTTCCTGGGGGGAAGTTCCAGAAAGGTTGGAATCTCTCAGGTTGCAAGATTTGAAAGAGTAGGATTTGGGTTTGCCCTTCTTTCCCCACTACTGAAAGGAGCTTCCTCCCCCCTCAACAAAAGGGTGGGGGAGTCGCTAGTTTAATTTTTACTTGCATATTTTGTCGGTTTTTGTAGCCCAAGTTCTCTTAATCCCTTTTTTTTAAAAAAGAGCAGATAGACCCAAACTACACAGGCTGGTTATGTGACTTTGCCTATCTATTACATTACATATAAAAGAATGAGGCGACAACCCTTTTTCACTAATTGTGTTATGCCAGAGGGACTTCACAGAATTGGCCCATACATAGTCAAAGTGGGTAAGCTATTCTAGAGGAGTAACCCAAGAATAAATCTTTTCCCTATTTAATATTTACCCTTGATCATAAATGGGGCCAGCGCCAGGCATGACTGGGCCTTGGGTGCCAGCCTGTCTGGGCCCCTTCTCCCAGCCCCCCCTACAGACTGTGTGGGACCACTATATCTACAGCTTCTCTCTCTGTGAATGCCCTGTGAGCGCAGGTCACTGCCATCAACCAAGGTGGTGGTGGAGGCTTCTCTAAGGGGCTGATACCTCCACCACCATCTTTGTTGATGGCATGCATGCACACTACACTGCGTGCGTGCACATGCCTGCCATCAATCAAGATGGCGGTAAGGGCATCAACCCCTTAGAGAAGCCTCTGCTGCCATGTCGGTTGATGGCAGCTGTGCTCACAGCACATGGGGCATTCACAGAAAGGGAGGAAAGGGAGGTGGAGCGGGTGGGTGCCACGGGTATGCATGGTCTGTGGGGGGGAGCTGGAAGTTCCGTCTCTGGTCTGCGGCAGGGTCAGGAGTCGACCCTGCCAAAGATTGCGGAAGGGGAGTGCTACCCTCACCCTAAGGAAGGGCCCCTCTGGGCTGCAGGGGCCCTTGCCAGGGCCTGACCTGGCCGCCCTTTGGTGCTGGCCCTGATCATAAAGTATAGGCGTATTTGCTCTGTACCTGAGAATGTGGTATCAAAAATATGCAGAGACCTTTGGGGCTTTGGAACCTCTTGGATGTCTCAATCCACCCTGAGGGTATGGGAAAGTGTCTCTCAACCAAAGGTCCACCCTTGCTATAGGACTTCCCTTGGTTCAACCTATTTCTTACAAGAATTAACCAGAAACTTCCATTCTGGAATTGGCCATAGCTTACACGTCTCCACTTGGGTAGCCCTTCAAAAAGCAATGGCTTAGATATTTACATATGTCTTAGCTCCTACCTGAAGTGAAGTCCTTGGAAACTTTGAGTCTGATGTTGTGTCAATTAGCTCCAGAGTCGAGACTGAGTACAAACCAACAAGTTACAAATGAGAACTCTTCCTCCCCCCAGTGACCACTACACCAATAGCTGGGGTGAAATACACTTTGCTAAATCCTACATTAGGCCTCTGAACGCTGGGCAGAGGACCTAGCATGTGTCCAAACACCTTCACCAAAAATGGTCTTCCTCCCATAGCTGTATTTTGTGAAACACAAATCTGTTGAAGCCAGAGACCTGAACAATATTCTTCATGGACCAAAACTAGATGATACATCAATGAACATGGGTAAAAGAATATGTCAGAATTCTCTTTGATTAATGTCGAGAGAAGTTTTTCATATTCCATTCATCTTCCACTAAAGAGATCTCAGTCATAATTCCATTGAAATAAAGACCGAGAATAGCAATTGCTTGAAGGAGTGGAGTTTGTATTAATTTTGGATCTGATTACTGAAAAACAATAACCATCAAATTATGTCAACACAAATGGTAGGGTGTGTGTGGGGCAACCAGGGTTCTAGTCCACTTCCTCTTCCTCTGCAGTTAGTAAGGCGAGGAGAGAGGTCAGGCAGTCACATCCTGTGTCTTATCCTTTCATTACGGAGAGATGTGCAATTATGCTACCCCATCTTGAGTGTCTTCAGATTGAGGCCTGGTTTACCCATGCAATAGAATGAGGTAGCAGAGTGGTCTGTTCCACTTCAGACAGCAGGAAGGGAATGACAATCTGAATACACCCATATTTATTTATTTTTTAAACCCTTCTGCTAACAGAAAACTAGCACAGCAAGGAACAACCTTGGCTAGAATACTTGTTGCCGATATGTTAGCTTGCTTTATTTCTCATAGAGTTGTATTCACGAGGAGCATTCAGAAATGGCATTCCAAACCTACCTTAAATGATACAGTCCACTCTAATACTTCAGTGTTCTACCACCTCATTCTGTTCTCATTCTAAGCTTCTAAATAAGGGATTATGTGATGCTTAGTGGGAAAAACACAGTAGCTTTTTCTTTGCTTAATTTTGGTTGATACCACGTGAAAGTAACCACATTGCCTTTCACCCTTCCTAGGATGGCTCGCACAGTTTCTGCAGTTGGTGTTCTTCTTCTGTTTGGACTTCTGCTGCCCACAACAGAGGGGAATAAGAGGAATGTTGGCTCCCAAGGCGCCATCCCCCCTCCTGACAAAGATCAGCCCAATGACTCGGAACAGACGCAACAGCAGCCACCGCCACGGCGGCAGCCAGGCACCAGAACCCGTGGCAAGGAGAAAGTCAACACTCCATCTGCTGAAGAGGTACTGGAGTCAAGCCAAGAGGCACTGCATGTCACCGAGCGAAAGTACCTGAAGCGGGACTGGTGCAAGACGCAGACCCTGAAGCAAACCATCCATGAGGAAGGCTGCAACAGCCAGACTATTATCAACAAATTCTGTTACGGACAGTGCAATTCCTTCTACATCCCCAGGCATGTCCGCAAAGAGGAAGGCTCCTTCCAGTCCTGTTCCTTTTGCAAACCTAAGAAGTTCACCACCATGTCTGTTACACTGAACTGCCCAGAGCTGCAGCCCCCAAGGAAGAAAAAGAGGATCACACGAGTTAAAGAATGCCGCTGTATATCCATAGACTTGGACTAGGAGATGCCATGTGGGATATTCCAGCTGTTGTCATTGCTTCCTTGGCTACAGGTGCTTAAAGCAGTTAGGTCTGAATGGGACACAAACCAGAGAATTGCAACAATCAATGTATGTTTATCTGTGTTCAAGTGTGAACTTATACATCAAATACAAAAGCATGCGTATGGAGTCACACTACCACTTGGGGTGCAAGTTGTCACTTAATCCTATTCTTAGGTTCAGTATCTCACTAATTCACCTGTGTGCTGCGGCCCCTGCACTTCCATCTTTCACCATTTTCTGTGCCATTGACTCTTGTATCTGTTGTAAGTGGGGGCATTAATGTGCTCTAGATCCAGTTATTTCTACAAGAAAATGTTAAAAGGGGTTTGGTAGTGGACTGTTACAGAAGCTCGCATTGATAATGATACTTAATAAATGATGTATTTATAACTGGAAGGAAGGTTAAACAGCAGCAGTTTTGTTTGGGTGGAAAACACAACCTCTAAAGTTCCAAGTAATTTTCAGAAAGGTAATGGGCAAGGGAAGGAAAATGTGAGGAAGTATGACAACTGAGAGCCAAAGAGGAAGGCAATGTGCATACTGACTCTACTAATGCTTTGAATGTATTTTCGAAAACATTTCTGAAGCAGCAGCTATTAGATGTTACAGTCAACAAATGTAACTATGGTTCTTAACTTCATCGGTAGCTTTATGGTTGCTGTAATGTTTGTTTAAAACTGTTAACATATGTGTGTGTATACATCCTTTCTATCTCAATCACTATCAAGTAATTCCGCTAACAAGGACAGCAAAAATCTGCAACAAGCGTGTGTGACTTGAAATGCAATAAGCGTGTTGTTATGTGCCTTCAAGTCGATTTTGACTTATGGCGACCCTATGAATCAGCGACCTCCAAGAGCATCTGTTATAAGCCACCCTGTTCAGGTCTTGTAAGTTTGCAATAAGCATACATAGGTATAAATTTCACCGTTTGTGAAATCAAGCTTTGATGGGAGCTGTGAAATAGCTGCTCCCTAGTCTCTGTCTTGGGCAAAAAGAGGTGTCTCCTTGCCAGCATTTGCCCATTTCCTAATTCGTTAATTTTGGATTTGCAGTAGGTGATATTTTTGAGGGTCTTCAAACTCTTTCTCTGCATTCAGTGAATATGAGGGAGTTTGACCAGCTCTTAAATAGTTCGTTCAGGTACAAGCCATGTGGCAGCAGCACATTGTCCTTTGTCAGAACTAATCGCCTGAATAGTCTGAGAGAGCCAAAATGGCTTCTAGGTGCAAAATTTATCGTGTACTGTTATTACATGGTGTCTACCTGAATCCATGTTTGATCAGTTGATCCTCTGATGGGTGCCACCTCTCCTGCCTCATCTTAATTTTTTTTTTTACATCTACAGATATGGCAAGCTCTCTGTTTCCATGGCTGCTGGGACTAGGTAACTATGCCCTCATTGTAAACCGTGGCCTTATAGTGGGCCAGCCAGCCACCTGCCATATCTCTGACAATTGCATGGCTGTGTGTAGGGCATCTGGTGACCATCTCTCTGTATATTGTTGAAGCCCTGAACAGATGGCTGTTAACGTGTTTATACTTCCGAGACTCAATCTTGCTGTGCATAGTAGACCATTTCTAGTTCATGGCATAAGAATAATACTGGTATTTATAATACAAACACTTATTTGTCTGTGATGATGAGACTGCTAATAACATGTCTGCTTAATAAGCACAGATATAGGTGATACTGTTCCTGTTTTGGATGCCACACCTCTCAGCAGTATTGTGTACTTACTCTTCCTCTAATCAGTAGTAGCCCCATGCACAATAATAACTCAAGGATAAATCTTTCCATCTATATAAAAACACCTGTCCAAACAGTTAACTGGGGCCTGGACAAGCACTGTGATGCATATCCAGATACCTGTCAGCATCCTTCCAAGCGCAAATCTCACTTGTTGGGTTGGAGTGGATGTGTTTTACTGGCTTCATCTATACCAGTATCAGATTGCAAACTTGTCTATCCATGCCATCAAGATCACCCACTGACTATCATTTTATGTAGGTGTTGTCAGACCATCATTTCCTGTGTAGATCATTTTTAAAAGACTGATTTCTGAGTTACAGGAGATAAATTTCCACTGTGTGGAATGTGAATAGTTAAACAAAGATATTTAATGGTCTTGCCATTTTCATACAATCAGAGTGGTTTCTTCTAACTACTGCTGAGCAGGTATTAAAATTAAAGCATTCCCTTTTCTTTTTAAACTTTTGGGAACTTTATGCTACTTGCTTTTTTCTTACATTTGGTATACTGCTTACAAAGCAACATAGAGTTCTGGCTTTTAGAAAGTTTTAACTTTCCTTACAGCATATTTTTGAGGCAAGACTTGTAAAAGAATTTAAGGGAGGGTTGGTTATCTATGCAAAAATCATAGGAGACCCCTCTTCAGAGGAAAAAATGTTGATTTCATACGCAGGTCTTTTATGATTGATCTTTTTTTTCATTCAAGAAAACCAGAGTTACCTGCAAATTTCAAATCAAACCATATGTACCTAAATCTGACTTTAAAAAAATCAAAAGAACCAAAGCTGTCATGTGTTTCTGTAGAACTTCACAATGCAAAAGTTGTGTTTTTTAAAAAATAAAAATGATTTTGTAACTTACCAGCAGTCTGTTCACATGTTATAATAAGTTTAAAAATCAAATTGCAGGCTATTAACTTGAGAAATGCAATTGCAAACATGTTAGTATCTGAATTTAAAATACATAAATAGCAGAGGCAAAAATGTCCAGTGCCTATTCCTCACTTAATGGCCTTAGCTTCATCTCACAAGCCAGTCAAAAAGGATGCTTTGAAAAGTTGTTCAGACCAAGGATTAATCAAGCCATTGTTAGATAGGGAGTAAGGAGTAGTGTAGACATGGGGCAAGCATTGGCTTGTTGGGGGAAGCTTCGAATAAGGCTCCTGTACTTGTTTTCCTACCTTGAGATGCAATTTTAGTAAAGCAAGAAGGTCCTCCTGGAGATCTTGATTGCTCTGTGGTCCATATCCTTAGCCACATTTCCCCTTGACAAATTGATGCTAGGAATGGATGGTTGGAGGGGAAGGCTATGCGAGTGCAGCAGCAGGTGTTCAGTCTTGTGGGTCTTTATGTTTTGGGGCAGTGCTTTTCATGCAACCCCAGCAAATGGCTCCAAGGGAATCCTCTGCTTGAGAAGAACTCTCTTGCCCATCCCCTGGGGAAGTACTGGGAGCAGACAGCTGTATCCCCAAGTGGATCACCCTTAGCTCAGTTGGATGAGAAATGGGACATGATAACATTAGGCAGGGGATGGGAATCTCAGACTGGGAGCTGAATGTGGCCCTCCAGGTCTCTCTGGCCCTTGGGATTCTGCACAAGCCACACCCCTTCCCACACCCCACCTGGCACAGTCCATTCTCCATACCCTCTTCAAGTGCTTGTGCATGGCTGTCCTTGAACTTCAGTAGTGCCTCTTGCTTCCTGGATGGAGAAATAGGTATGTGTGTGGAAATCTTGGACTTGGGGTTATAGCCTACTGTACATGTCTGTACAAGGTAAATGTCACATCTCTTGGTCCACCCATATCTTGCCTCTGACCATCCCAATGTTTGCCTCTGGCCCCTGCAGTCCCTGGAAGGTTGCCTATGAGGGAATGTGCCCCTTTAGGGTGGAAAAGGTTCCTCGCCCCTGCTTTAAGGGTTTACATGTCAAAACCAACACCGTCAAGAAGAAGAAGCCAATGCTGTGTAATATGCTCAAGCCCTGGGCCTGCTGTCATCAAAGGCAAAGCTACACAGATTGTATAACAGCACTCAAGCAACGTTGTTATCAGTTTGCCAAGTTAAGTGCGTTTTGGACTGACATGGCACCTTGACAGGTATTGGTAGCTCATAAAGCTTTTATCAGCAGTGATATAGTGGTGAATTCTGAACTTCAGGTGCATTAGAATAATAGAGTTGGAAGGGACCTATAAGGCCATCGAGTCCAACCTTTTGCTCAGTACAGGAATCCAAATTAAAGCATACCCAATAGGTGGCTGTCCAGCTGCCTCTTGAATGCCTCCCCTGTTGGAGAACCCACCGCCTCCTTAAGTAGTTGGTTCCAGTGTTGTACTGCTCTAACAGGTAGGAGGTTTTTCCTGATGTTCAGCTGAAATCTGGCTTCCTGTAACTTGAGCACATTATTCTGTGTCCTTTACTCTAGGATGATCAAGAAGATATCCTGGCCCTTCTCTATGTGACAACCTTTCAAGTACTTGAAGAGCGCTATCATATTTCCCCTTTTCATGACACCCCCCATAGCCTTCTAAGACTATGCAACAAAAATGAATGCAGACATTATGACTTCAATATCAAGGGAGGTATGCCCTCGTCAGCTTTGCTTAACATTCAGAGTAATGGAGCATTCTGGTGGACTCAAAAGTTTGCTGTGTTACAACATTTTGGTTGGTCATAATAAAGAGACTCTGAAATTTCTTACTATATAATACTTTTCTAAGCATCACACTACCTGTGAACGCTTCTGCGCAGGTGCATGCCTGTGCAGAAGCATTCATGAGTAGTGTGGTGCTATGAGGTGAGGAGGTGGAGCGTGAGGTGCCTGGTGGTGGCAGCATGCAGGTGAACAAGCGAGCAGGGTGGAGGTGCCTGTGCTGGCTGTGCCTGGACCTTGGTGGGGAGGAGGGAGGATTGGTGATCCATGGGGGTAGGATGTGTGCTGGTGACCCATGGGGGGAGGAAGAAGGGAGCACTGGGGACCCATGGGGGAAAGCGGGAGGGGAGCACTGTTGACCTTTGGGGGGGGAAAGAGTGATACTATGCAATGGACACAATCCCACAAAGTTAAGCCCCCTTTACCTGTTCTAGATCTGAAAAAGATCACACAAAGCGTCAGAACAGTCATGTCACTGGCCCACCTAGATGTCATGTGACTTCCCAGGCAGTGCACCCATATCCATGGGTTGAACATGGAGATCTGAGCCAGGGAGGGAAATGTCTGTGTGTGGACATCTATGCACATAGTCTTCCATGGGAGATGGAGTCCAGTTCTGGTAGATGTTTGTGTGCATAGGGCTTCCCTGGCTCAGATGTCCTTCTGCAATGGGTGGATGTTGGGGGTAGTATCAGGGCAGCCATGTGATGGGGTGAAGTAAACAGCACCCCCTCTCAATTCACGACTCCTCCCTTCATGCATTACACCAGGTCACAGCAGCTAAACTCTTCTGTAATAAATGGGAATTAAGTTAGCTGTGAACTAATCTCATTCTATTTTTTTTTTACTTTGAATTGGTCTGAGGGTCTGAATAGGGATATTTGTTTAATTGTGACCAGTTCATTGCCAGCTGTCTTGTTGGCTATCATATTAACAACAACAATCTGGGTAGTGTGGGGCAAGATACCATATAAATTGTAGTACATTACTCAGTGTGAAATTCCAAATGTTTTTGCCATGGCTGCCAGCATGAGAACTATTTAGTTAATGATCAATGGTATTAAAGGGATCAATAGGATACAATTACTTAACAATATCCAGGGACTGTCCATTAACTGAAAATTACAAGTGCTAATAATAATAATACATTTTATTTTTCAGCCGCCTATCTGTCCGGGTTAGGGACACTCTAGGCGACAAACAACAAGAATAAAGCAATACATATACATCAACATAATCAAATTTTAAGCTAAAGAAACCATCCATTAATTCAATTATAACATAAATTAATCTGTCCCAATCTTGTAGGCCTGCCTGAACAGCCAGGTCTTCAAGGCTCGGCGATAGCTGGACAGGGAGGGAGCATGTCTGAGATCGAAAGGGAGAGAGTTCCAGAGGGTGGGGGCCACAACAGAGAATGCCCTCTCTCTGGTCTGTACCAGCCTAGCTGTTCTCACCGGTGGGACCGAGAGAAGGTCTTGCGAGGCGGATCTCGTCAGGCGGCACAATCGGTGATTCTGGAGGCGTTCCTTCAGATATACTGGGCCGAAACCGTATAGGGTTTTAAAGGTCAACACCAACACCTTGAATTGGGCCCGGTAGACAACTGGTAGCCAGTGAAGATCTAATAACACTGGGATGATATGATCCCAGCGACGGCTATGTGTAATCAAGCGTGCCGCCGCGTTCTATACCAGCTGTAATTTCCGGACCGTTTTCAAGGGTAACCCCACGTAGAGCGCATTGCAGTAGTCTAAGCGAGAGGAGACCAGGGCACGTATCACCTGAGGGAGCAGGTGAACAGGAAGATAGGGACGCCGTCTCCGTATCGGATGTAATTGATACCAAGCTGCCCGGCTCACTGCTGTAATCTGAGCCTCCATGGACAGCTGGAAGTCAAGTATGACCCCAAGACTGCGGACCTGGTCCTTCAGGGGTAGACTTACCCCATCAAGCATCAGGTCAGTAATTCCTAACTTCCTTTTATCTCCCACAAGTAATACCTCAGTCTTGTCGGGGTTCAGCTTCAGCCTATTCTCTCCCATCCATCCACTTATGGATTCTAGGCACTTGGACATGGTATTCACAGCCAACTCTCTATGCCTTTAAGAAGTAAGTAAATTGCAGGGGGTGGACATACTCAACCATTTTTATCACACACCTGCATTTGATGCATGGTAAAATTCTCCTAACCACTTGGCAGTATGATTACAAGCCTTATTCAGGTGTTTGGTACCTATGGGTATCAAACACATGAAGGGTCTCTCTAGACACCAGTGCCTGTGCCTGCCACATCCCTAGCAAATGCAAAATTGGCATCAGTCTGCAGGGGTCCTATGCACTTGCATAAATATGTACATTTTATTTATTTATAATTTAATTTGTATCCCGCCATTCCTCCCAGCAGGAGCCCATATGTGCATATGGCTCCATTCATGGGGATGGGTGCCTCGGCTGATCAGAGTTCCTATTCTCCCCTTCAGACTGACATCAATCATGCATTGGCTCAAGGACATGGGTTGAGAACATGTCAGAGCCCAGGAGATGGGGTTAGTCTGCATGTTCTAAAGTAGTGCTTTTCAGTCTTGGGCTCTCAGGTGGTGCTGAACTTCAGCTCCCATCATTCCTGACCATTGGTTAAGCTAGCTGGGGATGATGGGAGTTGTAGTCCAACAATGTTGGGGACCCCAAGGTTGAGGAACCCTTTCGGGAGCCCCTTAATGTTTGGTATAAAACACCTGAAAAGTGAATGGACAGTGAATGTAAGATAATAATTTTCAGCTTGGCAAATGGTCACCCCAATAGTACCAAATCCATGTACAAAAGTGAGGAATCATCATGAATATCCACAATAGTGTTTGGAGTCCACTTAGCTGACTTTGCTGACTGAGAATATCTGTTGACTTTGATATGGTGCCACATAATACCTCGCATGGCATATGGCTGACTTCTTTGCTAAGCTTTGATGGTGGCAGGGTAGGCAATGCTTTTTAAATTGCTGCTTGATTGCTTTCATTATTTTCCCATCTTATTGGAAACAATATTTATACCATGTCTCTTTTAAGTAATTATAAGAAGATGTGAAAGACAAATATACTGACATAAAAGAAGAATGGTTTGATTAACAGTAAAACAGAAACATTTCTCAGATGCAATAAAGCATGACTTTTTCATCTTTTGTGTGATACAGATGTAAGTCCCATCATTTTGGGGATGAATCAGTTGGAGTGGAACATTTGCAGGGGTTCCTAACAAACACACTTGCAGTTCTTTCTTAAATTATACATTCAACAGCATTCATTCATTGGCGATCACTTGCGGCCGAGTAAGATTGTCTTCCAAGATAAGGTCTTTAGTGGTGGGTCCGTAAGTGACTGTGGAGGCCAATTCTGGATCCACACAGCTTCCCACAGTGAGGACGTAGGTTTCCAGATGGAAGATGGTTGCAATGAGGATTTGTTTGACGTGCATTCTGCTTAGCTCATTTGTCCCATTTGCCCTGTATTTGTGCTTCTTCAAAGTCCACAGCACCTTTGATAATAGCCGACCTCCATTTGGGAATGCTCATGGGCCAAGACTTCCCAGTTATCGATGTTCATGTTACTTTTTTTAGATTCGCTTTAAGAACATCTTTAAACCTCTTTTCCTGTCCACCGATGTTCCATTTTCCATCGTTAAGTTGGGAGTAAAGTAGCTGCTTTGGAAGACGGTGATTAGGTATTTGAACAACATAACCAGTCCAGTGAAGTTGATATTGAAGGATCATTGTTTCAACACTGGTGGTCTTTGCTTCTTCCAAAACACTAACATTAGTCCGTCCGTCTTCCCAAGTAATTTGCAGAATTTTCCAGAGGCAGTGTTGGTGGAATCTTTCAAGAAGTTGGGAGTGGCGTTTATAAACAGTCCATGTTTCACAGGCATACAGTAAGGTTGGTGTTACAATGGCTTTGTAAATAAGCATTTTGGTCTCCCTGCGAATATTCTGATCCTCGAACATTCTACGCTTCATTCGGGAGAATGCGGCACTCGCAGAGCTCAGACGATGTTGAATTTCAGCATCGATGTCAGCTTTTACAGAGAGATGGCTGCCAAGATAGGGGAAGTGATCAACGTTCTCCAGCGTCACACCATTAAGCTGGATTGATGGTGCTACAGAGGGACAAGTTCGCACATGTTGATGAAGCACTTTGGTTTTTTTAATATTAAGTGAGAGCCCAAGCTTTTCATATGCTTCTGCGAAGTCATTTAGGATAGTTTGAAGATCTTCCTCTGAATGTGCAGAGACTACATTATCATCGGCATATTGAAGTTCTACGACAGAGATTGACATACTTTACTTTTTGCTTTCAGCCTACTGAGATTAAAAAGCTTTCCATCTGTGCGATATATGATTTCCATACCAGTAGGAAGTTTCCCCTCAATAAGGTGTAGAATCATACCAATGAAGATAGCAAATAAGGTCGGAGCAATGACACATCCCTGTTTTATGCCTGATCCGACTCTGAATGGATCGCTGTGAAAGCCATTGTTGTCCAGAATTGTTGTCATGTTGTCACGAAGGAGTCGCAAAATATTCACAAATTTATCAGGGCATCCAGTTTTCAGAAGGATGGTCCAGAGAGCAGTTCGATTCACAGTGTCAAAGGCCTTAGTCAGATCAATAAACATCATATATAAAGATTGATTCTGCTCCTGGCATTTTCCTTGAAGCTGTCATGCAGTGAAGATCATGTGCACTGTCCCCCTGGAAGGGCTGAAACCATTTTGAGATTTGTCGAGGACATCCTCTGAGATCAGCAGGAGGCGATTTGCGGGGATCGTTGCAAGGATTTTACCTGCAGTAGCAAGAAAAGAGATACCTCGATAGTTCCCGCAATCTGTTCTATCACCCTTCTTAAAAAGGGTGATAATTATGGCATCCCTAAAGTCTTCCAGGATCTCCTCCCTCATCCAGATTTTTTCGATGAGCTTATGTAGTAGTAGTATGTTTATTTGCGGTCAAAGACCCGTCCTGTTACAGACATATAATACAAGCCAAATAAAATAAAAGTAAAAACAATAGAGGATAAAAACAATGCATTTTGTCTGTTAGGGATTTGATATACATATAAATACAAATTAACTGGACAACACTTCGGTTCGTACCAATTGCGCAGCGTATATAAATTTAGCAACCTTAAGAGTAAGTGCTCTATTTGTTCCTGATAAAAAATAGCGAACCACATTATCTGGAGCCAGCAAAGGGCTCCATTATGGCAGATAGAAACTTGCATCGTATGTGCTCATAAATAGGGCAATTAATCAAAACATGGGTAAGTGTTTCAATGTTACCCTTCCCACAAGGGCACAAGCGGTGTTCATAGGGAATTCCTTGATACCTCCCTGTTAGTAATGCAGACTGAAGAGAGTTAAATCTGGCCTTAGTAAAAGCCAGACGTAATTTTGGAACCGTAAGGAAATCCAGGTAAGAGGCGTAGATGAAGGGCTTGAATTTTAGATTAAAATGAATGGGAGAGCATGTTTTTGTAGCCATACATACGGCATTTTGTAAATCTATGTCTTTGAGGTGAGACCATATTACACTTTTAGCTGCAGTAGGGGTATGTGTTGCTAAATGTTCAACTGAAAGGCCTATCAAGGAAAGTTTGCTCTTAAGTTTTATATTCCAATTTGAATTGAATGAATCTCTCCAGAGATATATTAAATATCCCGGAGGTTTTTCATAGGATAGTCTAGCCCAATAGTTTGTGGCCATCAGCCACGCTTGGCATTCAATGGAAGACAGACCACATTCTAATCTCAGAGCTGCCGCCGGAGCACATCTTAATGCCCCCAATATTCGACGTAAGAAAAGAGAAAGAACAGCTTCAACTGATGAATTAAAAGCATAAATCCACAGTGGCACACCAAAAAGTAACTGTGGAATAATTTGTGCTTGGAACACCTGGATTGCTGCAGGTACATAACGCCCCCCTTTGTAGAAAAAATAACGAAGGACTCGATGAGCTTATGAAGTTGTTGTGTAAGTTCACGCCCACCTTCTTTAAAGACTTCAGCAGGAATCCCATCAGGTCCACTAGCTTTGTTGTTTTTCATTTGATTGATGGCTTTACCGACTTCATCCAAATTAGGGGATACCGCAAGCTCATCTCTAGTTTGTTGTTGTGGAATTTGGGAGAAGACCTCATCAGCCACGATAGAGTTACGATTAAGGAGGTCGTGGTAATGCTCTTTCCAGCACAGTGCAATAGACTCTTTATCCTTAAGAAGTTTGCTACCATCCATTGAACGTGAGGGATTTGTACCGTAATTTGTTGGTCCATAGATGGCCTTCGTGGCATTAAAAAAGCCCCGTGCATCATGAGCATCTGCATAGTGCTGGATTTCTTGAGCTTTCTTTATCCACCAGGCGTCCTTAAGTTCTCTCTTGTGATTTTAGTTGTTGTTAATTGTTGTTAGCACAGTATTTTAAGGCTGTTGTAAACTGCCCTGGGGCTTCTGGGTGAAGGGCAAGCAATAATAATAATAATAATAATAATAATAGCCAACATGGATTTTTCACATTCCACCATGTTAAATTGAAAATACCTTCCCATCCTGCTGCCTCCCATAAGCTCATTTAAAAATAAAATATTACAAAAGTACAGTCCTGAGCTCAGAAATGGCTGCTTAACAAGCCTGTAAGTTTTCATGGTGATATACAAAACACTCAAAGAGAATCTAGAGTTCAAAGTGTAAAACAATAATAAAAAAAGCCAGACCCCTCTTGGATTTTTTTCTGTCAATGGTCTCATAATTTATTGAAATTAATTAAAAATCAGCCATGTTCACAGAGTACCTGTAATCCTATTACTGACCATCTTCTGAAGTTTAAAAGTTAAAAAAGAATGCATGGCTGATTTTTAATTGAAAAATTTAACATTGGAGTCTTACAGGCATGCTCAGTAAGAACCAACTGTCAGTGTTCTAAAAGCCAGACTCACAGCTGTTTGGTTTGGCTAATCAGGGGCTACACCCACGCCAGGCTTTTATTCCACTTTAAACAGCCATGGCTTCCCCGAAAGAATCCTGGGAAATGTAGTTTGTGAAGGATGCTGAGAGTTGTTAGGTGACACCTATTCCCCTGACAGAGCACTAGTGGTCAGAGTAGTTAAACAGTCAGTCCCTCTTCCCAGAAAATTCTGGTGATTGTAGCTTTTTGAGGGGAATGGGATGCTCAGAGGCACATGTTATCAAATTCTTCCAAGATACACAGGAAGTGGATTGGACTGTGAAAGACCAACCCAAATTGTATTTGCATTTTTACAAATTTGTAGGGCAGTACACTATCTCAGAGAGGAGGTCAAGTCTCCAGCTCCTGGTGCATTCACTATAGCTGCCCAATTGCCCTGCTTTTTAAAGTTTGATAGAAATATCTGTTGGGTATTGGTACGTTCTTTAACCGCAAGGTTTTTTTTGCCTATTAGTGAATAATATCAGCTGTAGAAGACAGCATTATGTAAGCATCAATCCATTTGGAATGTGCATATTATTAAGATCATTTTCTCCACAAATGAGTTAGCATCCATGTGAAGTCTGCCTGGTAATGTTGTGGCCATTTCCATGATATAAAGTGGCTTTCAAAAGAGCCTGGTGGATAGTTTGGCTCTTAGCCACATATTGAAGTAACTCATTTTTTAAATCAATGCACACACTCTTCATATCCCTATGGGGATAAGTATCCCTCTAGCAGTCTATAAGCATGTAGAACCAAAAAGATTGGATCAAAGACATATAGAGTGAAGAATGATTAAAGAAGTTTAAAATAAATAATTGCTTGAATAAGCTACTCCTGTCTAGAACCTGAATACTGACATTTACAGTGCCGACTGTGCAGTCATGTACATATTTACTTGGAAGAAAGCTGCATGTTGTTCAATGGGGTTTACTCACACCGCCAAGGTAAGTGAGTATGTTTTATGTTCCTTCAATACAGTCTAGACAGTTCTACCTACAATCACCTCCTCATTCGTAGCATGTTTTGAGGTTTGCAGGGATGCAAAAAATCTTCAGGAAAAATATCAATATTATCATCATCTGTCTTGTATCCAGTACTAGTTATACTCAGTGAAGATCCATTGAAATTAATAGACATGGCTAACTTTGATATATTAATTTCAATGGCTCTACTCTGAATAGGACTTAGTTGAATACAACCCATTATTTTAATTTGTTTATTTAACTTGTTAGTCTCTTGATATCACCTTCACTAAATATCTATAACTAAGTAACAATAATAATTAAATACCTTGCTGAGATCATTCAGTGGATGAAGAATGTTTTTATCTGTAACTGCTTTTAGAATGTTTTTACTGTGTTTTAACTATTATATGTTTTTAGTATGTTTGTAATTGTTTTTAGAATGCATTTGTTGTTGTTCAATTGTTTCGCTGATGTGTTTGCCATCCTGGGCTCCTCTGGATCTAATAAATCATCATCATCATCTTTACAAGTCTACTCAGAAGTAAGTCCCATTGAGTTCAGTAGGGTTTACTCCCAAGAAAATGCAAGCTGAATGGGATGGAAAAGATTTTGAAGGGCTCTTGAGAAAAAAAACTGGAATGTGAAGTCTTTATTTCTCGATTGTATTGTTTTATTTGTTTTTAATTGAGATGCATGTTTTTAATTGGGACTTAGCAAAATTAAAGCTGTGAAAGAGCAAGGAAAGATCAATCTGGAGAGAACTTGGTGACTGGATTGCAAGATGGCAGTGGCAGATGATTGGATAGATACCTTTTTTTTCAGTGGAGCAAATGCCAGATGTTTTCTTCACTTTGATCTTAATAACACTTTAGGCTGCAGACAATAAGATTGGTTTAAAATTTATTGTCTCTTTGATTTCTACATTATAGTGCTTTTAAAATACTTTACAAAAGACAGATATCTAAATATTGGCAACTGAGGTGGCATCAAAAGTGCCAAATCATTAAACCCCCTTGCAAAAAGGTCTTGATTAGAACCCCATTCATGTTTCTGTGCATTATTAGTAAATCAGTTATTGTGCCGGCAATCATCCATTTTTTCACACAATAAAAAGGTCTCTTGTGTTGGATATAAAGATACTTGCCACATCTGTAGCCCAGCTTCTTATAAACCTTTCATCTTGCATTAAGATTATTGGAAGCTATGACAATATATCAAAATAATACTAAGGGGCAGGAGTTGAAAGATGCATTAAATGATTCCCTTTATTTGGAACTTTTATCTTCATGGTAACAAATTGTTTTAAATATTTCTGGGATGTTATCATTGTTGCAACCAACGCATACCACAGTTTCTATGGACCCATGTTGAACAAAAGCCATGATAGGAAATATGTAGAAAAGTGATGTGTATTCTGCAAGGATTTCATTGAAAGGAATGATCTGGAAGCCCAGCTGCAAGACATGGAAGTGTCAGACTGTCACACACACTTATGCTTGTTTCATGCAAAAAATAATTACCTCTGCAATTTTTATAATGGGAATGTATTGTAAGGGCAGGACCTTCCTATGCTTGAAAAACATATTTCATTAGTTGCCCCTTATCTGTAAAACGGTGGTGTCATTGAGCACATTCTCAGAGATAGCTACTACTCTCCAGCCCAGCCTTTCCCAACCGGTGTGCCTCCAGATGTTGTTGGACCACAACTCCCATCAGCCTCAGCCATTGGCAATGCTGGCTAGGCTGATGGAAGTTGTGGTCCAACAACATCTGGAGGCACACTGGTTGGGAAAGGCTGCTCCAGCCAGTGGATGCTTTCTTTTCTCATGATCATGCCTGAGGCAAAGGACAATATGCCCTCTCCTTCTGTGTACTGAAGTTGACTGGACTAGCAGGTTGCGAGATTGTCTATAATGCAGTCAGTGTGACCAGAGCATTATCTAGTCCAGTGGTGCCCAACCCTTTTTTTTCCACTTGAAAGTTGCTGAAGGTCTTGGCAGATCACTTAATAATTTTTCTGCCTGTTGTAGCAGTTGTAATGTGCTGTGCGAGATGCTGCATGATTTTTAATTGTATTTTATTGCTTCTTTCATTTTTTAATATATCGTATTTTATTGTATTACATTTTAAATTCATAGATTGTAATACAATAAAATACAAAAGAAGAAATAAAAAGCAATAAAATATAATTAAAAATCAATATGAATATTTAATATGATGGATGTGCTGTCTCCAGTCTTCAACCACAAATCCACAAACATGTCACAGACCACCTGAATGAAGCTCACAAAGCACTGGTGGTCAGTATTGTAGTGGCAAATTCAGAAGTGCAGGATCCCTTCATGTTAATCACAGCCATGCCCCTCCCTGTTTTTGTTTTGCTATGTGGTTGAGAATGAGATCCTTGATAATGCTTAGGAATTAATAAGCATGAAAGGGAAGAGTCTTCTCAATGTTTGACTCACCTCCTATCACTTTGATTGGCTCTGGTCTGGAGGAAAGGACAAGGAAGCATGTTAGAAGACTCTTCTCTGTGGCTAACACACTCCCCTTTCATGCTGATTGGCTTGTAGGATGCTGGAGACACAGGGACCATGCTGGGACCCTGCTCCCCCAAAAATAAAGTGTCTAAGACCCCCTGAGACCCTGCACGACCACACCCCTGCTGGTGGTCCTCAGAACCCTGATCTAGTCAGATTTTAAGAGCATGCACATGGTGCTTGGAGACGTGTAGCTTGCGACATGTTTGCTCAACTCCTGCCCTTCCTGGCTTATAATATTTAGCAGAGGACAGTTGACCAGCTAGGTCAAGGAGGCGATCAATGTTTCCTTGATGGATGACCTATGCCAGGGGAAGGACTGGGAGTGTGATCCTTCTAATTCTCCTGGAGCTGTCATTAACTTTCAATTCCGCTGACTAGGACCAGCCCTACCATTAGACAAAATGAGATAGCCACCCAGCTTATGATGGGTGTCATGAAAGGGCAGCAAATTATTACTAATTTAATTTACTGTCATTGTATTTTTACTTTTGGGGAAGAAGAGAAGTGCTTGTGGGATTTTCTGCCTGACGTGCCAAAATAAGTTGGTTGGCCTCGCAGTACTATGCACCTTAACCTTTTGAGAAAGCGCCTCAGGCTCTGTCATTGGCCATGGTATCGCTCTGGACTCGCTCTTTTGGACTAGTGGCATTGTGCTCCAGTTGTTTCATTCCTATCTCGACAACAATTTCCAAAAAATGGCTCTACCCCATGGCAGTTATGCTACAATGTGTTTCCATGCTGATCAACAACTAAATTAAAATGTTGAATGAGGTGAGTTGAAGATATGAGATGAGGTGCCATAAATATGCCTATGATATTGAACACTACTTCTCCTTTTGATCAGATTTAGGTGAGGCTACAGCAGCGCTGAACTAAATAAGTAATGGACTGTATGAGTGTCAATAGATTTAAGCTCAGTTCAGGCAAGATGGAAGCCCTGTCGGTGTGTTCAGCATGTTTGTCTTGGGAGGTGGTGTTTAGCTTTCTCTGGAAGGGGTTTCACTGTCCTTGAAGAACCAGGTTCACAGCTTAGCAGTGATTTTGAAGGCCCAAGCGATTCTGTGGCATGAAATCCTTTTCTCTAGTTATTGCGGGTACACCAGTTGTAACTCCTCCTTGGCAGAGAGGGCCTGGCTACGGTTATCTATGCTCTGGCAACAACTCATTTTATTATAGGGGCTGCCTTTGAATAGTGGAAGACCTGTCCTTGTCCGCATGAAGTTTTTAAGATAATATTTAGAGGCCCTTCTCAGAGGCATCCCTGCCTTTGGAGGTGACATGGGTGGTAACCACAGGAATGGGGATGAGGCGTTCTCTGGAGTCTTTTGCTTTTACACTAAGATTGTTTCAGTGCTGCAGGTTTTTAATAATTTTGCATAGATTTTTTTCAGGGTTGTAAGCCACTATGAAAGTGTTTTTGACTGAAAAGTGGTGGGGTGCAAAATATTCTCCAAAGGAGTGACCAGATGGTGAAGGGTCTGAAAACCAAGTCCTATGAGGAATGGTTGAAAGAGCTGGATATTTTCATCTGCAGAAGATTAAGGAAAAGCAAGATGGCAGTCTTCAAGTATCTCTGAAGGACTGTCACACAGAAGATGGAGCAGATTTGTTCTGTGTTGTTCCAGAGGGCAGGACTTGAACCAATGAAGAGACACTGCAAGGAAGCAGAACTCAGCTAAACATCAGGAGCAACTCCTTGACAGTAAGAGCTGTTCAACAGTAGAACTGCCTTGGGATATGGTGGGTTCTCTTTTGCTAGGGGTATTTATGAAAGGGTGGACAGCTATCCATCAGGGATGCTGTTATTGCATCCTACATTGCAGATCCTGAATCGAGCTGGATGTTGGACAAGATTATCTCCAAGGTCACTTCCAGCTTTATGATTCTATGAATGTAATAGATAAAATATATACATAGAGTAAACAGCCTGAAAAGGAGTCATGCCACTATTGACATACTGCTATTAGAAATAAGATGGCAGCCAGACTCACACTATGAATGGAACACAGATCACGAGTAGGAAGTGTAGTCAGACCTGAAGTTATACGGTCTCTATGCATGAGATCCTTCCCTAAAGCTGGAGTCACAAACATGTGTGTGTTTGATTTGAATGATTTCCCGCAAGATCCCTGCTGTGTACCTAGCTACCTGGGGCTCCCATCAGACTGAGGTCCACTGTGTCCATGGGTAAGGCTGACCCTGGAAGGAAGTGCAAATGAAGTTTAAACAAGGACATGTTTGGGGGAGAACATCAGTCACTTAAAACCCACAGTGCTTCTTACCCTTTCAGTTAGAACTGGATGTTGCTCCCTGAGGCAAAAGGTCAGCATGTCCGTCACGCATAGGCGAGACCGTCTGCTCTTCTCAGTTGGAGAGGGATGTTATTTTCTTAAGAAGCAGGATGTTATTCCTAGAGGTCTGCCACTTGGCGAGGTCAACAGTAATATTTTATGCCTAATGTTTATGATTAATTTTGGCTGTGGCCTTTCCTTTCAGCATTTGTATGGTGTCAACCTGAGCTGGTGAGGGTCAGAATTTGACAAGGTTATGGCGTGAACCATACATTTGCTTTTCTTCCCCAAACAAATACTAGAATAACAATGCACATGGGAACTGAGAAACACATTGTTAACTCATACCATAAGATCTACACACTGAAGAAACTGGAGTAGAATTCAGGATTTTTTTTTTTTTAAAAAGCAGATCTATTTTCAGCTAAATGGAATCTTATTAACCACCACTATAATGTAAATGTACTGCCTTCACATCGATTCCGACTTATGGTGACCCTATGAATAGGGTTTTCATGAGGCTGAGAGGCAGTGACTGGCGCAAGGTCACCCAGTGAGCTTCATGGCTATGTGGGGATTCGAACCCTGGTCTCCCAGGTCATAGTAGCTGTAACCAAATGCCAATTTTTATTTTTTTTGCCTTCCTCCTCATAAAAGGTTGGATGACTTATTGTAGAGAAGCTTGAAATTATATTCAACTTGCCAAGGTGTGGTCTGTAATGTCAGAGGATTTTGGCTCCAGAGCAAAGGCAGCAATACTATTCACCCTTACTTGGGACGGAAATAAGTTCAGTGGGATTTTCTTAAGAGTAAAGAGCATGGCATTAGGTGGTATCCGGGACAAAAGTAGGTTAGAATCCAAACTTTCGGAAAGAGTCCATTCTTGCAATGATCTCTCCATAGATGTTAGAAAGCAGAATGCTTGTGAAGACTTTAACTGGCTTCTCAACATATGATACAGAACTTTTAAAAATAGCAACCACATCAAACAATGCTTGGAATTAACCATAGTAATTTCTGCAATAAAGTACATTTTGGGCACAGCCAACCCATTAATGTGTCTGGACAAAATGATTAAATCTGGGGTGAGAAATATGTTGTCAAGTAAAAATATTCAGGGAAACACTTAGTACACTGAAACAAGATGGACAGGGTTTATTCTCAGAAAAAGCTAATTAAATCAAACGTATATGCTTCCATGTGTAGTTTCCTGAAAGGTATAGTTCAGGGTACTTTGCAAAACAAGTAAGTTGATTTCATTTTAAATATACTATGTATTTTGGAAAGTTGTTTGGAAAGTTGTTATGTATTTGGACATCTCTTAAGATACGATAACCAAATTTTGCATGGTGCTTCTTAAGATCAAATAGGTTGTCTGTTTGGATACAGTTAGATGCTATTTTGAATCAAGATGGCAGACTGAACCTTTCAAAACTGGCCTCATTTTTTGTTTTCTTAGAAATCCTGAGGAATGCAAGATACGAGGCTGCTAGTGGTATACATTAGAATGAAAGATGTAGGTGCCATTATAGGTGCCTAGCTCTCATAAGCCAGGGATGGGAAACCTCTGGGGCCACATAAGGGCCTGTTTCAAAAGTCCTCTGCTAGTGACCACTTAAGATGTTTTGTTTTAATATGCTTTAAAGTGTTTTGTTTTTAAGATGTTTTAGAGTGTTTTTAGTGTTTTTGTTTGCTGCCCTCGGCTCCTTATTTATTTATTAAATTTATATCCCGCCCTTCCTCCCAGAAATAATCATTTGTCTCTCCTCAGCAGCATAATAGGTGGGAGAAAGCAGGAGGGGGGAGAAAAGGGGAAACAGAGAGAAGGAGAAGGGGGGATCAGAAAGAAAGAAAAGGGGTGACCTGCCCACTTTAGGTTCTTGCTCGTTCCACCATTGTGATACACCACCCAACAGCTTACCCCTAAGAGTTGCATAAAACTTAAATATTTGCAGACAACAAAGATAACACATTTTTAAAATTCCAATTTGATTTTTAATGTATTAATGTTTGATAGAACAGGAATTAAAGTTACATGTTTTGAAAAGTATCATGTTGATCAGGACAGCAATTGATAGTTATAAAGCTACGACTGACAGGGTCAAAATTTTTTAAAAATGCACAGGTTTGCAGCTTATGAAAATGAAAAGCGGATCAGCTATTAATGAAACAAGGTTATTAAAATATCTGCTAATGTATACCTTGAAATCTGCATATTTCAAATTATGTGTGGAGTCAAAATACATAAATTCATGTTTTTAAATAAAGCTTTCACTGCATCAGGATTAGTAAAACATAGTCTCTAGATATAGTTATTTGAACATACAAACCTGTATGATTAAGCTAGACACTTAGCATATAAAAATACAGAGCAATAATATGGAAAATAGATTCTATTATTTACAAGCAATGGTCCCATATCTCGTTCTTTGAAAAATAAAAACATTTTTACAAATTTAACTCATCTTGAAATTTCCAATAAAATTTAAAAAACTTAACAGGAACATATGATACATAACTGTAAAGAATATCTGAGCGTAACCCAATCAGCTTTTCAAAAAAATAAATCCTCCATATTTGCACCAAATGCATCAAGCGCTTCCTATGTCACAGCAATATTGTGTTGGTGAAAATAGCAGTACATCCTAGATACTTATTGATGGGGTAGTACGTCATATTAACGTCACAGATTTCACATTTCCATCTCACCTTCCTGCCCATTGGTCTTATATGTATTTAATATACACTTACTATTGTTTTAACAATAGTTTAAGGGTTGTATTCAACTAAGTCCTGCTCAGAACAAACCCATTGAAATGAATGAACCTAAGATAGTAATATTTACTATCTTCAGTGGGTCTACTCTGAGTAAGACTGGCATTAAATACCACCCATAGAAATTATAGTTTCTTTAACAATATCACACCTTCTTAGGATACTAAGTATCGTTATACAAGTGGTTTTTTTCCCTAAGTGCCCCAAACACCTAATTAACTCTGTGTCTTTAATCATTACAACAGCCTTGCCAGGTTGGGCTAGTATTACTATCATCCTAGATGGCATAGGATGGGGATAGATGACCAAAACCATGACACAGTAACTTACCTAATGACTCTCAGTAAGTTTATGATTAAGATGAGATTTGAGCCACCATTTCCTTGGCTCCCATGCCGTGCTCTTAACTACTATGCAACATCTGCTGTATTAGACGACTCGATACTTGGGCAATTTAGTCTCTTTCTGTTTAAGATCTTTATGTGTAATGAAAAAATATATATCAAGAACATTGTCAATTCCCAGCCCTTGCTATAAGCTCAGATATTTATTTTATATCACACAAGTGCCTGGTCTATATGCACTGCTGTAGTCTGGATTACATCATCATTACACAAGCATTGCCTATCTGCCTCTGAAATCTCAGGAACAGACCCAAAGAGACCTGTTCTCATGAAACCAAGCTCTATGGAATGACATTATATGAAATCTTTCAAATTTGCTTTTGTTTAAGCAACTCAGATCCAAACTAGACATATGGCACAAGGTTCTGTGCAACTTTCCCTCATTTCTCCTTGACCAAGCTAGTCCCAGAAGGCTGTGAGTTTGAGGGAAGGAATGACAGGAAAGAGGCTGCTTAACCCTTTCCTGTCTGGCCATCCCCTCCCCAATCAATCTGTGGTATTTAATGTGATTGATCATTCAGACATACAAGTCACTACTTGATGCTGCGGTCAAACTAGTTTTAAAAGCCTGTCAGTCATCTGCTTTAGTTGTACCACCATGGCTAACGTGAAATCTAACAGTTCTGCCCGTTGTAAGAAATATTGTACCTTGGGGGCTCCTGAAGTGCCTACGGGATAGTGCAGAAGGGGATTGAGGAAACCTTTCCCACTGCTTAGTGGGACAGAAAGGGCACTAATGATAGCACCAATACTTGTTATTGTGCTGGCAGTCAGGCTAGGGTAAAAGCCTAGTGCTGGCATGAGGTTTGCAAACTATGCCCTTATGCCAGTGCTGGGATTCTCATACCCAGTCCTACGCGCTTCTTGGTCAGCATTAGTGACTCATGAAATTGGGTCATAGGACAGACAAGTTAGCTTCTACTCTCAACTTCAGAATGCATGTCCGTTGTAACCCATGCTCTAAGAGATAAACTGTGTGCTTAGCAATATTTGTTTGTGAGTTGGCTGGAAATACCAATGTTTTCCTGACCTTCTTACAGTCTTTGTGGTTTCTATAGCATGTAAATTGGGAAATGTTGCTTATGATGTTTATTTATTCAAACACAGAGGAATGTTTTTATTGCATACCAAAGAAGAAGGTGATGTAATACAACTGAATATCTTGATCTAACTTTCAGATGTTGGTGAGGAAGAAATTCGTTTACATTCACAAAGAGTTGATAAAAGCCCTCATAACACATTCTAAAAAGATCATTATTCATAATGATTGACACAAAACATCAATCTTTCAACTATGAGTGCGTTGTGTCATTGAAATATGAAAGGGCTGAGGCATAGATGATGATGAGAGATAAGGCCTTTTCAGTGACTGCACTAATATTGTGGAAAACCATGACTCTTGGACTCCTCTCTGGATATCTTTCATCAGCTGGTAAATACATTTGTGTTCCAGCAGGCGTTTGCCTGCTAAGTATTCCCTGTGAAGATAATTTTTCTGTGATCTCTGCTATTGTGGCTTTTTAGTTATTTTTATTGTTGTTATTTTGATTTTTAAAATTGCTATTTTAAATGACTGCAAGTGGGCTTGAGTAGTGTATGAGCACTAGAAGGTGGGACATACATTTTTGAATAAGTAAACATAGACTTTTAAATGCATTCACATGCATTCAGCAGAACTGTTTGCAGGAAGTGGTTTGAAGATCACCAGGAGATTTGTGATTTCTGAACACAGTGTTTACATTATTTTGGAATTTGTATCAAAAGGTGTCTCATGGGGCTGGAAAACAGGAAGAGCTACAGATCTCTTGGGAATCAGGATCATGGAAGAGGCCATCTTAAGATCACTTCCCTTTTCAAGAGACAGAATGAGAAGGCCTGCTTTTGTCCTTGTATCGACATTCCAGAAAGGCACACACTTAAATTCACATCAGAATGGTTAAGGAAGAGGAATTCATAAAACTTCAAAATACTCTTTACTTATGTAGTGCCATCCCAGTACATGGCACTTTTCAAGTAATCACAGGTACCTCCCACAAGGGGCTCACAATCTAAAAACAACAGAGGAAAATGAGAGAAATGGAAGGAGGGATAAACAGGAATATAACGTAACTGAAGTTATGACATGTCCTACTGTCAGATACGGTAGGGTACGGGGATTAGGAGGTTATGTGAAAGACTTCACCAACAAGGTGGGTTTGAGAACAGATTTGAAGAAAGAGATGCTAGCATTGGTGAGGCATTCTAGGAGGCAGTTACAGGCAAATGGGGCAGCAAGAGAGAAAGGACAAAATCATTTGAGGCAGCAGGAAATCTTTGGACAGCTGAGGGTGGTGGAACTCGATAAGAAAAGATCACAGGCAGGGATGCATTGGGGCTGTAAGAGTCAAGCAGAGATGAGGTTGGAAGCATGTCTCCCCTGATCCAGAAACAGCAGTTTGCACACAGATCAACTATAGCAAAAAAAAGCTGTTGCAAACGACCACATCCAGCACTGGAGGCAAAGAGTTCATAAAAGTATTATCTGGAGCCCTTGCAGAAGGCTGTTGAAAGAAGTTAAAAGTGTAGCAGAAGTGGATAGTCTTCTGTTATGCTTACAGTTTCTCTGGATCAGGGATATGGTTTGGGGACAAAGGAGGCTCAAACAAATGGCAAAATGTTTAAAATGGACATTGAAGACATAAACCAAGCTTCTCAGATACTGAACTTTGTTGTGTCCACATAGCAGTATTATACAAAAGGATGTTTTCAAGCACTAGATTCAGATTATGTTTTTACCTGTACAAAAGATACAATCATTGGGCACAATCTAACAAAATAATAATCATAATCAAATATGCTTAAGTCCAATTGATTTAAATAGTGGAGATTACAACATGTGGTTTCTCCTATTCAAATAAACAAAACACTTTTTGTGGGACCTTATTTTATTTGTTTAACAAATTTAAATCGTGCTTTTCCTGTCTGTTCAAGGAGGCTATCAATCATAAAATACAAAAGTCTAAATTAAGCAAATAACCAAGCAAGACATTAACCAAACACCACAACTTGCTATTTGGAATTTATTTCTAGACTCCAATAAGGATATACAATGTAATAATTTGATAGGTCAGCTACTTATGGCAGCTCATCTCACAATTGCTAAGCATTGGAAAGATGTAAAGGGTGCCTCAATACAGTACTGGTCACAAAAAGTATGGCTCATGGAGAAATTAACCTCCAAACTCCAACAAGCTAGGGGTGAGTTGAAGAAAGAAACCTTTGTAGATTCCTGGTACCCCTTCATATTATATGTAAACCAAACAACACAGGGATGGGAGCCATCAACAGAGTACATGGCCAGTTGGAATGCCTAAACTATAAGGATTTTTTTTTTATCATATAACATTTTGAATGCCCTATAATTTCTCTTTCCTTTTAAAATACTTTACTCAGGTTGGTAGATTAAGTGAATCTATTTAAAAATTATGTCATTGCCAGGGGGGGAGGAGAGGGATATATTTTAGATACTGTTTTAATAATTTTAATATTTAATTACTAACATCTGTTTTCATGTGTATTGTATTAAAGTATTATTGTTGTTTTAAAGAAATGTAAAGTTCAATAAAAATAGTTTAAAAAATACAAAAGTCTACTAGTAGATTTGTTATTTATGTCACTAGTGTTGTTGTTGTGTTGTTATGTGCCTTCAAGTCGACTACGACTTATGGCGACCCTATGAATCAGTGACACCCAAGAGCTTCTGTCATGAACCACCCTGTTCAGATCTTGTAAGTTCACACTAGTGTAGACTATCACATTTAAAAACAGATATAGCCAGCCTCCACAAACAAGAGGTATTTGCATTTTCTTTTATATGGGAAGATTAGGGAGGTTGCAAACTTAAATACACATTAGTCCCAGGTATAGTCTGAAGACACCTAAGATCAAAACCCATCTGAAGCTAGGCAGGTCTGAGTCTGAATGGGTGACCACCTGAGGGCTGCATGTTTGTAGTCTTAGGTTCCATTATGGGAAGAAAGATGAGATATACATGTAATAAAATTAATAAATACTAGGGAGTAAGTCTCATAATTTTGAGTCAATAATGATAATAATAATAAATTAATAATAATTGAAGGTTGTGCTGCCAGTCATATTTGCAACATTGCCTTTGACCCTGGGAAACCTTTTTATGGGGTTCTGAGCCAATGAAGTTGTCTACCCAAGTAAAATGTCTATGCATTATGTACAACTGGATGCTCTAAATAACAATCTTCAGATTCTGTGTTCTAAATTTCTGATGCAGCTTCTAGGATGACAGAGGTATGAAAGGAATTTATTCAGATATCTCTGCAAAAAAACAGAATGCATTTAATTGCTTATGATCTCATATGTGGCGGTAACAGAAGAGGGAAAAGGTAATGTCATTCTTCATTGTGAAAGATCTTTGCATATTTCGCATTCTTTCCTCTAGATGGTTTAGCATTGTGGTTTGGAATTATTTGTTATTTTTTTCTAAACTAAAAACAATACAAAACTGAAGTAGCTGTTAAGTCATTTTTTGTAAAATGTAGACATTTTTTAAGAATTGTTTGTAGAGTAGGCAGAGGACTTAGAAGTGTGAATTAAAAATACCATTCATATGAAAAGCCAGTTTGATATGCTTCAGATGAAGAGTGGCTCAGAACAAACCCAAACGTATAAAGCCTTTTAATGCAGTCTCATGAAACCTTTGGGAAACAGAATGATTTTGTGTGGAACTATTTCTCTGCTTTTTGTTTTGTGTTCTGTGTGGGAGACTATTCCCATCTTGGGAACTTTAAATTTGTCTTATTCAGAATGAATGCCAACAGTATTCTCAACATGCTATAGGATTCCACACCACTTAGAGGCCTAACAGAGAACTTCTGAATGGGAAAACCAGAGCAGTTAGGCCACAGAAACAATGATTTCTGCTTCCTTAACTAGCAAGAAATTGAAGATGAGTAACTATTTTATGAAGGGACTGTAACTAATCATATTTCACATTGAATGTGAAATATACTGGAAGAAAAATTATACAGGTTTTGGCAGGTTTCAGTGTCTGAGAAAAATGAAAGTATTACATGATCAAACTGTGAGTTTAGTGATTTTTTGAAGTAAAAGGGAAAGTAGGGAGAGCTTTCATAAGAAAACAATCCATGATGAAGAGATTGTCAAATGTAGCAAGAGAGAAAAACTGGGAAAGACTCGGAAAAACAGCAACTACAAGGAACTCTTGAAACAGGCAGAGGTGCACACTGCAAATGATTCTTCTGGAATGATTGTCTTGGGAAAAAAGAATTGTTGGTCTTGGAGAATGGTGTTATAGAAAAAATGAGATACAACCGCTTATTAAACCTGTTTGTGAAAGAGTGCATGCTTTCAACCCAATTGTACAATACTTTGTTTTTAAGATGAATAGAAACAATGCATATTATTTAATTAAAGTAAAAAAGACTTTAATTTTTTTGAATCAGAATGGAAAGGCAGCTTTTTTGCCAGTACACATGTGGCATAATCATTTAGAAAGTTGCTACTGTTTCTGCGACTTAACAGTTACACAGTACTGTCAGAATGGTAGGCACGAGTAGCCTAATAATAAAATATTAATCAAGAGGGACACATGCAGAGGCACAACAATGGCCAAAGTAACCAACATATGTAGTCAAGCTATTCTTATTTGTATATATTCTTCTCGCAGTTTGTGTTAGTTCTGAATTTGCTACTTCTATTTTATTTTATAAGGGCGGGGGGTTGTGTTAGCTTGAAAGTTTGCATGATCTTTCACTGGTAGAAACTGTCTTGTTTTCCAGAAGAACAGTTGTACTAATCTGTGTTAGGCAGAAGGAAAAAAACACAATATTTTGGAGTACACTTAATGACATAATAACCAGCTAAAGAAAATTCACATCACTAAATTGTTATGTTGAGGATAATGTTGGTTGAGTGTAACCATGTGAAGTTTGGCACATGTTCAAATGGCAGTACACTTGTCTCGCTACATATCCAGCTTGCAGTTCAACTCACATTTACCACAGTTCTCTCATAGCTTCCAAAAATGGATTGAGCGGTAATGTGGGTGAATGTGGGTGAAACTATTATGTGACTGTGTAGTGAAGTGATCAGATGCTGTAACTGCTTGCACTATGTGCTGAACTCTGAATGGACCCATTTAACCCACATTCTCAACACTCTCATTTACAGTGTGAATGGTCCTGTCTCAAGGTGCCATGGCACTTTAATTGTTTTCATCAATTTGGCATCAGGAAGCAGAATATAAGGAATTGTTCCAGTTCACAGCAGGGTAGTTAAGTATCAGAAATCAAAAATGCAAGGCATGAGACAGGACCAGTTGTTTATGTTCCATTTAGATCCATTCCCAGTGCTACTGTCAGTAAACTTTAAATAAACAAAACAATCCAGAAATGGGCTCTGAATAACTGTGAGATGTTAATGGGCTTAGGACAAAAGATTCTTCTCAGACTAAACAGAACTATCGGAACTAGCCAAACAAGAGAATTGACTGTTATAACAATACTGTAAAAGGAGCTCTGCTAACAGCAACTCAATGGAAACCTATTAATGTGCATTCCATACAACTTTGACCCAGAGATGTTTAATTTCCTACTGATGGCTCCCACATCCAGTCTAGAATTGGACACCACAACAAGCCTAGACTGCGTAAGTTCAATGAAGCTGGGAGTCACATTACAGGTCTCTCGAAACCCCCCACCCCGCAGTGTTTCTCAAAATTGGAGGAAATGTGGATGGGATTCCACCATGAGGTCACAATTTTGTATGCTGCATAGATTTAAAAACAATAAAAACACAAGCACAATTGGTAATTTCACTGTGTACTGTGAAAAGTGCTTTAACTGCATGCACTTTTGATCACCATGTATTAAGATGAATTAAATAAAAAATAACAGAAGAATCAGATATAGATGAGATCAATGATGAGGAAAGATTTGTAACACTGTTACAATTTGTAACACTGGTTACAATTCCTTATATTTAACATATACTATATGCTTTTCCTATTGCATATGCAAAAAGGACAGCTGCCTTTAACTGCAGAATGGCACAAATATTTTCCTAGCCTTTTTGTAGTACATCTGCCCTATGCAAATAGGCTTACATAACTTTGTGGGGAGCATGAAGAGGCTGAGTTTTTCTTGCCTCTGTAGCATCCTGAGTTTTCAGTAAGAAAGGAATGGAGGTTTCCTCACAAGAGGAGCAGAGAGAACTAAATGCCCCCCAGCTGACAAGAACAGGACTGTATTTCACTGCTAAGTATCTTAAGCTGATCCAAAGGACCAGACTGCTAAGAAAGCAATGGTGATTTAAGTCAGAAAATGGTGATTCAAGTCAGAACATGCTTCAATATATTTACAAGACTGCTCTAAAGAAGAGAAGAAAAACTATTCATCAGCATGAGGGAAGAAGCAGTAAATTTCTGATGCAGCAAGAAATCAGAAAAATTGATTCCCAGTGAGCTGCTGAGAGAAGCTTTAGGTCTAGAATAATCTCCTTAATGCTATGTTGAATACAACCATATATACAATTCAGGTCTTGCAACATCCTGTGGTAAAGTACTGTATACCAATCTACAATGTTTTGGATCATTTTAGTCACAGGTAAATTTCACTATCTCAGTTCCCAAAAAATCGATAATACAATACTCACCAATGTTAACTATGCCTTCTTACTGCTAGCATGTGACTTTAAGATCAGCTGATAGCATCAGTATTAATGGTCTCAGGTCTCTTATCAGTATTGGCATTACATCCCTTGTGAAAGAATACATCAATTAGATCAGTTTCAGTTGAACTAATTGTAGTGTGGCTGCTGATATAAGTTTTAAATGGAGGTTTACATTGAATATGTCCTTAAATTTCAACATAGTTCCATTACAACATATCTTTTTTTTAGTCAGAAGCATGTCACTAAAGTTCCACATGACTTTGTAAGAGGCTTATTACCATTCCTTGACTACTATTTGCTACTCTTTGGCTTTCCTAGATTGTATTGCTACTCTGGTCTGCATTTCTAATGCTACAATTTTCCTGTTCCTGAGCTTCATGCAAACTATTTCAATTTTTTTTGAAATTTTCTTTCCTTCAACATGGAAAATTGTAGGGCTATATGATGAATGTCTATATTAAAGAGGAAAATAATTAGAATGTCATTAATTGTACTATAATCTCAATATTTAGGATAGTAAATGAGTTTCAGCAACCTTTGCATATCAATGGCAGATATAACATGTGCTATCTTAAAACCTTTCCCTTTAATTATGTAAGATAAACAGTATACTATATGCTAAATCTTTCAAATAGGTTGTTTTAACAGTTACATTAACTTCCTATAACACGAAATTATAAGTTATTTTTTAATAACAATGCAATGATGTGAATCAACCTTGGCTAGACCTTTTATTAAATCTGATTGTTCTTTAGATGATGTATTTTCTCTTTCTTCTACATTCCTTTCTCAATTTAATTTACCATACTTGTTCACTATACCATATTTCCAGTGTCCTCTAGGACACAGAATCCCTGTTCATCTCCTTCTTGGTACACTCTTTAGTTGCCGAGGCAACCATTTGTTGGTCTTTGCTTAAGTATTAATGACTATCAGCATTTTATTTTACATGATTATTTTTTCATTGCTCTTTAATTTTAAGATCATGATTCTGTGATTCCTACAGTTTCCCCACCTACATGTAGAGGGGAGAGACCTTGACATACCTGTGACAGAGATCTACATGGCACTTCACATGAGCTGCCACAGTACCTCATTGGGAAAGCAATATGGTCTTTCTATTTAAAGTCTATGTACTAGAGTGCATATGAATAACATATGTACAAGGTATGCATATCTGTGTAAACTCTCTCTCTCTCTCTCTCTCACTCACACACACACACACACACACACACACACACCCCTATGCATGGGAAAATGTAAACATGTTCTAAAAATCAGTTTCACCGCAGTGCTGACTATGAAAGAATATAGGCTTTGGTACAGATTAATGATAAATAAAGGAAATACATGGTCTACAGCTAGATGACTGACTATAAATAAAGCATTTCTGAATGTTGCTAACTTGGCCTCATGTTGATATGGAAAGTCTTCCTTTTGCCATTAGACAAATGAATAGTACACTATGAACAACACACCAAACATAATGAATGTACCAGTTACATTATCTATAACTTATTCAAGCAGAATAAAATATATATTATGTCTCTCTCCACATGTGCAAAAACAGTGTTTCTGCATTTCTATAAAAATAATTGTAATAAAATACAGAATACATCTGATACACTTAATGTCCACCATTTTTTAAGATGATAAAGATAAGCCTTAGGAAACCATGAAAATCATTTTAAACTGACACTGAATCAATAAATCTTGCAGTCTGCCAGCACAGAGTGCAATAGGCTTATATGAGCCTCAGCCATCCCATACTTCGGATGCAGCTGGCATAAAGCTTTCTAATTCACTGTCTAAAATCTTGCTTTTGCTGTCTTCTATATTAGTGCATAATATAGTCCATAATTCCCATGTAAACAAACTTCTTATTGTTCCCTCTTCTGTACAAGCCAAGGGATTGAGAAGTCTTCTGAGGATTGTCTGATGAAGAGAAGAGCAAAGTAGAACTTCATAACATCTAAAATAAGGTGCTCTCTAGGGAGTGGGAAGAGGGAAGCATCATGCAAGGTATTAAATCACACTGTCATTATTTTCATGTGTCTTCTTTCAGTTGGTGGTCACACTGGCTTCCTTCTGACGTAGTCTTTCTTTCTGTTATTTAAGAAAAAAGGAACTTTATTATCATTCTTTTCTTTAATTTTCCATCTGTTCTCAAATTGCAAAGAGTATGTGGTCTAGTAGACCTGAGCAGTCAGAAACCAGAGTAGACATAAGTTTTTTCTTTTCAGAAAATTAATTCCTGAAGTGCCATATGAAGATAATGGCAAGCTTTTACAAACATACTTAGGCTTGTATCTGATTCATACTCAGAGTAGACCCATTGAAATAAATATACACAAAGGAGCCATGGCTAACTTAACTTCACTGATTTCAATATCTGCTACTCTCAGCATCACTTAGTTGGATACAACCTCAGACTCTTACTCCTAAAGATAAGCCTGATGGGTTCTGGAAGACCTTTCAAGTTGACAATCTAATATTGCATTTCTGTAAAATATTAGAACATAAATGAAAATAAGAACATTTGGTGAAGGAGATATGTATGTATGAATTTGCAGAAATATATATTTTTAAAAGAGACATGAACTGAAGCTGATTTTATGCAGGGGCTTTCCCACAAAGTGGGACTATACAGAAGCTATGGGGCACACAGGAGTTGTGGACTGGAACCAATATATGCCAGATATTCATACATTAATTTCCCGACACTTTTCTTGAAGCCACACTGATAAATGACAAAGCTCTTCTCCAGGATCACCCATGTGTTTTGCCCTTTACACCAGATTGTACCAATAATGAATGGTATAAGCATGATTCAAGCACAGCTTTTACAGTTATTTCTGCCAAATTGGATCCACCTTAATTTGGCTAGCCAGCACTGGTTGCATCCAAATACGGCAAAATAATTTTCCATTTGTCTATGCACAAAGAGAGAGAGAGAGAGAGACAGAGACAGAGAGAGTGCAGCCTATACTGGACAAAACCCAGGAAGCCAGGCTCATTCCTAGACAAACAGAGTGACAAATGTAGGAAAAGGCTCTATTAGCTGTCATTTCATCCTGCTTCCCCCTCCCCCCACTTCAGAAATGTGAGGGGATCTTTAGGAGCACACACTGCAAAAGCATGTCTGAGATTATTCTGAGTACAGAATGCAGCAGGAAAGAAGGACATTAATGAGTGAGAGAGAAGTGATAAATCTGAGACAGTTTATGAGCACTGATTTTCATGCAGACTACTTTTCCTAGCTTAGGTTTGTGCAGGGACAGATTGAATCTAGCACTGAAAAGGCTTAGTGAATCCCCCAACCCACCTTGGATCACTACTTCAATCCCTGAAAGGACAACAACTACAACAACAGACTTGAATATACTTTGGGGCTGGAAAGGATATAATAGTAATTTGCTTTTGAATGGATTAAACATGCATTCTATTAGCTATATTTAAAAGAGAACTAGAAGACAGAGCTGCACTGAGAACACATCATACCAGGCTGGCAGAAGGATTGATTTTCTTTGTTTCCACTTTCTTTTCTGCAGTTAACTTGCTCACTGATTGTTGAGCAACTTTGAGTCTGAAACAAAAGACATACAAATCTTACTGGAGCCAAAGAAATGGTATATATTTAGCATATGAAAGCTGCTTTCAGGAGCACTTAGTTGGTGAATATGAATAAATTACGAAGCAAGCACGTAAGCAAATCTGGACCAAGCTTTAAAGCTGGAAAAGATATTATGAACTGAGGCCAAAACTCCTAGTGCTGGCACAGCATAATCGACATAAAGAGGAAGCATCATGGCATCAGTGGCAGCTTTCTTCCCTGGGTTATGTGTGATCTGGATTGGGGACTGCAGTGGTTGCAAAGGGTTAAAGCCTCTCTCCCTCCATGCTGTGGTCCTAGTTGAAATCACATGGTACTCTAAAAACAAAAACAAACATGCAAGGCCATTCACTTGATTAGCATTAAGTCTAGTTTGGGGGCCCCTCTCCAGCAATACAAAGATAACTGCCTTATAGAGTTGCTGTAAGGATTACAACAAAATAATTGCAGCATTCAGATGAACCTCCAACATTTGGAGGATTGTGAACAAGCCACAGGCTCAAGCACTTCTTCCTTTCTCTGTTCTCTTTTGTGCAGAATTTAATTCATTACTTCCTGTTTTAATCAAACTATAGTTTGTGGTTACAGCCACATTGGCAAACTAAGGTTGAAGTGATTCCTCCTAACCAGTGATTCCTCCTAACCAGGATTGCAGAACAGGATCAATCTTGCAATCCTTATTTGGATATTAATAATAATAATAAATAATAAATTTTATTTGTTGGTTGCCTATCTGTCCAGGTCAGTAGTGGCAAACTATGATTAAAAGAAGAAATAACAAATCCCTATACACATTAGGAGAAGGGGAAAAGAGGAAGAGGAGGGAAGGGTTGAACCTATTGCTTGCTCACAATCCTCTAAAGTTTAGAGTCTAAACCATGGTTTGGTGGGCCATCTAAATATTCACACTGCTTAAGTAATTTGTATACATTCAGATAGGATAATAAAGTAGTACTCTGATTCCAGTATTATCGCTATGAATTAAATAAGCCTTCCAATGAAAGTTTCCAGGTGAAACTACAATTTTGAACCATGGCCTCTATTCAGCATAGTGCTAAGATTATTCCATCAGCACAGGCATTTCTGCTTGCCCGATAGAACAATCTCCCCTTTCTTTCCCCCTTGCATTGTTCTAGGGGTTCTCCTGACTCTCCAGAGCAGAATTGTGTGTGTGTGTGGGGGGGGTCACAGGGAGTGCCGAGGGGGAAAGTCCAGTTGAACTAATGGGAATCCTTGCACTGGCTTCTGCTAGTGCAATAATTTAGCTGACTACAGCTCCATGATTCAAGAGGCCATGATTTGATCAATTCATCATTCAGTTGTGGCGTATCAGCAATAAGCTGGCACTGGTCAGGATCTCTGCATATGGCAGTATATTATTATTTGGGAATCAGCATGGTCAGGGCTGAGGCCAGAAGGTTGCAAGGTTGGGCCCTGGCTAAGAGCCCCTGCAGCTCAGAGGGGCTGCCGAAGGGCCCCTCCTTAAGATGGGAGGCTCATGGATCATGCAGAAGGAGCTCCCAGGCACCCCCCAACAGAGGCAGAGCAGACTTCAATATGCCTGCCCACACACCCCACACACCTCTCCCATCAGTATGAATGCTGTGTGTGCTATGTCGCATGAATACCAGATGGCTACAGAAGATTCCCAGGCTTGATACCCATGCTCCACTGCCAAAATATTGAATTCATGGACCATGGTAAGCAAAAGCAGACAAGTGTGTTCAGAAGGACAACTGTTGCAGCTCCATAATGGAGGAGCCCTTTCTCACACCTTCTAGCTGCTGATGCTCAAGTAAAAATCATGGGTTGTATCCAATATAGCGCTAAGTAACAGTGCCATTAGTGCAAGGATTTCCATTTGCAAAATGAACCTCCCCCCTCCCAAAATTGTTCAAGGGGTTCCCCCAACTCCCCAGAGCAGATCTGGGGAAGCCATGGGGCACAGGCTGTGGTGGGGGGGGGAGAGAGAAAAATTCTGTTGCACAAGTGGAAATCCTTGTGTTGATGGGACATGTTAGTTGAATATGTCATATTATTATAGAGTATTCCAATCCAGCAACAATGATCCAAGCTGAGTACCGCAGTATCAAGAGATGCAATAGGATACTGTGCAGGAAAATACCCATATATGGGAATTGGCATGCATTCTAACAACAACAACATTATAGCTGGAGAAGTCCCTCTTACGACTCCCAATCTAGTACACCAATTGCAGTTTTAAAGAAAGTATGAAAAAATGTATTCTAAATCAGATTCCTTTTCATATTGGATCTGTCTAAAAGCTATTTGAAGGACTCAATATTACCACAGCTGTTTACCACAGCTCAGAAATTTCAACTGATCCAAAAAGCAGTGGCCAGATTATTGGCTGAGGTTCCATTTAGTTCTCATAACCCTTGTTTTAAAACAGCTGCATTGGTTGCCAGTTCATTTCCAGACCCAAATCAAAGTGCTCACACTTGTGTTTAAGGTCCTAAGCAACTTAGATGACAAATATCTGAAAGACTGCCTCTTTCCTACAGACCCTCTCAGATGTTGAGATCACCAGAGGGTGACCTCTTGGTAGTTTCACTGCCCTCAGATGTTCAGGGGTGGTTGTGGACCAGGAGAGGGCATTCTCCCTCCCCTCTGAGATGTATCTGACACCTTCACTGTACAGTTTTAGTCATATGCTGAAGATGCATCTCTTCACATTGAGTTTTGACATTTGAGATACATATTTTTAGGACCCTCATGAGTTGTTAATTAAATTGGTTTTAAACTGTTTATAGTAATGCATTTTATATTGTTGTGGCTCATTCTGGAAGCTACTGGTGAAGGGTGGATGGGTGGTAACAACAACAACAACAATTTAAAAAAAAAAAGCAAAGGGTCTTGGTTAAACTGGACAACTTATTTTAGGCGTTGTGTCACCCAGGAGTTGAAGTTGGCTAAGAATCCTAGTTAAGTAGGTAACCTGATCAGTCTTTACAATGATGCTGATGTGTATCTTTTAACAATGATTAAGGTAGAAAAGGGGGAATTTATTTGCTCCAGGGAGAGAAAGAACTGCAGAGAAACTGCAGGCAAACCTGTGGCTTGCTTCTGATCTATGAATCTCAGGTACATAACCTTCTATAGCAGAAGTCACCAACCTCTTGGGGTCAGTGGGCACATTTTGAATTTTGATAAAAGAGCTGTGGGTGCCAGTCATAAGATGGCTGCTGTGGAGGTGTGACATAACACAAAATGGTTGCCACATCTAAAAGAGAAAAGACAGAACCACAAAATAGTATGGGAATGTCCTCCAACCAGTCACCACACTAATGCCAAAAAAAGCACCTACATTAGCCACCACCACCACCACCACAGAGAGTTCTTTACATCTCTCTGTTCAGAATAGAGAACAGGATGTGAGATCAATCATGGCAACAAATGAAATGTGGACATGTTTAAGGGGATGTGTTCTATGAAGAAGAGGCTGAGCTAGTGCAAACAGGAACTGAGTGGGAAAAGCAAATAGTGGATTTTTTAGGGAACCTTTTGTGGACACCATAGGAAGTACAGGTGGGCACACTGGTGTCTGCAGGTGCCAGACTGATATAGCATGCATTGTTTTCTGAACTGGATTTCATGAATATGCACTTGTATTAAAAACATTAACATGGCCCAACCTCCACAAATGAACCCATTTCTCTCAAATCACAGTCTACCTGATGCCTGCCCTCAGGATTACGTCTGGATTTTTCTGTTTTTATTTATTTATTAACATAATTATTAGCCATATCCACACAGGGGTGTGTGCTCAAAGAGACACACTACATACCCTGTGAAATCCCTGATGGTGAGGGCCAGGCCATATAGTGTAAGGGATGAAGGACAGGTTTTGGCCTTCATTATAACAGTGTGTCGAAGAACAGTGCTTTAATTTTTTGCATAGCTTGAAGTGTTCACCTATAAGGAAGAAAGTAAAGAGATGCTTCCAGGGACACCCCTGGGTTTTAAACTATTGAAAGTGAAATCATTAAAGAAGCATGCCTGCTTTGATTTCCACAGACTCATCTTGGGATCTGTTTCTTGGTCATGGTCTACTGTGACTCTCTCTCTCTCACACACACACACGCACGCGCATGCACACCCCCCCCCTGTGATTTATGAAGTTGACATGTTGTTTTCCTGTTCTCTGTTGGGACCAGGAACATCATTCATTCAATAGCAGCTTGTATTCCTCCAATTTTCATTGATTAACAAGATTGAGATCCATGTCTAAAGATTTTAAAGAAACTAAACTGCTTGTCAAAATGGTGCATATGCAGGTCTTGGGCAGCTGTCCAGTGTTTGTGACTTCGTTATTCTTAATGAAAGAGTCATATTACTTTCTAGAGGTGTTATTTCAAAGAATATTTATGCAGTGGGCCAATAAGAGATATAGAAATGCACTACCATTAATTAAACATTAAGTGATTAAATTTCAAAGGCTTAACATACTGTTGTATGTGACTAAGGTTGATCAGTTTTCTCTTTTAATACTTAGTAAGAGCATAAAATCTCCTCACGTTACAAAGATTATAAATCTTCTCATGGATTGATCTTCATCTTAATGAATTTTTAATTTTTAAAATGCACCAATTAATTACATCCTTGGATGACATGGTACAGCTTATACCCAAAGAGAATAATCATGACTGGATTCCATTAAAAAAGTTCAAGAAATAGGTAGTTCATGTAGAGTTTACTTGCTCTACTCCCTGTAAGATGCCCAGTTCACATAGCGCTACACCATGATTTAGCACAGGGGTGGGAATCTGTAGCCCTCCAGAGGTTTCTGGGTTATAATTCCCATCATCCCTGAGAACTGGCCATGCTGGCTGGGTCTGATGAGAGCTGAGAGTCCAACAACATCTGGAGAGCCATAGATTTCCCCATCCCTGATTTGCACAAGAAAGCAGCTGCCACAAGCCGTAGGCTTATGTGCTTCCCCTCACTTCTCCTCCTCCCACATGTCTGGGAGGAGGACTTTTAGTTTCGACTTGGCTTGTCATTACATAGGAACTACAGTTCATGGTTTAAATTTTAAACTTTAAAACAAACTCTAGTCAGTTTTTGAACAAGTCAACAGTCAACTTCAAACCAAGGGTTATGAAGTTGGCTTGTTAAACCAGAGTTTGTTCCAAACTATGATCTCTGATTCATAAGAAAGAACAAGCCTGGTTTTAGCAAAAAGTGAAACTACACTCTGCTTAACCGCCCCTCCAACTGAGAATCCCATTGTTCAGCAATGCTTTTTACACTTTCAAAATAAGAGCATAAACTCAGGCTCTCTTAATAGTTAAATCATAACTAATCATAATGATTGTGAGTGTGCACTCTTGCTTACAAACTTTTTTTTTTCAGGATCACACCAATTTCAACAGAGTCCAGACTTCTTTGAAAGAATCCTAGCAATCAGCAGGCACTAGAAATGTAGTGGCAGATTCAGAAGTGCAGGGTTCTATCATGGTAGTGAGAGCCACGCCTCCCCATAGCCACACCCCTTCTAAGATTATACAACATTCTAAGATTATAGAATAACCTGGCCAGACTTGAATATTGTTTCTGCTTTTCTGTCATTGTCACCAATTGACTGTCCTTTCTTACTGTCAGAGATATTTGTTGAATTACTGAAATTGGTGTCTATATGTTTATCTGCGATTGCTACCAAACTGCTTGATGATGTAGGTGGGATGCTATCATCAGGATTTCACTGTTTCTTCTTCTGCAATTACATAATTCTTACTTTCCACAACTTCTCTTGGCTTTTTGAAGTAGGAACTAATAAGGATTGCTTGTAATTGACACTCACTGGGGTCTGCATAACTGACTCAGAAATCCCTACAGCAATAAAGAAAAACACATTCTCTGGGTTTTTTTTGCTGTTGGTTAAGACAAAGTCTGTTTTTCCTAAATGAAAAGGAATTCATACTGTCTAAGCAGGTGAGGAACTCATTTTGCATAAGGATTCGTAACCTTTTGAACTTGGCAACTTTCTAGATGGTACAAAGAGATTTTTCCACTACCTTCTCCTATCTCCCTGTGTCACCCCTCCTCCTTCCACATATACCTAGAATGTTAGAAAAAAGGATGTTTTAGCCCATTCAGGCAGCTTTTCATCTTCTTCTTCTTCATCATCATCAGCATCATCATGCTGTAAGGTAAGGAGCTTCATTTGCTGAGTTTCCCTTCTTGGCTGCCATACTAAGACTCAGAGTAACTGCATTGGGCAGAGCTTAGGAGTTTTAGGAGGAAACTTAAGCAAGGAATTTCCTGGTCCTAACCTCTGATGTTGGCTGCACCACACACACACATTCTTAAGCATATTTATTTGCTTTTCATCTAACCATGCATGACACACACAGAAGCACATATAACATCATTAAAAGCTGAATCTCTCTCTCTCTCTCTCTCTCTCTGGGCTTATCCACACAGGAGCATACCTTCATACTAAAGACGCTGCTTTTACCATCGTGACAGATTTGCAAGGTCAACACTTGATAGCTTCAAATCTGCTGTTTTCTGTTCATACTAGTAGGCATTCCTCTGTGAAAGATCAGTGTCGCTATTTCCTTGTGGTTCCCCTCTCTAATTTTACATGTTTACTCCCTCCAGTTCAAGGCTGAAGCCAGGAGAGCGTCTGGGTGTGAAATTGACAAGAAAAAATGAAACTGACAAGCCCCCCTTCTCCATAGTCCCAGCCTAGAGGGACGGGGGGAGTGAGTGAAAAGGCAAATTAGGCAGCGGCTGTGGCAGCTTTTGCGGGTGGCAAAGAGAGAGGGAGCAAGCGATGGGGCATTAAAAGAGAGCCCGCCCACTAAAAAAAATCAAAGCAAAGCACCTACAAGGAGGAGCACTGCGCAGCTAAGACAGTTTTTCCTTTCCTTTTCGCATTATAATTGGATTGGGTTAATACGGATTTAAAGGGGGAAATGCATTATAGCTTCTCCTTACCTGCAATGTCATGTGAACCATGCAAATTGTAAGGTAATGCAAGCAGCACCAGACACATACTAAATCGCCATGTGGATGAGCCCTCCTTCCCAGACACTGTCTTTCTCCCCCATCCCCTTGAATGTGTTTTTTCCTCTCTTGTCCTCCTCATCTTCCTCTTTGGGCTGGAACAAAACCACACATCTCTCCTTTCCCCCCACTTTTTGCTGCTGGGTTGAGAATGGCATCCATGTTAATGCCTTCTCCCACAACATCAGACATTCCTAGGAGCCAATCAGCATGAAGAGTCTTCTTAATGACTGACTCACCTCCTTTCATTCTGATTGGCTCCAATTAGCATGAAAGGACACGGAAACATGTTACAAAACTCTTCTTGGTGGCCAACATACCTTTCATGCAATTGGCCATAGGATGCTGGAGACATAAGGACTCTGATGGGAAAAAAAAGCAAAAAAGTAAGGGGCCTAAGTCCCCCCAAGACCCTGGATGACTACACTCCTGGTGGGCACTAGATAGCCAACTGGAGACTGGCCAGCAGGTCACTGATAGACCAAAATCTATTTTCTGCCTCGCCCCAGTATTGGGAAGCAAAGTCTTATCAAGCTGTGATACTGAACTAGTATAAGTTAACAGAATATGGGGGAAACCATATATCTGGATCCAATACAAAATTAAAACAAACACGTAAGAATACATCTTCACATGACTTCTTTAAAATCTTGACTGGTGCAAAGTGTTGAGATCACATGACTACTTTATTGTATCTTAACTTTGCTGAAATCAAGGTCTTTAAAATTTTAGGACAGTCTCATATTTACTTTGCAATACTTTCTAGAGATTTGGGCTACACCTTTTAGCATTTCCATGAATGAATGGCCTTATTCCCCCTCTCTCCTTCCCCCATGCGTGCTCTGCACTATCCTCAAATCTGCTATGGAGTGTTGGGGGAAAACCCTGATCAGATTTAGGGGGTGCGCAGGTGGGGAGGAGAGCGGGACAACATTCCATTGCACAAGGATTTCCATAGAAACTAGCATGTCCATAACAGCATTATTCTTTTTATCATTTTGGTTGCTGATACATTATGAACAGATGTTTTATGAATTCTAGTCTGTACAGAGTGTTATAAAAGAGAAGTCCATTCTCAGTGTCATATAAGCATAACTGAGGTTACTTTGTGAATCATTTTGCGTTTATGAAAATAGAGCTATGAGATTCTTTTGTAACTCCTTAGTCTGCTTTAGATTTAATTGCCTTTAATAATTTGGTGTCATCTGTTCGTCTTGCCATGCACACTCAATTTTTTTATTGTGAAACTGAAATTTTATACCTAGATTTTGCATCCTATTTAATCCACAGAACATTCCCTCTTAAGTCATATATTGCCTACATTTTTATGAACTTTTAGGAGGGGACTATGTAACACTACTGAGTTGCATTAATCTATGAGTGACACAGCTGGTACCTACTTTTCATTGAAGACATTACCCATTAATAATTTGTGAATCTTCAGTTGGAATGGACGAGGTGGGAGGGGAAGAATCTTAAGGAATGCAGTTTGCTTAAACCATGAAATCTGACCATATGTATGGGGAATCTGTTCAAAAGAAGATTTAGGATCACTCATCATGGTGCAAAGAAGGTCAAAATACACCAAAGAACTGAGAAGAAAGGTTGCTGGTGTCAGCAATAATATTAACACACTTTTAAACTGTAGTGCATTGCTATGCAATGTGGAAAAACACAAATTAATTAAAGCAACAGAAAAAAATAGAATTCTGTATTATAAAAAAAATACTTTACATTACCTGATTATCTGTTTCAGAAAACAACAAGTAATTGAGGGTTTGGTGCAAAGTGAAATTAACATCCAAAGTCCCCATCTAATTCTGTTTTGGGGGATTAGATCTTCAAATGTAGATATTTTCCAATGAAATGCAAGAATAAGCACTAATTTGAAAAACTTAATATTTCTTAATTATACAAATTAAGTACAGAAGTTCAAATGAGAATTTTTAAAAAAATGTACTGTTGCTTCTAAAAAGTAAAAAAAATAATTTTCACATTTACAAGAACATATATAGTTATGCCAAGGGTTAGAAAGAAAAAACACTGCTTACTTAACCTCATGGCCTTTTTTCATTCTCAACACAGATGGAGGAAAGACTAGGAATTAAGGCTTGAAGTGATCCGATACCCAGAAACTGAATATTAGCTACAGAAGGCCTCCTTGCTGGCGCAGCAACCACTAGACTGGGTCTTAAATCAACAAGTGCTATTAAGTGCTACTGGCACTGTTCTGAGCCCGTGGTTCTGAAACCCACTTTTGCCAGACAATCTCTCTCTCTTTTAATCAGAACTATTTTTTTAAACCAGAAAACACAAAGGTATACAGAAACTTCAAAGAAAACATACAGTCTCTGGGTATGGTGAACTGAGGATGGTGATGATGATGGAGAAGGTTAATAGCTGGTAATTATATTGTAGGATTGTTGAAGTGGGAGACTTCAATGGAGGAGAGGTAACTTCTGGGAGAGATAGCTTCTGGAAGAGGCAATTCTGGCAGAGAAATAACTTCTGAGAGAGGGCAATAGGTAAAAAAGGAGTGTTGTCATCTGGGGCTACTAGTCACTGATGACTGAAACAAACTGAGGCAGGTTTTGGAGGGAAAACGAACTAGCCAATTAAAGAGAAGGGTGATGTCACCTGACAGGACGTTACTGTAAGGCTAAAGGAGCATAGAGACATACCTCTAGAGTTCCATAACTCTAACCTAATAAATGCCTTGTTTAGCACAACAGAAAGTCTCCCTATACAGTAGGGCCTCGCTTTGCGGCGCTCCACTTAGGAGCGTTCCACCGATACAGCAGTTGTCAATTGCAGAATGACATTCCCACCTTAAGGTGGGTTTTTTATCACCTTTTATTCAATCAATTCTCTATTGTGTTAATTAAGTTAAAGCCATTTGTTCAATTCATCAATTAATTAGTGACTAGGAAGCAATAAATAAATAAATAAATAAATAAAACCTGGAGGCTGTGCTCAACTAATTACTCACTTCCTCATAATTAATTCAATGCATAAATTCTTATGAGGCTGGGATCAATCAATTAATTAACCAATCATACATATATTTGATTACATAAATTCATAGATTAAGGTGCTGTTTGCTGTTCTCTGATTAGGTTATCAATTTTCTTTATACAGGTTTTCAGTGTTGTTTGATAATGTCTCCTCATAAGGCCAAGCAGAAGAAAGGTGTTCAGGTGGTTAAGCGACCAGCCAGGCACCCACCTGTAGAGCCTCACTCTTTGGACGAAGAGTCGGATATGGGCTGTATGCAGGCCATGATTGCTCGGATTGAGGCTCTTGAGCAGCAACGTTCTGCACCAAATGACCCGGGTGCTGGCCCTAGTGCTCCTACTCCGCCCAAGAGGTCTGCTAGGCGGACCTCCAAAGCTAACCTTATGCGCTCTCTCCTGGCTAGGGTCTGCGCTCTGGAAACAGGAGCTACCAGTTCCAGCCAATCTCTCTCATCTGCTCCTATTGATCCACTTCCCGTTCCACCTGTAGGAGCAGTTGTGTCGGCTAACGAGGCGCAGTCAGAACCCCCACCATTGGTGCCATTGGTGCTTCCGATGCCTTCAACAACTTTGGCTACTGTGGGCTCATTAGCCCCACGGGATGTGGTGGTCATTGTTCCCCCTTCAATGGATACAGGTGAGACACTCAATACACAGGTTCCGGGGGCTGCAGGGGTCGCTCATGGGGTTGCCACACCTTCTCAAATCACTTATATGGGGTGTGTTTTAGTGCCAACACAGCCACAGCTTCCTTGGCCAGCAGCAACTATCGCCCCCTGGCAGCCATCAGGTCCTAATTCTTCTTCCATGGATTCCCTGCCTCTTCCCCAGGGTGTTTACCCCCAGGGTGATAGTTCTCTCCCTCTTGGGGATCATCTTCTCCAGGCTACTAAAGAGTGGATCTGGAGGGGTGAATATTTGGATATATTTACTCTTTTGTTTCGTGAACCTGAGGTCAGGGACAAGCATGGAGAAGCGGTGAAGGATACTGAAGCCGCTAAAAAGAAAAAGGTGGATAGGGTTTGGCCTAACTGGCTAAATGCCTATACTGTTTACATGGGCGTGATGACGCAGGCCTACCCTTCCAGAGCATTGTCCATGATCAAGTATCAGGACATCATACACAGGGCCTTTAGGGATTTTGCCGGAACGGCGTGGCTCCGTTATGATGAAAATTTTCGTCAAAGGGCGGCCCTCGATCCCACCATGCATTGGGACGTGGAACATCAAGGCATGTGGCTTCGCTGTATGACCCCAGCTCGGCCACTTCAAGGGGAAAGGTCGGATAGTGGCCATCTCTTGTCCAAATTACAGGCAACGGCTTCTGGCGGTAGCCAGGGGCCGCAGTGGGTTCAGTCCCAACAGGTGTGTTGGGGCTTTAATAGCTCTGGATGCTGCACCCGTCGCCCTTGCCGTTTTAGACATGCCTGTGGGACATGTGGGGGTGGGCATCCCAGTTCAGCCTGTTCCAGAGTGCGACAGGGCAAACCCAATGGCCAGGATCAACAGCAGCCCCGTAGATCAACGGGTGGCGGACGAGGTGCGCCGCAAGGCCAATAACCCGGTTCTTGTTGCCCCGTTGGCACACCTTTTGGCTAGATATCCGAACAGGGATGCCGCTGCTTACCTCTTAGCGAGTTTTAAAGAGGGATTTAGGATCCCTTATGAGGGTCCCAGGGTTTCCACGTGGGCAACTAACCAGGCCTCAGTTCGGATCCTGGAAGAGGTAGTGGCTAGGAAGTTAGACAAGGAGATAGCTGCAGGCAGGATTTCCGGCCCCTTTTCTTTCCCCCCCTTGCTGGACCTGCGTATTTCGCCCCTGGGCATAGTGCCCAAAAAGCAGCAAGGGGAGTACTGGCTCATTCATAATCTCTCCTTTCCGAAGGGGAGTTCTGTGAATGATGGCATCCCCCCAGACATTGCCTCGGTTAGATACACTTCTTTTGATGAAGCTGTCAGGGTGGTGAGGAGAGCCGGAAAGGGGGCCTTGATGGCAAAATGCGACATCAAGTCGGCCTTTCGTCTCCTGCCTGTTAACCCCAAGGACATTGACCTTCTGGGATTTCAGTTCCGCGGTCAATACTATGTGGATCGGGCCATGCCTATGGGCTGTTCCATATCGTGTTCCGCTTTTGAAGCATTCAGTACGTTCTTGGAGTGGGCCGTGAGGGACTGGGCTGGTTCTTCTTTAACGGCCCATTATTTGGATGATTTTCTGTTCGTTGGTACTTCAGATTCCGGGCACTGCGCCTGTTTAGTGTCAGCCTTCACAGATTTATCAAATTATTTGGGTGTCCCTCTGGCCCCTGAGAAATCAGAGGGCCCCTCTACTTGCCTTACCTTTTTGGGTATTGAACTGGACACTGTGACTCAGTCTTCCAGGCTCCAGCTCCTAAAAATCCAGGCGTTAAGGGACAGGTTGAGGTCAGCTGTAGGTTTGAAGAAACTCACATTGCTCCAATTACAGGAGATCGTAGGCCATTTGGTCTTCGCCTCGAAGGTAATTTCACCTGGCAGAGCGTTCCTTCGACGCCTTTGCGATGCCATGAAAGGCATTAAGCGTAGTTTCCATTACATCAGGGTGTCTGCTGGCATGAGAGCAGACTTCCAGACCTGGCTGTCTTTCCTGGATGGATTTAATGGGGTATCATTTTGGCGACATGAAATGCTATTGGAGGCTGAGCTCCAGGTCCGTTCTGACGCAGCAGGTAGCTCAGGATTTGGCCTTATATTTCGCAATGACTGGTGCGCTGAGAGGTGGCCCATGGACTGGCACATAACTGGGGTTACTTCTGATTTAACCTTCCTGGAATTTTTTCCCATCGTGGTGGCAGTGCGCATTTGGCCTCTGGCTTTCCAGAACTGCACAGTGTGGTTCTGGTGTGACAATCAAGCCACTGTACAGGTTATTAACTCTCAGACTTCTCGGTCGGCACGGGTGATGCGTCTGGTGCGGGTCTTTGTTTGCAGTGCTTACGATTTAACATTCTTTTCGTAGCCAGGCATGTCCCTGGCCTACAGAAGAGCATTGCTGATGCACTTTCTCACTTCCAGATGGAGCGTTTCTGGAGGTTGGTTCCTGGCGCTTCACCCGTGCCAACTCGGATGCCCCCCAGTCTTTGGAGCCTTGGCAGTTAGAAGCAAGCATTGCTATGGCCTCGGCGTTGGCAACCAGCACTCAAAAGGCATACCAGCACGCTTGTACTGACTTCTGGAACTTTCGAGCGCGAGCCAGCATGCAACACCTGTGGCCCATACCTGTTAGCCATCTCATGCAATATTTGGTTTCTTTGCGGGCTACGGGTAAGGCGGTCAGCACTATTGTTGGCCAATTGTCAGCTCTGGCCTTTCAGTCTAAAGCCAGGGGCCTTCCCGAGTTCACAACAGACTTCCGAATACGGAAGATGCTAGAGGGTTGGGCCAGGATCTCCCCTGCAATACCTGATAAGAGGCAGCCATTTACTCCGGATCTGATTGGCCAGTTGCTCCTGCAATTTCGGGGCCTTTGTTCCTCTTCATTTGAGGTGGTGCTATTCAGTGCTGTCATTCTTGTCGCCTTTTACGGTGCATTTCGCCCTAGTGAGCTGTTGGCTGCCTCAATGGGAGACTGTTCTAACAGGGCCCTGCAGTTCACTGATTGTGTTCTTTCAGACTTAGCAGCCTGTATCACACTTCAAATTTCCATGACAGATCAGAAGGCCAAAGGGAAACAGGTCACCTCAGGCCCTTGCCCTATTCCTCATTTATGCCCTGTGGCTGCTTTGAGGGCATATTTGGCACTCCGCCCAAAGGGGTTTGGTTACCTCTTTATTCATGGAGATAGGTCCTCCCTTACCCGGTTTCAATTCTGGGCTGTGCTCAAGAGGGCTTTGTTGTCATCGGGCCATGATCCGGCGGTCTTCGGCCTTCATTCTTTCCGAATAGGGGCCGCTACAGCTGCAGCACGGATGGGCCTCTCGTCATCTGATATACAGGCTATCGGCAGATGGCGATCTGCAGCGTTCAAAGCTTACATACGGTACTGATGGAGTTGCACCTACGTTGGAGTGCATATACGGCACCCAAGGGCAGATGGCGATCTGCGATTGTTTGCACAGTCTGATAGTTGGAGTGCATATGCAGCACCCAAGGGCAGATGGCGACCTGCGATTCTGTGCACGGTTTGATAGTTGGAGTGCATATACAGCACCCAAGGGCAGATGGCGATCTGCAGTTGTTGCTAGTTTGAACACTTGCAATTGGAGTGCAGGTACGGCACCCAGGAGCAATTCGCGATCTCCATGGTTTAGCTGTTGCTTAGTTTTAGTTCCAGTTGGTCCTCTATTAATTGTTCTTCTTCCTTTCCCCAGATATCGCAATGTGGCCGGAACCAGTGAACGTGTTGCTGTGCGGGCATTCCATCCTCTTTTGGGCGCTGAGGAGAGCATCCTCCACTGACATGGGGACACAGCTCCGTCTCTCTGCCAGGGCTACTTTGCGTTGGCGGGCTCAGAGGGGCATGCTATGGGGTGAACTTCTCCCTACCTTATGCCAGGAATTTTCAGCTGGCCCTCCTGCCCACATCCTAATAGTTCACTTGGGGGAGAATGACTTAGTTCAGCACCCTGGTTTGGACTTATTTTATAGAGTACTGAAGGATTTAGAGTGGGTTAAAAGTACTTTCCCCCATCTCCTAGTGGTTTGGTCCGCCCTGTTGGAGCGGCGTGTTTGGAGAGGGGCGGTTCACCCCAATAAAATTGAAAGAGCCAGGCGTGGGGTGAACTGGAGAATTAAAAAGTTTATTTTGAAGAATGGATAGGGCTACATTCCGCATCCAGGGATTGGTGTGGATTATCCACATCTCTTTAGGGAGGATGGTGTGCACCTTTCTGAACTTGGATGTGACATGTTTTTGGAGGACTTACACAAAGGGTTGGTTGAGTTGTTGAGGTTGGTGGGGCGAGGTGTATAAACATGAGCTATACACCTCTTGTGGCATTGAGTTTGGGCAGGTGAGGAATTTGATGGAGAGAGAGGTAGGTATCCTGAGGGAATTTTGGGTAAGGACACCCCTCAGGAATCTTGCAGGACTTCGGTCTGCGGATAACTGGTGGGTGCCCCTGTGGATTGTCATGCGCATTGGGGTGAATGCGGGTACCGCGGGGCCAGGATGCGCATGGCAGACCGCTCCCAAGGTTCACTGGGCAAGCAGGGAGTCTTGGCCCATATCCTTGCATCACAGCCCACAGCTACCAGCTGTGATACATGCCCAGGAGACTGGGGGGATTGAATCCCCACCAGAATAGTGCGATTCCTCACCTGCCCGGGGGTTATAAGCAGTTATTAATTATGATTGGATATGTTTGAATTTGGATTCAGATTATGTTATATTTAATAAATATAACATTTAAACCAATGCCACGTCTCACGAGTCTTCTTTGGCGGGTGTGGGGGCAAAGGCCCTGCTCCTATGGCGCTTGTTCCACTTTTACGGTGTTTTTCGGGTGTCGGGCACCATTTTAGACAATGTTAGTCAATGCGTTCCACTTTACAGCGGTGGTCCGGAACGGAACCTGCCGTATGAGCGGGGCCCTACTGTATATAATTCTAAACCCTGCGGAGGCAGCACAGTACTATCATCATCATATTAAATTCCATCGTGATGATCTAAATTTGTGGAGTATATAAAGGGTGCTATAGTATGGTTTGCAGTATGACATTTTCAACATGTAGGTTGGAATGTGTATAGCTTTTTTGCTTTAGGACCGTTTCACATATATGACATGGCACTCGCAGTGGTTCCTAACCTGGGGTGCACGCACCCCTGGGGGTGCGAGACATTTTTTCTAGGGATGCGAGGCATTGTTCAAGAGATTTTAAACATTCATTTATCTTAGCTAAGTTAGGCTAAAACACAAATAAAAATAAAATAAAATAAAAAATGAACTGTGTTTTTTCAGGGGGTGCAAGAACATATTTTGGAAATCTAAGGAGTGCTGGCAGTGGAAAAGGTTAAGAACCACTGCACTATAGGAACAAGAGCTGTGCTTGTGTGAGCTCCTCTTCTCCTTATGTGCTCTGCCATTACATATTTTTTACTGAGTAAATATTCAATATTTATTAAGTATGATGGAGGATCCCCCAAGCATCCTGGCCCCAGGCAATTTTGGCCGTTGAAACATGATGAAGGAAAAATGGATTTCTTTCCCTGGACTGGAGAAGAGCTAATGTTGTCCCTATCTTCAAAAAGGGCAAGAAGGAGGAACCGGGGAACTACAGACCAGTCAGCCTAACATCAATCCCTGGAAAAAAATTCTGGAGCAGATTATAAAGCAGTCAATCTGTAAGCACCTTGAAAGCAATGCAGTGATTACTAGGAGCCAACATGGATTTATGAAGAACAAATCCTGCCAAACTAATCTTGTCTCATTTTTTGATCGGGTAACCTCCCTTGTAGACTGTGGGAATACTGTGGACATAATATATCTTGACTTCACCAAAGCTTTTGACAAAGTGCCCCATGATATTCTGATTAGCAAGCTAGCTAAATGTGGGCTGGATGGAACAACTATTAGATGGATCCATAGTTGGCTCCAGAATCGTACTCAAAGAGTGCTTATCAATGGTTCCTTCTCAAACTGGGTGGAAGTAACAAGTGGGGTACCACAGGGCTCGGGCCTGGGCCCAGTGCTCTTTAACGTTTTTATTAACGACTTGGATGAGGAGGTACAAAGCATGCTTATCAAATTTGCAGATGATACAAAATTGGGGGGGGCATAGCTAATACCATGGAAGAAAGAAACAAAATTCAAAGGGACTTTGATAGGCTGGAGCATTGGGCTGAAAACAACAGAATGCAATTCAACAGGGATAAATGCAAAGTTCTACACTTAGGAAAAAGAAACCAAATGCACAGTTATAAGATGGGGGATACTTGGCTCAGCAGTACGACATGTGAGAAGGATCTTGGAATCGTCGTTGATCACAAGCTGAAAATGAACCAACAGTGATGTGGATGCAAAAACGGCAAATGCTATATTAGGCTGCATTAACAGAAGTATAGTTTCCAAATCGCGTGAAGTACTAGTTCCCCTCTATTCAGCACTAGTTAGGCCTCATCTTGAATACTGCATCCAGTTCTGGTCTCCGCACTTCAAGAAGGATGCAGACAAACTGGAATGGGTTCAGAGGAGGGCAACAAAGATGACCAGGGGACTGGAAACCAAGCCCTATGAGGAGAGACTGAAAGAACTCGTCATGTTTAGCCTGGAGAAGTGAAGACTGAGGGGAGATATGATAGCACTCTTCAAGTACATGGAAGGTTGTCACATAGAGAAGGGCCGGGATCTCTTTTCGATCGTCCTAGAGTGCAGGACATGGAATAATGGGCTCAAGTTGCAGGAAACCAGATTTTGACTGGACATCAGGAAAAACTTCCTAACTGTTAGAGCCATACAACAATGGAACCAATTACCTAGAGAGGTAGTGGGCTCTCTGACACTGGAGGCATTCAAGAGGCAGCTGGACAGCCATCTGGAATGCTTTGATTTGGATTCCTGCATAGAGCAGGGGGTTGGACTCGATGGCCTTGTAGGCCCCTTCCAACTCTACTATTCTATGATTTCCTATATTCACACACAACAGGCATTAAAAACAGGCCTGTGTGTAGGGAGGGCAGGAAAAGGTCAAGCTCACCTTGCTGCAAATTCCTGAGCTCTCTTCTGTGCCAAAACCGGCTAATGCATGACCGCAGATCATTAATTTGGTATTGTTTTACAATCTTTTGATTAAAATATTTTTTACTGTTTGATCTTGGGAAAGAGGTCTTCTGATCTCGTATACTACAGAGAAATGGCCTCAGCTAAGGGAAGTCTTCATGGTGCAATCAAGGAGAGCTTGATACTGATTTTTTTACAATGGCATGATGTGTATAATCTTATTTCATAAATATAATAAGTGTGTTCTCAAGGTGAGAGGTATTCTGAGATGTGCTGCCTCCTTCATCCCTCTGTGTTTGATGGAGAGTGGCTGGCTCAGAGTTACCCCTTTTCCTTTACTGTGTTCCCTAATCATTCTTTATGTTGTGTGATTTTCAGCTATAATATGGTGATTTAAAATTAATCTTTCTCTATAGCAGTGTAATTATAAGTGGAATTTCATATAGAACTTCCAGTCACTCTAAGGAGAACCAAAACTTGGCCTTGTCTCATGGTATCACTCAAAGGAACATGTTGTAACATCCTAGAGATGTTCCTGACCAGCTTGACTGATCAGGAGCCATGACAGAATGGCATGTATAGTACAAAATCAGTACCTATGACAGTAGAATAGTGGTAATATCAGTCAAGGGGACAGATTGACATTAATCTAAGAAGACAATAAGACAATAAGATGGGAGGTATCTGTAAAACTATGAATATACATGAATTCATTAAAATAAAGCTATCTGGTTTGTTGGAAATATTTCAAGAGGGAAGAACTGTTATGAAGAACTTAGGGGATTGGTAAACTAATGTCACATGTGTATTCAATAAGGTATAAATGATCTGTGCAGGACCTCTTTGCAGTCCTCTCCAGACTTTCTGGGGGGACTGACCCTGGATGTGCTTGTAAGAAATAAAGGCCTACTTTTTTGCTTTAAATCTGTGTCTTTTAATTACTTAAAAGACCCCCAGCAAAGATCCCACAGGACAAAATAAAAAAATTCTCCATCAAGTATTTATTTTTAATGAACTATTTGTAACCCACACTTTCATAAGGTATATCTAGGCAGTATACAACATACAATAAAATCACTAAAACATCAATAAAACATCAGTAGATACTGGCTTGTTAAAAAGAAATTCATATTGTGAAGACCTGTCTACATACTTTACATCAGCATAGCATGTTTTGCATTGGCCCCCCAAACCATGATTTCAAGATACAAACTATAGTTTCCCCACAAATTGGAAAGCAACTAATGAAGAGAAGCATGTGTGGGAAGGAGGAAACAGATAAACCCAAGGATCAGTCATGTAAGGTGAGTAGGGATGCCAGGTCTCCGGCAAATGGCCGGAGTCTCCGGCGCAGCCCTTGCTCTTCTGACCTCCAGCTAGAATCACCCCAAAGTTCTTTGATCTCAGGTTTTTGTGGAGTGTGGACCCAGACACGAATATGCCAATTTCTCCCTTGGTTCTGCGTTGCCTCCTTCCTTTGCCTCTCTCTCTCTCTCTCTCTCCTTTGCACGCAGGCAAGCATGGCAGGGGAAGGACTCCATTCGCCTTCCCAAACACCACCGTGCATTCTCATTGGCTGCCCCTGAGGGCTGAGGCCCAATAAGAGCAGAGCCCAGGCTTCCTCCATGTTGTCCAGGCTGCAGCACAGTGAGGGAGGAAATTGGAGCAAGTAGGGGGTAAGATGCCAAACCCCAGTTTATCCTTTTGGGGGGAAACTCTGTGAGGTCCCCCCTTCCTAGAGGAGGGCTGCTTTAGACACCCCTCAGTTCTCTCTGTGGAAGTGTCCTCTGATAACTCTGCCAGGTTGCCCTTCCCTCCCGCATGATGCCTCAGAAATTTTGCAGGTGCTTTAGCCCTCTGTCTCCTCTGAAGCTGCAAGCCTGTGCACGCTGACTTGGGAGTAAGTCCCATTGACTCCAGGAGCTTCCTTCCGGACAAACACATGTAGGATCGCTCTGCTAGCATCTCTTGGCATTTGTCTCTGTCTGCCCCTCTCCATAACCGTGTGCCTGCCTTATCATTGCTCGAGATTCTAGTTCCCTTTGACCACATCAAATCCTCTCCATTTCACTCCTGCCCTGCATCCACGAGCTCAAATCCTTAATCGCTACTAGTCCACCACTCTTTCACTCTTTGCTCTGCTGTCTTCATATTTCTTTTTAGGGGCATTTTTTGTTGCTCACTATTTGCTAAAATCAGTATTTGCTAACAGGAATAAAAAAATTGGGGGGCAACTGGTGTATGTTCTCTTGCCCTCTTTCCCCTCTCTCTCTACAAGCCTGCCATCATCTCTGTGTGTGTGTTACATAAAGCTAAACTGCCTGTTCCATTAACTTGCTCTCTTTCTCAGCCATCAATGACAGGAAAACCTTGGCTTAAATAGCAAAACCTTTTCACCCATGAGTCTTGACTAGATCTGCATGAAGAAAGACAAACTAACCTTGTTAGTTGTTAGATAATATCAGATTTATATGTAGATTATCTCTCCCCCCCCCAATACCATTATTTAGTACAACTTTTAAATTTTGTGGTCAGGAGTGTGGAACTGCAATTATTAATTTTTTAGAATACTTTTTTTGTGAAAAGTGCTTTGCAATGTATAATTCTTTAGGGTGTGTATGCAGAGAATGCTGCTGGTTAGAGACAGTGTGGTGTAGTGGTTAGAGTGCTGGACTACGACCTGGGAGACCAGGGTTTGAATCCCCACATAACCATGAAGCTCACTGGGTGACCTTGGTCCAGTCACTGCCTCTCAGCCTCAGAGGAAGGCAATGGTAAACCCCCTCTGAACATTGCATACCATGAAAACCCTAACCCTATTCATAGGTTCGCCATAAGTCAGAATCGACTTGGAGATAGAACAGTAGCCAACACCTAAAGTTGCAGTGGCCTATGGATAACTTTGTGGACAATCCCCAGTCAAGTCTTAGCAACAACACAATGCTAACAGGCAGTTGCCAACTTCTTGCCTAGAATGCCCTCCCTTGTCCTTAACATGGCTGCAACCATATCTACTCAGAAGTAAGTCCTATTGAGTTCTATGGGGCTTAGTTCCTTAATAAGCATGTTTAGAATTGCTGCCTTCAGGGACATCCATCTGTGCTTCCATCTAACATCTCTGCAACACTAAGCTCCTTTCTTCCAATAATGGCCTGGCCTGAGGGCACATAAACCCTTCTTGCCAGAAGCAAGTAAGATAGATTAAATGTTCCCTAAAGGCGTTGAACTATGACCTGGCAGACCAGGGTTTGAATCCTCACACAGCCATGAAGCTCATTGGGCGACCTTGGGCCAGTCACTGCCCCTCAGACTCAGAGGAAGGCAATTGTGAACCACCTCTGAATACCACTTACCATGAAAACCCTATTCGGGATCAACTTGAAGGCAATCCATTTCCATTTTGCATCCATTCTCCCTAAGCTTGTGAGAAGGAATGACCTTGTCACTTCAGCTGGACCTGGGAACACCCTAGGTAAGATTTCTATTTTAATTTCCAATCAGAGAATTTTTTTTTGAATGGTATGCTCCAAGCAACTGTGGTTGATACTTACTGTATCATGCTTAATGATGTAATTAGGGCCAGCCTCATGAGGTCACTAGGGCCCGCCCCCATGAGGTCACTAGGGCCCGCCCCATGATGTTACTAGGGCCTGCCCCATGACATCACTAGGGCCCGCCCCATGACATCACTAGGGCCCGCCCCCATTTTCTCAGGTTTTTGGATTGTTCCGACCTGGCAACCTTAAAGGTGAGACATGTGAACTGACCTTTAATGAAAAAAATTCCACTGTGATTATCTGAATTCGTGAGACATATAAAGAATACCAACCATATTCTATAGTACCTTGTTTTTTAAAGTGTTGAAACCTTATCATACATGCTTCTGTGGATAAGAGCCCCCTGCTCTATGGTTTCAGGAGAAAGACTAATATATTTTTGAGACTACTAACAATGGGTTAGATGCAGAGATCCTGTGACTTGAAATTTGCTCATTGGGGGGGGCTCCCACTGATGGAAGGTGGGGTGGCAATTTCTACCTGTTCTCCCTCACCCTTACAGTCACCAGCTTCTCCCAAAATTATATTTGGGAGGGTTAAAGCACCCTTAAAAACAGTGTGGGATATGGCACCATGAGTTGCAAGGAAAATCAGCACAAATCACCTCCCCACACTTGGTAGACTATCCCCTGGATTAAAGACCCTTCTGTGAATGAAATGAGCCTTTCAATTTGCAGAAGAGCAAGTCTGGGTCCAAGGCTTTGTTATTCTAAGTTATTCTCCCAAAAGACCATTCTCAGTAAATGTCCAAAATACTGCCTTTTCACAACTAGGAAAATGCAATACGTCAGTAACAGCAGTGCTGCCTTAGAGGACAGCAGATGAATTGTTCACAACAGCTGAATAATGAACGGACATTTATCATTTAAGAAATCTGATAATGCAGAAAGGCTCTCATTGCTCCAAAGGCTGTTTCTCTATATCCATACTCAAATCACGATTGACTAAACATCACTATGGATTAAAAGTAAACCCATAAAAGTGTCTGTGTAAATCAGGGATGGAGAACTTAGGGCCCTTCAAATGCTGTTGGACTGTAGCTCCCATCATTCCTGACCACTGGTCATGCTGGGTGGGGCTGATGGGAACTGTAGTCCAACAGCATTTGAAGGGCCACAGGTTCCCCATACTTGGTGTATATTGACCCTAAGATGGTCCTACATTTCTGTGCTATTGAGAATACTTCATGGTACTGACTTGAAGGTAAGATTTTTTAGCTACTTCATTCAACATTTTGATCCAGCTGAACAAAACAGCCATGCCACATTTAAGATTGGGTACATATAGTATGTTTCTGCTGTGCCCTTTTCATATGTTTATGTCATTAGGGTGATCCAGAAATTTCAGCTTAACTGCCTTGGAGTTTGAATTGTAAATATGTTTGTTAGTCATATATAATGTTTATAGCTGTGTGTACCCTCAGATTCCTATATACTATGCAGATTTTGTCTTGGGGGGGTGGAGAATCAGTTAGATTACACAGGCAGCTAATTTATTTTCATGGTAGGTTAAGTGCAGGGCAGCGTGGTTAAAGTGTTTCCTCGTCTAAAATGTCTGATAAAAATCTAATTAGATTTCTACACTTAGAAGTCAAGTAGTTTTAAGACAAAACAAACTCTTGCATCTTAGCTTATTATTTGGTTAAAACCACCATTAACACTCTTTTCTTAATCTGTGAAGAGATGTTTCACTGTCCCTGGAATAACCTCAGTATATGTAAATGTAGACAAATGTAAACAAGGAACTACAGTAAACAAAAACACAATTACAAACAAGAAGAGCAGGAAAAATCACAACAGAATCAACAGCAGCAATAATGGTCAGAATCATGAATTACATTAAATGTAAATGGACTGCCTTCAAGTCGATTCCGACTTATGGTGATCCTATGAATAGGGTTTTCATGAGGCTGAGAGGCAGTGACTGGCCCAAGGTCACCCAGTGAGCTTCATGGCTATGTGGGGATTCGAACCCTGGTCTCCCAGGTCGAAGACCAACACCTTAACCACTACACCACACTGGCTCTCTATGAATTACATTACCTGAATTTTATATACCCCTACATATCCAGTCGATCACTGAGCTCTGCAGGAGAGGGCTGTGATGTTCCTATATTAATGTATATATGGTAAGTGTTGTTGTTTTAGAAGATACATGGTAAGTGGAGTGAAAGAGGGGGAGTGAATGGGCAGTAGAATGCGAGATGATTGGCTGAGTGTTTAAAATGGCTGAATGTATAAAAGGAAGAGTGAGAGTGGAATGGGGGGGAGAAGAGAAAGAGTGGATTGCTTGGTGGGGTTTAGAGAGTTGTTTACCAGGAGGGAGGTGGAGTTCGGATTAGTATTGAGTAAAACCATATGCTTATGTGCCTTAAGAAGAAATCTTGTTAATCTTGTTAGCTTTGTTATCTGTAATAAATACTTAATTAGGTTTACCAAAGGCCTGATCCTTGGCTGGGGTTTCACAGACCAGAAGGGAGGGTAAGGTAATGACCAAGGCTGAAGGGGAACTGTAACAAATGGTGGCAGCGGTGAAGAGAATAACAATACCAGTATTCAGAGTCTCTGGGAATACTAGTATTGGGACGTTACTGGTGGTTGCCTAGCAGGGGGATCTGTTGAGATCTGTGCTAGAGCGGATAGGTAAACCATAAGAGAGTGCGGTCCGGACTGGTGGAGTCCCTGGTGGTGCCTAGAGACAGGCAGTAACCATGAGCAGGTAGGAACCTGACAGGGAGAGCCAGGGAAGGACGCATCACATGTGGTGGCAGTAGCGGTGGGATACGAACAACAGAGAATCCAGATACGAATACTAGAGAATCCCTACCAGTGGTGTGGCAAACAGAAATAACAAAACAAGATTTCTTGTGAGAGTGACTGGCAAAGAGTGTATGGCAAAGAGTGAGTGAACTCAAACACCATGGCTGAATACATAAAAATGAAAAGAGAGGAGCTGGTGGAGAAGTGCATAACATTCAATTTACCTCACGAGGGTAAAGGGGTAGATGAATTGAGGGTAGCACTTATAGGATTTGCTACTGCCCAGCAAAAACAACCTGTCAGGGAAGAGACCCCAGAAGGATATTTAAGCAATCCCGCTTATATAGAGTACTTGAGAGAGAAGTTAAGATGGGAGGCTGAGGAAAAAGACAGAGGGAGTTGGAAGCTGAGCGATTGAAGATAGAAGCTGAGAGATTGAGGATGGAAGGTGCAGAGAAGGAAAAACAGAGGGAGTTGGAAATTGAGAGAATGAGATTGGGGTTTGAGGAGAGGGAGAAGCAACGAGCATTGGATGCTGAATTACAAGTAGAAAAGTTAAAATTTGATAGAGAGAAATTTCACTCTGAGGAGACAAGGAAAGACAGAGATGGAGCAAAAATAAAAATTACTCCAAAGGACTTTGCTGTCTATGAGCCTGGTCAAGATCCTCAAATTTACCTCAGCACCTTTGAAAAAGCAGCTCAGTTGTGGGGGCTACCTGAAGATAAATACATGCAGTATTTATCAAACCTGATTAAAGGGGAATTGGCTGAGGTATACCAATATTTCCCCTCAGACAGGCCCGTCACCTATGCTGAATTCAAAGAAGCAGTGTTTAAAAGATTCAGACTGGGGCCTGATTATTTTAGAAAGCTTTTCAGAAACTGCCAGATACAGACAGGGAGATCTTTTGTGGAACTGGGAGCAAAGTTGATGGATATATTTGGAAAGTGGATGAGTAGTGCCAAAGCTCAGTCAGTGGAAGAGGTGAAAAGCCTCATGATACTGGATCAATTATACCATCAGTTACCACCAGAAATAAGGCTCCTGGTCAAAGACCGTTCCCCTACATCTGTGCAGGAGGCCGCAGAGATGGCGGATCACTTCGCCTCCAATAGAACTGGCTGGGTGGGGAAAACATCAAGAGAGTTTAAACCCAGACCATATAGTGCTGGCAGAAGGGATGTGGTACCACAGCGAGTGAGTCCTCCATTAAAATCTGAAGGGCACAGGACACCCCAGAGTGGATCTGTGTACCCTAAAAGTGAGGAGAAATTATGCTACAAATGTGGTAGACCGGGGCACCTACGTTTTCAATGTGAGGTTGCCAACCCCATTAGTAATCCTGCTCAGACAAGGGCAGTGAAAACAGAGCCCAAGGCTTTAGAAGCAGCGAAAAAGGTTCAGTTTTGCCAGATAAACTGGACAGAAGTAACAGACCTGGATTCAAGTCTGAGAGAGGAAGTGAGTGTACAAGGGGCAACTTATTGGGCATTGCTTGACACTGGTGCCGCTCAGACGTTACTGAGGCCAGATTTAATAAAATCTGAAGAAATATTACCTCAGGAAACAGTGACTATCCAAGGAGTGAGGGGTCAACCAGAGAGTTTGCCTGTGGCCCTGGTGGATATGACTTGGAGAGGCCGAGAGGGCCGATATAAAGAAGGCATTAATGCCCAGCAACAAGAACCAGTAATACTGGGAAGGGATGTAATGGGCGCCCAAGGAAAGATCTATGTAGTGACCAGACAGCAAATTGGCAGAGAAAAAGAAGCCATATTAAGGGGGGCTGAAACAAACAGGGTGGAATCTGTTAACCAGCCTCAGGTCACCATAGCAACCACTAGCAGGCCTGCTGAAGGAGACAGACTGTATCAAGTGGTCTCTGGGGAAGAAGCAGAGCAATTCAGGGAAGAGCTGCATAAAGATATAAGTCTGAAGCAGATAAAGGAACAAGCGCTGACCCAACAGATTCCTTTCACTGACAAACTGAGGAATCAAGTTGTGTGTGAGAATGGGATTTTATATAGACTGTGGATGCCTGCTGAGAGAAAGGATGAATGTGAACCAGTGAAGCAATTGATAGTACCTAGCAAATACAGAACCAGATTGCTAGAGGTAGCCCACAATGTCCCATGTGCAGGACATCTGGGAATAAAAAAGACCAAGAGGAGATTGGCTGCACATTATTATTGGCCAAATATCTCCAAGGATGTAAAACAACATTGTCTATCTTGTGGAATATGCCAAAAGGTGGGAAAGAGTGGAGTAAAGACCAAGGCACCCTTAAAGCCCCTTCCTATAATTGGACAACCCTTTTATAGAGTGGGAATAGATTTGGTGGGCCCTTTTTCCAAACCCACAAGGCATGGCAAGAAATATCTAGTGGTGGTGGTGGATTTTGCCACCAGGTACCCAGACGCAGAAGCACTGAGATCTGTAGAAGCCCCTGTAGTGGCAGAGGCTTTATTAAAAATCTTTATGAGGCTGGGTTTCCCTCATGAAGTGCTGACAGATCAAGGCAGTGTATTCATGGGAGAAGTGATGCAATGTATGTGGAAATGTTGTGGTCTAAAACATCTAAAGACCACTACTTACCATCCCGCCACTAATGGGCTAACTGAGAGATTCAATGGAGTTTTGAAGGGCATGATAAGAAGCTATGTTCAAGATCACCCACAAGACTGGGATGAACGGTTGGGATGCTTCTTATTTGCATACAGAGAAGTCCCTCAGGAGTCAACAGGCTTCTCACCCTTTGAACTCATGTTCACTAGAAAAGTGAGGGGACCTTTGGAACTGCTAAAAAATTCATGGGAAGGAACTCTGGGAGAGTACAAAACTTCTGTAGTAGATTTTGTATTGGAATTCCGCAGTAAATTAACATCAATGATGGAAGTAGTGAAAGAGAATTTGAGTCATGCACAGGAGAAGCAAAGTTACTGGTATGACAGAACAGCCAGAGAACGTGTGTATGATGTGAGAGATATGGTTATGGCGTTCATACCCAGGAAACATGACAAATTACAGGCTAACTGGGAAGGACCATATACCATCAGAGAAAGGCTTGACACAGTGATGTATGTAATTACCACAGACCAATTAAACAAAAGCAAAGTGGTTCATGTAAATATGTTGAAGCCTTACCATACCAGGGATGCACAGGTGTTGCAAGTTACCTTATTCCCTGAGGGAAGTGGGCCTGAACTTCCAGATTTGGTACAGGAAAGCAAAGACAAAGGAGGGGTAGATCAAGTGGAATGGTCAGAGGAGGTAGAGGAGGAAGTAAAAGAAGAGATTCTGAGAGTTTTGAAAACCTATAGGAATCTCTTTAGCAACAAACCTGGCCGAACCAGTATAGTTATACATTCCATTGATACTGGAGATCATGCCCCAATCAGATCTGTTCCGTACCGTGCGAATGGGAAAGTTTTGAATGAGATCAAAAAGGAGGTGGAAGATATGCTGGAATTAGGAGTGATCAGGGAATCCATCAGTCCCTGGGCCTCAAGTATTGTCCTGGTTCCGAAAAAAAATGGAACGACAAGGTTTTGCATTGATTATCGGCTAATCAATAAAATTACTGTCCCAGATGCGTATCCTATGCCTAGGGTAGACGCTATGTTAGAGTTATTGGGGGCAGCAACCATTATCTCTACACTAGATCTCTGTAAAGGATTTTGGCAAATGGAACTAGACGAGCAATCCAGAGCCAAAACTGCCTTCAGTACACCAGATGGGTTATATGAGTTTGTGACCTTACCCATGGGACTAAGGAACTCACCAAGTTCATTTCAGAGGCTAATCAATACTGTGTTGCGAGGCATGTCAGATTTTGCAGTGGCCTATATCGATGACGTGGCCATTTTTAGCAAGTCGGTGCCTGAGCATGTCCAACACCTGACAACAGTATTGGAGGCCTTAAGAAAAGCAGGCCTCACAATAAAAGCTAAGAAATGCCAGTTTGGACTAAAGGAAGTAATCTATTTAGGACATAAGGTGGGGAGTGGGAAAATCACCCCCTTATGGAGCAAGGTGGAGGCAATACAAGCGTGGCCGATCCCCTTAACCAAAAAACAAGTAAGGGCATTTCTGGGTGTGGCTGGATTTTATAGGAAGTTTGTGAGAAATTTTGGGGAAATAGCAACCCCCTTGCATGAATTAACAAAGAAGAAGTGTTCTGAGCGTGTGGTATGGACGGATGAATGTCAGAAGGCTTTTGATCTGCTGAAGCAAGCCTTGTGCCAAGGACCCATATTAATAGCACCAGACTATGAGAAACCATTCATCGTGGCTACAGATGTGTCGGACCTCGCGCTGGGAGTTGTCTTGCTGCAGGAGAGAGAAGGCACCAGACATCCAGTGGCGTATCTGAGTCGCAAGCTGATGCCGAGGGAGAAAAACTATTCGTCGGTCCAGAAGGAGTGCCTAGCGGTCGTGTGGGGACTGAACAAGTTGCGCCCATACGTGTGGGGACGAAGATTCACAGTGACTACGGATCATCGGGCCTTGTTATGGTTGCAGACTATGAAAAACCATAACACTATGCTGCAGAGGTGGTCCTGGGCCCTACAGGACTATCAAGTGGACTTCCAGTTCATCAAAGGCAAGGACAATGTACTGGCCGATGGACTTTCCAGGCAAGTGGCTGGGACTGCAGTGACGTGACCAGACGGAGGAACAAAGAAAGACATTTTCCCCATAGAGACTTTTATTTGTTAACGCGACGTATAAATCCTGGAACAGGAATAATACTCTGCCGTTGTTTAAGGGGGGGGGGAATGTGATGTTCCTATATTAATGTATATATGGTAAGTGTTGTTGTTTTAGAAGATACATGGTAAGTGGAGTGAAAGAGGGGGAGTGAATGGGCAGTAGAATGCGAGATGATTGGCTGAGTGTTTAAAATGGCTGAATGTATAAAAGGAAGAGTGAGAGTGGAATAGGGGGGGAGAAGAGAAAGAGTGGATTGCTTGGTGGGGTTTAGAGAGTTGTTTACCAGGAGGGAGGTGGAGTTCGGATTAGTATTGAGTAAAACCATATGCTTATGTGCCTTAAGAAGAAATCTTGTTAATCTTGTTAGCTTTGTTATCTTTAATAAATACTTAATTTGGTTTACCAAAGGCCTGATCCTTGGCTGGGGTTTCACAGACCAGAAGGGAGGGTAAGGTAATGACCAAGGCTGAAGGGGAACTGTAACAAATGGTGGCAGCGGTGAAGAGAATAACAATACCAGTATTCAGAGTCTCTGGGAATACTAGTATTGGGACGTTACTGGTGGTTGCCTAGCAGGGGGATCTGTTGAGATCTGTGCTAGAGCGGATAGGTAAACCATAAGAGAGTGCGGTCCGGACTGGTGGAGTCCCTGGTGGTGCCTAGAGACAGGCAGTAACCACGAGCAGGTAGGAACCTGACAGGGAGAGCCAGGGAAGGATGCATCACAAGGGCCTCCTGCAGATACCATCTTATCAGGAGGTCCGTTCTACACAACATAGGAAGCAGACCTTTAGTGTGGCACCTATCCTTTGGAATTCCTTCCCCTTAAATATTAGACAGGGACTATCTCTGTTATCTTTTTGGCACCTACTGAAGACCTTCCTCTTTCAACAAGTCTTTTAAGTAGAGCTCTTGTCCAAGTCTGCATCTGCATTAGAATTGCTTTTTAAGATGTTTTGTTTTAATATGTTTTAAAAGATTTTTTTAATATATATTTTAAAGTCTGTTTTTAAGATTTAGAGTGTTTTGATTGCTGCCCTGGTTCCTTCTGGAGGAAGGTGGAATATAAATGTAATAAATAAATAAATAATAAGTAATTAAGCCCCCATAAAAGCCTGCTGGAATAGGACAGTTTTCAACTGGCACTGGAAACACATCAGAGTTAGTGCCAATCTTTTATATCAAAGAACAGGGCACTTCATAGGTACGCCACCATTGCAGAGTAAGCCCTCTCCCTGGTTGTCACATAACAGAAGCGCCTCGGATGCAGGATAACCAGGTGCATCACACCTGGCATATTGGTATGGGAGGAAATGCCTCTTCAGATATCTAGGTCACCAGCTGTTAGGGTTTTATAAGTCACTATTAGCATCTAAAATGTGCCTTGACAGCAAATTGGTAACCAGAACAATTCTCTTAGGAATGATATAATATGATTCCAAGCTGAACCAGTCTATATGCTAGCTATCACATTTTGCGCTAGCTGAATCTTCTGAATTATATTCAAGGGCAGCTCCACATAGAGTAAATCAACCAGGAGGTTACCAGGACATGGGTTACAGCAGCTAGGCTATGCCTGTCCAAGAAGGGTTATAGCTGGCAAACCAGATGGAGCTAGAAAAAGGCACTCTCATTTCAAGGAGAACCCAACCCCATCCTCAGCAGTCACAGGCTTCATGATGAACAACTTTTAAAAAGAGGTTCATTTATGTCATTCTTCTCCCTTTGTTTGACCTGCAGATCTTGGTGGCCACAGGCTGTGCCCTTAAGGGGAAGAGCCATAGGAAAATAGCTCTTTGACTCACATCAAAGGTTTGCACCTTAGACAAGGCACTGAACTTTTATTTTCTGAAGGAGAGAAATGCAAAGCCTTCAGAAACAGCCCCAGATGTTTCAACTCAGCTTTCCCTTGTTCAGTTCCACCTCAGCTACCTACCTAATTCCTAAAACTGGGAACCATGAAACCACAAGACATCTGTCTTCTCAGAATTCAATCTAATTTTCTTGGCCCTTATCCAGCCCATTCATTCATGCACTGCTCCAGGGCCTTCACAGTCTCACCTAACTCAAATGACAACGAAAAACGGAGTTGGGTTTTACTCACATACTAATGACACCTTGCTCCAAATCCTCTGATGACCTCACCCACTAGTTTCACATAGATGTTAAAATAGCACAGGGAGCATGATGGACTCCTCAGGACCCACAGCAAAAACATCATGGGGTCAAGCAGCATTTCTTCAATGCTTCCCTCTGAAACTGTTCCTGAAACCACCATAAGACCAAGCCTCCCTGTTCCTACCCCTCAGGGCATGACCAGTAAGATATCATGGTCAATGATGCTAAAAGCTGCTGAGAGATCACACTCCCTTGTCTCTCTCCTGAGTGGTGACCAAGGCTGGTCACCAATGCTGTTTTGGTCCTGAACCGACTGAAATGGGTCAAGATAATCCATTTCCTTGAACAGCATCTGAGGCTGAACAGCTACTGCCCTCTCAAGCACCTTCCCTAGGAAGGGGATATTTGTAACTGGCAGTAGCTGTTGTATACCTCTTAAAGAGTGGCATCATCACCAGTTCTTCAGGATGGCAGGCATTCTCTCTAACAATGATATGTTCACAACATCCAGGACTCACCCAGTCAACAGTCTGGATGGATTGTATTATCCACAAAGGGCACAGATTCAACTGTCTGGCCCATATCCTCAGGCTACAGTTGTTGAAACTGGTAACACCAGACCAGATGTTGTCTTGGACACCTCTTCTGGTACTTATCCTCAAAGTTAGTTATTGACTATATTTTTGTCCTGCTTTTCAGACAATTATGATCTTCCGAAGCTGCTTATATCACTTAAAATGAGACTGCTATCAGACTTATAGGGGATAGGAAGTGAATGGAAATGGTAGAGGAGGGAGTTCAGTTTTTTAAGGCTAGAACTATGCTGTGAGCTATGATGATCAGGTTTTAATATTCGGCTGGATCCACACTGATTTTCCCTTCCTGGTGTTTTTGTCTGAATAGCAGTTGGTAACTCATTTCATTTGGCCAATGGATGGAGCCAGTGCGTCCTTCCCTTCTTCAGTCCCTTGGCAACTGGTAATTGGAGTTGAACGTTTCTGGCAGAAGGTAAACTCTCTTCAGTTGCTCCTTCTCTGGCTGATAGATGGGTCTTTTCTGCTGGGATGCTGTTCCTGAGAGGCAGGGGTCACAGTCTCCCATTGGCCTTGGTTCCCTGGATGATGGCAGAGGCTAGAGGCTGCTATCTTCAGCTCTGCAGATGCCAAGCTGTAGTCCAATAAGATCTGGAGAACACCACATTGGCTATCCCTGCTTAGGAATATGTTTGGGGACCAAAACAAAATCCAAACACTATCATAACTAAAGGCCTTCAGAACTTAGCCACCGAAACACATTCAGGAACTCAAGCAGTCTGAGATATACTAAATTACACCCTCAACAGTAAATGCCATTGAACATTAGGCCAAATAAAAAATGTCAGTAACTGTTTAGAATATTTCAACTGTATTTCACATTCAATGGAGCCATTTGGCTGAACAAAAATATTGTAAATGCACTCTCATTTCAATTATTATGTGTAAAAATGACAAACAACAGAACATTACATTCAACAGGCTTCCTTAGTGACTGACAGAAACACCACCAGAATTAAGTGATAAAACTTTGGACTATAGGTGGGAGATCACATGTTTGAAGTAAAGCTGAGTCAAATTTCTTTTGGAGAGGTTTTTCTCCAAAAATATGCTAGCAGGGGTGAGGTAAAAGGCCAGAAGGGGTGGATCTTTCCTCACCCCGTAATAATGTCACTGGAATGACCCTACCTCATAGTGCTGTTCCAAGGAAGCCATTATTGGGGGCCAATGAAGGTTTGGTGACTTGTGTTAAGAAGGTGTTTTTTTTTAAAAAAGGCACTATTGTTAAACCTCCTGAGCTCATTTTTAAAAGAACTTTTTCCACTCCTGAAAAAAATGAGCCAGATGCCTTTCCACTCTCACAACCTGAGAATGGAACTACAAAAGTGGGGACACATTTTCAACGTTAATAGTGCCCTATCTAAAAACCCCTTGCACATAGAAAATTAGGATGTGATAGTTGGTTCCCTTAGTTTTTTCCTGACATATACAAAAGATGCAATGCAAATATGGTAACACTAGCTACACTTTTATACGTCAAATATTAACTTTCTAGAGCAACACATTTAAATAAATGGATATTATGGTGTGGTAAGGGAATTTGTTGCAGTCACCAAACTGACAAACCTCATATATGTTAATGAAAACTGGCAAAACAGGATCACTTTGTTGATAGATGGGCACTCTATATAAAACTTTGCAAACTCAATCTTTCGGCTTTGTTCACTTTTGTATTTTAAAATGTTTACAACAAAGAAAGGAAAAAAATATAAGCCATTTGAATATAGGTAGATTTAACCTTTCATGATTAATCAAATTGAATGAAACTTTATTTCTACAAGTGTCTTTTTATTTGATTTGCAAACTGCTGTTTATTAAGATTTGTATTGGAAAAACAAAAGGAAATTAGTATGTCAAAGAGAAGGATTCACTATAGTTTCTTCTGGTTGACCACGGTGAGAACAGGATGTTGGAGTAAATCAGCCACTGGCCTGATCCAACAGGTTCTTTTTATGTTCCTATGCTCCTGACATGCCCTTTTTCTATGTGCAGAGGCCTTTGTTTTTTGGCATGGAACACTCTAACATGCAAACCCTCCCTCTTTCCCCCCAGTAATCTGAAATGGTACAATAAAAAAAACAACTTTACAGCTTGATTCTAGTTCAGTATATGAACTGGCCCTTTTGCAATTCTGCTGACATTATGAAAACCCTCCCACAATGATTACACTAAAATACATCTTAGGAAAATAATTGCTTTTCAAGGCTTAATTATTGTTTCTCAGATCTCTAAATGCATTCCTTCCTGGAAATATGATTGGTGAACTGTCACTCATACTTTGTAAAAGAACAACCTCTTAAGGGTCATGGCTTTCTAAGACATTTGGAAATGATAAAAAAATGTCATTCAAAGTTAGATACTTGACGTCAGCAACTCATGGTCTTCATGAATCATTCTACATTTTGAACTGAGAATAAACCAAAATCTTTAAAGTTTAAAAGTAATCTAGTGAAATCATTAGTAAATAAACACAAGCTCCACCAGACTATATGAATAAAATTAATGGAATTTTTAAAAATCCCATTCATTCTCGTGACAAAAGATCTGAAAGTCTCATTCCTGCTACTCAAGTGGGCTACTTCTGAGTCCAGACTCAAAGTTGCATATCCAAAATCACATTGTTTAATTTGAATTAATTAATCTAGAATTCAGTACCCCCTCCAAGTTCTGAACTCACTGTTCATGTGGAACAGAATTGCTACTCCAGTCAAAAACATCTAAACCTCCACGTCTCTTTCATCTCCTTAAGGCTGTAAACAACTTGTTTACAACTGATGTTGATTATATACTTTACGACACTTGAGGAATTACTGCTGGAATTTGAAGAACTGATGGTACCACATCCACAGAAGAGTAATCTTTTTAGGCATTGTTCATGTTGCATCAGCTTTCCCGGGAACAATAGGTGGAGTCTATCCCACATCCCAAGATGCCAGCTGTTGTCACTGGGAAGTGAGTACCTCATCACGGTACTATATGCAATGCTTCTGGAACTGGAATAGGGGCCTTATCGATTTGGAGGGTGGCAACATGGGACAGGGCCTTTTCAGTTGTGGCTCCCCATTTGTGGAATGCTCTTTGCAGTGAGGTCCACCTGGTGCCATCATTAACATCCTTTTGGTGCCAAGAAACTTATCTCTTCTTTCAAGCATTTGAAGGATTATGACAAACTAGCTGATGATCTATTGCATGAAATGTTCTTGCTGCTGAAGTTTTTGTTGTTTTTCTTACTGAAATGGTTTTCTTGAAATGTATTGTTTTATATATTATGCCTTTTTGGTTTTTAACCTTTTTGTAAGTTGTTTAAGAGACTTAGTGGTAGGCAACAACAACACAGTGCACTGTCCTCCTTTCATCTGTTTTACACCTTGCTATATTTTTCCACTTCACACTTGAAGTGAAAGGGACAGTTGGAGGCGGTATGCTTCTTAATACCAGCTGCTGGAAACTGCAGGAGAGTGCTGTTGTGCTCAGGCCCTGCTTGTGAGCTTCTCATAGGCATCTGGTTGGCCACTTTGAGAACAGGATGCTGGACTAAATGGGCCACTGGCTTGATCCAGTAGGTTCTTCTTATGTTCTTAAAAGTGAAACTAAATCCAGATATTCTTCTGCTCACACTAATTCTTGTGCACATGGTAAAATGAGAACTGCTATATAATCTTTGTGTTGTATGGTGCACAAACTCTTTCTGTCTGTATGCATTAGGTTTTGAAGACATGCAGAATATAATTTTGGCTACATCCAGCCTGGCAGTTTTTTCATGTGTTCTCCTGCTGATATTCATTCAAGGTGCATGGCTCACAATGGGTCTGGAGAAGCCGTGAATCCCCAAGCAACAGTATATATGTTGGATGGGCTACATTTGGCTTAGTGGATTATAAACTCAATGACCATCTTGTGATCCTTCATTGTTTATGCACCACTTTCTTTTTTTCCAATCAAAAGCTTGCACCTATTTAAGACTATATGTGTTTGTATGGTTAATTTGGACTCCATTGTTATCATAGCTTTCTATTTTACCCATTACTATTCACCTAGGCATTTTGTTAATTTTATCTGCTCACTTATTTTAAGGTAGCTTTTTCAAACACCCATACAAATGTCATCAATTATGTTAGGGAGCATTGGTGCAACTGACCATATTCAGCATTTAATAGGAAAGAAAGGTCCAGCCACCCTCACAGGCATGTCTGGTGGGAACATGGCAAAGAGCTGCATTGATGGCTGCTGCCAGGCTCTGGAATTCCCTTCCTAGGGAGGTTAGACTGGCTCCCTTCCTAATCTCCTTCCACTGGCAAGTAAAGGCTTTTGTGAACTGACTGCAAGGGCTATTAAATAGGGTGCTGTTTTTACTTATTTGTATTTTGGGGTTTTTTAATCACTATGTTTTAAAAGGTTTTAATTTTATAGTTAGTTTAATTACATCATCAATAATAATATTGGGCTCCCAGTAGGAGCCCAAGGCGGTAAACAAAATCACACTAAAACATAATAAAAACAGACATGAAAATATATTAAAACAAAACATCTTTTAAAAAAAGCTTTAGAAACATCTTAAAAAGCAATTCCAACACAGATGCAGACTGGGACAAGGTCTCTAGCTAAAAGGCTTGTTGAAAGAGGAAGGTGTTCAGTAGGTGCGGAAAAGATAACAGAGATGGCACCTGTCTAATATTTAAGGGGAGGGAATTCCAAAGGGTAGGTGCCGCCACACTAAAGATCGGTTTCCTAAGTTGTGTGGAATGGACCTCCTGATAAAATGGTGTCTGCAGGAGGCCCTCACCTGCAGAGAATAGTGATCGAGTGTGTTTATAAGGAGAAAGACGATCTTTCAGGTATCCTGGTCCCAAGCTATATAGGGCTTTGTATACCAAAACCAGCACCTTGAACTTAGGCCGGTAGCTAATGGGCAGCCAGTGCAATTCTTTCAGCAGCAGGGTAACATGTTGCCGATACCCTGCCCCAGTGAGCAGTTGTGCCGCTGCATTTTGCACCAGCTGCAGCTTCTGGACCAACCTCAAAAATTTTGACTTCGGTATGTTTTATTTATATATTTTTAACTGTATTGTGCTAATTTTTGTAATATGTCTTGAGTCCCAGTTCTGGGAAAAAGGCGGGATATAAATGAATAAAACAACCAAACAAAAAGTCATGAGCCTGCACTTCATAGAGGAGGAAGCATTTATGCATCAGAAAGGCACATTTTAGTACTGGACAAGTGGGACCTGCAACAATATGTTGCAGTGTGGAATGTGTCTGTTAAGGATAACAACCATGCCCTCTCCATTCCATTCCTCCTGTCCACGTTTTTCATCCCGCACAATAGTCAGTCAGAATTCTGTGGCCACTGAGTATGCTCAGTCCTCACTGAATTTTTTTGTGAGTCCTTCCCCTCCCCTTTATTCTGAAAGTTTTTTTGTACTTCTGCAAATCTTAAGGTTCCCCCAGGTTTGATGTTAACTTCCTCTTGTCCTACTTAAGGAGAGGCACTCAGAGAATAGAGCCTACTGTTAGCATATGTAATACTAGCAGTGAAAAGAAATACAATAAGAGTGCTAGACTGAAAACGCCAACAGTGTAATTCCTTGAGTTCTTTTATAATAGAATGCCATAACACAGCAACTAAGTACAGTACAAAAAAAAGTTCATCAAAGAGCTAAGCTTTTTTTTTAACCAAGTACAGAGGTGAAACCTTTTTTTAAAAAAAGGTTTTAACTAAACCTAATAAAATCATGAGATGGTGGGTGATGCTGTGGCACAGAATTTGCTGTCCACAGCAGGATACCAAGAAGTGATGCTGTAAATTCATTGTGGGACTTCAACATTGTTCTAAGTGTGGCCTGAATCTCATAGGTTACCCTTTGATGCAAGTGGACTATATTAACTGGAAAAAGCATTCACTTTTATTTGTCTGTCCTGTCTGCTACTGCAATATCGTCTCATTTAGAAGAGTCCAACACAAAAATGCAAAGAGAAGCAATCTGTTACAAATTAGCACAGCTCTCCTTTCATTTTACTAGCTAGTAATTGGAAGGGGTTAGGAAAGTGTAATTTATCAGATTATATGTGTTTATCTTTTTGTGGGGACAGCATCCCTTTGGTGAATTTTCCTAGGCACCCTGAGGGAATAATCTTTCCTTGATGTCCATTTGATCTGAAAGAAAACAATGACGCCTGTGAAATATGGGAGTATAATTTGTTGAGTTTGAAAAGGACCAGTTTCCCAGACGTCTAAAAATGGTATTAATGACTTTATTAGAACCTTACCTTTCTTTGGAAATGTTTTTGCTCTCTCGTTTCCAAATGGTCTTAAAGTCGCTGCAGAACTCGTACCATACCGTGAAAACGTAGTTTGGCATGGTCTCTTTTTCACCAGATTTCGGCTTTATCCCAAAATATCCCACCAGTTCTTCAAAGCTACAATGTTGAGGGGGAGGGAAAAATGGTCAGCACATAAACCTACCGTGGAAGTTCAGTTTCTCCCAGGGCAGATTTCTGACTCAGTAGCCTAGGCTGGCAATTAACATAAAACTGAGGTAACTTGGAAACTATACTAGCAACAGATGACAAATGTAACAAAATTTCCAACACTTCTACATGAAAAAATAATGGTGTTGTTTTGGTGAGTGTGTACATTAAGTCACAATATGAATGTATATGTAGAGCAGGTGGCAAGGAAACCTTTTAGAAATAAGATTTTAAAACAAGTTATTTACCAGAATTCTACTGAATTATTCTTATTACAAGAGTTTCTGGCACTTGGAAGCCCCTTTAGATCAGGAATCCCCAACCTTTTTATATCCATAGGGCCCAATTTGAAATCTAAGACACCATTGTGGGCATGACTGATAGGGATGGATAGATCTGTCAATTTCAGTTCTCTCAGTTTCTCATTTTTCCAATCTTAAATTCAGTTCTTCACATTTCTGCAGCAATTTGTGAATTTTTTAAAAAACAAATCCTCATGAAAATTCTCCAGCATTTTAGTGCAAATTTCTTCTGATAAACACATTTTTGTAGGCAGTTTCGACTAATGTACATTTTTGCAAGCCATTTCTAGTCATGTGATGCATATTTGCATGTTATTTTTACTCATATACTCATTTTTATGTATACTTTTCACTAATATATGAATTTTTGTAAACATTGGTTGGTTGGTGAACTGCATTGCAAAATTTGATTGATTTATTGATTTGTTTGTTTGTTATTTATTTATTACATTTATACACCACCCCATAGCTGAAGGTCTCTTGGCAGTTTACAGCAATTAAAAACATTAAAAACAAATATATGTATTTTAAAACACAAAAAGCAATTTAAAAACGCAATTTATAAAATTTAAAAACAATTTTAAAAACACATGCTAAAATGCCTGGGAGAAGAGGAAAGTCTTGACCTGGCGCCGAAAAGATAACAGTGTTGGCGCCAGGCACACCTCGTCAGGGAGATAATTCCATAATTTGGAGGCCATCACTGAGAAGGCCCTCTCCCTTGTTGCCAGCCTCCCAACGTCCCTCCCAGTAGGCACCCGGAGGAGGGCCTTGGATGTTGAGCGTGGTGTATGGGTGGGTTCATGTCGGGAGAGGCGTTCCACCAGGTATTGTGGTCCTAAGCCGTGTAAGGCTTTATAGGTTAAAACCAGCACCTTGAATCGAGCTTGGAAACATATAGGCAGCCAATGCAAGCAGGCCAGAATCGGTTTTATAAGTTCAAACCATCTCGTCCCTGTTACCAATCTGGCCGCTGCATTTTGCACAAGCTGCAGCTTCTGAACCGTCTTCAAAGGCAGCCCCATGTAGAGCACATTGCAGTAATCTAACTTGGAGGTTACCAGAGCGTGGACAACTGAAGCCAGGTTATCCCTGTCTAGATAGGGGCATAGCTGGGCCACCAACCAAAGTTGGTAGAAGGCACTCCGTGCCACCGAGGCTACCTGAGCCTCAAGTGACAGAGATGGTTCTAGGAGAACCCCCAAGCTATGAACCTGCTCCTTCAGGGGCAGTGCAACCCCATCCAGGACAGGTTGGACATCCACCATCTGGTCAGAAGAACCACCCACTAGCAGGATCTCAGTCTTGTCTGAATTGAGCCTCAGTTTTTTAGCCCTCATCCAGTCCATTGTTGCAGCCAGGCACTGGTTCAGCACATTGACAGCCTCACCTGAAGGCATGACCCTACAGTGGCTCTGCTCCTTCTTAGAAGGCAGACTTCAAAAAGTTGCCCTCGGGGATTACTGTTCAGAACCCTGGCCTTTAAGATATGGCGTTCCGCAGGGCTCTGTCCTATCCCCGATGTTATTTAACATTTATATGAGGCCTCTAGGCAAGATCATTCAAAAATTTGGAATTCATTACCATCAGTATGCGGACGATACACAGCTTTATTGCTCTTTTTCACCAAATGACAAAGAGGCTATTCTTCCTCTTAACTTATGTCTCACGGCAATTCAGAATTGGATGACCAGAAACAAATTGAAGTTAAATCCAGAAAAGACAGAGGTCATCCTGATTGGAAAAAGTTCTCCTCAAGAAACTGAATTTTTACCATCACTGAATGGAATACTACTCCCGCTGAAGACTCAAGTCCGTAGCTTGGGCATAATTCTGGACTCAAATTTGACCTTAGAACCTCAAGTTGCGGCTGTCTCAAGAGCTGCATTTGCCAAATTAAAGCTGGTCCGCCAACTGCAACCATTTTTAGGAATGGCTGATCTAAGAAAAGTAACCCAAGCCTTGGTAACTTCGCGGCTGGACTATTGTAATTCCTTGTATGTTGGACTCCCGATTAGATCGCTTCGACCGCTCAAATTGGTACAAAGAGCAGCGGCAAGGATGATCACAAGAACTGGCCCTCGGACCCATACCACGCCTCTTCTATATCATCTACACTGGCTCCCCATAGAACTTCGACACCAGTTTAAGTTACTGGTTCTAACGTTTAAAGCCCTACATGGATTAGCACCGGCGTATTTAGCGAACCGTCTCTTTAAATTTAAAACCCATCGACCCATGAGATCAAGTGCCGAATACACCCTTAGGGTTCCATCAACTTTTACCATCCGCCAAATGGCCGTTAGAAAACAAGCTTTTTCTGTCGCAGCACCTACCTTTTGGAACAATCTACCACTTGAGATACGGCTCTCTCCCTCCCTTATGGACTTTCGTCGTCGGACCAAAACTTTTTTATTTTATCAAGCTTTTAATTGTTAAAGGGAAATGTCTCTGACTTTTTAGTAATTATTGTTATACTTTGATTCTGTACTAATGAATTATTTTACTTTGTTCACCGCTCTGAATTTGGATTTTCTGAACTAGAGCGGGATATAAATCTGTAAATAAAAAATAAGATGAAAAGGAGAAATAGAGCTGCGTGTCATCAGCATATTGATGGCAACACACTCCAAAGCTCTGGATGACAGCACTCAACGGTTTCATGTAGATGTTGAACAGCATGGCGGACACAACTGACCCCTGCAGAACCCCATACTGGAGAGTCCAGGGTGCCGAGCAATGTTCCCCAAGCACCACCTTCTGGAGCCGACCCGCCAAGTAGGAGCAGAACCACCACCATGCAGTCCCTCCCACTCCCAACTCAGCCAGTCTTCCCAGAAGGATATCATGGTCGATGGTATTGAAAACCACTGAGAGATCAAGGAAAATCAACAGAGTCTCTCCCTGTCTCTCTCCCAACAGAGGTCATCATACAGGGCGACCAAGGCTGTTTCCATGCCAAAACCCGACTGAAATGGATCCAGATAATCAGTCTCATCCAAGAGTGTCTGGAGCTGGCCTGCCACCACTCGTTTAAGGACCTTGCCCAGAATTAGTACAAATTTCAAAGGATGACTTGTATTTCACTTCTCATATTGTTTCGTAAAGTGAGAATTTGATAGATTTGGCTTGAAATGTGAACTGAATTGACATTCTTGCCCTTCCATAGAACCACAAAATACCTATTTCATGGAACAAAAATTGGTGATGATCAGAGAACCCTTCCAAACAGGCAAAATACTTACACACACACACCAAAACAAATAAAACACAGACCAAAACCCTTATTTTTAAAAATAAAAATTGGGAGAGGCAGGAGACCATAGGAGTCACCATTGGTGCCCACGGGTGCCTCAGTGGGGATCCCAGCCTGAGATACTGTACAAAATTCACTTCCTAGAGAGGCTTGCTTAGTTCCTTTTCTTCGCCAGTTCTGTTGCCACGTTAAGGCCTTTTTATTTCAGTTGGCATTCTCAGCTTAATGACTGCATTTTATGATGTGTTTTAAATGATATTCTTATGCTAACTGTTGCTACTTTTAATTGCGTTTTCCATGTTCATGCCATGCCATTTCATCCTAGACATAGTTTCTATTTTTATTTAATCTTTGCACGTCACCATGAAAATATATATATATATATATATATATATATTAAAAGTGACTAAATATTTTATATATAAATAACTAAAATAGACTGTAAGGGAGGCTAAGAACTCAGTACCCACTTCAGAGTCTATAATGTCCAAACTATAAGATCAATCTGGTTCTGAACAATCAGTGCTATATTAACTAACCTCTCCTTCTGTGGGGCAAAGAAAATGAATTAACTAACAAACAATAACCCTCTCAGTCATTTCTAAATTACACCCTATATCTGTTAATTCACTAAGAAGCAAACATGCAAACATAATTTGGGTAGGTCTTTCACAGTCCAATCCACTTCCTGTGTAGCTTGGAAGAATTTGGTAACATGTGCCTCTGAGCATATGATGAGTGGTGGCAATATCTGCAATCAGGGCTGTATCTCCAAAGATGGAGAATTACATTTTTTATATGTTGGTATTCTTCTTGCTTCTTTCCTGTGTTACTACTGTCTACAGAGAATCTAACCTAGAAAATTATATTTCACTTATTATTTATCCTAGAAATCTGTGTTAAATGTATTTTTATTATTTTCAAAGCCTTTTTCTTGGTCAATGTCATTAGATGGTGAGGACAGTCATTTGTGTTTCAAACTGGAGGTTATATTTTATTTCTATTTTGGATGCATTAACAGTTGAATCTGAAACTGCAGTTCTGATGTAAAATCAGATGGGTTACAATATGTTGCTACTTAAGCAACAAATCTAGCTGTCGGAAAAAAACAAATGTGGCCTGCTCAAGATGCATGTATTCAGCCTGCTATGCTTAAACCACTCCATTTAAGGAAGGATGGGCATGGTCAATTAAAAACAGAGAATACCTAGAAATTTGCTAGAATATATTTCACCTTCCACTGTTTTATCTTGTGCAAACTAAGACATTCCTCATGTCCATTGGAGACTATTGTGCAGAATAGTCAGTGCCATTATTCCAAAATTGTTTTTGGAGTTTTTTAGTGTAAATTATGCACAGTGTTGCTGTACTTCACATATTCACAGAAACAGAAGCAAAAGAAAATAATTTACTATAGGAAACTTCACTAAAGCTACAAACATATTTAAAGTGAATATTTGTACATCAACTATCTTAATATTTTTGCTTCCTTCCTTTTAAAACAAGATCAGCACAGCATATGTCTTGTTTCTGTCATTTGGGCTGATTGTCACCAATCACCATATGCTCAAAGGCACGTTACCAAATTCTTCCAAGTTGCACAGGAAGTGAATTGGACTGTGAAAGACCAACCCAAATTATGTTTGCATTTTTACAAATTTGTAGTGCAGTACAATATCTCAGAGAGTTCCTGCTCTCCTGGTGCATTCGCTATAGCTGCTCAATTGCTTTTTAAAGTTTGATAGAAATATCTGTTGGCTTCATGTATGTTCTTAAACACCGAGGGTTTTTCTGCCTGTTAGTGAATTTCTCTGCTTTTTAATCTGGGAGGTAAGAAATGGGACCCTATGCAAGTTTGCTGAGAATGAGCAGAGCTTGGAAGTAATTAGTTACGAAAAACAAATTACTTGTAATTTATTACTCTTTTGAGGAACCAGTGGGTAATTCCTTTACATTTTGATTGTAATAGAACAAAGAGTAATTTTATTACTTTTGAGGAGTAATTGTAATGTTTCCAGCATAACTTTTGGGCATTACTTGGGGGGCGGGAGCAGGGGAAGTCTTCAGCTCCTCTGATTTGTGGATGAAAATCATGTGCCTCAAATTGAGCTCTGTGCAGCATTGCTCTTCCCTTGTGCTCTGTGGATGGGTAGGAGGCGACGAGGGAGGAGGTGGAGGGCAAGACAGGGGTTGAGTGAAGAAAACAATTGTTTAAAAAAATGGACGGTGGTGGAGAAGAATGGAGTGGAGGGAGAAAGGAGTTGGAGAGCAAGAACATGGATAAAGGAGAAGGAGGCAGCAGCAGAATGTAGATAAAGAACTATGGAGGTGAAAGATGACAACATGTATGTGTGTGTGTGAATACCGTGTTTGCACTTGGACAGTGAAATCCGGAAGCCCCTAGTCATGGACCAGTACATGGGCGGTGGATAGACTCAGTCATCCTGGCTCAAGGACCAAGGCAGTTGAGTAGTTCGGCAGCTGTATCCACGACTGAGCAGTACTATTCAGGATCCACTCTGCTCACCCCATATGGGGAGAGGGCTAGAAAAGGTGCCCTAAGCATAGTCTGCCTCATCTCTCTCCCTGACTGGATCACAGCATCCAGTGGGGTCACCACTTAGTGGTCGCAAAAGACAAATGAACTTTGGAAGGTGGAATATATGGACATTGCTGGACAATACAGATAGTGAACGTCCTGAATGGAGGACTACCATCATTATGAGGGAGTTGAGGCATTTTAATATTGACATAAAATCACTCCAAGAAACTTGAAGAGCAGGAGAGGGACAAATGATCTTGTGAAGCTCTTGTCAGAAGTTCCTACTGGCATTAATGAACGACTCTCAACTCTCTGGTTAAAACTCGCCAAAAACCAGCAGGCAACTATTCTAAGTGCTTATGCACCAACATTAGATGCTGATGAAGACATCAAGGAAAACTTTTATACCCAGCTGGACACCATCTTATCAGAGATACCTAAGGAGGATAAAATTATCCTCCTGGGCGATTTCAATGCAAGAGTTGGGCGTGATTTTGATTTATGGCCAGAAACCATTGGGAAAGAAGGAGTTGGCAATAGCAACCTGAATGGCATTCTACTTCTGACTAAATGTGCAGAGCACAATCTTGTTATTGCAAACACACTCTTTCGCCAGAAAAATAAATTTAAAACATCATGGAAGCACCCTCGGTTGAAGCACTGGCATTTCCTGGATTACGTAATTGTCCATGCCAGAGATCGTTGTGATGTACTCCTCACCAGGGCCATGATGAGTGCCGATGACTGCTGGACAGATCACTGAATAATTCGATCCACTATGGCCATTAATATTGTTCCTCAACGTAGGCTCCAAGGAAGAAAACCAAGGCGTAAAATGAACATCCACACCCTTCAAGATCCTATTAAGCGAGCTTGCTTTCAAACAACTCCCAAGAAACATCTACCTACGGAACTCCCTGAAAACGTCGAGGAACACTGGATAAAACTGAAGACTTCCATTATTGCAGCATGTGCACAAACTATTGGATACCAAATTAAGAAACATCAGGATTGGTTTGATGAGAATGATAGTGAGATTGAACATATCATTGACAAGAAAAGGAAAGCCTTCCAGATATGGCAAAAAGACATTAACTGTGCTGCTAAGAAAAAAATTTATGCCAGTGCAAAGGCTGAGGTCCAAAGAAGAACTAGAGAAGAATGCCTGATGGATAAAGAAAGCTCAAGAAATCCAACATTTTGCAGATGCTCATGATGCATGGGGCTTTTTTAATGCCACAAAGGCCATCTACGGACCAACAAGTTATGGTACAAATTGAACAGATTGTGGGAACTACTGACACATCTGTTTTCTAGCTACCGCAGGTAAAATCCTTGCAAGGATCATCGCAAAGCCCCTCCTACCTATCTCAGAAGACATCCTCCCTGAATCCCAAAATGCTTTTCCCCCTTCCAGGGGGACAGTGTACATGATTTTCACTGCACAACAGCTTCAAGAAAAATGCAGGGAGCAAAACCGACCTCTGTATGTGGCATCTATTGATCTGACCAAGGCCTTTAATACTGTAAATCAAACTGCTCTCTGGACCATCCTTCTGAAAATTGGATGCCCTGATAAATTTGTGAATATTTTGCGACTCCTCCATGACAACATGATGGCAACAATTTTGGATAACAATGGCTCTCAAAGTGACCCATTCAAACTGGGATCAGGTGTCAAACAGGGATGTGTCATTGCTCCAACCTTATTTGCTATTTTCATTGCCATGGTTCTATACCTTGTTGAGGGGAAACTTCGCACTGGCGTGGAAATCATATACCGAACAGATGGAAAGCTTTTTAATCTCAGTAGGCTGAAACCAAAAAGTAAAGTAATTACAACCACTGTCATAGAACTTCAGTATGCCGGTGATAATGTTGTCTCTGCACATTCAGAGGAAGATCTTCAAACTATCCTAAATGTCTTTGTAGAAGCATATGAAAAGCTTGGCCTCTCGCTTAACATCAAAAAAACCAAAGTGCTTCATCAGCAAGTGTGAACCAATCCCTCTGTAGCACCATCAATCCAGCTTAATGGTGCGACGCTGGAGAATGTCGATCACTTTTCTTATCTTGGCAGCCATCGCTCTGTAAAAGCTGACATCGACGCTGAAATTCAGCATCATCTGAGCTCTGCGAGTGCCGCATTCTCCCGAATGAAGCGTAGAGTGTTCGAGGATCGGGATATTCGCAGGGAGACCAAAATGCTTATTTACAAAACCATTGTACTACCGACCTTACTGTACACCTGTGAAACATTGACCATCTATAAATGCCACTCCCAACTTCTTGAAAGATTCCACCAATGCTGCCTCCGGAAAATCCTGCAAATTACTTGGGAACTTAGGCGGACTAATGTTAGCGTATTGGAAGAAGCAAAGACCACCATTGTTGAAACAATGATCCTCCAACATCAACTTTGCTGGACCGGCCATGTTGTTCGAATGCCCGATCACCTTCTTCCAAAGCAGCTAGTTTACTCCCAACTTAAGGATGGAAAATGGAATATCGGTGGACAGCAAAAGAGGTTTAAAGATGTTCTCAAAGCTAATCTAAAAAAATGTAACATAAGCATCAAGAACTGGGAAGCCTTCGCCTATGAGCATCCCAACTGGAGGTCTGCCATTATCAAAGGTGCTATGGACTTTGAAGAAGCACGAGTACAGGGCAAAAGGGACAAATGAGCTAAGCGGAAGGCACATCAAGCAAATCCTCATTGTGACCATCTTCCATCTGGAAACCAATGTCCTCACTGTGGGAGGCTGTGTGGATCCAGAATTGGCCTCCACAGTCACTTATAGACCCACTGTTAAAGACCTTACCCTGGAAGACAATCTTACTCGGCCACGAGAGATCGCCAATGGAAATGAATGCACTTGGTATGAAAAAGGCTGCTCCCGCCCTCCCTCCCTACTCTGCTGCATTTGCAGTGTCTTAACTTTTTTGCATCTCAGGGGAAAAGGTTTGTTTGGGTGGGTGTCCCTTAGTTGTGGCAGGGCAGGGTCCAGGAGGTGGCTGAGTGAGACAGATAATTCTTGCTGGCTGAGAGTGTGTGTGTGTGTGTTGCACTTGTTTTGATGTGCAAAGATCTGAGTAGTGGCCTCTGCCTCCCTCCCTGCCTCCTTTACCAGCGGAGAGACCACCACTGCTATCTTATGGATAAAAAGAATTCTTCTATTACCTCTCTCTGTGTGTTTATTTTTAATGTTGTTTTAGGGGATATAGTGTGCAGCAGCCAAGGCCAGGACTTTGTAGGCACTCTATTTTTTTAAAAGTAACTTAAGTGTAATTGTAGTGATTACTTTTGAGTAATGGTTAAGTAATCAATTTCTTTCAGAACAATTGTAATTGTAATGGTAATTTATTCCTTTTTGGGGCCATGTAACAGTAATTGTAATTTATTCCTTTTTAAAAGTAATCTTCCAAGCTCTGGGAATGGATTGATCATTTGCATGCTTATTGAGATTTATTCCTGTGCAATCATGTTTAGGAAAGGTGAATCTCCCCATGGGGGAGAAGGAAAAAGGGAGAGGAGAAAGGGAGGGGCAGGAGGGAGGTGATAGGAAGGGGATGGCAAGTTTCATCAATTGCATGCTTATTGAGTTCGATGAGATTTACTTCCATGCCATCATGCTTTGGAAAGGTGAAACTGACGACAGGGGCAGAGGATAAGGGGGAGGGAAGCCTGGAGTTGAGAGGAGAGGAGGGGAGAGGAGGAAAGGAGTAAGAAGGGAGGGGGAAGGGGAGGGAGCAGAAAGGAGGGCAGAAGAGGGAGGAGAAGGGAGGGAGAAGAGTGGGAGGAAGAGGAGGAGGGGAGTGGGAGAAGGGAGAAGGGAGGGGAACAGGGGGGAGTAGAGAGGATAGGAGGGGGAGGGCAGGTTTAATCATTTGCATGCTTATTGAGTTCAATGGGATTTATTCCTGTACAATCATGCTTAGGATAGGTGAAACTGATGTGGGGGAGGGGCAGGAAACAGCAGGAGGGAAAAGGATATGGGTAGGAATGAAGGGGGAGTGGGAGTTGGAGGAGTAGGGGTAAGGGTAGGGAGGGGAGGAGATTGGGTGGGTGGGCACTGGTCACTTTCCTTTCTTAAAAGGAAAATGTTGTAAACCGTATCATTATTTTTCAGGGTTTTCCCCACCTTTTTAGTCTACAGCAGACACATGTAGTCACCTACCCAAATTTAAACCAAAGCTGACCCTGGCCACATCCACACCAGACATTTAGCCCACTTTAAACAGTCATGGCTTCCCTCAAAGAATCCTGGAAAGCGTAGTTTGTGAAGGGTGCTGAGAGCTGTCAGCACCTATTCCCCTCACAAAACTTACAATCCCAAGAGTTTCCTGGGAAGAGGGGCTGACTGTTAAACCACTTTGGCCACTGGAGCTCTTTCAAGAGAATAGAAGTCTTCTGATTAGCCAAGCCAAACAGCTATTAGGTTTTTAGAACACTGACAGTTGGTTCTTACTGAGCATGCCTGTGCTTATCATTCACACCACTATCAATTTTCTTAAATTAATTAAAAATCAGCCAGGCATTTTTTTTAACTTTTAAATTGCAGAGGATGAAGGTCACAGTATGCAATTTCAGTAATAGGATTACAGGTACTCTGTGAACATGGCTGATTTTTAATTAATTTCAACAAATCATGAGACAACTGACCGAAAAAAGTCCAAGAGGGGTCTGGATTTTTTTATTCTTGTTTTGGAGTTTAAACTGACGACTCTCTCTGAGTGTTTTGTGTATCGCCATGAAAACATTGAGGGTTGTTAAGCAAGCATTTCTCAGTTTGGAACTATAAATTTTCTACGATTTTGTTTTGAAATGAGCTTATGGGAAGCAGCAGAATGGCATGGGGGTATTTTCAATTTAACATGGCAGAATGTGAAAAATCCATGCTGGCTATAGTATAAAGCCACTCTCGTGGCTTTATAATTCAAAGCAATGTCAACATCATCTCAGTTAACATCACATGAAAGTTGCAGGTATAACACCCTGAAGATGATTCTTTCTCTGTCAGGATCTTAGTAAACTAATAACAGCAGAAATAGACAGCAAGAGTTATTGCCAGTAGTTTACCTGCTCTATATTATAGGCTGAAGCATTCTTGAAATATTAAAAAGAATCTTCTACCATTAAACTTGTTTTGCAAAAAAATTGTATTATTACTTTAAATATATGTTATTATCTATACATCTGCAATCTGAGCACACCAAATGGTGAAGAAAAAGAGATGTCTGAATTAAAAAGGTGACATGTAACAGAAAAATTGCAATTAAGTTATGTCAGCTGGGGCTCAACTGGGCTTTGGAACTAACAGCAGTATTCCATGCCTATACAGCAGACCCCTTTTGAAACTGAAGAGAGTTCAAAAGCTGTTTGGGATATGGAATGGTGGTCATCTGTTTAAAGTGGAAAACTCATTGGGAATATGCAAGCAGCATACTGGAACCCGGGTATCATGTTTATCTTTAACGTAAACGTTGAAACAGACATAGAATGGTCACAATCAAGAGAAAGGGTTTGTCAAACAACAACCTCCTCACACACATTTTTTAGCTCTGTAGTAGTGCTAGCATCAATCTAGTATTAATAACCAAATATCCTATCCCCACTGACAGTGAGCGTGCTCCAAGGACACAGCCTACTTTAGCAAGAGCTCTGCTTCAGAGATTCTAGTGGTACTTATGTAAACTGAACATTCTCTGGATTACATCAAGATGCCCTGATCTTAACCTCTTGCAAAGCAGTCCAAGAGGGAGGCAGAACTGCATTATGCATGTAGAACTCCACCATTTCCTTATTTGTTAATTATTATATTTATGCCCACCTTTTCTCCAAGGAGCTACAGGTGACATACATGGCTCTCTCCATTTTTATCTTCGCAACAACCCTGTGAGATAGGCTAGGCTGAGAGACTGTGGCTGGTCCAAGGTCACCCAGCAAGCTTCATGGCTGAGTGGAGTTTTGAGCCCAGGTTTTCCGTGTCTTAGTCCAACATTCTAACTAACCACTACACCATACTGGCTTTTGAAAGCGTGTGGTAAAACTGTTCCTAAACTGTACCACTTGAGATTGCAGGTTTGAATACTTCCCCACGTTAAGAAAGACAAAACAGTAACTCTCCCTGAACACAAAAAGATGATGTGGTGAAATGTTCTAAGTCTGCTGCTGTGACTGAATGGTGAGGAAACTGCTCCGTGGAGTTTGCAGTATGAGTTTGCATTCCCAGAGACTCTGTCTTGGAGGAAGGATCGCAGCTCAGTGACAGAGGATATGCTTTGCATGAAAAGGATCCCAGGTTCATTCTGGCATCTCCAACTAGAGTTGGGTAAGACCCATGTCTGCAAAGCTGGAGGGCTGCTATCAATGGCTCAGATTGGGCATAACACTCAGCCAAACCATGTCTTACTATGAATATGTGAGAATATAGGCTTTTGGAGAGATTGCAGATGCTTTGCTCTTTCACCAGTCCTGTTGCTGCTGCTGCTGTAAGCCAAACCATGGTTTGGGTCAGTATGTCTTCTGAACCCAGACTAGTGGTTTGTCTCCTCCAAGTAAGTTGCAGGAAACCAGATTTTGACTGGACATCAGGAAAGGCTTCCTAACTGTTAGAGCCCTACGATAATGGAATCAATTACCTAGAGAGGTAGTGACACTGGAGGCATTCAAGAGGCAGCTGGACAGCCATCTGTCAGGAATGCTTTGATTTGGATTCCTGCATTGAGCAGGGGGTTGGACTTGGTGGCCTTGTAGGCCCCTTCCAACTCTACTATTCTATGATTCTATGAAATAAACCATGAGAAATAAAACCAAGAACATGCCTTGGTTACAGCTCGTGGTCTGGAACAACACAAACCATGAGCCCAAGTTTGGATGATATGTTAAACCAACCCATGGGTTAGCTTACAGCAGTACAGCAGCTGCAGTAGTCGTGGAGGAGGAGCAAAGCAGCTACAACCTCCTCTCTCAGAGCCTGCATGCTGGTCTGTTCACACTAAACCGTGGTCACATGTGAACCAGGTTAGTGTAGATTTTGAGCTAGACAGACCCTCACTCTATATAAGACAGCTCCTTATATTCCCAAGTCTCCCTTCTCCACAGTATATTAGCTTTTTATGTGTGTGTGACTATAATTTTAATCAATCATGCAAAACCCCACACCAAAACCTGGAGTCTACAGCAGAACACTCTAAGAACAGTTTTTACCACATCACGAACTGTTTTGTCTAGAAAGCTTCAGTTTCAGACAGCCTGTCCCTGAAAGTCCAAGATAGTTGTATAGAAATGTTGGAAGTATGAGTACGTATTTAAAAATAAAGAATCCTACTGCATTTGATATTTCACTTATTCAAATATATTTCAAGATGAAACAGGACCTTTCATAAACATAATGCAGAATATCAAAGAAGCTGGAATACTTACCACTTTTGTACATGCTCCAAATGGCTCTCCTCTGTCTTATGTTCTTCTACAGCTACAAATAAACATTTTTATTATTTAAGAAACTGGATTACATGTTTGCATTTTAAAGTATTTTTAAGTTTCACATTTCTGATACTGAAAGTGAGCTATTTTGAGAATTACAATGTGGACTTGAAGACACTATAGGGAGATGTGCTGATGCTTTCCAGTAACATAAACATGTGTACGGATTGTGGAGTCCAGGAACTGGAATAAAAGAAACATTTGTACACATGTTCTAAACTTAACTGGAAGCACATGCAGCTTTCAAGACAGGCATTACATGTGAGAAAGATGTTTTCTAGGGTGGTTTCCCTCCCCCAGAAAACTATTCCTGTTTGTTGTAAAAGCATCTCATTTACAGTGACGACATGCACAATTGTCTATTTCCGTTTTCCATTTAGCTCTTGCATGCTGAAGCACACTAAGACAGGTACCTCCTTGCAAGCTCACCATGGTTTCCTGTTGTGTGGATTGAATGATTTTTTCAAACTTGTTTCTATATATGATATAAACAGGAAGGATATGTAAGTATTAAAAATGTGACATGGACTCACTCTTGGTTGCTTACCAGATGTAATTGTTCCAAATTAATGTCTGGGTGTTCCCTTCATTATAGGTGCTGTCCTCACCCAACCTTTAAACAGCAGATTACCAGTTGGTCAGGACTTTTGATCTGCTCCATTAAGAAGCACAGAACCTGAATTTAAGATCTTAGATGTTTACTGAATCTTGAAAAGGAAGGCATTCATTTTCCACTGTAAGCGTAATGTGGGGCTCTTACAAAAAGGGTGAGATTAAGGTTCTCAATGGAATTTCAAGATGCTGCTCTTCTCATGCTAGGAAGGACAAATACGGAGATACCAGCAGAGATCTTTCCCAGGAACCAGAGGCATCATAGAAAGATCCATCAGTTCCTGACAAGGGACATAAGCCATCTCTCCAGACAGTCTGGCAGCAGATCAGGAGAAAAAGTTGTACTCTCTTATAAATTCTAGTCCAAAACACACACACTCTGAGAAATCACTTCTGGAATTCTAATGTAACATAGCTTCTGGAGAACAGAGGCATATAGCATATAATTTCAGTAAGCATTTCTTTCGCATTGAATATATTATTTATACCACTTATTTAAATAAAAAGGCAGAAGCTTCTGCCTGAAGTAAGTTTTATTCATTTCAAGAATGACAATAATTTGAGCAATACACAAAATAAAATGAATCTGACAGATTGTAAACTAATTCAAACTAATTTTAAAAAGCACATAAAAAACTTGATTTCTATGAAGATAAACTGCATTTCCATTGACATACTGGACTAGATCTAGAAATCTACCTTACTAATTGTACAATTTGTATAATTAATTGTACAATTATTTAGTACAAATTCCATAAACGATAGCTATGCTAATGTGTTGTAGCAAAAACCAAACAAAGACTGGTGGCACCTTACAGACTCAAACAAATTGATTGAGTGCATTTGCACATCCCAGTGAAATAAATGCCTAAACTATTAATTTTAACGGCTCTGAACTGCACTTTTTCAAATGTAAAGTAGGAACCAGTTCTGTGTAAGCATTAAGTGATGCACACTGGGATACATTTTTTGCCACTTAATTTCATACATACATTGTTAAGGCCTGAGATGCACATGACTGACCAGGAAAGCGATGTTGGGGTTATAGTAGAAAATGCTGACACAGTGTGCAGCAGCTATGGACAAGGGAATTCCATGTTATATAATAGGTATCATTATGTGGGGGAATAAGTGTCCTGAGGAGTAACTGTGGGGCAGAACAATCCAAATCATGGGAAGTGTGGGGGGGAGTGGCAGCAGAAGAGGAGCCAGTGGGAAGCTTTGTGGCATCCACTCCCCATTCGGGAGCTGCTGGGCTGGCTGAACGCTGATGCAGTTGACAGCCACATGCAGGGGCTGGAAAAGCAAAAGCTGGCTTCTGTGAATACCCCTACAGGGAATAAGCACTCCCCACTAAGCGCCACAGTGTGAAAGTTGATATCCCCAAGGACTGTTGACTTGGGGACTCCAACACTATCCCTGAGATCATCCAGATCAGGCAGGGACAATTGTTGGGCAGTGGGATGGACAGTATATTTACAGAATCCCTGTTCCGTCTCAAAGATGGTGGATGTTCACCCTGTTCTGGACGGGGTTACACTCCCCTTGAAAGAACAGGTTCGTAGCTTGGGAGTTCTTATCAACTCTTCCTTATCTCTTGAGGCTCAGGTAGCCTCAGTGGCAAGGAATGCTTTCTACCATCTCCGATTGGTAGCCCAGCTACGTCCCTATCTGGACAGTGACGACCTCGCCTCAGTCGTTCATGCTCTGGTAACTTCTAGATTGGACTACTGCAATGCGCTCTACGTTGGGCTGCCCTTGACGACAGTTCGGAAACTACAGTTAGTCCAGAATGCAGCGGCCAGATTGTTGACGCGGACAAGAAGGTCTGCTCATATTACACCCGTTCTGGCTCGTCTGCACTGGCTTCCTATTTGTTTCCGGGCTAAATTCAAAGTGCTGGTTTTGACCTATAAAGCCTTACACGGCATGGGACTGCAATACCTGGTGGAGCGCCTCTCCCAATATGAAACTACCCGTACACTGCGCTCAACATCTAAGGCCCTCCTCCGAGTACCATCCCATCGAGAAGCTCGGAGGGTGGTGACTAGAAATAGGGCCTTTTCGGTTGTGGCTCCCGAACTATGGAATGGTCCCCCTGATGAGGTGCACCTGGCGCCGACGCTATCTTTTCGGCGCCAGGTGAAAACCTTTTTATATTCCCAGGCATTTTAATGCGTTTTATTATATGTATTGTCGTATTTTGCTGCTGTTTGATTATTTTTGTTTACCTTTGTTGGCTTGATTTTATTGTATTATTGTATTTATATATTCCTGACTGTTTTATTTTATGTACACTGCCCAGAGAGCCCTTGGGCTTAGGGTGGTATATAAATTAAATAAAATAAATAAATAAAGAAGTACTCTTTAGGTACATATGCTCAAAATTAGGTGATTGCTGAACTGGAAAATAAAATTATTGCAACTCCACCTCTTTGACCCCTAGAATCACACAGATTTGCCTGCTGCTTCACCAGGAAAGCAGTGCACAAATCTAGGACACATTCAACACTCTAGTCTCTTCCAACCAGTTCTGTAATGTGTGCTAGTTCAGCTCATCCTTGCAGGGCCAAATCCTGGATGGCAAAGATTTTAACATGTACTCATCTGATGTTTAGCAGATCAAGATCACCTTTCCCATGCAACATGATCCTGATTCTGCTTGGGCACCCTGCACTGGTTATTTAATTTTTTCAAAAACTTTGCATGTTAATTGTTTATACAAAATTAATGAAATACATAGTTTGGTCCTCACATCTTATTTTCAGATTTCTGACAAATAACGTAAGTAGGGACTCAATACCATGATTCTTAGGCTGCAGAACAAATGAAACCCAAACTATCACTAGAAGCTAAAATGATGAAACTGAGGATCTTGGACACATAATAAGAAGACATGATTCACTAGAAAAGACAATGATGCTGGGAAAAACAGAAGGGAGTAGAAAAAGAGGAAGGCCAAACAAGAGATTGATTGATTCCATAAAGGAAGCCACAGACCTGAACTTACAAAATCTGAACAGGGTGGTTTATTACAGATGCTATTGGAGGTCGCTGATTCATAGGGTTGCCATAAGTTGTAATCGGCTTGAAGCTATACAACAACAACACACACCTCTGTAGTCCATGCATTGGTAACCTCAACGCTGGATTACTGCAATGCGCTCTATGTGGAGCTGCCCTTGGCCCTGGTTCAGAAGCTCCAGCTGATGTAAAATGTGGCAGCCAAATTACTGATGCGAGCATGTGGCTGACATGTGACACCACTTTTAAAACATGTGCACTGGCTGTCCATCCATTACCAAGGTTTAAGGCCTTTTTGTTAATTTACAAAGCTCTGAACAACTTAGGTCCAGGGTATCTTATGGACTGCGTGAACCCTTATATCCCCGTTCGATCACTGAGATCATCTGCAGGAGCGGCTCTGATCATCTCCCGAGTTGGCGAGACTCATTTAACATTGACACAAAATCGAGCCTTCAGTGTCATCAGCAGAGTTTTCTGGAATGCTCTGCCAACGGATTCAGAATGTACCTTCTGTTTCAAGCTTTAACCACCTGCTGAAATTCTTTCTGTTCTGCCAGGTTTATGCAGGCAATTAAGATGATGCTCTTTTCACAACATTTGATCTTTGCTTTTATTATATTTTAATGTTTTTATTCTATGGGTGCTTTTTTGTTTTAACATGTGAACTACTTTTACAAAATAGTGGTATACAAATATTTTTATAAATAAACAAATCTCTTTGCAAGGGTAGTGTGAAAATATTGACTTAAGATATACAAGAGGTACAAAAATAGTAGGCAGAACAGCACAAGTCACTTGAACTTTCACTCCTCCCTCATTTTGTAATGTATGAAGTGGTTCTAAGAGTTAGGAGTAATAATAAAAACATTTTTAATGCACAGTGTCTGTAACAAATCTTAAAAATGCAATGTTTTATATGTACAGTCATCTGTTTTCAAACTAGTGTTGCTTTGATTTCTTTAAATAGTGTATGCGACATAACTAGTTGGCTATGTAAGTATAGTCACTAGAAAAGACAATAATGCTGGGAAAAACAGAAGAGAGTAGAAAAAGAGGAAGACCAAAGAAGAGATAGATTTTTTTCATAACAGAAGGCACAGGCCTGAATTTACAAGATCTGAACAGAATGGTTTACAACAGATGCTATTGGAGGTTGCTGATTTATAGGGTTGCCATAAGTCATAATCAACTTGAAGGCACATAACACACACACAAGGATTTGATACTACTCGTCCCTAAACTGGAGGGATTTTGGAAACTCTCAACATTTCTTCAAGTATATCTTATGTGAAACACACTACTCAAAGCTGATGTGCAACCAATGCAAAAATACTGATTTTATGTATACATTCCGCCTGCTGAACAAATTCAATTGTTTATTATCAGAGGTAATAAAAGGAACCTAAGAAATTACGCTTTGTTTAAAATTTGATAATGTTGCCTATAAATTTGTCAAAATAGTGTTGAGGGTTAGTTTACTAGATAATTATGGCAGGGAAGCCAGCTAAGCCAGATATTACATATTCATTTTTCTTGAATATATTTAAATATAAACTGCAATCTTCTCCACCCAGAAATTAGCTTTTGAAAGAATGATTGTTTTACTTAAAGAAAACTTGTGCTTAAGAGCTGAAAGATGATATTTTAAAATTAATATATCCTTTAGCAACACACTACTAAAATATACTGGTGCTAATGGAAGATGCTGCATGTCTCTAAATTTCGATTATGCTGGAAGCAATATACTTCTAACTTGAAACTGCAAACATCTAATTTTGCAAAAATGATCCTTATGCAAGTGGATTAAGATGAAATTAATCTACAGATTTGCAAAAATCTGTAGTGGATTAAGATGAAATTAATCTACAGATTTCATATATTAAATCTTCTAGTATAAATTAGAACAAAAACATAAAGATCGTCACATTCTTAGCTATAAATGATAGTTAATAAGAATAGGAAACAGTTGTTCTCTAAAGCATGCATATCCAGCCTGATTTGTAAAGTGTGTGTGTGTGTAGGGGCAGAACGAAACTAATTTTAGAAAAAAGTATGAAAGTGAAGGCTTGAAATGTTTTAGAAGAGAAAAACCACAATATTACCTCCTCCTGTGGGATGCTAACAATGATTTATGAAGCTGAGGTTATTTCTGCACGCTGAGCTTTGCAAAGATTGGTTTCACATGATCAGGTAAAAATACAGGCATGCAAGATATGTAGCAGACTCACAGGTCAAAACATATGCAAAACTATGGTTTTCTAAAACACTTAAAAGGTGTGTGGGGGGGGGAAGGATGTAAAAAACAGCTGCTTTCATTTTCATATATTTCCCCTCCCTCATTAGGGCATTCTCCTTTTACAAAGTAAGCCACTTCTGGTGGTCAGGAGCACAGGCTCATTGTAAAGGCACAACAGGATAGTGGCAAAGCTGAGATTAATTCTTCACAGATTTATATAGACTTTTCCCCACTGTTAATTGCTTTGTACCATTTCAAAGGTGCTTATGTTGCCTTTTTATTGCTGGTTACTGACTTTATTCTGGCATATGGTGGTTGGCGCCATGTCAGAAAATGAACATTTTATACCAGAATGAAAATTGGATATTTGACAGTTTCTGACACAAAGTATGGAGCAAAGAGATTGTGCGACAAGATTTATAGCTTATTTTATATGGAGCACATCTGTTTCTTTGCTCAAATATGTGTGTGTGTGTGTGTGTGAGCAAGCAAAACTAAAGCCTTTTTAAAATGCTGCTTGGAAAAAAGAGTACCTTTTGAGAGCTTTTTGCTGAAAGAATCAGAAGCAGCATCTGAGAAATGATTCAGTTTTAGAAATTGTTTGTAGCAGATGTAATACCCGTAAGGTTTTTCACTAGAGTGTGAGTTGCAGCTTAATACACAAAGCTAGCCCACCAGAAAATGATTCTGCATAATGTTAACAATGTAATTAACATGTGAGTGTATTCATAAAAGGGGTGGGGAAATATTATAATTTCATTCAAAACATAAGAACTTCCTTCATCCCAGTATGGTGCCACTCATCTTTTCTCAATGAGAAAAAGAAAGCTCCCTCAGAATGTACAGATTAAAAACCCCACATAACTGGGGTCAAATCTGTGCTGGTCAAGGTTGCCATTATTTAGTTCAGACTACAGTACTTCCTTACACTTTTTTCTTCCAGTAGGACTTTTCCTAGATGTCTCATTTCACACTTTGGCCAACAGTATAGCTAGATGCAAATAAGGTACTGAAGTATATCAAAGTTTAACTTGCATGAAATTCATAACTGGTAATAAGTGTGTGCATTGGTTCTGGATGCACCCTGAATAATGAGGCAAATCAGGGTGATTCAGGGCAGATTCTCATGTTCCCAAGTCAGATTGTGCTACTAATAAGATGTGTCAAGGCAGATCAGGGAGTTCTCAAACTCCCAAGTAGCTCTGTTGCCTTGGTTTTTCCAAAAAAAGTTAAATGCACAGCGCAGACCCTTTTCTTTTCTGAGAAACAAAAACAAACTGGGAAAATACCAAGAGGTCAAGAGGGGAGTGGGTGGGGAAAAGAGGGTAAGGGTGGAGAAGTGGAGTGTTCGTTAGTTTGACAGACAGGTCTAGCTTTCAATCACAGTGAATTATTTTGCCAGTGCACTCCAACCACAGTGAATTAGAGGAGGAATAAGCAGAGTAGTTTTTCATGTGGGTTGTCATTCTCCTCCAAGTTTGGCCATGTGAGTAGGATGTAAGCAGCAGAGTTAGACAATTTGGGGGAACCTGCTTCTTTCCAAATAATTATTTTCCCTAACAGTTCAAAATCATAGCTGTTTCTCTCTCTTTTCATATAGAAAGTACTTCCAGGAAGGGAGAGGGTGGTGTGAAAACCTGACTTTTTCAGTTTTTTATAACAAAAGTAAAATCCCCTAGTATTTGGCTATTTGTCTGATCTCTGGCAGGTGTTTTTACCCAGAGGCAGCTCCCTCATGTCCCCAATTTTCAAAATGATTGTCCCCCCCTCAAAAAAAAATCCTGGGGGAGAAAATGTTATTTCTATATTCCCACTCTAAATGGTAAAATCCATTGTTGCAACTATTTTTCTAAAATATGATAGGCTTCATCCACTCACAAAGGGTGACCATACTTATAACTTGCATTAAATTCTGGGGGGAAAAGCCTTTTAAGAAAGTCACTGGAAGCCTATGGGCCAAATCAGGCCACTAAGGGGACTACTTGGCCAATGAATTGTCAGCCTACACACACACACACACACACACACACGGGATGTTGAGGAACAGGTGTCTGTAGAAATAGGATTTGCCAATTTTTAGTGACTTTGAGAGAGTAGGGATAGTCTTGGCTCTCTACACCCCTTGACTCTATTTTCAAAGCAGTTCTCCAAGAAAACGAGTTGCTGACCCAGGCTTTAGGATTTCATGTAGCTTTTATGTAGCATCATTGAACAATGTCTACTTATATTATATTTTTGTAAGCGTCACACTACCAGTGGATGTTTCTGGGCAGGTGCATGCCTGTGCAGAAGTGTTCACAGGTAGTGTAATGCTTACAGGTGAGGCAGGCAAGGCCAAACCGCAAGGCCCAGAGTGGCGGTGGGCCCACGCAGCAAGGCCCAGAGGAATGGCAAGGCCTGTTGTGGCAGTGGGTCCATGTGGTGAGGCCTGGAGTGGTAACAGGCCTGCACAGTGAGACTCGGAATGGTGGCGGGCCCACACAGTGAGGCCTGGAGCTCAGCCTCACCAGGAAGGTGGAAGGCCAGCAAGGGCAGTGGAGGTCTGCCACACCTTGAGGTAGTGGAAAGAAGGGGGAGGGAAGTTCTGGCAACTCCTGGGGTAGTTGTGGTGAAGGCAAAAGGGGAGGGGAGTTCTGGTGACCCCTGGGGTGGTGGTAAGGGAGAAGGGGGAGTTCTGGTGACTCCCGGGGTGGTGGTGGGGAGGAGGAGGGGAGTTCTGGCGACTCCTGGGGTAGGGTGGGGAAAGGGTAGAGGAGCTCTGGCAACACCTGAGGGGAATGGGGGAGAGCTATAGTGAACCATGGAGGGAGGGGGGCTTTGACCCAGGGACAAGTGGGGTTGGCAATTGTAAGTGTGGTTGGTGAGCGAAGTGAGAGGGGGCAGAGCCCATAGTAGGTTTAACATTTATGGATAATTTAGATCCAATCACCTGATCCCTGTTCATGAACCAGCCTTCCTTCAATCTAGACTTAAAAATGCTTATGGTGAAGCAGCAGATTGAGAGCTCCTTAGATTGAGAGAAGGTGGATCACAACATATTCAAAGATCATGTGGAGGAGTCATCTGAGGGATATTATGACACAGGAAAATTATTAGACCAGTGTAAAACAGTCAGTCAACCCTACCTGCTAAGCAGCACTCATAAGCATAAGTTTATTATATACTTCACAATTTTAAATGTGAAAAAACTCAAAATAAGTTACTTGCTGGTTGAGAAGGCCTGTAACTTTCAAATCAGATGCTTTAAATGAGTTAACTTGTACTAATTTGATCCCTGCATGCACATCACGACTGTGAAGAATTAATTAAAACTGTATTAGGGCAGCTTTCTTTTTTATTTGAGTGTAAAATGCCAATAGCATTAAATAAAGATTCATATTATTTACATCTATATTTGTATACAGTGAGCCTCTTGCCACAACTGCAAACAACAGATACATGGGAAAACAAACACTCCTGCTGAAAATGACATCTCATTGTTATCTCACTCTAATATTCATAGTTTTGCTATTGAGAGCAGCCAGTCATACCCTATCCCTGGCACTTCTAGCATTTTTCCAGTTGCCTGCAGCTGTTGCAATTCATGGCCATGGAAAGAAAGGGGGAAATGCCTGAGTATGTGGCAATGAAAATCAGGATTGCAATAAATGTTTAGTAATAAATGGAATTTGAAAAACATGGAAATTATGGTTATTCAAACACTCTGTTTCACTAAAAACATATGCCATAGATGGAAAAATTGATGAACTGTGGAGCATATTTCTGATTACTTCAAATGACTATTATGTTTTTATCTGATTAAAAATATCCACTAATTAAAAATAGTAATGCAGCATATCATACTTTGGCTATCAACCATCCAGGAGTTTATTCCCAGATCAGTTCTTTATGAATAGGAACAGCTGATCTTAGGTATGCTAGCATGTTCTGCCTCTTCTGTAACAAATGATCAGAGCTTGGAAAAGTTACTTTTTTGAACTACAACTCCCATCAGCCCAATCCAGTGGCCATGCTGGCTGGGGCTGATGGGAGCTGTAGTTCAAAAAAGTAACTTTTCCAAGCTCTGCAAATGATGTAAATCAATTGTTGTTTTCCTACATGGAGGTTATTTGTGAATGCCATGAGTGAAACAATGGATCAAATGTACAAAGAACCAGCTTTGAGTAGACAGCAACCACTGCCTGGGAATGTTTAAAGAAAGAGATCCACTATTGGTTGATATTTCATTTAGGGCTGGGGGTAGGTGGAGCTTATAAATACTTTTCCTTGCTGATGTTGTCAGAAACAGTAGTAGGGTTTCCAGTATTTACTATTTCAGGACCCTTAGAGGTTATTTTTTAGAAAATACACTTTTGCTCTTAATCCAATACTTGCACATCAGTGAATCCAACAAAATAGTAAAATATTATGTTTCATGTGCAGCCCATGCAGATGAAGCCCTCAATCCCTTAATAATAGTTAAAGTCCTGGGAGTAGGTGGTCTTCATAGGCCTTTACTGGTAGGATATGTAGCCTTATTATTACAGAGAATGGTCCCTTGGACCCACCTGAAGGGTGATTTTCACAGGTACGCCTGCCATCAGATTGGGTACTACTGCCATCTAGCATCCGAAGGCAAGAATGCACTAGAGTCAAACCTGGGCCTCGAGCCCCTCCCACTCCAGTCTTCATGATGGCGAGTCCGAAGTGGTAAATCTGAAAGGAATCAAAGGGCAAAAGCCCTAGCAGCAAGGAAAATACACATAGCAAATAACATAGAGCTTGCAACATAAGAAGGTTTGACTAAAGAAAATCAGACAGAGCTCAAGGCCTATAGGCTGAACTATATACAAAACACTGAACGAATTTCCCCAGAAATCCCCCACAACGGAGGGACGTGATGGCAGGCGTACCTGTGAAAATCACCCTTCAGGTGGGTCCAAGGGACCATTTTCCACAGGTAGCCTGCCATCAGATTGGGATATACCAAAGTAGCCCCCCAATGGGGAGGGATTCCTAGGAAGTTACAAATCAGGAAAGACATGTTGGAGGACACGTCTCCCAAAAGAGGCGTCAGCTGAAGCATAGCGATCAATTTTATAATGCTTAACAAAGGAGTTAGGGGTAGCCCATACCGCCGCCCTGCATATGTCTGGAAGAGGAGCATTAGTTAGGAAAGCCACCGTAGTGGCAGCAGACCTGGTCGAATGGGCCGTGATGTTAGACGGCACTGGCAAATTAAGTGACTGATATGCAATAGAAATAGAAGCCCGAAGCCAACATGACAAAGTGGATTTGGACACCTTTTTTCCCAAAGTTCTCGGATGAAAGGATACAAATAATGCGTCTGTCTGCCGGATGTCCTGGGTACGAGAAAGGTAAACTTTGAGTGCTCTCCTAACGTCCAGCGAATGCCAGGCCTTTTCGAGGGAATGGACAGGCTTCGGACAAAAGGATGGAAGCACAATGTCCTGGCTACTGTGGAAAACCGAGTTGACCTTAGGGCAGAAAGACGGATCCAGCCTCAGGACTACTGAGTCCTTATGGAATACGCAGAGATGATGGGCCGAAGATAAGGCCTGTAACTCCGAGATCCGCCTAGCGGAAGTGATAGCCACGAGGAAAAGGACTTTGAAAGATAACAGTCTGAGAGGCACTGCTGCAAGAGGCTCAAATGGAGGTCGCTGTAATGCCTGCAAAACCTTGGAGAAGTCCCAGGATGGAAAGTGATGACGTACAGCTGGAGAGAGTTGGGTAGCTCCTCTTAAGAAGCGTTTGATGAGCGGATGAGCGCCAAGGGGTGCGGCCGATGAAGAAAAAGACAGAATTGACGAAATGGTGGAGGCCTGTCTACACAGAGTGTTCGGTCTGAGTCCCAATGTCATGCCTCTGTATAGGAACTGTAGAACGTGCTGTACAGTGGCTTGGGTTGCCGAAAAATCTTTAGATGTGCACCAGGTGGAAAAGGCACGCCAGGTACTCTGATAGATTCGAGTAGTTGACGGTCGCCGTAACGCTAAAATAGTGTTTATGACCCCTTGAGAAAGACCAGCAGTATTCAACTGTGTCCGCTCAAAAGCCAGGCTGTCAGGCTCAGCCAATTCGGGTCCGGATGCCAAACTTGTCCTTGGGAGAGAAGATCCGGCCTGGTTGGAATGGTCCAGGGATCCGCCACTGACATCGAGAGGAGGTCCGAGAACCAGGGTCTGCGAGGCCAGTAAGGTGCTATGAGTAAAATCTGTGTCCGTTCGAGTCGGAGTTTTGTTAATGTCCTGCCTAGGAGGGATATAGGCAAGAAGGCATACAGGAGTCCCTCTGGCCATGGTGTTGTGAGAGCATCCACTGCTTCCGCCGTAGGCTCTAGGTACCTTGAGAAGTAACGAGGCAGTTGGCAGTTGCGGCTGGAAGCAAAGAGGTCCAGCGAGAGGGGGCCGAACCGCCGCTGAAGGAGGGAGAACACAGCCGGATGAAGCTTCCATTCTCTCGTGTGTACCTTTTGCCTGCTGAGCCAATCGGCCGTGATGTTTAGAGTTCCGCTGAGATGTTCTGCCCGTAATGACAGGAGGTGGAACTCGGCCCAGTCGAAGATTCGTGTCGCTTCCTCCTGCAGAGTCCTGGACCTTGTGCCCCCCTGTCTGTTGATGTGAGATTTCACGCAGACATTGTCCGTTCGAATAAGGACATGTTGTAGGGCGAATAGTGGCTGGAAGTGTCTGAGAGCCAGATGAGCAGCTCTGAGCTCCAGCCAGTTGATGTTGTGATTTTGGTCCTGAGTGGACCACACGCCTTGGACAAAGGTGGAGTTGCAATGGGCCCCCCAGCTGGATAGACTGGCATCTGTGGTGATTAGGACTCTGGTTGGGTCCCGAAACGGTGTCCCCTTGGTGAGGGAAGTTGTGGATACCCACCAGCGGAATGATCGCTTCAGAGATTGGCCCAGCGGGATCAAGCGATGGTTGGACTTGGAGATGTCCGCCTGAAAGGGAAGGAGAGGCCATTGTAATGGTCTCGAATGATGCCGGGCCCACGGAACAATGTGGATTGAGGAAATCATTGCCCCGAGAAACTGGGCCAGAAACATGACATCTGCTGTGGAACGATGTAGAAGTAAGGTTGCCATGGCTGTAATGGAGGCAATCCGGTCTGGGGACAGAAAGAACATGGCAAGGGAGGTGTCCAGTATTGCCCCTAAGTGCTGGAGGCGCTGAGTTGGCTGGAGATGACTCTTTTCGGCATTGATCAGCCAGCCGTGATTGTGTAGCGTCTCTAGAGTGAACTGGAGCTGCCTGTTGGCCAAGTCCCGGGAGCCTGCTCGGAGTAGAAGGTCGTCGAGGTAAGCATAAATATGGACCCCCTGAAGTCGAAGATACGCCAGCATGGTGGCCATCACTTTGGTGAAAACTCGGGGGGCCGAGGAAAGGCCGAACGGAAGGGCCCGGTATTGAAAGTGGCGGTGGCCTAGTGCAAATCTCAGGAACCGTCTGTGACCCGGGCAAATTGGGATGTGTAAGTAAGCGTCCCTCAAGTCGATGGATGCGAGAAAATCCCCCTGTTGCAGAGTCTCTACAATGGAAGCTAGAGATTCCATCTTGAAGTGGCGGTACTTGATGAAGCGGTTGAGGCCCTTGAGGTCTAAGACCGCCCTCCATGTGGAGTCTCGCTTGGGGACCGTAAAGAGGACGGAGTACACGCCTTGTAGCCGTTCGGATGGAGGAACAGGCTCTATAGCGGCTATCTCTAGGAGATGTTGTAGGGCGCCTTGCATAGCCCCCTTGCATGCCCTGGAGACGGGGGAGATGCAAAATTTGTCCGGTGGTGTCCACCAAAATTCTATATTGTAGCCCTGGGTGAATAGAAGCCTGACCCAGGAGATGTTTGTCAAGTTTAGCCAGCTGCTGGAGAAGAAGGAGAGTCTGCCTCCAATGGGGATGGAGTCAGAACTGTCTGCGCTGACGGGTTCCTCTGCCATATGCCTGTCTGTTCTGGTATTGGCCCCTGCGTGGAAAGCGTTGTCTAGACCAGGGTGCCTTGGAGGGACGGAAATCTGTAGGCCTGGTATCCTGTCCTCGTCCACCAGGTCGTCCTCTCCGAAAGGGTTGGAAGGAACGGTAAGGGGTAAACCGCCGCACGGGTCTGCGGTCGTCTCTTTAGGCCGTAGCTAGTGCAGGTTTACGATTGTCCTTGGGGTCGACAAGGACTGCTTTGAGTGCGTCCTCGCCAAATAGCATAGATCCCGAGTATGGGGCTAATGATAAGTTGGTTCTGGCAGTCGAATCGGCGTCCCAATGTTGGAGCCATAGAGTACGACGGGCTACAATTTTGGCTGCAAGTGCGCGTGCACCGTGATGCGAAGCGTCTAACGTGGCGTTGGACACAAAGGCAGCTGCCTTATGTATCTTGAGTAGACTTTTCCTTAGTTTGGCGGGATCCGGGTTGGGGTCGTCAAGGAGATCCTCTACCCACATCATAGAAGCCCGTGAGAAGATAGAGGCGGTAGAAGAGGCCCGGATGGAGTGAGCGGAAGCCTCATGGATCTTACGGAGGACAAAGTCAAGCCTCCTCTCATAGGGGTCCTTGAGCTGAGATTCGCCTTCCTTCGGGAGGAGAGACCGAGATACGAGATTGGAAATGGGTTGGTCCACCCCCGGGACGTTCAGAAAGGACATGAATTCTGGGGCAAGGGTATAGAGTTTGTTGGCTAAGGATGAGGAGCGACGTGGACGAAGAGGACGGGCCCATTCTTCTCTGGTCAGTTTGTTAATGGGGTCTGGCATGGGAATGAAGTGCTGCACTGATCTGGGGGATTTGAGAACTCTGGCACCCTTGACAGGGGGAGCAACCGGTTGTATGAGTTCTGGTTGAATGCCAAGAGTGTCCATGACTCTGCGTGATAGAGGAGGAAAATCCGTCGGCTCAAAGAGGCGATAAGATACCTCCTCCTCCTGGTCAGATTCCCCACTCCAATCATCCATGTCAGTCTGAAAAACGTTCATGTAGTCATCAGCCTGAGATTGCTCTACGTCCAAAGCACCCCTGACCACATCATATGGGTTAGGAGAAGGTAGCGGAGCATCAGTATTGTCGCCAGGTTGTCTCGCAGAACTGCGCTGTCGCGAGGTTCCGGGCTGAGAGGATAATTGTAGAGGAGGCTGAGGTTGGGATAGGCACCCCAGCAGCTCTCGTAGTTGGTGCAGGAAGTCGGAAGTCAACTGTATGCCTGGAGGAGTGGAAGATGGTAGGGCCTGTTCCTGAAGGTGAGGCTGCTCAGGCTGCTCAGGCAGAGTATGAGGAGCTAGGCTGGGGAATCCTACAAACTCCTCCTCTGAAGACTCAGAAGGAGACTGGAAAAGCACAGGAACGGCTGTATGGCGGGGTTTCTCCGGAATTGAATGTGATACATAGCATGCCCTCTTGGCCGCCTCGCAACCAGACAGGTGTTTAGTCTTTGCTTTTGCCTTGGCATGTTTATGTTTAGCTGGTTGGCGTGGTGATGGACGACCTGCTTCAGGGGATATTGTCACCTCAGGGATCAAATCCGCCATGTCAATCTCTGAGTCACGCACACAATGGGGAAGGAGCGGTGACGGGGCTAAGGTAGAAATAGTGTAGGACAGAGTAGAGATAGTATGACTACAGACAGTATGACAGTATGTCAGGTGAGAAGAGTGAGATCGCCCAGCACGAGGAAACCAAACTTGCTCAATTAAAATTGGCCCCAAGCTAGGTGCACGCACACAATGGGGAAGGTGCGAGACCGTTAGTTACACTAGCAGCTTGGCCACGAGAGAAGTCCACGCACACAATGGGGAAGGTGCGAGACCGTTAGGTAGACTACCAGGTTGGCCACGAGCGAAGTCCACGCACACAATGGGGAAGGTGCGAGACCGAATTACACTGCCTACCTGGCTATGAGCGAAGTACACGCACACAATGGGGAAGGTGCGAGACCGCTAGTTACCCTGCCAGGAGATATGTCTTATTTTTGAAAACGCAGTGTGGCCAGGGCTAGATACACGCACTCAATGGGGAAGGTGCGGTATCGCCAACGCAGTGTGACCAGGGCTAGATACACGCACTCAATGGGGAAGGTGCGGTATCGCCAAGGTGCCCAGAGTAAGTCAATTGGAGGTGCACCTACAAATATACCCACACACAATGGGGAAGGTGTGGTATAACGGGGCTACTATGATGAGCCTGGTGAGGATGATTACGAGTTGAATATATATATTACTCAGGTCTCCCAAGCTGTGAATGTTTACTATACAAGTGTCACAAGTTGAAGACGTAGAGGAGATAAAACGGCAAAAAACAAAAACAAAAATGGCAACCGTGATAACAGAACACCTAAATAAGGCCCAGAAAGGCTTGAGAAACGGCCGGGAGCCCGCTGGACTGATATGCCGCCGGAGGGGCCACAGAAAAGGCGGCAGAGAAAAAACAGTATCGGGCAGCCTAATTAAACCCAGGGCGGGCTGAATGTGCAGCCAGGCTGAAAAGGAAAATAGCCTCAGTGAGGAGAAATAATTAAATAAAATGGCGGCCGCGAGAGCGGAGGCGGGAAAGGGGACCACTACAGGAAAATTAGCCTCTCTGAGGAGAAATAATTAAATAAAATGGCGGCCGCGAGAGCGGAGACGGGAAAGAAGACCGCTACAGGAGGCTTCAGGAGAAGCGTGAGAGAGGGAACGGGGTGGCTATGAGGGAGCCGCAGCTGCAAGCTACCCTCCGTAGAGGCTGAATACGCTCAAAAAAAGAAGGGGGGGACACCGCAGCCGCGGAACCCCCGCTAACGAGGGCACCTACGAGGGCGCCGCAGCCGCAGCCACCCTACGTAGAGGCAGAATACCAACGGAAAAAAGGAGGGGGGGAGACCGCACCCACGGAGCCCCCGCTAAACAAGAAAGCAGCAGTAGCTGCTGGTAAAGCCAAGGGGCAGACCCCGAAAATATAGAGGAAAAAGCGGAAACTTAAACACACTCCGAACGCAAACGTGAAAGGGGGAAGCGATAAGGAGGATAATAATACAAGGAAAAAGGAGAGTAACAATAGAATTAGAATAAGGACTTAGCTACGCTCTGTCTAAATTCCGATCTGCCTCGGACGAAGGCAAGAATGAAGACTGGAGTGGGAGGGGCTCGAGCCCCAGGTTTGACTCTAGTGCATTCTTGCCTTCGGACGCTAGATGGCAGTAGTACCCAATCTGATGGCAGGCTACCTGAGGAAAAGGTATCCTTTCCACAGGAAGATAGACATACAGTAGGGCCCCACATTACGGTGCTTTGCTTTACGGTGGTCCGCTAATGCGGCGGTCTCAATTAGATGCAATTAGACTAAAGCCCCACTCATACAATGCTTGTTCTGCTTTTAAGGTGGTTTTTGGGTGTTGCACTCCATTCTATTCAATGAGTTCCTCTTTTCAGCGGTTTTTGCTTTACGGCGGGGGTCCGGAACGTAACCCGGCGTATGAGTGGGGCCCTACTGTATTCCTATTTGCCATTTTAAAAAATTCAGGAAAGATGTAAACTCCTATGCTAGAGGGAGCGAAGACAGCTTTTAAGGCAGGGGTAACCAATGTCTCTCATTTCACATTCTGTTCTGTCTGTGTTCTTACTATACTATTTTTTTAAAAAATACTGGAATTGCCTTCCTTATCTATCATCCAGTAGATCTATAGTTTCTTTCAGTTGAGGAATGCATTTTTAATTCCTATAATACCTTTGGCTTCTATAATTAGTTTTGTGCTTTTACCTTGCAGGTTTAGTCATCCTGCATAACCACTCTTCCTTCAGTTTCCTGAAGATACTGCTGTTGATCACAACATCATCAGATAGGACATCATGGCCACTTTGCTCCTCCTCTAATCTTGTTGCTGCTACATTGATATGACCTAAACAATGGTTTGGTTTAGCATGTCATCTGAACCAAGGTCTGTGGTTTGTTTCATTCCACAGAAATCACGAGCTGTAACCAAGGTTTGCACTAAGCCATGGTTTAGCTTACATTAAGTGCAAACAGGGTATGTCAAGTTTGGCAACTCTTCATATCATGAGGAAGAAAGATGATCTCTTACTAGTATTTTAATATCAAAATCTTAGTTTTCAAGGCTACAGCAAGATATGACTATTAATCAGTAATCAATAATATGCTACAGCATATTTAACTGAACTCAAACACAATGAAAAAGCCCCAAATTCAAGTAGCAGTTTCAGGGTTTTTAAAAATCTATTCATTGTTGCCGAAATATAAACAATGCTATGCCTTTTTCAGTGGACCACTGAGCTGAAACTCAAAGAAATTTTTAAAAATGAATTAGCGATTATACATTGATCAACACATTTCTAGGCATAGGTTAACAATAGCTGGGGGAAAGATTCTATTCCATAAGCAAATAATTTGAAGTAGTTCATCATTTTATGACTTGATCATTGTTGAAATCAAGATAACTATGATTTTATAATGATCAGACTTCCTTGGGCCAAACTAGACAGGATACCATTTATGCAATTAACAATTGAATGACTGGTTGTTAAGAGCAGGTACAGGGACCCCACTCCAGATCAGGACTACAGTGTGGGGCAACAGCTTAACACTCTCTATTTACCTCTACCACCCTCTCTGGTCTGGATCAGGGCCCCCAAACCTGCTATTTCCTCTAAAATGGTGTAATGTATGTTTCCCCTAGACTCCTGAATCATTTCAGCATTGCAGGTCCTATCCTTATTAGCAAAATTCAAATATCATGCCATTCATTTTGGGGGGGGGGAGAAATAGTTTATCTGTAGAAAAGTGAGAAATTGAGGCAGTTTTTCCCATATGCTTTTGTTGATTATTTAGGGTTGCTCAATTTGAATAGAAGGCAGAAGAGTTTAGTGGAAGGCAATATATATGAAAGTGTGCGAGACTACTGGTGTTAATGTGCACATATACACAGTGCTTTCTCAAGCTCACTGCTGGAGCCATAGATATAAACTGCCAATTAAATGAGATGAAAAGACCACCAGAACAGACATACCTGTTAGTGAAACAGTCGTTGCAGGAACCCTGCTAAGTTTATGGAGAAGCTTAATATATGTATTACGTTTTCTAGAAATGTATTATTTGTGAGGAGCTGGAAATCTATGATGAGACATTTATAGTCTAAGGTTGTAATCGTATGCACATTTACATGGGAATAAATCTTACCAAATACAGTGGAATATACTTTGTTTTAAAATTATTTGAATTTGGGAAGATCATAGAGCTAAAACTGAAGGTCTCCTTCACAGCTATGCTTGGAGAAGAAAAATGAAATTGTAAGCCTAACCATTCAAACAATCAGACTGTGCCACCATGCATGTGATTTCTCAGACATTTGGTAGTAAATTGCTAAAGACCTTTTTAGAGATATTGCCCGCTTGGGAATATCAATTTCCTTGAATAAGCACAAGTTACAATTAGCTCTGTTTTCCCTTATGAGGGTCTCATATAACTGCTGTGACAATGCAAGATCTGTGTTTCTAATTGTAGTTTGTGATACTCAAAGTGCAATCCAGAAAAAGTTGAGCATGCTTTAATGCTATTGATTGAAACAGGAGCAAATTCAACTTTTTTTGGATGAAGGGGCAACAAATGATAAATGAGGTACAAGGTAGCTAAGTGTAAAGCAATGCACATTGGAGCAGAAAATCACATAGAAACTGATGAGGTTTTCACTGGCAGTGACTAACTAGGAATGAGATCATGGCATCACTGAGTAAAAAACCTTGATGTGCAGCAACAGCAACAATAACAAAAAGCAAATTTCATACTAGGATTACTAGGAAATGTGTAATCCAGTATTATACAGCCAGTATAATAATTTGTTGTTGTTATGTGCCTTCAACCCTTATATAAATCTATGGTACAAAAGCTTTCAGAATACTGTGTATGGTTCTGGTTGATATATTTCAAAAAGGGTGCAAGAAGTGCAATCAATATGATCAAGGAGTTTGGACACCTTCTTTATGAGGAAGGCTAAAGTTTTTGGGGCTTTTAGTTTGGAAAAATAGAGGTTTATACAATTATGCTGTGAAGAAAGTAGATGGAGGGAACTTGTTCTCCTCTCAGTACTAGAAAATGATAGTCAGTGGATTTAGGCTAACTACGTACAAGAAAATATTTTACATTATAAATATATGGAATTTGCTGTCCCATGATGTGGTACAAAACACAGTGATGGCTAGGGATGCTAGTGAAGTTCCTCAGAGGAAGGCTTTGAAAAGAACACCAGAGGCTCCTACAGGTTCACTAGAAAGGAAAGGTGAGCTTTTACAGCCCCCAGATCCTACTCCTGCTTGGATTAAATGCTGGAGAAGAATTGCCAGCTTACCAGCCAAGGATCATGACCCCCAAAGCCCCAGAAGCTTTGTAAAAATGTGCTGCAAGCAATGTAAGAGAGCTAGGTTGCCCCATTACATTTCATAGGGCTGGTTTCAAGAGGTGTAGGAGAAAAATCTGATGTGGGAAGAAACCACTTGTTGTAAAAGGTCCATGTGGAGTGGCCTTTCCCATGCCCTTGAATTTGGTCCCAGCAGAACTGGCACAAGGGAATACACCCTGCCGGTCTTGAAACGGCAGTCTGTTTCTGAACACAATTCAAAGTGCTGCACTTATACAACTGGGTCTCTGACAAATCATTTTCTCCCACATATTCCTGTCCATGTGTTAAGATACTTATTGGAGGCATTTTGCCATGTGCCCTCACCACCTGAAGGTAGGTGAATGGCAACCAGTAGGAAGACCTTTTCAGCTGTGGCACTTTTGTCTAAAACATCCCCTCCCCCATGGAGACATACTTGGCAACGTCTCATGTGTTTGTGCACCAAGCAAACACATTTTATTGCCCAAAACCTTCTTAAACATTGGCTAATGTTGATTTTAATCTGCTCCCCGAAGTTGGAGTGTGTTTTATCATCATCCTGTCAGTCTTGTTTTGTTGTGTCTTGTATTAATTGCTTTTATGGATTGTGAGCTACTCTAAGGCAAGGTAAACATGAAAACCAGCCTATGAATTAATATGACACAAATTTATACATTAAAATGTTAATAGAGATTGACATAGAATAATCTTGCTGGGTAGTCTATTTCATCATTTTGGGGGTACTACTGAGAAAGCCCTGCTCCATCCCCATACACAGTTCTAGTTTCCCGAGCCAGCCCTAGCATTAGGCAGATTGAAGAAGACCTCAAGCTGCAGATCCTGGAACATAGTGAATGGCAGCAAGGTGATGGTTCCATGTGGCCTGCTCTGTGGCTCCTAAGGTTATAATTTTATGGTTTTACATGTTGAGCTCTTGTTTTATTAATAGTACTCCACTCTGAGATCAACTGACATAGGCGTGTTATAAATATTTAAAGAACTAAATAAATTAGCAAGCAAGCAAGCTGGTCTGTTGCTCTCAAGTGCAGAGGAAGGTGATGTTCTGTCACCAATGTTGGAAGTAAGATTCAACTGTCAGGTTGATTCAACTGTCAGTTTGGTCAGCTTCTGTATGTGAAATGGTGGGGGATGTCATCCTGTATTTCCCTCCAGGCAGCAAAATGTCTTGTGGCGGCTCTGCAGTTTCCTTCAAAGAGGCAAATTTGTACAGGACATGACTGACTTTAAAGGTTGGGGGCAGGCAAGAGTATTGTTTAGGGTCTGGCTGAGGCTACCACGTGGCAGTGGTGGCAGCAAAGAAAGCTTATTCTCTGCCACCACTGCAGGTCCAATTCAAGTGGTTCACATTAGTGTTTACAGCCCTAAGTGACTTAGGCCCCAAATATTTGAAAGACCACCTTCTTCCCTACAGAGCTTCTTTGGTGTTAAGATCTGCAGAGGGAGCCCTCTTGGTAGTTCCACTGCACTCAGAGGTTCAAGGAATGGTGGCCTGGGAGAAGACATTCTTTGTAGTGGCTCCTAGGTTGTGGAATTCCCTCCCTCCAGAGGTGCATCTGGCAGGTTCACTGTAGAGTTTCCACTGTATACTGAAGATGCGCCTCTTCACTCTGGCCTTTGACATCTGAGATATGTGACTCTGAACTCACTCCATTCCAGTGACTGTAATGTGTTTCAACTGCTCTTAATACTGAATCTTAAATTTTTGTAACCTGCCCTGGGAACTGCTGGTGAAGGAAGGGTAACAAATACATTTACTACTACTATGATGACTGCTGCTGCTGCTGCTGCTACTACTACTTGTAGTAGTGGTAGGAGTAGTAGTAGTTCAAAGCATCCAGAGGGCACCAAGCTGCCAAAGGCTGCTCTGAGATATGCAGTGTCTTCAGCCTTTGTAGGTAAACTACAGTACTTCTTAAACAAAAGCTAAGTCCATCTAGCTCAGCATTGTCTACACTGATTGGCAACTGCTATCCAGGGTTATAGACAGGGAGGCTCTCCCACCCCTAACTGAAGATGCCAGGGATTCAACCTGGGTCCTTCTATATGCAAATCAGATGTTTTAACACTGAGCTAGAGCTTTTTCCAACCTAGAATATTCTAAATTGACCTGTACTCAGATGTGTCTCCATAATCTTGAGGGAAAGATATGTTTCTCAATGTTTTAATGTTGTATTTTACATTGTTGTGACCCACCCTGGGACCTTCTGGTGAAGGGTGGATAATGAATATAACAACAACACAAGCTGAAAATGTTTACCTTCCCCATCCATATGAAGAGATGGGCACTGGCATTCTGTACCAGTCTGGACCATTATTGAGATCAAGCCCACACATGGCCACATAAAGCATGAGAATGCATATGAACAGTTTAGGAAAGTGCATACCTTTCAGGAAAAAAGTTTCCAATTTATCCTTAAAGGGCTGGAGATGTTCATCTGGTGAGTTTCTGAAAACCACTTTCATCTGTTTTTCACAAACTGCAAGGACAAGTTTTGTGTTACATTTTTAAAAAAACCTTTTATACACACTAAAATGACCTTGGGCCAGTCACTGCCTCTCAGCCTTATGAAAACTCTATTCATAGGGTCGCCATAAGTTGGAATCGACTTGAAGGCAGTACATTTACGTTTAAAATAACATTCAAATATTCTCAAACATTTAAAAGTGATGGATATTTCATACTACACCTTTTCTCGCAAAAACAAACATGAGCATAAATGCAAAAATGATCTCCCTTCAGAACTGTAAGAATTATACCCTTTGAGGAAATATGCAGAAAAAATGGTTTTAAAGACAGTGATTCTGCTGACCCACATCCATTGCATTCTTAATGAAAAGACTAGTAATTAAAATACCTTTAAAAATGTTTTTCTCAACAGGGAATATCTTAGATTATGTTTAGCTTTAGAATCACAGTCTGCTCCCTTGCCATGAAACAGGATTCTCTGTATATTAACCACCCCCAAATAAGCCCTCACCACCACTATAAGATACTAAAAAACTCTACAATGTGCCTTGTTTTAGAGGTGTCTACATGATTCAATGAAAAGTTTAGTAAAACAATCCAGATGGCTCAAGCTTTACCAAAAAGGCATTCTGAAACATTTGGGAGTTATGATTATATTGCTTCTGTGATTACCGAGACCCTGGCTGCAATCCTACACTCACTGACTTAGCCTCAATGAACTCAGTGGTGCTTACTCTGACTAAACATCTTAGGAGCTGAATCCATTTTTAAAAAAAGATTATTTATAAACAGAGAAGCAAGCAAGGTCCCTTCCTTATGTAATTTACAGCTTCACATTCTTGTCCCATACTCATGGTCTTGGAAATCAGTCCATTAATTTACACTAACAATATTCCTAAATCTTCTTAGGGTTACACTCTAGATAGATATACACCTCTGAAAAGGTAAACACAGATGAATTGATGTACATTTGGTAATACTTGATCACTGCATATAATAAAATTATTTTTGAAAAATGGCAATAAAGGGAGATGAGGTTTGGGGATTTAAATTAAAATAATTAAGAAGGCCACCTTTATAGCCAATAGTGATATGAATCATCGTAATGCACTGATGATGCATCAATACTTATTGGCACATGAGAATACTTTCATACCATATTGTAAATTTTATTGCAGCACTATGTGCTGAAAAGACACGGAAGAAATGCACAGGACTGACTAGTTTCTAGTGAGTCAGTGATAATCCAGTTAATATTTAGTTTACGTATTTCTAACACATGCAAAAAATACCTAGATAAATGGCAGATAGACACTTATCACTGGTTACATAGGAAGTAATGTGAGAAAGAACTCAAAAGAGAGTGGTAAGTGCTTGGATAAGAGCTTTAAATTTGTGTAACTTAATATATTTTTCAGAGTTGTGTGCTTTTCAGTTAACAATTCCCCATACTCATTACTACCTATAATTACCTAGGGGAATAGTTCAGCTACAATCTATGCAGCTACTTTTGAAAATGGAAGGGATTATGCAGTTTTGTGGACCTGGAGATCTAATAACACTTACCCATGGGATGCTCAGTCCAGATTTTCCTGATAGTTTTTCTTTTAAATGCTATTCCATGTACTCTGAATAGTGGCTGTACGTTATAATATAATGGTGAAGGCAGTGTAATTATTTGGTAAGAATTTGAAGTGGACCTGCTATTTAAGCATTGGGTCTCATGAACTGAAGATTTCTCCCACTTCAGCAAGCTCCAGTTTATACAGAGAGTGCCAGATACATGTAAATAATGGAAAGATGGGCTAGTATTGAGAGATATCTTGTGTTTTCTTAAACTGGGGACAGGCACAGGAACCTTATTCCCTTGTGCCAACCTTATTCCCTGTGCCACCCTGGCAGTTGGCAGGTAAGGAAAGTAATTGGCTTTATCTCTGATGCTCTGCAGTTGCTATTGTTATAGACAGTGCATTATTTCCTCATTTTTGATTAATCATAAGTGGCCATCCTATCTTTGACCCTAACTTCATGCATGAAGAAACAGATGTGGAAAATAACAAAAGAGGGCAGAAAATTGCACAAAATCTGCTTATGATAATTTAGCATATGTAGATATAAATTCAGACATAATTATTTAATTTAAACAGAAATACAGTATATTTCACAGTGGAGGAGGCCATGACCCATGTACCTGCTCAGGCTGCTGCTCAGGTACTAACTGCTAATCGGCAACATCAAGTTTCCTACTCTCCTTTCTTATGGTTCTTTATCATTAGACCAGACTTGAACACACAGTCTTTCAAATAGATGACAATTTCAAATAGAGGGCTGCCTTCTGACACCCCTTCAAATAAAAGATTGTCTTCTGTAAAGCAGGACACAAAACCACCTCTTTATGGGGATATAGGCAAAGTGGTTGTTTTGGGAAAGGAAAGAGGATACCAATGATCTTACCAAAAATAAATTTAACGAATTTGTTTGAAACAATTTTTTGACACACACACTGCATGTTTACAGGCTGGTACAGAATAATTCCAATCAGAGCACACAATGCATGTGGACTACAAGGAACATTTAACAAAAACCTCCCAACTATGTAAGCTTAAAATAGCTCTTGGAAAAAAACATACACCCCCACAACCCTCCACTGAAATGGATCTTTTACATATTTGGTGTTTCAGAAAAAGTGTTCCAACTGTAAATTCCGCATCCTTAAAAATGGAACATAATTCATTACAAGTAACTATTAAAAAAGAATATAAACTGTAAGGCCTGTGTTTGTCCAAAAAAACTTCACAAGAGCTATTTTCTTAATTGTTGACTTGGCAGCCACCTATGCTTACAGCAGAGCTCTGACAAAATGGGAGAAAAAAGGAATGTAACTTCATGAAGAATACATCTGAAGAGAGAAAAGCTTCTCACCTTTCTGTCTCATCCTAGAATTTAAAAATATAATAAACTAATGTTGCAACCCACAGATCAAGCAAGGTTTGCAAGTAAATAAAGGCAAGTACAAATAAATACAATTTAACATTCATATTTCAAGTTCAACTATGAAATTCATCAATGAAAGTATTAAGGCTGAGATTATTGTCACAAAGAGCCTGATCCTATTCATTTTTATTCAGAAATAAGTACCACTGACTTCAATGCATCTAAGATGTTTTGTATTTTATTTTTTTGGTCAGATTCAAAAGCATTTGCCATAGAGTACACCAGGAATGCAGTACAATTTTTTAAATTTGATAGTTGCTAACATTAATGGAAACAAAATTATTTATATTCATATTTAATATTTACATACCTAACAGCAGTGGCAGGTGGTGGCTCCATGTCATTGGGGCAGTGGAGCTAAAGCACCCTAGACTGCTTCTTTCAAAGTTTGGACTAAAACCCAGAATGGACTCCACTGCCACACTGATACAGAGCCACCAGCCGTCACTGCCAAACAATCTTGATTTTATGGACAGCAGCATGACATAAGATCAGACTCTTGGCTCTGGGGCAAGGGAAACCTGTCCTTGATAAGGTCTTCTCCTTACAGAATGGGAACAGGATAATCTATCAGTGCTGCCATGGCAGGGCTGGAGAACAGGTCCAGCTCCTGCAGCCCTGCTCAATGGGGAAAATATGGGACTAAAAACCATATACGGTGTCGGGAGTGGGAAGGAGGAGCAAGAACGCTCCCCAGATGAATAACTTGTCACTTCCTCTCACTGCCAGATCTCTGTTGTTATTTTGAGGAAGAGCATTTTATTGTTACTTAAATGATAAGGAAAACTGAATCATATATTGGACATTAAAATAAAGCTGCAATCCTAAGCATAGGCCTAATTTTAGAAAAATATGCTTAGGATGGAAGTATTAATGTGAAATATACTATTTTTTTCCTCTTTCAGAAATCTAACATGTGCAGCAAAGCTCTCTCCCTCCCACCAAAATATACTTGTCCTGTCTGTGCTTCCACAGAATTTTCCCCCTGATGTGGCTACTGTTGGAAAGGTAAGTAAAATAGCCCATAGTCTCTAGCACTATATCCAAGTGCCACTGGGAACTCACACCTTATTTAGTGGTTGTGCAAGTTTCAACTGGCAAATCATTGCAACAAGAGACTTGTGCTTTTAAAAAAGGAAGCCCCACTTGCCTTGGTGAAGATGCTCTTCAACCCACAGCAGCTAAAACAGGGGCCTGGAATGGCTGTCATTCAAGAAGTGAAGGAAACACACATGTTCAGTGTAAAGGTGCATGCTTATACTTCTCCTAGCCAGTTTTATTGAGAAGAGGAGTGACTGTTTTGTTTAAACTGCAGATAAGGAAGGTTCTGAAGGAGACTGGATTCTTAAAAAACTCTGAAGACAGACATGAATTGACTTCTCAATGGACTCTTAGAGAGGTCTGGAAGAAACATTTTGTTTCTGCTAATGACTCCTCATGCTCCTTTCCAGTCTTCTCCCTTGATAACGAAATGTACAGTATAGCAAACAGTCATTCCTCATCCTGTGCAAAACTGGAATGATGGCTAAGGGCAGATCTAATGATTAAGAATCCAACTTGGAAATGCAACACTTTTCCTCTGGAAAGATTCAAATGACTTCACTAGCACAATGCTGGAGCAAACAATGGATATAGACTGTGGCCAAAGAATAGCAGCAGCAGCGAGGGCCGGAGAGTTAGAGACTGCAATATAAATGGGAGACTGAAAATGAAGTGTGCTTCATGAGGTTGGTTGCTACCCTAGTGTGGATCTCTCGTACACTGAGGATATCCTGAAGACTGGCCTGTGTATATAAGAATGGAGATGGGACTAGCTGTCAGTTATAGAGGTCCTTTAACACGCACTCAGCACTGCATGGCATAATAACCTTGAGAAGGCCATTGCACTGCTAGTGAAACTGAAACAGAGCGCCCTGACTGCAATTCATAAATACTGTATTATGAGAATAGAGCCTTCTAACCATCCTTAGCCACCAATCTCTCTAGCCTTCCTTCTCCATCTCGTGTTTTCTTCTCTGTTCTGTGTCCCAGCACAGTTTGCTCATTAAGTTTACCTGATGACCTTGTGCAGTATCAACAGTGGCTTCAGCTGCCTCGGCACAAAACATGGGGTTTGTCACAACAGGAAGAGGTGCTCCCTTGGACTGACACAATCTGGTGCTAGGGTTCCATTAAATTCTTTTGGCAGAGCTACTTTGGACAGGACTGACTGCTTCTCATATGCTTGGCAGCATTGCATTTCAAGATAAAAGAGCAATGGGCTTTCTTAAGACAGCCCATTCTGAATTGATACAAAATGCAATAACTAGCTGAAGCATCATATGCAAGCCACTTTATGCAATCATTTGCTACAATACACTTTTAAATATATTTTCTGGATGTGTACTATGTGTTGGCTGCATTAAGCTTAAAATTGGTATGAACATTATCTATACTGCAAAATGTGTTTTGAATGTAATGAGAAGCATTCCTTAAAATTCCTCAACTTACATGCTCTTAGATGTATATTGTGGTTCCCATGGCAAAGCTTAGAAATCATTAGCAAATTGTTCAAACATAATTTGTGCTGCTGATTAGCAGTTTGCCACTCTCTCCAGATTTAATGCAGTATTTGGCTCAACCTGAGGGGGAAATCCCCAAACAAACTAAAATATTTACAAATCTGAGTGTCTCTCTCTCAATGCCTGTTGGCCAATAGACTTTTAAAACTCCACAGACACTTGTAAATCTGTCCAAAGACTCATTACTTATAAACAAACCTTCATGTAAGAAGTACTGCATTGTCAATTGGCAGGAGTTGCTATTTCTAAGTGTCATTTTAAAATTAAATGTAAAACTAGAAATAGTTCAGTGTTGATAAGAGTGAATTGCTGAACAAATGCAAGGACCTACCAGTAGCGCTTATGGGAATCATCCTGACAGTGAACCCAAGTATTTAACAGCATGAACCCCTGTAAACCTGTCACTGATATTATCCTTCATGAATTACATTCCAGTGAAAGTTTCTAACAGCCACTACTGTTTGTGTATCTCCTAATGTCTGCTCAGAGTCTGACAGCAAATACCACACCAGGATTGTTAAAGACATGCTTTTTTCATAGCCCATTTGAGATGATGTGCCTCCTGAACAGAAGCTTTATAATGGGGATATAATTAAACTCAGGGCACAAAGTTATTATTTAAGGAAACATACTATGATGAGTTATATTAATTGTCATTAGAATGCTAGGTTTCTATAAATTTGTGTACATGCTTTTAACACACACATAGTGTTCTTTGTTATTTATGAAAGAGACTTGAATTATTATAAACTGGAAATAAGGCATATATATGAAACAACAGAAATGAGCTGAGATACTGTCTATCTTCTTCCTTCCTTTTGCCTTTATTTCATTCACAACTAATTTCTAAGTGTCAAACACTTCTGTTGCAACCGGTTTGTATGCGATTATATCTACATAAATAAAGATATAAAATGTTTTGAGATTCTTCAAAAAATAAAAAGTAAAAAAGGTACAGTATTGGATTGTATCCATATTTGTGTGAGTGGAAGTCACACAACTTCTGTCTCAACTAAAGAGTCTCGCACTCCCCTCCCTAAATCCTTTCCTGAAGGTTAGAGGACCTTCAGGAAAAGCCTGGAATGTGGTGTGGTTTGGCTTTTAAAATCATGGTTTGGTGTGACATCTGAATGCAGTCAGAATCTTTCCACAAAGAAATGTCCATTAAAACTAGTAAAATTTACAGAAGTCAAACTTGTACCGGATCTGGTCCCACCACATATAAAACCTGCACTTCAGTGGTCTGTGTGAACTGGCCCTTGCTATTCTGCAAATACTTGGGGCTTTGAATTATTATTATTATTATTATTATTATTATTATTATTATTATTATTATTACAAAAGGAGTCCAGGATGGCATTTCGTAGGACAAAATAACCTTGGACTGGCACCACAGGCCAGCATGCCAAAGAAATGAGTCTTAGTTTGTCTTGGGCTTGGAACTGGTTGTGTGTCAGCAGAATACTGATGTATAATGTAGCAGACACGAACATAAACTTGGTTGCACAGGCAGGTAAGGTTTAAACACAGAGCTTGAAAAAAAGATAAAACTTGATCTCTCAAAGTCTACTCTTCAGATATGATTAAAATATTATTAGTCGATATATTTAATACCTCTTATTTCTAGTATTTCTACTATGTTTTCAACATCAGCTTAAGCACACACCAAAACTAGTCAAATTGCAGGCTTCTCAAAGGTTGTGGAAAAGAAAATAGCAGATTAGATAATTTTTTGGTTTGATCCAGCAGGACTCTTCTTATGATCAAGGTAAAATAAGGTGTTGGGGGGGGGTTGTTTTGAAGAGATAGGCAAAGCAGAGCAGCATTTGACATCTAGGGTTTTACATACCACCTTAAACGATTACACTGACAAGCATCCCAAAAATAAATCAATCTAAAAGTAAAAACAAAACAGCTAGTAAAGTTAAATATTTTTCACACCATAGCAACACATCTAAGACTCTATTTGCTTTCAAATTATTGTTTAGATTTAGGAAATGTTGCAGCCAAATTCATGAAAAAGGGGAAATGGAGAATGTAGCAATTACAAACTGAAATACCGGTAAAGATCGCTTCACTTAAGTCATTCATAGTTTAATATTACATCTGTTACTGGAAAAATTCCTTACCCATATACTGGCCTTGGAACAGTGTGCATTACTGGATATGAAGTTTTCATAATCCTCTTGGGCCTATTCCATTTCTCCTGTCCCCCCTCCCCCGAGCTGTATTTTATTTCTTTCACCAATATCACTGTTACAGACAGGCACTGAAGGCTACCTCCTGAGTTCTTCTGTAAACATTCTTGTTCCAGTTGTTCCAAAGTAGCATTCTCCAGCCTGGAACCCTGTAGATGGTATTGGACTACAACTTCCATAATCCCTGACCATTGGCCATGCTGGCTGGGACTAACTGGAGTCCCAAACACCCAGGAACATAGGAAGCTGCCTGAGTCAGACCACTGGTCCATCTAGCTCTGTACTGTCTATACCAGGGATAGCGAATGTGCTCCCCCTGATGCTCTAGACTGCAACTTCCATCAACCCCAATCAGTATGGCTAATATTCAGACTAATGGGACTTGTAGTCCAAAACATCTGTAGAGCACCACATTGGCTACCCTGGGTCCACACTGACTGGCAGCAGCTCTCCAGGTTTCACACAGGGTATATTCCCAGCCCAATCTGGCGATGCTGGCAATTGGACTTGGGAGCGCCTGTAGAACACCAGCTTGGGGAAAGTCGTTGGCATGGCATCAGTCTCGGTAAGTGGAGGAATTGAAGAACTCATTCATTCACTTTTGTCCCTCCTTGCAAGACACACTAATCTGGTTCATACACAGTGCTAAACCATTGTTGTTGTTATATGCCTTCAACTCGATTACAATTTATGGCAACCCTATGAATCAGTGACCTCCAAGAGCATCTGTCATGAACCACCCTGTTCAGATCTTGTAAGTTCAGGTCTGTGGCTTCCTTTATGGAATCAATCCATCGCTTGTTTGGCCTTCCTCTTTTTCTACTCCCTTCTGTTTTTCCAAGCATTATGGTCTTTTCTAGTGAATCATGTCTTCTCATGATGTGTCTAAAGTATGATAACCTCAGTTTCATCATTTTAGCTTCTAGGGACAGTTCTGGTTTAATTTGTTCTAACACCCAATTATTTGTCTTTTTCGCAGTCCATGGTATCCGCAAATGCTTTGTGTTAATATAATTTTAAAGATGTTTTGTTTTAATATGATTTAAAGTATTTTGTTTTTAAGATGTTTTAGAGTGTTTTAGTGTTTTTGTTTGCTATCCTGGGCTCCTTCTAGGAGCAAACGTGGAAAATAAATTAAATAAATAATTTCTTATCAGTAGTAAATACTGAAAAAAGGAGGGTTATGGTTTATTATTTATTTATTTAACTTATATCCTGCCCTTTCTCCCAGTAGGAGCCCAGGGCGGCTCTATGGTTGTATTCAATGTAGTGCTAAGGTAAATGTTCCATCAGCGCAAGGAATTGTCCTTGCACAACAGAATATTGTCCCCTTCTTCTGCCCCCGCATGCCTCCTAAATCTGCCTCCTAAAAATGATGCAGAGAGCACGTAAGGGGAGGGGGGGAAGTCCCATTGTGCAAATGAAAGTTGTTCACTCACACAGTTATTTCACTGAATACCGCCTTTAAATTCCATCTGGATCAGTTCTGAAAAACTTATATTGCAATTTTTAATAAAGTGTTGAGACATATTCTGATTTATCTAGTTAAAGTTCCCTAATCTTTTGGTTTCTTAAACTGTTGAAAGCTAAATAGACATCAATTGTGAGAATCCAGGTGTTAATATTTCTCTGGGCTTCTCCTTGAATGGCCTCCCATTTATTCACTCCGATAGATGATTCCTGTCCCTTATTATTCAACCACCCAATTTTTAATCAGTCTTTCTCCAGATATTCATAACCACTGGTTTAGAAGTGTCCAAAGTGCAGTCTGTAGTATCTCATTGAGCCTCTTTAGTACTCATATCTGTTATTTTTTTCAGCATGATGAAGAGAATGATATAAAACCAAGAGTGACACTGCTTCTATTGTTCCCGAAACAAGTTCTAGAAATGTGGAATACCTTCAAACACAGTCATGTTTTCAATGATTCTTTGACCTTGTGAATTTGTTTCTGAGATCTGTTGTCAACTCCAGGTTTGAAAATGTCTCAAATAGCCATAAGTATGTGATGGATTCTGCCCATTTGTGACTGAAGTGCTGGAAATGACTCTTCATACTGCCAGGAAGAGGAAGACTGTTGGTATCATGTTTCTTTCCTAATGCTAAAGAATGTCTCAGGTTATGGTCATGGGGGTTCCTTTGTGAGGTTTAGTGTGACTCCAGCTTCTTTCTGGAGTATCTTGTTATTTAGGTCTGAGAGACAGGCATGGGGCTCAAAACAAAGTAGGGACCTTGGTCCTTTTCTCTTCCTTTTTGGCACTAAATAGCTCTGCCATCTTCTCCTTCATTAAATGAGAACTACCTCTAGCAGTGCACCAAAATTCCCAGTGAAGTGGGAACAGGTCGGTGCCTGCCAGGGAATCCGGGCAAGAGTAGGAATGATATGAACCTCTTTAGATGAGCTGCTCAATTAAGATGATTGGTCCCTCCAGCACTTACAGAAAAAGCTGCCTATTGAGAAACTCCTGTGCCTAGACTTGTGGCCTTATTTGTGATTGGGAGAATGTTTTCCTTTGGAGAAAAGAGCCTGCTATCCCACCCACCCCTGAGATCCTTCAACTAATTGCATTTTCCTTACTTATTTTGAGTTATGAAGGTGTGAAGTATTTTTCAGGATGAACACAATAAAGACACATGGGAACTGTATGTTTTATGCAAAGCAAAGTACATGTATCTTAGATAAGCATCTGCACAATTTCTTTCCAATATTCTGTGAAATCTTCAGAAAATATAATGTAGAAAAAAAGAATCTAACAAATTCCTCTGTCAAAACAGTTTTTAGAACAGCTGACCTTTTTATTGTATTTTTAGTGTTTTTATTCTATTTTTTTTGTTTGAACATATTGTAAACTGCTTTGATGTTTTTAACAAAATAGTGGTATAGAAATAGTTTTATAAATAAATAAATGCAAGAACAACAGTAAAATCAGCATTTTGCCTTTTTCTGTTTTCACTTCGCAACTATTGCTGAAAACATAGGCATGTGCATGTCACGTCTTGAAGCACAGCCAGCAAGAATGAAATGTATGGCACCAGGACTACACATTTAGAAAAACAGAAGATCAAACACAGATCACATTTCAGCACAAACTAGCAAAAGAGAGGGCAGGCCAAGGGTTTTACAGAGCCAAGAGATGAGAGAAGATAGAGCATTCACGTATGCCAAGGATGAATAAATAACAACTAATACTTCCTTACCACTCTTGACCTTTGAAACTTTCTTTAAGGTGATTATGGGCTAATTCAGCCACATCTAACTGGAATTATAAATTATTTTGTGATGACTTTTACTGTCTACCTTGAACAGAATCCTATTATTCAACTTCAGTTCTTTCATTCACCACATTTATTTGCATGCATATTATTTTGACAGTGGCCAAAATGCTTATTTTATTCTTCATTAACAAAGTTCTTCCAATAGTTATCGAAATACTGTACAAAACTGCAGAAACAAGTATAAATATTACCAAGCTTACCCATTTGAAAGGTTAAGCCCCAGAGAAATTAGAACAAATGAGAACAGAATTTACACATTTCCTAAATATTTCATTTGGGACTAAAGAATCAAAGTTGATATTAAGAAAATTATTTGTCGCTGGCTTTGAACATAAGAAGTGCATTGCTGGATCAGACCACTGAATAACATGACTTTTAAGACTGGGGTCAGGATCAGACAAATGCTGCAATCCTAACCTTACTTACTTGAGAGTAAGCCCTAATGAATTCAGTAGGACTTCTGTGTAGACACAGTTAGGACATAATTTCAGTGAGACTTGCTTCCAATAAACCATGCAAAGGATGGCTGCAGATGTTAAAATAGTGTTCAGTTCTGATTTACCTTCTAGATCTTTCTTCAGTTTTCTTAAGTCTTTTATTAGGTCTTCAAACTTAACTTGAGATGCCTGGAATAAATCCTGTGGTTCTGGCAAAGGAAACACACTCTTGTCTGTTCCTGCATCCTAAACAAGACAAGGAAAAAATTAGTAGCTATAAAAATGTCAAACTTTATACTGAAACAAGGCATTGTTCCCTTAACATATAAATATGAATAAATGATACAAGAGCACAGATATTTTTCCTACAATGGGTTACACACTGGAATGACCAAGTAAAACTCTTCTCATTTACATCAAGGACACAGAGGAACATAAATCACATATTCAGGAATTGTATTTTAGGACATTGGTCATTTATTTATTTATATTTGATATACCTTTCTTTACCAAAGATTAAGGATGGTTAGAACACTTTAAAAACCTAGAAATATACAAGCATTGTTAGTAACACTAATATTGCTAAAGAGTCATGTTATAGGTTTAATGCAATCTACTTGAAAATGGAAATGGACTGCCTTCAAGTCGATACCAACTTATGTCGACCCTATGAATAGGGTGTTCATGGTAAGCAGTATTCAGAGGGGGGTTACCATTGCCTCCCTCTGTGGCTAGTCCTCCCCAGCCAGCTAGGGCCTGCTTAGCCTGCCACAGATGCACAAGCCAGACCCTTCCTTGTCTGCAACTGCCAGCGGGTGGGGGGGCAACTGGGCTCCTTGGGACTATGCAGCTTGCCCACGGCTGCACAGGTGGCAGGGCACGTAACCCCTGAGCCACTCACTGTGGGGGTGATCTTTAGCTGGCCTTTACACTCAGGAGACACAAGCGGGGATTTGAACTCACAGACTCCAGACTCCCAGCCAGGCTCTCCTCCCCACTGTGTTATACCAGCTGTCTACTTACCAATCTTAGAAGTCCAACAAAAAGAAAGCTCCCCAAATTAGTGCATTACAAAGACAGTCCTTATATGATTTATTCAAAAACTGTTCAGCATCCAACCCAGTGGGAATGATCCCATATTAAAAAAAAACTCGAATCAAGTGAGATGGATGATGGAGAAGGGTCCTCAAACCATGTGGGCTTCAGCATACCTTTATTAGAGAAGTCTTCGCCATCCCCCCAGATGGCCATGTTGCCTGGGGCTGATGGAAGTTAAAGTTGAATGCAAAGGTTGCTTTAGGGGCAGAGTTTTGATACTATGTCCTGTGCATACACACAGAGAAGTGGGCAACTAACAACTTTCAGTAATGCAAAAAGATGGAAAGAAAAGGTAAGACATAGGAGAGCTTTCCAATCTATTCATAATAGACAGAAACATTGGGAGGGAGGATTCCAGCCTCCATGTGGACAATGTGTTAAACTTCACACATAAGAGTCTATGTAATGTGGAATCTAGATACATTCAGACAGGTACACTGCCTTTTTAAACAGACAGGCCTTTAAACTGTCAGGTCTTTTTCCACACATGCTTTTCCCCTCCCAGACAGTTCTTTCCAGATATTTTCCACAATTCCCCTGATGAATGCAGTAGTCCTGATAAAGAGCCATCTGAAGATTGAACTGTGTTGGATTTTTGTTGATTTCTGAATAAATGTGTCCTTGCATTCTTTTCTGTACTTTGGAAAGCCACATTTCTTTCCTTTTTTTATTTGTTACTAATTTAGAAAGATTTGTGGACCGCTTAATGACAAAACTCTCTAAGCAGTGTACATAATACAATTATTGATAAAGCATAGCTTAAAAACCACAAAATAGTTAAATTCAAGTACAGGTAAACTAATTATCAATAAAACACAGATGAAATCAGTAAAACCTTTACATAGATAATTATATTATCTATCTGACTTGCTGAAATAAATATATTTCAGCAGGCATCTAAAATATAGCTAGGTGCATGCTTAATGCCAATGGTCAGACAGTTCCAAAGCATAGGTGCTGCCATATTAAAAGACTGACTCCTTGCAACTAACTCCTTAAAATGTGTTTAGAATCAAACAATTAAAATATACACTACACAACTGAAATTAGTAGGTAATAACTGGTTATACCTCATTATATTTCTATAAGGTGTTTAGCTAAAGATTGAAAATGTTTCTAAAACCTAAGAAACCCCAAATTAGCTTACTCTAACAGAACCTGTTTTGTTACAACCATATAACCCAATCTATCAAAATAACTAATGGATTACAACTTTAAATTATAAGCAGCATTTATTCCAGTGGTGGAATGCACATGATGTACCAGCTTCCTCTCCTCTTCTTAAGTAGTTTAAAGATTTAAGTGGAGATGCAGCTCATAGATGCAGTTTCTGCCCTAAAATTTGTTCCAAGATAACATTGCAAAAATAGTTCAAAGGAAAGACTATGCAACGTGCAAATGTTATTTTAATATCTGGAGTTGTATTCCTGCATGTGGTTATATGAAACAACATGGAGAACAGTGTTCCAAGCACAAACGGTTAGGAGGGAGGTACAATGTTCAAATCTCAAGAAAATAAAATGGAATTTGGGGGGAGGGGAGGAAAATGTTAATTTATGGCATACCTAATACAAAGATCGCTGCCAAGAAAACGCTAACTGAACTAAAAAAAAAGGTTATGATTTTAAGGTTGACTAAGATTCCAGGGACAGAGTCAAGAATTCAGATGAGTAATTATGATTGATGGTCTGTGCTCCAACTATTTTGCATTCTATTTGTATACTTTGATTAGCCTATTTTAAATATTTTTCCTATGATCCAAGATATAGGATTGGATCCAGACTTTGGTCCTGCCAATGGAAGGAGGTGAGCCGATTTTTGCAATTCCTTCTTCCTCTTGCACTTTCATAAAATGTGCTGCAGAGGGTTTGGGGATCCTGTGAAACAAGGGGAAAGGGGGAAATCTATGAAAACCACACTGTGGAGAGATAGCTCCGGCTTCCACACTTCGCTAGATCTGATACAGCTGTGCCAAAGAAGGTGAGGTGTGGTTGCCACAGTAACCTAAAGTTGCTGGTCAGCTCTCTACTGGATATAAAAAGAGGGATGATATGGAGGGAACAGAGGATAGCAGCCCAACCACCAGCACTACCACAATGAGCTTGGGAACTACTGCCTCCTCCGAGGCAGCAGAGGAAGCCTAGATGAGGGAGACTTAATGTGGGACTTGATAAAATTGGGGGCTCTCTGTGAAGTAACACTACAGCCATGGACATTGGAAATACCCTGGGTAGAGGGAAACGGATATGTAAAGGATATTATAGTAATTAGAACTGTACTGCTGTTGAGTCTCATAGGAACCTGCATAATGTGAAGACACTTGGACCTCCTCTAAGAAAGGACTACAGCTGAACGTCAAGATGACTAAAGTAATGACAACAGAAGATTTATGTAACTTTAAAGTTGACAACGAGGACATTGAACTTGTTAAGGACTATCAATACCTTGTCACAGTCATTAACCATAATGGAGACAATAAAGAAATCAGAAGAAGGCTAGGACTGGGGAGGGCAGCTGTGAGAGAACTAGAAAAGGTCCTCAAATGCAAAGATGTATCACTGAACACTGAAGTCAGGATCATTCAGACCATGGTATTCCCGATCTCTATGTGTGGATGTGAAAGTTGGACAGTGAAAAAAGAAGATAAGAGAAAAATCAACTCATTTGAAATGTGATGTTGGAGGAGAGCTTTGCAGATACAATAGACTGCAAAAAAGACAAATCATTGGGTGTTAGAACAAATTAAACCAGAACTATCATTAGAAGCTGAAATGATGAAACTGAGGTTATCATACTTTGGACACAATGAGAAGACATGATTCACTAAGCAAAGACAATAATGATGGGAAAAAGAGAGTAGAAAAAGAAGAAGACCAAACAAGTGGGGTACCACAGGGCTTGGTCCTGGGCCCTGTGCTCTTTAACATTTTTATTAACAACTTGGATGAGGAGGTACAAAGCATGCTTATCAAATTTGCAGATGATAAAAAGTTGGGGGGCATAGCTACTAGCATGGAAGACAGAAACAAAATTCAAAGGAACCTTGATAGGCTGGAGCATTGGGCTGAAAACAACAGAATGAAATTCAACAGGGATAAATGCAAAGTTCTACACTTACAAAAAAGAAACCAAATGCACAGTTATAAGATGGGGGATACTTGGCTTAGCAGTATGACATGTGAGAAGGATCTTGGAATTGTTGTTGATCACAAGCTGAATATGAGCCAACAGTGTGATGTGGCAGAAAAAAAGGCAAATGCTATATTAGGCTGCATTAACAGAAGTATAGTTTCCAAATCGCGTGAAGTATTAGTTTCCCTCTATTCAGCACTGGTTAGGCCTCATCTTGAGTACTGTCTCCAGTTCTGGTCTCCACACTTCAAGAAGGATGCAGGCAAACTGGAACGGGTTCAGAGGAGGCCAACAAAGATGATCAGGGGACTGGAAACAAAGCCCTATGAGAAGAGACTGAAAGAACTGGGCATGTTTAGCCTGGAGAAGAGAAGACAGAGGAGAGATATGATAGCACTCTTCAAGTACATGAAAGGTTGTCACATAGAGAAGGGCCGGGATCTCTTCTCGAGCATCCCTCCATTTCCATGTGTCTATATTTCACCAAAGTCCCAGCATCTAGAAGCCTCCCATGTTTCTCTGTGAAAAGCAAAACATTAGCATACACAGTGGGAAATGCCTATGTGTTGGATTGGGGTCCCTGAGCACTTCATGCTTTCTTTCTCACAGGGAAGCTACGTGTGAACAGAACTCCATAGAACCCATGCCTATTCTCTTAAGTAATGTTCCAACATAATTTGCAGTACAATAACTGATGCAACAAAATGATTTACCTTGTCACAATGGCGTAGGTAATATATCACAACATAATCCACAAGACTGATACCGGTATCCTAAAATGAGGAAAAAAATCCAAACAAGGTTGAAAAAAATCAGCAGATGTATTGAGAAAACTTTTAAATGTACAGCACTTTAAAACAAATATCCACACAAAAATACCTGTCCCCCTTTGTATATTATATTTAGCTACAACCAAGACTTCCAAAATCATTCAGATAGTAGAGGGGCTCTGCCCCCTGCTTGCTCCACTCACCCACCCTGCCACTCCCCCTGCCATCCTCCAGGCAACTCCCTGCCCCTTGCCAATGTCCACCCCCTATGGCACCCCCACGTCCCTTGCCTGCTTGCCTTGCCTGTTCCTCCATCACTGCGGCCCGCACTGCAGCTGTTCCACACTGCTCCAGACAAACACTGCCGCCACATTGTGCACCTAGGCTGCATACCAGCCTCCCACCTATCTGTCCAGGCTGCCACCACCACTGCCTAGGTCATGTGCCTAGACCACAAACCAGCTCCCGCTGTGCCCACCTACCTATGCACCTACTCAGGCTATCACCACCATGCCTAGGCCACCTGCTCACTCACCAGCCAAGGCAGCCACTGCTGACTTGCCTGCTTGCTGAGGTGGGCAGTGTGAGAGGTGTGCAGGTGGGGGGGTGGAAGCGTTCACACTGCAGTTCACAGCACCACCTGTGATGCTTACATTTTTATTATATGTATAGAACAGTTGCGAGAAGTATATAAGCATAGCATATTTCATATAACAGTGATATCCCTCCAAGTCATACTCAGAGTAGAACCACTGTTTTCAGTGGCTATGACTAAAATTGGATATTAACCCTTACAATCTGCCCTATTTCTACGAACTTAGGATGTGTACAAATTCATAAAACAACAATCTCATAGTGAATATATTTATATATACACACTTATTTTTAATTGCTCAAATCAACTAATCCTTTAAAAATGTTCAAATTAAGCTAGCTATGAAGTTTACATTTTATCTTTGTGGTGTGGTTGTCACTATAAAATCACTTCCGATTGGGGAATATCAGGGAAATCATAGGATATAATTTAATACTTGATCCATTACATCTTGTTAGGTAATGTTAAAAATGAACTACTGAAGGAAGATGGAGAAATGATTGTTTCTTTATCCAGATCTTTGTTGATGTTTACAGAAAGTACAGAAATACAGAGAAGGTAGACATGAAATAAAAGTTTTACTGGAAAATGGTGTACTGAAATAACAAGGCAGAAGATAAGCCTCATGCATATAACTTTTTAGGGGTTCAGTAATATGGCTAGTGAAGTTTATTTATGGAGTGGCTTACTTATATTGGAAATACAAGATTATCTATACTCAATGAATACATTTTTGTTTCTGTGAATGTGTTTGTATATAAAAATGTAATTTTAAAAAAAACTCCTGTCCTGTCCCAGATTATCAACAGTTCCTTTGGCACTAACTCAGAGGCAGAGAGGCCACTGAATTAGCCCCACATAACCACCACCTCTGGGCACTTACACTGAGCCCAAGTCCAGCAACCTGAGACCATTAGAATCAGAGGTCCTCAAACCAGAAACCCCAAGCCAAAGCCCCCAGGGACTTGAGCCATCCTCAGCCAAGGGAGCAGCATCCTTGCCTCCAAAGGCCTTGTGTGGCAGAAATGCTCACCATTGCAGGCAGTGGGCACAGTAAGTGATGACAGAGAAAGACAGGCTCCAGGCCAGACAATCTCCATTCTCCCGCAAGAGAGTGAAGCCTGGGATATGTGTAGTCAGGCTAAGGCAGTAGCAGTTGGTGGGGCAGCACTGCTCACCTGCCTTCCCAATGCCGAGTGCTGCTGCCGGTTCCTGAGAGGGGGAGCGACAAGGCTCAGTGCAGTGCAGGCACAGAGCCTATCTGATCCTCCTGCTGCTGGGTCCACATTGTGTTGAGCTTCCCTCTCTCAGGAGCAGGCAGCAACGCTGAGCATTGGGATGGCAGGTGACCAACACTGGCCTGCCTGCACTGCCCTTCCAAACGCTACTGGGCTAAGGGATTATATTTTATTTATTTATTTATTATTTTATTTATATCTTGCCCTTCCTCCCAGCAGGAGCCCATTATATAAAAGCTCATTAACCAGCCCTGGTCAGAACAGTTGTCTCTTTCTCTCAGACCTATTCAGAGTTCTGAAGGAAATATTTCTGATGTATGACCTTTGAGTCAAGCACCTTGACTGTCAGTCCCCCGCTCCTGCTTTCTCCAGACTCCATCATGGCATCCTTACCAGGACTGGAATCTCCTAAGGGTAGATCCCACATATCATACTATAATATGCCCCTGAACATATTAAGATGGTGAGTGGTCAGGGTCTCATCAGCCACCCTGGAATCAAAGTTCTCCCCACGGCCCCTCACATGCTCAACCATCCCACTCTAAGTCCTCCTCCTCCTCCGCTTCATTCTCATCGGTCCACCCCTCTCCAGCAGGGCTCACAACAATATCTGAAATGCCTCTGAAGTGTACATTTGCTTTTCAATAGCATACCAAATGCTACTAGGATAAGATTTAGTTGTGCAAAATACATCAAGTGGATGTATTAAATTCAGGATCCATGTATGCATTTTAATTTTAATGTTATTAGCACGGTGTAGTATTAAAAGTTTTAACTATACACATCACTATTTGCTGGAAATATTTAAAAAATACTGTAAGACAACCTGATTGGTAATTGGGCTGGGCGCCTTGAATAGGCTAAGACTGTTCCAGCACAAGCCTATATATGCCTATTCAGAAGTAAATCCCATTGAGTTTGAAGGCGGCAATCCTATGCTCACTTACCTGGGAGTAAGAACACTGAACCAAAGGGACTTACTTCTGAGTAAACATTAGTAGAATAGCACTCCAGTTTTATTATTTAATACTTCTGTTGCAGAAACCATTACTAACAGCACAATCCAATGGATGTATAATCAAAAGTAAGTCCTACTGTGATAAATGGGGCTTAATCCCTGGTTAACTGTGTATAGGATTGTAGCCTAACATATATTGGATTAGTACAAGCCCCCAAATTTGGGTGGACTCTAATTTAAAAAAAATAAACAATCATCTGTCATGAACCTCTACACTCTGCTGCTGCAGTTATTATTTATAGCAGCCATGTTAATAGCCACCTGCATCTGAAGAACTACGAGCAAAGGAAAATAGAACCCAGTGTTGCTCCATACGTGCTTCTGAAATAGCTTGTGTAAGAGTTCACAAAGTGGTACAATATGCAGGCCCAACAATTGTTCAGCTTGTGCAAGAAGTTGACCAATACCAAGAGACACTTTCCATGTACAGAAGGGCACCTTTGGATCCATCCATTCCTTAACAGATAATCTATTGTGTAAGAAATGTGATGGCTAAGTTACATGTTACACAAACATGGGAATGGCAAACGGCAAACCAATCAAGTTTCTGAATCCTCCCATTTTAAAAAGGTCTGAAGCAATGCCCCATGAATCTCATCCATAAATGTTGTAATCCATATATAAACATGTGAGGTCTGTTCTCTCACATCGGAGGCAAGGACATGTGCATATGTTATTATGTAGCTTGTTTTTTGTTTTAAATGGCAAAAACCCAGGTGAATTCAAGGAATTCACCTGCCATTTGCTACTGGGGACATATGTTTGTAGTGGTTAAGCTGTAGAAGTAAGAGGCAAGATGACCATTAATATGGAGAATGACTATATCCGTGTACTATATTTCTTATATAAATTAAAGAAAAGAACAGTAGAAAGAGAAAAAACATTTCCCATTTACAGAACATTGATCATTAATTTAAATGCCCATTTAACAAAATTCTAGATAAAAAATAAGTACTTACTCTACTTTTAACATCCTTTAATTTGGGAAGTATTTCCAAACCAAACCCATCTGCTTGGCCACGCGTCCTGTTCCCTCCATTCATGTAATTTCCAAAAGCCAGAATCATTCCTAAAATGTCTTTCACACTTTTCAAATCTAGCAACTCCTGAAAGATGAATGCTAATTTATAACACCAGAAAGATGAATGCTAATTTATAACACCAGAAAGCAGAAGACCAGTACACACCCAACATTTGAATTTAGCCTTTTTTTACAAATGCAAATACTTTGGTGTAGAATTAAATATAACTGCATTGAAATCTTTAAAAATCTGCTTTGAAACTTTTGATTAAAATCTCAGAAACCTGAGGGTAAACATTATTTCTGAACACTTTCACAATCAGACATGTACTATAAAGCCATTGGAATTGTGCTACTGTAATTTTAAAAGTATTTTTGTTGCTTTGAGTTCTTTGCCATCTTGGATTCCTTAAGATGGGATACAAATGTTTTAATTAAGAAATAGATAAGTAAATGAATAAATTTTCCAGTGATGAAATGTGAGTTGAGTTGTTGTATTCCTCCTCCACCCCCCATCTTTTTTGGATCCATGTTGTTGCTTTGGAACCAGCTCAGGTGCATGATGCAGCCACACTGGCCTCAATTCATTGTCCAAAGACATAAGGTAGCAAAGGAAAATTAGGAATGGGCTACATATTTGAAGAAATCAAAGGATTCTGGCATCATTGAGCCAAGGGTGGAAAAAAGTCAAACAATGAATTTCTTAAATGTAAAATAATGTTTTGAAAAAGCAAAACCCAAGCTCTGAAATCTGGTAATAATAGAATGGGAAAAAACTGTTTCCAAATTTTGCTCAGGATTCAAAGGGCCATATATAATCTACTGTATATACATGGGGATTTCTTCCGTCTGCTGTTTATAGCCATAGCTGGTAACATTCCACATGCATAGGCTTCTGCGGATCCTGGCCTTTCAATAAATGAGGTTTTGTTTTTGCAAATTTTTTAATTATCTATTCATTTATTATTTGATTTATATCCCCCCCTTCCTCCCAGCAGGAGCCCAGGGTGGCAAAGAAAAGCACTAAAAAGAATTAAAACATCATAAAAACAGACTTTAAAATACATTAAAACAAAACATCTTTAAAAACATTTTTTTTAAAAAAAGCTGTCAAGATACCTTAAAAAAGGATTTAAAAACATATTAAAAAGCAATTCCAACACAGACACAGACTGGGATAAGGTCTCAACTTAAAAGGCTTGTTGAAAGAGAAAGGACTTCAATAGGCGCCGAAAAGAAAACAGAGATGGCACCTGTCTAATATTTGAAAATGGAAATGCACTGCCTTCAAGTTGATCCCAACTTATGGCGACCCTATGAATAAGGTGTTCATGGTAAGCAGTATTCAGAGGGGGTTTACCATTGCCTCCCTCTGAGGCTAGTCCTCTCCAGCTGGCTAGAGCCTGCTCAGCTTGCCACAGATGCACAAGCCAGCCTCTTCCTTGTCTGCAACTGCCACCTTTACACCCAGGAGACACGAGCGGGGATTTGAACTCACAGGCTCTGGACTCCCAGCCAGGCTCTCCTCCCCACTGTGCTATACCAGCAACTATGTCTAATATTTAAGGGGAGGGAATTCAACAGGGTAGGTGCCACCACACTAAAGGTCCGTTTCCTATGTTGTGTGGAACGGACCTCCTGATAAGATGGTATCTGCAGGAGGCCCTCACTTGCAGAGTGCAGTGATCAACTGGGTATATAAGGGATAAGACTGTCTTTCAGGTATCCTGGTCCCAAGCTGTATAGAGCTTTGTACGCCGGAACTAGAACCTTGAACTTGGCCCAGTAGCAAATAGGCAGCCAGTGCAATTCTTTCAGCAGTGGGGTAACATGTTGGTGATACCCTGCCCCAGTGAGCAGTCTCGCTGCCGCATTTTGCACCAGCTGCAGCTTCCAGACCAACCTCAAGGGCAGCCCCACATAGAGTTCATTACAGTAATTGAGCCTAGAGGTTACCAGTGAATGCACAACAGTGGTCAGACTATCCCATACCAGAAACAGCCGCAGCTGTCTTACCAACCAAAGCTGGTAAAAGGCACTCCTAGCCATGGAGGTCACCTGGGCCTCTAGTGACAAAGATGGATCCAGGAGCACCCCCAGACTATTGCCTTGCTCTTTCAGAGGGAGTACAACCCTATCCAAAGCAGGCAACTGACCAATTATCTGAACTCGGGAACCACCAACCCACAGTGCCTCCGTCTTGCTAGGATTCAGACTCAGTTTATTGGCCCTCATCCAGTCCACCACCAAGTCCAGGCAGCAATCCAGGGCTTGCACAGCCTCTCCTGATTCAGATGTTACAAAGAAATACAGCTGGGTATCATCAACGTACTGCTGGCACCTCACCCCAAATCTCCTGATGACCGCTCCCAAGGGCTTCGTATAGATGTTAAACTACACAGCATGGGGAACAAGATGGTACCCTGTGGCACCCCACAGCACAACTGCCAGGGGGCTGAAAGAAAATCACCCAATGCTATTCTCTGAAAACGACCTTAGAGATAGGATCAGAACCACTGCAAAACAGTGCCTCCAATACCCATCTCACCAAGTCAGCCCAGAAGGATACCATGGTCAATGGTATCAAAAGCCGCTGAGAGATCAAGTAAGAGTAACAGGGTCACACTCCCCATGTCCTTCTCCCCTCCATCAGGGCGACCAAGGCTGATTCAGTCCCATAAACAGGCCTCAACCCAGACTGGGATGGGTCAAGATAATCTGATTCATCCAAGAGTACTTGCAGTTGCTGCACCACAACCCTCTCAATCACTTTCCCTAAGAAGGGGGTATTTGTGACCAGTCGGTAATTGTCATAGACCAATGGGTCCAGGGTGGGCTTTTTCGGGAGTGGTCAGATCACTGCCTCTTTCAGGGTGGCTGGAACCACTCCCTCCCGCAATGATGCATTGACCACACTCTGGATCCACTCGGTCAAACCCCCTCGGCAAGCTTTAATAAGCCAAGAAGGGCAAGGGTCGAGAGGAGACGTTGCTGGCCGCATCATCACCAGCACCTTGTCTACATCATCAGGCCACATCAGCTGAAACCATTCCCAAGAAGTTGCAGCAGACATGGCAGCGGACACTTCATTGTGGACTACAGTAGATGTGGAGGGAGCATTAAGACTGCTACAGAGGCGAGCAACTTTACCCTTAAAGTGCCTTGCAAACAATTCACAGTGGGCCTTTGAAGGGTATATAATTCCATTTCCTGGAGTTGATGTCAACAGACCCCTAACAATATGGAAAAGCTCCACTGGATGGCTACTTGAGGATGCAATGGAGGCAGAAAAGTGGGCCTTCTTCGCCGCCTTCACCGCCACACAGTAGGCACGGTTATGGTGTTTTACTCGTGCCCGATCAGCTTCGCAAGCAAGTCTTTCACCACTTGCGCTCTAGCTTTCATCCAGCCTGTTTCATTGCCCTTAGCTCACTGGTGTACCAAGGTGCAAACCAGGCTCCACAATGCTGGAGAGGGAGCTCAGGGGCAACCGTGTCAAGAGCCTGATGTGCCTCGCTGTTCTACAGCGTGACAAGGGCTTCAACAGGGTCAACTGCTCTATCTACTGGGAACTCCTCCAGGGCAATCAGGAATCCTGTGGATTCTATTATTCTCTGGGGGCGGACCATCTTAATCTGTCCACCACCCCTGCAGGAAAGGATCGGAGCCATAAGTCCAACTTCACCAGGAAGTGGTCTGACCATGAAAATGGGGTGACATCCACCCCCCCATCTCCAGACTACCCCTTCCTCCATCTGGAGCAAAAACCAAGTCCAGGGTGTGCCCTGCCCTATGTGTTGGGCCAGTGACAACTTGAGACAGCCCCATGGTCGTCACGGAGACCATGAGGTCCCGAGCTGGAACACTAGAGGCAGCCTCAGCATGGACATTGAAATCACCGGGGACCATCATTCTGGGCTCCTCCAATGCCACCGCTGAGATGACCTCCACCAGCTCAGTCAGAGAAGCTGCTGGGCAGCAGGGTGGACGGTACACCAGCAGCAACCCCAGTTTACTGTCTCCTTGGCCTGACACCAGGTGCAGGCCCACACAGCCAGCTCCAAGACAGAGTGGTTTCCTGGTGACAGAGATGGAAGTTCTGTAGACCACAGCAACTCCTCCCCTCCGTCCCCACACCCTGTGTTGGTGTTGCACTGAGTATCCAGGTGGGCAAAGCCAGGTCTTGGTAATGCACACCAAACTGGCACCTTCATCCACGATCAAATCATGGATGAGTGTGGTCTTATTGTGTACCGATCTGGCGTTAAACAACAACACACACAGGCAAATGGGCATAGCAGACGAGCAACGAGGAACCCATCCATGAGAGGAGTGGGAGCAAGGAACAAGGTGTAGATAGCCTTGCCCTTGTCTTCTATGGTAATTCACCACCTTCCCCTGGCTATACTTCCTTCTACCCATGATCACCAAAACTTGGATGGCATCACCCATGACCCTCCTTACTAAGACTCCTCAACCCCTGATATGGACCCAACAAGAGCCCACCAACAAAACCTACCTGAGCCAATTATCCCAGTAGGCCTCTGCGAGAATTAGGAACAGGAAGACCCACTCAATAATTTTCACACAGGCACATCTACTCCCCCTCTGTCTCACACCCAGGGAGGGCCAGCCTTCTGCCAGTTACAGACTCTCACTCTGAAGGCATCTGGTGACTTTCTGCTATCATTCAGTTCACTGCACAGGCTCTCACCCTGTGCAGAAACTGCACATGAGCCACACGCCCTCCCCACTACCCAATCTCTCCAGATTGGTTAGAAAAACAAAAGAAAAAAATGGAAGAGAATAGCTCCCTCTCCCTTGAGACTCTCTAAGGGGATCCCCCTTTGGTGTCACCCCTTTTGTGTCACCCCTTCGGTGGCCAGGGCTGGGCTTTTATGCCTCCTGACCCAGCCAGGAGCTGATACAAGAGGCTAGGCGATTAACTACAGCCTCTCTCTGGAGCCAGGATCAGGCAGGGGATCCTAGTCCTTGCAGCACTTACCAGGGACTTCAGCTGCCTCAAAAGTCAACAACCCAAAAGAGCAAGCAGCAAGCACCCAGATGCTCAGATACTCACTCCCAGGGCAGGTCTTCTTCAGTCCCCCTAGTGCTGCAGCTGTTCCCAAGGAAATGCTTTATGGTATTCGAATTTTTAAATTTTGAATGTATTTTGAATACAAACTGGTCTTGTTATTTATGATTTGGTTCACGCATTATTTATTTATACAAATACATTAATTGTAGAGATTATACTGACACATTTATGGCACTGAACTTTTAATAACTATGCAATTTAAACAGATACCAAGGGTACATTACTATGAAAAAAAATGTCTAGCATTTATAATAATTGTAAACTCCTGCAAAGTTTAGGCCTAACTCAGTTAAATGAATTATAGAGAAGACCATTGCTCATAATAGACCTGCAGTCCAATCCTTTTCATTTTTACTCAGAACTATGTCCAACTGAGTTCAGGGCTAACTCGTAAGTAAGTCTGCATAGGAAGCCTTAATTTACCATCAGTTTTGATTCAGCTACCTTAGAAACATGGTTAACAATATCAGCTTTATGGTGCACTGCAGTTATTCCTTCATTGAAGACAGATTGAAAGATTATACATCGGGTACGTTCTGCAAAATTGGAGATCTGAGATAACTCATATAAAAACCTGTAAAAATAGGAACAAAAATGTAACATTAAAGTTACCTTATTTTAGATTCATCCTATACAGTACATCAGCGAATAGCGCCAATCATAAAATCCACTTCTAGTGCAATTTAACTTATACAAAATATTGTGCATCTTAAGATTTCAGTATTAGGGTTAATATATATGAGAAAGAGAATGAACATGAAACAAGGGGGGGGGGAGATTGCCCTCTGCTGGTTGGAAACAGTTCTATAAACTCCTCCATTGTGGTCATTTGGCAAGAGAGCTCGTTTCCAGATTTGAATATGAACCCATGAGTAGCTAGCCTACAACAACTCCACTATTTTTATGGTTCAAACCTAAACCCATTTTGCAGGGAGTAAGTAACAGTGAATGCCATGGGACTTAACTTTATGCTGTTAGTCCCAGCACGAATGGTAAGGGGAATATTGTTCTACCAGATCTAATGCAGGGATTGTGCAAAGATTAAAGAAAGCCTGTAATGCATATTGTACTCTAGTACTGGAATTCTATACAGGCCTACTCAAAAGTAAGTCCTATTGATTTCAATGCTGCTTACCCCCAGGTATGTTTGCATAGTACTGCAGCCTTAAATGGTAATAAAAAAATCCTTCCGCTTGCACAATGGGACTTCTACTTCTCTTCCCCATCAGTGCAGTGCAGCAGCTAAAGGTTTAGTGTGTCATCCTAATCCAGGCTTGTGGTTAAGCTTTCTCCTCCTTAACCATAAACTGTAGCCAAGAATAAACCTTGGCTTACCTGCCACACCATGCTGAGCTAAAAAGAGTGGGGAGGAGGAGAAAAGCAGCTGCAATCTTCTTCCCATGAGCCTGCACATTCACATGTTTAGGCTAAGCCATTGTTTGGCTTAGGGTTACATGTAAATATGGCCACCAAATGAAACAAAGACTGTCTTAAGCCTTTGATCTACTGGAGTGGTATGATTAGGGCACAGGTGCTTTTTGAGGGAATTATGAGCACCACATTATATGGGCTTTGAGTTTCTTTACTCCAAAGGATCAGGTCCCCATTTACAGCTAGATAAATATCTGATGCATAAGTATAACAAAAATAAGGCAGACATTATGGTTGACATCCATTGGCTGGTGCTGCTTTGAAAGCATTTAGTTGACCTGTCTAACAGGCAGTATTGAAATGAATTTGTTCTTTGCCCGCTGTCCATTGCTTTTACCAGACTAATTTTTGTTTCTTACCAAAATAGCAGTATTAATATCTATATTTTGAAAGAAATTATTGATATTTTGAAAGGAAAGTGGCTTCTCTTCCTCCACTATTATAGATTATTATAGGCTTGGCTTGCTTCCTCCCCACTTGGAGCTTGGATTATTCGAATGGAGGAGGGTGGCAGAGAGAGAGACTACTGTACTAATGTGCTGTAAAATCAATAAAATAATAATATATTCAAGGGAATATCTGGGAAAATATGGCATCAGGGGAAAGCCACTGAAGTTTGGAGCAAACAGGATCGCTCTGCAAAGATGGAGAATATGCGGACCATTGAAAAATCTGGTGCTAAATCTGAATTCAACAGAATTCTTGCCCATCCCAGATGGATATTAAATCCTTAGTACACAGTAAATGTCATTTCTGTACCCAGGTACATTCTAAATTGTAAAGATTTCAGTAAGATTAAGTTAGCCTGAGACTAACTTTTTTATACCTTTTATTTTTTAAATCTGTATTTGCTATATTCAAGGAATACCACTGGGAGGCTCAGAACATTTGTTCACTGTTATCTGATGTCAGGAGAAGAAATGGGGGGCTGAAAATTACAGGAAGGTAGATTTAAGTTAATGAAGAAAATTATCCTACAAGAAAAGTCCAACAATGGAATAAAGTGCCTAATTTTCTGGAATGTCTGCCTTTTGAGATTTTCAACAAACGTCTAAGCAGACACGCATCAGAATGGTTTGGGTATAGGCTTTCCAGTGTCAGGATGGGTATTTCACAATATGGCACATGTGAGATTCTTTGAACTATTTTATTCTAGGCGCAATGCTATTCCAATGGTTCTGCTTTTCAAAGACTCATTTGAATGATGGAAAACCATGGTAGGACCCCTCCACTGCCTTACTGTTCTGGTTTATCCAGAAGTTTCACTTCTTCTTCTTTTGATGTGTCATAATGCTGCTTTATTCGCTCCAGTTCATCCTTTTGTGCTCTCTGCAATTTCAGTGAAAAAACATTAATGAAAGTTTTCTTAGCCTCAAGAAAAAAAATGCATTTCAATATCTACAGCATTAGAAGTGCTAATTACTTATTGAGGTGGGGAGGAAGAAAAGGACTGAATTCAGCAGTTCAGCTCTATTAAATGGGATTGGTCCCTCTCCACAAAAAGAAACTAACAGAACCATACATGCAACATCCATTTACATGTGCTTTTCCTTATCCAGAAGGGACAACCTGTTTCCCTGCACAGATTCCCCTTACTACATCAAAGCTGTACTTTGCTATACATAGTACTGAAAATGCCCAGAACCCTTCAAACACAGATGTCAGAGAAGCAAGGTTAACATACTCTTCTGTTACATGTATCTTTAATTCATCATGATAAATATTAAAGTTATATCTGCAGCCCCCAACATATTGCTTTTTAAAATGTCACTGTATCAGTGAGCTTGCTACAAAGCTATACAAAGAGAGGCCATAACTATGCTCTCAGTTAAAGAAAGAACATATCTTACAATTCTTCCTAAAACATTATTCTAAAATATTATCTTTTTTCCTCCTAAGACTTTAATCAGGATAGTTTATTCTAATTAAATGTTTCAAGCAGAAGTAGATATTATACAGAAGCAAAATGCTGTGTACAAAAATAGAGATGAATAATCTCTAATTCTAAATAAAGAACATCTACTTCTTATACAGCATTTCGTTGATTCATTCCTATTTTTGGACGTAGCACTTTGCTATTTGCTTTCTGTACAATGTGGATTTCATCCATTGTTTTCATTGCAACTAGTATTGCTTCATTGTATCAATTCTATTGCATTCAGCATTGTCCTTATCACTCTTTCTTTTCCCTTATTTTTGGTCTTATGTATGTATGTTTCCTTTTATTGTTCATAGCCATTGGCCGTCACAATGAAATATTAATACAAGAATTTCAAGAGAGGACAGTTGATACAGAGAATGTATATAAGCATTTCGAGGTTAAAAATTACAAAAATTCAAGGGAAAAGAGCAAATAGAAGATTATATAAAATCATTTCAATTAAAATTATCGGACCAAACAAAAAAAATCAGGATAAAATTGGGGCTTCTACTAAATGTTTTTGATATCTAGTTCTTATTTTCCCTGCCGCTAGGGCAAATTTTGCCACTTGAGTGGTTACAAATATGTCATTGCCCACAAGTAAATTGCATATTTGTTCCAAGGGAGGTCTATTTGACAGGAGGTGGGGAATAGCCGAGAAAAGTTTCCGCCTTGGAGATTTATATAAGAGACAGCCTAGTAAATAATGAACAATATTTTCAACCACATCGTTTTGGCAGATACAGAGCCTTTGATGGACTGGAACATTTGCATACCTCCCCTCCCGGAAATCCGAGGGTATGGACTGCAAACGTAAGGCGGTAAAGGATTTTCTCAAAGATGGAACTGTAAGGAAAGAAAAGTATTTTTCCAGGCTGAAGGTAGTTTTATACAGGGGGAACCAGGTAGAGAAAGATGATTGGGTAGCTGCGTGGAGGTCCCATCTTTCAGAGTAGAAAAAGATTCTTTTTTTGAGGAGCTGTTTCGCATTAGGAGAGGGCTTTTGTTATATTTATGCAATTGTGTGTTTTATAACATTTGTTTCAGTGGCTGCAAAAGTCTTTAACCATTGGTGGGGCCTCGTTATAGGAGGGTTCAAATGACATACTCGTACACTTAAAGAACACAAGAGGTACGTGCGTTTGTTTCAGAATGGACTGCTAGTGTGGCATTACCTTAGGAAAGAACACAAAACGAAAGTGAAGGATTTTGAAAGGAAATGTCTGAACAAAACAAGGACTATATCTTAAGGGAAAAACAACCAGGTGTATATTATTAAAGAGAAAAGAAACACTGTATTTCTGTTGTAGACAGACAGTATTTGGATAACGAGGAGATGGGGCATGCAAGAGAGAACATGTGTTCACATCTCACTTTCTGCATGTGAACTAGCAATGCAGCACAGAGCCTTTTATACTTACGTTCTCATACAGTGCTTCCAGGGTTTCTAGATCGACTATTGAATCATCCACATTTAGTATAGCTATAGAAATTATAAAATAATACATTAGACAATAAACCACAAATGAGCTTGTTAGCTAATCTGTTGACACAAATAGAAAAAAATTGGTAACATATTTTCTTTCATGTGAATGCTTCTCCTACACACTATTGACATCATGGCTGTGAGAAAGACATTGAAAGAAAGCAGATGATGTCCTCTATAGGGAGATGTTTTTATTGCCCATTTGCTACAGAGACTGGATTACTAGCATGCATTCTGGAACAGGTGATTATTAGATTGTTCACAGCATAAATGTTAACATGATGCATGACAAAAAGTGATGTGGAACCCTAACTAGTTTATTGTATCATGAGCTTTTGTAGGCAAGTTGCCTTTTGTTCAGTGGCATTTAATTGAATCCCAGTGATGCGCTCAGACAGTGTGGAGGATAATTCAAGTTAATATGATGAAAAGTATGGGGATGCAACCATCCCATCATGCCAGCAAGAAGGTGCAGAAGAGGGGGAGGGGGGCAGATAGGCACCCTTTAAAGCCCCTGTTGAAACTGCACCCATAATCTATGAGTGGGTGTAGGAACCTATCCCAATACTTTCCATGTTATTCCTACCTCTGGTACCAAAGTTTCTGTTAAAGAAGTAATGTCCAGGAATGTACCTATTTTGTTAACGGAGGTATTACTGTATAAAATTCACAATTCATTTTAGATGTCTTGTGGATAGTGTGAAAGACGTGTGCATGAACAGCACCAATTCCACAATAAATTTCTGTGTGGAAGCACCTTTTTTATGTAATATTGCAGAAATTCATGAAAGGTTTTAACTTCTTCTTAAAGCAAAATGTTATTTTATAAAATCCACAAATTAAAGTTTTCCAGTCATTTAATTTCAATTCACCCATGCATCTTAAATATAAATTGCTTGCTTAAATTCAAATAATAGGAACATAAATAACATCAACTCTCAGTTATGACTGTACATCTGCCGAAGGCTTAATAGGTGCTATCTTTTGATTTTGATTGTATAGATTTCCTTCCCTATAAAAGGAGACGTGACCACTCACAACTGAAGATTTTAAAAGCTCTTGCTGAGGTTTTTCTGTGATGTTTGAGAGAGACAAGACAAACATCTTTAAATAATTATTTAAAAGTAATAAGGTTTCTCCCCTTCTACCTCTAACCTTATGATTTTACACTGTGAAATTAACCAGCAGGCTAGTAAATTTTCTCTGTGGCAGGCTAATTAATTCTATTAAAAGGTCCAGTGACATTTAGAATGCTTTACAATTTTGCCTGTCACTTATATGATTCTGTCCCTGATTTGGAAACAAAGGTAGTTAGGAAAAAAAGTATTATGAATGGCAAATATAAGACCTTAAGAAGTATGTAAGGTATATGGTCGTGACTATTACTGATTTCTAAAAAAATGCAATTGCTTCAGATCCAGAGCTGCATCTGAGGCACACACATAGTGCCTATCTGATGAACAGGTTTCCCATTTACTTCATTGGAGGAAACAGCCCTACTTATGCATCCTTTTTCATGTAAGAAACTGCCTTTGTAGAGAAGTGAATAAGGAAGACCATAGAGGTGGGGAACCTCTGCAAATCAGACTTCCCATTCCTGCCCAGAAGTAGAATTAGGGACAGAATTAGGGAGCACTACTGCACTGTTGATTCTTATAATGGATGGGAAAGCATATTATTGATTGCTGGTAGATGAACACTTTAGTATCGACAACTGGGAAGTCTTGGCCCATGAACGTCCCAAATGGAGGTCGGTTATTATCAAAGGTGCTGTGGACTTTGAAGAAGCACGAATACAGGGTGAACAGGACAAACGAGCTAAGCGGAAGGCATGTCAAACAAATCCTCATTGCAACCATCTTCCATCTGGAAACCTATGTCCTCACTCTGGAAGGTTGTGTGGATCCAGAATTGGCCTGTTAAAGACCTTATCTTGGAAGACAATCTTACTCGGCCATGAGTGATCGCCAATGAATAACTATGTATGTTTTTATTGCTTTGGATTATTCTGTGGTATCTTTGTATTCTTAACTTGTAAGTTGCTTTAAAACTTTTTTCTGTAAAAGCAATGAATACATTTTAATACTACTATTGGTTATGATAATTATATTACATTGTGTTCCACCAATTTGATTACACTTATGATATTTAAAAAGCTGATGAAAATGTTTATATTTAGGCAAAGATTTGAATCTAGGCCAAGGCTATGTATGGATGCACACTCAAGCAGCGGAAGGCAAGGTCTGTACCCCCCCTGTATTTCCTACTCAAATGACATACAGCCTACAAATCAAATGCTGCTTGTCTCTCTTTCTCTTCGCCCCTCCCCCAAACATGTTTTTGGCAAACTGTCCATCCTCCCTTCCAAGGCCTGGGAAGTAGATATTTTAAATCTTCATCAGTCATACTTTCTGTTTTTTGCTTTAATCTTATTATATGCTAATTTTCTCCTACTGTAAGAGGCATTGGCCAGCTGTTGTCAGAAAGAGAGGTGGGTGACTCATTATTTTACATAAAGATAAACAAATAAATATTAACTGCTGACAGCACATTTACATGTTGATTTGGCATTGATCTTCACATCATATGGTATCTGTATGAATCACTATTTCATCACCTATCGCTTCAGCTCTCATTTGGGTTTATATGTCTGAAAAGCCAATGTTTCCTGACATGTCAAAGCATGGTCAGTTATTTGAACACTTACAATGATAGGAAACAGAGTAATTAATTATCAGTTATTTAATCTATAATTTTTTAAAAAATTACTTAATTCACAGAGGACCCAAACTTCCAATACTAACTATCATAAAGCTATTTTAGCTTTTGATACCGTTGACCACGGTATCCTTCTGGATCGCCTGGAGGTGTTAGGCATAGGGGGCACTGTATTGCAGTGGTTCCATTCCTTCCTCTCTGATAGGCACCAAAGAGTAGCATTGGGGGATGAGACTTCGGACCCTTGGCCTCTCACCTGTAGGGTGCCACAGGGCTCCATCCTCTCCCCGATTGTATTTAACATCTATATAAAGCTGCTGGGGACTATCATCAGGAGATTTGGGCTGCAGTGTCACCAACATGAGGATGACACGCAGCTCTATCTCTCATTTAAATCTTCACCGAGGTTGGCTGTAGAAACCCTATCCAAGTGCCTGGAATCGGTGAGTGGCTGGATGGGAAGGAATAAGCTGAAGCTGAACCCTGACAAAACTGAGGTACTGTTCGTGGGAGACAAGGGAAGGTTAGGGGATTTGGACCTGGTGCTCAATGGAGTACAATTGCCCCTGAAAGACCAGGTCCATAGCCTCGGGGTCATTCTTGACTCCCAACTGTCCATGGAGACTCAGGTTTCAGCTGTGAGCGGGGCAGCGCTGTATCAACTTCATCTGATACGGAGGCTATGCCCCTACCTTCCCAATCATCTGCTCCCATTGTGGTACATGCCCTGGTCTCCTCTCGCCTAGACTACTGTAATGCGCTCTACATGGGGCTACCCTTGAAAACGGTCCGGAAGCTACAAATGGTACACAACGCGACGGCACGCCTGATTAAAGGCAGCTGCTGGCGAGATCATATCATTCCAGTGCTAAAAGAGCTGCACTGGTTACCAGTTGCTTACCGGGCCCAATTCAAGGTGTTGGCTTTGACCTTTAAATCCCTATACAGTTTCGGCCCAGTCTATCTAAAGGAGCACCTCCAGTATCATCAGCTATGCCGCCCAACAAGATCAGCCTCAAAAGACCTTCTCTCCATCCCATCAGTCAATACAGCCAAACTGGTGAGGACTAGAGAGAGGGCTTTTTCATTTGTGGCTCCCACCCTGTGGAACTCCCTCCCAAATGATCTCCGCCATGACCCTTCTATGATGACCTGGCTCTTCAGGCAGGCGTTTGGGGTGGGCTAGATTTTATCTTCATTGTTTTTAGATTTTTAATGTCTATGTATTGTATGCCTATTTTGTACGTCGCCCAGAGTGGCTGGACAGCCAGCCAGATGGGTGACTAATAAATTCAATAAATAAATAAATAAAATCCTCCGCTGTGAATTTTTGCTCTGCTTGGTGTTTTTAAAATGGATGCAGACCTGTGTGGTCCATGCCAATTTGTCAAATAAAAAGCACAAAATTGATAGGTGGAGATTCCTCATAAAGCTAGTCTACAGTATCAGCCTATAGGTGGGGTGGACGTGCAGAGCTGCCCTCCAGGCACCAGCATTACTTCAGCTTACCTGGATGGGGCAGGGTGGTGGCGAGGTGGGGCCTGCATGGGTGCACCAATGAGAGCTGCTATATGAACTGATACTGCTAGTATACATACATGAATACTGATTTAAGTCTTCCTGTACTTGAGTGTATGCAGTCAAAAACACATCACCCATACATGAAAGAGGTATCAGCGGACTCAGGGTAATAGTACAATGAAAGTGCAGGTAAAAACCCTAAGGGTAAAGACTCCCCCTCAAACAGAATACCACAATAACTCAATGACACAAAATGTTGAGAGACCAAGAGGAATATAACCCTGACAAATGGATGGGAGTGGCTAGAACGAAAGGACAGATACACACAGACAAATAAAAATCATAGAAATAAACATTATCTGGAGAGATTACTTCCTGGTTTACATTGAGAAGCTATTTCTAAATGTCTTCAGGGTTGAAAGTGAGGCTTGCCTATAGAAATCAATAGATATCCAAGATTTTTATGGAGCTGGAATTGGGCATCACTGTATCCACACACCTCTTGCCAAAAACAAAACAAACTCAATAGGTTGTAGCTAAGAGAAGAGTTACTGCTCTTTCTAACTCAGTTTAAAACCAACGAAGAAAAAACCCTGGTAATGCAATTTCTAAAGCAAAGGCAGTTTTCTGGGCCCATATTGTAGTCTTTGGAAGAGGATGGAGCAGGAAGAAAGTGATATATGATCATTCTACAGTGCAGTACACACTGGGTGCTGCAAGTCAGGTTGTGAGTGGTTTACAATCACCTTGCACTGTTAATCCAGATGAATTAGACCCTATTGTAGGTTTGGGGTTGAGCTGAAGGTAAGGCAGTAGTTTACAATAACCTTGAACTGTTATCCATTGCTTTTATCACTATATTACAGGTTGTGCTGAGAGATTAGTACACAAGATATCTGCAGTGTAGGAGTGGCTAGTGTGGTTGGACAGTGCTGTGCCACTGCTCTCTCAACACCAGCATTGTTGCTGCTTAACCTGCATGGTGTTAGGGGCAGGGGACAGCGCCCCAACACCACCACATTATCCTGGTGAGCAGCAGTGATGCTGCTGTTTGGTCACTGGTGACACAGTACTGTGCCAGTTACTCCTACTGCAGTGTGATTCACTGTTACACCCCCATTGCATGTTGGAGAATTGTGCTAAAAGGTAACTTACAACAAAACTGCAATGTAGTACACTGTTATATTTTAGGCCAGAGGTGGGCTACTAAAATTGCTCCCTCCTCCCAGGCCTAACCAAACATTCTATTTCATGCAGAAGCCTCATGCTCCATTGACTTGCATGCAGATTGATTACACTTTTAATATTTAAAAAAACTAAAAATAAATGTTGTGAATGAAGTTCGGCCCATGCCAGAGCAGAGACAATTTTTGATAACTTTTATCTTTTAACCCTCTCAGCCACAGTTACCTGAGCTCACACACACCAGGGCTACACTGCAACATTTTATTGCTGAGCCCTGCTTGTATTCACTAAGGTGAAATTATAGCAGCAAAGCCTAATATGTTTAGGAACTAGACTCCAAAACAGCTACTAAAAGCTCATTTTTATGTTTAATCTTTGTGAGCCTTCCTCCTTACACTGTCAATTAGGTTAGAATATCTCAGCTACACCTCACAATCTGTCAAAAGGAAATAGATGCTTGCTGTGAGAAACTAGTAATTTTATTGGGTTCCTCTGCTTTAAAAATCTGCTACTAGGATAAGTCTGGTTTCTGAACTGCTTTTTGTAGGGAAATTGAGGCAAACATTTTTATGTGACCCTACGGTGTCTGCTTACAACAAGAATTTATATACGTAAGGATAATTAGTGCAGTATTGTGCCCATTAATATATAATAACCATCAGCCGGGACAAAAAACAGATCAGCATGATGCATTGCATTCAACCAAAGTGCCACACATAAAAATCCTTGCTAACTGCATTACACAAGAATACAGCAGTACTGGAATAACAAACTAAAAACAAAAACTTAATAAAAAGAGATACTTTATATCTAAAATGTCACTATTTTTCCACCCCTCTTTTTTCATTCAAACAGTGTGAACAAAGGGATAGAACAAGATTTAAGACATTTTATGAATTAATTTGAAAATACATAAAACTGTAGGCATTCTTAACGATTTAACTCTAAAGATTCCTCTAAATTAAGATGAGATTGGCAGCTTCCAAAAATCTGATAACAGCAAATATGCTAAGCAGTAATTTCAACAGAATCATCATCATTATCATCATCATCATGTCTTTCCTCTAAGTCTAAGGGGTTCAAGGTGGCATACATGGTTCTCCCCCTCCCTATTTTATCATCAAAATAACCCTGTAAGGTAGGTTAGGCTGAGAGGTGATGATTGGCCCAAGATCCCACAGTGAGCTTCATGGCTGAGTGGGGATTTGAACCTGGGTTTTCCAAATCCTAGCCCAGCACTATAACCACTACACCACACTGGCTATCAAATCAGCTTGTGTTTTATACCCTAGAATGGCAGAACTATTTGGTACCAGACAGAAACATTTTTTTCAATGAAATCTGTACCCCTGATCCAATTAGTCAAAAGTTATGTTGGTAAATCCTGTATTGTTTAACTAATCTGGCCTGTTTATTTCAGATATGTTGACACACAAGCTCTTCCAAAAGTTCCTTCTACTATTTGACTGTCATGTAAAAATGCTATAAGATTTATGAGGCAGAAAAGCAGTCTGGGTATATATGTGGGCTTAGAAGGTTAGGAAAGCTCAACTGCTGCATGAAATCATGAGCAAAAGACTCGGGCAACTCATGTTAACCTAACCACTTCAGGCTTGGTGCCCATAGGCAGATGCACAAATACCATATGCTTCAAATTATCCAGAACAAAGGAAATAACGTTTAAAGGAAATTGTTTCCCAACTTCTGAGTTGTATATTAGAGCTTGTCCTGTATTATATGGACAGCAACACACACCTACCTTTCAGAAAAGTTATATACTATATGGAAGTAACACAGTTTTTAATTTCTGCATACAATAATCTGTTACCAAAGCCAGCAGTACCTTATTTATCATGTTTATTTATTTATTTAATTTATTTATTTAATTACATTTTTAAACCGCCCTATAGCAACAAGCTCTCAGGGCGGTGTACAAAAGATAAAAACAGGTTAAAACACAAATAAACATGAAAACAATACAGTATAAAAATATATATATAAACAAAATTAAGACAAAGACAAATTAAAGTAGAATTTAAAATGCCTGGGCAAAGAGGTAGGTCTTTACCTGGCGCCGAAAAGATAACAAAGAAGGCGCCAGGCGTATCTCATCAGGGAGGGCATTCCATAACTTGGGGGCCACCACCGAGAAGGCCCTAGCTCTAGTTATTACTCTCCGGGCCTCCATATGCGTTGGAACCCGGAGAAGGGCCTTCGACGTCAGGCGCAGTGAACGTGCTGGTACATAGCGGGAGAGGCGTTCCACCAGGTATTGCGGTCCAATGCCGTTAAGGGCTTTATAGGTAAGAACCAACACTTTGAATCTGGCCCGGAAACATACTGGTAGCCAGTGCAGCTGGGCCAGGACAGGAGTTATATGATCATATTTTTTAGTCCCGGTAAGAACTCTGGCCGCAGCATTCTGCACTAGCTGAAGTTTCCGAACCGTCTTCAGAGGTAACCCTACGTAGAGTGAATTACAGTAGTCCAATCTAGAGGTTACCAGAGCATGGATAACTGTGGCAAGGTGCTCCCTGTCCAGATAGGGTTGTAGTTGGGCTACCAGCCAAAGCTGGTAGAACGCATTCCGTGCCACCGAGGCTACCTGAGCCTCCAGTGACAGGAGCGGATCTAATAAGACCCCCAAACTACGGACTTGCTCCTTTAGGGGGAGTGTAACCCCATCTAGGGTAGGTCGGACATCAACCATCTGGGCAGAGAGCTCCCCCACCAACAGCATCTCAGTCTTGTCAGGATTGAGTCTCAGTTTATTAGCTCTCATCCAGTCCATTATCGCGGCCAGGCAGTGGTTTAGTACATCAACAGCCTCACCTGAAGAAGATGAAAAGGAGTAGAGCTGCGTATCATCAGCATATTGCTGGAAACGCACTCCAAATCTCCTTATGACCTCACCCAGCGGCTTCATATAGATATTAAAAAGCATGGGGGACAGAACCAAACCCTGCGGGACCCCATATTGGAGTACCCAGGGATTCGAGTAATGCTCCCCAAGCACCAACTTCTGGAGACGATTCTCAAGGTAGGAGCACAGCCACTGCCAAGCAGTGCCTCCAACTCCCAAGTCCGCAAGTCGCCCCAGAAGGATACCATGGTCGATGGTATCAAAAGCCGCTGAGAGGTCCAGGAGAACCAACAGAGTTACACTCCCTCTGTCTTTCTCCCGACAGAGGTCATCATACAGGGCGACCAAGGCTGTTTCTGTACCAAACCCCGGCCGAAAGCCCGATTGAAATGGATCCAGATAATCAGTTTCATCCAGGAGAGCCTGGAGCTGGCGAGCGACCACACACTCTAAAACCTTGCCCAGGAATGGAACATTTGCTACCGGTCTATAGTTGTCAAGGTTTTCAGGGTCCAAGGAGGGTTTTTTTAGGAGCGGTTTCACCACCGCTTGTTTCAGACAGAGTGGTACCACTCCCTCTCATAAAGAGGCATTGATCACCTCCTTGGCCCATCTGGCTGTTCCATTTCTGCTAGCTTTTATTAGCCACGAGGGGCAAGGATCCAGAGCAGATGTGGTCCAAGCACCTTGTCCACATCCTCGAGCTGTACCAACTGAAATTCATCCAATAAAACAGGACAAGACTGTGCTCTGGACACCTCATTAGGATCAACTGCTACAATATTGGAGTCAAGGTCCCGGCGGATGTTCGTGATCTTATCTTGTTATTGCACTATAGTTGTTGCATAAATTATCAAGTGTCTTCTTTAACTAGCAGAATGACAGAATTATCCAAAGCTCTTTCATAAGCTAGGGAAGAGAGTCTCAATACAAAATTCACTATAGTTTCACTATATAGCAGTGGTTTCCAAACTTCACCCCCCCCATGGATCACTTAAAAATTGCTGAGGGTCTTGGCAGACCACTTAATGATTTTTCAGTCTGTTGTAGCAATTGTAATATACTGTGCTAGATGCTCTATGGTTTTAATTGTATTTTTATTGCTTCTTTTATTTTTTAAATATTGTATTTTATATATTGTACTTTATTATATTACAAGTTGAATTCTATGGAATTCAAATTGTAATATAACTAAATACAATGTAAAAATAAAAAGCAATAAAATACAATTAAAAATCAATATGAATATTTAATGTCAAAGGGTATCAAAGGCTACTAGCCATGATGGCTATGCTCTGCCTCTACAGTGAGAGGCTGTATGCTTCTGAATACCAGTTGCTGGAAACCACAGGAGGGAAGAGTGCTCTTGCAGTCAGGTCCTGCTTGCAAGGTATTGGACTGGCCACTGTGAGAACAGAATGGTGGACTAGATGGGCCATTGGCATGAGCCAGCAGGCTATTCTTATGTTCTCATGTGCCTGCTGTGTCCATCCTGCTCACATTCTGGGCGGACTGTTGAGTTCTAAGTACGATGGAGGAATTGTTGTGGCCACTATTTACAGCCACTGCTCCTGCCATTCTGCCACAAGAGGTCCTTTATAACTTTCTTCCAAAAATTACTAGAGATTATATCCCTAGAGTCACCAGTTAATGGACTTCAGGAGGCAGCATTGTGAATATTCTTTCCACTAGGAACTGCAGTGTGAACAAAACAGGAACTCTGCAGGATAATTTGCAGCTCACATAGCTTTATTTATACAACAAAGAGTCCTGTGGCACCTTAAAAGATGTCTCTGGGCCAAGTTGGAGGCAAATGGCTGTTTATTCTCAACACTGCCACCAGTGTAAGTCCTAACAGAGGCTTCATCAAAGATCTGCCATTATGTATATCTGCTGCTCAGTTGCAGTGCTGAAAGGAAGAACCCTGACAAAGCTTCTGTTGACATTCACACGATGGAGGAGAGGAGGTGAAAGTCCCCATTGCCTCTGTCTCAAATGAACTTCAGTGGGAGTGAATGATGGGATACACAATAAAGAAAGGATTCTGACAAATTCCTGATGGTCTATGATGTCCTTGGAATGAGCACTTGTTAAAAATTTCCAAATCTAAGTAGCATTTTAGAATTTCCTACAGCTATTAATTACGTTCCAATGAGGAGACCTACAAGGTCATTCCATATGTCAACAAAGTGAAAAACACTTTGATTTCAGTCAATAATAGTGATGAGGAGGCAGAGGTCTGGGAATGCACAGGCTGGAAAGACGCAATATGACATGCTAATATATATTTACTTTTTACAAGACACATCCTCTATTTTAATTTGGCACAGAAAGATTTTGGTTTTCTTCAAGTGAAGTGCTCAAAGCACACTACAAGGTTATAAGAGCATTCTCTGTACTCAATACTGTTGCCTTTTGGCTGGCAGACAGCGCTGATCTACCTTTTTCAGTAACAGCACGTCACCCTCTCCTAAGAAACATCTGTGGATGATTCCTCCCACAAATGTGGCAGTCCTCAATTTGTTAGCTAGTAATCAAATGCAAACTCAAACATCTGTGTACCAGATGTACAGAGCTACACATACTACCACTGCTAGACTACACGAAAATTGTCAAGTATGTCAGTTATTGGGATTAGAGATGGCTGAAGGTAGAAATCTCTCAAGGCAAAACCCTACACCACCCTTAGGAAGCATTACATTTTCTCCTTATTGCTTCTCTTTCATCATCTTCCTAGTTTTGTATGGACACCTACAGATGTAATAGGGTTTCACAGCAGAAAAGCTGTAAAACACTGGTGTAACCTCAATGGTTATTTAAAAATAATTTCTTTGGGCGCTATGACTTGGATCCAGAGATGTCTTTGCACAAGCAGAAAGGCCAAGTTCTTCCCAATTCCCTGCCCCACAGCAGCACCCCATGCCCAATCAAATGCTGTTCCAAAAGTTCCTTCAACCTTAATTGAATATTTTTTGTGCGGGAGGGTGCAGGGGACAGTATTAGTTATTATTATTATTTATTTATTAGATTTATATCCCACACTTTCTCCCAGTAGAAGCCCAAGGCGGCAAACAAAAAGCACTAAAAACTCTTTTAACACATCATAAAAACAGATTTTAAAACATATTAAAACAAAACAACCATTAAAAACATATTAAAACAAAACATCTTTAAAAACATTTTTAAAAGGTTTAAAAACATCTATCTTTTTTTTTTTAAAAAAGGTTTAAAAACATATTAAACATATTAAAAAGCAATTCCAACACAGGCGTAGACTGGGATAAGCAAAAGTACTTAAAAGTAGCTGGGTGAGGAGTCAGGAGAACCTTGTTGCATGAGTTGAGTTTTACTCGTCTATTTCTGGATCCAACACTGTGTTTTAATTTAATTTTTCTGTCAATGCAGGTACATGTTGACAGTTCATCTCTAAGTTTTGGGAGGGGCTGTAGGTCAGTGGTACAGACATGCTTTGCATGCAGAAGGCTTCAGGTTGAATTCCTGGAATCTCCAGGTGGGACTGGGAAAAATTTCCTTTTGAAACCCTGAAGAGTTCCTGCCAGTCAGTGGTCTGACTTGGTATAAGGCAGCTTCTTATATTTGTTGCAGCTGATGTAAAATGATGAGATAATTCCCTATGACTTCAATATAATTATCCTCCCTTTTCAAACGTACTCACCCAGAACAGTTGACAGTATTGGGACATCTTTTTTACTTGCAAATGTTTATGAATACTTTATTCTATCAACATTTACCATGGAAATTTCAACACTCTGTTGAAATTATTTAGCAGTTACAGCACAAGCCTTGAGCAGTTTAAATATCCGGAAGCAAAGACATGTAAAACTGTGCAATTCTTATACTCTGTTGCACTACAGCAGTCTTAACTCTGTACTGTAAAATGAGGCACTAAAAATGTTAAGGAACTTAATGAGCACATTAACAGAGAGAAACTGCTCCGCCACATGTAGCATGGGGAAATAAAAATAAGGTATATGTACTTAATTGAGTTAAAGTTTGTGTCATGAACACTGTAGTGAGGGAAAATGGAAGGAAACCAGTATATTTTAAACCAACACTTTTTTTTACTAATTTGTCAACCTTAATTGTAGAGTCCAAGTCTCAGATGGGCTACAAATATATAAATACTGGGTTGTATCTATCAAAGTCATCCCATTTGAGCAAGGGCTTCCCTTGTGCAACAGAACTTCCTCTCTCTCTCCTCTCCCCATGCAGCAGCCCCAGACAGATGGGGGGGGACGCGATGGAGGACACGGAGCAGAGAGTCTTGAACAAAACGGGCAACTGGTTTTATTTAAACACTGGTTTTCTAGAATTCATATTCTAGAAATATGAATTCTTCCCAGCTCTTTCACTTTATTTCAATCACTTAAAGTATATACAGAACAACACTGCCATGGTTTCCATTCTGGTTTTATGACTAATTTTATTCATAATATGCTCTTTATGATTTTTATGTACACCATTTAGAGACTTAGGTAAATAAATAAATAAATAGACTTTCAAATGGAATTGGCATTTTTATTTGTAAAAAGTTGTATGTTCCATTAAAATATCAAAATTGCTATTTAAAACTCCAAATTTGACATGCAGATTGTTTCATGGCCTGGTCCTATGAAACACTATGCTAGGATAGGTGCACACACACCTGCAGGACTGCCACTGCCACCAACCCGGAGCTCTCCTGACCTTGCTGCCACCATTTTGCCCTACTGAGTATCTGTCCTAATAAATGTATTACTGGCAGTGGTGTGGGATGCCACTGTCTCCACCTCCTCTCCCCATGAGCCACCACTGGCTGACAGCACTGAACATAAAGTTTTTAGATACTGTGTATTGGTAGCTGGAATCCAATCCCTCCCAGTCCCAGTGTATCAACAACCATTGGAATGACATTTTACAATTAGAGATCCCAAACATTTAATTCTAGGGGTTGTTTGTTGGCTCCTGAGCTGGCTGTTTTGCTGTTCCGTACAAGATTGCCACTTTAGCTGTAGCAATCTTAGGACAGGATTGCCTATTCTTTCTTAAGCAAGGAATTATTAAAAATGCACAAAGTGATGTACATATTTTCTATGAGAAAAGGCTAAGCATTTAGGAAATTTAAGTTAAGAAAAAGTGGCAGCTATGGCAGAGATATATAAAGTTATGCATGGTGTAGAGAAAGTCAGAATAGACAGCATTTTCCCCCACTTCTCAAAGCACTACAATTTGGGATCCCTCAATGGAATGGATTGGCAGCGAACTGACATCAAACAAAGAAGTACTTCTTCATATAATACATAATTTATTAAATTCATTGCCACAGGATGTGTCAATGAGCACTAACTTAGCTTTAGATGGGGACTAGAGGAATTAGTGGCTAATGGGGAGTAGCAACAACTGTACACTTAGATAGCAAAATGGAACTTTCAGTTCAGAGCAAGTGTGCCTCTGATTTCCAACTTCACGTGCAGAAAGCCAACTGTGGGCAGAGTTATTGCCTATTCCATGTTACCTGGAAGAAGCTGGCTGGTCACTATGGGAAACTAGGTGCTTGTGGACAAGATGGACCCTTGTTCTGGTCCAGCAGGGCTCTTCTTATGTTAAGAAGGAAAATATTTCTCTTAATAACTAGAGCTGAAAAATTTAAAACAAGGAAAGTTCTGCATAGCTATAAAATGTGTGATATAAAATATGAATCTGAAGGTATTCATGTCAGTAATTAGTAATTACCTTGTGAAAACTTGTCCACACACAAGGTCTCTATAGAGATTCAAGTAACACTCACCTTGTTGTATGTCCTTCATCTCCAAATGTAAACTGGAAATCAAAATTCCAACAGCTTGAGATCTCTTTCCATCCAACAGTTTGATAATCTGGGGGAAAAGTGTAGTCATATTTACATGTCTAAATAAATGTGAAATGTAAAGCAAGCAAAAATAAAAAACCCTGTAAATTAAATGTATTTCCTTTTTTCTTTATCTTTTGAAGTTTTTTTAAAAAAATGTGTATATCTCATGCTGGCAACAGATGGTAATATAAAAACTCACATTGCTGTGAGGGGGAAAAGCTTGCACTGTTCTATGAATTCAACAGGCCTGTAACAAGAGCTTTACAACCAGTATGGAAATCCAGCAAAAGTATAACCTGGAATGGTTTTCCATACATTTTTATGGCACTGCCTATCAGCCTACAGAACAGGAAAATAAAATGTGCACTATACTGTCAAAAGAAAGCACCTTTCCCTTCTGTCAGGCCCAGGATGAGACTCAGGAACCAGACCAGAGGTTGTAAGTAATTCGTGTTTTATTAGGGTAATGTCCAAGCAAAGACTGCGTCTTCTCATGAAGCAATACAGGGATACAGGTCCTGCGGCATTGGGAGAAAGTTGACAGAGCAAGGGGCTGCTTCCCGCCTGTTCTTTAAGAAGGGGCCAAACGGGCGCGCAACCTTTCGCTCCTCCTTAACTGCTCCTCAGGTACTGCCCGCCTTCCCCCCCTTCTCTCCTGTCTTTTCAGCTGTCTATGTGTGCGCGGTGAGGGGGGAAGCATCGGCCCCTCCTCTTCTGAAGTTTCCGATTCCAGTATGGGGGATAGGGGAGGAGCTGATGGTAAACTGCCTCACCGCTTTTCTGCTGTGGGCAGCCCTCCCTCTTGCTCTGAGCTTCGGACAAGGGGAGGCGTGAGAATGTCCAGGGAGGATTCTGAAACTTCAAAGCTCTCAGGCTCCCCGTTGCTAGGCGACCCTATCACTGGCATTTCCTCTGTTTCGTCTTCACTCCAAAGGGGGGAAGTTCCTCCCCCTCCCCTCTGCCATCCTTCTGAATCCTCTTCTCCCAACTCCCCGGGACCCCAGCTCTGCCTCTCGACACCTTCCACCAATTTTAAGGGGAAAGAGTTAAGTACATGCTTAACTCTTCCACTGAAATTTCTGGCTTGGATTAGGGCTGGCTCAAGACATTTTGTTACCTAAGGGTAAAGGATAAAATGGCATCCTCCCCCTCCTGTTGCACATATAGAAGGCTACTAGACTGGCAGCTGTATCTTACTTTGATGATGGCAAGAGGACTGTGCCTCCACTGTAGCTATGGGTGCCTACCTATCTTAGGAGGTGCAGGGCAGGCTGTGTGGCACACACAATTTTGTTGTTCAACACTTCTCCAACACTTCTCATCCCCCAGTATCTGTTGCCTAAAGCAACTGCCTCACTCGACCTATTGGTAAGGGTGGCCTTGATTTAGATTCATATGTTCAGGGCCTATACATGTAGGAGTGTCCTGGGTCCCGGGGATCTTACATCCTTTACGTTTTTGGGAGCAGGGTCCCAGTATCTCCAGCATCCTTTCCTGCTGATTGGAGCCAATTGGAGTCTTAATCTCAATCCAGCATCAAAAAGGGGGGAGGGGTAAAATGTGTGATTCTGTTCCAGCCCAAAGCCAGGAGCAGTAGGGGAGGAGGAGGGAAAGACAAGAGAAAAAAAATGTGTGGGCGAGGGGAAGTGTGTATGTGTGTGTGATGGTGTCCTGCCCAGAGTGCAAGTCACAATACGAAGGCGAGACTGGAAGTAATTCTTATTTTATTAAAGTAACGGTTACATCAAAAGCAGTGCGCTTCATAGACCTAGCTATGCTGACTCACTAATGACCCTAACTAGGCTAGCTAGACATTCTCTGCAGTGTATGGTGTAAGTTGTCTCAGTACCCCAATCAAGGGGGCGCCACCTTAAATAGGGAAGGCCTTAGCCCGTAATCTCTGACTCCTGCGAAGTATCACCTTCTGACCATCCTGCTTCTCACGTCGTCTTGCGCGGGGTGAAAGGGGGTGAACCTCCGTCTGCTCATCTGACAGCAAAGGCTCGCTAGGTGCTGGCTCAATCTCGGGGGGGAGGTTGGTGGGGAAGCATTTGAAGTGCCAGGCGGGGAATCCTGGGGGGGTGGAGTTGGCAAGCACACCAGATCGCTTGCCAACGGCTCTGTTGGAGTGCTTGCAGTCGCAGTGGGAGCCACGTTGATGGGAGGGCTGTCCGTGGGAACTTGCGGGCTGTCAACATCTCACCCTCCCTCAGTGTCCTTGAAAACCTCCTCCTCCTCCTCCGAGACTTCTCCCTGATCCACCTGGGGGAACTGGGGCTCAACAGATGGTGGTTCAGGTCTTAATGATGTTGTATATATCGGTGTCATGCATGGTAAAGTGAAATGCCGATGAATATGCCTAAGAATGTGTGTGCATGTGTTCGTGTGTAGCGTAGCCAACACCAAGCATCAAGAATTTCCATGCTTAAGTTTCCTCCTAAAACTTAAGCTCTGCTCAAATGTCGTTACTCTGAGTCTTAGTATGACAACCAAGAAGGGAAACTCAGCAAAGGAAGCTCCTTACCTCACAGGATCTTAATATATTTGCTCATGTATGTGCGCAGAAAATAGTAGATCTAGACTGAAGGCAACACACGGAGATCTGCACTGATTGTTGCAATACATCAGTAAGGGAAAGTACTCCAAACAAAGTGACTGAAAGCTACTTTTATTGTATAATCTTAGAAGGGGTGTGGCTGTGCGGACCATGGTGTGACTATCAGGAAGGGACCTTGCACTTCCAAATTTGGCATTACATTACTGTATACATGTCTATGTAGAAGTGAATTTCATTGAATCCAATGAGACTTACTCCCGATTAAATGAGTATGAGACTGCAGTCTTAATTAGTTTAATTTAGTTCCCATTGAAATTAATGGCACTTAACTTGAGTCATAACTGGTCCCACTGATTTCAACGGGATTTAAGTTCAACCAACTTAGTCTGGAACCAATGCCAAAGGGATTTAAATCTACTTAACACTGGCTGTAATGTGTCCAGTTTTAATTCTTAGAATAAAAGTCCAATAAATCCTCTACAGTTTTCTGAACTTTTGCCTACAAAATAGCTGGTATAATTTATGGATTTTTCAGTCTTATCTACTTTTAAAAAAAAATTTAGGGTAGGAAGAAAAGTTACCATGAGGTAAAATCTACTAGTTAAATGGAAGTTTATAACAGACATTTTTGAAGTTATGCATGTTATTTGATGAACTTGGCAGCAGATTAACTTCTAATAGGGGTAATTATAGGCTTAAGTAGAGTGCAATTTGTATAGCATTCACTGACCCTCAGACTGACCCTTTTCAGAGAAAAATTCATAGGCTGTCGTAAACCCCATTAGGGATGCCTAGTTTGAGGTAAAACCTTTCCAGACGATACCTCATACAGGCAACATGACATTTGAAACTACCACATTTGTAGGTATGCTCTAAAGATATGATCAGGCTACCTCACACAACTTTCCCACTAAAGTATCTTATTTTAAACTGTGAATACCTTTAATATCGCATAATTTAAAAATAATAAAGGCTCCCTTCAGAATAAAACAAGCTTTAAATTTATAGCCTTTTATGGGAAGAGGTACATGTGGTCACAATTACAGATGACCAAAGTAGGCTCTAGCTACCTGAAATAATCTGAGCAAAATAATCACAACTCCTGTATGGCTACAGTTTTTCACCCTGGATACCAAAATGATTGTTAGCAAAGAGATTAAAGGCCCACATAGACATTGGTTGCCTGTGAGCCTTGAGAGGTATCTAAACACTTACTGGGGTGTCCTTACAGCTTGGGACTGTTGGCCTGCAAATATCTTAATTGCTTGTTATTTTTGCCTTTGATATAGATATGGGAATGGCTGTTAAGTAGCAGCACCACTTTCACACCATTGTTGTTTCATTATATTAGGTAGATGGGCTGAGAGGCAGGGAATTACAGATATAAGCCTGTGTGAAATTGTTATTCTTGTGATACCAGACCACTGAAGACCAGCTGATGGTCAAAATGTATTTGGTGTTCATTATGAACAAAATATTCAGTGTTTGTTCATTGCAGTGGCACATAAAGTTTTGTACTTTTAATACTTGTGGCTATAATATTTGTTTATAAGGCTGACAAATACATGAGTATTTGTTTATTTATTAATTTCAATTTCCCACCCTTCACTGCAAGATCCCAAGGCAGGTTACAGTACTTTAAACACAATAAGATAAATTTTAAACAAATTTCAGTTAAAATAACAGAGTGGGTCCTAAAATATCTATCTCTCAAGTGTCCAAGGCCAGGGTAAACAGGTAAGCCTTCAGCATATGACAGAAACTGTATAATGCAGGTGCCAGGTACACCTCTATGAGGACAGAATCCCACAACTTAATTCTGCTCTCTCCCAGGCTGCCATTACCTGAATTTCTGTCAGTAGTGGAACTACTAAAAGGGCCCCCTCTGCCAATCTTACCACCTGAGATGTTTGTAGGGAAGCAGGCAGTCTTTCAGGTATTTGGGGTTAAGTCATTTAGGGCTTCTTTATGTGACCACCTTGAAACAAACTGTAAGCCCAGAAATGAATTGACAACCAATGCAGCTGTTTTAAAACAGGGGTTATAGTTGACAGCCAGTGTGGTGTAGTGGTTAAGGTGCTGGACTACGACCTGGGAGACCAGGGTTCAAATCCCCACACAGCCATGAAGCTCACTGGGTGACCTTGGGCCAGTCACTGCCTCTCAGCCTCAGAGGGAGGCAATGGTAAACCACCTCTGAATACCACTTACCATGAAAACCCTATTCATAGGGTCGCCATAAACCGGGATCGACTTGAAGGCAGTCCATTTCATATCTAGTTCTAAACAGAATCCCAGCCAGTAATCTGGTTGATGCTTTGTGGACCAGTTCAAGTTTCTAAGTTCCTCTTTATACTGGTAGTTCACCAACAGAGATGGAATTACCAGGGAGATAAAGGGAGTTTATTCCCATAAATTCTCTCAGGAATCATCTTCTCAAGTTTTTACATACTAATGGTCATAAGTAACACCCATAAACAGTAATGCTAAATGATTAAATGAATAATTGTGTGTGTGTGGACTGCCTTCAAGTCGATTCCGACTTATAGGTGACCCTATGAATAGGGTTTTCATGGTAAGCGGTATTCAGAGGGGGTTTACCACTGCCTCCCTCTGAGGCTAAGAGGTAGTGACTGGCCCAAGGTCACCCGAATAATTAGCAAAGGTTAATTTGGGAAATGAAAACTCATAATACAATCAAGTTCAGAAAAAGAAAATATTTTTTCCAGGGCATTTTACCTGATAATCTAACATTCTCAGATCATGGTCAATTTTAAAGGGGTAGTAGGAGCAGGAAGAAAATCTGCTGAAATCAGGGAAGTCAATTCCCCCTGCCCCGTTCCCCCTGTGCTATTTGGCTTCAGAGACAAAAAACAGCCATAGGAGTGATTTTGGGCTGGAAATTACTTCAGGCCTCCAATCTGGATTATGAACTCATCCCAGGTCAGAGCCCCACAACTGCTTTTTCCTCCGAAAAGCATGCTTTTATTTGGGAGGAAACAGCAGCGTTTATTGTAATGTGTAATTTGCCCCAAGTTAGGCACTTTAAGACTTACTGATTTAAGTGGGAGCATTAATTATGCATTTAACTTTTTCCCACTGATATCAGTGAGATTTCAGTTTTTTAAAGTATTTCTTTAAGGATTTTATATCCTGCTCTTCTTTCCTAAGGAGAGCATAGCAGCATACATTAAAAACAATATGCACACAACAATAACAATAACAGGCTTCACTTGTGCATCATAGAACCCTACATTTATTTTGCAAAATGACTATGGCCATCACTCCTCAAGCTACACAATTGTTATAAGGTCACTAAATCAGGCCCTTAAGAACACAAGAAGAGCCCTGCTGCATCAGACTAAGGGCCTATCTAGTCCAGCATTCTGTTCTCACAGTGGTAAACCAGATGTTTGTGGGAACCAGGGAACAAGTGTATAGCACTATCACCTTGTAATTCCTAGGAATTGGTATTCAGAGCACTAGCAGATGGTGTGGTGGGGCACTGGCCCTCACCTGACCTCTGGTCGGTTGCATTGCAGCAGCTAACTGAGAGGTAGAGGGGAAGGGGCAAAGAGGTAGTGAGGCTGGCACAGTGCAAATGCATTGACAGGAGTATAGGATTGACTCTGCTAGTGCAGCGTTTGCACTAAACACACCTTGCCATTACTTCATCCCTCCCCTCCCCTTCTACCTTCCAGAAAGCAGCAATGGTGTGATTGACTGGTTGTTGTTATATGCGTTAAAGTCTATTACAACTTATGGCGACCCTATGAATCAGCGACCTCCAATAGCATCTGTTATAAACACCCTGTTCAGATCTTGTAAGTTCAGGTCTGTGGCTTCCTTACTGGAGGTCAGGTAAATGCCACCATCCCCCATGTTATCCACTACTGAATCTGATGCATTTTACCTCTGATACTGGAGGTACAGTCATCATTGTACTGATAGACTTATCCTTCATGGCCTAATCCCCTTTTAAGTTTGCAGATATCACTAAGTGATAGTGAATTCCATAGTTCAGAGGTTATTATTATTATTATTATTATTATTATTTATTAGACTTTTATACTGCCCGACTAGCAATAGCTCTCTGGGCGGTGAACACGGAGAATACAATAAAATACACAATATAACACAATAAGAACATATAAAATAAGAACAATCTAAAATCAGTACAACAAATATGAAAATCAGGTTGCCAACCTATTGCCTGTATATATCATGGTGCCCATGAAGGACTTCAATGGCACCCCTGGCAGACAGCCCAGAACCTGAGCTTTCATTGTTTTAAAAAGGTAAGTCTCTAGCCCTTTTAGAAGGAAGGTTATGGAGCAAAATGTGCAGGTACCCTTCTAAGCAATTTCTCTGAAATGAGCCATTCTGGCTGCTTCTGCCTGTCAGTGTTATTAGTCAATGAATGATACCACAGCTGTGACTGATAAGGGAGTTGTTTGGACACTAGGCAATAAGAATCTCTGGGGTCGTAATGAGCTGCTGTTTTGCCCTCCCTCTTAGTACACTTTTCCTGCCTCAGTCTTTCTCTTTTCTTTTTTGTGAAGTCCTTCAAATCTCCATAGTTTGCTCTTTTTCCCTAGCAACTAGGATGCATCTTTCCTGTGCTGAGCTTGCCTGAGAGTAGGTAGTTATTTTCTGCAAATACTACTACACAATAATTGCAGGTGAATGTTAAAAAAATCTGCCTCCTCCTAAAAGGAACTTATGAAAACTTTGCAAAGAGGCTTAGGCATGTCTACTGCTTTGCAGGAGCTAAAGACCAGGGACTCGTTCACTGTAAAGTTAACTTACAGTACAGTGGTATTCCACTCACAAGTAAGTCTCTCTGTGTTTAATAGTGCTTAATTACAGGCAGGTCTAGCCTTAGGATAAATAACACCGTGGGTGAGGAGTTCCTGTGGCACTCCCCTTGCGGTCAGGTTTGCAGGGTCACCCAGAGGGTTTATGGGATCTAGTGCAGGTGTGATGTTGGGGGTCCTGCTGCTGCTCCATAAAAACGTAAAGGTGTCCCCGCACTTCTAGTGCGAGTCGTTTCCGACTCTTAGGGTGATGTCTTGCGATGTTTACTAGGCAGACAGTATATATGGGGTGGGATTGCCAGTTCCTTCCCTGGCCTTTCTTTACCCCCCAGCGTATGCCAGGTACTCATTTTACCGACCACGGATGGATGGAAGGCTGAGTGGACCTCGACCCCTTTTACCGGAGATTCGACTTCCTCCTTCCGTTGGAATCGAACTCCGGCCGTGAGCAGAGCTTCAGCTGCGTTACCGCCGCTTACCACTCTGCACCACAGAGGATCTACAAGGACCTGTATAAGTGTGTACAAAACTGAGGGCCACATGTGAGAATTATTGCATGCACAGACTTTTTTGTTGTTATGTGCCTTCAAGTTGATTACGACTTATGGAGACCCTAGGAATCAGTGACCTCCAAGAGCATCTGTTGTGAACCGCCCTGCTCAGATCTTGTACGTTCAGGTCTGTGGCTTCCTTTATGGAATCAATCCATCTCTTGTTTGGCCTTCCTCTTTCTCTACTTTCTGCTGTTTTTCCCAGCATTATGGTCTTTTCTAGTGAATCAGGTCTTCTCATTATGTGTCCAAAGTAGGGTAACCTCAGTTTCATCATTTTAGCTTCTAGGGATAGTTCTGGTTTAATTTGTTCTAACACCCAATTATTTGTCTTTTTCGCAGTCCATGGTATGCGCAAAGCTCTCCTCCAACACCACATTTCAAATGAGTTGATTTTTCTCTTATCCTCTTTTTTCACTGTTCAACTTTCACATCCATACATAGAGATCGGGAATACCATGGTCTGAATGATCCCGACTTTGGTGTTCAGTGATACATCTTTGCATTTGAGTACCTTTTCTAGTTCTCTCATAGCTGCCCTCCCCAGTCCTAGCCTTCTTCTGATTTCTTGACTATAGCCTCCATTTTGGTTAATGACTGTGCCAAGGTATTGATAATCCTTGACAAGTTCAATGTCCTCATTGTCAACTTTAAAGTTACATAAATCTTCTGTTGTCATTACTTTAGTCATCTTGACATTCAGCTGTAGTCCTGCTTTTGTGCTTTCCTCTTTAATTTTCATCAGCATTCGTTTCAAAACATTACTGGTTTCTGCTAGTAGTATGGTATCGTCTGCATATCTTAAACTATTGATATTTCTCCCTCCAATTTTCACACCTCCTTCATCTTGGTCCAATCCTGCTTTCTGTATGATATGTTCTGCGTACAGATTAAACAAATAGGGTGATAAAATACACCCCTGTCTCACACCCATTCCGACTGAGAACCAGTCGGTTTCTTCATATTCTGTCTTTACAGTAGCCTCTTGTCCAGAGTATAGGTTGCACATCAGGACAATCAGATGCTGTGGCACCCCCATTACTTTTAAAGCATCCCATAGTTTCTCATGATCTACACAGTCAGAGGCTTTGCTGTAATCTATAAAGCACAGGGGGATTTTCTTCTGAAATTCCTTGCTCCGTTCCATTATCCAATGAATGTTTGCGATATGATCTCTGGTGCCTCTTCCCTTTCTAAATCCAGCTTGGACGTCTGGCATTTCTCGCTCCATATATGGTAAGAGCCTTTGTTGTAGTATCTTGAGCATTACTTTACTTGCATGGGATATTAAGGCAATAGTTCGATAATTACTACATTCCCTGGGATCCCCTTTCGTTGGAATTGGGATATATATTGAACGCTTCCAGTCTGTGGGCCATTGTTTAGTTTTCCATATTTCTTGACAAATTTGTATCAAAATTTCGACAGATTCAGTCTCAGTAGCTTGTAGCAACTCTATTGGTATGCCATCTGTTCCTGGTGATTTATTTCTTCCAAGAATTTTAAGAGCAGCACCTCACATTCTAAAATTCCTGGTTCTTCATCATATGGTTCCTCCATGAATGAATCTGTCATCCTGTCATCTCTTTTATAGAGTTCTTCAGTGTATTGCTTCCACCTTCCTTTTATTTAATCTCGGTTAGTCAGTGTGTTCCCCTCTTGATTATTCAACATCCCTACTCGTGGTTTAAATTTCCCTTTCATTTCTCTAATCTTTTGGAATAGGGCTCTTGTTCTTCCCTTTTTGTTGTCCTATTTCTATACAATAACTATTGTAATAGTTCTCTTTGTCCCTATGTATCAGTCACTGTATTGTTGCATTTAGGGTTCTGACTGTGTTTCTATCGCCTTTTGCTTTTGCCTTCCTTCTCTCTTTAACCATTTTAAGAGTTTCTTCAGTCATCCATTGAGGTCTTTCTCTCTTTTTAACTAGAGGTATTGTCGTTTTGCATTCTTCCCTGATAATGTCTCTTGCTTCACTCCATAGTTCTTCTGGTTCTCTGTCAACTATGTTTAGAGCCTCAAATCTGTTCCTTATTTGATCTTTATATTCTTCTGCGATGTTATTTAAATTGTATTTTGGCATTATGATTGCTTATTGTTCTTCTTTAGCTTTACTCTGATTTTCGATATGACCAGTTCATGATCTGTACCACAGTCTGCTCCTGGTCTTGTTTTTGCAGAAAGTATGGAACTTCTCCATCTTCTGTTACCAATTATATAATCAATTTGATTCCTATACTGACTATCTGGTGATGTCCACGTGTACAGTCGTCTTCTCGGTTGCTCAAAAAATATGTTCGCAAGAAACAAATTATTGGCTTCTCAGAATTCAATAACTCTTTCTCCTGCTTCATTTCTGTCTCCTAAGCCCCATTTCCCCACAATTCCTAGTTCTTCTCTGTTCCCTACTTTTGCACTCCAGTCCCCCATGATTATCAGAACATCTTGTTTGGGTGTGTAATCAACTTCCTCCTGTACTTCTGTATAAAATTTCTCCAATTCTTCTTCTTCTGCGTTTGCCGTTGGAGCGTAGACTTGGATGATGGTTATGTTAATAGGTTTTCCGTTTAATTTCATTGATATCATTCACTCAGACCCTGCGTTGTAGCTCCTAACTGTTTTTCCAAATCACTTCTCACTATTAAAGCAACCCCACTGGGCCTGGCAACCAAGAGCTCTTCTGTACCTTTAAAATTTTGCAGGGGGAAGGGAGGATTCCACCTTTTGGTTTTTTCCATTACACAGTTGCAAGAACACCTGCACTTGGCTGACTTTCTCTTCTCCTAAAGATACAGGATCAGTCTCAGGCCAGGAACCTGGCAACCCTAGTGCTTATAGTATTTGAAGTGCTAAGTGCTTGGTAATGTTGCCTCAAAGTAAAGCTGTGTCCCACTGATTTTTACTTAGCACAAATGACATCAAAGTGGAAACTGAGAAAGCACATACTTTAAAGTTAACTGAAGGAAGAATATTTTTTTATGGTTAGTCATAGAATCATAGAATAGTAGAGTTGGAAGGGGCCTACAAGGCCACCAAGTCCAACCCCCTGCTCAATGCAGGAATCCAAATCAATGCATTCCCAACAGATGACTGTCCAGCTGCCTCTTGAATGCATCCAGTGTTGGAGAGCCCAATACCTCTCTAAGTAATTGGTTCCATTATCGTAGGGCTCTAACAGTTACAAAGTTTTTCCTGATGTTCAGTCAAAATCTGGCTTCCTGCAACTTAAGCCCATTATTCTGTGTCCTGCACTCTGGGACGATTAAGAAGAGATCCTGGCCCTCCTCTATGTGACAACCTTTCATGTAGTTGAAGAGTGCTATCATATCTCCCCTCGGTCTTCTCCAGGCTAAACATGCCCAGTTCTTTCAGTCTCTCCTCATAGGGCTTTGTTTCCAGTCCCGATCATGCTTGTTGTCCTCCTCTGAACCTGTTGCAGTTTGTCTGCATCCTTCCTGAAGTGCAGAGACCAGAATTGGATGCAGTACTCAAGATGAGGCCTAACCAGTGCTGAATAGAGGGGAACTACTACTTCACGTGATTTGAAAACGATACTTCTATTAATGCAGCCTAAAATAGCATTTGCCTTTTTTGCAGCCACATCACACTGTTGGTTCATATTCAGCTTGTGATCAATGACAATTGCAAGATCCTTCTCACATGTCTTATTGCTGAGCCAAGTATCCCCCATCTTATAACTGAGCATTTGGTTCCCAAGACAGCCTTGGGGGAAAAAAGTTAGACACTTGGCTTGTGCCATGCTAGCTCCCTGCAGACAGTACACACACACAAAAGAAAAGAAACACAGTCACTGAGCTCAGCTTGGTGCACTCCTTTCAGCTCAGCTAGGCCCCCTTCAGCTGGGCAACCACCCAGCTCACCACCCCTAGAGGCCAGCCGTGCTTACAGGCAAGGGGTACAGGATGGCAGCTTAGGCTTTGGTTTAGGGTTGGGACTGGGGGAAAACAAGGCTCTTGTGCCTTTAACAGCTATATGGCAGGCAGAAATTGAACAGGTCAAGCCTTTCCTAGTATGGAAATACAATTATGGGAAAAGGTTCACCTTGACCACTGTCTAATTTTGTGTTATTCCATGCCTCCATGACAGCCATTTTGCATTATGCCATGACCCCATGGCAGCCATTTGTAGCCTGTGTCTCCAGTGCTCTCTCAAAATTTGAAACATGCTCTTTGGTCCAAAAAGATTGGTGACCCTTGCCATAATTTCACTATGCACTGCACTTCCCCTTGCCTGATGATGCAGATGGAGAAAAATATATCTCTATCCTTTTTCCGACACCATGCACAGTTTTATACATCACTGTCATCTCCCCGCTTCTTGTCTCTGTACCCACCAAGCCGAATGCAGCCCACCAGCCATATAGGTTGCTTTCTTGGAACTGCAAAGAATGGAATTCCTAACGCATTGTTGCGAAACAGCTTTTATCTTGGGGGATCACAAATTCAGCAGGTATGCACTAAAATAAGGTTGGCAAAGTCCAGATTGTTCCATCTGGCTCCAGCTAGTGAAATATCTTTTGAGCTCCCAGAAATATGCATTTTGTGCACAGATTACAGTAGTATATAAGCAGCCAATTTCCTAGCTGTTGCCAGTTGATAATAATTATATGCCTGCTGGCAGAATATGTCTAAGCAACAGGTATGGCAGTGAACTGTCTGTCTCTTCTTTGGTTACTAAATATACCAATGAAATGGATGCAGTATCTTCAGAGCCTGCATCAAGAATGTAAATGCTGCTACTCCATGCTTTTATTTTTTTCCTTGTACAAGCATAAGGATTGTCACAGCCAGTGCTGGCCTTAGACATGTTAGCCCTAAAAGTAAAAAATCAAAAATAACACTCCCTCCTTCCCACCTATGCTATTAAAGTAAAATTTTTAAAAATTACACTCCTTCCTTCCTATTTCTCCTATAGAATATAAAGCCCTAAATGGCTTGGAACCCAAGTATCTAAAAGAGAGCCTTCCCCAGTTATCAACCATCTTGGACCCTACGATTGGCAGGAGAGGTTTTGCTGGTGCTGCCACCACCAAGGGTTGTCCAGCTGATGCTGATCCACGACAGGGCATTGCCAGGCCCAGCCTCCAAGGGGTCTTCTGTATCTTTAAAAGTTGTGTAGGGGGAAGGGAGAATTCCACCTTATGGTTTTCCCATTACAGAGTTGCAAGGACACCTGCACTTGGCTGACTTTCTCTTCTTCTAAAGATACAGGATCAGTCTCAGGCCAGGAACCTGGCAACCCTAATACATAGCATGAATTGACCTATTGCTAGTTCCACTGAAAGCAATGTGTAGTATGTTTAGGAATGGGGATTTTCAAACTAAGAAGTAACAATATTACTGTATTATTATTCATCAACAATCCTTAACTTTAGATTCCACTAAAACATATAACCTGATTATATAAGTCAACACTAGTCTTAATGATATGTAAATATATTTAGGTCTGGTTACATTATTATAACATTCTGCCCCAGAATTGTGTGACCCAGAATTGTGAAACCATCTTTGCAAGGACCACAAAATGTTGCAATCATTATTATCTTACAATTACAAAACAGGCAGAAATATGCTGACAGATATATCTTCTTTTAAAAACTGCTCCTCATTCAAAAATTTTGACACCCATTGTAAATGAAAACATGTGCTAATAATTACACGAAGCCAGTTAGAGATAATGGATAACAGAAAAGCCATTATCTTCAGTGAGTTTTTTCCCCTTTCTTTGATATGATAATCATTGCACTAAAAAAACAAAAGTGATTGGTGGAATCTTATTTACATCATGCAGATGACACAAATTACGTGACATTTACCCCTTCTCTTTGTCAGAAGAAAATATAATGACATCACTTTGGTGAATGTTAGTATCCATAAGAATCACAGATAATTGACTGATATAGAAAAAGCTAAATAATACTGTGACAATTTGAATGTAAAAATCCTACTATCTAGGTTATCTTTATGTATTTTTCATTCCACACATTAGGCAACAATCCTCTTTGCCACAGATACTCTGGCATAACACTAGGGTTGCCAGGTTCAGGGCCTGAGACTGATCGTGTATCTTTAGGAGAAGAGAAAGTCAGCCAAGTGCAGGTGTTCTTACAACAATGTAATGGGAAAAACCACAAGGTGGAATTCTCCCTTCCCTCTGCACAACTTTTAAAGATACAGAAGATTTCTTGGAGGCCGGGCCTGGCAACCAAGAGGTCTTCTGTATCTTTAAAAGTTGTCAGGGGGAAGGGAGAATTCCCCCTTGTGGTTTTTCCCATTACAGAGTTGCAAGGACACCTGCACTTGGCTGACTTTCTCTTCTCCTAAAGATACACGATCAGTCTCAGGCCCTGAGCCTGACAACCCTACATAACACTCATGTTTCTCGCCACAAAATGTGAATGGCAGGCATGTTTCCTAAACATCCATTAGTTTGCACCTGTGAGCCCTGTTTGGTTACAGCTCCCCAACATATATGAGTGTTTATGGTTGAATGTCGATCATTCACACTTTATGTGTGTGTGATGGGAAATGACAGTATACAATCAGTGCGCCGTGGCAGCATGACTGCTGCGTAAAACATTGACTCTATTATATGATACCTGATGAATAACTGAATGCCAAAGTGTATAGATTTTTTAAAATAAATCTATATACTGGTTTTCAAGAAAAACTATAGTCCAAAAATAAGGCAACAAAACCAATGAAAACATGGTTCTAAAAAAAGATTAAGGCTGCAATGCAGAAATACCTTTTTGGCTTTTGTTTTCTTTTCATAAGACTCTGCTAATGGCTTTTTCTTTTCCTGAGCTGTTTCTTTGGAGAATAAGCATTCAAATTCACTGGTATCACATATATCAGGTTCTTCTAATGAATCCCACAGAGTTGGTGATGAATTTTGGCTAAAATCAGAAAAAAACAAAATAAAATTCTCACAATGTCTCTTTTAAAACTACAGGTTTACTTTACAGCATACTTAAAATCCCATCAATGTTTAGTACATCGATCTAGTTAGAAAAGAAGTTCCATATCCAAACCGTTATAAACTGCTCAACAGCTCTAGATGCCCTCTAGATATTGTTGGACTCCAACTTTAATCATCCCTGATTTTTGGCTATGGTGGTTGGGGCTGGGGGGAGTTTGAGTCCCACAACATCTGGAAGGCACCAGGTTGGGGAAGGCTAGTATATTCAGTACAGTTTTCTTATTGTTACATACACTCTGCATCTCAACATAGATAGAATGTCTATTATTCATGTCAGATCTAGATCATTTTAAGTTATTTACAGACTTCCTTGGTAATCTGACTAGTACTGTATTCTAGGCAAGCACAAAATGCAGCGGCCAGATTGATAACGGGGACTAGGCGCTCCGATCATATAACAAAGATCCTGGCTCGCTTGCATTGGCTGCCTATATGTTTCCAGGCCAGGTTCAAAGTGCTGGTTTTGACCTATAAAGCCTTATACGGTGCAGGACCACAATATCTGGTGGAACGCCTCCCCCGATATGAACCTTCCCGTACACTACGCTCTACATCGAAGACCCTCCTCCGGGTACCTACCCATAGGGAAGCTCGGAGGATGGTAACAAGAAAAAGGGCCTTCTCAGTGGTGGCCCCCGAATTATGGAACAATCTCCCGGATGAGGTACGCCTGGCGCCAACATTACTATCTTTTCGGCGCCAGGTTAAAACTTTCCTCTTTTCCCAGGCATTTTAGCATTTTAGTATGTGTTGAAAATTGTCTTGATTCTTCTGGGAATTTTTATATTTTTAAAGTTTTAAAAACTTTTAAATCTGTTTATATGTGACCTATTGTATTTTGATGTTGACTGTTGTGCACCGCCCAGAGAGCTTCGACTATGGGGCGGTATAGAAATTTAATAAATAAATAAATAAACACAATCTAGCCAAATATTTGCAGCATCTTCCACACTCCCTCCTTAATATTAGTATCACAATTAGTATTACCACTGAATGTTGAAATCTATAATTTAAAACAACCTTGTATTTAGTAGGAAAGGAAATCTTCAGAATTAAAGTGCTTTTCTTTTGAAACTACAGACTCCTAAGAAGAAAATTATCTCTGGTCTAGCAGCTGACATTTTTCCTCCAGCAGGTGTCATTCACGTGGCATTTCATTCCTACCTGTCTTTTCACATCAAATCTCCAGTCTTTTTCCAGACCTGACATAAACTACAATCCCTTGCTGAATTTCCATAAAGAATCAAAAAGCAAAGAATAAAATATATTCAGAAATGAAAATATTGGATTTGGTAAACTTTGCAGCAAAACTGATTAAAAATGCAGATGAGGAAAACATTCTAAATGCTACTTTTAACATTGCACCATGCAGGGCCGGCACCAGGCATAACTAGGCCCCTGTTGCCATCTTGGGTGATGGCAGACCTGCGTGCATAGTAGACAGCGTCCGTGTGCTACTGTGCTGACACGACAGGTAGGTGGGGCGGGCAGGCTTATATAAGCCCTGTGCCGCCTTTATCAGGGGGTGGGGGGTCCATGATGGTCCATGGGAGCTTCCGCTTTGCAATCCACATAAACGTTGGGTTGCTGAGTCCTGCAACCTGATGCTGCTGCGGATCTCAAAGTGGGAACATCACTGTTCTATCCTAAGAAGGAGCTCCAGGGGCCCTCGGCCATGGCTCAACTTGGCCACCCCGGTGGTGTCGGCTCTGGCACCATGTTTAGATACAGAATGAAGTTTGGGCTGCACTGACTGATTTACTGAGGGATATATAACAATTGTTAAGGTGCTTCCACAACAGACAGAAAGCAGTGCTACAGGTTGCTGGAATGCAAGTGTCCCCCTACTGTGTTTGGGGCCCTTAAGGATGATCATATGTGCTATTCTAATGGCAGATTGTCACCGGATCAGACTACTTAATGTCAAATCCTATTACTCTATTTGTGTACAAGATAGGGTATAGTTCTGAACAAGAATGTTTGACAGATTACAGGACTTTTGAAAAAGACTACTCCATAGCAACAAACCATTCTAAATATATATACATATATATATTCTAACATTTAAAAAAAATGACTTGGGTATTTCTCATATTTCTGCAATGTAACCTCTTTTTACTTCAGTTGATCTTGAAATATTGTGCACAGTTTACAATTATATGTTTCAAAGTAACATGGAAGGATAACTTTACCTGCTGTCTTTTATCTGTATTCTAGTCCAATAGAGTGGCTTCATAGGACAGTTGGGTTCGATGGCAGGTTTTCGAGGACCTTGGCTTGATGATAACATGCTACTGGAAAGGAAACTAGATCCAAGAGGTGGTGGTGGAGGAGGTCCTGTTCCTAATGGAGAAGACCCTGGTGGGGGTGGTGGGGGTGGTGGGGGTAGCTGAGCCCCCAAAACTGCAGGAAGTGGAGGTGGTGGTGGAGGATGGGTGGATCCCATGCCTGGCGATAAGGCTGGGGGTGGAGGGATTGAACCAGATGGCAAAAGCGGAAGAGGAGGTGGAGGAGGTGGAAGAGGAGGAGGAGGAGGAGGCAATCTTTGATCCATCTGAGAGATAGCATTCCCTGAGGCATGGCCATAATTGCATGATTCTTTATGGTCAGATGAGGCAGAAATACTATTATGCAAACAAGGTATAATCAACTTTTTAGGTATTGTTTGGTTATTTTTAACTGTCCGGTCTTCATCTTCACTTGGCTTTATAAAAGTTTCTCTGTCAGTTTGTATGCATACATTTCTGTATGTCTTTGGTGGGTAATCATCTTCAGTTGATACACAGATATCCTTTGCTTCCTCACTTCTCCTGTATAATGTATTTTCCAGTACATTTTTTAAATTTGTAATGTCTTCCTCAAGCTTTGCTATTGACAAAGCATGCTCTCCTCGAAGATGAAAGACTTTCAGTTCAAACTCAGACTGTGAACAAATAAAGAAAAGTCATTGTTTTAAGAAAGTATAATTGTATACATTGTATGCAATTACAGAATGTATAATTGTATGTCATGAAACGTACAATGCAATCCTATCTATGCTTGTCTTCACAGAAATAAATCCCACTGATTCATTCATTCCGGCGCCACCTGGCTATGCTCCCAGGCATTTTACTGTTTAATGTTTATAATTTCTTAAACTTTTATACTTTGTTTAATATATTATTTTGTTTGTTGCTTGTGTTTATCGTCTGTAATCTGATTGTATTGTGATACTTCTGTATTTTAACCTTTTTGTACACCGCCCAGAGAGCTACTGGCTATGGGCGGTTTATAAATGGAACAAAATAAATAAATAAATAAATAAATGAGTCCAACGGGCCTCACTCTCAGATAAATGTGCACAGAATTGCAGCTTTAATTGCCTTATTTATTGTGTGCCATGTCTATGACTGTGATGTTCCTATATATTAGTGTATATATGGTAAGTGCTGGTTGTTTAGAGTATACATGGTAAGTAGTGAAAGAGGAGGGGGAGTGAATGGGCAATAGAATGCTTGATGATTGGCTGAATGTTTAAAATGGCTGACAGTATAAATGAAAGGATGACAGGTAAATCTGGGTGAATGTGAGGTGGTAAATTGTGGAATCTGGGGGGAGAAGAGAAAGAGTGGATTGCTTGGTGGGGTTTAGAGAGTTGTTTACCAGGAGGGAGGTGGAGTTCAGATTAGTATTGAGTAAAACCATACGCTTATGTGCCTTAAGAAGAAATCTTGTTAATCTTGTTAGCTTTGTTATCTGTAATAAATACTTAATTTGGTTTACCAAAGGCCTGATCCTTGGCTGGGGTTTCACAGACCAGAAGGGAGGGTAAGGTAATGACCAAGGCTGAAGGGGAACTGTAACAAATGGTGGCAGCGGTGAAGAGAATAACAATACCAGTATTCAGAGTCTCTGGGAATACTAGTATTGGGACGTTACTGGTGGTTGCCTAGCAGGGGGATCTGTTGAGATCTGTGCTAGAGCGGGGAGAGAAACCATAAGAGAGAGCGGTCCGGACTGGTGGAGTCCCTGGTGGTGCCTAGTGACAGGCAGTAGCCACGTGCAGGTAGGAACCTGACAGGGAGAGCCAGAGAAGGACGCATCACAATGACCACTCATAGTAACAGGCTGTATTATTAGCTAAGAGGTGAGTTAGGTCAGACGCACATCATGGGAAAGTAATACAAGTTACACATAAGAAGTATGCAAATGCAAATGCAAATGCAAATGCTAAGCTGCATAAGAACATAAGATGAGACCTGCTGGGTCAGGTCAATGGCCCATCTAGTTCAGCATCCTGTTCTCACAGTGGCCAACCAGACACCTGGGGGAAGCCTGAAAGCAGGACCTGAGAACAACACTCTACCCGCTTGTGATTCCCAGCAACTGGGATTCACAAACATACACAGACAGAAACGATTACTAGTAGCCATTGATAGGCTTATCCTCCATGAATTTGTCTAATCTTCTTTTAAAGCATCCAAGTTGGTGGCCATCACTACTTCTTGTGGTAGCAATGTTATTCTACATTTCCAGTTCCGCCTTTTTTCTTTTGAACTACTTCTATACCAATTATTCATATTACTGACTGCTGCCATTTTATGAGTTAACAAATGGGGACCCACAATAATTAACAATGAATGGAAGGAACCATCACCACTGATTCTGCTACGGAGCTGCTCAATACTAGGAAATCCTAGGTAAAGCAGTCAAGTTGGGATAAAGCAGCCATCATCATAAAAGATCCACTGAACGGAAGGACAGAACAGTCATTGTTGTCATTGCCTCAAGCCTGTTCTGTCTCAGGAGATCCTCACACACCCTCATAGGAGCAGTTATAAACTGAAGCTGAATCCTGAAAAGACAGAGCTGTTACGTGTCCTGAGTTCTCATGTCCAGGAGGTTGGGAGACAGCCTGTTCTGGATGGAGCTGCACTCCCTGGAAGGAGCAGGTCTGCAGCCTTGGAGTAATCATGGATTCAATACTGTCACTGGAGGCTCAGGTAGCCTTGGTGACTAGGAGTGCCTTTTTCCAGCTCCAGCTAGTTCGCCGGTTATAGCCTCTTTTGGACAGAAATGCCTTGGCCACTATACTCCATGCTCTGGTGACTTCCATGCTATACTAATGCAATACCCTCTGCATAAGGCTGTTCTGGAAAACAACTCAGAAACTTCAACTGGTCTAAAATGCAGAGCCAGATTTCCATATAACCCGTTTTAAAACAGCTGCATTGGTTGCCAGTTTGCTTCTGAGGCCAATTTATATGATCACATTAGTGTTTAAAAATCCTAAATGACTTAGGCTCCAAATATCTAAAAGACACCCTCTTTCCCTACATATCCTCTCAGGTGTCAAAATCAGCAGAAGGGGCTTTCTTGGTAGTTCTGCCTTAGAAGCTCAGGGGGTGGTGACACGGGAGAGGACATTCTCTGTGACAGCCCCTAAATTGTGGAACTTCCTCCCCACCAAGGTACCTCTGGCAGTTTCACTCTACAGTTTTCAGCAAGAGCTGAATATGCACCTCTTTACCCTGGCCTTTGACATCTGGGATGCATCTTTTTAGGACCTTCTTTTATGGCTGTGATTTGTTTCAACCTGTTTTAAATGTTGCATTTTAAATTGTTGTAATCTGCACTGGGAATGTAGGGTGAAATGAAATGGACTGCCTTCAAGTCGATTCCGACTTATGGGCGACCCTATGAATAGGGTTTTCATGGTAAGTGGTATTCAGAGGAGGTTTACCATTGCCTTCCTCTCAGGCTGAGAGGCAGTGACTGGCCCAAGGTCACCCAGTGAGCTTCATGGCTGTGTGGGGATTCGAACCCTGGTCTCCCAGGTCGTAGTCCAGCACCTTAACCACTACACCACACTGGCTATCTCAGAACGTAGGGTAAAGGATGGATAATAAAATGAAACAACAACAATAGCAACAATAACAGTTCCCAATCCCTATGTCTTCCTCTCCATGGATGAGGCAAGAACAAGAATCAAGCAAGCTTGTTGGGTGTCGGGGGAAAGGATGCAAACGGCCATTTAATATACCAAACTCTCCTTCTCATCACTTGCATCGTTAGCAAGCAGCTAGAGGACAACTTACCTGTGCTAGCAACAGCCATTTTGGAAAAGATTTTTGAGGAAGGGGGAAGGTCTGTATGTAAGCTTTTTTTTTTTTAAAGACTAGGATGGAAGAGAGACACTCCCCTTGCCTGTGTAAGCTGTACAACTATACATATGGTGGGAACTATTTTCCTCTTTTATAACCCAGTAAAGGTTACAATGACTACTGAAAATAAAACAAACCTGCAAAACTAAGTTGCAAATATGACTCCTCTCTGTATCTTTGATGTGTGGGATTAGTCTTTGAAGTTTTATTTATATAAGCATACAGATATACAGTAGCGCCCCGCTCATATAGCGGGTTACGTTCCGCACCCCTGCTGTAAAGCGAAAACTGCTTTGACTTACATTGACCAAAATGGCGCCCGGCAGCAAAAAAACGCCGTAAAAGCAGAACAAGCGCTGTAAAGTGGGCCCTTTCTACAATTCACAACCGCTGTATTAGCGGAATGCTGTAAAGCGGGGCCCTACTGTGTATGTGTAACCATTTAATAATTTGTAAACTGCTTCGAATCCTATTTTAATATATTAAATAAATAAATAGAATAATAGAATAGTAGAGTTGGAAGGGGCCTATAAAACCATCAAATCCAACCCCCTGCTCAATGTAGGAATCCAAATCAAAGCAATCCCGACAGATGGCTGTCCAGCTGCCTCTTGAATGCCTCCAGTGCCAGAGACCCACTACCTCTCTAGGTAATTGGTTCCATTGTCATATGGCTCTAAAAGTTAGGAGGTTTTTCCTGATGTTCAGTCACAATCTGGCTTCCTGCAACTTGAGCCCATTATTCTGTGTCCTGCACTCTGGGACGATCGAGAAGAGATCCTGGCCCTCCTCTGTGTGACAACTTTTCATGTACTTGAGGAGTGCTATCATATCCCCCCTCAGTCTTCTCTTCTCCAGGCTAAATATGCCGAGTTCTTTCAGTCTCTCCTCATATGGCTTTGTTTCCAGTCCCCTGATATCCTTGTTGCTCTCCTCTGAACCTGATCCAGTTTGTCTGCATCCTTCTTGAAGTGTGGAGACCAGAACTGGATGCAGTACTCAAGATGGGGCCTAACCAGTGCTGAATAGAGGGGAACTAATACTTCATGCGATTTGGAAACTATACTTCCGTTAATGCAGCCTAATATAGCATTTGCCTTTTTTGCAGTGAATACATTCACCGCTCAGTACCAGAAACATTAATAATGACTTAATTAACAAAAAATATTTGAACAACCAGAGCCACACCAGTGTTCACCTACACATATTTTTCAGGCGAAAGAAGTAATTTAGGAGGGTGACATAGAGGTTCATAGACCCTCCTGGCTTTTTGCATGATATTTTCCTTAACCTGCAACTTCAGTGCTTTAGAACAAAGAAACAGTAAAAACTAAGGAATTTCTGAGAAGATCTTATCCAGTCATAGAGCACATAGGAAACTTAGCACAGGTGGACATGTAATCTGGACTATAGGAAAGGCCATGAAAAGTTGGGTAGGATTTGCTCACCAGAAATTCTGGGCCCCAAACATTAAGAAGGGCATTGAGAAACTGGAGTGAGTCCAGAGAAGGGGAATCAAGAGAGTGAAGGTTGTAGAAACCAATTCCTATGCATGATCTGGGTAAGTTTAGCTTGAAGATAACAAGATTAAAGGGAGACATGATACTAGTCTTCAAATATCTGAAGAGTTGTCACATAGAAGACGGAGTATAACCAATCAGTGGGAATTGCAGGGAAGCAGATTTGGGCTAACCATTAGAAGAAACTGTCCCAGAAGTATTTACACATAGGCTAGACAGTCATCAGGGATGCTGTAGTTGTATTCTGAACTGCATATTCTGAATTGCGCAGGAGACTGAACTAGATGACCTCCAGGGTCATTTCCAAATCATATGATTCTATGATGACATCATGTTTCTATATTGCACAGCCAGTTTAGCTATTTGACAATCTGTTGTGTCCTCATACTGTTTTGTGTGCATGTACACACATACATCACACCAGAAATCAAGATATGTGTTTAGCAGATCCCCCCCCACAAAAATGGTCCCCATTTCTGCTCAGTCATCTATGAACACCAAGATTTCCATATGCAGCCACCAGAAATTGTATTGGTGTAGAATATTCAGTTATCTAAGGACACATCTACATCATACATTTAAAGAACTTATCCGCCAACGAATCCTGGAAAGTGTAGTTTGTTAAGGGTGCTGACCTCACAGACCTACAATTCCCAGTACCCTTAACCAACTATAGTTCCCAGGATTCTTTGCAGAAGACATGACTGTTCAAGTAGTATAACAGTGCTTTAAATGCATGGTGTGGATGTGATCAAACAGAGAAATGTTTTCTAGTGATAAATGTTTATTTTTAGAATTTATTTGAATTCAAGAACAGTGGGCCTCTAGACAGTGGGTCAAAGATGGTAGGACTGTGATGGCAGAACATTTTTCTTTGGCCTGTAAAACATTTTACACTAAACAACAACAACAACAAAAAAACAACTTGCATACGCAAAAAAAAAGATTTTTAGTGGTGTTGTTTTTAAAGATTACTCTTGAACAAAGCATACATTTGTTTTAAATTTCAGCAACTACAATCAGAGGCTTAACAATCAAAGGATATTTGGATGAAAAAAATACTGTATGCCAATTTGCTTAACAATCAAAATTCCTTTTTTTGAGACACCTCAGCCATTATAATTTGTTTCATATGCTGTATTAATAATGTTTTCAAGCACAAGCATTTAGATTTATTCCCAGTGCACAGACTGAAAATAAAATAATTCAAGACATGACACATGTAAAAAATTCCCAGGACAGTAAAATATTTGTGCTGTTTAAGATGTGTCTGTGGAATCCAAATGTGTCTATAGTTCCCGGTAGATAGAGTAGGTGACCTTGCTGAAGCCCTTGTCATGCTGTAGAACAGCGAGGCGCATCGGGCTCTTGACACAGTTGCTCCCGAGCGCCCTCTCCGGGATTGTGGAGCCCGGCTTGCACCTTGGTACACCAGTGAGCTAAGAGCAATGAAACAGGCTGGACGACAGCTAAAGTGGCAAAAGATGTGCTGTGAGGCTGACTGAGCATGAGTAAAACATCATAATCGTGCCTACTGTGTGGCAGTGAGGGCAGCGAAAAAGGCCCACTTCTCTGCCTCCATCGCATCTTCAAGTAGCTGTCCGGTAGAGCTTTTCCATATTGTCAGGGGTCTGTTGACATCAACTCCAGGAAACAGAGTTTTAGACCCTTCAGAGGCCCACTGTGAATTGTTTGCAAGGCACTTTGAGGGTAAAGTCTTAATGCCTCATCCACATCTACTGTAGTCCCCAATGAGGTGTCCAGTGCAACGTCTGCTGCAACTTCTTGGGAACAATTTCAGTTGATGCGGCCTGATGACGTGGACAAGGTGCTTGCGATGATACAGCCTGCAATGTGTCCTCTCAACCCTTGCCCTTCTTGGCTTATTAAACCTTGCCGAGGGGGTCTGACCAAGTGGATCCAGGGTGTGGTCAACGCATCATTGCGGGAGAAGTGGTTCCAGCTGCCTTGAAAGAGGCAGTGATCCGACCACTCCTGAAAAAGCACACCCTAGAGACATTGGTTTGTGACAACTACTGACCAGCTGCAAATACCCCCTTCTTAGGGAAAGTGACTGAGAGAGTTGTGGCGCAGCAACTGTAAGTACTCTTGGATGAAACAGATTATCTTGACCCATCCCAGTCTAGGTTCAGGCCTGGTTATGGGACTGAATTGGCTTTGGTCACCCTGATGGATGACCTTTATCGGGAGAAGGACAGGGGGAGTGTGACCCTGTTATTCTTACTTGATCTCTCAAAAGCTTTTTATACCATTCACCATGGTATCCTTCAGGGGCGACTTGGTGAGATGGGTATTGGAGGCACTGTTTTACAGTGGTTCTGATCCTATCTCCAGGGTTGCTCTCAGAGAATAGCATTGGGTGACTGTCTTTCGGCCCCTGGCAGTTGTGCTGTGGGGTGCCACAGGGTACCATCTTGTCCCCCATGCTGTTTAACATCTATATGAAGTGCTTCCTGATGATACCCAGCTGTATTTCTCTGTAACATCTGAATCAGGAGAGGCCGTGCAACCCCTGGACCAGTGCCTGGACTCGGTGGTGGGCTGAATGAGGGCCAATAAACTGAATCTGAATCCTAGCAAGATGGAGGCACTGTGGGCTGGTGGTTCCCGAGTTCGGATAATTGGTAAGTTGCCTGCTTTGGATGGGGTCATACTCCCTCTGAAAGAGCAGGTCTTTAGCCTGGGGGTGCTCCTGGATCCATCACTAGAGGCCCAGGTGACCTCTGTGGCTAGGAGTACCTTTTACCAGCTTCGGATGGTGAGACAGCTGTGGCCGTTTCTGGTCTGGGATAGCCTGACCACTGTTGTCCACACACTGGTAACCTCCAGGCTGGATTACTGTAATGTGCTCTATGTGGGGCTGCCCTTGAGGTTGGTCCAGAAGCTGCAGCTGGCGCAAAATGCTGCAGCGAGACTACTCAATGGGGCAGGGTATTGCCAACATGTCACCCCACTGCTGAAAAAATTGCACTGGCTGCCCATTTGCTACCAGGCCAAGTTCAAGGTTCTAGTTTTGGTGTACAAAGCCCTATACAGCTCGGGACCTGGATACGTGAAAGACTGTCTTACCCCTTATACATCCAGTCGATCACTGTGCTGTGCAGGTGAGGGACTCCTGCAGATACCATCTTATCAGGAGGTCCATTCTGCACAACATACAAAGTGGACCTTTAGTGTGGTGGCACCTACCCTGTGGAATTCCCTCCCCTTAAATATTAGGCAGGCACCCTCTCTGCTATCTTTTTGGCGCCTGTTGAAGACGTTCCTCTTTCAACAAGCCTTTTAAGTTGCGACCTATCCCAGTCTGCGTCTGTGTTAGACTTGCTTGTTAATATGTTTTTTTAATAATGTTTTAATCCTTTTTTAAAAGATACTTTTAAAGCTTTTTTTAAAAATGTTTTTAACGTTGTTTTAATGTATTTTAAGGTCTTTATGATGTTTTAAAGTGTTTTTAGCGCTTCTGTTTGCCGCCCTGGGCTCCTGCTGGGAGAAAGGGCGGGATATAAATCAAATAATAAACAAATAATAAATAATATATGGAATTGCTTAATTTAAAACATTACATACGTAGAGGAAGACTTGGATCCAGAGTTCTCATGAGCAAAGCTCCATGTACAGAACACTTTCACTGGAAAAAGGAGCAAAATGATTTTTGCCAGTTCCTCCTTGCCCCTACAGCCTCCTGTAAATCTGCTCCCTAGGGTGGAAGGCCCTCTAAAAGAGTGTGGGAGGTGGCACTGAGGAGCTACAGGGGGAATCCTCCAGTGCAAGTCTCTGAAATGCAGTCCCTTCTGTGAATGGAAGGAACCACTCTGTTTGCAGAAGGACAACTCTGGATCCAGACTCAAATGTTTCCTAGTAGCATCACAATAAAAATACAACTTCAATGTAAAAAACAGTGCTCTTGAAGATCAAGAGCAGGGTATTAATCAGTGAGTAGGATATTAAAGAAATTTTAAATGTCCCTCAGGTGTAACAGTATAGTTACTGCAGCCAGTTATAGATCTGAAAAATAAAGGAATTTAATTATATTTAATTATTCTATTCTATATTTACATTCTGTACTTCATCCAGTGATCTGCTCTAAGCAACTCTTCAACCAGACAGTACTTGGGTTCTTAGGTGTGGTCAATACATTCAATGGTGGTAAATTAGCTGGTAAAGTACGGAGGTGGGGGGAAAAGACTGTAACCATTTCAGATTTTTTAAAAAAATGCTTCCTTGCTTTTAAAAAAAAGCCCAACTCCAAAACATCTACAAGTAGAAAATTAGAATGACAGGGAGAAGCCTGAGCAATAACCTCTCTCCTATAAGTAGGGTTGCCAGGTTCAGGGCCTGAGACTGATCCTGTATCTTTAGGAGAAGAGAAAGTCAGCCAAGTGCAGGTGTTCTTGCAACACTGTAATGGGGAAAACCACAAGGTGGAATTCTCCCTTTCCCTTGCACAACTTTTAAAGATACAGAAGACCTCTTGGAGGCTGGGCCATGTATTAGCCATGTGAGGAACCTGGTGGCAGGGTTAGCAGTGAGTCCCACTCCACCTTGTTCATCTATTATGCCTACCTGACCCTGACCTATGTATTGTATGTTGGGTGAAGGTTTGAAAGGGGAGCTGGAGGACTTATGTGGAGAAGCTGGCATGAGAACAGCCAACTCCTCCCTCAAACCTTTGCCCACGATGCAGAGGTCAGGGAAGTGGAGCTGGGAATGTACCAACAATATTGATGCAGGATCAGGAGACATGGTCCCATTCCCTCTACATGTGATGGGCTAATGACTGAAGCAGATTTTAGATATGCTAGTTTTGCAGGTTTTTTAAAAATGCTCAGGAGCATTCAAAAATGGCATCTCCCTTTGCAGCTTGTAGTGGTATAGTGCTTGACTACCTCATCATTCTACCATAGGTGTGGGGAACCATTCATCCTCCAGATATTGCTGAACTATATTTCCTATCAGCCTGAGCAAGCATGGCCAATGGCTAGGAATGATGGGAGTTGCAGTTCAGAAACATGTGCAGGACCAAAGGTTCCCATACTTGTTCCACCACCTCACTCTGCTTCATGTGCCAATTCATTTTTCCACAGTGTAGGCTTGTGGGTTTGTTTTTTCCCGTTGCCCCATCCGTTGAGAGATTTACTATGGCAGGCAACATGGAAGAAATTGTTTAGCTATATGTAACAAGCAACAAGCTTGTAGAATTCACTCCCAACTGAGATTTAGACAGGACTTCGCCTTATCCAATTTCAGACGTATGCCTAAAACTTTCTTGTTCCAGCAGGCATTTTAAGGAAATGTTTGGTATTGTGATGACTTTATTGTTCTGCTGTTTATGTTTGCTTTGTTTTTATGAACACCACTTAGAAATGCAAATGATTAAGCAGTATATAAATATAAAAGCGATATTTTAAATAAATAAATAATATTCATTAGAACAATTAGAGGAAGAACTACAGCTGTGCTGACCTGATGTTGAAGGTAACTCTTCTGGCATCTAACCAATCTTCACAAGTCAGTGACGTTAGTGGCCATTTTTTACTGTACTACTATTCTTTCTAATGAATGAGACACAGTTCTCCAGCATCAAACCACTTCACTTGGGGGGCTGGGGGGAAACAATATCCCAGAATGCTCAGTATTTCAGCTGTTCATTGAGAGGCAATTACAATCAAGTTCTATCTTGAGAAAATTGCAGCACGTTAATATTAACCAACAAGCTTGTAATGTGGCAGGTTTTGTGTTTATAATGGGAGGGGAAAAACTAAGAAAATATAGCCAAAACAAGTTGCAGCAGAAGGTTCTATAGCATGGTCAAATGAGAGGTGTGGTGTGATCTAATAAGAACATGGTGTGAACTACAGGGTGATTGTCTCTGATCTTGGAGAATGTTTTTGGACACCTAGTGGTTCTTTTATTGCCGTAGCTGATTAAAATGAAAAGCCTCACAACTAAAATGTTCTTTTTGATGAGGTTTTTTAAAAACCATGAACTATAGACCTTATAGTCCAGTGGGACAGAAGTCCTTTCATCTTCTGCAGTCACATAAATTCATGGTCATAAAACAGCATTTGATTTGATTTTATTAGTGTGGCTGATGCCAGACTCGTAGAGTTGCCAAGCTTGTGAGGCAACCGTGATCGCACTTTCCAACTCTTTCCATCCAGGTTTTTGTATATGAAACTACATTGCCTTTTTTTGTGATCCAAAAAAGAAAGAAAGGTGAACTGGCAAGAAGGCTTATGGATTAAGCCATCATTTTTAAAAGATGGCATTAGAAAGGAATATGCCTTTATTCTGCTTAACATTAAGTCAATGTTTTGTTAGCCAAAAATATAGAAAACAACTATGAGCACCAGGGAGTGAAATTTCTAGCACAATACCAGACCACCTACCACCATACAAAATTCCCTTTGCTTTTCCCCTATCTAATGCTGTGCTTGGATACTGAGAAGTTACTGCGCTCTGCACAGGCCTGCCCATCACAGATATCAGCTGTATGTATACCATGATCTAATACACATGACTTCCCCCAAACAATCCTAGGAACTGTAGTTTACCCCTCACAGAGCTACAATTCCCAGCACTGCTAACAAACTATAGTTCCCAGGATTCGTTGGGGGAAGCCATGTGCATTAAATGTGCTTTTAATGTGTGTATAAAGCTGCAGTGTCTGTAACAAAACTTTTTATGTGGGTTATATCTAATGGTGGTTTTGCTTTACAGGAAGGACTTCCATTTCGGCAAGACAGGGCACCCTTTATTTAAAAACCAATTCCCCTAATCCTGAGAGTTGGGAGACGTTGTGGAACAGAATGAGATATGGCATAGAAGGCATAGAAGTAAGTAAGGTGATCAAAGAAAACTGAGTGTACCAACTTGCACAAGTAGAAGCACTTTCTGCTAAGGCTGGAATGGCAGGCATGTGGCCCTCCAGTTCAGATGTTGCTGAACTCTGTTTCCCATCAACTCCTGCCAGCACGGTCTGCGGTCAGGGATGAAGGGAATGAGAGTCTAAAAATGTTTGCAGGGCCACAGGTTCCCCATTTCTACATTAAGGCAAAGGCACCAATGGATACAACCTAGTATGTATCTACTGCTCTATAGCTCAAAATTTAGGAAGAAATGTTGAAATCAACACAAACAGCTACAGGGAGTGGCAAAGTGCAACAGTGTCAGGAAAGTACTCTGCAGTGCACAGAAATGCTGTCTTCGTCTCTTCTTCCACCAGACTGGGCATCTTTATAGCCTGCAACATTGGCTTGCATTCTGAAAGGAGCAGGCCTCCTTCCCATCTGCTATAGGCAAAGTACAGAAACTGGGCACACTTAAGTGTATAGACATTCTCTCACTTATTAACTTCATGTATTCGTGGCTGGGGCCAGTGCAAGTACCATCAATCAAGCTGTTTCATAAGAACATAAGAACATAAGAACATAAGAAGAGCCTGCTGGATCAGGCCAGTGGCCCATCTAGTCCAGCATCCTGTTCTCACAGTGGCGAACCAGGTGCCTGGGGGAAGCCCGCAAGCAGGACCCGAGTGCAAGAACACTCTCCCCTCCTGAGGCTTCCGGCAACTGGTTTTCAGAAGCATGCTGCCTCTGACTAGGGTGGCACAGCACAGCCATCATGGCTAGTAGCCATTGATAGCCCTGTCCTCCATGAATTTGTCTAATCTTCTTTTAAAGCCATCCAAGCTGGTGGCCATTACTGCATCTTGTGGGAGCAAATTCCATAGTTTAACTATGCGCTGAGTAAAGAAGTACTTCCTTTTGTCTGTCGTCAATTTAGTGTCGTCAGCAAACTTGGCCACTTCACTGCTCACTCCTAATTCTAGGTCATTAATGAACAAGTTGAAAAGTACAGGTCCCAATACCGATCCTTGAGGGACTCCACTTTCTACAGCCCTCCATTGGGAGAACTGTCCGTTTATTCCTACTCTCTGCTTTCTGCTTCTTAACCAATTCCTTATCCACAAGAGGACCTCTCCTCTTATTCCATGACTGCTAAGCTTCCTCAGAAATCTTTGGTGAGGTACCCTGTCAAACGCTTTTTGAAAGTCTAAGTACGCTACGTCCACTGGATCACCTCTATCTATATGCTTGTTGACACTCTCAAAGAATTCTAATAGGTTACTGAGACAGGACTTTCCCTTGCAGAAGCCACGCTGGCTCTGCTTCAGCAAGGCTTGTTCTTCTATGTGCTTAGTTAATCTAGCTTTAATCATACTTTCTACCAGTTTTCCAGGGACAGAAGTTAAGCTAACTGGCCTGTAATTTCCGGGATCCCCTCTGGATCCCTTTTTGAAGATTGGCGTTACATTTGCCACTTTCCAGTCCTCAGGCACGGAGGAGGACCCAAGGGACAAGTTACATATTTTAGTTAGCAGATCAGCAATTTCACATTTGAGTTCTTTGAGAACTCTCGGGTGGATGCCATCCGGGCCCGGTGATTTGTCAGTTTTTATATTGTCCATTAAGCTTAGAACTTCCTCTCTCATTACCACTCTTTCTCTCAGTTCCTCAGAATCCCTTCCTGCAAATGTTAGTTCAGGTTCAGGGATCTGCCCTATATCTTCCACTGTGAAGACAGATGCAAAGAATTCATTTAGCTTCTCTGCAATCTCCTGATCGTTCTTTAGTACACCTTTGACTCCCTTATCATCCAAGGGTCCAATCGCCTCCCTAGATGGTCTCCTGTTTTGAATGTATTTATAGAATTTTTTGTTGTTGGTTTTTATGTTCTTAGCAATGTGCTCCTCAAATTCTTTTTTAGCATCCCTTATTGTCTTCTTGCATTTCTTTTGCCAGAGTTTGTGTTCTTTTTTATTTTCTTCATTCGGACAAGACTTCCATTTTCTGAAGGAAGACTTTTTGCCTCTAAGAGCTTCCTTGACTTTGCTCGTTAACCATGCTGGCATCTTCTTGGCCCTGGTGGTACCTTTTCTGATCTGCGGTATGTACTCCAGTTGAGCTTCTAATAGAGTGTTTTTAAACAACTTCCAAGCATTTTCGAGTGATGTGACCCTCTGGACTTTGTTTTTCAGCTTTCTTTTTACCAATCCCCTCATTTTTGTGAAGTTTCCTCTTTTGAAGTCAAATGTGACCGTGTTGGATTTTCTTGGCAATTGGCCATTTACATGTATGTTTAATTTAATAGCACTGTGGTCACTGCTCCCAATCGGTTCAACAACACTTACATCTCGCACCAGGTCCCGGTCCCCACTGAGGATTAAGTCCAGGGTTGCTGTCCCTCTGGTCGGTTCCATGACCAACTGGTCTAGGGAATAGTCATTTAGAATATCTAGAAACTTTGCTTCTTTGTCATGACTGGAACACATATGCAGCCAGTCTATGTCCGGGTAGTTGAAGTCACCCATTACTACCACGTTTCCTAGTTTGGATGCTTCCTCAATTTCATATCTCATCTCAAGGTCTCCCTGAGCATTTTGATCAGGGGGACGATAGATCGTTCCCAGTATTAAGTCCCTCCTGGGGCATGGTATCACCACCCACAACGATTCTGCGGAGGAGTCTGCCTCTTTCAATTAACTACTTCTGAGCCAGTATCTTTAAAAAATATTTCCGGATGTTCTGTATTGGTTTGTGCTCAATATACTCTTTCAGATAATGGCACAGGGCCAGCCAACACATCATTACCATTGCGAGGAAAAGAGACAAGAGAATATTTTGATGAGTTTCCAGTTCAGGTTTGCTTTGCTTTTCTAAGCACCAAACAAACAAACAAACAAAACCATACTTGCCTATGTACCTGAAAGCATAAATATAATGGAAGGAATTACAGTTACCAGTAAATGTGTAAAACACAGATGTCTTATTGACTACAGAACAGAGCTTGGAAGATTACTTTTAAAAAGTAGTAAGTTACAGTTACATGACCCAAAAAAGTAGTAATTACTGTTACAATTGCAATTGCTCTGAAAGTAACTGATTACTTTACTTTTTCTCAAAAGTAATCACTACAATTACATTTCAGTTACTTTTAAAAAAGCCTGCAAGGTGCTGGCCTTGACTGCTGCACATCTAAGTAGCCTAAAACAACATTAAAAATAAACACACACATACAGAGGTAATAGAATAATTCTTTTTATCCATAAGATAGCAATGGTGGTCTCTCCGCTGGTAAGGGAGGTGGGGAGGGAGGCAGAGGCCACTACTCAGATCTTTGCACGTCAAAACAAGTGCAACCCCCTCCCCAACACTCAGCCAGCCAGCATAATCTCTCTCACTTAACCACCTCCCGGACCCTGCCCTGCCACCAACTAAGGGACACTCACCCAAGCAAACATTTTCCCCTGAGATGCAAAAAAGTTAAAATACTGCAAATACAGCACAGTAGGCAGAGAGGGTGGTGGAGGCCACTTTGTGTGCCAAGTGCAAACACACAGAGAGACATGTTGTCATCTTTCACCTCCACAGTTCTTTATCTCCATTCTGCTTCTGCCTCCTTCTCCTCCTTTATCCATTTTCTTACCCTCTGGCTCCTTTTTCCCTCCACTACATTTTTTAAAACAATTGTTTTCTCCACTCCACCCTGTCTCACTCTCCACCTCCTTCCTTGTCGCCTCCTACCCACCCACAGACCATGACGATAATGAAAGTTAAAGAGGAAAGCAGAAAAGCAGGACTACAGTTGAACATCAAGAAGTCTAAAACAATTACAAGAAAAGATTTATGTAACTTTAAAGTTGACAATGAAGACTTTGAACTTGTCAAGGTTTATCAATACCTCAGCACAGTCATTAACCAAAATGGAGACAATAGTCAAGAAATTAGAAGAAGGCTAGGACTGGGGAGGGTAGCTATGAAAGAACTAAGAACACAAGAAGAGCCTGCTGGATCAAGCCAGTGGCCCATCTAGTCCAGCATCCTGTTCTCACAGTGGCCAACCAGGTGCCTGGGGAAAGCCCACAAGCAGAACCTGAGTGCAAGAACACTCTCCCCTCCTGAGGCTTCCGGCAACTGGTTTTCAGAAGCATGCTGCCTCTGACTAGGGTGGCACAGCACAGCCATCATGGCTAGTAGCCATTGATAGCCCTGTCCTCCATGAATTTGTCTAATCTTCTTTTAAAGCCATCCAAGCTGGTGGCCATTACTGCATCTTGTGGGAGCAAATTCCATAGTTTAACTATGCGCTGAGTAAAGAAGTACTTCCTTTTGTCTGTCCTGAATCTTTCAACATTCAGCTTCTTTGAATGTCCACGAGTTCTAGTATTATGAGGGAGAAAAACTTTTCTCTATCCACTTTCTCAATGCCATGCATAATTTTATACACTTCTATCATGTCTCCTCTGACCCGCCTTTTCTCTAAACTAAAAAGCCCCAAATGCTGCAACCTTTCCTCGTAAGGGAGTCGCTTCATCCCCCTGATCATTCTGGTTGCCCTCTTCTGAACCTTTTCCAACTCTATAATATCCTTTTTGAGATGAGGCGACCACAACTGTACACAGTATTCCAAATGCGGCCGCACCATAGATTTATACAATGGCATTATGATATCGGCTGTTTTATTTTCAATACCTTTCCTAATTATCGCTAGCATGGAATTTGCCTTTTTCACAGCTGCTGCACACTGGGTCGACATTTTCATTGTGCTGTCCACTATAACCCTGAGGTCTCTCTCCTGGTCGGTCACCGCCAGTTCAGACCCCATGAGCGTATATGTGAAATTCAGATTTTTTGCTCCAATATGCATAATTTTACACTTGTTTATATTGAATTGCATTTGCCATTTTTCCGCCCACTCACTCAGTTTGGAGACGTCTTTTTGGAGCTCTTCGCAATCCCTTTTTGTTTTAACAACCATGAACAATTTAGTGTCGTCAGCAAACTTGGCCACTTCACTGCTCACTCCTAATTCTAGGTCATTAATGAACAAGTTGAAAAGTACAGATCCCAATACTGATCCTTGAGGGACTCCACTTTCTACAGCCCTCCATTGGGAGAACTGTCCGTTTATTCCTACTCTCTGCTTTCTGCTTCTTAACCAATTCCTTATCCACAAGAGGACCTCTCCTCTTATTCCATGACTGCTAAGCTTCCTCAGAAATCTTTGGTGAGGTACCTTGTCAAACGCTTTTTGAAAGTCTAAGTACACTATGTCCACTGGATCACCTCTATCTATATGCTTGTTGACACTCTCAAAGAATTCTAATAGGTTACTGAGACAGGACTTTCCCTTGCAGAAGCCATGCTGGCTCTGCTTCAGCAAGGCTTGTTCTTCTATGTGCTTAGTTAATCTAGCTTTAATAATACTTTCTACTAGTTTTCCAGGGACAGAAGTTAAGCTAACTGGCCTGTAATTTCCGGGATCCCCCCTGGATCCCTTTTTGAATATTGGCGTTACATTTGCCACTTTCCAGTCCTCAGGCACGGAGGAGGACCCAAGGGACAAGTTACATATTTTAGCTAGCAGATCAGCAATTTCACATTTGAGTTCTTTGAGAACTCTTGGGTGGTTGCCATCCGGGCCTGGTGATTTGTCAGTTTTTATATTGTCCATTAAGCCTAGAACTTCCTCTCTCGTTACCACTCTTTGTCTCAGTTCCTCAGAATCCCTTCCTGCAAATGTTAGTTCAGGTTCAGGGATCTGCCCTATATCTTCCACTGTGAAGACAGATGCAAAGAATTCATTTAGCTTCTCTGCAATCTCCTGATCGTTCTTTAGTACACCTTTGACTCCCTTATCATCCAAGGGTCCAATCGCCTCCCTAGATGGTCTCCTGCTTTGAATGTATTTATAGAATTTTTTGTTGTTGGTTTTTATGTTCTTAGCAATGTGCTCCTCAAATTCTTTTTTAGCATCCCTTATTGTCTTCTTGCATTTCTTTTGCCAGAGTTTGTGTTCTTTTTTATTTTCTTCATTCGGACAAGACTTCCATTTTCTGAAGGAAGACTTTTTGCCTCTAAGAGCTTCCTTGACTTTGCTCGTTAACCATGCTGGCATCTTCTTGGCCCTGGTGGTACCTTTTCTGATCTGCAGTATGCACTCCAGTTGAGCTTCTAATAGAGTGTTTTTAAACAACTTCCAAGCATTTTCGAGTGATGTGACCCTCTGGACTTTGTTTTTCAGCTTTCTTTTTACCAATCCCCTCATTTTTGTGAAGTTTCCTCTTTTGAAGTCAAATGTGACCGTGTTGGATTTTCTTGGCAATTGGCCAGTTACATGTATGTTTAATTTAATAGCACTGTGGTCACTGCTCCCAATCGGTTCAACAACACTTACATCTCGCACCAGGTCCCGGTCCCCACTGAGGATTAAGTCCAGGGTTGCCGTCCCTCTGGTCGGTTCCATGACCAACTGGTCTAGGGAATAGTCATTTAGAATATCTAGAAATTTTGCTTCTTTGTCATGACTGGAACACATATGCAGCCAGTCTATGTCTGGGTAGTTGAAGTCACCCATTACTACCACATTTCCTAGTTTGGATGCTTCCTCAATTTCATATCTCATCTCAAGGTCTCCCTGAGCATTTTGATCAGGGGGACGATAGATCGTTCCCAGTATTAAATCCCTCCTGGGGCATGGTATCACCACCTACAACGATTCTGTGGAGGAGTCTGCCTCTTGTGGGGTTTCGAGCTTGCTGGATTCAATGCCTTCTTTCACGTATAGAGCGACTCCGCCATCAATGCGTCCTTCCCTGTCCTTCCGATATAGTTTATATCCAGGGATAACCGTATCCCACTGGTTTTCTCCATTCCACCAGGTCTCCGTTATGCTCACTATATCAATCCTCTTCTCTAAGATCAAGCACTCCAGTTCTCCCATCTTGGTTTGGAGGCTCCTAGCATTAGTGTACAGGCACTTGTAAGCAGTGTCTCTCTTCAAGTGTCTTTGGCACTTGTGGTTTGGCCTGTGGTAATTTTGCCCTTCTGAATTTATATCCTGTGCCCCTGCTCTCACAATGCCTACTTCTAGGCCTACCCTTTTAAAAGTTTCATCATTTCTTTGGTCTAGACCTGAAATGCAAAGAGTATCACTGAACACTAAAGTCAGGATCATTCAGACCATGGTATTCCCAATCTCTATGTATGGATATGAAAGTTGGACAGTGAAAAAAGGTGGATAAGAGAAAAATCAACTCATTTGAAATGTGTTGGAGGAGAACTTTGTGCATACCATAGAATGTGAAAAAGACAAATAATTGGGTGTCAGAACAAATTAAACCAGAACTGTCACTAGAAGCTAAAATAATGAAACTGGGGTTATCATACTTTGGACACATCATGAAAAGACATGATTCACCAGAAAAGACAATAATGCTGGGAAAAACAGAAGGCAGTAGAAAAAGAGGAAGGCCAAACAAGAGATGGACTGATTCAAAAGGAAGCCACAGACCTGAACCTACAAGATCTGAACTGGGTAGTTCATGAAAGATATTGGAGGCCTCTGACTCATAGGGTCTCCATAAGTCATAATCGACTTGGAGGCACATAACAACAACAAGAGTTTGGATGGAACAGAAAGAATTCATTACTGACTCCACCAAAACTTTTCAGAGTGGACACTTATTGCTTCTGTCTCCTTTAACTCTGATCACCCATGTTTCTAATTATTTTCCCCTGGCATTGACTCCCTCCCTTTGTGACTCACAGCTACATCTGATTGCTCACCATTGCAACATGGTTCTCTTAATTTTTTCCTGTGTTCTGGAAATGGGCCTGCTTAACCATCCTCTCCTGTTTCAGTTGATTGAAACAGTTCTCTATCTCCAAAAGCACTTTGGACCCCATAGGACTATTTATCTCACATTAGGTCCCCAAAGCCCGAAGGAGGATGCCCTAAGGCCGTAAGAGCATCTCCTGGTAGCAGCCATTTTCATTCTTGTCTCTGCAGGCATGAGGGATGTGATCTTTGTAAAGCTTAAGTTACAACTGATATTCTCGTTATTCAAATCCCTCAAAACATTCAGTGCCCATTCTCATTCCCTTTTGGGGAATCTCTGACCATCAGCAGAAGTACTTAACAGCATTAACCAAGAGTTTATGCCAAGAGTGAAGTAATTATATTTACTATTTGTTTAATAAATGACAGTTTGTACATTTCAGACTTTCTTAAAAATATTGTTGCGCACCTCCCCCAATCTCTGAGCGGTGAGATTTCGGGGGTCCCTGTGCCCATCCAGGGTTTGGTTTCCTTTGGGAAGAAGGTCAGCGGAGACTGCAGTGTCTTTATGAAATATGGTTTATTTATTTACACACATTCCAACCTGAGCTTCAGAATGGAGGGGTTCAATGCATCAGCAGTCCAATATCCAGCTTTTCCATCTGGGTGCAGGGGCATCCTATAGCCATGATGCAGAGGGATAGCCTCTCTGCGTGCCTGCAGCCCCAGCTATTCTCTAGAACACACTAAAAACTACAAGCACACACCTTCTGCTAGCTGCCAGGAGTGGGGGGAAGGCTCTCCTGTAGAGTTTAAAATTACAAAAGGGGTCTTCCTGGCCCATTCTCCATTGCTGGGCAACTAATTGGCCCATTATGTTACCTGACCAATCTATTTGGTTAACAAAAGACTCATTTGACCAGCAGAGAGTTCCTCATTCCAAGGCACAGGATTCCAAATCAGGGGCTGGAAAGGTGACCCATAGAAATCATCCATTGCAACCCCCCATGCTCATAACAATATGGAAATGTTAATGGAGTTGAAAACCTTATAGAGAATTGATTTCATTTGGTTAGACTGAAGCAGGAGCATTGGTGGCCCAGAAGTCCTGAGCCTCAAGTCTTTTGCACTGGACCCTGAATCTCCTGCCCCTTCTTCTTATTTTAAACTTTATATATATAGAGAGAGAGATGTAAAAACTTTGTTTTCAGGGTTGCTGGGCATGCTGCAAAGCACAGTGCCGATGAGGCTCAAGACACTCACTGTCTTAATTTGCTAAATGTAGGCACCTAAATTCATATCTGTACATATAAATTACCATATACAAATCCTATGCATGCACCCAAATCTTATCTAGCAGCACCCCTGGACTGAATGGCCCAACACTAAAGTCCCCCTTGGTGTTCTTCTACACTACAAAAATAAAATAAGAACAGGCACGGGAGGGGAGAGGCAGCGACAGGCTGGGGGGGGGGGGGAAGCCAGCATATGCCAGCAGACCACTTAGTTTTTACCTTGGGAACCAACTTTACACTAGTCAAGGTAACAGACGAAGTACTGAGTATTTAAATGGTAGCAGGCTTTGGTTGCATTTTCATTGGCTCCATCTATATATAGCAAAATTAGTTATGAGCATCCACCACAAGCTGTTCCTCTCTTCAATTATTCATTGGGAGAAAGTTGGTTTGCAAAAGCATTCAAATGTTCATCGAGATCGACTCTGATGTTGAAAGTGGCACCATAAGATGTTTTGTCAAACACAGAATCATGTTAAAATGTCAACCGGTATCAGCAATCAACAAAGACAAATTGAGCTGGAAAGCCTTCTGCAAGCAAGCAGTGTTTTAAAAAGCTATAACAATGTGGATGCTTTTGGAGTCTTAAAGAACATTTTAAATGCCTTTCCTGCATTTTGTCCTCTGAGAATGTTTGTTTTCTGTTATAAATTTGCTTAGAGGTGTCTTTTCCCTCTTCACTGAGTATTATGAAAGGACGCTTGCAAATAATTTAGGGGAAATTTAGGGGGAAATTTCATTTTCATTACCCTGATCTCTCCACCTGAGCCCTGAGCATCTTACAATACAAGTTATAATCCAGCATTAAACAATATATATACACAGATGTTATGATCTAAAAATTAAACTACCAACTAAAACATCGAATCTCTCCAAAAGAATATCTGTACATGAGTCAATTATGGTGCTAGTGAAATACCAGCAAGATCAGATTATGACTACTGGAAATGGACTAATTCTAGGGTAGGGTCACTACAGAAAAGATTCTGCAATGGGTGCCCCTTTGACCTAACAAAAGGGGCTGTAAGCCCATCTTTTCACTACTTCCATCGCTATTTAGGGGAGACATTTGCAAGAGATGATTCGTGGTGAGGGCATACCCTTCAGGATTTTGCAGGTAGAAATAGGGATGCACTTGCAACATATATTTGCTCAAACCAGTTCTCAGAGGCAACAAGCCCAACTGCACACTGCTCATGTGGCAGTATGAGGCATTCCATTTCAGAGCCCTCACCAGGAGGAGACGGAGGAATCCTTATCTAAAGAATGGTCAGGATCAGGGACTCACTCACATGCGAAGAATGATCAGGCAGCCAGTTTTGACTCCATAAACCAGGGGTAGCTAACGTGCCTTCCAGATTTTGCTGGACAACAGGGCCCATCATCCCTGTGAATTCACCACATTGGCTGGGGGTTATGGGAACTGTAACCAAACAACATCTGGAGGACACCACATTGGCTTCCTTGCCATAAACGTTCAGTTGCTTTTTGGAAGCTGTTGGTTCAACAGATTCATGGACCAACTCTTTGCTCCTGCTGCCTCCTGAACAACTCATCTGATGGTTAGCTCTCAACCTTCTGACTTTCTGATGCTGTTGGTCAGCATCTACCTGCCAGTTTTTCACAAAACCTTTGCTAGCTCAGCTAGATCACTCCCTTATCAGAAGACCAAAAATCTAGCAGCATGTGTCAGGCTTAGGTCACCCTAGTTTACGTCCACATGAAAATCATAGCCACATTGGATCTATAGTCTCCACAGTAATCAAGCAACCACAGACATCCTTTTTCTTCATAATACAAACTCTTCATTTACCAATAAGAACAGTCAGAGAATGGACTGCATGCCTTTTTCATTATTCTTGAATCTTTACGATTCTGGTCCCAGTCACTTTTTTAAGTATTTTTATAATGATCTCTTGATGCCATTCTTTAAAAAAGAAAAAAATCTCTACTGAGTCTGCAAGCTGCCTTTCTAGGTGGGTTTTCCCAAGCTCTCGTAGCTCTCATTTGAATCAGGTTTTTACAGTTACATCTGTGCAAACATGGAAAACAAATACAACATAATGGCACTGAGATGGAGGAAGTTAAGCATACCTCTCCACCTGCCAAAGCCCAGATGTGGGGGACTTCCGGGAAGGGTGACTTCGCTTGTGCCTGCTTTTGAGACGGGCTCCCGCCTCAAAAGAAGCTTATTCAGATATAAATCAGTCAGAACATTTTTTTTTTGACTGATGAAATTTCTCCCGGGCAGGGAGAAACGTAGAGATCAACCTCAAAAGCCTGTTTTTGTTGGGAGGACTGGATTTCATTAATTTATGAGAAAAGGTGCAGCCAGCAATGCCGGACGGACTTCCGAACAAGCTCTATCTGATTAATGCGATACGTTTATCTTTTCTTCAAAGAGAAAACGGACTAACAGGCAAGCACCCTTCTTTCTATTATTTTTTTTACTTGGTTTAAATTGTTGCAGCAAAAAGAGATTTGTCAAATGAATCAGCTTTAAAGAACTTCTGGGTGAGCTATAACTCTTCTCTGTTATTCACGAAATTAACAGCTTATCTCTGTTTCTATTGCAAAAAGCTGTCCTGGAAGTGCATTCTAAAGATATAAACAGAAGAGGGATTTCTATTCCGAGGAACATTATATTGTCTGGGACTATTCTCTTTTTGGTCCATTTTATTTTGACGAATCTGCTTCTTCACGACGCCACTAACTGTTTTGATGCTGGGAACTAAATTTGTTTTGTATTCTTGAACATAGAGAGATAAGGCAGGCTGCTCTGTTTATACTGTGATGTCATCAAGCCTGGAATATTAACCCAATTGTTGCTGAAATAAGAAGTGGTTCTTCTTTATTTTTGTTTTGTTTTGTTTTCGTGGTTTTAAAAATGGCAATCAAGAAAGTGGCTGAGAATCTGGAAGTAATTATGTTTCAGAAAATAATGGATGAGATTGAGATAACGAAACAAACCCTGCGACAGGGCAGTAAGGAGCTGAAAATTGAACTGAGCAAAATGACGCAGGAGCTTAAAGAAATAGGGGATCCTGTGAGAGAGGAGAATGAGATCAGAGATGAGAAAAGAAAAAATAAAGGGAAGATACAAGCCCTGGAGATTGGAACAAATGTGGAATTGGAAAAAGATCTGGAGTTTATGGATATTAGAAATAAAATCTACTGTTTGGAATTTAACGTTATCTCTGAAGAAATTAATGAAGATATTAGAGATAAAGTTATCAATGGCTTGGATAATCTTCTGGACTGGAATGACGTGATGGAGCTTGATATAGAGAAAATCTATGGAATTAACTGCAGCCATGTGACAATGGAAAAACTCTCAAGAGATGAGCCAGTGCATTTTGTAAAAAAGAAGAACAGAGATATGACTTTACAACAATATTTCAGCAACTTATTCAGAATTGATGGCAAGAAAATATTTGGGATAGAGGAAATTCCCATCAGACTCTTATTATATGACTATGGTTATGACAGCAAGATTATTATGGAATACTGATAATGGAAGATTGGACACTGAAATTACTGGACTTAACAGGACTATTGAAGATGGAAGATGGAATTAATATGGATAATGGAATAATGGCTATTGAAATTATTGGACCTAACAGATTTTGATGAGATGGATTAATCGATATGTTTATTTGGACTATGGTTATGACAATAAGATTATTATTATTATTAACGAGATGGATTAATCGACATGTTTATTAGGAGAAACATTGATAGATATATTTCTTAAAGAATTGAAACCTCTCTTTGACTTTTTGTGGAAAGAATAAAGTAATGTTTATGAGAGTTGATGATTAATTAAGATAACTACTGGAGGAAAGTGATTTTATAATATAATTTAAGAGACAGGATTGTTATATATTGTAGACCTATAACTGATTTGATCTGTGACAAATGGGAAGTCAATATTTTATTTTATTTTTGTTTAATTATTTTTGTTTTGTTTTGTTTTTTGTCTTCGAATGTTTTATGATTTTGTTTTGTATGTTTTATGAAAATTTGAATAAAAATTATTGTAAAAAAAAAAAAAAAAAAAAAAAGGATTATTTTCCGGTCCCAAACAGTGTGAGCTGGCAAAGGAATATTACAGAAGTAACATTTTAAAAAGGCCCTAAGCCAAGAATCTTCTTTACCACTATTATTAAATCAAATTTTATTGTGTGGTCACAGACCCAACATACAGTTGATTGATCAAGCAGTATAAAACATATGATAATACAGCACAATGGTACAAAATAATTTTATCCTAAACAGATTAAAAAGTGTCCTTCTTACATAAATACTGGCTAGATTAAGAAACTTTGCAACTGCCTCTGAGATTAGTTTGTCAGAATCTGACATTAGGTATTGCAAATACCAGTCAGTAGATCTTCCTGGGAAACGCTTAATGATAGGAGAAATAAGTCTGGAGCGTTCAGTGTTATAGAAATTGCAAGAGAGAAGAATATGGGCCAATGATTCGACATCGACAGACGTACAGGGGCAAACTCGTTTCTCATAGAGGATACCTTGAAAGCGACCCTTGAATATTGCAGAAGGGAAACAGTTAAATCTAGCTCTGGAAAAAAGGTACTGATATTTCGGGATGGTCAAATTTATCAGGTAAGTGGCATGAGTGGGAAATGAGAATTGCAGGCCTAGGTACATAGGCGAGCAAGTTTTGCAAGCACTGGATCTAGAGTATTGCAGATCTATGTCTTTGATTTGTTGCCCAATAATATATTTGGCTGAATCAGGGTCCAGAGTAGACAATAAGTCCAGTGGGAGGCCAAGCATCTTTAGTTTATCTTGAAAGTTCTTGGACCATGAACTGATGTAAGGATCTTTCCATAGTAGATTTAAGTATCCCATGGAGGGTCCTGCATAAGCCACTTTAATCCAAAATCTGAAGGCTAAGAGCCAGGCAGTGCATTCAGTGGAGGTGAGTCCGGCCTCAAGACGGAGGCCAGCAGCTGAAGCACAGCGTGGCATACCAAAAATTGATCTCAGGAAAGATGATAAAACTGATCCAGCTTCAGAATGAAAGCTCGGCACCCAGATTGGGACTCCATAAAGGAGTTGTGAGAGAATTTTAGATTTAAACACATGGATCGCGGCAGGTATGTACTGCCCACCCTTAGTGAAAAAGAAATGGAGTATAGCCTTAAAGGTATTAAGTGCAGATTGTACTGCGGAGTGGATATGGATAGAACAAGTGAGTGTTGCGTGGAACATGACCCCCAGATATCTGTACTGTCTAACTTGGTCTATCTTCTGGCCATTGACTATCCATGGACGTACAGACAAACGCTGAGAGAACACCATAATCTTTGACTTACTAAAGTTAATAATAAGGGAGTTATTGTTACAGTAGCTCATGAAAGCACGTAATAGGCGTTTTAGGCCTATATTTGACAGGGACAGTAAGACGGCATTGTTGGCATATAATAAAAGAGGGCATTTAACTTCAGCCAATTTAGGTGGTTGAAAATTGTCGGCTAAGCAGCAGTTACTCAGATCGTTAAGGAAAAGATTGAATAATGTAGGGGCCAAAATGCATCCCTGGCGAATGCCTTTAGAAGCAGGAATGGAATTAGTTTGGCTTCCATCAGCACCACATCGTACGCGAAGTGATGTGCATTAGTAGAGGCAACTGATAAGAAAAAGGAGTCTCTTATCTATTGTTGATTGGGATATCACTATTATTGCAATTTAAGTGGCCTCTGAAACGTTGCTATAGTAAGGTCCTTGAACGAGTGGTTGCAGGCCAGCTGCAGACACTCTTGGATGAGACCGATTATCTGGATCCATTTCAGTCGGGTTTCAGGCCTGGCTTTGGCACAGAAACAGCCTTGGTCGCCCTGTATGATGACCTTTGTCGGGAAAGAGACAGGGGGAGTGTGACTCTGTTGATTCTTCTTGATCTCTCAGTGGCTTTCAATACCATCGACCACGGTATTCTTCTGGGAAGACTGCCTGAGTTGGGAGGGACTGCATGGCAGTGGTTCCGCTCCTACTTGGTGGGTCAGCTCCAGAAGGTGGTGCTTGGGGAACATTGTTTGGCATCCTGGACTCTCCAGTATGTGGTTCTGCAGGGGTCAGTTCTGTCCCCCATGCTGTTCAACATCTACATGAAGCCGTTGGGTGCAGTCATCCGGAGCTTTAGAGTGTGTTGCCATCAGTATGCTGATGACATGCAGCTCTATTTCTCCTTTTCATCTTCTTCATGTGAGGCTATCAATGAGCTGAACTGGTGCCTGGCTGTGACAATGGACTGGATGAGGGCTAATAACAGAGGCTCAATCCAGACAAGACTGAGATGCTGCTAGTGGGTGGTTCTTCTGACCAGATGGTGGATGTCCAACCTGTCCTGGATGGGGTTGCACCCCCCCCGAAGGAGCAGGTTCATAGCTTGGGGGTTCTCCTAGAACCATCTCTGTCACTTGAGGCTCAGGTAGCCTCTGTGGCACGGAGTGCCTTCTACCAGCTTCGGCTGGTGGCCCAACTACGTCCCTATCTGGGCAGGGATAACCTGGCTTCAGTTGTCCATGCTCTGGTAACCTCCAAGTTAGATTACTGCAATGCACTCTATGTGGGGCTGCCTTTGAAGATGGTTCGGAAACTGCAGCTTGTGCAAAATGCAGCGGCTAGATTGGTAACAGGGACCAGACGGTTCAAACATATAAAACCGATTCGGGCTGCTTGCATTGGCTGCCTGTATGTTTCCGAGCTCAATTCAAGGTGCTGGTTTTGACCTATAAAGCCTTACACAGCTTGGGACCACAATACCTGATGGAACACCTCTCCTGATACGAACCCACCTGTACACTACACTCAACATCCAAGGCCCTCCTCTGGGTGCCTACTGGGAGGGAAGCTGTGAGGCTGGCAACAAGGGAGAGGGCCTTCTCAGTGATGGCCCCCAAATTATGGAATGATTTATCTGACGAGGTGCACCTGGGGCCAACACTGTTATCTTTTTGGCACCAGGTCAAGACTTTCCTCTTCTCCCAGGCATTTTAGCATGTGTTTTTGAATTGTTTTAACTTTTTAAATTGTTTTTAAAAGATGTGTTTTAAATTTGTATATTTGTTTTAATGTTTTTAGTTATTGTAAACCGCCCAGAAAGCTTCGGCTATGGGGAGGTATATAAATACAATAAATAAATATATATATAAATAAATACAGCCATATCTACAGCTGAACAGTATTTAAACTGAAATACACATGGAGGGAGACCACAGAGATTCCTAGTTGCTTTCACAGTCTTATTGAGCATCTTGGTTGTCTTGTGAATTAATATGCTTTCTACTGTTCTTCTACTGTTTCTGTGCTTTTTGCAAAGACAAGAGGCTTGTTCAGACCTTACTATCTATGGCAAAATCTCAGCTCATTCAAGTCTTGCATGCCAGCAAAGCCCTGCCCTCTAAACATGGGGAGAAAATAATGTCTAAGCCAAGCTGTTCCCCATTTATTTGATTGTGGGATCTCTTTGATACAAACACCAGTTAAGAAGCAGAAGGGAGGCAGGGAGCTACTACATTCAAATAAACTCAGCGTAGCCTGGATCAGACATTACTTTCTTTTCTACAGTGAGGCGATGGGAGGGAGTGCCCAAGAACCTGAGACTCTAGTTTAAGTAACAATTTCCTCTGAGCATTAAAGGAGTGAGAGAATCATGTAAATCTTCTGAAGATCTTGACGCATACCATGGTTCCTGCATTTATTCAAACATGAACTGGAAGAAGAGCCAATACACTGTATAAAAACAATTATGCTTCTATGTTCCTAATAGTATCAAGATGTTGATTATATGCCTTCCATGGCAAGTAAATATACCAGACGTAGTCATGCAAGCAGTTTAGCTTTCAATTCTTGATAATGAGGAGATTTGAACTGAAACTTTATTTCAAGCATCAAAAATACTCTGCAGCAATAGAATACAATGATAAATTATGGTTGCCTAAACTTAAGTGAGTGGGACCTTATAGGCTGTAGCAATTACATGAGAAATTATATCTTTTAATAGTTAAAAGTATTTTCTGTGGGCAATCTTTCTTTGTTCTTGATTCCTTATAGTACCTGGGGATGCATATAACTTTAAACAGCCACAAGAAATCAAATTATCAGTGATTGTACACAAAACTAGTGGCGCATTTCATGGTGTTTCTAAGCACTGTAGAGTTACATACTTTTAATTCCAACTAAAACCTGTAACAGTTAAACATGGGTAGCTGTACTGAAAATGCAAACTGGCTTTTTTGGGGGGCACATTTTTGTTAAAATTTCTTACTTTTAGAATAAAACAGGGCAAGAAAAGAAACAGCTTCACATTGATGACGGTAGTTAAACAGCTGATAGCCCAATCCTATGCATGGTTCTTTCCAAAAAAAGTCTCATTTTGTTTAAAGTAACTTGCCCCCTTTGACAGTGCTTTTCAAATGGTGGGTCCTGACCTACAGGTGGATCCCAATGTGTTCCTGGATGAGTTACAGCTGCATTCACTTGTCAGGGTAAATTATAATTCAAAGTGTGAGCAACAACAACAAACTAGAATCCTTGGCTTACATCTGAACTGGGGAATCATGGTTTGTTTCACTCCAGACAAACCACCACCTGAAGCCAACGTTGTTCCTGCTCACACTAGGGGAGGAATAAAGTGGGAGTGATCTGCTCATTCAGAGTAAGTTGTGGACTACAGCTTACCATGCCATGCAAATGTGGATAATGAGTAGGGTTGTCATTCTGCCCAGTTAGTTGGGCTTTATCCAGATTTTAGCCATGCTAGCCACTGCCCACTTAACTCATTATGTGGCCCAGTCCTCGGCTTTCATTTTTTTAAAAAAGCAAACCTCTAATCCTTGTGGATCCAGAGATACAAGGCAAAATGTGGAAGCAGTTTTCTGTCCAATCATTTTGTGAGAAATCAGCCTACTCCCACCTTTCATTGTTCTTAGCTAATGAGCGACACCACAGCTGTCCTGAGCAAATTAAGAATTTTAGCCTGCCTGCTGCATTTGAAGAATCTAGGCAGTTTAGAAAACTGCACATGCTTAAATCTTATTCAAATGCATATTTTCTGTGTGTGTGCATGTACATTAACCTCCCTCCAATTTTCTCTTTGTTTGGGTAATTCTCAGAAATGCCCATTAACATTCATTCATGTTTTTTCTTAGTCTGTCTGTTCTCTAATTATTCTGTTCCTTAATGTTAGGTTAAGTAATAATTTTGGTCATTATCCATTATCAAATTAAATCACAAATGAAAATGTAGTTTTCTCAATCTACCAAATGATGTTTCAGTGCAATATATTTGTTTTTCATTTTCAACAATGAAAGACTAAGCAATTCTTTCTTCTAAGTGATACAACACTCATTCATTCATTGGTGATCACTCGTGACAGAGTGAGATTGTCTTCCAAAATAAAATATTTAACAGTGGGTCCGTAAGTGACTGTGGAGGCCAATCCTAGATCCACACAGCCTCCAACAGTGAGGACACAGTTTTCCAGATGAAAGACTGTTGCAATGAGGATTTGTTTGATGTGCCTTCCACTTGGCTCATTGTCCCTTTCATTCTGTATTCGTGCTTCTTCAGAGTCCATAGCACCTTTGATAATAGCCGACCTCCATTTGGGAAGCTCATGGGCCAAGACTTCCCACTTCTTGATGCTCACGTTACATTTTTTTAGATTCACTTTAAGAACATCTTTAAACCTCTTTTGCTGTCCACTGATATTCCGTTTTCCATCCTTAAGTTGGGAGTAAAGTAGCTGCTTTGGAAGACGATGATCAGGCATTCGAACAACATGGCCAGTCCAGCAAAGTTGATGTTGAAGGATCATTGTTTCAACACTGGTGGTCTTTGCTTCTTCCAATACACTAACATTAGTCCGTCTATCTTCCCAAGTAATTTGCAGAATTTTCCGGAGGCAGCATTGGTGGAATCTTTCAAGAAGTTGGGAGTGGCGCTTATAGATGGTCCATGTTTCACAGGCGTACAGTAATGTCGGTAGTACAATGGCTTTGTAGATAAGCATTTTGGTCTCCCTGCAGATATCCCGACTCTCAAACACTTTACGTTTCATTCGGGAGAATGTGGCACCCACAGAGCTCAGACAATGTTGAATTTTGGCATTGATGTTGGCTTTTACAGAGAGATGACTCCCAAGATAAGAAAAGTGATCAACATTCTCCAGCATCCATTTAGCTGGATTGATGGTGCTACAGAGGGACTAGTTCGCACCTGCTGATGAAGCACTTTGGGTTCTTTGATATTGAGCGAGAGGCCAAGCTTTTCATATGCTTTTGCAAAAACATTTAGGATAGTTTGAAGATCTTCTTGCATCGCATTAAGATTCGCAAGCAAAGCTTCGTCATTTTATTACAACAATCATCTGTCAGTTGTAGCAGTTTCTCTTTCACACTGACTTATTTAGATGTTATTCTGCACATACATGAAAAAATTGACTGCTTTGCCTTACGTACTACTACTATGTGAATTGGTCATTTCTGTCCATTATGCCAATTACGAAAATAATTCTGTTTTGCTGCAATGCAGTGAAGGACACTATTTTTTGAATGCAACAGGAGGGACTCGCTTTACTCACTATTCACTACGCAGCTTTTTGTTTGGCTTTCTCTTATAAGTTATATAAATAAGCCCCTGAGTGCTACTGCCAGAGGGGGGGTGACGTTGCCCATCCAATTGCTATATGGCATAAGCATGCCCACATTGTCATCATCAGAGAGAATCCTCTAGGACAACCAGGCAGCAACCAGAGTAAGATTCTCTAGGCTACCATTCTACCCTTCCTCTAACCACCTTTTAATTGGTAAGCAAAACTGGCTGAGGCAATAGACAGATTCAGTGGGTAATTATCTGTCTAATTGATATGTAAATAGAAAAAAACAGAACATATAAGCATTTTTGTTAAAAATTACACTATTTTTTTCCTTTAAAAAAGACAGCAGATCGGCACATACAAAAGCAAACGGGAACAAAAAAAGGGCAGGTTGGGAAGGAAAGACGGACTGTCAGAACCCAAGCAGATCGGAACTAGTCTGCGAACCCCACCACTACTGTTAACTACTGTTATCATAGTCTTCCATTATCTTTTGTAGAGGTGGGAAAGTAAGGCTAAAAACATACAAGTTAGTTTACAAATGGGTCCAAAAAGGTTGAATAAGCTACAGAGGGCATCCCACTTCAAAACGTCTGGAGAAGCACTGCCTAGAACGTGTATTTAGGTTGCAGTCTTAAAACTATTAAATTGGATATGCAACTTAACACCTCAATTCTAAACACATTTATTTAGAAGTAAGCTCTAGTTTCAGTAGACAGTGATCAAACCAAGGTATTTGTCATTAAAACCGTTAAAGGAAAGGTTCTATAAACTGTTGTCTGGATGATATCGGACACTACACAGCCAAAGTCACATTACAATCAACCTTGAAGATGCAGATCTTCTTTGTGTTAATATATATTTGTTACCACTGGTAACAAGCTTGTCTTCTTCTTGTGCGACTAATCTTTCTCTTTCCCCTCCTTCCCCTCTGCGCCTCTCCAGTCTTTCCAGAGGATTGGGGAACTTGCCTGAAAACCAAGGTTGTGTGCATACAAAATCCTTAGAATTTAGCAAACTACTTGTTCCATCACCTTTGTTGGAGGAGCAATACAGGCAAGACAGTTTCTTTCTTCCTCCATCTATTAAGCTGGGGGAAACTGTGGATTTACATATCAAAAATGTTTTGACTCCAATAACAATGTGTAGTCATGGTAAGAGACATTACAGCTGTAAGGAAAATACCTGCTGAATCTTTTCTACTTTCAATAAGCAATTGATAGATGGATAAGGAATTAGTTAACATCTTGCCATCTAAGATGCGATGGCACATCACAGTTTTAAGAAAAATTACATTACAATTAACCCTGCCTAACAAAAGCTCTTGATTCCTTCCTTGAATTTAAATGCATTTTTGTGGATCTTCCTCAAAATATGATGAATGTACCATATGAAATTACCATCGGAAGAAAAAAAAAGATGGGGCATGTGAGAGGTTTAGTAATTTTTTTAAAATTGTAACTAAAGCTGCAAACCAATATGCACTTAGCTGGAAGTAAGTCCCACAGAACCCAATGGAGCTTATTTCTGAGTAGACATGTATTGGATTGCAGCCTAAGTATCTTAAGAACCTTTCCAAAGCAGTGCTCATTCATTTTTCTTTCTGTTTTATAGCTATTAAGTCCCCCTTTTTTAGTTTGAACTAACATCAGCAAAGAACATATTTGTTACATTATTTTAGTGAATATGGTCTAATGTGATTAAGACATGCCATGTTATACAGCTTTAGGAACAGGAACCCTCCTGCAGAAATAAAAATCCAGCAATATCCCAAAAATAACAAAGCAGAAAAATGACATTCTCTCACTGATAAAAACATGTCTTTCAGTGTATAGACAGATGCCACAAAGAAAAAGCCATGGGAACAGTTCTACTCTTACTGAAGATTTCTTGCATCAACCTATGAGAATTGTTGTTCCCATCTTGAAAAAAATGTACAGATATTCTTATTCTATAACCAATAATCTCACACTCTATCTTTCCAGATGTTCAGCGTCAAACTATTTGGGCACTTAACATGCAGTTGGCACCTACATAGATGGAGGAGCCTGATTATCACTGTGAAGGCAGTGCATGGGAACGGGAGGGTTATCTCTTCACACCTGAGATCAGAATGGAGATTATTAGCCGTACAATAAAAGTTTCCATTCACACCTATGGAAACAGGCCTGGATTAACATTTAAATGAAGTGGATGCAACTTCCTAATGGCAGAAAACTATAATAGGAAGAAGATGGGAAGAAACACAGGAGGGAGCTCTTCATGTGTGTTTCCCCATATACTACACCAAAGCCAGAGGCCTACAATTATCCTCCAGCTACTACTGTAGCTATCGGAATACACACTGTTAGCTGTGTTAATAGCCTATTTAGACATTTGTACCTATGGGAATCAATTGTGTAAAGGGACATTCTGAACATATAGGGTAGCCTTCACCCAGTCCCAGAAACTGATACACACCAGCTACACTCTCAAGGCAAAGTGTAATTAGCTTCAGTCTAACAGTGCATATCAATGAACAAAGTATAAGGCTTCCATAAGGATGGGAACACATACATCTGTATACACACAGAGCCCTTTCAGACTGGTGCCAATCACCCTGCAAGTTAGTTTGTTTTGCTGTAATGGCTTCTTTGTCTGAACCAGCGTTATGTTTCACAGAGAACTGCTGTATAAACTTTGGGATAAGTCCTGCAAATAATTACACCAGGTGTAGGGTTCAAAGAGGTGAGATTTCCTTTGTATGTTGGTTGCAAGATTCATAAGCACATATGATGTGTACATGTGGATGAAACCATGTATAGAAGAAGACTGATACTTTTCAAACAAGAGTGGAATTTCTGATGAACCACAAGCTGTGAGACCTTCATCAGCAACAACAAATGAAGTACCGAAAAAGCAGAGCAGCTCATCAGGCAAAATTGAGTAATAAACCCTTGGTGCCCTTGGTTGCAGTGTTGGATTGCAGTTGTACTCCAGCAACTACAGCTGACCCAAATTTTCTTCAAAATGTGCATGCTGAGCTCCACAGACACTCAACATGGAAAATGAAGTGTAACTGGGGAGGTTTAGGTTTGAATTTCCCCTCATTAAAAGACAGAAAGCAACATACTTAGCATGGATAAGTATAATAGTATAGTATACTAGCATAGTTTTATCCTGGCATTAGACACTTCAAACTTATAAAGCAGTGTATTCTTGGAGGACATAATTTCTAATGTATACTGTTGCGCACTTCCCCAATCTCTGAGCAGTGCGATTTCAGGGGTCCCTGCGTTGATCCAGGGTTTGGTTTCCTTTGGGAAGAAGGTCAGCGGAGACTGCGGTGTCTTTATGAAATATGGTTTATTTACACACATTCCAACATGAGCTTAGGATGGAGGGGGTTCAAGGCATCAGCAGTCCAATATCCAGCTTTCCTATCAATGTTACAGGAGGCACTCCAAACACCATGGTGCAGAGATCCAGTCTCTCTGCCTGCCTCCAGTCACCAGCCTTTCTCTAGACACAACTAAAAACACAAAAACCTCTCCTGGGGGGGGGGAAGGGAGGCTCTCCTGAAGAGTTTCAACGACAAAAGGATCTTCCTGGCTCATTCATCAGTTGCTGGGCACCTAATAGACCCATTATCCTACCTAGCCACTCTATTTGTTTAACAAAAGATAAACTCATCTGATCAGCAGAGCAAGTTACTTTCCCCCCAGGCGCAAGTCTCCAAATAAGAGGTTGGAAGGGAACTCACAGGGATCATCCATTCCAACCCCCCCAAACTCATAACAATACAATCACGCACACCCCAGTGCGGGGAAGCTGAGACAGCAACAGAGGCAGGGGTAGTGCCAAAGGGGAGGCAAGCACCTCCAAACAAGAGAAGCTCACCTCCCCACCAAGTATATTTCACCCACCTAGAAATATACTTTGCCCCTTCTGTGCCCCCCCTGAATTTTTTTCCTGGTGTCTGTGCCCACCCGACATTTTTTCTAGTGCCATTGCTGAACACAGCCACACCTACGCTGTCTGCTACTGGAAGAAGTCCCACAGAAATCAATAGAATTTAATTTGAGAAGGCAAGTTCAGCAATTGCACTGTAACTGACTGTGCTATTCAGATTTTTAAAAGCAGTTTATGGCAATAGCTTTCTAGTAGGCAGACATACTACACTGCAAAAAGCACTCTAAGCTACTTTAAGCATTCTGCATTCATGTGCAAGCTATCTTGAAAACATTAGGAAGTGGTCCCATCATTTCCTTCCAAGGGAATTTCGCTATTAACACAACTTATCCCATATATTTATCCCAGAAACTCCTCAATGAAACTGCAGTTTTGATCTGTTTTAGATTCTGCTTTGGTTAGGGTTTACAACTTTTGCCACCCAGGGCTCCTACTGGGAGGAAGGGCGGGATATAAATCAAATAATAAAATAAATAAATAAATAAATAAATTTTCTAAACGGATTCTAATTGTGTTTTACATGTTGTTATAAACCTACACATATCTCCATATAAATAGGCAAACCAGATGGAGTATTTCAACAGAGCTAAAAAAAGTAGTACGGAAAAGTAGATACTATACAACATCCCAATTTAGTGGACACAAGATTGAACAGGTAAAGACTTTCAAGTATCTGGGTGTTGTTCTTCAGGCAAATGGCAGCTGGAAGGCCCAAGTTGCCCAGTCAGCCCAAAGGAGTGCTTCTGCCATATTAAACTTTATCTGCACCAGAGGTGGCCATTATGTACCAGCGGCAATACAGCTGTTCAAGACTAAGTCTTTAATTGAATTGAATTGAATCTTTGTTGAATTGAATTGAAACACAGCTGTTATATGGAGCACAACTTGGCCCCTATCCCAGTTTCACACCTCTGGAAGTAGTACAATCCAAATTTTTGAGGGCTGTCTGCCAAGTACCTCATTGTGTCCCAAATGTTGTCTTACAATTAGAGGCTGGCCTGCAAAAGGTCGAAACCAGGGTTTGACTTGCTATCTTCAAATTCTGGCTAAAACTAACCTTTTCCCCCACTGGTTTGGCCCCACTAACATTACAGGGCAAGTTCCAGTCATTATGGAAACAAACCTTGCCTCAAAAGCTCCAGCTATATGGTCTTTCCCTGGGCTACCTTATTTCCCAAGGATATGATATGGCTTGGTCAACATTTAGGCAATGCATTGCTGATATTGAGTACCAGCAAGACTTGGGCTTGTCCTCAAACTATGCCTTAATGGACAGAGCGCTACATTTCAATAAAACTGCAAATTATCTTTTTACACTCTCAGGGCAAAAACATCGCAGAGCTTTCACACTGGCACGTTTTAATGTCCTTCCTTCTGCTGTCCTGGAGGGCAGATATAATAAAAAACCCTACTATGATCATAAGTGCCCTTGTGACCCTGGAGAGGTGGAAACAGTGACCCACGTCCTCCTTCACTGCCCATTCTATTCTGATCTACGAAGATCTTTAATTGTACCTCTCCTATCGAATACCCTCGGACGATCAGATGCATCTTATGTCCTCCTATTTCTCTCTGATCAAAATACCTCTATCACCTCCAGTGTTGCTAAATTTTGTGCTGCAGCGATCAAAATCCGCCACGAACTGACTCTAGTCACCTTGTAATTCTTGGTTGTTTTGTTTTGGATTTTATAACTATGCCTTTGACAATGTCTATTTTATAGTATTGTGCTTTAACAATTTTATCTGATTACCTCATGCTGGTCATTGACCGTAATAATAAAGATTATTATCCCAATTTAAAAGCTTGAAATAATTCACTATACTCCACTGTTACTCTTGAATATTTTAAATAGATGAGAATTCTAAGAAATCTGAGGTACTAATTATTTGCCAGATTTCCTGTAAATCAGTAGCACATACACAAAACAAATATTTTCTGTATATACTGCTTGTATTAATCTGCAATATCCATGAAATCCAATGTAGACCTAAAAGCTGCCAGGAACAGTGCATTCTGTGACCATGAGAATTCTCCCCGGAATCAATTTTCATTTGCATTAGGATATAATACAGTGTTTTCACTATGTCATTATCACATCGACATTGTTTGAATCTGTCCTCATGAGGTAAGAGATGGCATTTACCGCACCATGGGAAGCTCTAGTTTTGAAGTGTTACATCCAAAAGTAATAAGCAAGCCATTCCTTATTCTTCCACAGAAACATCATGATCCAGTGAGTCCCTTCCCTTGAATAGTAAAATAAGGTAAGAAAACTGTTTGTGTAACTCCCTAGAATCCCATAGTGGACGAAAGCAAGAATAGATCCATATCTTCAGTTTTCATGTGTACAAATTCTGCACAAGGTCCCACTGCAAGCAGGTAACAAACAACGGAATCCACTGATAGATTGTAGTATGGATCTCCATTGATATCTATTTGACTGGGATATTTATTAGAAAACTAGATTCTTCCAAGAAGATTTTTTTTTCAGAGAACCACCAATACAGTTTTTGTGTGTGGGATGCATTATATGTTCTTTGTCGGTGCTGTTAGAAAATGACCATTAGTTTTATTTTTATTATTACACTGTATGGTTTTAGATAACATTGTATACTGATCTGAATACAATTGGTAGAAGAGTAGGTAATGAATTATTATTATTAATAATATTAGTATATTATTTTCATTTATGAATCCTTTCCCATGAAGCATCTTGAAGCGGTTTACAACATAATAACATATAATTAGGCGGTACTAAATTTTACCCATTATTCCTAATGTATAGAAATTGGTTTGGATCCATAATTCTGTGAGAAGAGTTCCACTCATGGAATGAAGTGCTCTTGGGTCTTGACTTCCCCTACCACCACCAGTGCTTTGCACTGCACCCCTCAAAAAATCTGTTCCAGTGGGCGGGGACCTCCCAGAAAGGGGCTGAGAGGGAAAGGAGAATTGACAAAAATGGCTTCCCCACTTCCATTCACAAAAGTCCCCACTGGATCCAAGCCTCTTTGATACATGGAAAGCTATCTTTGTATCCAACCCTGTGGGGGGAAATGGAATATGTAGTTGCTTTTATTAGGTCTTACACATATAACAAAGTACCCAGAAAAAGCACAGTATACATCTGTTATGATGATGATACAGTTTAACCAACCTTGTTTCAGACTGTACAACAAGGGCTAGATTTTTGCCCTCCTGCTTATTTTAACCGATGGCTGAGGTTCTCTCGCATGTATCCTTATATATTCTTTACCATGCCACCAACGCCTCTAGCGATTTCTTAGACCAGCATGTTCCTGGTTCTGGTCAGGAATGAGAATTACCAGTGTGTGTGTTATGTGCCTTCAAGTTGATTATGATCTATGGTGACCTTATGAACCAGCGACCTCCAGTAGCATCTGTTATAAACCACCCCGTTTAGATCTTGTAAGTTCAGGTCTGTGGCTTCCTTTATGGAATCAATCCATCTCTTGTTTGGTCTTCCTCTTTTTCTGTTTTTTTTCCAGCATTATTGTCTTTTCTACTGAATCATGTCTTCTCATTACGTGTCCAAAGTAGGATAACCTCAGTTTCATCATTTTAGCTTCTAGTGATAGTTCTGGTTTAATTTGTTCTAACATCCAATGATTTCCCTTTTTCATGGTCCATGGTATGCGCAAAGCTCTCCTCCAACACCACATTTCAAATGAGTTGATTTTTCTCTTATCCGCCTTTTTTCACTGTCCAACTTTCACATCCATACATAGAGATTGGGAATACCATGGTCTGAATGATCCTAGAATCATAGAGTTGGAAGGGGCCTTGTAGGCCATCGAGTCCAACCCCCTGCTCACAGTAGGAAATCCACAGCTAGAGCATCTCCCGCAGATAGCTGTCCAGCCTCTGCTTGAAGACATCCAGTGAAGGGGATCCCACCACCTCCCTAGGCAGTCGGTTCCATTGCCGAACCGCCCTTACTGTCAAGAAGTTCCTTCTAATTTCCAATCTGAATCTACACTCCTGCAACTTAAAACCATTAGACCTAGTCCTACCCTCTGGGGCAGCAGTACACCGCCCAGAGAGCCTTCGGGCTTAGGGCGGTATATAAATTAAATTAAATAAATTAAATAAATAAGTGAACAAATCTGTACCCTCCTCTATGTGACAGCCCTTCAGGTACTTAAAGAATGTAATCATGTCGCCCCTCAGCCTTCTCTTCACCAGACTGAACATGCCAAGTTCCTTCAACCTTTCCTCATAAGACTTGTTCTCCATACCGGCTATCATCCTTGTCGCCCTCTTCTGAACCCGCTCTAACTTGTCTATATCTTTCTTAAAATGAGGTGCCCAGAACTGAACGCAGTATTCCAGATGAGGCCTGGCTAATGCAGAATATAGTGGGACTATTACTTCCCTCAACCTGGAAACTATAGCTCTGTTTATGCAGCCTTTTTTGCCGCAGCATCACACTGCTGGGTCATGTTCAACTTGCGATCCACTACAATTCCAAGGTCCTTCTCACACGCACTACTGCTAAGCCAAGTATTTCCCATCCTGTACCCGTGCATTTTGTTTTTGTGGCCTAAATGCAGAATCCTGCATTTGTCTTTATTGAATGTCATTTTATTAATTTCAGCCCAATTTTCTAGTCTATCCAGGTCCCCTTGGATTTTATTCCTGTCTTCCATTGTGTTAGCTATCCCTCCCAGTTTCGTATCATCCGCAAACTTCATAAGGCTTCCCTCCACCCCATCATCTAAGTCATTGATAAAAATGTTGAGGAGTATCGGCCCCAGGACAGAACCCTGTGGCACTCCACTCGAGACCTCCTTCCAGTCCAAAGCAGAGCCACCGATGACCACTCTTTGAGTACAGTTTTCCAACCAGTTGCGAATCCACCTGACAGTATTTCCATCTAGTCCGCATTTGACCAGTTTGCTAATCAAAAGTTTGTGGGGGACTTTGTCAAACGCTTTGCTGAAATCTAGATAGATGACATCTACAGCATTTCCACCATCTACTAGGCTAGTGACCCGATCAAAAAAAGAGATGAGATTAGTTTGACAGGATTTTTTCTTGACAAACCCATGCTGGCTCCTACTAATCACAGCATTGTCATGTAGATAGTTGCCAATGGACTCTTTTATTATCCGTTCTAATATCTTTCCCGGTATTGAAGTCAGACTGACCGGCCTGTAATTCCCCGGATCTTCTTTTTTACCCTTTTTAAAGAGCGGGACGACATTTGCCCGTCTCCAATCCTCCGGCACCTCTCCCGTTCTCCAGGATTTCTCAAAGATGATGGCAAGAGGTTCCGAGAGTACATCCGCAAGTTCCTTCAATACTCTGGGATGTAGTTCATCAGGCCCTGGAGATTTGAACTCATTTAGGTTAACTAGGTATTTCCTGACTATCTCCTTATCAATCTTGAACTGCAATCCCGACCCCTTACTGAGATTGCTACCGATGCAAGGTTGCACACTGTTCCCTTTTTGGGAGAAAACGGAGGCAAAATAGGTGCTGAGCAGTTCTGCCTTTTCCTTGTTATCTGTCAACACTTTGCCATCCTCACTGAGCAGCAGTCCCACCGTTTCCTTGGTCTTTCTCTTGCTTCAAACATATCTGAAAAACCTCTTTTTGTTGTTCCTCGCTTCCCTCGCCAGCCTCAGCTCATTCTGGGTTTTAGCTTTCCTTACGCTATTCCTGCAAGCCCGAGCCGCTCGTCGGTACTCTTCCTTGGTGATGCGTCCTTCCTTCCATTCTTTATACATGCTCTTTTTTACTTTTACCTCCTCCACCAGTCTTCCGTGTAGCCACATTGGCTTTTTCCGATGTCTTCCGTTTTTCTTTCTCTTTGGAATTGTTTGCGATTGCGCTTTTTGTAATACGTTCTTCATGAACTCCCACGCTTCTTGGGCTCCTTTTTTCTTTAGTCTATCTAGCCACGGGATCCTACCCATCATTTCCCTGAGCTTGCTAAAATCGGCTTTCCTGAAATCCAAGGTCCATGTTTGACTATATTCTTCTTTGGCTTTCCCCAGAATCACAAATTCCAGCATTACGTGGTCACTTTCCCCCAAGGTACCGACCGCTTTAATTCCCGTGACCAATTCGTCCCTGTTAGTTAAGATCAGGTCCAGGATTGCCTATCCCCTTGTTCCTTCTTCTACTTTTTGAAAGAGGAAATTATCAGCAAGGCCCATCAGGAATTTGTTGGAGGCTTTGTGCTTCGCAGAGTTTGTCTCCCAGCAGATATCCGGGTAGTTGAAGTCCCCCATCACTACTACTTCTTGCCTCCTTGAGTTTTCAGAGATTTGTTTGAGAAAGGCCTTGTCTACTACCTCTTCTTGGCCAAGGGGTCTGTAGTAGACACCTACTACCATGTCAGTTTTATTTGTTTCTCCATTTATTTTTACCCAAATGGTCTCTACCGGACCCCTTTGTTCGCTCTGTTGGATTTCCATAGAGGTGTATTTGTCTTTGACGTATAACACTACTCCCCTTCCTTTTCTGTTGCTTCTATTCTTTCTGTAGAGTTTATATCCTTGAATAACTATATTCCAATCATGGGAGTCATCCCACCAAGTCTCTGTTATCCCTATGAAGTCATATTTGCCTTGATGCACTAAGACTTCAAGCTCCCCTTGCTTGTTTCCCAAGCTCCGCGCGTTGGTATATATACAGCAGAAGTCTCTTTTGTCCTGATTGGATTTGTCTGTTAATATACCGTGAGCTTTGCCGTGCATCTCTTTCTCTCTCCCAGTGTCTCCTGTACCCTTCAAATCATTGCGTTTACAACCCGCTGTCTTTGGATGGGTATTTAAGCTATCATCTCCATCCCCCAGAGGCTTTAGTTTAAAACCCTCTTGATGAGTTTTGCCATACTTCTGCCCAAGATTTGGTGTTCAGCGATACATCTTTGCATTTGAGGACCTTTTCTAGTTCTCTCATAGCTGCCCTCCCCAGTCCTAGCCTTCTTCTAATTTCTTGACTACTGTGTCCATTTTGGTTAATGACTGCGCCAAGATATTGATAATCCTTGACAAGTTCAATGTTCTCATTATCAACTTTGAAGTTACATATATCTTCTGTTGTCATTACTTTAATCTTCTTGACTTTCAGCTTTTGTGCTTTCCTCTTTCACTTTCATTAGCATTTTTTCAAATCATGACTGGTTACTGCTAGTAGTATGGTATCATCTGCATGTTTTAAATTATTGATATTTCTCCCTCCAATTTTCACACCTGCTTCATCTTGGTCCAATCTCGCTTTCCATATGATCCACATATAGATTAAACAAATAGGGTGATAAAATACACCCGTCTCATACCCTTTCCGATTGGGAACCAGTCAGTTTCTCCCTGTTCTGTTCTCTTGTCCACAGTACAGGTTGCGCATCAGAACAAAGCATTCCATAATTTTCTGTGATCTACACAATCAAAGGCTTTGCTGTAATCTATAAAACACAGAGTGATTTTCTTCTGAAATTCCTTGGTCTGTTCCATCATCCAATGTATGTTTGCAATATGATCTCTGGTGCCTCTTCCATTTTTAAATCCAGCTTGGACATCTGGCATTTCTCGCTCCATATATGGTAAGAGCCTTTGTTGTAGAACCTTGAGCATTACTTTATTGCATGGGTTATTAAGGCAATAGTTCGATAATTGCTGCATTCCTTGGGATCCCCTTTCCTTGGAATTGGGATATATATTGAACACTTCCAGTCTGGGGGCCATTGTTTTGTTTTCCATATTTGTTGACAAATTTTTGTCAAAATTCCATCTCAGTTTCCGTCTCAGTAGCTTGTAGCAACTCTATTGGTATGCCATCTGTTCCTGGTGATTTATTTCTTCCAAGTATTTTAAGAGCAGCTTTTACCTCACATTCTAAAATTCCTGGTTCTTCATCATATGGTTCCTCCTTCCCCTACAGCATGGTCTCAATCCAGCTCAGCCCCAACCTGTGCCAGCTATTAGTTAAATAAAAAAATCAGCTGTGCAAGGCCAAACTATGTCACAAACATCATGTCTAATACCAGAAAGCAGGAAAGGCCTCTGGTATATAGCAATAGTTGGAATATATGAACAATTTCATTTTTAAAAAAATGAAAGTTGCAATGTTTGGCATTTTACAAGAATATTTCTTTTAGTGAAAGGTGGCTTAGTCCATGTTTTATAGTTCAGACAAGTATAAATTAACATTATATTTACTTAACTGGCTAACGATCTGGGAGTAAGTAGGAAAAATTCTATGAGAACTGCATGATAACCTCTTTTTATGGGTATGTATGAAAGCCAGTGTGGTGTAGGTGTTACAGTGTTGGACTACGACCTGGGAGACCAGGGTTCGAATCCCCACACAGTCATGAAGGTCACTGGGTGATCTTGGGCCAGTCACTGCCTCTCAGCCTCAGAGGAAGGCAATGGTAAACCCCCTCTGAATACCGCTTGCCATGAAAACCCTATTCATACGGTCACCATAAGTCAGAATTGACTTGAAGGCAGTCCTTTTCCATTTCCGTGGGTATGTACAAATGTTTGCTTGGGTGGGCCACTCTTCAAAATAAAGGTATGTTGCAGATTATTTGGGTTTGGTTTTTTAAAACAGAAACAACTTCACCTCAACATACTAAAATCTCAACACTTAAAAAAAAGAAAAGGAAGTTCTGTACTAAAGCCACTTCACTATTATCATAGAATGTCATGGCAACTCTCCCAGGGGCACTGGTACAGCTTCAACAAGGGCTACCATGTGTAGGGAGGCTATCAAACACAAGTAGCACTAATGAACTGGCCTTAGGAACATAGGAAGCTGCCTTACACCGAGCATGGGTCCATCTTCCTCAGTATTGTCTAGGCTGACTGGCAGGGGTTCTCCAGCATTTCAGATAGGGGACATTCCCAGCCTGACCAGAAGATGCTGGACATTGAACCTGGAACCCTGTGCATGCAAAGCAAATGCTCTACCACTGATTTATGATTTTATAATCCAGATTCCAAAATTTGCATCTGTATTTCTTCATTGAAAAAAACATAATCAAGGAAGGAAGAAGAACACATTTACTGTATTCTCTAATGTGTCCTGAAATCTTTATGCTATCCGGCACAATTTAAACCTCAAGAAAAAAATAACTTCCAGCTCTTGGTCCCCCAACCATCCAGAGTTGCAGGGACAATCAGCAAAAGTTGCCTCCTCCATTCCATCAGTGGGAACATCCCTTGAGCAGAACTCCACTTAGGGGAGAGGAGATATCGATGGCAGGAACAAAATCTGGATGCAGCCCATTGACTCTTGCCTGCCAATCTGTGGCCTGGATTTTGCTTTGGATTTTGCCTTCCTAACTTTTGTTTATTGGCCCACTTGGATACCATTTATGACAACTAGAACCATTTCCAATTTAAGCAGCCATAATGACAAATTAGAACTCTTTTCTATTCAACTCCACAGGTTGATAGCAATCAAAATAGACACTCATTATATATTCAAGCTAGACTATAGCCACCATGGAGCCTGTGAGGACCTGATTCCCTTGGGGATATTTCCAGGCCTCTTTCCTGAATTTTCAACTTTCATTAAAGATAAGAAGTTAAACCTGTAAAATAGTAAACAGGGTTCCACATTCCAGTTACTGGCCAATGTATTAGAAAGGCAAGGAGATAACCAACACAAGCAAGGCAATTCTTTTCATAAATCATATTTGGCGCAGAGTGGTAAGCAGCGGTAACGCAGCTGAAGCTCTGCTCATGGCCGGAGTTCGATTCCAACGGAAGGAGGAAGTCGAATCTCCGGTAAAAGGGGTCGAAGTCCACTCAGCCTTCCATCCATCCATGGTCGGTAAAATGAGTACCCGGCATATGCTGGGGAGTAAAGAAAGGCCCAGGAAGGAACTGGCAAACCCACCCCATATATACGGTCTGCCTAGTAAATGTTGCGAGACGTCACCGTAAGAGTCGGAAACGACTCGTACTATAAGTGCGGGGACACTTTTACCTTTTTAATACAATTAAACAAATCTAGATTACAGTGTATTTGTATGTCAAGTCAGAATTCGATGGGGCTTACTCCCAGGTAAGAAGGGTTAGGACTGCAGCCTTAGACGATCTGTATTTAGGTTCTGGCTGGTCTGCATTGACTCCCTCCCCCAATATTTCAGCCCTTAAACACAAAATTATGTTCAAGGACCTGGAAACGGCATGGGAACCATTATTAAAATAGATATTTCATGTGCAATATATACCATTATTTTTGTCAATATAAATATTATATTTATGCAAATAAAATCAAGCAACCTTACAACTACATTTTTTCCTCAAACAAAAGAGACGAGAAGGAAGGAGAGATGCTTAACTGACCTCTGGTGGGGAATACAGAAAACACATTTCTGTAAGAATTGTTTATATGTGGACTTGCTTTACTGGTCCCAGAGAAAGAATGAAAGAATTGGCCTTTCCAATTTTGTATCATAACAAAATTTATAAATATGCTGGCTACTTCTTCATCCAAGTGGATGGCCTAGCACTGATCCTGTGAAATACTGCTAAACATGAACATATAGCCAAGTATGAAACAGATGTACACAGAGACACTGTCTCTTCCAGCATGATATGGCTCAAGTATCTAATGTGCAAATAGTGTTCTAACACATGTCCTAATATTCTGGATATAAACACATGGAAATATGTCCCACTATTTTAACGATACTAATTTCCATGAAAATGTGCTTAGGACCATAGATTTTTTTTTTCTAAATCCTTGTGCATGTAGACTGCCTAATCTTTCCATGGAGCAAGCAGATTCACACAAATAGAAGAATGAGACCATGGATCTGCATCCTCCACTAACACCTCTTGCAAGTAGCAGTGCTTTTTTGCACACACTCGGGCTTCTGTGCCGGTAGATAACTATACCAGAATGATTTATGGCTGACAAATATTGAAGGTTTTTTTTTAACATACGGTGAAATCCAGTATCACATGAGTGGAGTTCCACTTGCATAGTGGGATTTCCTCTTCCTTTCCTCCCACTGCTCTCCCCCCATCCTCCGGAGCAGATTTCAGGGGGACTCAGAAAGATGGAAGGAGGGGCAGGCCAGAAAGGAGAAATCCTGTCATAAATCTGTTCTGCACATATGCCATTGGAGTCCCCATAATAGCTATATACAGCATTTTCCAATTTATACAATATTTCAAAAGGAAAAGTCATTTAAAAAAAAAATTGAATGACCAGAAATTAAATTTACCTTCAGTTTTTCAGCTTCCCTTTTGTGCTCCTTCTTCAAGTGCAAAATAGCAGCATGGTACTCTACAAAAAAAACAAAATCATTTGTCAGATCAATGGCACTAAAGGTACTGAGGTTCCAATATAAGCACTGATGTTACCACTCTATGTGACATGAGCCTGCCAAAGGCTTTGTGCTGGATGTTGTACAGTAAGGCTGGTACAGAGAGGAAACTAATAGTGAAGTTATGGCATTGTGCTAGTGTCAGCATCCTGAAGCCCAAAGCAATGAATTAGAACTATACATGTTTCCATTCATAACTGCCTATGAATTTTATCAAACTTTTTACTTTGTATTCTTGACATATATAGTTGCCTAAACAAGTATTTTAATCTATGGATTTTAATAAAATGAAATAAACCAGAGGGGGATACAAAGGCTACTTACCCAGTAATCATTAACTATTAATCATTAATCATTAAGAAAGAAGTGACCAGTGAGTGGCACTCATATGGGAGCAGAATGGAGTTTAATGGGGTGGAGTGGTATGTGTGTATGTCAGGTGATTCAAGTGTGTATACAGATGTTCCTAAAGCTCATTCCATGCACATATGCAACATGTGGATAGAGAGACAGAGACAGAACCTGTTGGCCCAGCTCCTATGTCCACTTGCGTCCTGGCACTACCATCAGCATATTGAGTAAAAGGTCGCAAGGAGTGCCTAGGCACATGCAGTTTTATGTATGCAGATGAACTTGTCAATAAGCAAGTGTCAAAGCCGGTCAAATTGCATTGAAAAAGGAAGTGTAGTTTGTAGTCACCAGTGAACAGCTGATCAGCAGCTGCTGAAAACCTTGCTTGTGAAATGAAACCACATGCGCAAAGGAATATATTACTTCTTACATCATGGTGATGTCAGGTGATTAACAGGTCTATCCGACCCACCTGTCAAAGTGGCCCATGGGGGTCGGCAGAGGTCTGGATCTCATCCACCAGTTGGATCCAGTTTCTAACCCTTGGCTTGCAACCTTGAAAATGGAATTGGGAATATAGGAAATACATTTAACATTTATGAAATGCCAATTCTCTCTGCTAAGGTAGAATTGGCATTCACCGTCCACAGAGCTTCCACAGGCAAACAAAACAGTGTGGGTGGAAACAGACAAATGTTTCATGTGGAATAAACGAAACAAGTAAGGTAAGACTAGGGTGGTTGAAGAAATTGTTTGTGGTGGTGTGAGTCTTAAAGGAAGACAGTGAAGTGGCTTCAAAAACAGAAATAAGGTTTCTATTTCATGGTCTGTTACTAGATTAATGTAGAGGAATATACATTTTTTCCATATTTTAATCCATAAATACTTGCTTGTTTCCTGAGGGGAGCAAGGATTGCCTCCAGGTGATCAGATGAGACAATCATAGGATCATAAAATAGAAGAGTTGGAAGGGGCCTATTAGGCCATCAAGTTCAGCCCCCTGCTCAATCTGACATACCTCTGGAGTTTGTTAGGAACTCACTTTCTCATTTCAAAGAAGGCAGAAAGAAACAGCCCTGTGAGCTGCTTGTTTAAAGTAGAGCTTGTTTCTGGAAGTGGGATGCATAGTTAATTATTCCTTACAGGAAAGGGATAGGGTCTACATTGTCTTTGGCTACCCAGGAAAGTTATCCTGGGGCCATAGTGGAAAGCTCACTAAAAATGTCAGCCCAGTATGCCACACTCAAATTATTAGGAAGTGGGTTAAAAACAAAACAAGTATCATAATGTCATTATATAAATCAATAGTGCATTCACATTTGGTCTACATTGTAAAGATCCCATCACACTATGTCAAAAAGGGTATCACAGAACTAGAGAAAGGCAACCATTGATGCATTTCCCCATATGGAAAGGCAAAGATGTTGTAGCTGTCCTTTAAAAAGGCACAAGAATGTTAAACCCTCAATAAAATAAATCTGAAACTTAGCTTTTTACTACAGCTGGTTCCAGAAAGTACAGCTAAAATCTTATCATCTTTTCCTATGCTGTTTTATGACTTGAGCATTTCACATCATAGGATACATTTTACTTTAAAATGTTTTATTTAAAAAAGGTGTGCTCTTCCTAGCCCAAGTTAGTACACAATGTGACAAAGGAGAACTAGTTAACATCCCATTTATCAACAATCACCTTTTTCCTACATGTGGCCTCCACCCATGTTAGCTTGCTTTCTTTTCTTTTTTTAAAAGTACAAAATTAACACCAACCAGCTGCATCTATGAGATGAAAGAAAACCTGATGCATTCCTTAAGAAAAATCTGTTTTAATATATTAGGCATTGAATCCTGAGCTGCCCTTCCATGAATAGAAGGGACTACAATCCAATAGAGGCTCCTGCTGGTGGAAGGAGGGAAGGCATTTTTTTAAAATCAAAATTCCCTTTACCATCTCCTATGTTGTTCCAGAGGTCTTCATACAATCTTGCAGTGCAGATTTTTAGGATGATGCATGGGACAAATCAACTCTTTCACTTTCTGCCAGTGGGAGCATCTTGTGAGTAGACACTCATATGAACTCTGGACCCAAGTCTAGCTATTCAAGTAAAAGAGACTTCACTAATGTTTTGTTTTCATGTGGAATCTTATGTGTCCACTGATTTAAATAGTAAAACATCTACCTTAATAATGTAGGCCTATACATTATCTGAGAAAAAATGCTTGTCCATTTTTATTTATTTAGAATGTTTATACACAGATTCGTATTTTAAAAAGTCTCAAAGTGGTGAACAAGTAAAATATATGAATGATTCTCAATTCTGCAGCTGTCTAAACAAATTATATTAGCAGCATAAGCTTATTTATAGCTTGGTATTCCAGGCAGGTTGACTTCCTTACACATGCCTTGAATTAGGGATGGGGGAGAAAAGTGCAAAGGTTGATTATATTCTCTTACCGGAATTTGTCCCTGGAAGGTACTTGCATCAAATTCATCTATAGTGTTGCTGGGTCTGGGTGCAGTTGTACAATATACAACTTATATCACTATATCAAATCAACTGTTTTTCAATTTATTGCTATGCTTATGTGTTACTTCCCACTATTTCTAAGAACACACAAACCTCAGGTCACAGAAATGCCATTGCTGTTTTCCCCCCCATGCACTTTCTGGGGGAATTGGGGGGGACAGAGGACACAGACATGTGGGCACTGTGGATGCTCCCAAAATTCAAGATTAAAATTCTAGGAGGGATGTCACATGACATTTCCATTTGGAGTGGGGTAAGCATTTATCTCTGATTAGATGCATTTTCCAGAGAGCAGCTCAACAAAAGTCACCACCACAACAACTTTGGGACAGTAACAAAAAAACTGTATGGCATGGTATAACAGAAAGAATTGCTGCATGCATAAAAGCAAGACAACTATGAAGCACAAAATTTATCTTCGACAACATCACATTTAAATTACCATATGTTAACAAAAATACAGTTTCAAAACAATTATTAAAAACTCACAGAACAGATATGTAATGTAACACAACATAGAAACAACAAACAGGTAACACAGTATGCTTTATTGCATCAACTTCTGATAGCAAACAGCTAGGTAAAAATGGTAAAAAACAGAGAATATTTCTGGGATGTGAGTACTGTGTAAGTGTACTACAAAACAGGACACAGTCTATCACCCCACATCTCCCTCCTTCCTTCTCCTGTTACATATGCCACCCCCCTTCTCTCCAGGAACAAATATATGGCAGATGATTATTGTAGAACTTCTGCTATATTCAATATATGCATAAAGATGAACAGAAAAATGCATTAAAAATGAAAGCCACTTTTATTCAAGACACAACACACAATGTTCAGCTGATGAAGTACTGGTTGTAGCCCAAGAAGCATTGGGTTTTATTAATTTTTTTTTTGTCTTCTCCTTCCTATGAATTCTTCTTCTTTTGCATATATGTGAAGATACATAGCACTTCTGTATTGCTATATAAACCTCCTAAGATATTTCTACTACATCTTGAATGTCCTTCATATAACTCAAGGAAACAGATCTTACACCAGTATATGCTGACTTTATGAGACACAGAAAAACCAGCTTGACAGACAAAAACAGTGGATGACACATTCTACCCACCTGGCTTTGTCTCCTTAAGAGATATCAAGTCAGCTAGAGAGGTAAAAGCATAAGGGGAACAGCGCAGCACTGGGGGATTGGAGAAGACCTGCCCTGGGAGTCAGTACGTGAGCATCTGGGTGTTTGCTTACTCGCTCCTCTGGGGTTTCTCTCTCTTGAGACAGCTGAAGTCCCTGGTAAGTGCTGCCAGGCAAGTCCTTGCAAGTAAGTGCTGCAAGGACTGGGACTCCCTGCCTGACCCTGACTCCAGAGAGAGGCTACAGTCAATCTGGTAGTCTCTTGCATCAGCTCCTGGCTGGGTCAGGAGGCATAAAAGCATGGCTGTCCTTGGGTGGAGGGACTGCTGCCAGTGGGGTTGTGACTGAAAGGGCGGCACAAAAGGAAGTTCCAAGGGCATTACTCCCTGCTATTTTTTTAAAAAAAAACCTAAAGGAGATTTGTAGTGGGAAGGATGTATAGTGCATATGTAGTTGCTGCACAGGGTGAAAGCTTATGCAGTGAGCTGAACGAAAGGAGAAAGTCACCAGATGCCTTCAGAGTGAGAGTCTATAACTGGCAGAAGGCTGGCCCTCCCTGGGTGTGAGACGGGGGAGGGAGTAGATGTGCCCTGTGTGAAAGATATTAAGTGGGTCTGACTGTTCCCCATTCTCCCAGAGGCCTTCTGGGATAATTGGTTCAGGTAGGTTTTGTTGGTGGGCTCTTGTTGGCTCCATATCAGGTGTTTAGGAGGAGTCTTAGTAAGGAGGAACATGGGTGATGCCATCTCAGTTTCAGTGATCATGGGTAGAGGGAGGTATAGCTATGGGAAGGTGGCGAACTACCATAGAAGTCTGAGGCAAGGCTATCTACACCTTGTTCCTCACTCCTACTCCTCTAATGGATGGGTTCCTTGTTGCTCATCTGCTATGCCCACTGGCCTGTGTGTGTTGTTGTTTAACACCAGATTGGTACACAATATGACCTCACTCATCCATGACTTGATCATGGATGAAGGTGCCAATTTGGTGTGCATTACCGAGACCTGGGTGGGTGAGCTGGGAGAAGTTGATCTGACCCAGCTTTGTCTACATGGATGCTCGGTACAACATCAGCACAGGCTGCAGGGACAAGGGGGAGGAGTTGCTGTGGTACAGAACTTCCCATCTCTGTCACCAGGAAACCACTCTGTCTTGGAACTGGCTGTGAGGGCCTGCACCTGGTGTTGGGCCAAGGAGATAGTAAACTAGGTTTGCTGCTTATGTATCATCTACCCTGCTGCCTGGCAGCTTCTCTGACTGAGATGGCAGAGGCCGCCTTGGCTGTTGTATCGGAGGAGCCCGGAATGATAGTCCTGGGTGATTTCATTGTCCATGCTGACTGCCTCTAGGGCTCCTGCTGGGATTTCATGGCTTCCATGATGACTGTGGGGCTGTCTCAAGTTGGCACTGGCCCAACACATAGGGCAGGGCACACCCTCAACTTGGTTTTTGCTTCACATGGAGTAAGGGGTGGTCTAGAGATAGGGGGGTGGATGTCACCCCATTGTCATGGTCAGGCCACTTCCTGGTGAAGTTTAGACTTATAGCTCCAATCTTCCCCTCCAGGAGTGATGGACAGATTAAGATGGTCCGTCCCCAGAGCCTAATGGAATCCACAGGCTGCCCTCTCTGGCATTGTGGAGCCCAATTTGCACCTTGGTACACCAGTGAGTTAAGGGCAATGAAACAGGCTGGATGATGGCTAGCATGCAAGTGGTGTAAGACATGCTGTGAGGCTGATTGGGCACGAGTAAAACATCATAACAGTGCCTACTGTATGGTGGTGAGGACAGTGAAGGCCCACTTCTCTGCCACCATCACATCCTCAAGTAGCCATCTTTTCTGTATTGTCAGGGGTCTATTGACATCAACTCCAAGAAATGGAGCTTTAGACCCTTCAGAGGCCCACTGTGAATTGTTTGCAAGGCAATTTGAGAGTAAAGTTTCTCGCCTCTGTAGCAATCTTGATGCCCCATCCACATCTGCTGTGGTTCCCAGTGAGGTGTCCAGTGCAACGTCTGCTGCAACTTCTTGGGAATGGTTTCAGTTGATGCAGCCTGATGATGTGGACAAAGTGCTTGTGATGATGCAGCCAGCAGCATGTCCTCTCAACTCTTGCTCTTCTTGGCTTATTAAAGCTTGCCAAGGAGGTATGACTGAGTGGATCCGGGATGTGGTCAATGCGTCATTGCGAGAGGGAGTGGTTCCAGCTGTCCTGAAAGAGACAGTGATCCGACCACTCCTGAAAAAGCCCACCCTGAACCCATTGGTTTGTGACAACTATTGCCTGGTGGCAAATACTCCTTTTTTAGGGAAGGTGATCGAGAGGATTATGGTGCAGCAATTGCAAGTACTCTTGGGTGAAAACAGATTATCTTGAGCCATTCTAGTCTGGGTTCAGGCCTGGGTATGGGACTGAATCAGCCTTGGTCGCCCTGATGGATGACCTTTATCGGGAGAAGGATAGGGGAATGCAACCCTGTTATTTTTACTTGATCTCCTGGTGACTTTTGATACCATTGACTATGGTATCCTTCTGGGATGACTTGGTGAGATGGGTATCAGAGGCATTGTTTTACAGTGGTTCCTATTGTTATGAGTGCTCAAGCTAACCCCCATTTTGGTTCATTTGGAGTCGAAGGGGTGGCAAGGCCCTGGAGTATTCTGGACAACATTTCCCACCCCATACCCCGTTTTCTGACTTCTTGTGCCTTCTTAAATACTGTGAAATGAGGACGAGAAGCAAGGACCATCTTTTGCCACTTTCGGAGGAACATGAAAGCTCTGAATTAAATCTTATCTCATTTTTTTGGCAGATTTCCCTCTTGCCCAGCAGAACAATCCATTGTTTAAAGAAAACATTAGAGAGTAGCCTTAGTCTTCCTGAGTGTAAGCAACAAATACACACACAAGATGAGATCACCTCATACCCAGACTCCTTTTCATGTTGGTTTGTAAGAGGGAAAGGGTATTTAAGGGCAGTTTTAGAGACCTAAGATGGCTATTTGAGCTCCAACATGCAGGGGCGTCACTGCCGGGGTGCGGGGGGTGCAGATCGCACCCGGGTGACACCATGAGGGGGGTGACACCCAGAGCCACCCCGCCCCACGCCATTGCCTGGCAAAGGAGCTGAGAAGCGCTCCGGGTTGGTCAGAGCAGCCAACTCCTACCTGGAGGCACGCAGGCGGGCGGGCGAGATCGGGAGCAGCGGGGCAAGGGAGGCGCACCGGCATTCCCAGGCCTGCTTCTCCGGCTGGATGCCCCTCCAGTGCATGCCCTCCCAGGGGCATGGATGGGGGTGGCTGGCCTCACACGCACGCATGCGCTCAGCACAAGATTTGGGGGCTCGCCAAGGCCCCCCGGCACCCGGTCCAGTGCACGCCGAAAGCAGGCGCCCGCTCGCTGGCAGTGAAGCCTGGACGGGCCTTCCACTGTCAGCCTGGAGTGCGTGGTGAGCGCACGCACGACCAGCCACCCCTGTCCATGCCCCTGGGAGGGCGTGCCGGAGGTCCGCACCCCCCCCGCACTCCTGCTAGTGACGCCGCTGCCAACATGTGTCTCCAACTACACTCTCAAGAAATGCAGAGCAGGACTGCAGACCACAGATCAGGAAGGGAGTCTGTGTCTCGGTGCAAACCTTGAGGCAAAGAGATTCCTTCCTGCTTTTTTGGTCAGAGCTCCTTCACATCACTTCAGCTGTATAACACTGCCTACTCCTGGGCCTAGAATAGGTAATCTCTGCTACCTGTCATTCCTTATAGCAATAGAGACCTTTTATTTCTGTCATTTAAAGTTATGAATGGGTTATGATATTTATGATTAATGCTGCCACGCACCCAGTAATTTTGTAATGCTATTCTTTTCTCTCAATAAAAGGAAGTTTAGCTTTAGTCTGGTTTGGACCTGCATTTTTTAGATTATACACACACTATTTAGGCACATTTCAGGGCAAAGCGCTTCATTTATCCCTAGCAAAAGATCCCCTTTCTCTCAGGGAGGCATGTTTAATGGGACATGTGGGTGGCAGCGTCACACACTCAGATTCCCAACAGACATGTGTGTTAACACGAACCTATCTCCAATGTTGTTTCCAGAGAATAGCATTGGATGATTGTATTTAGGCCCCCTGGCAGTTGTGCTGTGGGATGCCGCAGGGTATCATCTTGTCTCCCATGCTGTTTAATATCTATATGAAGCCCTTGGGAACAGTCATCAGGAGATTTGGAGCCAGGTGTCAGCAGTATGCTGACGATATCCAGCTCTATTTATCTGTAACATCTGTATCGGGAGAGGCCATGCAAGTCCTGGACCACTGCCTGGATTTGGGGTTGGGCTGGATGAGGGACAATAACCTGAGTCTGAATCCTAGCAAGATGCAGAGGCTGTGGGTCGGTGGTTCCAGAGTTTGGATAATTGGTCAATTGCCTGCTTTGGTTGGGATCATACTTGCTCTGAAAGAGCAGGTTCATAGTCTGGGGGTGTTCGTAGATCCATCTTCTTCACTAGAGTGACCTCAGTGGCTAGGAATGCCTTTTACCAGCTTGGGCTGGTAAGACAACTGCGGCCGTTTCTGAACAGGGATAGCCTGACCGCTGTTGTCCATGCACTGATAATCTCCAGGCTGGATTACTGTAATGCACTCTATGTGGGACTGTCCTTGAGGTTTGTCCAGAAGCTGCAACTGGTGGAAAATGTAGTGGCGAGACTGCTAAATGGGGCAGGGTATCACCAATATGTCACCCTGCTGCTGCATGAATTGCAGTGGCTGCCTATTAGCTACTGGGCTAAGTTCAAGGTGCTGCTTTTGGTGTACAAAAACCTAAAAGCTTGGGACCAGGATACCTGAAAGATTGTCTTACCCCTTATATACCAAGTAGATCACTGTGATCTGCAGGTGAGGGCCTGACAGGAGGTCTGTTCCGCACAACATAGGAAATGGACCCTTAGTGTACTGGCACCTGTCCGTTGGAATTCCCTCCGCTTAAATATCAGACAAGCCCCATCTCCGTTATCTTTTCATTGCATATTGAAGACCTTCCTCTTTCAACAAACCTTTTAAGTAGAGCCCTTATCCTAGTCTGTGTCTGTGTTGGAATTGCTTTTTAATATGTTTTTAAACCTTTTTAAAAATGTTTTGTTTTAATATGTTTTAATGGTTGTTTTGTTTTAATATATTTTAAAGTATGTTTTTATGATGTTTTAAAGTGTTTTTAGTGCTTTTGTTTGCCACCCTGGGCTCCTACTAAGAGAAAGGGTGGGATATAAATCTAATTCATAGGCCTCCCTCAACCAATACATTTTTATATTCGTAAATTGGAGTTTATTATTTATTTATTTACTTGATTTATATCCCACCCTTCCTCCCAGTAGGAGTTGTGATTCTCATATAAAAAATATATTTTAATTCAGTAGTAGTAGTAGTAGTAGTTGATATAATAATAATAATAATGTTATGAAAGTTCTTGTTTTGTAGGTAAAATTAACTAACTGTTCATTGACAAATCTCCTAATCTTTTGTATTTTAAAAGAAGTTGGAAATCTCCTTATTTATTTTCTCTCATATTCAAAGCAACCAAAGGGGTATGGAAGTGGTGTTCCAATGAACCACGAGCTATTACTAGCATGGCACAGAAAAACTTATGACACGTAGGTCCAACATCTTGGCCAGTTGCCAGAGGCCCAGTGCCCTTGGCAGGCCCTGATGGAGGATCCCCCAAGCATCCTGGCCCAAGCAATTTGGGCCCTTGAAAGTGATGAAGGGAAAATGGATTTCTTTCCCCATATTCACACACAACAGGCATTAAAAGCAGGCCTGTGTGTAGAGAAAACAGGAAAAGGTCGAGCTCACCTTGTTGCAAATTCCTGAGCTCTTTTCTGTGCCAAAATTGGCTAATGCGTGACAGCAGATCATTAATTTGGTATTGTTTTAGCAAATGCATACAATCTCTTGATTAATATACTTTTTATTATTTGATCCTGGAAAACGAGGTTTCTGATCTCGTATACTATACAGCAATGGCCTCAGCTAAGGGAAGTCTTCATAACAGAATCAAAATAGAAGGGAAATAAAATTTTAGTTTGATACTGATTTTTATAATAGCATGATATGTATAATTTTATTCCATAAATGTAATAAGTGTGTGGGCCACCTCCTTCATACCTCTGTGTTTGGAGAGTGGCTGGCTCAGAGTTACCCCTTTTCCTTTCCTGTGTTCCCTAATCATTCTTTATGTTGTGTGATTTTCAGCTATAATATGGTGATTTAAAATTAATCTTTCTCTATAGCAAGGTAGTTACAAGCGGAATTTCACATAGAATTTCCAGTCACTTTAAGTGAACTGAACTTGGCCTTACATCATGGTATTATCAAAGAACATGTTGTAATGTTCTAGAGATGTTCTTGACCAACTTGACTGATCAGGAGCCATGATCGAATGGAATGTATAGTACAAAATCATCAGTAACTATGACAGTTGAATAGCGGTAATATCAGTCAAGGGGACAGATTGACATCAATCTAGGAAGATAGCAAAGACAATGAGATGGGAGGTATCTGTAAAATTATAAATATACATGAATTCATTGTAATAAAGTTATCTGGTAGGTTGGAATTATTGCAAGAGGGAAGAGCTGTTACGTTACATGGGGAATAACCTAGGGGATTGGTTAATTACTGTCACATGCTGTAATTTTAACGTATAAAAGATCTGCGCGCACCATACCTTATAGCAGTCCTCTCCAGACTTTCGGGGGGGGGGGGGTCTGACCCTGCATATGCTTGTAGAAATAAAGGCCTACCTTTTTGCTTTAAGCCTGTGTTATTGAATTACTTAAAGGACCCCCAGCAAAGATTCCACAGGAGAAAATAAAAAAATTCTCCATCAGGCCTACATACAATGATGCCCCTAGCGCGCCCCCCCGACAGTGGCTAGGTCTGGGAGATATCCACCATTTGCAATTGCTGCCCATATACTATCGGCCAAGGTTCTGTATTAATTGACCAGGCTCAACAACTTGGGACAAGGATACTTTAAGGATTGCCTGAGTCTTTATATCCTTGTCTGATCATTGGGAGCTTCAGGGAAGTCACAGTTAGTGCCTCCTCATGGCTCGGATGCATAGCTCACATCCACAGAATTGTGAGATCAATGCTATGGGTCTCCCTCCTGGCTGAGCGCTTGGTGAAGATCTTTTTATTTCAGCAGCCATTCACACCACTTACAGACGACAGCCTGGGGCTGCATACAAAGGGTAGTATTCGGCTAACGTGTCCGGTCAGCACAAGGATTTCTGCTAGTGCAATGGACCTTCCCCCTTTTCCTCCTTCCGTGCACACCCCACACCCTCCTCAAATGTGCTCCAGAGAGTTGGGGAAACTCCTAGAACAAATTGAGGGGTCATGGGGGGCAGGAGAGGGCGGAAGTTCCATTGTGTAAGCAGAAATCCTGTGCTGATGGGGGACCGTGACTTAGTGCTGTTTAAATAATTTTAAACTGTTTACATAAATTGTAATTGTCCACAAATCCCTCAAAGGCAGTATGAGTAATTAAAATGACAGGTAGCTCATAGTCACTCAGCATAAACTGAAGCACTCTGATGGACTCCACAGCAGATGGACACCAATATATGAGAACTGCTCCAGGGGGGGAGGGGCTTGCCCTTATGACAGATCTTCACAACTTGAGACCATTATGCCAAATACAGCCCAACTGCCATAAACAGGGACCCACCAGCAATCAAATAAGCCTACTCTTTCTGCTGCCTGCCTGGGGCTGCCAGTCAGAACACTTGATTGAGTTTAACTGGGTGGTTTAAAAGTTGTGCAGATTTTGTTTATGATATCTCTGTATCGAAGCACATCCTTTTCAAAGAGGTTTATAACAAGACATATGCAAAGGAACTCAGTATCACCTCTATCAGTCAAATTATGGCACACGGCAAAAGTATCATTATCCAAGTTATGACGTATAGCACATATTTGGTTAAAAGAGACAATGGAGGTACAGTATCCTTTGTACATTAAATAACCATGATGTTCAGGTACTTCCTTCTTATGTACTATCTTCAACAAGCCACAGTTCTCAAATATTTGCAGATGACAAACTTATTATTCAAGATCATAAAATTAAAAATAAACTGTAAAGAACTCTAGAGCAGTATTCTTCAAGCAGGGGTTCCCAGATGTTGTTGGATCGGCTCACAGGATTAACACTCCAGCAAATCTTTCTTTCCTATTAGGTTTCAAGGGCATTCCCAAAGGTCATAGCTTTGGTTTCATCACAGAGAGTAAGTCAAGCCTCTGTGTCTTCCCAGATCCAGATGAGGCTAGCCAAGGCTAGCCCCTGGCCTATTGTTTTACGGCCTGTAAGATGATACGGCCTCCAGCCAAGTGAGGAGGGGAACCTACCCCCTCCCTCTGAGAGCACCATTAGCTAGCTGTTCCTATGGCAACATGGCCAACTGTTCAGTCATGCAGATAGGATGCTTAAGAGACTTGGCAAGGACCACTACCTTAACAAAGAGATTACTTTGACCATTTCCGTGGTTCTTCCTGCTACAGATTCCAATCTTACACATACAAAAGCAGACTTGTACAGAACCCAAAGACATCATCCAAATCATCCCAGCCTCAAATCCTATAACAATATCATAATTCCAATGTATATTCAGAATCCTGTGTACAAATCTGGCTTTTTCACCTCAAATGAATATAATAAAGCTAAAGAGGATAAAACACTAAGATTATGTAGTTCAGGGATGTGAAACCTGTTGGACTTCAATTCCCACCTGTCCCAGCTAGCATGGTCACTGGTCAGGGATGATGGGAGTTGGAGCCCAACAACATTTGGAAGGCACTACATTGGATTCCCCCAAGTCAGAATGCTGAACTTGGTCTGCGGAGACCAGGAATTAAATTCCTACTCATCCATTAATCTTACTGGAAAATATTGAGCCAATTACTCTCTCTTTCAGCCTAACTTACCTCACAAAGTTCCTGTGAAAAAAAGTGGTATATTCCCATGTATGCCACTCTTGAGCTCCTTGCAGGAGAACTGGAATATGAATGCTGTAAATAATAAATACAATCACTATAATTTCACTACATCCTATATTACCTACAGCATTTCTATGTATATATAGGGGCATTCTGTTAAACATTCTCCCAGTGATGCTAACTTCCAAAGATACAGGTGTCCTCCATGATTGCTTTCCTTGGCACTTGACCCCTTCCCTACCAGTTTTTCAACCTTCTAGATCCTCTTATGACGTTTTCCTTGCAGAATATTCTGGGACAATGGGAAAGACTCATAGGATCAGCCCTGGTTATGTAGTTGTCATTTTCTCACATATACCTCAGTCATGTGGGATAGCACCATGGTAAAGCTCAGTGTGTGTGTGCTTGTGTAACGTTGCTGGTCTGGCAACATTTGGGAAAATGAGTGCCTGCCACTGTTCCTTCCTTCATCCTTGTTTCTCCAGCCCATACTTTCACAGAATCATAGAGTTAGAAGGCCATTTTTCAGACAGGCCATCCAACCCCATGCTAAATGTAGGAATCCAAGTTAAAGCACACCTTTTATATAACCTGGATTCTTTAAGCACCCTTTCAATTCTGTGCCTCTCTCCAACCTTCACATTTCTTGTCTGTGCTCTCATGCTTCCCTCCTACCATCTCTTTCTTGAAGTTCCCCTTCACTTTTACCTCTGTATCAATGACACTGTAAAACGAGAGGTCCTAGTGGCTCAAGTCAGCCTTGAAATCACCCTCTACCCTGGGCTCAATTCCTCCATCACAGAAATTGGGTTATTGGCTGCTGTTTTTCTGAAGGAAGATGTTTCACACATATTCAGCATATTTTCCAGATAGTTTCGCATGTTCAAGGTCTGAGCCATATCCCTCAATATAGGTTCTAGGACTGTGCTCTTGTAAGCTGAAATTGCAGCCTGTTCAACCCCTAGGAAAGGCTGTAAAGCTTGCAGACTGACATGCCATTTTTGTTTACTGCCTCAATCAACTGTTAAATGGAATGTACCAAAGAAGGTACATGGAATATGTGTGTGTGTGTGTGTGTGTGTGTGCGTGTGTGTAGTTTTGGAACTCTAAAAACTGCAGTGGAAGAGAAGATAAATGCTGGAAATGTTCAGCTTTGCATTTGGAAGCTGAAACTAGGGACAACCCATGGAGCAGTCCAAACCATCCCTCCTCTCCAACAATTAAATGAAGAGACATTTCCACTTCCCTACCCACCATTCCCTCTTGTGGATAACCACAGGAATCTCATGGAATGCACGTGATGTGGAAACTCAAGTGGTAGTTTATTGAGTGTGGATATCAGTTTGGATTGATAAAATGTTTCTGGAAATCTGGTAGCAAAATAACACAGGAAGCAATGTGTCAATATTTGGCAAGGGCCTCAAAATTATGTCTGTATCAGGGTGGTGGAGGGAGGGGAGATTGAAAATACAAAATGGATGAGTTGTCTGGAAAGAGAACACAGGAAGAAGTGATTTACTCTCTCAACATGTAAACCCTTGTGTCACCTAATCTATCAGTAGGTTTAGGACAGCCTTTCCCAACTAGTGGGGCACCAGATGTTGTTGGACCACAACTCCCATCAGCCTCAGCCAGCATTGCCAATGGTCAGGAAAGATGGGAATTGTGGTCCAACAACATCTGGTGGCCTACTAGTTGGGAAATGCTGGTTTAGGACAAAAGGAAATCCCAATGCTGAGATCCTCAATGTGGCACCAAGGGGCACCAAGAAGAGCTCAGACACCCCTTTTGGCACCTGCCAAAGCCTCCTAGACCCCTTTTATTTTTTAATGTATAAAAAATACGTTATACATTTTGTATAATTTATTATACAAAAGGGAGGGGCTGCTGGCTTTTTGAGGGCTTCTCCTGCTTTTTTGTCTGTGTTTTATTGGTTTTTGTGGGTGTTTTGCCTCTCCCTTTTTTTCTGAGCATTTCCAGCTTTCCTTCTGTGAAATTGATATTTTGTGCTGCCCACAACACTTTCTTAGATTTCCAGTTGTGTGTTCCCCCCCTGGCCCAAATAGGTTGGGGACCTTTGTAATAATGCACCTATAGATATTATGAAGATCCCTTCAATAAACAGCTTTAAAAACAAGTCAATCAATTCAAGGAGGCTAGCAGCTAAAAGCAAGGACTCCATTTTCAGAAAAGGTTTCACTACAGAGACCAAAGGTCTCCATTTCCACACAAGGCAAATGGATGCACATTGGTCTCATGTCTTGGTTCTGAACCTCCCATGATATTTTCTGGCCACTGATCCAGCATATGCAGATAATTTATAAGAAATTAATTCCTTTTCTCAAGAATGGCAACTGTTACATGTAACTTTTGCCACAGACTTTCTTAAAAACAAAAAGCAGCTATGGGTGGCTGCAATTAGGGGCAACAGAAGTGTGGATACGGAGGAGGACACACAACACTTTCCTGCCCTCCATTTTTCCTTGCAAAATTGCCTCCACCCTGCTGCTTTTTCTCCTATGGGGAAAAGACACAAAGTCTGTATATTTTCTTCTAGAGGAGGCTATTTTGAGCAGAAAAATGGGTAAAGGGGAAAGGATTAAGGAGCCTCTTCCCCTTACCATCTACTGTCCAAACTTGTAACTTCATGCAGCTGCTTTTCAGTTAAAAATCTAGTTAGAAAAATCCAATTACCTATATCTGCCATATGATGTCTACTTTGGTCCCGTTCCCCACTCCTGCAGTTTTTCAATTTTCCCAATGCAATTATCCAGTTTACCCGCTAGATGTCAGTAGCACATGCTCACTCTACTGCAGCTCAAAATCATTAAAATGCCATGGCCAAGTACTATTTTGCAAATTAGACATCAGCAAAAGTGAACTGAACATGGCAGCCTATCTAAACTTTTTGAAACAACTGAATTTGTTTTTCTAACCTGTACCAATACCTTTTATACAAACTAGATTTAAACAGAATCAAGGGCAGATGCATGGAATAATTACACTGATGTATACTTTCCATGCATTTAAAGAAAAACACTTAAAAACAGATACATAAAAATGAGAATAGTATCACTATTCTTGTGAAGCTGGTACAACACAATGGGGAGAAGAGCCTGGCTGGGAGTCCAGAGTCTGTGAGTTCAAATCCCTGCTCATGTCTCCTGGGTGTCAAGGGCCAGCTAAAGTTCACCCCCACAGTGAGTGGCTCAGGGTTACGTGCCCTGCCACCTGTGCAGCCGTGGGCAAGCTGCATAGTCCCAAGGAGCCCAGTTGCCCCCCAGGTGGCAGTTGCGGACAAGGAAGGGGCTGGCTTATGCAGCTGTGGCAAGCTGAGCAGGCTCTAGCCAGCTGGGGAGGACTAGCCTCAGAAGGAGGCAATGGTAAACCCCCTCTGAATACTGCTTGCCATGAAGACCATATTCATAGGGTAGCCATAACTCAGGATCCATTTGAAGGCAGTCCATTTCCATTTTCACATTATCTTAAAAATAAGACTCAAATAAGTTTTACAAAGTACATTATTTTGGTAATATTTGAAATGGATGGGTATTAGCAAAAGAAACTGCCAGGATAATTTCAGTCTACCAGATGGAAGGTCTACAAAGCAGTGAGGAAATGCTTTTGGGTAGGCATAGAGAGACTCAACCTCTTTGCACATGCCTACAGGGAATTGCAGAAACAATCCCAGCTTCCACTAGCCACTCCAAAGGTTTGGTGGAGTTAATTAATTATTTCCAAAAGTTCTGCATCCCAAGACCAAAGGTCCATGACATGAAAAGTGATCAGTAGAAATTTTACCCACTCATAGGGTCACTAGATTTTAAGGTGCTAGATTCCAAGGCCCTTAGATGGCAGTAGAACCTTGCTTTTCATGGTTCAAGGCCTTCAAGGCAATGAGCGAGAGATAACACTTTCGCTCCCTGCACTGGAACAGTCTTCTGATTTCCAGAGTAAGCCCATCAAAAAGCACTGGGAGGAGCCCATTCTGGAAGAGCTTCTGTCCCATCGAAAACCATTATTCTGGCTTGGATTCCAGTGGGAGGAGACTAATTTTCTACTACTGCAGCATTGAACTACAAATGCAACTGTGACCATAGCTAGGTTGCAGAGCACATGCTTTGCATACCAGAAGGTCCCAGGTTCAATCCCTGTTATCTCCAGATAAAGAACCCCAGCTAGCAAACCTGTGAAATAACTTTGGCCTAATCTTTGAAAGCATAATAAAATATAACAATTTTTCTAAAAAAAATTAAAAATAGTAAATCCATCAGTAAAACTCAACAAAATACATCTTCAGCCAAAGACAGCAAAATCATCAACCCAGCAGCTTAGGCCACAAAAGTGCTACAAAATAAGAATGTTTTAATACCTCTTTGAAAAGAGCCAGGGATGTGGATTGTCCTTCAAGAGGAAATTCTGTAATTGAGGTGCCACCATCAAAATGCCCTTGACTTGGTACTAGCTAGCCTAGCCACAGAAGGTGGTTGCAACCGAAGAAAGACCTTCACCTTGAATTAGAAGGAGGGGCGTAAGGAGGGCAGATGTCCCTATATACTGTATCAAGGCCATATAAAGGCTTTAAAAGGTCAACTTCAGAACCTTGAATTTGACCTAAACACTATCTAGTAATAAGTTCTTTTGGAACTGGTATCATACATGCAGCTAGTTCCAGTAACAAACCACAATACTCTAAACCAGATGACATTTCTAACCAGTCTTCATGAAAGCTCCATGTACATAATAGTCAAGAACAAATGTAACCAGCACATAAGAATTTTTGTTAATGCAACATACTTGGAGGCCAATGCCTAAACAAACCAAAACACAACTAGATCCACAGCAGATCACAAGACACATACAAAGGAGAGTTAAGATGTATTTCTTTCGTTTTATAATGTCTGGGGCAATTGATTGGTTGTTTCTTTTTTTGAAAATGGAAATGGAGTGCCTTCAAGTCGATTCCAACTTATGGCGACCCTATGAATAGGGTTTTCATGGTAAGCGGTATTCAGAGGTGATTTTACCATTGTCTTCCTTTGAGGCTGAGAAGCAGTGACTGGCCCAAGGTCACCCAGTGAGCTTCATGGCTGTGTGGGGATTCGAACCCTGGTCTCCCAGGTCATAGTCCAAAACTCTACCCAGTATGCCACACTGGCTCTCTTTTGTTGTTGTGGAAGAAGATGAGCACAGGAAGGATTGAAGAGACAATGATGGAGAGCAAGCAACTGAGTGATGGAGTTTGCAGAGGAGGAGGGTGAACACAACCAGGACAACAGAAGATGAGGGAAAGTGGAAAAGGAGGTGAGTGTGCAAGGATCTCATTCTCAACCCAGTAGCAAAAAGAAGGGGGTAGGGGAAAGATATGTGGTTTTGTTCCAGCCTAAAGCCAGGAGGAGGAGGAGGAGGAGGAAAAGAGAAAAAATACATTCAAGGGTAAGGGAGGATAGTTTGTGCGTGTCAGTTTTTAATGATGTTGTCTGTGTCATGCATGGTAAGATGAAATGCAAATGAATATGGCACTCTGTGTGTGTGTGTGTGTGTGTATGTGTGTATGGAGAGAAAGAGAGAGAGAGAGAGAGAGAAAACATCAGAGGTTAGGATCAGGAATTTCCATGCTTAAGTTCTCTCCTAGAACCCACAAGCTCTGCCCAAATGCCATTACTCTGAATCTTAGTATGGCATCCAAGAAGAGAAACTCAGCAAAAGAAGCTCCTTACCTTACAGCATGATGATGATGAAAAATGCCTGAATGGGCTGAAACCTCTGTATTTTTCAAACACTAGGTATGTGTGGAAGGAGGATGGGGAGACACAGGGAGATAGGAGAAGAAGGTGGGAAAATCCCTTCCTACCTTCTAGAAGGCGGCAAAGTTCAAAAGGTTACAGATTCCTATGCAAAATGAATGGCCTGCTTAGAGAGCATGAATTCCTTCATTTAGGAAAAGCAGACTTTTCTTAACCCACCAGCAAAGCTCCCAGAGAGGAAGGGGAGCAAGCATTTATTGCTGTAGGGCTTTCTGAGCCAGTTATGCCAACCAAACAAGCGTCAATTGCAAGCAAGACTTTATTAGTTCCCATTTCAAAAAGTCAAGTTATGGAGAGTAAGAATTTGTTATTTGCAGAAGAGAAAGTGAATCCTGATGATAGCATCCCATCTACATCATCAAGCAGTGTGGTAGCAGCAGGAGATAAATGTGTAGACACTGAATTCAGTAATTCAAGCAACATCTCTGACAGAGAGAAAGAACAGTCAAACAGTGACAGTGACGGAGAAGCTGAAAGCAATATTCAAGCCTAGCCAGATTATTCTATAAATTTAGGTGGTTGTATAATCTTAGAAGGGGGTGTGGCTGCGAAGGGGTGTGGCTGTGACTATTACAAAGGGACCCTGCACTTCTGAATTTGCCATGGCACTACTGCTTCCCAAGACTGCAACAGGAGAGGCTATACCTGCAATGCATTTATTTTACTGAGGATATTAATAAGTTCATCCGCCACTCATGTCTTCTCAGCAACAAGTAATGAAAACATCTCAGCTGGGCACCAGCACCTTGATTTCTGTCTCAGTCAATACCTTGCTGTCTCCCTGTTTACAGAAAAAATTATTCAGCTGCTGGATCACATGCTGCACTGAGTAATTATCCTGTTACAGTGCCAAACATTCAAGGATACAGTACAGCAAATAATTACCACCCAGCTGGCAAACATTTAACAAGTAAACAGGCATGTCATTTACATGTTTCACACTCCTGTTGCCTATTACAAACAAAGGAGCGGTAATAAAGAAATACCTGCTCTGTGACATATAGTATAATCCTGTGAGCCACAGTCAGTTCAAGCATAAGCACGTTTTGGAGAATCAGGAACAAGGTACGGGCATACACCTTCCAAACTCAGACTGTATTGGTTACTTTTTGTTCACTACAAACTATAGTTTACCATTACGTGCAAACCAGCAAACTATGGTTTGCACTTGGTTCACTTCATGCAAACCAGCAAATCATGGGTTGTAGTTGGTTCTAACAGAATTGCAAAGCAGTATCAAACAGGAGTTTGTGATTCTAATTTGGAGATCACTGATTCATATGTATTAATAAATAATAATGATGATGTCATCATCATGATCATTATTTTAATTTATGAGGTCATCCACCTCCCGTAGATCACTAATAAAAATAATGAACCTGAGGAACTCTACCTAAATGTTTTCCTGTAAAAAAAACCCTTGACTACTTCTTTTGAACCAGTGCCTAACTGTAACCAAGCTAGACTACCCACAAAATAATGAAACTACAAATGCTGCTTCAGAAGCAGGCAGTTGGAACTGGAGAACAGCAGGATGAAAGGATACTTATCGTTTCATCCCTCATTTTAGAAAGGGATGTCATTGTTCCATGATTTTGTGTATAAAGTGTACTGCATTCCTTGTCTGTCTCACAATGTAGGTATTGATACCTATATTTTCTAGCTTTATCTAGAAAGTGTTCTATGCTGCTGTATCGATTACTTACCAAAACCCAAAGATTAGATTTATTGCATTTCCTTTGTCTAGAAGACAAATGTCTTCTCCAAAACACCTTATGACAAGAAGCAAGGCCAGAATAAGGTGGTTGAGGGCCCTGGTGCAGGTCCCCAAACTGAAGCCCTCTTCCTCCAGAAAAGAATGCATGAATTTTGTTTTTAAAATATATTGGATTAATGTTTGTTTATTTATTTTATGAGATGTATTTGTATGCTGCAACACATTCATACTCCTATCTGAATGGTGTACAATTCTGAAAAAAGCACCAATAAAACAGCAATAATAAACCAATGTCAGATTATCCACTAGAAAAGGCCAGAATAAAGAAGAAATGTTTTAAGTGGTGCCTAAAATTTAAAACTCTGGGTATGTGTCTAATGTCTGTACTCACCACACCAAAGCATTCAGTCTTGCATACAGCATGCTTGCCCTCATTTAATTTTTTATATGTGCAATTTTTGGAAACAATCTCTCAGCACTGCAACTGGTGATGGATAGGCACAAGTAAATTCTGAGGGCAACATCAACATTTGGAAAAATATTCTCCATTTTGTTATCTCTTATAATTTTTAAGGACTGTAGTGGCAAACAATGACTGTTTCACAAAGCTTTTAAACTAAATAAATTATTCAGGAAAATATTTATCAAGATCTTTCGGGTAACATTATTGTAAATTTGCAGCAGCACCAAGGATGTTTTCACTTGACAGCTTAATACAATTTCTGAGAAATCCAAATTTGTCCATGCAAAGCAGCAACGTAGCAAAGCAGCAAAGACAAAATAAATTGGTTTATACTTTTTGCTGAGTGTTACAGGACAGGACTTCCTCACACAACACACAAAGCAGGGTCTGAGACCAACAGCCCTTTCTTATTGTTAGCCTCCAGAACTTCAGCTTATTCAACAGGTCAACTGGCTCTGAACTTGGAGGTTCCATACAGCAATCTGGTCTAATATCCATTGATGGACACTTTTCTTTTCCAGGTTCAGAAATAGTCAACCCCTGATTATGCTTAGCGGGGACAGACAAATGAACAGAAAAAGGCTATTGGCCTCAAACCATGCTTATGGGCTTACTGATGCATCTGTAAACTTATGGGCTTACTGATGCAATCTGGTGCCATTGTGGGAAGCAGGATTAGGTGGACCTTTGGTTTCATCCAGTCTGGTTACTCATATATTCAGAGGGACCCCCCTGCCCCCACCAATTTTTAAAAAAAATATTGTTTATGGTTTGAGTTGGGTTTTTTTACTAACCTGTAGGCACACCTCCTTACTTCAAGAACACAAGGAAGCTCCACTGTTCTGAAGCAGCAATATTTTTATTTTGCATACTATACTACTGAGAGACAGGAAAAAAACAAGCATTTTTACCCCACTCTTTAGCCAAAAAAGGCATCCAGAGTGGCTTACAAAGAGCAGTAATAAAACAAATAAGCAATAATAAAGCCGTATTTTTTTTAAAAAAAATCAGCCATCTCTTTTCTAAGCATTTCTCCCTGTTGTCACTGTGTGCAGAAGTCAAACACAAATCTCAGCATGCAAAATCTAATTCTGTTCAGATTAAATTTAGCAAACCTCTTAACTTTGTTCACGTAGAACACTATAAACTGCTTCCTATCCCCAAACAAAACTTTCTCCTCATTTATTAGACTGTTTTTGCGGGGAGGGGGGAGATAACCAAAGCATTTAGGATAAATAAGGTTGTACTATATTAATTACAAATGTACATAGTGTTTTCTGACCTGACTGACTGCTGCTGCTGTAGTGATGGGCTCCGTTTCTGCAATAATCAGAGTTGCCATTGGAGTAATTATAATTTCTGATATTCTCTATCTTCGTGGAGAGAATTTTGATGTAGCAACTCTCCACACCTGGTTTCTGATTCATTTCTTTTTTCCCTGATTCTTTTTTTTAATTCACTTTGAAATTGTCAATAGCGTGAGTGATACTTTTACTCACCTATTTTTTATGTGAGCTCTTCAAATGTGTATTCCCTTTCACTGTTGTCAATGAAGTGTTGATTTTAACTGACAGACAGAAAGCAGCAGGGGGAATGAGATGCTGATTGTAAGCAGCAAGGGGGAAAACACTGACTTGATTATCTGCCTTAATCTGCTCTGCAACACACTTTAAAAGGAATGTAAACAAAATTCAGAATAAAGATTGATACCAGTGCAGACTTGTGAGTAAATAGCGATTATAATATCAATAATTCTCTGCAAAGCAATGTATATATATATATTGGAGGAGATTAGAAAACTGAAAAGATATCGGAGAAAAAGGAATCAGATTGTTAATGACCACCAGGGGACTACACTTAAAAACAAACCTAAAAAAGGAGAGAATTCCATCCATATGCTGCTGATCCCGGGCAAGTTACACAGATAAACTAGGAAACTGCCCTGGGCTCCTGCTGGGAGGAAGGGCAGGATATAAATAAATAAATAAATAAGAAACAAAAGCAAAAGGGAAGGGGGAAATAGCTGCTCTCTAGTACACAGGGATTTATGTATCCTGGTGCTGACTTGTCAATCACAGGTCTGACTTCACTCATTGACCAACAACTAGGGATGAGGTTCACCTCCCACTGATCCAGTCTGCCCTGCTCTATCCTGCTCACTGCCAGCATCATGGAGGAGGAGGAGGCAGGAGAGATCCAGGTGGATGGAAGGGCAGAGTGGCTGCTGCAACAAAAGCCTCCCAAACCAGGGCCAGACCACAGAGGATGAACAGGAAGAAGAGGCACCACACCATGGTGCAAGCAACAGGCTGTAGGCTGGAGTGGGCAAAAAAATCTGCTTAATTACAACCCCCCCCCCGCAGTCTGAATTAAGTCTATATTCACACATCCCAGTCTGCAGCCTCTTGCTTGCCCTATGCTATGGTGCCTCCTCTTCCTGTTCTTCTTTCTTCTCAGCAATCTGGCTCTGCTGGGGAGGCTTTTGCTGCGACAGCCCTCTATCATTCCACCTGGGGAGGGCCCCTTCTCTCCACCCTCCTCTTTCTCTGTGATACCAGGGGTGAGCGAGGTGGAGGGGATTAGTGGTGCTGGGATGAATCCCATCCCTACTAAAAACACTGAAAAGGTATGCTCCAACTGGAGCCTGTATGCTCCAATTGCACCATGGATAATCCAGCCTTGACAAGAACATTGCTCCCAACGATCAGTTGGGGATGGGTTTGCTCCACTCCAAGTAGGAAGCCTCTCCTGAGGGAAAGGGGTGAGAGACTCAGCATATGGCCTTGATCAGCCAACAGGCTTGAGGGAGTGGGTTACCCATAAAAGGTGCTTCTTCCCTGAGTGTTTCCATCTGTAGCTTCATCATGATAAGCATCCCGCCCTCCCAGCCTTTGATCACTGTGGGTTTTACAGTCACCATATAGGTTGAGTAGGAATTTTTTTATTGGCCTTTGGAGGTGCCTTTTATTTGCATATGGCACACCACTCATAATTAGATTGGCTTGTGATGACATAGGTTGTTATTTGGCTGTCTGGTATTTAGTGTGGGTGGATAAGTGGAGTAGTATATGGTCACCACCCAGAAGCATCTTGCCACTTTGGGTGATGGAGTTTATCTAAGGCAGTTTGGCCCTTAGCTGCAGGCAGGCAGATTTGCCTGTTTAGGATTTTACCTGCCCACCCCTTTGCTTTGAGATTAGCACAAGTTTTCCTTGTTATATATTAATAACCTTTCTACCTTTCTATTCTTTATATGGGCATGGGGCAAAGCCTCACTGAGTACAACACTATGCATCACTTCATGTTTATTTATTTATTTAGAAGTGAGTATGAAGGGAATAATTTTATGGGACTGCAAGGGGTGAGGAGGTTATTTCCCAGACATGATCTCTGTAAAAATCCCACACTGCAATTAGTGACAGGAATTGGCACCAGTGGGACCTTTATTCCTACCACTGATTGCAGTGCGGGGGTGAGAGAGTGATTTCTGTGGCGATGACAGTTCTGATAAAAATCCCCCTCCCCCCCCACACACTTACAATTCTGATGTGATTGGCAGTGACACATTTAGCCCTAAAGCATATAGGACTGCCTGCAAGCTAAATTAACAGAAATATCTGCGACCTGTGAGAGCAGGGTTCGAATCCCCACTTAGCCATGAAACTTACTGGGTGACCTTGGGCCAGTCACTGCCTCTCAGCCTCATGAAAACCCTATTCATAGGGTCGCCATAAGTCGGAATTGACTTGAAGACAGTATATTTACATTTTAGGCATTTATTGCAAAGTAGAAACGTAAATTTATAAGAAATGAGCAGAATCATTTCCCCCTCTTTTGGACTATATAAAATCTGCAATCAAAAAAACTAGTGGGATGAAATCTTCAAAATCCTTCATTTATCATGCGCAAAAATCACAACTTCTAAGCCTGTATGCAGAATGTTCATTCATCTCTCAGTGAAAAAGCAGTTTACTTTAATTAAAATGCACTGTAAATCATGGTAGGGCGATTCAAAATACAGTAGGGCCCCGCTTCCCGGCGCTCCACTTCCCGGCGTTCTGCTAATGCGGTGGCTTTCCTCCCCTCTTTTAAAGCCGCTTTTGCGGCATTTTGCAGCATTTTTGCGCAACGCGCCCCATTAAAGTCAATGGGGTTCCACTTTACGGCGATTTCCACTTTACGGCGGGGGTCCGGAACGGAACCCGCCATATAAGCGGGGCCCTACTGTACATCTTAAACCCATTTTTCTGTTATATATAGTTGTATCTTAATATTTCATTTCAGGCTTTTTTGTTTTAATAAGAGATCTCTCATTCACAACCTTACTTCTCTTTCTTGCACTGAAATAAAAATAGTGTTTATAGTGTCAAAGTCTGTTGCCATGGAAATTGAGATGCCATAGAGACTGCATGACTTTGCTGCAGGATGAAGTAACTTAAAAAAGGCAATAATGAGTCAGAGACTGGTAAACATACAAACGAATTTACGAGAAAAATGCTACATGAAGTGTGACATGAATTGTATCTCACTAAGATTATTTCCAACAGTATCAGCTAGTCAATGGTAATTGCTACCTTTCACATTTTAAATATTAGTTTTTTAACCAAAAAAGACATAGAGAAAAGAAACCCAACAAAAATGGCTGGTTTTAAATCAATATCAAATATGACAATATTACAATAGAAATGAACTCTACAATATCATCATAGTTCATTGTCAACTCAAAACCATTTGAACATAATTTAGAAATAAAATACTCAGTATTTGTATACTGCCAGTGCCAGGTAACATAAAGATAAAAGCTAAATATGGCACAAATATTTTAACATCCTTAGATTTCATCGTCATTTTGGAAGTCTATGAAGTTTCCATCTACACATTTATGGACTAAATTTTATCACTCAGGAAGCAACAAAAAGCGGTTTCAAATGTTATATTAATGTTTCCACCTGGGTATTAAACTTTCTGATGAGAGAACACTAAGTTAGCTTAGCCAACACCTGTGACAGATAGGATGATATGAAATTGTGGCATCTTGCTTGTGCAATGGACTTATTCCTGTACCAAAAGGACTTCCCCTTCCTCTCCTTATCCCTACAAACCCTCTGGAGCAGACTGGGGGCAAGGATGGAATGATCTGTCTGTTTCGGTTCTCCCAGTTTCTCATTTTTCCAATGTTAAATTCAGTTCTCTACATCTCTATAGCGATTTGTGAATTTTTTAAAAAGAAAATCATCATGAAAATTCTCCACCATTGTAGTGCAAATTTCTCCAAATAAACACATTTCTGTAGGCAGTTTTGAAAAAGGTTCACATTTTTGCAAGCCATTTCTCATCATTTCATGCCTTTTTGCATGTTATTTTCACTCATGTATTCATTTTTACACACACTTTCCCCTAGTATATGCATTTTTGTGAATGTTGTTTAGTTGGTGAACTGCATCCCAAAATTCAAATAAATGCAGATTTCGAAGGATGGCTGTGCTTGGGTTCTCATATTGTTTTGGAAAGTGCAAATTTTATAAATTCAGCTTGAAATGTGAACTGAATTGAAATTCTCACCCATCCCTGACTGGGGGAGCATTTGCTTTGTCCCAGCTGGGGAAAGACAGGAGTGGAGGAGTAACGAGATGAGCACCATTGGACAGAATGCTGTATCATATTTTGAGGGGCCACTCCCCCCCCATTGCGTGCTGCCCCCTTGTCAATACCACCAGGCCATGTGGCAACCAAATGCAGTAAAGATCAAAAAAACATAACAAGTTCTATGCCAATAACATCAAAATGCCCGCCTTTGGGAAGCATGGCCACTTCACTCAAAGGATCTATGAACAATATTCACTAATAGGCAAAAAAAAACCCTTGCAGTTTAAGAACATATCTATATCCAACAGATATTTCCGTCCAACTTTAAAAAGCAGGGAAATTGGGTGGCTATGGGGAATGCACCAGGGGAGCAGGAGACCTGACCTCCTCTCTAAGATATTGTACTGTCCTACAAATTTGTCAAAATGCAAACACAATTTGGGTTGGTCTTTCACAGTCCAATCCACTTCCTGTGTGAATTGGAATAATTTGATAACATGCTTCTGAGCATATGGTGAGTGGTGGCAACAACGGCAATCAAAGATGGAGAATTTCATTTTTTATATAATTGTTGGTGTTCTGCTTACTTTGCTTCTTTCCTGTGTTACTGTTTCTACAGAGAATGTAACCTAGAAAATTATATTTCTCTCATTACTCATCCTAAAAAAATGTGTCAAATTCATTTTTATTCATTTCTAAGCTTTTTATTGGTCAATGTCATATGATGGTGAAGACAGTCCTTTGTGTTTCAAACGGGGTTATATTCTATTTCTATTTTGAGTATATTAACAGTTGAATCTGAAATTGCAGTTTGATATAAAATCAGACTGATTATAATACGTTGCTACTTGAGCAATGAATCTAGCTGTTGGAAAAAACAAACTTGGCCTGCCCAAGATGCATGTGTTCAGCCTGCTATGCTTAAACTCCACTTAAGGAAGGGTGGGGATTGGCCAATTAAAACCATAGAGCACATCTAGAAATTTGCTAAAATAAATTTCACCTCCCGCTGCTTTATCTTGAGCAAACTGAGACACTCCTCATGTCCACTGGAGACTATTCTGCAGAATAGTCAGTGCCATTATCCTACAATTATTTTTGGAGTTTTTTTAGTGTAAATTATGCAAAATGTTGCTGTACTCCACATATTCACAGAAACAGAAGCAAAAGAAAATGATTTACTATAGGAAATTGCAAAGTAAATCAAACATATTTAAAGTGACTATCTGAACTATATCACTAGCTTAATATTTTTGCTTCCTTCCTGCTAAAACAAGATCAGCAAAGCACAGGTCTTGTTTTTGTTATTTGAGCTTATTGCAGGTGTTGCCACCACTCACCATATACTCAGAGGCACGTTACCAAATTCTTCCAAGCTACACAGGAAGTGGATTGGACTGTGAATGAATGAATGAAACTTTATTTTTACCCCGCCCTTTTTCCAAACTGGAACTCAGGGCAGCTTACAAATAAAACTACATGTAGTTAAAAACATAGAAAAGCATACAATTAAAATACAATTAAACTATGCATAACCTTAAAACCGTAAAAGGCACTTAAAAATCTAAAAACAATTTAAAATAATACAGATAATAATGTAAAACAATAAAACAAGCCTTATAAAGCCCAATTCTAAACACCTTCTATCCCAAAGGCCTGTCGGAATAAAAAAGTCTTTACTTGCTGACGGAAGAATGGCAAGGAGAGGGCCATTCGTGCCTCCCTAGGAAGGGAGTTCCAGAACCTAGGAGCAGCCACCGAAAAGGCCCTACCTCGCGTCCCCACCAATCGCACTTGTGAGGGTGTTGGGACTGAGAGAAGGGCCTCTCCTGAAGATCTCAGGGCCTGGGCAGGCTCGTATAGGGAGATACGGTCTGACAAATAGCCTGGACCTGGGCCGTGTAGGGTTTTAAAGGTCAAAACCAGCACTTTGAATTGTGACCGGAAACAAACTGGCAGCCAGTGGAACTGTTGTAACAAGGGAGTTGTATGTTAATACTCTGGCTGCAGCTCTTTGTACCAGTTTAAGTTTCCGAACAGTCTTCAAAGGCAGCCCCACGTAGAGCGCGTTACAGTAGTCTAAACGGGATGTAACTAAGGCATGCATCACCATGGTCAAATCAGGCGTTTCCAGGGACTGTGAAAGACCAACCCAAATTGTCTTTGCATTTTGACAAATTTGTAGGGTAGTACAATATCTCAGAGAGAAGGTCAGGTCTCCTGCTCCCCTGGTGCATTCACTATAGCTTCTCAATTTCCCTGCTTTTTAAAGTCTGATAAAAATATCTATTGGCTATAGGTACGTTATTAAACCACAATGTTTTTTTTGCCTATTAGTGAATTTCTCTGCTTTTTAATCCGGAAGGCAAAAAATGAGATCCTGTGCACATTTGCTGAGAATGGATTGATCATTGGCATGCTTATTGAGGTCAATGGGATTTACTCCACTGCAATCATGCTTAGGACAGGTGAAACTGAACACGGGGGAGGGGGAGGAGAAGGGACGGTAGGGGAGGAGGAAGGGGGGAGGGAAGGAGGAGGGCAGATTTGATCATTTTGCATGCCCATGCAATCATGCTTAGGATAGGTGAAACTGACCATGAGGGAGGGAGGGAAGGGGCTGGAGTGGGCAGAGGAGGAGGAAGAAGGAAGGGGGGAGGGGAGGAAGAAGGGAGGAGGAGGGGATAAAAAGGGGAAGGGAGGGGGAGGGAAAGGAGAGGGGGACGGAGAGAGGGAGACACGTCTGATCATTTGCATGTTTATTGAGGTAAGTGGGATTTACACCTGTGCAATCATGCTTAGGATGCGTTAAACTGACCATGGGGGAGGAGGAGAATGGGGGAGGGGAGAGGAGAGGGAAGGAGGAAGGGAGGGGAGAGGGGAAGGAGGGAGAGGGGAAGGAGGGAGAGGGGAAGGAGGGAGAGGGGAAGGAGGGAGAGGGGAAGGAGGGAGAGGGGAAGGAGGGGAGAAAGGATTGGAAGAGGAGGGAGGGGCAAAGGGGAGGGAAGGGGCAAGAGGGAGGAGAAGGGGAGGGAAGGTTTGATCATTTGCATGCTTTTTGAGTTCAGTGGGATTTACTCCTGTACAATCATGCTTAGCATAGGTGAAACTGACCTGGGGGAAGGGCAGGGAGGGATTTTTAATGAATTTCAACAAATTATGAGACCACTGACAAAAAAAAGTCCAACAGGGGACTGGATTTTTTTCTCTTGTTTTAGACTTTGAACTCTAGATTCTCTCTGAGTGTTTTGTGTATCGCCATGAAAATTTAGAGGGTTATTAAGCAATCGTTTCTGAGTTCAGAACTATAAGTTTTGAAAGGTTTTGTTTTGAAATGAGCTTATGGGAAGTAGCAGAATGGCATGGGGGTATTTTCAATTTAACACTGCAGAATGCAAAAAGCCATGCTGGCTATAGTATAGAGCCACTCTTGTTGCTGTGTAAAAAAGACATGAGGAACTTTGAGGTGGAGCTGCTTAGGAAAATAGCACAATCCAATTTACAACCTGAGAAATGGGGAGGGAGAGACAACAAAGGAGCTCTGTATGTGCCAGACAAAGCTCAATTGCCCTAGTTAACCAGACTCTCCAAGGAAAAGCAACTAAGGCCATCACACTGAGAAAACAAGTTGCACTGAACGGTTTCTCTCTTGCGCTAAAACAGCACCAACACCAACAACACAAAATTAAATTGCTTTTTGCTCGATTTGTTTTTGTGGTTCAGTGGCTCCTGACAGAGAAAAGGTCCCTCACCACTGTCCCAGAAAGTGCCTTTGTGGAGAATCCCAGGATGGGTCCTGGGGAAAAAACCTCCAACAAATGTTAGCTGGTTGATCCCACCTTGAATGGGAGGACTCTGCCTACACACCTGCTGCCACATATTGTGACCCTGCCCCATCTGCTTTTCAGCTTGCGTTTGTTTCTGGCCCCTCCAACCCTCTGTTGCTGCCTTGGGACTCAACCTTCTGCCTGACTCCACATTTTCCTCTGTGCCCTTGGATCCATGTCTTCTGTGCTGCCTCTGCAGGGTTTACAGTTGTACATAGGGAGAATCCCTCTGTTGTGTTAAACAATGTATTTATTACGTTAGCATTATGGTACTCTAGGGGCCTAGCTCTATGCTCCCTTACTTATAAAGTAACTTCCTGTCAGGTAGTATCACCCTTTTTACTGGTCAGTTCTAACTAGTCTCCTGCAGTTAGTTTTCCCCTCCAAAACCTGACTCAGTCTGTTTCAGCCATTGGCACAGCTGGCAGCCAGCCTAGTAGCGCCAGAGGACAACATTCTTTTTTTACCTGTCTCTCTCTCAGAAGCTAGCTCTGTGCCAGAACTCTCTCTCTCTGCCATCAAACTTCACTATCATCACCGTCCACTGTCCCCAGAGACAGTAAGCTTTCTTGGAAATTTTGTATACCATTTGTTTCTTTGGTTTAATAAAACAATTCCTGATTAAAGAGAGAGATTGAGTTGACTGTCTGACAAAGTGTTTTTCGAACCACGGGCTCAGAACATCTGCTTGATCCGGTGTCTAACCTCCGTCATATCTATGACAACAGCTGTTGCCCTTACGATTCTCATGCATCTACATCTGGAATTGGCCCCAGATGCAGCTCATCCTGGAGATAGGCCAAGGCCTGACGGGCTACTGTAAACTAACTCACAGCCAAAAAAAAGTAGCCTAAATTATGACTACATTATTTTCTATGGCCATAGCTGCTTGTGTTTTATGTTACTGGCCAAATAACAAGCCCAAGGTGAATGGTCAAATGGTAGATTAGGTAACTGTTAAACCGGAGTATTATTGGTCACTACCAGACAACCTGTCTATTGAGCATTTATCGTGATTTGTTTGTAGGAAGGTTAGATGGTGTTATGCCAAGCAAATGTTATCCCACACCTTCCAGTGCATTTCCCCACCACTTTCCTTATTGCAAAAAGTCCAATTTTGAGGGCGGGGAAGCAGGTTTGTTGTGCAAGAGCTCCAGGTCAACTTTAATTGCATGACCTGAATTTGCTAGTATGTGATTTAATCCTATCCAAAAATAGCAACAATCTGGAAGCACCAATTACGGCCAGGAAAAATATATTCTACATAAAGAGAAAACCGTGACATAAAACACAGTTTTAAACACAGTCAGTGAAAGGAGGCATATCCCACTTTCTCTTAGGAATAGGAATGAACTATTTGGCAACAATTTGCACCTACTTAAACTACAACCCAATGAACAACCATACAAGAAAACAATGCAGATGTTAGCAGCACAATGTGTAGATAGTTCTGGATAGCATCACTGATCCTAACAGGAATAAGAAAGAATTCTGTGTTTGGAGGATCATTTGGATCAGCTTCAAGAACAATTGTACAACAGTGAGAAGGAATCCCAAAGCCTCTTGTATGAACAGCATGAAAGTAAGGCTTATAGCCTGTATAGATGGCCACACCCTCTGCCTAACTCATCTGAACTTCCATCCTGTTTTCTCTGAGTCACTGCTAAATTCCCATCTCTTTCAGTCATGGGATGAGTAATGATACTACTTCAGAATTCAAGCTCTGAACAAATTAGAATGCATTTGGTACATTAATGATTTCTACTCAAAGGACCACAGGAACAGCCAGTAGCACTGTACACAAAATCCACAATGTTCCACCTTTCTCACACTATTCCACTTAATTAGCGGAATAGGTACACTTAAAGGAAATAATATTGACAAAATAAAATGCTTCAATTAAAAATAAGTTTTTGGTTTTTTTAAAGTCTACACTCCCACCCACCCTCTGAGCAACAAACATAGCATATAGGCAACACAGCTTTGAAGGTAACCAGACTGGTCTTTAGTAGTGATAAATTCTGTCACAGTGGTCTCTGAACAGTCTCTCACAGAAGACTATTGCTTCTGCAACCTTCACTCAAGGAGTGGTAGAAACCTGGCCCTGTTTTCCTCTCACCATAGCCCTTCTGCTACTGTGGTCATCACAAGAGGTAGAACCAGGTTGCTCATATTGTGATGAGAGAATGTGAAGAAGAAGACTGAAAGGGGATGTAGACCAGTTAAGCCCTATGTGCTGTTTCAGGCCTATGCCAAATCCTGTCCTGTCAAACTTGCCAATGCCATTGTGCTCTCAGGAGGAAAAATACACGAAGTGACCATCAAACATGATGGTATGTTGCCAGTGCTTTAATGTTTAACTTTTGTGAAGATGAAACTTCAGGAAACAGAATAGGAGTAAATTAAAAATTAATATTATTCCTTCTACATTTTAACTCCTCTCTCTCTCTGTCTCTCTCTCTTTCAAAGAATATTAAGAAATGATTATGGTGTCAACACTGAAGCACCATTTTAACTTAACATAGCTTTACCTGCAACATTTAAAGACCTTTGCAAAATATCATTCCCCCACAACTTGCTTTTAACATAATAGAAACACATGCTATTACAAAATAAGCTGCTAATAAAAAAATTGGCACAGAGATTGCCACAATACCACTTTATATGAGCAGACAGCAACTGTGCTTTTGTTCCTGTTTGACGGTTATTTTAACATGCCTTTGCATTATTGACCTGTTATCAATATTGAAGAAGCAGTAAAATATGTTTCACACGACATTTTTTCCTGCACTGATGTAATATCTTTGTAAGAAGAATAGGTATTACATCATATATAAAGTACAACACCAGGCTTCATTTTGCCACAGATGTACATGGGTTGGGAACCTCCTGTACTACTATAGATGGGTTTGTGACACTCTGGATTCACCAGGCTATGCACACCTGTTGAAAGAGCTGCCTGTAACAAAATTCCTACCTGGTAGCCTTTGAAAACTAATTACAGCACCAGAAAAATTACAACTGACCTTTTATTTTCAGCATAATACAACAATTGTGAAAGAGCCAGTGCTAGAAACTGGGTAACAATGCAACTTCAGGTTATTTATAAAAATTTCCCCAGTGTGTATTACCTGCGTCTGTATATTTTAATCCTACTTTCTCTTCTTCATTGTTTGCTTTGGGGGGCGGCCAGACTGTTTGGAGTCTTCCTGGAGTCTTGTCGTCCTGCTCTGAAAGGGCTACATCAGTCTGATAAAAGAAAACAAAAACATAATTTAAGAAATACATAAAATATAAAAATGTTATGATGTTGAAAAACGTTTGTTTATAAACTTTTTCTTCTTTGCCCCCACCTCATTTTTTGTTTTGCTTAACACTCAGCCTGAAGTAGAGCACCCAGGAGCATGAAAACTTGCTCACAATTTTGTGACATTGATACTTTGGGATTTTTTTCTAAAGCAATTTTTGTTTATTCATTCATATAGTATAATCATAATGACTCAATGCTCTGGAAGTATCCGATGTGCAATACAGCTCCATATGGGCAGGGTTTTTCCATTATCTTTATTGCTGGGGCAGCCATGTGCATCCCCACTGCACACTTGAAACTACCCACCAATAATAAAGAGTACACTCTTAACTCACAATGGCATTAGATTCAGTGGTTAACGTGATCGACTAAGGGTAGAAAGAATTTACTAATAGTAAAACAAAAACCTTGTGGTTTGAGAACATACCTATAGCCGACAGATATTTCTATCAAACTTTACAAAGCAGGGAAATTGAGCAGCTATAGAGATTGCATCAAGGGAGCAGGAGACCTGACCTCCTCTCTGAGTTATTATACTGCCCTACACTTTTGTAAACATGCAAACACAATTTGGGTTGGTCTTTCACAGTCCTATCCACTTCCTGTGTAGCTTGGAAGAATTTGGTAACATGTGCCTCTGAGCATATGGTGAGTGGTGGCAACACTTGCAATCAGCCCAAATAACAAAAACATGATGTGCTGTGCTGATCTTGTTTTAGCAGGGAGGAAGCAACAATATTAACACAGTTGATATAGTTCAGATAATCACTTTAAATATGTTTGATTTACTTTGCAATTTTAGTGAAGTTTCCTTCACTAAGGAGGAGACTCCGTGGGTGGGCACTGGGCAGAGGGAAAGCCCCTTTCCTTTCCAAATGGAAAACATTGTGAACAGTATCATTGTTTTTCAGGGTTCCCCCCACCTTTTTATTCTACAGCAGGCACATGTAGTCTCCTACCCAAATTTAAACCAAATCTGTCCCTGGCCCCATCCACACCAGACCTTTATTTCACTTTAGACAGTCATGGTTTCCCCCAAAGAATCCTGGGAAGTGTAGTTTGTGAAGGGTGCTGAGAGTTGCTAGGAGAGGCCTTATTCCCCTCACAGATCTACAATTCCCAGAAGAGGGACTAACTGTTAAACCATGCTGGCCACTGGAGCTCTGTCAGGGGAATAGGAGTCTGCTAGCAACTCTCAGCACCCTTCACAAACTACACTTTCCAGGATTCTTTGGGGGAAACCAGGCCTGTCTCAAGTGGAATCAATGTCTGGCCTGGGTGTGGCCCCTGATTAGCCCAGCCAAACAACTGTGAGTCTGGCTTTTAGAATACAGACAGTTGGTTCTTACTGAGCATGCCTGACGTAATAATAGACTTCAATATTATATTTCTTAAATTAATTAAATCAGCTAGGCATTTTTTAAACTGCAGAAGATAAAGGTCAGGATATGGGGAAAAGTCAGTAATAGGATTACAGGCACTCTGAACATAGCTGATATTAATTAATTTCAACAAATTAGGAGACCACTGACAGAAAAAAGTCCAACAGGGGTCTGGATTTTTTTTCTTTTGTTTTACCCTTTGAACTCTCAAGTCTTTCTGACTGCTTTGCATATTGCCATGAAAACATAGGGGAGTTGTTAAGCAAGCGTTTCTGAGTTCAGGACTACAAATTCATATGGTTTTGTTTTGAAATGAGCTTATGGGAAGCAGCAAAATGGCATGGGGGTATTTTCAATTTAACATTGAGGAATGCGAAAAATCCATACTGGCTATAGTATACAGCCACTCTTGTGGCTGTATAAACACACTCACTGTTCTGCTGTTTCCAATGAGTCTCTACTTCTCTCTTCTGAAAACTGGGGCTCAAGATGCTATTCAAACCCTACCCCTTTTCCCTGTAAAACCTGTAGAAGCCCCTTGAGTGCATTTTTTAAAAAGTTGCTTTTAAGAGATTTCACAGCTGCTTGGCAGATAAACCCATCCCGCCCGCCCCTCCCTCAGGGTGTGGCTAACCGAGACACTTTGATCTGGCAACTAGTGTGTTTACAGCCTAAGATTGGGAAGATCCAGATCCAAATCTCCATTTGGCCAAGGAGCTCACTAGGTGACCTTTGGCAAGCAACTACCTCTCAGCCTAACCTGCTTCACAGGATTGTTGTGAGGATAAAAATGCACACTGCCATTAACTTCTTGAAGGAAAGGCAGGATAGAAATGGAATAAGTAAAATAAATAAATAAACATCATTATTTTAACTGTTTTTAGTGTGGATAATAAATTGTTGACTTGAAACTTAGAAATGCAAATTCCAGATCAGCCACAACCTTAATAGCTGTAGGCAAATTACAGAACAATTTAAGCTCCCCCTACTTTAGCCCAGTGAGGCCAGTGATGCACCTACACCTCTGTTGTGCATGATTGCAGGCAGAAGAGAGAGCAGGGGGGTTGTTGCAGCAGCCTGGAGATGGTGCGATGGGGCCCGAAGCAGTCATGTGATAGCAGCAAGGATGGCTTGGAATCCAATGCATCCTGGGGAAGATCAGCCCTGCCCCTGCCCCACCTTTAGAAAGCTTGGCTTTGGGCTTTCTGTTGGCAGGGATCGTAACAGTAACACTTTCACCTGCCCAGGCATTCGGTGGGTGGAAGGGGGAGCTCTGTGTCAGGAAAGTAATTCTATAGGAAGTAGCCGGAAGGAGGCAGATGGAGGCCAGCAAGGCCTCACCCAACCCAGCATAAAGGGGTTTGGATTACTTTGTCAATCATCCCTCAATTTCAGTACATTTTTGAAATGTGAATAATTTCACAGTGTTGTTATGAGGTCCCAAATCATAGTATTTTGCATGTTAAAGAACTATGTAGATTATAAATAAATGTCTGCATGTCAACCATCTTCAAATGCTGTTTCACACAATACCATTCATAATGCACATAATTCACCAATACAGCTTAGTACTCTGATGCTGGGCACTGTCAAAACAGCAATCCCAGTCTCAGTATGGTGATAACTTGCTTGGGTTTTTTCTACATCAGCATTTACCATGGTTATTTTAGATCACATCCATCAAGTTATCAAATTAGTATTTGACCTAGCATTCAAGAGAATTAATCAACTTACTGGTTTTGTATCAGTTGCTTCATCACCTGATTTTGATTTAGACCTTTCAAATACTGCCTTCAATGATTCTTTTTCATGTCTCATTTTGCGTTTTATTGCTTCTAGCTCTGAAGTGTCGGCCGTTGTCTCTTTTTTGGGAGGGCGTGTAAACAAAGCTTTAAATGCATCCAGTGCAGATTCAGCAGGACTTGGTTTTGCCTCTTCAGAGGCGCAAGAGGATTCTGTTCTCATGGAAGACTTGCTTTCTTGGCCATCCTCACTGCTTCCAGATTCTCTTACTACCTCACCAGAATCTTTATCCTCATTTTTTGGCCCTAAGAATTGAGAGAGTTGTTCCAGAAAGGTAGGAGTAGGTTTAGGCTCTGCTGGTTTCCTTTTAGTTAATAAGTCAGGTGCAATATTAGACTTTTTAACCGGCTGTTTTAATTTAAGCATAGCCAAATCACTGTCCTTCTGCTTGATTTCAGTGACTGTTTCCTCCAGATCTGAAGACAATCCTTTCTTTCGTACACGTAATCCACTAAAGAAGGCAGGAAGCTGAAAGGTCTTCTCACTTGAAGATTTTTGGATTGATGCAACACTGGAACTGCTTGCAAGATGTCCTTGCTCTTCTACAGGCTCCTGAGCATCTTCTCCTTGGTTCTCATTGGTTACTGTTGTGTCTTTGATATCTGAGCAAATTTCTTGCAGTGTATCACCCATTTCTGATGAAGGAGATTTAGAATTTGGTAGAGTTTGTTCTGTTCTATCTCCACAGATAGTATCATCGATTTCTCTATATCCTTCTGTTTCCAGCGTTTCTTTATTTTGGTCATTATCCTCTACAGACACAGCACAATTTAAAACAAGTTTCGTTGTTTTATTTCCATCATCGTTTAGGTCTGTAGGTTCATTGTCTGATTCTGTGTCACTTGTTGTGTGAACCAAAGTACCCTGAATAAGAATGGCATCCTTGTCATCTTGTTCGCTGAATTCAGACAAAGGACAGTGAAGAGAATCTAAATTGGAAAGAGATGGCTCATTCTCCTCCTGCATTACCAAGTCAGCTGAACCATAAGCACCAGTGTCTGGGACACTGCCTTCGGAATCAACGAGTTTGCTAACATCAACCTCACAGTTACCTGAGGCACTAGCTATAACTTTCAGGTCAGTTAGCACACAATCATCCACTCCTGAGACAACTGGGTCAATGGCACCAGACTCCAGAGCAAACATGTTGCAAGTTCCAGATTCTAAAATTGCTTCAGCATTGCTTGTGCTTTCCGCCTGCATTATTTCTGAAAGTAGATTATCTATATCCGGATCATCATCTCCATTCATTTTGCTCCTCACTTCCTGGTTGTCAGTATGGCTATTGATATCACTGACATTTCGAAATCCTTTAAGAACAGCTTGCTCTTTTGAAGTTCTAGATTCCAATTTAGCTGTAAATCCAAAAAGTGCTTTCATAGAAAATTTAGTGAAGAGAGTTTGGCCTGGTTCAGACTCAGTTGCCCTCTCTACATGGGAGAGCTCGCTGCAGTCAGAAGTTTGATTTGCTTCCATGTTGGGCAAATCACAATAGTCCTTATATCCCTGGAACAGATACTATTTCATTTCTATATGATTGCTCCCTAGCAATGTCTTTTATTCAGTCTATTACTCAAACATCACAGAGGGAAGCAGATCACACAGTGCTCTTTCCAACAACGAAGTGGTCTGAAATGCAAAATTCCAGCCAAAGTTTACAACTTGAACACAGGCAAAACTGGAAGATTTTGCATCGTGTTGCATACCATCAAAATTTCTCAGCAGCGTCAAAACCTATTGTTTACACAAAGGTCCTTTTTTTTGTCAAGGCAAATCTAATCACAGTTGAAAATACAACTTTTTGCACTAAGTCTAACGCCCTGTCTGCCACACAAAGCCTTTTACTTACTAGAAAATGCAGTAACAAGACAGATTTTTTTTAAAAAAACTGAACAGCTGGTACTTGCAGTTTGTTACTTCCTTATGCCGGCCTGAGAGTCATAAAAATTTGTCAGCAGAAAACTCCTCAAAGTTTTTTGAAATGCTCCCCAGTATGATCAAAAGCTGTTTTTAGCAAAACCTTCAAAGGGAAGAAATATTACAAAACTGCAAAATCCTGAGAAGACAAATCTTTCAAAATCTTCACCAAAACCATGTCTTCTTTTAACTTCTGGAGAGTTCTGACTGCCGAAAAGCTGCAGTTAACTAAATGTGGTGCCCTTGAAGCTGAATAATAATAATAAAAATCACTCTTCCGCTTTGCTACAGGTTTCATCTGGAATGCAGATTTCAGCCAGTGAACAACCAACCAACAAGCCTGGTTTCGCGTTACTGTGTCTTACACTCTGCACAGCTATTTCTGTGGACCATAAACAGGTGGTTATCAGACAGTTTAACCACACCCATGGATTAGAAACTATATGGGAGGGCAAGGTAAACAGCCACAGCCCAGAACTCAGTCATTAACTGTGCAAAGAAGAGGAGAGGTGAAAACATGCATGTCTACTATCTTCCAAAATCCTTTTTCTTCATTCATTTTTCTTAATTTCTGGATTTCTTTGCTGCTTAGAACTCTTCACTTTATCTTATTTCTTCATTCCAGGAAAGCCAAAATGAAAGCACATATGAATAAATTCCAGAGGGGTAGCTGTGTTAGTCTGCTGCAGCAAAAACAACAGTGATGTAACTACAAAACTCCAAGTAGAGCTACTGTGTATAAAAGTCTTGGTATCAGTAAGACATCCCAGTGTGAATTCAAGTCAAGGAGTAACTACCTTTCAAGTAAGTTGCTTACTATCTTCCTCTCCACCCCCTCAATTTCTTTCTGATGCATAGCCTGATTAGATGATTTCCAGCATCTGAAACGGTAAAGCTGCAATCCTATAGCCACTTTCCTGGGAGTAAGCCTCACTGAACGCGATGGGACTTATTTATGAGTATATATGTATAGGAATGCACTGCAGGGGTTTTCATTCAAAGTATAATAATTTATTATTTATTTATTAAATTTATTAGTCGCCCATCTGGCTGGTTAGCCAGCCACATAAAAACATGTAGTTCACATTAGGGCCTAAAAATTCCAACAAGAACACTAAAATCTAACCCACCCCAAAGGCCTGCCTGAAGAGCCAGGTTTTCAGGGTCTGGCTGAAGCTCATCATGGAGGGGGCATGACGAATTACAGACCATTCAAAACCAAATTATAACAGCCACTTATAGTTCTGTTAATTACCAGCACTTATATCATCTAATAAATAAAATCCAAGATTTGATAAGACGAGATCCTAGGGAGGTAATGAGAAGGCCTACCCATAAGGTGAATCTTTGGTTTGATTCTGAATGTTATGAGGCAAGAACACAAGTCAAATCCCTACATCAAGCATTTAACTTGCATAGATCTCATGAACATCTAGAAAAATTTAGGGCAGCTAGGAAAATGTTTAAACAGTTAATCAAACGGAAGAAGATTATTGCCCTAAGACAAATGTGGCAAAATCTCCTCCAGGCTTCTAAACTAAAGGATTCGACTATGTTCTGGCACATAATAGCCCAACAGTGGCCTAAATCTAATTTCCAACTAGAATGTGCCATTGCCCCAGCCATTTGGGAAAACTATTATACTACTCTATATCAGGGAAATTATATTATGGATGATCCCCTAGCAGACCCTTCTATAGAATTCCCTGTATGGTCACCTGTTACCTCTGCTGAAGGCTTAGATCTTATAGCCACCCTTAAATCAAACAAGGCACCAGGGCCAGACAATATCCCTCCAGAGGTCTTTAAAGCAAATGCAAAGTGGTGGGCCCCCACCTTGGCTGCGCTATTTACCAATATCAACTCTTCCATGGTTATACCACAAGGATGGGGCACTGCTATAATAATTCCAATATATAAGAAAGGTTCTCGGTTGAACCCAGCTAACCCTAACCGATAAGTTTGCTTAATATAATAAGTAAGTTATACACCACTTACCTCTATAGGAAATTATTAGACTGGGTCAGCCAAACTGATTTGCTAGCACCTGAACAAGCTGGCTTCTGGGTAGGACGATCATCGTCTGACCATGTTCTGGTTCTTCAGCACCTTATCACCAAATATAGTAAAACCAACGGCCATGCTCTATATACGGCCTTTGTAGATCTAAGAGCGGCCTTTGATTCTATATCCAGATCAAGACTTTGGCTCAAAATGCAAAATTTGGGAATTGATAGGCGTCTTTTAACCTTGATACAGGGCTTATATCATAACACTTCCCTGCAGATTCATTGTAATAATCAAGGCCACTTAACAAAACGAATTTCTACTTTTAAGGGTGTCAAACAGGGGTGCATTCTTGCACCCCTATTATTCAACATCTATATAAATCCTTTAGTAGCCAAACTCACATCTATACCATCGCACCCTCCAATCATCTATCCCGAGATATATAAATCCTTTAGTAGCCAAACTCACATCTATACCATCGCACCCTCCAATCATCTATCCCGAGATCCTGCCTGTTATACGCAGATGATATACTGCTTCTTTCACAGACACCCATTGGCCTTAAAAGACTGTTGGCAGCTCTGACATCCTTCTGTTTTGAAGAAGAACTAACAGTTAATCGACAAAAAACCAAAGTTCTTGTCTTTACTAAAAAAAAGACAAAACACATTTGGAGGATCGATAAACTGCCGATTGAGCAAGTGAAAACTATCAGATACCTTGGTATTGTATTACAAGCATCAGGTTCCTATCAGATGCATATTTCCTCCTCCCTGCTAACTGCCAGACGTACAACAAAGGCCTTACTATCTTTCTTTTATACCAAAGGGGGCCAAATCATCTCTCCAGCCATAAAAGTATTCGTTGCTAAAATTCTCCCACAACGCTTATATGGGGCCCAAACTAGTACATATACTAACTTTTCCAAACTAGAAGCCATTCAAAACTCCTTTTTAAGATCAATATTAGGAGTTCCTACTTGTGTCCCAAATTACATATTGAGATTAGAATGTGGTCTTCAATCTACTGAGTCTTATGTATGGAAATTGAGAATATTATTATGGCTGAAATTGATTTTTAGTCCCATAGGTCTGGCTCCGCATGTACTTTCAGATAAATTTTGTTCTCCTTGGGAAAAAATGATCCACGATAAACTATTAAACCTAGGTTTTTCTCTGCCTTGTATTTTCCATCTGGGTTATGATTCTGCTCGTGTGATAATCAAACAACGACTTAGAGACATCGATTTCCAGCATCACTTACTCCTTGTAAGGAAACAAAGACATAATCCAAAGTTTTTCACCTTAATGTCATACCTCTCGACTCTGGAACTCCCCAACTATAGAAGGGCTTTTACCCTAATTAGATTAAACATACTCCCATCTGCTGCATTGTCTGGCAGATATAACAAAACCCCATATTCTGAGAGAATCTGCCCCTGTGCTGATGGAGAAATTGAATCGAATGAACATGTTCTTCTTCGTTGTATATTTTACCATGATATAAGATATGAATTAATTGCGCCTATTTTGTCGCCTTTTCCAGCTAAAACGGATTCTTTCTACCTAGATTATTCATTAGGTGATTATAAACTGGAGGTTACACTTGCTGTTGCCAAATTTAGTGCTGCTGCTATTAAACGTAGGAAAATAAAGGTGCAATAATTTAGTTTTAATGTTTTCTTTCTGTATACTGTTTTTACTTGAGTATATATTTTTCTGCTGTTAAATCAAAATGATCCCATTTATACTTGTTTATACTGTAATATTATTTTGCATTGAAGGGTCAATTTGACTGTAAATAAACTCAACTCAACTCATGGAGGAACTGTATGATGAAGAACCAGAAATTTTAGAATGCAAGGTGAAAGCTGCTCTTAAAATATTTGGAAGAAACAAATCACCAGGAATAGATGGCATACCAATGGAGTTGCTACAAGCTAATAAGACTGAATCTGTCCAAATTTTGACAAAAATTTGTCAAGAAATATGGAAAACTAAACAATGGCCCACAGACTGGAAGTGTTCAATATATATCCCAATTCCAACTAAAGGGGATCCCAGGGAATGCAGTAATTATCGAACTATTGCCTTAATATCCCATGCAAGTAAAGTAATGCTCAAGATACTACAACAAAGGCTCTTACCATATATGGAGCGAGAAATGCCAGACGTCCAAGCTGGATTTAGAAAGGGAAGAGGCACCAGAGATCATATCGCAAACATACGTTGGATAATGGAATGGAGCAAGGAATTTCAGAAGAAAATCACCCTGGGCTTTATAGATTACAGCAAAGCCTTAGACTGTGTAGATCATGAAAAACTATGCAATGCTTTAAAAGTAATGGGGGTGCCACAGCATCTGATTGTCCTGATGCTCAACCTATACTCTGGAGAAGAGTCTACTGTAAGGACAGAATATGGAGAAACCGATTGGTTCCCAATCGGAAAGGGTATGAGACAGGGATGCATTTTATCACCCTATCTGTCAAATCTATACACAGAACATATATGGAAAGCAGAACTGGACCAAGATGAAGGAGGTGTGAAAATTGGGGGGAGAAATATCAATAATTTAAGATATGCAGATGATACCATACTACTAGCAGAAACCAGTAATGATTTGAAATGAATGCTGATGAGAGTTCAAGAGAAAAGCGCAAAAGCAGGACTGCAGCTGAACGTCAAAAAGACTAAAGTAATGACAACAGAAGATTTATGTAACTTTACAGTTGACAATGAGGACATTGAACTTGTCAAGGATTATCAGTACCTTGGCACAGTCATCAACCAAAATGGAGACAATAGTCAAGAAATCAGAAGAAGGCTAGGACTGGGGAGGGCAGCTATGAGAGAACTAGAAAAAGTTCTCAAATGCAAAGATGTATCACTGAACTCTAAAGTCAGGATCATTCAGACCCTGGTATTCCCGATCTCTATGTATGGATGTGAAAGTTGGACAGTGAAAAAAGCAGATAAGAGAAAAATCAACTCATTTATAATGTGGTGTTGGAGGAGAGCTTTGAGCATACCATGGACTGTGAAAAAGACAAATCATTGGGTGTTAGAACAAATTAAACCAGAACTATCATGAGAAGCTAAAATGATGAAACTGAGGTTATCCTACTTTGGACACATCATGAGAAGACATGATTCACTAGAAAAGACAATAAAGCTGGGAAAAACAGAAGGGAGTAGAAAAAGAGGATGGCTAAACAAGAGATGGATTGATTCCATAAAGGAAGCCACAGACCTGAACTTACAAGATCTGAACAGGGTGGTTCATGGCAGATGCTCTTGGAGATCACTGATTCATAGGGTTGCCATAAGTTGTAGTCGACTTGAAGGTGATCATACTAAAGTGTGGTGCTTCCTCCTGTTTGTCCTGCACCTTTGCCCATCAATTATCCTGAGCGGCCCTGGATCTGTTCAGGCATTGTTTAGGTTATTAAAAACGTATCCTATTCATAACTGGAAAATTTACAGACCTGATCATTTCAGCAAGGAGCTTCCATTGTAAACAGGTCTCACAGATTTTATTGGATTTTAAAAAAAACAAAACCCTTACACTGCTACAGTTCTGGAGTTATGGGGGAAATGTAGGGAAGCCTTAATGAAATCTATCACTGTGTAACTCCCCAAATAGTAGCCTTCTAGTAGCTAAGGGGGTTGTAATTCAAGTACTGGCTTGCTTATAGCTGTAGAGTTTTAAGAGAGCACAGAAAACAAGAGCAACTTGGATTATACAAATCTGTGCCATCGTGGATCAGTAGATGAACATTTTCAGTTGTATTAGGAGTTTGACTGTGTTCTAACAATAGTCTCTCAGCTGAATAAGCTAAGACCTGATTTATACATCATGGTAAATGAAACTCTCAGCGAGGTGCTCACAGCTACTTTGCTCCTTCCCAGCCTTTTTTATGACAAACCTTGGCTACAGCTCAAGGAGACAGCTTAACCACAAGCCTGGAGATGGATGACCCACTAAGCCAAACCATGGCTTAGCTTAGAACGGAAGTAAAAAAGACTGTGGAGGAGCTCCTACCTTTTCACAAGCAAGCGAACAGAGCTTGGAAACGTTATGCTGGCTGGGGCTGATGGGAGTTGTAGTTCAAAAAAGTAACTTTTCCAAGCTCTGCAAGTGAACAAACCAGGACTTTTTCCAGTAACTATAAGACTCATTCACACGGGAGCTGAACTCCGTTTTAAAGATGAAGCTTTTTCCATCGCGATGGGAGTTTAAAGATCACACTTCCTACCTTCCAATCACTGTTTTCCGTGCATATTGAAGGGAAAGAATAAAGCAGCTTCCTAATGACCACACCCTCTTACCTTGGCAACTGAGCATGCTCAGTTTGTTCCAGAGTAAGTTTCATTAAAAAATCCTCAAGTTTGATTATTTGTATTTTTAGAATCCAGCAGAAATACAAATATTTGCTTGAACAATGTTATCCTTTTTTGCACAAGTTAGGAGGAAAAGAAAAAAAAAGCATTGTTTGCAGCAGGATTGCAGAACGGGAGCCAGCAGGAAATGACATGAACAAAGGGAGGAGGAGGGAGTGGGCGTGGACTCACAAAAGCATCGGAGCTAAGCATCTACAAGCCCCTAGAGATGCGAAGCACAGAAGGTTTTTCCTTCCCTTTCTGGATTAAAATTGGATCGATTTGTTGCATATTCAAAGCTAAAAGCACCGGAACACCTTCCCTTTGCCTTCTATGTCATGTAATTGCTGTGAGTTAAACAGGCATGCAAGTAGAACCCATCTCAGATTAAATCGCCATGTGAACTGGCCCATAGTTTCCCATTTGTTCTGTAGTGGAAAACTGTGATTAACAGATTCATAACAAGCCAGGATATGAAACCAACTTTAAACTATGGTTTAATTTCCTGGCTTTCTCTGAAGCCATTAACCATAGTTTCCCAATTGTGACAAAACAGGAAACTATAATTAATAGAAGACTTCCTGGTTTTTGCTCACACAAAGGAATTGTGGGCACACAGAAGAGTCTCATTTATATCTCAACTTATTCAGCAAAAGTTCAAAGTTACCATTATGACTTAACTAACACATTTTTAATATTTAAAAAATGTGAGCATGTAGGATTGTTGGTGGATTCATAGCTGTCAGGGTCACAGACATCCCAGCTCCCATGATGAGTGATTTGTCCAAGACCCCAATTCTTAAGATGACAGGCATACCTTTTAGAGCTGCTGCTGTCATGGAAATGAGGGTATTTCTGTCCAAAAGTGATGGATCATGCTAATCATTGCCTCTACATGAGCCTGGCCCTTATCTACAATGGAAAATGGTCCATCTTAAATAACAACTAACTAGGTAGTGATGCCTCCAGAAGGAGGGGGTAGGCCTCCCCCCCTCCCACCAGGACACCATGTCATCCTAGGGGTAGGAGAGCAATAGGACAGGTGCTAGTCTGGGCTAGTCTTGTTTGTAGCTGGGAAAACGCAGATGCTTGACTTGCTCTGTGCTGAAACTAAAGCTATGACTTATGGGTGGGGCCTCCCAGGGAGCTAATGGAGGAATAAGATATGTTGAAGTGTTAACGCTGTGAGCCCTTTCATCTTATGCTCAAGTTGTATATATGTGTAATTAAAATCATATATAAAAAGACAGCCTCCAGTGATCTTCATTCCAACTGAACATGAGGTAAGCACTAACACCCCTGAAGTCTCTCACCGCTTAGAGATTGAGGTGCACATAACAGTATTAACTATTGGATTTTGTGGTAGAAAAGCATCAGAAAGAAGTCCAAAAGGATGTAGTGGTCAGAACAATAGTCAACAACTGTATGAACCCCTTGTTTCCAAGGTGTCTTGCAATCAAGAATAGTAATCTTTTTTCCTCAGGTTTGATACAGTAGGGCCCCACTCATACGGCGGGTTATGTTCCGGACCCCGGCTGTAAAGCGAAAACTGCTGTAAAGTGGAACTTATTGAATAGAATGGAGTGCGATGCCTGAAAACAGCTGTAAAAGCGGAACAAGCACTGTGTGAGTGGGGCTTTAGTCTAATTGCATCTAACTGATGTAGATATGGAGTATAACTACACCTCAAAAGTCAATGGACTCTTTGCCACTGTCTTAGGTAAAGGATGGATTCTACGCATAGTGGATATTTTCCTATGTATTAAACATGGCATTACAAAAATATAGTTGCCACCATGTCTTCTAAAGGAACTGTGACTCAAATTGGTGAAAGCTTCTCATTTCTGTGTCATAATCTTTGAAACTACTTTAAACACCAAACCCTAGGATATAACTATGGTTCAGTTATTTTTAAATGCATTCTATATTCAGAGGGGCCCAGGTAGTTTAATGTTCAATTAAAAATCTATCACTCCCTCTAATAACAATGAACTCAAGTTGTTTGAGTCTTCTGTTTGGAAGCAAAGCAGAACCCTGAAATAAGAGAGTGTTTCCTACTTATGCAGAAATCTCCGCAGGCATGAAGAATAGACAAACTTAAAGAAAGATAAAGGTTTAAAAACAAACAAATAAATTGAAAATGGCCTAACAAGAACCAGGGAGCTTCTAGGATTGAGGGCAAAGAGATAAGAAAAATCCAGAATATCTAATCTCATTGTTTGAATTACTGAGTTCACAGTGAATGCCAAAGATAGAAATCATTGTTGCTATGTTCTGTTGGGTGGGGAGACATTTCTGTCCAGTCATTACTACAGTTAAAACCTAGATTTTTCCATATTTTTAACGGTTATTTCTCACTTCGTTGTGGGTTAAAAAAAAAGGTTTAAAAGATCCCAAAGTTTGGCAGACTATAAGAGTCTATCAGTTTATATAGTCAATGGCTAAGAGCAGTTGAGGCACAAAATGTTAGATTATCAATTGAGAAAGTACAGAGTTTTGTCTTTGAAAGACTTTGTGGAAGTGGAATTTTAACTCAAGATACTTTGTGTGAATACCCATTTCTTTTCTATCCTCTGACAGTACACACACTTAAAGACACACAAAAATATGCAAAAAAAATTAGGTACAGTTTATTATCTGCAGAGTAATAACAAATACATTCATAAACATATTAAATTACAATACATTGGAAAGCTAGTAACAGTTAGAAAGGCAGGCCATATTCAAAATTGTGGAGCTATATTGTATGTAGCTGTACAAGTGTACAGTAGGGCCCCTCTTATACGGCGGGTTAGGGACCAGGCCCCTGCCGTAAAGCGGAAATCGGAGTAAAGTAGAACCCACAGGCTATAATGGGGCCACAGCGCGAAAATGATGCGGAAACATCGCAAAACATCCCAAAAGAGCAAAAATCGGCTTTAAAATTAAAAACAAAAGCCGCTGCATTAGCAGAATGCCGGTAAGCAAAGCGCCAGTAAGCGGGGCCTTACTGTATTATCAAAAAGCGACAAGTGCCAGATTCCAGAATATGAGAAAATCATGCTAGGTTTGGGGTATAATGCCACAGCACATTTCTATAGATATTGTGTCTTTAAAAGAAAATGAAGTATACACAGTTGTTAACAGCCTTTGAAGTAGCCCCTTATGGATATGAATTTGGTGATATTACTGGAGAAAAGTGCTGCACATATTGCAATCTCTGTAATTTTCCTCTTCTGGAAACACTTCCCCTATCATCTTGTACAAATCCCAGCTATTATTCCTTTTCCTTCAGGCTCATCTCTTTATTATATATTGTAAGTGAGAAAGGCAAATAGAAGCCAGGCATTAGAACCTCTAATTTTTATTATTCTAGTACAAAGGATCCTTAAATATACTCTCAATGAGAATTTCAACAATATTATTTATTAAAATGGAAATAAGATGATAGACAAATCCTTTAGATTATGCAATTTTGTAGTCTTAACTGGATACACTCTAAAAGTACAACACTCCAAACGGGAAGATTCAGCAGATATAGGTCCATAAGATTTTTTTTTTTGCAAAAGCCACTAAAACAAAAAAGGATTAAACTGAATGGTTTCTGGTATCTCCTGTTGTTTCACATCATTCATGACAAACTGCAAACTACTACTTGAATTCATTTTAGGAGCATTTTATTTATTTTATTAAGCTAACAACTGCCTACAAAATTAGGAATAACTAGAGATGTGAGAGAGCTAGTGTGGTGTAGTGGTTAGAGTGTTGGACTACGACCTGGGAGACCAGGGTTCGAATCCCCACACAGCCATGAAGCTCACTGGGTGACCTTGGGCCAGTCACTGCCTCTCAGCCTCACAGGGAGGCAATGGGAAACCACCTCTGAATACCGCTTACCATGAAAACCCTATTAATAGGGTCGCCATAAGTCGGAATCGACTTGAAGACAGTCCATTTCATTTTTCAGAGATGTGAAGGCCCAGAAAAAACTGGGGGGGGGGGATAGGGAAAAAAACAGAAACCCTGTTTTTAAAAAAACAAATACATCTTTTTTCCCTCTGGCCCTTCATACCTCTAAAACCAATAATAAAAGAATATCCACTTTAGGCACCAGTTATTTGTTTCCACCAGTTAACTCATGTCTTAAAATACTAAAATAAAAAAATGATCTGTACATTTACAGCTAAAACCTAACATACAAACTCTAATTGCTTTATCAAACAAGTAAATATGCAAAATGTTAGAATAAAATTACAGTTGTCTTGAGGACATTTATGTATCAATTCTGAATCCATTCCTGTAGCTTTGCCAACCGATGTCAGCACTGCCTACATTGGTTCAACTTTAAGCACTACTGCACCTGTTGGTAATGATTTGACTGAAAATTGTTACATGATTATATGAAGCTGACTTCACAATATCAGAGTATTAGAGACTTCATTGCCTGGGACCCAGGAAATGGCCTGGGAGGGTCTGAGTTTATAGCACTGCTGAAGCTAATCAACAACCTGATCAGTGATGGGAGATTACTGTGAGCCCCATATAAAGAGCAAACTAATAAATGATTAAAAACAACAAAAAAGACCTCACTGCATATGTGTGGGAATGAATCAGTCATTAATAGACTATTTCACAAAACAACAATCTGAATAAATAGCAATTAAAGTCATTTATAGAACTACTCACATTTAGGTCTAGGCGTAGTGAATTTCTGTCAGCTCTTTCTGACTCACTGAAATAGGTAGATGGATTAGATTGTCCCAGCCTGCAACCTAAAACCCAGGCACCATCATCTTTATTTGTGACATGTGTATTAGCTGCCTGTTCTGAAAAGTTGTTCTTCAAAGCAGCTTCTGCTGGAATACCTATATGATTTTAAAGAAGAAGAAAATTATCCCCACCTATGAGAACTTCAAAAATGCAGTATATCAGTACATCACTTGGGGCTTTACAATATCAAACAGAAACAGTACTATATATATTGCTTTCACTCAACTAAAAATATTTCAATAGCCCCTCTTGAAACTCATTCAAGGGGAAAAGTGTGTATCCTTTATCCCACTTTCATCTGAAAGAGACTCATCATATAATTGACTCAACAAGTCACCCAATTAAACAACATGGATTAGAGAACTAGCAAAATGCTTGTCCATAGATAAACAGGGGCAGGAATAAAGAAGGACTGTGTAGCACTGACATGCCTGAAGACCAAGAATGTCTCTGTATACTTTGTACATAGAAATATGTTTTGTCCCTTGGACAGCAAGGGCACCAAAGGTCAGGTTTTACTCATAGTACAGTATGACCTCACATGCAGAATGTTACTTTTCCCCATTCATGTATCCAGAAGAAAACAAAGGGATGTACACAGGAACATTGTCAAACATAAAATGGATTTATCTCTGGTGACCCTGGTTCTTGGGCTAGATCAGGTTTTGGCTCTCTTCCAGCCACATGAAGTGTACTTGTTGCCTGATAGAGCCAGTAAAGTTTATTTTTAACTCGGGGCTCATCTACATGGTGGTTTACTGAGTGTTTGGTGCTACTCACATCTCCTTTGAATCTGCATGGTTCACATGACATTTACTGGCAAGCAGAAGCTATCACACAATTTCACCCCTGTAAATTTGTACTACCACAATTCACTGATAATACGAAAAAGGAAGAAAAAAGTGCTTCCCCTTTCCATGCCCACTCCCTTGTCTTTCCTTTGTTTATTTTATTTCCTGTAGGCTGACAAGCAACTTCCAGTTGCCCTCCTCCATTTTGCTCACCTTTGTTATGTTGCTGCAAATGGTGCCTTTATTTTCTTTCCCCCCTAACTTGTGCACAAAACACCACTCAAACAAAGATTTGTATTTCAGCTGTATCCTACCAGGGAAAACACAGATATTTGCACTCTCGGGTTTTGTTTTTTTTAAAGCAACCTAAATTATAGCTGGTAGAACAGACTGAGCATGCTTGGTCACCTAGCAACTACGGGGAGTGGAAATCGATAATTAGACGGCAGGTCCGCAAGGTAAAAGCAAGACTAATCCTCCTCAGAAGATTGCCCTCTTGTGTGAATGGGAAAAAGCAACTGGCAGCTAACTATTGAGCAGTAACTACAGACAATGAAAATGAAAAGTGAAGGTAAAAGAAATGCATTTCCTACAAAGAAATGCTCCAGTGTAGGTGAGCCCTTGATTATATAATGTAGTTGTGTATCAAGGACTTTTGATCAGCAAATTCTACAGAAATTCTGCTTAGGCCATGTTCACATAAACGGAAACTTCAGTTTAATGAACTCTTAACACACTGTAAATTCCTGTAAAGTTCTCAAAGGTCTATTTGCATGGCTCTCTGAGCTTATGGCATCTATATTTTTCCATCAGTCTGTGACAATTTTCAACTGCACTGACAAAGACTTAGCGGATCATATGACCACCAACACCACATGCTGAATTAATCTTGGACTTGATTTTAACATTCAGTTGCAATTACTGAACAACCCAATTGGCACATGGTCCTATCAGTCACATGACTGGCTGACACAGTAGTGTGGCTGAAGGACAGCATGGACTATTTAAAAAAGCATGCCGACCATGTCCAGTGGTCCTGAGGGTGGAGTTAAAAGTGAAGAGAGAGGGGAAGCAAGGGCTGGTGTATGATCCTCCTTTCAAATTGTTCACCTGATATTACAGTACCACCACCCCATTTACTCACTAGAAATCAAAGCAAGAACAGAATTTGGGATATACGTGATATAGCCCTTCTTGAATAGCTCATGCAGGCATTGTGCAGTTTCCTTTTGTGAATGGAAGTGCAGTGTATTAAAGAACAAATGAAAACAGAAATGAAGCTTGCCTTTATTTCCTAAAATTGAACAAGATCTAGTGCCCTCTAGAGTCTGAATGGTGCAAAAATTCTATGCATTTCACATACATCAATATATAAAGAAAGTCAATCAATTAAAGCTATGAATAATGTTGTAAGAAGAAAAACAGAAAGTCTGTCCTTACAAGGGAGGTGAGTAGGGAGATAAAGAGGTACTATGATTGGGGAAGATGATTTAATAATAGAATAAACACAACTCATTCTGTGAAATACTTCCTTTCAAATGGAAAAAAGTGGCCACAATTACATGCATAATCTGTAATACTATAATATTAGGCACCATATATAAATGCATAGCGGTCTTAAGTACTTTTAGGTCTTCTTGATTTTACTGAAGTTAAGCACGTTTAAATTTCTACTGAAATTAACCGGACATGCAGCACAATTTGATGCATGTTTACTCAGAAATAGTCTGTCTTCAAGGGGCTTACTCCCAGGTAAGTGTATAGGCTTGGAACCTTCAAAACACTTAATTTTTACTGGGTTATGCCCAATATTTTCTGTAACAAGAAACTATAATTAAAATATGTTAATAAAAATTGTTATCAAAAAGAATCAAGCACATGTTCATTTAGCAAAAAAAAGCAATTCTGCTTAGCAAATAAATTTTTAACAGCATATCTTGGCTTAGGGCCACACTACACCAGGGCCGGTTCTAAAGGGCAGCCAGGTGGGGCACTGGCCCCAGGGCCCCTGGAGCTACAGGGGCCCCTAAGGGGCCCCTCCGTCTTCCGCGATCTGCGGCAACAGCTGCAGATTGCAGGGCAGGAGCTTCCGACTGCCCATCATTCCCTTGCCCCACCTACCTGTCTCCTGCCTTTTAGCATTACCCTTAATGAAGATGGCAGCTGAGGTTTCCCTGAGGTGCTGAAGCTCCTGCCGCCATCTTGGTTGATGGCAGAGATGCGTGCGTGTAGCACGCATGCATGCCATCAACCAAGATGGCAGCAGAGGCTTCATCTCCTTAGGAAAACCGTGTCCACCATCTTGGTTAATGGCAATACTAAAAGACAACTCTGGAATATTCTTTTTGAAGTGACGTGACCAGAACTGTACACAATATTCCAAATTCAGTTGCACCATAGATTTGTATAACACCATTATGATTTTGGCAGTTAGGTGGGGCAAGGGAATGGTGGGCAGGTGGAAGCTCCTGCCCTGCGATCCACAGCTGTTGCTGCGGATCGCGGAAGGGGAGTGGAGGGGCCCCTGTAGCTCCAGGGGAAGGGGAAGCAGAGACAGGTAGGTGGGGGGCATAGGGGGCACGAGGGGTCCCGTGCGCACACACATGTGCACACTCCAGGGCCTGGGGCAAGCTGATGCCCAAGGGCCCTGGCATGCCTGAGGCCAGCCCTGCACTACACATTATAAAGATAAGTGTCCTGTCTTGAGTTTCCAGATGTGCATCCATAGGGAGTAGAGTGAGGAACATAGTGGCAATTTATATGGATCAGTGGTGGTAGGGGGAGGTGGTGATTTACATCACTCCCACCATCATTTCCAATACAAATTGCCCTCCCCTACATATACATTTCAGTATATATATATAAAAAGGTCAGACCAATCACAGATCTTGGGGCTGGTTCACATGGCCATTTAATCTGAGATCAAGGCTCCCTGCATACCTGTTAAATTCACAGCGATCACATGATGTAGGAGGCAAAGGGGAGGCATCCTGCTGCTTTTTCCTTTTAACGCAAAGCAAAGAAACCCGCAGAAAATCCAAAAACAGGAGGAAAAACTGCATCAGCTTGTCTCCCCTCCTGCCGTGTAGTCGCTTCCTCTCCTCCAATGTTTGACACAAATATATATACCAGCACAGAACACCAGGGGGCAACATCTCGTTAGGATACAGCACAAATTTGGCTGCCAAGCTGTTTACAATATCATGCGTCACCTGACTTCCAAATAACCGTGCACAAGTCTTTGGAAACTATTGTTTGGGCGCCTGTGTGAGCAGCGATTCTGGCTGACAGAAAAGAGAAGCACATTAGGAGTGTCCTACAGGGAACAAGCCTAACTATTAATATATCTGCACACCAGATGGCTCTATTAGGGTGGCGGGAGGGGGGGATAGAATAAATACAATTGTTACTTTGGTAGAAAAGCTACAAAAGCTCTGTACCAACCCCCCATTTTAAAAGACGAGTGCTCACAACTGCGAACAAAACCTTCCATCCACTGTCCCAAGGGCATCATCGGTAAATCTATTCAGGAAGAGCGTTTAGCATTTCCTGCCAACTGCAGTCCCTGGTGCAGTTGTTAGGACCCACTGAACTTGGGAGAGAGTTCTGAGTGAATGTGTTTAGGATTGCACTGTTAGTGGATGCGAGGGATGGACTATTAATGAATCCGAGTCGCAGTGGAATTTTTTTTCCAAGGATGAGTTTCAGGGGAAATTGCCCCTTCGTCCTTTTTTTGCCCACTCCTCTGGTGTAAAAAGCTTTTCTCATCTTTCCTCAAAGAAACACAAGGAAGTGTACATGTGTCTCTCCCCCAGCTTTAATCCTAACAACAACCTTGTGAGCGGGAGCCAATCAGAATGAAAGGGGAGTATGTTTGCCAGTGAGAAAAGTCTTCTAGCATGCTCCCTGTACTTTCCTGCTATTGGAAACAAGGTGAAAGGAGTTAATTCTGCCAATGAGAAGACTCTTCTAGGCAGCTAACATTATCCTCTTTCACACTTATTGACTCCTAGGAATGTCTGTTGTTGTTGGAAAAGTGTTAAAAAGCATCTCATTCTCAACCCAGCAGCAAAAAAAGGCAGGAGGGGGCATTGCTGTCACTATCATTAACATACCCTGCACTTCTGTATTTTTTAGACTTTAATGCATATTTTAGATTTAATGTAAACCATGTGTAGTTCACGATTAAGCGGTATAAAATTTCTGTTAAATAGATGCTAAATAGAAATAAATTAATTTTTGGCATCCACCTTACTAAACAGACTGCTCACACTTTTGCAGGGGAATGTTAACCACAAATAAGTAAAAATGTATTTTCACTTTGTTCTTGCTTTGCCACAAAATTTAGTTGCTGCACATTTAATAGTTTCTCTTTTTGTGCCAAATCTGTCTGCTCCATTTTTAAATACATGGACATCCACATAAAGCCTGCTAATAGATCCATAAAAACTTGATGCTTTTCCTGTTTAAAATCCATAAATTAAGATAATACAGAACAGATGAAAAACCAGATGACCCGTGAACAGACACACATCAATTTTTGACCTTGGGGAAGTAATGCTTTCTTCCTGTGTGGAGTTATTCCTTTTCTGATGCAGATTTTGTCCCTCCTGCACAAAGAGCATGACAAAGGTAATAGTTGCTTGCTTTATTTATGTGTGTTGGTTTTGTGAGTTTGTGCAACAGGAGTAGCAAGTAGCACGATGTGACTTCAGCGTAAAAACACTGCGTTGGTGATGGGTAGTATTTCTCTGCTTCTGGATTTAGAGTTCAAAACACAACAAAAAAAGGTTCACCACTGCTTAGCCAGGTTGAAATGTGCATGAATGCTGACAGATATCTTGTGATACACCAGTTATGCTCTTACAAAATGCATCATGTTGTCATCTCAGATCACAGTGCTCCCCACATTGAGCTGGTTTGATTCATTTTTTTATTATACAGCCACAAGAGTGGCTGTATACTATAGCCAGTGTGGCTTTTTCACATTCCACAATGTTAAATTGAAAATACCCCCATGCCATTCTGATGCTTCCCATAAGCTCATTTCAAAACAAAACCTTACAAAACTTATAGTCCTGAACTCAGAAATGCTTGCTTAACAACCCTCTCAATTTTCATGGCGATACACAAAACAGTCAGAGAGTTCAAAGTTTAAAAAGAGAGGGGGGAAACCTCAGAGCCCTTTTGGACTTTTTTCTCTGAGAGTTCTCATAATCTGTTGAAATTCATTAAAAATCAGTCATGTTCACAGAGTACCTGTAATCCTAATACTGACCTTGCCCCATACTCTGACCTTCATCTTCTGCAGTTTAAAAGTTAAAAAAATGCCTGGCTGATTTTTAATTAAGATATTTTGGCTGGAACCCAAGTATAACGTCGGGCATGCTCAGTAAGAACCAACTGTCAGTGTTCTAAAAGCCAGACTCACAGCTGCTTGGCCACACCCACCCCAGACTTTGATTTCACTTCAGACAGTCATGGCTTTGCTCAGAGAATCCTGGGAAGTATAGTTTGTGAAGGGTGCTGAGAGGAGACTCCTGTTCCACTGACAGAGCTCCAGTGGCCAGAGCGGTTTAACAGTCAGCCACTCTGATTGATGGTCTGTGAGGAGAACAGGGCGTCTCCTAGCAACTCTCAGCACCCTTCACTAACTACACTTCCCAGGATTCTTTGACTGAAGCCATGACTGTCCAAAGTGAACTAAAGGCCTGGTGTGGATGCGGCCAGGGATAGCTTTGCTTTAAATTTGGGTGGGAGGCTACATGTGCCTGCTGTAGAATAAAAAGGTGGGGGAAACGCTGAAAAGCAATGATACTGTTCACAATGTTTTCCTTTTGGAAAGGAAAGGGACTTCCCTTCTGCCCAGTGCCCGCCCACCCAATCTCCTCCCCTCACCTTCCTCCTCCCTTCCCTGCCCCTCCCCCGGGTCAGTGCTGGACTATGACCTGGGAGACCAGGGTTCAAATTCCCACACAGCCATGAAGCTCATTGGGTGACCTTGGGCCAGTCACTGCTTTTCAGCCTCAGAGGAAGGCAATGGTAAAACCACCTCTGAATACCATTTACCATGAAGACCCTATTCAAAGGGTCACCATAAGTCCAGTCGACTTGAAGGCAGTCCTTTTCCATTTCCAAACATGATTGCACAGAAATAAATCCCATTGAACTCAAAAAGTATACAAATGATCAAACCCACCCTCCCTTCTCCTCCCTCCTATCCCCTCCCTCTTGTCCCTTCCCTCCCCCTCCTTTGCCCCTCCCTATCCATTCCCATCACCTTCCAATCCCCTCCTTCCCCCTCCCCTTCCTCCTCCCCATGGTCATCGTAAGCATGATTGCATGGAAGTAAATACCATTGAACTCTATAAGCATGCAAATGATCAAACCTGCCCTCCTCTCCCCCTCCCTTTGCTCCTCTCCAATATGCTCTGTCCCTTTCCCCCTCACCCTCCTCCTCCCCATGGTCAGTTTTTCCTATCCTAACCATAATTGCACAGGAGTAAATCCCATTGAACTCAATAAGCATGCAAATGATCAGACCTGCTTTTCCCCTCCTTTCCCTCTTCCTTCCTCCTCCCCTCCCCTCTTCCTTCCCTGCCCATTCCAGCTCTCCCTCCTGCCCTCCCCCCTGGTCAGTTTTACCTATCCTAAGCATGATTGCATGGGAGTAAATCACACTGAACTCAAACATGCAAATGATCACACCTGTCCTTCTCCTCCCCCCTCCTGTCTACTCCCACCCCAGTCCTCCCCTCTGCCTTTCCTCCCCTCCCTCCTCCTCCTCCCCTCCACATCCCCTGTGGTCCGTTTCACCTGTCCTAAGCATGATTGCAGGGGAGTAAATCCCACTGAACTCAATAAGCATGCAAATGATCGATCCATTCTCAGCAAACTTGCACAGGATCCCAGTTCTTACCTCCCGGAATAAAAAGCAGGGAAATTCACTAATAGGCAAAACCCCTTGTGGTTTAAGAATGTACCTATAGCCCACAGATATTTCTATCAAACTTTACAAAGCAGGGAAATTGGGCAGCTATAGTGAATGCACCAGGGGAGCAGGAGACCTGAACTCCTCTCTGAGATATTGTACTGCCCTACAAAGTTGTCAAAATGCAAACACCATTTGGGTTGGTCTTTCACAGTCCAATCCACTTGCGTGTAGCTTGGAAGAATTTGGTAACATGTGCCTCTGAGCATATGGTGAGTGGTGGCAACACCTGGAATCAGCCCAAATAATAGAAAGAAGACATGTGCTGTGCTGATCTTGTTTTAGCCGGGAGGAAGCAACATTATTAAGACAGTTGATATAGTTCAGATGGTCACTTTAAATATGTCTGATTTACTTTGCAATTTTAGTGACGTTTCCTATAGGAAATCATTTTCTTTTGTTTCTATTTCTGTGACTATGTGAAGTACAGCATCACTTTGCAAAATTTACACTAAAAAGCCTCCAAATATAATTGTGGAATAATGGCACTGACTATTCTGCAGAATAGTCTCCAGTGGACCTCAGGAGTGTCTCAATTTGCACAAGATAAAACAGTGGGAGGCGAAATATATTCTAGCCAAATGCTAGGTGTGCTCTATGTTTTTAATTGACCGTGCCCACCTTGCCTTAAATAAAGTGGTTTAAACATAGCAGGCTGAAAACACGCATCCTCTTTCTTCCAACAGCTAGAGTCATTGGTGAAGTAGCAACATATTGTAATCAGTCTGATTTTACATCAAACTACAGTTTCAGATTCAACTGTTAATGCACCCAAAATAGAAATAGAACATAACCTCCAATTGGACTGTCTTCACCATCATATGACATTGACCAATAAAAAGGCTTTGAAATGAATAAAAATAAATTTGACACAGATTTCTAGGATGAATAATGAGGGAAATAAAATTTTCTAGTTTAGATTCTCTGTAGAAACATGAGTAACACAGGAAAGAAGCAAAGTAAGAAGAACATCAACAAACATACAAAAATATAATTCTCATCTTTGGAGATGGCAGATGTTGCCACCACTCACCATATGCTCAGAGGCACATGTTACCAAATTCTTCCAAGCTACACAGCAAGTGAATTGGACTGTGAAAGACCAACCCAAATGGTGTTTGCATTTTGACCAATTTGTAGGGCAGTACAATATCTCAGAGAGGAGGTCAGGTCTCCTGCTCCCCTGGTGCATTCACTATAGCTGCCCAATTTCCCTGCTTTGTAAAGTTTGATAGAAATATCTGTGGGCTATAGGTACATTCTTAAACCACAAGGTTTTTTGCCTATTAGTGAATTCATTTTAATTTTGGGGGTTAAATTTACTTATTATGTTGGCCTCAGCTCCTAAGAATTGTTTCTGGTTTACCATGTTAATTATAGGCTGATCATATGTATAGTATCACAGCCTTGGATCTTCCACAAAACTTACTGAGAAATAATTCTAATTCTACGCTGATTCTGTTGGCTTCTCTACTTTAATGTTTTAAAGGATGGGGGGGGTTAAGCCATCCTTTCCTGTCATTTGCAAAGATCTTTGAAAAAAGCACTTCAAATGAAGATTTCAGTTCTCCACCAGGATTTTCTACTCACATAGGAAGCTGCCTTATACTGAGTCAGATCATCGGTACATCTACCCCAGTAATGTCTACACTGACTGGCAGCAGCTCTCCAGAGTTTCAGGCAGGAGTCTTTCGCAGAAGGTCTCTCAGGTTCAGATCCGGATGCCACCTCTCCTACATGGAGATGCCATTGGGGAATAAACCTGAGGGACCTTCTGCATAGATGCTGCATTGGCCCTTTTCCTACACTCACAACTTACTCAACTGTGCTGAGATATTAGGAGGCATTCCAGAATTAATCTTGAAACTTCTTATTGCCACATAGCACTGTTATATCAGAGCACCAGGGCAAGCCAAGGACAGAACAGTAGGTTAAAGACTGAAACAACGGGCTTTCTAGGGACAAACTAACATGCTGTGTTACCAAATTAAAGTGACACATGGTAAGTAGGACCTCCTGCCAGACCTGGTGTCAAATCCTTGCTCAGCCATGAAGCTTGCTGGGTAGCCTTGGGCAAGTAACTGTCTCTCAGTCTAACCTACCTCACAGGGATGTTGAGAGCATGCAGTGGGGAGGGGAAGAATAATCTCTGAGCTCCTTTTAGAAAAAGCAAGATATCAATGAAAATAATACTAGGAGGTTCCCAGCTACAACTGGGGGGGGGGAGAGAGGGAATTCATATACAAAAGCCCCAGGACAGACCTGAACAATGGAAGTTTGAATGTAAAAGGAGAGGGAAGCTCGTCTAAACACTCTCTTCACACTCTGATCAGTGGGGCAAAGGGAATGAGGGGGTGGGGAGGCAACAACTGTTATGTCATTAAGGCTGCAGTCCCATGAATTTACCATGGAGTAAGTCCAATAGAACCCAATGGAGTTTACTTCTGAGTAGGTGTTATGGGATTGCAGCCTAAAAAAACCAGGAAAGCCGTCTTACCTTCCTTCCTAGCTCCACAGTCCATTAGACTGCAATTCTAACTACATTTACCTGGGAGGAAGCCCTTCTGAATTCAACAGGGCTTACTTCTGAGCTGACATTTGAATAGACATAGCTAGCCTCTTTTTCATCCCCTTCCTCTTCTCAGAAAGGCAGGTTAACACACTTCATAGCCACTTAGGAGACATAATGGAGATGTACTGCTCTGTAACACGACTTTTTTTTTTTTGCTAAAAAAAACCCACAACCACCCAAATCAAGTAAATCCTTTTGGGTAATAACAATACTGAACAAAATAAAAGAAATGATATGTTGTTTGTTGAAACATTCAAATTTTCTAACGAAAGGTGGTAATTTGCACTGCGAGGACCAAAGCAAGACACATGTGTATGTTGATATACTAACTGCATGCCCCCAAGAGATAATGTGAGATATTTTTCCATAGAAGTGCAATGAACTCTATAGACTTTCGAGCTGTTCCCACCCTACATGCAGTTGTATGACAGGCAACTTCCTGGGTTTTTTTCATGCTATTTCTACCCATAGGAAGCAATGGAGGCATCAAGCATTTTAGTGTACAATTGATTATGTATTATGTACAGAAGCCTGTCCACTAAGAAAAAAGAGGTAGCACCACAGGAGTTCAAGCTCTTTATAACTCAAGTCTTACTGCACATGAAAATGATAACGTGTGTATGGCTTCAAAAGTTTTTTTTTTTAAATCCCTACTAATACAAACACCCATTCCCATAGACTGATTGGATGTATGTGTGGCCGAGGGAAATAGTGGCTTACAACAGCCCTGCAATGTAGTCCACTGTGTTGACATTGCAGGTTAGAGGCGGGGCTGAGGATGCTTTGGATTTGCAGACCCAAATTCCCCATTTCGGGTTGCATCAAAGGTCGTTAAATTGCCCCTCAAGTCTTCCAGCCCAGATCCAGTTCTCGGTTGCATACAGCAGCAACGCTCCAATGGCTTGCATGCCCAAGTGCTGAGGCTTTAAACTGATTTCAATTCTCTGCCCCAAAATGACCTGAGTTAAAACAGAAGATGCACACATGAAGGAGGGGATGAAACTTGACAGAAAACATTTTCCTTGTCAATTGCGCCCCCCCCCCCCAATGGTCTCCAGGCTTAGTGTGCAATCAGAGAAAGGAAACAGCAATACTAACCTTCAAGAGGAATGCCATGTGAATTGAAAGTAAAAAAAAACAAACGTATGGGAAGCTGGGGAGTGTGAAGCTAGCAAATCTATGGCGATGGCAAAAGGTACATATTTACATTCCACAAAAGCTAAGGACAAAAACAAGGACAACTGCAGCATCTTTTGCTTGTTTGTTTGCCTTTTTAGATTAAATTCTCTGGAGGACAGATGTGGCACATTTTACTGCCAGAGGAAGGAAAACACATCATCATTTACACACACAAAAATGGCTTCATCAGAAGCAGCCTAATGAATTATACATCTGGTTTAAAGTAATTGAATATTAAGTTTCCCAGAGAATTACTGCAACATTTCCATAACTAGAAGAATTAAAGCATTCATGTTATTGTATGTAACTATATTAATAAAAAGATTACAATATCAAAGAGTATAATCTGATAGTCACAGGCCTGTAATCAGCGTAAAGGTTCAGAGGGGCACCAAAAAGGGGGGGGAGAGATATTTCCCCTGTAATATATAGTAAAACAATTGGGAGGAATTTTTAGGGGGTGGCTGTGATGATCCATCCCACCTTTGGCTCCACCTGTCAGGTTCCCATCTGCTTGTGGCTACCGCCTTTCACTAGGCACCACCTCAGGACACCACCAGTCAGGATCGTCATTTTTATTTTTTCTCACTTCGCTCTAGCACAGATCTCTCAAGATCCCACTGCTAGGCAGCACCACCAGCCACTCCCTGTAAACAATACTGCTAGAGACTTTGCCTTAGTCTCCCTATGGCTTGTTACTTTGTGTCTGGGTGCCCTTGCTATCCACAACCCCCCTGTATCTTTGCCTATAAAGCATACAATCCTGGGTTGCTCTGGATACTTGACGATGTTACAATTTCTTCCTTCACCGCTGCCACCATTAGATACAGTGTCCCTTCAGCCTTGGTAATTACCCTGCCCTCCCTTCTGGTCTGTATATCCCCAGCCAAGGATCAGGCTTTTGGTAAACCAATAAAAGTATTTATTTGATAACACTAGGAAAAGACAAGATTACTTTAGGAATGTTTAACAAGCGTATGGTTTCATATAGTGTCACTCTTATGTTTCCAGTTATATATATACTGTCCAAATATCAGCCTAATAGAATCCAAACCTCCCTCAGAACTCTGTCAACTCAATCCAAACTGCCTCCCACTTCAACTCCTTTCCAATCACTCTCCTCTCAACTCTCCCCAACCAACCTCTCCAACTCAACTGTCATCCTCTCATTTATACCTTCAGCCATTCAAACCCTCAGCCAATCATCATCCAACATTCTCCTGCATTCTAGCCCATGTACTCCCCCCTCTTACTCAATTCACTTACCATATATCCCTATATAAACCCGCACTTACCATATTTACAGTTTTTAACATATAAGGACATCACATTTCCCCCCCCCTTTAAATAAATGCAAAGTATTACTCCTGTTCCCAAGAATAATACGAAGTGTTATATAAGTGTCTGTCGCTCAAGGGTAGAGTGTCCTTTCAGTCTCTCATTTTGTTCATGTGACTGCAGTATCAGCAACCTGCCTTGAAAGTCCATCCACCAGCACATTGTCCTTCCCTTTGATGAAAACGAAGTCCAATTGATATTCCTGCAGTGCCCAGGACCACCTTTGCAGCATGTTGTTGTTTCTCATTGTGTTCAGCCACAGCAACGCGCGATGATCCGTGATGACCATGCACTTCCTTCCCCACATGTAGGGACGCAGCTTTCCCAGGCCCCACACGACTGCCAAACACTCTTTCTGAACTGATGAGTAGTTCCGTTCTCTTGTTGACAGTTTTCGACTCAGATATGCAATGGGATGCTTGATGCCTTCTCTCTCTTGCATCAGCGCAACTCCAAGAGCCAGACCAGATGTGTCTGTTGCCACTATAAATGGTTGTTCAAAGTCCGGAGCTATCAATATTGGACCCTGACGCAGCGCTTGCTTCAGTTGGTCAAAAGCTTTTTGACACCTTTCATCCCATCTCACGCACTCAGCACACTTTTTCTGCGTTAACTCATGCAGTGGGGTTGCTATTTCTCCAAACCCCTTTATAAACTTTCTAGAAAAACCAGCCATACCTAAAAATGCCCTCACTTGTTTCTTTTTTACTGGAACAAGCTAAGATTGAATAGCCTCCACTTTGTTCCATAAGGGGGTTATCTTTCCACTCTCCACCTTATTGCCTTAGGTAAGATACTTCGTGTAACCCAAACTGGCATTTTTTTTACTTTGATGGTTAAACCAGCCTTTTTAAGTGTCTCCAACACCACTGTTAAATGTTGAACATGTTCAGGCACCAACTTACTGAATATGTCTATATCGTCAATATAGTCCACAGCAAAGTCTGACATGCCCCTTAAAATTGTGTTTATTAATCTTTGAAAGGAACTTGGTGAGTTCCTAAGCCCCATAGGTAATGTGGTAAATTCATATAACCCATCAGGTGTATTAAAAGCAGTTTTGGCCCTGGATTGCTCTTCCAACTCCATCTGCCAAAACCCTTTGCATAAATCTATTGTGGAGATGATTACACTGCCTTGATCCGTCAAAACTTAATGTGGAAAACCCCATCTCATAAAGATTTTTAGCAAAGCCTCTGCCACTACAGGGCTTCCACTGATCTTAGGGCTTCAGCATCTGGGTATCTTGTGGCAAAATCCACCACCACCAATATGTATTTCTTGCCATACCTTGTGGGTTTGGAAAAAGGACCCACCAGTTCTATTCCCACTCTATAGAATGGTTGTCCTATTATAGGAAGGGGCTTCAATGGTGCTTTTGTTTTTACTCCACCTTTTCCCACTTTTTGGCATATGATACATGATGAACAATATTGTTTGACATCTTTAGAAATGTTTGGCCAATAATAATGTGAAGCCAGCCTTTCCTTGGTCTTTTTTATTCCAAGATGCCCTGAACAAGGAACATCATGTGCTACCTCTAGCAATCTGGATCTAAATTTGCTAGGTACAACCAATTGTTTAACTGGTTCACAGTAGTTCTCTCTCTCATTAGGTAACCACAGCCTATACAGTACACCATTCTCCCACACAGTTTGACCCTCAGAGTTTCTGTAAAGGGGATTCTTTGTGGAAGGGCTTTTTCCTTTATTATTTTCAAACTGCTATCATTTTCCAGCTCATCCCTGAACTGTTGTGTTTCTGCAGTAACTCAGTTCACTTACCATATATCCCTATATAAACCCACACTTACCATATTTACAGTTTTTAACATATAAGGACATCACAGTGGCCTCCCTAGGATCCCACAGCTAGGGGTCTGGTCACTGGTTCATTGGCTGATAAGACAGGAGGCTCCCAACACCAATGGAAGTGGTGAACTGCTGCCTCCTCTGAAAACACACCTGTGTAAATGTCTCCGTGCACTAGGGAATGGCTCTGCTGGTGTAGTTCCACCGAAACTCCCCCCAAAAGGGGCAGAGCTGGGGGGGGGAGTGCACTGGCACTACAGGGAGATACCCAACCCCCCTCACTGCACAGAGAAGCCCATAGGCAGGGGCAGACATCTACAACAGAACCTGGCACAAGTAATTCCCCTCTCATTGACCCCAATGGGAAAGAACATGATATATAGATATCAGCCTCCCTGCACAGTATTTCTGTGTTTTCCCCATTCCTTCCTGAGTTGGGGATAACATGGATGCTAAGATGTAGCTGCAGCAGTTTCCTCGACACACCCTGCAACAGAAATGTGACTATAGGATTGCTCAGACCATTCTGAATGCTTTTGTCATAACATCTGTGGATTAGACTCTCAAAGTGCAAGTCCTAGACCTAGATATACATGGCATAGAATCCTATCACTTTAAAGAAAAAAACCTCATAATTTCAAATACTAAATACTAGTCATAAGCAGGATGACTAGCAGGAAATGACACTATGTTAGGCAAAGAATATAAAAACTCAGTGCAAACAAAGAGCATAATCCAAACAAAGTTATACATTGTTTGATGCCACTGATTGAAACAGGAGTTCAACAAGTATTATGCAGCAAGATCACATCCATGTCTTCTCAGAAGAAAGTCTGAGTGTGTTTAGTCGGATTTACTCTTAAGTAAGTGTGAACAAGATTGCAGCCCAATACTTCTGTAATGAAATCAATGGGATCTAAAAGTGATTAAAGTTATGCCTCTTGCCAGGCAAGTTCTGTAAATGTCTAAAACCAGAATCAGCTATAAGATGTTAATATTCAATAGGCAGCAGAAGTTTAGAATATTTATTCCTTTATTTCATGATACAAATGCTTCATCAGAAGTACTAGATAAGGAAAATAAAAGAATAACTCATTGAGGCAGGAACAGCTAAATTTTGATGTAGTTCAGATTTTCATTCTACTTAATGATGTTTTGTACCACAGATTTTCCAGACTTTCTTTCACTGGGCTAAAAGACTTTCCACTGGGTTTGGCCTGGGCATGTTTCAACAAAGTTGCATAATATTTTCCAGCTATTTTTAGTATGCACAAAATAGAAAAAAGGCAAAATTAAGGCACGATTAAATATAGAAAACAGATTATTCCACTCCATTAAAATTACTTTTATAAAAGTATCCAATAACTTTTTCCTGGCAAAATTTACAGGCTTGTTTTCTGACAATCTGTCTCTGCCTTAACCACTATCAATCATCCAGTCTACCCTGCTTCCCCTTGTATTTTTTTCTTTTCTGGTTTTACTTGCTTCTCTATCTTTCCCAGTCTCAGCAGAAACAAGGATTGCTAATGTGGCACCCATGGGTACATCAGCACCCTATTGCCCCCCTTACTGTCCCCTTGGTCATGAGGTCAGTGGCGGCTGGTGGCTCCATGTCAGTGGAGCAGTGGAATTCACTCTTGAGTTTTAGTTCAATTCTGTTAGAGCAATTGTTTTCTTATCCCTTGAAAAAGTACATACAACTGAAGGAAGAAGTTAGAAGAGTGACACTTCTTTTAGCTCTACGTGATTTTCAAGGCTCAGATTAATTCTACCAGATCCAACTTTTACTCAGATTCCTTGGAAAAGTTAAGTGTGAGTGAGTGAGTGAGTGAGTGAGTGAGTGAGTGAGTGAGTGAGTGAGTGAGTGAGTGAGTGAGTGAGTGAGTGTGAGAGAGAGAGACAGAGTGAGAGACCGGGAGATGACCAGATAGGGTGGCACTCGCTCAAAAATCCAAATGTGATCCAGAGCTTGGAAAAGTTACTTTTTTGAACTACAACTCCCACCAGCCCCAGCCAGCATGGCCACTGGATTGGGCTGATGGGAGCTGTAGTTCAAAAAAGTAACTTTTCCAAGCTCTGAGTGATCAGAGTAAAGAGGGGGGCTGGATTGTGTGGCGATGTTAATACCGTGTTCAAGTATAATTAAAATAGTGAACACTCCTTCAAGGACTAATTCCCTCTTCACACACTCCTGTAGTCCCTGAAAGGCAGCCTTGAAAAGGTCATATGGCCATGACTTTGAGTACAAGAAATATAACTGAATGAAGAAAGGACAGCGTGAACCTGCCTGCACTTTTTCCAGCAGCAATCATCATGCAGATGGCTGCCAGCTCCTTACAGCCTGGTTCGCTACAGCCTTTCACATGCCCATGACGAGAACTGGAGAAAGGCAACCATATTTACATATTCTCTTATTGTGACACGATTCTATTGTTTGACATTAAAAAGCATCAATGAACATAGGAAAGGAGATGTTTAGAACATGATGAATATAGAGTACCTCATCTTTTGTCCAAACCTGTCTCTTCTAATTTTATATCACTGTCAGAGGTATGGTTATCTCATATTGCTCTATATTATTTATTTATGAAAATATTTTGAAGCTGCCCTATATCAGTTGATTTTGGGGTGGGATGCAATCAGTAAGAACAATTTAGACATATAAAACGATGCAATCATATCAACCATCCATCATATTAACCAACAATATTCACTATCAGCAAAAAATAATCAACAGCAATATTTTTTTTTGAGGTGCTGGTACTCATGTCTTGATTTTGCCAATACAAAATGGTTATCATGAACAGCAAAAAAAAGAGGCAATGGTACTACATATTGGTGAGTACTTTCACAAAAAAAGCACTGATCAACAATAATAATCCACACAAACAGAACAAATGCTAAGGCACAATCAATAAAGCCTAAAGGTGTGAGTAAATAGCTAAGTCATGTCTTGGCACAAAAATGAAACCAACATCGGTGCCAGTCAGACCTCAAAGGGGAGGGCATTCCATATCCAGGGCACCAGGGTGGAGAAGGTCTTCTGAGTCTCCATATAATGCACAGTTCACAAAAGAGGGACATGGAGAAGACCCCATGGGTAGATCTTAATGCACAGGCAGTAGTTTATAGGCAGAGGCATTCACTCACATACTGAAGGTCCAAACCATTTAGAGAAGGTGTGGTCCACCAGATGTTGCTGGACTACAACTCCATCATCCCTAGTCATTGGCTTGCTGAGGCTGATGGGAGTTGTAGCTCAGCAACAGGGCCAAAAGTTCCCCACACATGATCTAAAGCTTTAAATATCATCAGTAACACCTTGAACTCAATCTGAGAGCATACTGGCAGCCAGTGCAGTTCTTTTAGGATTGATGCTATATGATTCCTATATGATGTTCTTGACAGCAATCTAGCCACCACATTCTGCACTACCTGAAAATTCCACATGATTCTCAAGGGCAGCCCGATGGAGACTATATTGCAGTAATCTAGTCACAACACTACCACTACATGGATTAATGTGGCAATATTATCCATGTCCATGAATGATTGTAGCTAGTGGATCAACCAACGCTTGCCAAAAGCCCAAGCTACATATCTGCTCCTTCAGGGGGAATACTATGCTGTCTAGAGTAGATCGCATACCTAATTCCCAGACCTGTGAATCACCAAGCCACAGAGCCTCCATTGTGTCCGGATTAAGCTTCAATTTATTGGCCCTCATCCAGCCCATTACAGCATCCAAACAGTAGTCTAGCACCTACACAACCTCACCTAACTCAGACGACAGGGAGAAACAGAACTGGTTATCATCAGAATGCCAATGGAACTCAACTCCAAACTTCCTGATAACCTCATATAGATGTTAAACAGCATGGGGGAACAGAATGGAATCCACAGCTTAACTGTCAAGCCTGCTGACAGGAGCATAGCACTTACTTCCAACTCCCACCTCATAGAACTGATCCAGTAAGATACCATGGTATCAAAAGCTACTGATTTATCTAGGAAGATTAATCGAATTCCATTCCTCTGGTCTTTCCCCTGGAGTATGTCATCCATTGGAGTGACCAAGGCTGTTGTGGTTCCAAACTGTGGCCTGAAATGGATCTAGACAATCTGTTTCTTCTAAGAATGTCTGAAACTGACTGGCCACCACGGTTGGGCATCTTGACCAAGAAAGAAATTAGCAATTGGGGACAGTTGTCATACATCTCTGGGTCTTCCAAGAAGATCCTCTTCAGAAAGGACCATACTACTGCCTTTTTCAAGGTGGCAGGCACTACCTTGCTTTTTACACTTTTCCAAATTTGTTTCAAGCTTCTAGGTTCTACACTTAAGGCAAAACCACATTTAAGGCCATGTCTATGGTACTGTTAAAGCAGTGTAATAGTCTTTTTTCCACAAGTTCCTCACATAGCGCCAATGTAACTTTTAATGCTGCCCACATGGGCTGGGTGAATCGTACAGGTTCTTATCATGTAATCGTTGCCCTGAATCACAGCTGAGTGGTTAGGATTTATGCAACTGGACTTGTCCACAACAGTATTGTGAGATATACACATTGAAAAGGGGTTCCCATGCCACTGCTGTAACATCTAAAGAGTACCTAAAATTATTTTATTAATATCCTTTTGCACTGACCCCACTCTGTACAATCTCACAATTCTCCCATCCTTATTTTTCATGCTGCAATACTCCTTAGGCAGGGAATGACGCTCCTCCTTGCCATCTCTTTTTTCTCTTTCAAACTCCTCATTATAGCCTACTTCTTCTACCACATCTTTCTCAGGGCCAAATTATATAGTGAGAGCTCTGGATCTCTTGTAATTACCTTAAAAATTAAAAGGAGCTATATGATACCTGTGTATTTTATCTTGTGGGTTAAACAGCAGATGGGATGTGTGTGTCAATTTAGATAAGGAAATCAGTGCAAAGGAAGAGTTAATCCCCTCCATAGTATCAGTGTTGTATTTCCCACACCAACAACAGTACCAATCCATCCCCTCTGCAGCTATTTTTAATAGGTTTAAATTGAGAATATACTATCAAAGATCTCTTGACATCTCATCTAGTTTGGTCCTTAGACCACTGTATAATATTTACTAATTTATCTGTTCCTCTTAAGTGTCCTCACCATCTCCAGTTACTGGTTTATGAGACGCCAACTTCTCTGTTCATTGCTCCAACCATTTTGATGGGGACTGGGGCATGTAACTTTTGCTGCTGTTTACACCTAGCACACTCTTGACACTAAACAAATGACAGATTGTCTGTTTTTATTGGATGCTACCAGGACAAAGGCTTCATTTACAGTAGCAGCAAATCTTTTTTATCCAGGAAACAGTCACATGGAAACTGTAAATGAAATCTGATATTTTTTTTACTCTGCCACACCATAGGATCAAGCCAGCCACTGAAAGGATGGTACTATGGAACTGAATGATAAAAGGCATTTGAGGAACTGGGGTTACCCAAAGGTCTGAGTAAATGAAGTCTACATAGTTCTATCTTCCATAAAGTTTTTTTTTGTAATCATCTTTCAGTGATGACATTATGGGTGGTGGTCTGATAAAAGGCTGTGCTCCGTTTCATCTTGTCTGACAACCTGGATTTTGAAGATTAACAGGCAAATGGTGTTTGGGAAACTGAATGCAAGCTTTCCAATACATATAGCATACGATATCTCATGACTCTGGGGTTTTTAAGTTACACTGCTCACATGAGTAGTCCACATGTGAATAGACACTTGCACAACTGGATTATTGCTGGAACTGGTTCAAGGATCTCATTGATCTCATTAAGTGTTAGGCGGGAGAGAAGATGAGCTGAGCACATCTAGATGGAATGCTGGCCATGTGAAAATGATGGGTTAAAGCAACCTTAGGCAACTTGGTACTTCCAGATGTTTTTAACAACTCCCATCATACTTGTCAGTCTCTGCTGACTGAGGAGAATAGTTTGTGGCTGCAGTAAGGTAATTAACAGATAACAGCCAGCAGCCAGGCTGTAAATCTGCCAGGCTTGAGGCAAAGAGGCCCGCAACCACAGTCAGTGTAAATACCAAGTGAAGCACAGACATGTCCTGGGGAAGTCCAAAGGTATCAGGGATCTGATGAGACAAAGCAGGGTTGAAGACACTCAGTCACAAGCTGGGCTGGCCACAAGGAGTCACAAACGGCTGATGTTGTTTCCAGCAAGAGCCCCAGGCCACTTTCAGCCTTTTAAGCTCCCCTCTCTGGTTCAGATGCTAGCAATCTGCCCTCCCACTCCTGGCTTGTAGCCTTAAACAGCCAGAATGCCTATGTTGCCCTGCTATTCACAAGTGTCTTTGCTCTACAGGGAGTGGAGAGGCTTCCTGTTCACTCCCCAAGTCTGACTGAGGGGCTTCAGCTGTATCCTGAATATCTTCTAGTAATGGGAGTTCTGTAGCATCTTAGGTGGGTCTACTTGTTCCCACTTCCCGGTCTGTTGTGTCAATCCCAGAGCTTGGAAAAATTACTTTTTTGCATTACAACTCCCATCAATCCAATCCAGTGGCCATGCTGGCTGGGGCTGATGGGAGTTGTAGTTTTAAATAGTAACTTTTCCAAGCTCTGGTCAATCCCCTGCTCTTCATCCTCCTCTGAGGACTCATATGAGGGAGGCATGACAATACCTGACCATTGGCTGTGAGAGCTGGGGCTGATGGAAGTTAGGATAGTGTGAACAGCACCAGGTTGGCAAAGGCTGGGGTAAAGTCATAATGTGGTGATGTGGGAATTGACCTGGGAATTAGCATATTTGTACCTCCGTGTGATTCCAACTGAAGGATTTGAATCAAAACAGTCTGAACAAATTTTTCCTAATTTAAAACAAAACAAAAAAACAAAACTTTTTTTACCGGTATCAATGCCTTCAAGTTGATTGCAACTTATGGTGGTCCTATGAATCAGCAACCTCCAATAGCAGTAATAGTGTGTAGACAATGGGAATTAACTCATACCTGGTTTCTAACTGTACCCAGTAGTAAAAGTGGTTGATGATGGGCAGCTACAGAGTATAAGCAACACATAATTACATTATAGGAGAACAGTCTACTTATGATCACCCATGATCCCAGAGCACCAGAAAAATAAGTTATTCAAGTCCAAACCTCTGCTACGTGGGGAAAGAAGAAAGGAGACTTCTCCATCTCCAAGTGGGCAATAGCAGATGGTGTGGTGGTTTAGCAGAGCTCACTAACCTCCTGACAACTGAGTCACTACTGCTTCCTGGGAGGGGGGTGGCAGGGAGGCCAGCATGTTGCAAACATACCAGTGGAGCCAAATATGTTTTCAGCTGTTCTCCTTCTTTTAAAAGGATGCAGCTGGGAAAAGAACTCAATTCTCTTCAAGAGGAGTCTGGTTTAACTAACTTGATTAAAATAAATTATTATTAAGGCTAACTATACTGACACACTTCTTTTGCAATTGGATATTGAATCATCACTGTGGCACACAGACCTTAAAATCTCAAACCAAGACAACATCCAAGCCTTTATAGTTATTGTTTCCTAACCCTTGATCTAAAATAGATATATTAAAATAGCTCTCTATTCCTCTATGCAGCCTAATAAAGTCTTCCTGTCAGCTAAAGGTATCATGCATAGGCCCAAGAGCTAATAACACTGAAATTACTTAGCATTATAGATTTATCTAGGGTGATGACATTGTATCATTCATCTTCCCAACAAACCTGCAAGGCAGGGCCACTATGATTTCCAACTGATACTGACAGGTTCTCACTTAAAGCAAAGATATGAGTTGCCACAAGCACCAAGTCCATGGTATTTGATTTGAACCCAGGCTTCCCCAATCCAACAGACTACCACTGGATCATCTTTCTAGGCATGTGGGTGTATGTATACACACACATCTACATATGTATGTGTAAGATACACAGACGTACCTAGAGAGATAATCCAGTATATACAGACACATACAGTTTTACCATCACTCCAATTAAGACACAGCAACTATCACTCATGCGTTCATAACCTCAGGGCTTGAATCTGTCCTTAGATGACTGCCTAGAAGTTTTCGCTCATACAGAATGCAGCTCCTCTTCTGCAGATGCAGATATTTAAATTGAACACTTTGGGCTTGGAAACATGTTACATGTCTCTGCTTTGTTTTCTCAAGTACCTAACATTAATAGTGCTAGATTTTACAGCATTATTTTATATTTCTAGGCCAACTGGTACAATTTGTACATACTTACTTACAGCGTTTGTATACCACACATTAACAATAAGCAGCTGTTGGGGCAAACATCAGAGGAAGGATAGTCTTTTCATATCCAGGTTGTAAGTCTATGGGACAAATAACTAGCCTCAGTGCTGAACTAGCTGGACTCCTGGATTGCAATACTAGGCACAGTTAACACTGCTTAAATCTCATTTAAGTAACATGGTGAGGGGGTTTGAGAGTGTTGAAGAAGCTGAGAGCAATGCCATCAGGAGTCTAGACCAAGAGGCTAGATTCCTAGCAGGGGTACCCAAGGCGGAATGGTCAAAGCTGAGACACCAGATTAAGATGCATCCAGACTCAGAGGAAGGCAACGGTAAACTGCCTCTGAATTCCTCTTACCATGAAAACCCTATGAACAGAGAATCTAAAATTGCAACACGAGATAATGCTGGAAGATGAGACCCCCCAGGTCACATGGCACTCAATGAGCTACTGGGGAAGAACAATGGACAAGTACGAGTAATACTGTGACTAATGACACCATGGGGTCAAAGCCAAATGGAAGCCTGGAGGCTGATACGCACACATGCGAAAGGAGAGTCCAGAGTTGTAAAACATAGACAATAAGAACATGGAATGTGAGAAGCATGACCCAGGGAAAGTTAGAAATTGTCAAGAAAGAAATAGAATGCATCAACATTACAATACTTGGCATGAGTGAATTAAAATGGATGGGAATGGGACACTTTCAATCAGGGAACTACAAAATATTTTATGCAGGATATGAGAGGTCTTCTGTATCTTTAAAAGTTGTGCCGGGGGAAGGGAGAATTCCACCTTGTGGTTTTTCCCATTATAGTGTTGCAAGAACACCTGCACTTGGCTGACTTTCTCTTCTCCTAAAGATACAGGATCAGTCTCAGGCCCTAAACCTGGCAACCCTATTTATAACAGATGCTATTGGAGGCTGGTGATTCATAGGGTCGCCATAAGTCGAAATTGACTTGAAGGCACATAGCAACAACAAAAATGCAGGTATGTCTGGTCCAGCTAGGCAATTTTGAGTAAACCCCATTGAATTTGACTTACTTTTGAGTAAACATGGTTAGGATTGTGCTGTAAATTAATGGGACTTTTGAGTGAACATAAAGAATTGTGTTTGTGTTGTAAATCTTTCTGTTCCCCTCCAATTCTGTTTTTAAAGCAATTAGGCTGGGTTTACATAGATATCACTGCTTTTATTATGTAGGATGCTAATACTGATTTTTTTTTTTAATGTTCTGCAATGACTAGCTGGTTTTAACAATAAAATATTATACGGGGTGGAGCCAGTGTGGCATAGTGGTTAGAGTGTTGGACTGGAATGGGAGACCAGAGTTCGAATCCCCACACAGCCATGAATCTCACTGGATGACCTTGGGCCAGTCACTGCCTCTCAGCCTTAAAGGAAGGCAATGGTAAACAGACCTCTCAATACCACTTACCATGAAAACCCTGTTCATAGGGTTGCCGTAAGTCAGAATTGAAAGGCAGTACATTTGTATTTTATGTATTTTTACAGAGAGAGAAATAGAGAGAGAGAGAGAGAGATGGAGTGGTCTTTCCCTGTGAGGTAGGGTTGGTGACTGGAAACCAAGGCAGCTCACAATAAGAAATAAATCCCTTTAAAATCCAGTAACTGTATAAACAGTTGTAAAACAGCTTAAAGTGGCATGATTCTGAATTTTGGGTTGGGTGAATGAAGTTCCTTATCACTTGAGGATGCAGTTCTGTGTAAGTTTCTCTGTTTGAGTAAGTCCCATTGAATATATTGAGTAAACTAACATAGGATTGCACTATTAATATCTTGACAGGTTGTGTAAATAATATACAGTAAGGCCCCACTCATACGTTGGGTTACGTTCCAGACCCGCACCAAAAAGCGAAACCCGCTGAAAAGCAGAACTCCTTCAATAAAATGGTGACCAACGCCTGAAAAATACCATAAAAGCGGAACAATCGCTGTATGAGTGGGGCCTTACTCTAATTTTAGCCGCCATATTAGCGGAACGTGGAAAAGCGGGCTGCCAAAAAGAGCAGCCCTACTCTACATCTTTGACAGTCTTGTTTATATAAATATTTCTTCATACTATATCCCAAAAGGTATCTGATTTCACACTATAGTTGTACAGTATAATTTCCTCTACATTTTAAGTATGCCCTTCTTTCTTGGGGTGGTCATGGTTCTCTGTTATTTTCATCCTGAGAGGGAGATAGACTAAGAGATGGTGAGTAACCCATTGTCACCCAGTAAACTTTATAGGTTATTTCCATTAAAAAAATTAATTAAAACAATTTACATGCAGGTAAACTTTATTAAATAGATCCACATAATACATGTAAAGCACATTTAACTCGCATTTAAAATGCATGATTTCCCCTAAAGATTCCTGAGAAGTGAGGTTTCCCCCTCACAGTTATAGTTCCTACCACCCTTAAAAAACTACAGTTCCCATGATTCTGTGGTGTCATGTGCTTCAAATGTGTATTTAATGTGCTTTAAATGAATGGTGCAGATGTACCCTACATATTATGTGCATTCATTAGTGATTTTAAAGGATACTTTTAATGATAATTTTAAAAGTGTAGGTGCTGCCACACTAAAGGACTGATTTTTTACAAGAGCAGAAATAGTACCATGTGGCACCTGTAACATGGAAAGCACACCTGGAACTTGGCCTGGTAGCAAATCAGCAACCAGTGCAGATTTCAGAGCAGAGGTATTATGTGCTGATAGACTCTCACTCATGTCAGCAATTGTGCCACAGCATTCTGCACTAACTGCAGCCCCCAGGTCAGGTTGCCCTGCATGGGGATTTTCGTGACCTTGGCTAACTGGCTGCCAGGATTTTTTTGGTTTTGGTTTTTGGTTAGGAATCCTGACTGATTGTGGGATGCTGAATGTTCTGCCTTGCTCATAAGAATCTTGTTGTGGTTGGTATGGCATTGCATTTAGGAAATCATCACTGTCTTTTGTTTTTGTTTTTCTATTTGCATTTCATTTACCTTTAACCTCACTCTCTTTCGTCCACTGAAGCAACAACAGTGGTTTCATGCACTCAGCTCAACCCCCTTAAACCCACTGATGATGCTCCTTATTGGTTGTATGAGGGTTTGTTTCTTGCCCAATAGTGGTAAAAGAGAATTCATATACTGGGCAGTGTGGCTGTAATCGTTGTTGTTCCCAAGCTGCTGCCTGTGAAGGTAGACCAAACCATGTGTGTTTTCTCTCTGTCAATTGTTACTCACTGGAATTGGGTTGCCTGTCAAAGTAAGTTTATAGCAGCCCACAGGGTAGACAGGGTAGAGAATCTTCTTACTTTTACTCATTTCTCAGACCTGTTTCTGAAGTGAAGGGTTAAATCTTTAAAGAAGTTTGGAGCAGCCATGTTAAAAGGTATGGGCAGGGCATTCCAGGCAGGGGGTTGCCAACTCTGCTTGGATATGGATATTTTTGCAGGGGATCCCTAGTCAAGATTTACTATGCCATGAGTCAGCATCCAGCATAGGGATGATGTAACATTGAATAAACCACAGCTGAAGCAATGCCAACATCCATATACAAGAACTTCATTCTGTCAATACTTAACATGTTACAAGCAATGCATGGAAATAAGAGAACTTAACATAAAATGCAAACAAAAATTCAAGAATATTTGTCATATTTATTTATTTATTTCTGCAATTTATTTATCGCCCATCTGGCTGGAAACCGAGCCACTCTGAGCGATGTACAAAGTCATAATATATAAGTATCATATATATGACATATATATACAGGAACATACTAACGAGCCTATTTTTGAGAATGGACCTTTGATTGGATGCATGTGTATGCTGTATATAAGCAAGAATTTATTATCATTGGGTGAGTTTATATTTGCATTGATAATTCTGAAAAGTTTTTTTTAAAGATTTTTGTTTGAATTGGATTATAATTTTTAGCAGCTTTTTACACAGGCCTATAATGCTGCCTTATAGAAGGATTGCCTTGAAATATTTATATATGCTATCTGCAGCAGCAGGATAGTTCATCTGGTTAGATGTTTTTGTGAAAATAATTTTAACATTGAGTGTGTACAAATATGGTTATGTTAATAAAAGCTTTTTATTTTTTATTTTATACTTTTAAAGTATTGCACAAATTGAATCAATGCACAAAGAAAAGCCACTGATGAAGACTTGAACTTAGACGAAACTGGCACACCAATTGACTTTTATTGTGCATTTTATCTACATATGGCATATTTGGCATACTATTTGACTTTCGGTATACATTTCATTTGTTATCTTCATATTTATGTAATTGTTCATTTTTACATTCCACTGTGATATAGGGTGGTATGTGCATATTTTGCCTTCAGAGTTAACCTCTTATAGCACACCCTGTTATTAAAGTGCTTGTGCATTTTATTTTGGGCAATTTTGTGTATTCTGTCAATTACTAGTTAAGTGTATATACTCTATTATCCATTTTCATATTTTTTTTAATTTTATCATGTCTGTTTAGACCTTGATTCTTGTTGTTTTCCCATTTGGTTTTTAGTCAAGGATTATTTTCTTTACTTCAGAACTGCTGGAACATAATTTATTCACCAGCTCAGTATCTGATCTGGTTGCTGATTTCCTGTTGATTCCAGACATGACCTTGGACTGTTCTGACCTAGCTTCATGCCTGACCCTATTGTGGTTTTGGACTGGCCATGGATGCTGTCTCGTTTATATTAGTGCTGGGAAGTCTCTCGTCTCCTGAGAACAGGACAGGTGTGAATAGGGTTGCCAGGTCCATGGCCTGAGACTGATCCTGTATCTTTAGGAGAAGAGAAAGTCAGCCAAGTGCAGGTGTTCTGGCAACTCTCTAATGGGAAAAACCACAAGGTGGAATTCTCCCTCCCCCCTCCACAACTTTAAAGATACAGAAGACCTCTTGGAGGCTGGGCCTGGCAACCAAGAGGTCTTCTGTATCTTTAAAAGTTGGGCAGGGGGAAGGGAGAATTCCACCTTTGGGTTTTTCTCATTACAGAGTTGCAAGAACACCTGCACTTGGCTGACTTTCTCTTCTCCTAAAGATACAGGATCAGTCTCAGACCAAGAACTTGGCAACCCTAGGTGTGAACCCTATCAAAGAAACAGAAGGTAGTAACCAATATCTGCTTGATTATTTTCCTCATTGTCTGATGTCCTCTATGCTAACATGTCACAAACTTGGAGAAGCCTCATTATTACCTCATTCACTTGCCTGAGCAAGTAGTTTCCATCACATTCTGAAAGATTGCATCATCCCTCTTGAAAAAAGCCAGGCTGCCCTTTGGGTCCTTGGGAACAACTGCAGCACTGGGGAATTGGAGAAGATCTGCCCTTGGAGTGTGTATCTGAGCATCTGGGTGCTTGCTTCCTTGATCCTCTGGGTTGCTGTCTCTTGAGACAGCTGAAGTCCCTGGTAAGTGCTGCAAGGACTGGGACCCCCCTGCCTGACCCTGACTCCAGAGAAAGGCTGCAGTTAATCTTGCAGCCTCTTGCATCAGCTCCTGGCTGAGTCAGGGGGTATAAAAGCCCGGCTGCCCTTCAGCTGCAGGTCTGCTGCTGGTGGGGTCACAACTGGCGGGGAGACACCAAAAGGGATCAACCCTTAGAGAGTCCTGAGGGTGGTACCTCCTGCTATTTTTTTAACCAATCTAGAAGAGATTGGAAATGGGGAGGGTTTATGGTGCCTGTGTAGTTCCAATGCAGGGTGAGAGCAGTAAACTGAACAATAGGAGAAAGTTGCCAGATGCCTTCAGAGTGAGAGTCTGTAACTGGCAGCAGTGGCGTCACTAGGGTTGGTGTCACCCAGTGCGGTAACTCATGGTGTCACCCCCATGGACCTCCTCCCGTACCAGACCATACAGAATCCTTAGTAATGTTTTTTGTACTAATGTTACTCGTAAATCATAATTCCCTTATATCACTGAATGTAATGGCAATAGTAGTGACAAACAACTAGCAAAATTAAAATTACACCTTTAAATTACAATGTCATATGCACAGCCTAAATGTATTTACATTTATACATAGTTTCATGTGGTTAAAGTGAAAATTCAGTAAGAAAACAATAGAATTTGAAGTAAAAACGTTGAAGAACTACATCAAAATTATGTTCATTTTAAGACAAACACAATTCTTTGTTATGTTTACTCAAAAGCCCCATTAATTTACAGCACAATCCTAACCATGTCTACTCAAAAGTAAGTCCTAATGAATTCAATGGGGTTTACTCCAGGTACATGGGATCAGCATTCCTTTACTCCCAGAAAAGCAAGTATTGGATTAAAGCTTTCATATTGGAAAGGTTTTCAAAGCACTGCCCTCTCCAACAGCCCAGGGTCTGACTGCGTGCTACACACAAGAGAAAAAAAACTTTAATCCATATTCTTACTTACTCAAACTGAAGACCTCAAAACCACCGTTTTGACGTAGTAATGAAGCCTAAGCACTGCCTGGGTCAACAAATCACAAGCCTGGCTCCCCTTATTGGCTATAATCCTGAAAGGGTGGGATTAGAAGCCAGAGCTTGGAAAAGTTATTTTTTTGAACTATAACTCCCATCAGCCCAATCCAGTGGCCATGCTGGCTGGGGCTGATGGGAGCCGTAGTTTAAAAAAGTAACTTTTGCAAGCGCTGGCTAAAAGCTGCTATACAGACTGGTTAAAAAAACAGATTAAACAGTCAAGGGGGGGCTGACATTTTGGTGTATATCTCGGGAACCAGATGACCTAGAAACTCCAGCCAAAAATTGGACACCTGGTAACCCTACTCCATCTTGCACCCCCTGATTGACTTCACCCTGACCCCCCCTTGGTACGCCACTTGCATGGGCTGGAGGTTTGAATCTCCCGATCTTTGGCTGCAGAGCGGTTTTTCCCCCATCCTGCCTGGGAAGCCACTTAGGCACGCAGCCCAAGAGCAGGCAGAGGATTCAAACCTCCCGCCTAAAATTCACAGCTGATAAGCAGGCGGGCCAGGCAGGATGGGGGAAAAAACCCGCTCTGCAGCCGAAGAGCGGAAGATTCCCCAACAGGTAAGTGGCTTGCGAGATGGCCGCTGCAGGGCCGGCTATGGGTGTCACCCCCTCTGATGGTGTCACCTGGTGCAGTCCACACACTCTGCACCCCCCTAGTGACGCCACTGACTGGCAGAAGGCTGGCCCTCCCTGGGTGTGAGACGGGGGGAATAGATGTGCCCTATTCAAAAGATATTGAGCGGGTCTGACTGTTCCCAATTCTCTCAGAGACCTACTGGGATAATTGGTTCAGGTAGGTTTTGTTGGTGGGCTCTTGTTGGGTCCATATCAGGTGTGCAAGAAGAGTCTTAGTAAGGAGGAACATAGGTGATGCCACCCCAATTTCCGTGATCATGGGTAGAGGAAGGTATAGCCATGGAAGGTGGTGAACTATTACAGAAGATGAGGGCAAGGCTATCTACGTCTCTCCTCTCATGGATGAGCTCCTCATTGCTCATCTGCTGTGCCCACTGGCCTATTTATGCTGCTGTTTAATGCCAGATCAATACACAATAAGACCACACTCATCCATGATTTGATCATGGATGAAGGTGCTGATCTGGTGTACATTATCGAGACCTGGGTAGGTGAGCTGGGAGGAGTTGATCTGCTTTGCTCACCTGGATACTCAATGAAACACCAGCACAGGCTGCAAGGACAGGAGGAAGGAGTTGCTGTGGTCTACAGAAATTCTATCTCTGTCACAAGGAAACCACTTGGTCTTGAAGCCAATTGTGAGGGCTTGCACCTGGTGTCAATCCAAGGAGACAGTAAACTAGGATTGCTGCTGGTGTACCACCCACCCTGCTGCCCGGCAGCTTCTCTGACCAAGCTGGTGGAGGCTATCTTGGCTGTGGTATTGGAGGAGCCCAGAACAATAGCCCTGGGTGATTGCAATGTACATGCTGAGGCTGCCTCTAGTGTGCTGGCTCGGGACTTCATGGCCTCCATGATGGCCATAGGGCTGTCTCAAGTTGTCACCAGCGCAACGCATAGGGTAGGGCACACCCTTGACTTTGTTTTTGCTACAGATGGAGGAAGGGGTGGTCTGGAGACAGGGAGGTGGATGTCATCCCATTTTCATGGTCAGACCACTTCCTGGTTAAGTTTAGATTTATGGCTCCGATCCTTCCCTGTAGGAACGAAAAACATATTAAGATAGTCTGCCCCCAGAGAGTGGATGTGGCCTGATGACGTGGTCAAGGTGCTTACAATGATGCAGCCAGCAATGTGTCCTCTCGACTCTTGCCCTTCTTGGCCTATTAATGCTTGCCGAGGGGGGTTGACCAAGTGGATCCAGGGTTTGGTCAACACATCAATGTGGGAGTTGTTCCAGCTGCCCTGAAAGAGGCTCCTGAAAAAGCCACTCTGGACCCATTGGTTTGCGACAACTTCCGACTGGTTGCAAATACCCCCTTCTTAGGGAAGGGGATTGAGAGGGTTGTGGTGTAGCAATTTCAAGGGCTCTTGGATGAAGCAGATTATCTTTACTCATTCCAATCTGGGTTTAGGCCTGGTTATGGGACTAAATTGGCCTTGACTGCCCTGATGGATGACCTTTATCGGGAGGAAAGGAGGAGTGTGACCCTGTTATTCTTACTTGATCTCTCAGCGGCTTTTGATACCATTGACCAGGGTATCCTTTGGGGCCAACTTGGTGAGATGGGTATTGGAGGCAGTATTGCACAGTGGTTCTGATCCTATCTCCAGGGTCATTTTCAGAGAATAGCACTGGGTGACAGTCTTTCGGCCCCCTGGCAGTTGTGCTGTGGGGTGCCGCCATGTATAATCTTGTCCCCATGAAGCCCTTGGGAGTGGTTGTCAGGAGATTTGGGTTGAGGTGTCAGCAGTACGCTGATGATGCCCAGCTCTATTTCTCTGTCACATCTCAATCGGGAGAGGCCATGCAAGCCCTGGACCACTGCCTGGACTCAGTGGTGGGCTGGATGTGGGCCAATAAACTGAGTCTGAATACTAGCAAGATGGAGGAGCTGCAAGTTGGTGGTTCCTGAGTTTGGATAATAGGTCAGTTGCCTGCTTTGGATGAGGTCATACTCCCTCTGAAACAGCAGGTCTGTAGTCTGGTGGTGTTCCTCAACATTGTCGCTAGAGGCCCAGGTGACCTCAGTGGCTAGGAGTGCCTTTTACCAGCTTCAGTTGGTAAGACAGCTGTGGCTGTTTCTGGACCAGGATAGCGTGACCACTGTTGTCCATCCACTGGTAACCTCCAGGATGGATCACTGTAATGCGCTCTATGTGGGGCTACGCTCAAGGTTGGTCCGGAAGCTGGGGCTGGTGCAAAATGTGGCGGCGAGATTGCTCACTGGGGCAGGAAAGAGAAATAAGGCTAAAATGGAGGCAAGGGCAAGAAAGAGAGAAAGGATACCAGCCTGAAGCAGAGCTTCTGTGTGCTGGCAATGAGTGAGCTTGAACGAAGGAGGCAAAAAATGGGGGGGGGGAGCTTTGGAGGATTCACACTGTAATTTTTTTAAACGTCTACTCAGAAGTACGTCCCACTGAGTTCAGTGGGGCTTACTCTCAGGTAAGTGGAGTCAGGAGTGCCTAAAATGTGCTTCTGTCAGGGAAGCTGTCATGCCCCCTTTGGATGAGTCCTCATATGAAGAAGACTGGAGGGCAGCAGCAGCAGCAGACCATGGAGAAGGAACAAGTGGAATCTCAGAGGATGCAGCTCCAGCTCTCCCTCAGCTGGAGAGTGTTCAGGACACAGCTGAAGCCCCTCAGTCGGATTCAGAAAGTGAAGAGGAGGCTCCCCTCCCCCCTGTGGAGTGAAGACACCAGCGAGTAATGCAACAATGCCACCGGTCTGGCTGTTTAAGACAGAAAGCTCTTGGGAGCCGTAGGGCTGATTACCTGCATCTGTCTTAGGGAGTAGGATTTAAAAGGCAGTTCTTGAGGTCAGTGGGCTGCTATGTTGGTTGTAATCTCCATGCTAGACCCAGATTCTAGAACCCAGATCCTTGTACTGATCTCTTGGCTAACTGGACCAGGAATTCCCCCCTTGACTTCGCTTTTTGGACACTGACTTGGTACGTGCACTCAGAAAGACTCCTCTGATTTTCCCTCGTCTCTTCCCCGTTATCTTCCTAGCCTTGGCAGATTTACAACCCAGCCAGCTGCTGGCTAAGGAGTTTACGGCTCAGCTTTCACCCTGTCAAAGCTGACAGAAGCTAGAGTGAGGAATGGACTGTCTAAATTGTTAATTCTAAAAAATTAAGTTTGTTTTACAAACTTAAATAGAGTTCAAGCCTCTTGTGGTCTCAGTGAAGTGAAAATCGCTGTACTGAGAAAAGGCAAAAGGAGGCAGGGAAGCAGAAACCTAGTGAGGAGAGATAAGAGAGGGGGGAACAGCTTCTGAGGGCTCATACTGTAATTCTAAAAATGTCTACTCAGAACTAAGTCTCACTTCCTTCAATGGGGCTTACTCACAGGTAAGTGGAGTTAGGATTGCCTAAAAAAAAGTGATCCCTGTCAGGGAAGCTAGAGTTAGGCATGGGCTGTCTAAATTGTTAGTTTTTACATTCACAGTACAATCCTAACCATGCCTACTCTAAAGTAAATCCCATTCAGTTCAGTGGGACTTACTCCCAAGCAAGGATTAAGATTCTAAACCCATAGAAGAAACAGTTGGGGGGGGCAGAGAAAGGGAGGGGAGAGAGTTTGTCTATGTGTCTGCTCACAGTACAATACTAGCCATATTTACTCAGAAGTAAGTCCCAGGTGAATGGGGCTGGGATAGGATTGCAGCATCACTTTGAAGTGAATGTGAAAGGTGAAAGGACAACAGAGGTAATGAAGAGGGGGGAACCCTAAGACTCTGAAACAGAACTTGTGTGGCCCCTGTGGGCTCAGACAAGTGAACATTGATATCTTGAGAGAAGGTGGAAGGATGTATCAATAATCTAATAAAAGGGGTGGGGAGAAAGACTTAGGAATCTGAAATTACAATGCAGTCCTAACTATATTTATTCAGAAGTAAGTTCTACTGAGTTTAATGGGGCTTACTCCTGGAGTCAAAGTAAACATGGAATTGCAGCATTTAACATCTAAATTCAATTCTTTCCTTTAAATACTAGGTGATTTATCAATAAGTATTATAAAATTTGTAAGTCTATTAAATGTTCAATGTGTCATCATGTGACTCTTGTTCCTTGCTACAGAGTAACACAGCTACTCTTCAGGACTGTGCCACAAAGAGATTCCAAAAAGTCAGCTTTAAACTTGCTCCAAACCCCTGTGGCATGTAATGAATAATGGCTGTAGTAACAACAGCAATAATAAAATAACTTAATGGCTAGGTAACATATTGCTTAGAAATTATAGTTATCAATAAACAATAGAAACTCTGGGTAATAGTTATCCCTTCTGTCCTAACATAATCCCAAGCAGGTTTACTCAAAAGTAACTTTCACTGTTCAGTGGAGGTTACTCTCAAGTAAATGTGCATAGGATTGTAGCCTTAATTTTATTTAATGCCTTATTTCCTTTACGTCTTAACTTTCCTGCAAATAGCTCAGTGTGGCATATGTAGACCTGTTCCTCCCCAATATATCCTCAGAATAGCTCTATGAGGCAGTTTAGGCTAAGAGGGTGACTAGCTCAAAAGTCACCCAGTGAGTTTCACGGCTGAATGAGGATTTGAACTCAGGTCTTCCAAGCCCTAGCCCAGTAGTCTTATCACTACAACACACTGGCTTTTGCAGAACCTGTACACTACAGTACCTCTATAAATAACAATATAAATTACCCACTATACTTTTCTTCCTTGGTCTTTTAAAACCTATTGAAATCCATGGTAATGTAAATTCTGCGGTGTGCTTTATATTTCCTCCTAAAGGTCAAGAGAAATATAGCCAGGACTCTTCCAATAATTTGATGGCAAAGGTTAGCAGTGACACGGGGGGGGGGCAGAATGGCAGCGGCACTGAGATGGCAAGGTTGGGGGTACTTTGGTGAAATGCAGCACAAGCCTGCAGGTGTGTGCCCACCTGCTGCAGGATGGTGGTGCCACCAGCCCTGAACTTGCAGGCACCTTGCCCTATCCCCATTCAAGGAGTGGCAATGCTGCTGTTACCAGGAGAACACTGCTGTTGCAGAGTTTGGGATCTACCTTGTGTTTTACTAGAGCCCCAAGGGCCACCAACTATAGCCAGCTGCAAAAGACATACACCTAGTATGAAAGAACATAGTGTCTCTGAAAAGTTGCTGACCACAGGGTTATCAGAACTGAGATGAGCTCACAGTCTTTCCACACATAAGTCTATTCCTACTTCCCACAAGTGTTCTTAATTTCAGTTGTGAAATTTCCAAATGGGTATGTGTCCTTTTGTTGCCATTGTTAAACAACTGGAAGCCAGAAGCTCTTGCCAATTGACTATCAATCTCCCAGGGATCTACCAATAGATTACAGTCTACCTTCCAGCCACCCCTGCACTAAATTATTTGTATGGGCACAGGCCAACCTTGCAGGGTTGTAGCATGGTTCAAAGAAGTGCTTGCAAAAATGAAACTACAATAGCAGGGGTAAGACTCTTCAAAACATTACCAAAGAAGGTATTCTCAAAAAAGCAATGTCACCTTTCTAATGTGTACTCAGAAACTGAGAAGAAAAAATTGTGGATTTGCTCATCTCTGTGCAGCTCTCACCTTCTGTGTCAAGTGTCATGCATCAAAATTAGACATACCTGATGGTCAAACACATGATAATGGCTGCCTCCATTAGAAACTGCTTCCAGAAGTAACTGCATCACAAGGTTTTATGGTAACACAAACCTGCCTTGTAGGGTTGTAATACTCTAGATCACGATGGTTAGACTTCAGGTTTTTGGTACTGGTTTTTTTTGTCATTATTATTATTACAAAAACCCAAGATCCACCAACCAGACCAAGCCACAAAATATATGCAATGAGAATTAAATAATTCTTAGCCCAGGGATTTGTTTTGAGTTCCAGAACTGAACTGAGCTCACAGTATTTCCACACAAATATCCACTCCTGAATACCGATCCCCAGCTTTCTTCTTTTCAGCAGTATAATGGTGTGTGTGTCATTTTCTTGTTTTCATTATGAAACAGGAGTCTGAAATTCTCCCTGATTTTCTGCAAGTCACCTCGAGATATACCACTACATTTTGATCTACTTTCTGCCCAGTCAGCATTTAAACTGCTATCCAAAAGCTAAACATAATGACACAGATCACAAAAAGAGATTCTGATTATCACTTTTTGATACTGAGCTACAAACATTTCTACTGAAAAATAATAAACATAGCCCAGAGCTTCCCTGTTTCCCAAATACTAGGAAAGGCTTTCCAGGGGACAGAGTATGTTACAGTGGCGGCAGCAGGCTGGAAAGCCCAACTGATAATTTCCTCCCCATTTGTATTTTGAGTGTAGTTCTCTGTATTAAAATGCATGATATCCTCAAGAACGAATCAGGTGTACCATGTTGGAAAAATCATTTCAGTTCAAACTCTTTTAAGCAGCTTGTTTTTGTTGGAGCTCCCACCTCCTCAAAATATTTTCATATATAAATATTAAATATATTTAGGTCTGCACTTACACAGATTTATCTATGAGTAAGTCCTATTGATCTCTATAGGACTTATATCTCAGTAGACATGTACAGGATTGTTCCATGAAAGCCTGCATCAGAAACCATACATTAACAGGCAATGAAAAATGCAGTATTTTAATAGCTATAATTATGATAGTTACAGAAGTTGGTATTTTCTTTTTAAAAGTTGGTGTTTTGATTTTAAAAGCTTACGAATGTGCAGAAAAAATGAAAAGAGTAAAACTACATTCCCGTTTCTGTCAAAACTCTTTCTATTGAATGTATGCCTTGACAGGAAAGTTTCAGGAAGTATAACAGACCCAGCATGCCTTCCCTTGTTGCCAGTAAAAGGGAATTGCTTCAATGGATCATTTAATAAGCATCATTGAAGCCATTTTCTTTTCCTAGCAGCAAAAGTGTATATAACAGAGACTGTACACTCGTTTAATGTTACATATGAATAACTGTATGAGTGTACAGCTCAAGTACTTGTGTACCCAGGTACATAGACTGTGCACTCGTTGAATGAAACGTGTGAACAGGGCCCTAATCTTTACAGAATTAGACACAAAGGTGGATACATACATAAGGACATTGTATTAGGACTGATTTAGATATTACAACACTTTTCAGTTTTGGCAGTTGAAGGAATCAAAATCTGGAGTTGTGGACCAGAAAGTACCCTCAGAAATCGTATTTGGCCTAGGGAACTTCAGTTGCTATTTCCTGCTTTTCAAGGAACTGTCAAGAAGAATTGCAACACTTCACTTTTATCCATCATTAATAATTGCAGAGGAGGAGGAAGGTCCCATTTGGGAGAAGAAAGCCTTACGTAACTATTTTATTGACGTTAGTAAGTTCTGCCATAGCTAAACAACACTTTAGACTTCAAATTACTCTTAAAAAGCAGCCTGCTCAGATATCTAAGTATTTTTGTCATTTGATTTATTTCAACTGCTGTGATATACAATTATATGACATTACTCAGAGAAACATAACTGTCACCTTTGAAAGTTCATATACTAACCAGAAAGTAAATTCATTACCAGATCAACTGTTCATTCCATAAGATTATCTTTCACTGACACATAATACAGAGATGCAAGGAAAAAACCCTTTACTACCATGCACCAGAAAGCCAGTCTTGTCATCTCAGTTTTTGTACTAAAGTCCAATAATGGCAAAAGCTCACCAGAATACCATGTTTCACTTAATGCATGTCTTTAACAATAAATATTGATGAAAGAAACATAATGAGTACCTTAACACCAGTTACAGGAACATTGCAAAATAACCCATATTTTAAATCATCTGAATATGGTTATCGAAATATTGAAGGGTGCTTTAACTATTGTCTCTCTGTTTATATACTGAAAAGCAATGTAAGTTACTTTGTCTCTATTAAAATTAATTTCTTCTTTTTTATAGCAGCATGCTTGTTAAACATTCACTCATGTTTCCTTATTCATTCGCATGTGATGTCAAAAGTTACTTGATCTTTTGAACTATATATTTTCCTTCCATCAAAAGTGTATAATTAGTTGCACTTCATCACACTTTCTCTCATGATGAAGAAAAAACTGCCACAAAAGAACAAAGATATTTAAAGTCATTTTCCAGAAAATCCTTGCACAGTCTATTAACTTGAGTTCAAAAAGTAAATAGATTTAGTGACTCTAGCTCACAGATTTAAATTACTTTTCAGTGTAATTCTCACATCTTATTATTCAAAGGAGAGCTGGTTAAAGCTGGTGCATTATTAATTATGAGGCATACAAATTCATAAATATTCATCAATTCTTAGTGGTTATAAAAGTAATTATTCAGTACCTCACTACAAATGTTGAATGTACACAATCCTTTGCCAGTTGCAAGACTATCCAATACTCTGCTGATGGTAGGCAGCCAGAAGGAGGCAATTTGTAGCAATTCCTCCTCTCAAGCACCACCACTCAAAATCTACTCTGGAGGACTCAATTGGCTGAAGCAGCTTTCCATTGACAGATGCTATGTTAGTTACGCCTGGTTCAAATGATCAAATAATTTGATCCAGCCTTGTTTTAATAAATAAAAATTAATAAAAAACCTTCAGCTCAATTCTGAATGGGCTCAGCTAATGCATGTTATTGCAGAGTATGTGCTCTGGGCTCAGCTAATGCATGTTATTGCAGAATCAGGAAAAAAATCATTATTCAGATTCCAATTCTGAATTTTGTCTTTCATTTTATTACTTATATAAAACGTTTTATCTCAGTTTTCTTCATATGATTGCCTCCAAGGCGGCTCAGAAACCCTTCATATATTGTTAAGAAAGATTTAAAAATGACTATTTTAACACTGGACCATGGTACTACAAAAAAAGAAATTTATACTTTCCTTTTGTCCCACAGGATACTGAACTGTTAATCTGCCCACTGTGAAACATTAAGCTGCTTCAGGGTTTTTGTTCCAGTTTAATTCATTTGCTACCCTTCAGTGATTGGCTTTTAGCAGGAAGTCACATTTATAAAGAAACAATACTACCAATGTTGCTTAAGGGTGTCTTGTTGGAAAACTATAACTGGGTATTTTTTTCACAGTATCTTACTGAGAACACATCAACAAACAACATATCATCTGTCTTCTTTTCAAAGGGCCTGTAAAAGGGCTTTCTGTTTGATTTTTCATGTAAGAGCAGATCACAAGATTTTCCGACTGAATTGCTCTTAATGAGCTTGCTTGTTTCTTTTCAGATTAAAGATTCAGTTTCTTGTTCCAGACGCCACTATAGGGGTAAAGTATTTGCTGGACTAAGGTAGTGTGGTGACTACAGCACTCAGCTTCAAGGAATATTTTTCTCAAGCTTTTCTCAAATACAGCTTTGAACACTGATATATCAGTACTTCCTATAGAAATAATTTGCAGTATTTCACGCTGCATTCTTTTTCAAGACATAGGTACTATCCAGTTAATTTATAAGACCATGCAGCAATTACTATTTTACAGGCCAGATGTTGCTCTCTGTATGTGGCAGTCAGCACTAGGCCATAGGAAGCCAAGCACATGGGAAGTTAAAATGCCAGTCTTAGCAGAATGGAGCACAGGGGGGCAGGCAGATCAACAAGAAACTCAGTCGAGAGGCAGAGAAAATTGCAGAATGGTTTCTGAGCCAAAACTGATGTGTCCATCCATCCAAAGTATGTGTGTGTATGCATGTGCAAGTGCAAGAACAAGCAAGAAGTTGTACAAGATCTGCTGTGCAAGCAGACAGTTATGCAAGAAACTGGATAGGGCAGGAGCAGCCAATGTGGTGCCCTCCAGAAGATGTTGGACTCCAATTCCCATGAGCCCCAGATAGCATGGCCAATGGACAGTAATAATAGGAATTGGAGTCCAACACATGGAAGGCACCAAGTTAGCTACCATGAGACAGGGCATCCAGCAGACCAGGGGGGGGAGCTGGTAAACAGAGAAACAAGCAGGCTGCCAGACAACAGTATCTGCATTATCCTACTACAGTTATGTTCTTAAATGATTTGTTAATTATTTTGTTGTTTATTACAGGAGTGGGGAAACTTTTTCCACCTGAGGGCCATATTGCCTCATGGGCAACCTTCCAGGGGCCACATGACAGTAGTGGACATAAATGAGAGGCAAAATGGGTGTGCCCAGAGGAAAAAAGCCTGTGTATAGTAGGCAATGTTCCAGATCAGACTTTTCTATACACACACATATTTCTCTATCCACGCAAGCAAGAGTTTAAGGACACATTACGGCCAGGCAAAAGCACTCAACGTTACAGCCAGGCAAAGGGGCATGGAGTAGAATTGTGAGGGCCAGACAGAGAGACATGGAGAGCCATACTCAGCCCACAGGCCAGAGGTTCCCCACCCTTTTTATTGGTTTGTAAGTCACTATGGTTATAATTTATAGAAAAGCATGGTAAAAATATAGCAAACAAGCAACACCTGCAGCAAGACTGGGAAGCAACAAGAAGGCCAGTTTGACTGACACCTAGACAAAGTCCCCAGGCCAGGTCAAAAGTACTACTTGGAATGGTCTAACTGGAATGCAGAGCTATACTAGAATCTGGAGAAACAATATACTAGGGTTGCCATATTCCAGTTCCACGAATCCGGGCAGGCTAATTTGCATATTATGCAAATATTTGCATATTGTTTGCATATTATGCAAATATTTGCCTATTAATATTTGGATTGTCCAGATTTGTTTTTGTGCCTAGGAATTACCACCAAAAACTGGGGAAAGATGGGAGAAATCTTTTTTTTTATTAAATACATTTTCAGCCTTAAATGCCTAGACTCTAGTTTCCAACACTATGTAATATTTATTGATTAAGAGGATTTATATCCTGCCCTTCTGCAGTTAAAAACAGAGCTCAGGACAGCTTACAAATATAATAAAAACAATAAAAATACACAATCACTATAAAAACACAATAAAAACACAAAATAGCAACAAACATAAAGTAAGTCAGGGCACCAGTACGGTTAACCATTACATATACGATATATTTCAGAGATGTGGTGGGTGGAGAAAAACAAGAAGCCAAAATGTTAGAAAAAGGAGTCTTTCACACCACATGCTCAGTTCTAAATACTGTAGCAGCAAGTTTTACAACTTCCTCCAATATTCCACTGGTGCAGGCACTCAGACATTCAAAGTATCTGTATGTTTCTTAGGTTTTATAAAAGCAGAGCTTTGCTTAACTCAAAATTTATTTTCCCTTTGATCAACCACATCTACACAGGTTCCACCTACCTACTCAAAATGAAACTGGGCCTGGAAGTGTACAACAACCCCACACATACCTTGCTAATTAGATTACCAATGCCAGGATGTCTGTCTTATCAACTACTCTCCTGCTTCCCCCCCCCCCCCACCGGGCATCATGAAAGACCCAGTCCTGGATGTGAAAGTTGGACAGTGAAAAAGGCGAATAAGAGAAAAATCAACTCATTTGAAATGTAGTGTTGGAGGAGAGCTTTGCTCATACCATAGACTGCGAAAAAGACAAATAATTGGGTGTTAGAACAAATTAAACCAGAACTATCACTAGAAGCTAAAATGATGAAACTGAGGTTATCATACTTTGGACACATAATGAGAAGACAGGATTCACTAGAAAAGACAATAATGCTGGGAAAAACAGAAGGGAGTAGAAAAAGAGGAAGACCAAACAAGAGATGGATTGATTCCATAAAGGAAGCCACAGACCTGAACGTACAAGATCTGAACAGGGTGGTTCGTGACAGATGCTCTTGGAGGTCGCTGATTCATAGGGTCGCCATAAGTCATAGTCGACTTGGAGGCACATAACAACCACCTCTTCAAAGTACTGATAAGCCTCTTGTTTTAATTAAAATAATAATTGTAAATTCTTGCTCTTATCACTAATGGGAGTTAATTATCTTGCACATGCCCATAGTAAATTTTCAGATACTTTCAGACCCTCAGCAATTTATGTAGAAGAAAAGTTTGGGAACCCCTGGTATAAGACATCTGCTTATGTCCCTATGCTGCTCTCACCCCTCATTTAGGTGCCTGTGATGCACGCGTGTGGACATACCTCCTTACAATTATGGAAAGTGATTCTTAATAATAAGTCTCCAGACACAAAGTTACATAGGTATTTATCAGTTGTTTAGTAGAAAATTCAGAAGTGCAGAGTCCCTTCATGATAGCTGCAGCCACATACACCCTTTTTTGCTCCTGGATTAAGAATAAGATCTTTGTTAATGCATTCTCCCACAACAACAAACATCTCTAGGAGCCAATCAGCATGTAAGTGGAGAGCGTTAGCAACTGAGAAGAGTCTTCTCAGTGGCTGACTCACCTCCTATCACTCTGACTGGCTCCAATCAGCAGGAAAGGCAAGCAAGCATAATAGAAGTCTCTTCTCAGTGACTAACACACTCCCTTTTCATGCTGATTGTAGGATGCTTGGAGACATAGGGACCCTGCTCCCAGAAAAGCAGAGGGACTAAGACCCCCTGGGCGACTACACTCCTGGTGCTTATGGACATGACCGTAAAATATTTTGTGACATGCAAGTTCGATATGACATTATTTATTAGGTGTGCTTAGGATCACACCAATGGCATTCCAAAATATGTACTTTCCGAAGAATTTGGTTTTCTATAACACAATGCTCGTCCAAGCCTCCACACTTGGGGGGGGCACTACTTGCACACTCCTTCCATAAGCACATCAAAGTTGGATACACACCTGAACCAAGACCCAGACAACAGGGCACTCAAAACAAAAAGGTTATTACAGTGGCTGAGTAGATCTTGTACAGTGGTTATACTGACTGGGCAGCCACTGTCCTTCATATTGTACAAAATACTTTTTCCTATATAGAAAATACTTTTTCCTATACAAAGATTAAATTTCTGTGTATAAATACATATAATAGTTTATCGTTAAACCAGTTGGTCATTGCAGAAAAATCAGTATTAGTTTTTCAAAAAATCAGTATTAGTTTCCTACAGAATAAAAACTATAATACCTGCCTACTTGCTTTAAAAAAGGACTGGAGAGGGCCATAAAAAGTTAGAACACAAACACAATTCTTTTTTACATTCACTCCAAAGTCCCATTAATTTACAGCACATTCATAACCATATCTACTCAAAAGTAAGTCCTATTGAATTCAATGGGATTTACTCTGGGCATATGGGATTAGTATTGCTTTTACCCCCAAAAAAGCAAGTATTGGGAAGGTTTTGAAAACACTGCCCAGGATCTGACTCCTGCACACAAGAGGAAAAAAATCAAAATGAAATGTATATACTTACCCAATTTATGAGATTGTCAGATAAACGGGGGAGGGGGGACACAACCATTTTGTTTTCTAGACACTGCCTCAGGTGAATGAAACTGAAACTGAATCCTGGCTTCAATGATTGGCTGCAATCCTGAACGGGTGGGGTTAAAGCTACGAAGTGCTATAGTACAGTACTGTTTAAAGAAAGATTTAACAGTCAGGGGGGTGGCTGACGTTTTTATGTATATCTCGAGAACCGGACCACCTAGAAACTTAATTTTTTTTTAAATTAAAGCTGAGAATCCGGGCCACCTAAGGGGCTAGCTGGGCGCCGGGTGGCATGCAAAGAATCCGGGCAAAACCCGGCTAACCGGGCAATATGGCAACCCTACAATATACTGCCCCTTCTTCGTTCACTGTGCACCCAAGAAGCTTAGCTTAAGGGAACATAGTGCTTAGATAGGATGAGCACGGCAATAGCGTACAGCCCATTGCCAACCAAGTTCACTCAGAAGTACATCCCCAATTGATTCAATAGAACTTACATCTAAGTATCAGAAGATACAGCAACATCCCAAATTGTTACTGCCAAATAATGAAACTATTATGTTAACATCTACTTCTGTGCAATCATTCCAATTTCTGATTGCTGTATTGATTTTAAGCAGTCCTGAGGCTTATCTGTAGGAATGAAAGTGGCAGTAATTATTCAGTCAAGTTCATTCATCATAGTGACTCATCATTCTTGCCTTTGTGACTTTAGTTAAAACTACAGAAGACATCTTAGCTATGGAGCTCTATTAAATTCTTCAGTTCAGATTTTTACCTGTTTTGTAAATAGGAGAAATTATCTTCTGTGAATGTGGGTACTGTTTCCCTACAATAATTTAAATAATGTTTTTGAAGTACATTAAGGGTAACTTTGTATGTGCCAGCCCCAATTCTAAAATTAACATTTCACAGAATAAAGATGCAAAATGCAAGACAATTTCAGCAAATAAACTCAATGGCATTTAAAATGTATTTTGGATTGCCATATTTTGCAAGTGGAAAAATATATTTTATCATGCCTTATTCAATAGTGAATGCAAAACACTTCCGGGAAGGGTGACTTCGCTTGTGCCTGCTTTTGGGACGGGCTCCCGCCTCAAAAGAAGCTTATTCAGATATAAATCAGTCAGAACTTTTTTTTTTTGACTGATGAAATTTCTCCCGGGCAGGGAGAAACGTAGAGATCAACCTCAAAAGCCTGTTTTTGTTGGGAGGACTGGATTTCATTAATTTATGAGATAAGGTCCAGCCAACAATGCCGGACGGACTTCCGAACAAGCTCTATCTGTTTAAGCGATACGTTTATCTTTTCTTTAAAGAGAGAACGGACTAACAGGCAAGCACCCTTCTTTCTATTATTTTTTTTTACTTGGTTTAAATTGTTGCAGCCAAAGGAGATTTGTCAGATTGATCGGCTTTGGACAACTTCTGGGTGAGCTATAACTCTTCTCTGTTATTCACGAAATTAACAGCTTATCTCTGTTTCTGTCGCAAAAAGCTGTCCTGGAAGTGCATTCTAAAGATATAAACAGAAGAGGGATTTCTATTCCTGATTTCTATTCCGAGGAATATTATATTGTCTGGGACTATTCTCTTTTTGGTCTATTTTATTTTGACGAATCTGCTTCTTCACGACGCCACTAGCTGTTTTGATGCTGGGAACTAAATTTGTTTTGCATTCTTGAACATAGAGAGATAAGGCAGGCTGCTCTGTTTATACTGTGATGTCATCAAGCCTGGAATATTAACCCAATTGTTGCTGAAATAAGAAGTGGTTCTTCTTTATTTTTGTTTTGCTTTGTTTTCGTGGTTTTAAAAATGGCAATCAAGAAAGTGGCTGAGAATCTGGAAGTAACTATGTTTCAGAAAATAATGGATGAGATTGAGATAACGAAACAAACCCTGCGACAGGGTAGTAAGGAGCTGAAAATTGAACTGAGCAAAATGACGCAGGAGCTTAAAGAAATAGGGGATCCTGTGAGAGAGGAGGATGAGATCAGAGATGAGAAAAGAAAAAATAAAGGGAAGATACAAGCCCTGGAGATTGGAACAAATGTGGAATTGGAAAAAAATCGGGAGTTTATGGATTTTAGAAATAAAATCTACTGTTTGGAATTTAACGTTATCTCTGAAGAAATTAATGAAGATATTAGAGATAAAGTTATCAATGGCTTGGATAATCTTTTGGACTGGAATGACGTGATGGAGTTTGATATAGAGAAAATCTATGGAATTAACTGCAGCCATGTGACAATGGAAAAACTCTCAAGAGATGAGCCAGTGCATTTTGTAAAAAAGAAGAACAGAGATATGACTTTACAACAGTATTTCAGCAACTTATTCAGAATGGATGGCAAGAAAATATTTGGGATAGAGGAAATTCCCATCAGACTCTTATTATATGACTATGGCTATGACAGCAAGATTATTATGGAATACTGATAATGGAAGATTGGACACTGAAATTACTGGACTTAACAGGACTATTGAAGATGGAAGATGGAACTAATAGGGATAATGGAATAATGGCTATTGAAATTATTGAACCTAACAGATTTTGATGAGATGGATTAATCGAAATGTTTATTTGGACTATGGTTATGACAATAAGATTATTATAATTATTAACGAGATGGACTAATTGATATGTTTATTTGGAGAAAAATTGATAGATATATTTCTTAAAGAATTGAAACCTCTCTTTGACTTTTTGTGGAAAGAATAAAGTAATGTTTATGAGATTTGATGATTAATTAAGATAACTACTGGAGGAAAGTGATTTTATAATATGATTTAAGAGACAGGATTGTTATATATTATAGACCTATAACTGATTTGATCTGTGACAAATGGGAAGTCAACATTTTATTTTTTTTGTTTAATTATTTTTGTTTTGTTTTTTGTCTTTGAATGTTTTATGATTTTGTTTTGTATGTTTTATGAAAATTTGAATAAAAATTATTGTAAAAAAAAAAAAATAGTGAATGCAAAACAACTAAACAAAACACCTTATTGCTCTCTTACATTCAGTATTTGGATAGCCATTGCTGATAGTGATTGTAAAAATGACCTGTAGCAAAAGCACATTTAACTACAACCTGGAGCCAATTTTTAGAATGCATTTAAGTGGCAGATTTTGAGAAAACAGTTCGATGTGGCCAGACTTCTGTCATAAGAATTTGAATAAAGACGTGCACTGGCTATTTTGTTTTCATTACCATGAACATATCTTATAGCAGAATCCTACAGATTTCTACTCAGAAGTAACTCCCATCAAGTAAGTACAGTATGTATAGGGTTTTAGCCTAGTGCTGCAATCCTATACACTTATCTAGGAGTAACCCCCACTGAACCCAATGGAACTTACTTCTGAGGAAACATGTAGGATTGCCCTGTTAAAGATATACTTTAGGAAAAATCATATTATACATGTTTACAAACCTGAAAATTAAGGTTTGTAAACTTCTAAATTTTCAGAAGTGCCTCAGGGAAAAACTGCCCTGACCATCACTGGTAGATAGGTAGAAGAATGGTACAGAAATTTTAAAATAATTTTTTAATTAAAAATATAAAATTAAAATTAAATGTTAATTAAAAAACAGTATACAAAACATAACTATATACATGCAATATATGCATATTCAGTAAATACAATATAATATGGCATGGTATTCAGACAGTATTATTTTACAGTTTTGTGATTGCATTCATAGACAAAAAGTGCTGTATGGCAGATTAATTTAATTTAATTTATTGGATTTCTTAGTCGCCCATCTGGCTGGCCATCCAGCCACTCTGGGCAACGCACAAAATGATCAAAATAACACAAAATGACACACCAATACAATAACATTAAAATCTAAAAGCGATAATGATAAAATCTAACCCACCCCAAAGGCCTGCCTGAAGAGCCAGGTCTTCACGGCCCTGCAGAAACTCATTGTAGAGGGGGCCTGGCGGAGATTATTTGGAAGGGAGTTCCATAGGGTGGGGGCCACAATTGAAAAAGCCCTCTCTCTAGTCCTCACCAGTCTAGCTGTTTTGACTGGTGGGATAGAGAGAAGGTCTTTTGAGGCCGATCTTGTTAGGTGGTATAGCTGATGATGCTGGAGGCGCTCCTTCAGATAGACTGGGCCAAAACCATGTAGGGATTTAAAGGTCAAAATCAACACCTTGAATTGGGCCCGGCAAGCAACTGGTAGCCAGTGCAACTCTCTGAGCACTGGAGTTATGTGATCTCGCCGGCGGCTGCCTTTAATCAGGCGCGCTGCGGCGTTCTGAACCAGCTGCAGCTTCCGGACCGTTTGCAAGGGTAACCCCACATAGAGTGCATTACAGTAGTCAAGGCGAGAGGAGACCAGGGCATGTACCACCAATGGGAGCAGATGATCAGGAAGATAGGGGTGTATGCAAGAATGAGAAGCCAAGAGTTTTTGTTAATTTGTTAGTCCAATATACAAAACACAAGAAAAGTTTTGGCATATTTTGCCTATATTTGAAGGCGTGAAATAAAAACGTTATCGTGAAAATGTAAAACAAAAATGATCAGTTCAATAGTGAAAAGTAAAAACAAGCAATAGCAAATACACAAGGTTAATGTTTAGCAATCTAAGAAATCTACTGACCATTCACATCTTCACTCATATTTATATATTTTTTGTTTTCATTGCCTATAGGATAAAGGTTAATTTCAAAACATGAAGACTTTAAAGAATATTTTATTCAATGTATTTTTAAAAGGCTAACATCTAATATATTTTCATTCCAAATATACTCAAGAGTTACAAAATAGGTATAGTTTCCAAAATTGTTTTTTGACTTCATACAATTCTTCAGGACTTTGTCCTGTGTGGGTCCCATAAATGGAAGTTCCCTGTTAAATGTGTTATTCTTGGCATTTTTTTAAAATAACTGAAATATGACTAACCTGAATGCAGTTGATGCTGTTGTTGTATACTTTTCTTTTCTTGAAGGCTGCTCGTTTCAAAATGGTTCTCACTGGCAACTTGATGTAGGCCTGGTTGTCTCACAGAAAGCCCGCGATGTGCAAAGTCAGAAAACTTGAGATGCAACTGTGCTTCCAAATCTTTACCCAATAGGAAATTTGTTGTGGAATGTCTTGAACAGCAATAATCACTAAACACAGATTCTTCTTCAGTGTCAAGCATAGGCAATGGAAGTATTCTGTGGTGTAGCTGTGGGCTAGGCAGACTTGAGGATAAAGGAGAAGGAAGAGGCGACATCTGTTTGTATGTATTGGAGGGTGGATATGAATTATTAAAAACATTGCTAACCGCTACTAAGGATGGAGACAGTGGCCTTTTATCTTCCTGCTTAATGATGGCCCTTGTCTGACAAATATCAGGATTCAAATTTATTGGCAGGTGTAAAGACAAATGTTTTTTGTACTCCTGGGGTGCTGTAGGTCTTTTTTCAAAAACTAAGCCTGCTGGGCTTCTGTCTGCTCTTTGAACAGGCTGTAATCTCTTCCATTCTGCTGTTTCATCTAACCTGTCATTCTGTATAACTTTCAGTAAGGTTTTATTGACTGCTCCCACTAGACTACATGACTCATCAATAACATGGTCTTGTTTCTCTTTATGTTGTGGAACACAGTCTTTCTGCTCTTTCTCCCGCATTACAGTAGCAAAACCAAAACCAACTGATTCTTTGCTCCCCTTACTAGAGGCATCAGGTATTTGACCATATTCCACAGAGGCACTTCCAACATTCTGCAGGTGGCATTCTGATTCTTGTGCTTTTGATAGCACTTTGACTACAGGTTTCCTTTTGCAGTTCCCTCCAATATGATTGTAACTATGCACCATTTCAGATGCTACAGTCTTATCAAAAGCATCACATTGGTTTGTTGAAGTTTCTTGGAAAGAGTTCAGGAATGCTCTGCTCTGCTCCACCTGAATCACTTTAAGTGTATCCTCTACATCATCTAACAGACTATGATCATGTGCAAAACAGTGTCCAAACACATCATTGTCATACTCTGAGAAAGAAACAGAGAGGTCTGTATTAGATCCCAAGGCTCGACTGTTCTCAAGCAAACACCACTCTCTCCTTGATCCTTCTGGTAGTTTATTCACATCTGATGATAAATCATCTTTGCCTTTCACTTTTTCTTGATAAGAACATGTAAAAGAACTAGAAGAATAATCGGCAGGATATTTGGCAGAAAGTAATCTGTCATCGTCCAACAATATTGCTTTGCTATTTAATGCTGGAGGCTCCAAAACTCCAGGGATCTTCCTTTTCATTTTCTTGTTTATAAAATCCTCAGTGCTTTCTCTCCGTTTGCTAAATTTCCTCATTTTTTTGTTTTTTGGGGTGGACTTCTTCTCCATAGATTCCGAAAGAGACTCTTGTTGATCCTTGAAACCCAGTCTGTTGTAATCATTATGTTTCAGGCTTTCAGAAACATCTTGTAGCTTTCCCTCCTGATTTCCCATTTTAACACCTAGAATGTAGCTTGAGCTAAGTAGAGCAGCCAACAGTCTCTCCTTTTCAGCATTTAGTTTAAACAGCTCAGTGAGAATATCCTTAGTAGTTGCTTGCTTGAAGAAGATCTCCCCAATGTTTTCACAGGTCTGCCCTCTTGATCCTACTGCCTCTGAGCCTTCCCTCACTTTATAGCAGTTATGGAAACGTTTATTGGATTTGTCTAGTGTTACACAGCCCTTGTATGTGAATCCTCTTACTTTTCCCTTTGGAAGATAGAAACTGACGCAGCAAAGCTCCATGATGGGTCTGTGCAACTGGAGAACAGTATGAGTGCCTTCCATTGTGTTTGTCTAATTATTTAATTTAAATTATGAGGTCAGTATTAATAACCTTGTATGACACACCATGTGATGCAAGGAAAGTAGGGGAGGCATCTGACTAATCTTGTACAGTAACGTTTCCTGTTAAAAAGAAAAAGAGAAGCTTGTCAAAAGTAAGTTATGCAAAAACATTTAAATAAACAAAAATCTCTTCTCCTATAAAACTTAATCCAAGATACTACACTGTCACAAGAACTGTAATGCAACAGTCATTCTCAACAGTTATTAGTCACGTTGCTAGAAATAAAATGTGCCCCAACAGAGACCTCACACTGGTATCACTGTTACTGAAGGATGTAGGGTGTTTGTTTTTTTAAAAAAAACAATTTGGGCTCCTTTGGGAGGAAGAGTGGGATATAAATTCAAAAAAAAAAAACTCTCTTAGCTGATGCAGTATGGCTGAAAAACATAACTTTACATTCAGAAGGTCCCAGTTTCAGTCATGGGTACCTCCAGGTATGTAAGAACATACAAAGAGCCTGTTGGATCAGGCCAAAGGCCCATCTAGTCCAGCCAAAGGCCCATCTAGTCCGGATGCCTATAGGAAACCTGCAAGCAGGACCTGAATAAGACAGCACTCTTCCCTCCTGCTGTTTCCAGCAAGTGGTATTCAGAAGCATACTGCTTCCTGCAGTGGAGACAGAACACAGCCATCACAGTTAGTAGCCACTGATAGACCTAGGAAAGATTTCTGTCTGAAACCCTGATGAGCTGCTGCCCCCCGAATTAGAAAATACTGAGCAAAACAGACCAATATTTGATATACTATGTTCCTATTTACTGAACCACTAAACACAATACAATACTAGATTATACCACTAGAAGTTCAAATTCTGATGTAAGATAAAACACACCCAAACAAATAAAAGAAAACAAAACAATTTTGATTTGCATACAACTCAGTTATCAGTTTTGATATAATGAAATATTCTCAGGGCTGGCTCCAGGCATGCTGGGGCCCTTGGGCATCAGCTTCCCCCGGGGCCCTGGTGTGTGTGTGCGCGTGCATGCCCCCCCACCTACGTGTCTCTTGTCTTTTAGCATTGCCATTAACCAAGATGGCGGCCATGGTTTCCCTAAGGGGATGAAGCCTCCACCGCCATCTTGGTTGATGGCATGCATGCGTACTATGCACACACATCTCTGCCATCAACCAAGATGGCGGCAGGGGCTTCAGCACCTCAGGGAAACCTCAGCCGCCACCTTCATTAAGAGCAATGCTAAAAGACAGGAGACACGTAGGTGGGGCAAGGGAATGGCGGGCAGGTGGAAGCTCCTGTCCTGCGATCCGCGGCTGCCACCCTTTAGAACTGGCCCTGGATATTCTAATTATCTATTAGAAGTTGAAGGTTACACCTAGTGAATGTTATTTTGAGAAAAGTCAAGCACGCCTAAGTCACTGGCTATCTCCGGTTTGTGCTTAATAATAATAATTTATGTAGCACTTTCTCCGTGGTGCAGATCTCCGTGGCGCAGAGTGGTAAGCAGCAGTAAAGCAGCCGAAGCTCTGCTCACGGACAGAGTTCGATTCCAATGGAAGGAAGAAGTTGAATCTCCGGTAAAAGGGGTCGAGGTCCACTCAGCCTTCCATCCATCCATGGTCGGTAAAATGAGTACCTGGCATACGCTGGGGGGTAAAGAAAGGCCAGGGAAGGAACTGGCAATCCCACCCCATATATATGGTCTGCGTAGTAAACATCACGAGACGTCACCCTAAGAGTTGGAAATGACTCGCACTACAAGTGTGGGGACACCTTTACCTTTTTTCCTAATACAAGGCTGTATCCAATGAAATTGTCCCATTAGCATGGGATAATTCACCTAGAGCAATAGGACTTCCTGTCCCCCTGCACTCCCTTCACACCACCAAATATGTTCTGGGGTTTCCCCGCAACTCTCTGGAGCAGATTTGCAGGGGTGCATGGAAAGGAGAGAGAGTCTTGTTGCACAGGCGGAAATCATTGGCCAAACAGGATGACTTCACTGGATACAACCCATCATTTATATTATTTTCATATAAATAGCATTTCTCCTAAGCGCTCAGAGTTCTTCACTTATATTATTTCAGCAGTCTACAACCTGTGTTAAATGCAAAGATTTATCACCGAACACCAAAGTCAGGATCATTCAGACCATGGTATTCCCAATCTCTATGTATGGATGTGAAAGTTGGACAGTGAAAAAGGCGGATAAGAGAAAAATCAACTCATTTGAAATGTGGTGTTGGAAGAGAGCTTTGCGCATACCATGGACTGTGAAAAAGACAAATAATTGGGTGTTAGAACAAATTAAACCAAAACTGTCACTAGAAGCTAAAATTATGAAACTGAGGTTATCATACTTTGGACACATCATGAGAAGACCTGATTCACTAGAAAAGACAATAATGCTGGGAAAAACAGCAGGGAGTAGAAAAAGAGGAAGGCCAAACAAGAGATGGATTGATTCCATAAAGGAAGCCACAGACCTGAACTTACAAGATCTGAACAGGATCGTTCATGACAGATGCTCTTGGAGGTCGCTGATTCATAAGGTCGCCATAAGTCATAATCGACTTGAAGGCACATAACAACAACCACTACCACCTGTGAGGGGATCTGGTATTCTTATCCCCATGTTATGGATGGCCAGCTGAGGCTGAGAAGCAGGTTACCTGAAGCCACCCAGGAAGGTCATAGCAGAGTTGACATTTGAACCAGGGACTTTAACATTATAGCTGACACAGCACAACACCACCAGCAGCACAATGTGAGTTGCATTCATATTTATAAAAGCATGGGTCTCTGCTGAGCTGTAGCTAGAGTATACTGAGGTAAAGGATGACATGCGGCCGACCTGCTTCAGGGATAGCTTTTTTCTCTCAAAGCACTGAGCATGCTCAGAATCTATGTATGATTCTGTTGTAAACTAAGACTACCAACTGCAGCTATTCTTGAAGCAGCATAGACTCCTCCCAGGCTCCTCCCTAATTTGCTTATAGTGGCTGTGTTATATAGGCCTCTTAACAACAGATGGAGCAGAAGTCTTCCTAGGAGGGCTGACAAGCAAGCAGACCAAGGGGAGGGACTTCTTGGCCATAGCTATAATTTTGGATTAGAATTGGCTGAGTGGTACACAGAGCTGATTGACCAGAGAACAATTAGTTGATTGGCCAGAGAGCAGTAGATTGATAGAAATGTTTGAGCAGCTTCTCTTGAGTTCAAATAGAAGTATAAAATGTGTGTGGAACAAGAAAGAGTAGGTGACTTCGAGATTCTGGTGGATGTTTTAAAAAATTGCTTGACATTCTGATTGAGAGGGCTGTGTCCCAGCAGATCAGTCTCCACTGACTTCATTTACAAAAAGGAAAGCTCTAAGGAACATGTATAGTTTTTTTTCTATAAAGTTTTGCTTTAGTCTATGCTACCTGGAATCACTGTGTGATTGTCTTGAAATTTAGCAGAGTCCCATCACAATAAGCATGGATCAATGCATCATACAGATCAGGGGTGGCTAACCTGTGGCCCTGCAGATATTGTAAGACTACCATTCCATTCTCCCTCACCATTGGCCATGCTGGCTGGGCTGATGTTGGAGTCCAACAAATCTTAAAGGCCACAGGTTGGCCTCCCAGATGTACGTGAAGAACAAAGATGCTGCATAAAAACAAAATAGAGAAGCAAAAAATATGCTTAAAACAAATTGGAAATTGGCATTTAAAAAAGCTTTAAAGGTCAGTTTTATATTATTTAGCACGGAAAACACTTATTTCTAAATGTGAAGTTCAACCAATACATTTATTGCCTGTTTGCTTTCATATCCAGTTAGACATATTATTGATAAAGTATGATAGATGAGCGTGTGCTAATAGCACTGCGGAAGCTAGCAACATAGTAATTACATTATGCCTCTTTTTAATTTAATTTCTCAAAGTTACATGCATTTTATGTTCAATTCCAGTTCCATTTTGGAGTACACTGTGAGTTCTGTTCAATACATTTCCCACCACTTACATCATAGCACTGGAACAAGCAACAGGCAATTGCTTTTACTATGTACTTTTGAAAGATCATACATCTCAATAGGATTTTTCCAAATGTAATATAAAGATCATGGCTTTCCATTTCCATAACTGTCAGTACAATTAGTTTCCTAGAAAACTCCTCTGCTTTTATTCCTACCTTCTATATGCAGAATTCTCTAGATCAGGGGTTCCCCAAGTATGGCCCATGAGCTTCGTTCTGGTGGTCCATGGCATGTCCACATTAAATATATTTATTTTAATTGTATTTTACTCCTTTTATTTCTTATATTGTATTTTATTGTATTACAATTTGAATTCTGCGGAATGTAACTTGTAGTACAATAAAATACCATATAAGAAATAAAAATACAATTAAAAATCATACAGCATTGAGCACAACACATTACAATTGATACAACAGAAATTTCTACAATAGGCAGAAAAAATCATTAAATGGTCCATCAAGAACATCAGCAATTTTCAAGTGGTCTGTGGGGGGAAAAGTTTGAAATCAGTGCTCTAAAAGCTTCTCTAATTTTACAGCTGCCAAAGGAACTTCTCAAGGAACATGAAGGGAATTTAGGGACATGCCCTTTTAGTTGATGCAATTGCTCAAACAATCAAGGCAGAAAGATATCTTCACTACTTGAAGATGGAGTGTGATGTTCCATGCTATTGTGTAAAAAGTTGATACTGTTTTATTACAATATGCATCAGTTATGGTAAGTTATGTTTCATAGGTTGTTATAGTAAGTGGTGAGTGTTGGGAGGGGGAATGCGTGAATGGAACGTTAGTGTAACCTGTGGCCCTGCAGATATTGTAAGATATTGTATGTTTGGCTGGGTGAATGTGGGATCACTGGTTTATATTTTGAAGGTTTGTCAGTTGACAGATAAGGCTAAACATTGGAAGAGATAGGGATTTGACTTGGTAGAGATAGGGCTGGATGTTTGGAGAAAGAGGGCTGGAGGGAGAATGGGTGAGATTTGGGTTGTAGTGGGATTAGGTAGGCAGGTTGATATTGGTATTTGAATCTGAGTAAGTTATTGTGTGAACTGCATTAAAGTGAGGAACATATACAGCATGGCCCCGCTTTTCGACGTTCCGCTAATACGGCGGTGGCATGCCATCACGTGGGTAGCAGCGCCATCTAGCGTCCAAAGGCAAGAATGTACTGAAGTCAAGACCTGGGGCATCCATGCCCGTCCCACTCCAGTTCATTCTTGCCTTCATCCGAGGCACTTATATCCACATATACTGTGAGAATTGAGCCTTTAAGTTAAGTGCGTGTGAAAATTTTGTGTGGGACAGAGTGTGTTTCGGAGGGTGTTATTGTTGGGTTTTTTGTTTCCCAGCTTTTTTCCTCTCTCCTCTTTCTCGTTTACCTTTTTGGAGATAGTTGGGCTGGTTGGGGTGGTCGTTTTCAGCTGTCCCCCCCTTCGCTTCTTCCTGCCCTATCTGTTTCTCTTTTGTTTTTTGGGACAGTGGGGGCTGCTTGTATTCCCTCTTTTTACAGCGGCAGTGGCGGCTCCCCCCCCTTCAGGGCTGTTAGCGGCTTGTGCTGCTTCTCTTTTGCAGTGGTGGCTCCCCCCCTTTCAGGGCTTTTTCTTCACCCGTGGGCAGAAGTGCCCATCAGCAGCAGCAGCGAGTTTGAAGCTTGTGGCGGTGGCTTCAACTCGTGTCCTGCTTGCCTCGTGGCAGCGGTGCCTTTTCCCTTTAGCTGCTACTACGGCCGCTAAGATTTTGCGGCGGTGGCTCCCTGCTGTTGCTCCTGTGGCACATTTGGTGTTCATGGTGGCGGCTCTTTCCCTCTCATCCTTTCCCTGCCCTCCCAGGGGACTGTCTCCTCCACCGTGACGGCCACTGTTGCGCTCCTTTGAGCTATTTTCTCTTCACCTCCGTGCCAGCCACCATTTTGTTTTTGAATTTTTCCGCCTTTTTCACCGCCATTCTGACGCTATGTTCCACTTTTCTGTGATTTTTGCTTTTCAGCTGGGGTCTGGAACCTAACCTGCTGTATGAGTGGGGCCCTACTGTAATTGAAACTACATGCTTAAGTACCTGAACCAAAGTATTCTTGCTACAGTAAAATCTGTTCTTTAAATAAAATTGTTTGCTTTCAAAAACATACCTGGTTCTTGGCCAGCTACCAAGGGGTACATAAGGTGGCAAAACCTAAACCAAGAACCCAGCATCCCAGAAGATGGCCACCTGCAACACCTGCGTAGTGGCTGAGCGGCCCTCAGCTTCTCGCTGCTGTCAGTGCGCAGAGAAGTGAAGCAAGCCGTAACATTGCAGAGGCGGCGGCACAGCCAGCAACAGCACCTCCCTTCCTGAGGTGGTTGTGGTGGGGCCATGGTGAATGCCCAAAAGAGCTCGCAGCGTCTCCCTAGTAAAGTGAGTGGCAGCTGTTCCTGGGCCCAGCAGCCATTTCATCTCATCCAGGACCCGTTTGTCTAGGACTAGCATCCGGGTAGCAGTGGCAGCAGCAATGGCGGGGCAGGATGAGGAGTCCAACAAGGTGGTTGCAGTTGGGGGCTGGTCGGTGTCAGTGCAGAAGATGATTGGAAAGGGTGGTGCATTGGGGCAACTGGAGTGTGGCTGTGCACGCCACACCCTGGATGGAGGAACCAAAACATCTCACCACATAAGACCAGGGAGCAGACAGTTTTGGGGCCCAGTTTTCCCTGATCACATTAGTGCTGCCGATGCGTTTGCCTGGTTTATCAGAGCTCAGAGTATCAGCTGCAAATACATTATTCATGAGGCCCATGCAAGGAATTCCAGTGTTTGAATCTTTTGCATTTGGGTCCCTTGAGGCCCACTCTGGCCTTTATACTGTGTCTATGTATATGGATATTGTTCATGTATTTTGCTTTGTAAATTAATTTGATATGATATGTTCTTTTTTATTGTACCTTGTGTATTCTATTGTAAACCACTTTGAGATCTTTCAGATAGTAAGCGGTCTATACATGGAAATATAAATAAATAAATAAATAAAGAGTATGGTATAAGGTATCAAGTGATGGCAGCTAAAAGTACCTCTGAGTTACAGTAACCTGTGAAGGAAGCTAATCCATAGCTCTGGCCTCAGGGAGAGTACATAAGGTGGTATAGGGGGTGGGGCTTGCCTGGAAGCCTGGTTTACAGCAAGGGCTGGGGAAACAGAGTAGCTTTGCTATATGTAAAGGTGTTTTTGGGAAGCGTAGATAACGTGCTGCCTCATGTGCGACTATAGGCAAGGTGGAAGTAGTGGTGGCTGAGTGGAGAGGTACAACATGGAGCCTGTGGCCCTGCAAACATTGTTGGACTACAACTTCCATCATCACTGCCCATGGTGGCTGGGGTAAGGGGACTGGAGTCCAATAATATCTGTAGCGTCACAGGTTCCTCCATCCCTGTGCTAAGCGTGTATACTACTCTAATGGGGTAGGGATACAATACTGCATGCTATCTGAAAGCTGAACAGCCTATGAAAGCAGGATTGGTATAGTCCTGTCCCTCAGCCTTGCACTAGTAAGCTAAATTCAGTAGCTTGCAATGACAAGTGGAGCAGAGCTACATGAATATTACTTTGAGAGAAAGACTTCAGAGAGGGTAAACACAAGGCCAGTCCAATGGGAATATAGAACCACCTACTTGTTTTGTCTGATGTCCTCTCTATTCTGTATATATGTAAGCTTACCCTGACACCAGCCCAATGAACCTTAACCTGTAAAGTTTCTCATAAAGCAGTTAACTCTGTATGCTGATGGGTTAATTTAGGTTTGCTGATGTGTGAACACATAACAAGCACTGCACACTCTCCACACACAAAGTGTTGTTTTTGAAAAGAAAGCTTAAAGTTTAACCACATGCTTTGTGATTATAAGTGGTAGGATAATGTCCAAAATTAAAGGATGTGTAATAAAAATACAAATGTTATTTATATCCATTTGTTTTAGGATCATTTTCTGCTGAATGCGGAGCCTGGGTATCGTCCTGATCAAATCACATATACACAAGATATATTTCACAGTATGTAATATGGAAGCTACAATGCTTAATCCATGAAGGACAATGATCTCTCATGTGTCTAATTCTTACTGTGTAAGACGAAGAGCCTATCAGGGCTAGAAATTATTGTGGAAAATGATATGGCAGTCCACAGTGATTTTTTTCAAGAGTCAAATCAATAGCTTATTCACTTCCCTGTGTACACTAAATTATCTTGCTGTTGCCATATGATGCAGCACAAGCACCCAAATGCTAAAACAGTTTCAGGGAACACTGGGCAATTTCTACCACTTGTCCTTCCTAAAATGCTACTGTGCTTCCAGACTTGACAGCTCCTAGTGCTACCCAATCAGTGCTCTTCCACTGTAAACTGCTCAAGGAATTACAACTGACATGCCACACTTCAAGGGTTAGTGGTTAGTGTGTGTGTGACGTGTGCACACACACACACACACACACTGCTATTTTCTATCCACAGTAGTAGAGGAGACACAGCTATGTGGGTGGGGAAGGGGCAATTCACCTGACTATGCTGTTTTTAAAAACATGGTTGATCAAATTTTACAATGTGACCTAATGGGTCTTTTTAGGCTCTTTTGTGCACTTAATTTAGTAACTTTTAAATGTCTGAATCACACCCATTACGCCTGACCACTATCTTACATAACTTCTTTGATATTTACTTTGAATATTTATTTATTTATAAAAGCATTAACAGCATTCCTCTTGATGATCTCATATATATGAATGTTTTAAATGATTAAAACCACATAGTTTAGCTTACATTTCATTTTAAAAGGATCTTAGATTAATTAAAGAAACACACGTTTTTAAAAGTTACAAATTCTAAAAAACAGTAATAACATCAGAAACTAACCGACTGAACATTCATGTTTATGACTTATGAACATAAACCTCTAAACATATACATGCATTAGGGATGAGCAAGAAATTCAATTCAAGCTGTGTTTCAAGCGGAATCTATCAAATCCATCCTTTCCAAAACAATATGAGAACTGAAACAGCCATCCTTTGAAATTTGCACTGATTCAAATTTTGCACTGCAGTTTGCCAACCAACCAGTGTTTACAAAAATGCATATATTAGGCGGAAAGTGTTTATTAAAAATGAATATATGAGTACAAATAAAACACAAAAATGCATTATGTGTCAAGAAATTACTTGCAAAAAATGTGTACAGAACTGCCTACATTTGCACTAAAATGCTGGAGAATTTTCATGAGGATTTTTAAATAAAAAAAATTGCATATTGCTGCAGAAATGTAAAGAACTGAATTTAAGATCAGAAAAATGAAAAACCAAGAGAACTGAAATAGACAGCTCTTTCTATCCCTAGTACGCACTCACGGAGGGGGAATGGACATGCCTGGACCACACCTCAACAACACCTCACGTGGCACATTGATTGTAAGAGGCATATGGGCCCAAGCATGTCAAGTCCAGTAGGGCTGGTTTGGTAGAGGTATCTGACTAGCATCACCACATGTAAATGTTGTACATTTGAAGGCATGAATAGAATACTAGAGGTATAAAGATTTTTTAAAATTTATTAGAAATAAAAAGCAAACATATTGTGAAAACATGTTTTATCTGGAAATATCTAATATCATTCTCTGTTCCTTACATAATTTATTTTTTAAAAAGCTTATACACCACCTTTCCACAGTAGAGAAAATAAAATTTCAATTAAAAATGTACATTCAAACCACCTGAAATAACTAAACACTATAAGACAGCATCAAAATAATTAACATGTATAAAGCAGCCTTTAAGTTATCTGACATTAAAATAAAACAGTTTGCCCAAAATGAAAACAGAGTAGATCCCAAGCATTTTTCATAGACTGGGCACCACCACTGAGAAGGCCCTATCACTAGTAACCACCTATCTAGCCTCTATAGATGAGGGATCCACAGCAGGGCTCAGATTATGACTCAGTAAATGGGAAAGAAGGACAAGGCTGTCCTTGGCCAGTGCAAGCTCTATAGGCCAACTTTAGTACTTTAAAATAAAATGGAAAAAGAAAGAAAACTATTGCTACTCTGTCACTTGTGTTTTTCCTTTTTCTTTTGACCAGGACTATTATGGCTCTGGTCAGTTGTTACTTCTTTAATGAGGGAGGGGAAGCAAGTCAGCTTTGTGGATGATACTGCTTTGCACTCTCTCTCTCATCCCAGCCAACGTACTGCTTGTAGAAATTAACATATACTTAAAAGGATTCCTAGTTTTACTTATTACAGCAGAACTGTTCAAGAAGAAAAAAACTTGGCAGCCTCTATCAGAGATCAAAATGAGCTTTATGCGTGTAAAACGTTATATACTCTCATCATGAGAAGGAAAGCAGCCAAGATGATTTATGAACACAGCGCCAACAGATGACTTAGAACATAAGGTTGGAGATCACCACGATAAGCCAAAATGAATTTGTGCAGCATCAAGTACGGACATGATGTTTTTTGAATGTAGAAGCATAATGTAATTGAAGCAGAAGACAAACAACAAAAGCCAAGCAAAGATAACCCTTGAAACTGTGGCTGAGCTTTGAATTAAAATACTAAAAGTCCAGTATTTTCCAGCTAATACAATAATAGTAAGTTCTGAATGCAGACAATAAAATATTATGTTCAAATACTTTTTAACACAAGATCAGATCAAAATCAATTTATTATTTTCTTCCTATATAAGTTACCATAATAACTATACGAAGACAAAAAGGTAAGCGAAGCCTGTGGTTCTATAGTCCATTTTTTCTCTGGCAGTTGGAGATTATCTTTTTACAGCAGGTCAGCAGTCAGATCACTTGGTAAAGAGCAGGTGTTGCTGGCACAAAACCCACTGTACTTTGGAAAAGCAAAAATATGACTGTGCCAAAGCCTTATAAACGCTATTGAGCATATCTTGTTTCAATTAAGTCAACAGTAACCTGAATCTCTTAAAAGAAGTAAAGCTATAGCTCTTGCTGTAATGAAGAATGCCATTATTGTTGGGTTGTCCTGTGTCAGGTGGAGGAACGTGTGGCTCTCCAGATATTGCTGGAATACAACTCCTATCATTCCTGACCACTAGCCATGCTAGCTGGAGCCAATAACATCAGGAGGTCCACAGGATCTACATCCCTGTTTCTAAAACTTATTCCCCTCCCATCCCACATGTTTGCATAGTGTCTCAGAAATCAAAACAACAATGTTTCAGCAACAAAAACAAAAACACAGCACAAATGTAGAACATGAAGGCTGCAATCCAATACCCCCTTTCCTGGAAGCAGGTCCCACTGAACCCAATGGAGCTTACTTCTGAGTAGACATGTACTGGATTGCAGCCTAAGGCTGCAATCCTATACTTGAGTTACACCACTGAGGGGATTTGAGACTGGGCTGAAGCTCCACTATGCCAGCAAAATGACCAATTGTAGCCTGGATTTGAATCAGGGGCCTCCAGCATGTAAAATGTATTTTTTTCCCACCAAATCAGAGCTGGGCTCACTCTGTAGTCCCTATGCTCCTGGCATCATTTGTTTCATGATGTGTTTTATGTTTCTCTATTAATGTGGTAAGTGGTTGGACAGCTACACTATGGAACTTGCAGTGTGGGCTGGAGTCATGAGAGCTTCCCCTTTCTTGCCCCTATCATAACAAATGTCATTTAGTAATCTATGGCTAGCTCTATGCATGATGCCACAGACCTTGCTTATATAATTAATTGACCCTGAATTCTTGCATGATGCATGTTTAAATTTGCAAAGCTGGTATAGCTTTTCAGTGTCTGTTCATAACGCTGACTCCATTTAAGTAGTTATCTGAATTCAATGTAAATTTCAGCCTCTTACTTCTAAAAATCTGAGATTGATGTAATCTCTGTTTACATTTTCATAAGTATTGGTCTTGTAAATATTGTTAAATATTCCCTTTGTATGAGATTTTCAGTAGTGACCAAATTTCTGATCGGCAAGGCTTCTGGAGCAAGCCTCATCATGTCTGACTCTGGTGACACTGAAGAACCTTGAACTAATATCAGCTTGTAAAGCCTTGTTGTTGTTGTTATGTGCCTTCAAGTCGATTATGACTTATGGCGACCCTACGAATCAGTGACCTCCACCAGCATCTGTCATGAACCACCCTGTTCAGATCTTGTAAGTTCAGGTCTGTGGCTTCCTTTATGGAATCAATCCATCTCTTCTTTGGCCTTCCTCTTTGCCTACTCCCTTCGGTTTTCCCCAGCATTATTGTCTTTTCTAGTGAATCATGTCTTCTCATGATGTGTCCAAAGTATGATAATCTCAGTTTCATCATTTTAGCTTCAAGTGACAGTTCTGGTTTAATTTGTTCTAACACCCAATTATTTGTCTTTTTCGCAGACCATGGTATCCGCAAAGCTCTTCTCCAACACCACATTTCAAATTAGTTTATTTTTCTCTTCCCGCTTTTATCACTGTCCAACTTTCACATCCATACATAGAGATGGGGAATGACATGGTCTGAATGATCCTGACTTTGGTGTTCAGTGCTACATCTTTGCATTTGAGGACCTTTTCTAGTTCTCTCATAGCTGCCCTCCCCAGGCCTAGCCTTCTTTGGATTTCTTGACTATTGTCTCCATTTTATTTGTTTTGTATTCCTGAACATGAGAGATAAGGCAGGCTGTACTGTCTACATTGTGACTTCATCGAGCCTGGAATATTAACCCAATTGTGACTGAAATAATTTTTGTTTTTGTGGTTCTAAGAATGGCAATCAGGAAAGGGGCTGAGACCATGGAAGAAATCATGTTTCAGAAAATAATGGATGAGATTGAGATAACGAAACAAATCTGGAGACAGGGTAGACAGAAGATGAAAAATGAATTAAGCAAAATGACGCAGGAGTTTAAAGAAATAGTGGATTCTGTGAGAGAGGAGGCACTGGAGACTGGAACAAATGTAGTATTGGAAAAAGATCTGGAGTCTATGGATACAAGAAACAAAGCTTACTGCTTGGAACTTAACGTTGTCTCTGAAGAAATTAATGAAGATAATAGAGATAAAGTTATCAATGTCTTGGATAAGTTTTTGGACTGGAATGATGTGATGGAGTTTGACATAGAAAAAATCTATGGAATTGGCTACAGATATGGGACAATGGAAAAATTCTTAAGAGATGAGCCAGTGCATTTTGTAAAAAAGAAGAGCAGAGATGTGACTTTACAACAATATCTCAGCAACATATTCAGAATTGATGGCAAGAAAAGATTTGTGATGAGGGAGATTCCCATCAGACTCTTATTATATGACTATGGCTACAGCAAGATTAATATGGGATACTGATAATGGAAGAATGGATACTGAAAATACTGGACTGAACAAGACTATTGAAGATGGAAGATGAAATCAATATTGATATTGGAAGAATGGCTATTGAAATCATTGGATCAAACTGGTTTGACGAGATGGATTAATCTATATGTTTATTTGGACTATGGCTATGATAACAAGATTATTACGGGATACTGATAATGGAAGAATGGCTATTGAAATTATTGGACTTAATAGGATTATCGATAATGGAAGAATGGTTACTGAAATTATTGGACTTAACAGGATTATGGAAGATGGAAGATGGAATTAATATTGATAATGGAAAAATGGCTATTGAAATTATTGGACCTAGTGGATTTGAATGAGATGGATTGGTCGACATGTTTATCTGGAGAAAAATTGAAAGATATATCTTTCAAGGAATTGAAATCTCTCTTTGACTTTTTGTGGGAAGAATAAAGTAATGTTTATGAGATTTTATGAATAGTTAAGATAGCTACTGGAGGAAAGTGATTTTATAACATAATTTAGGAGACAGGATTGTTATATATTGTAGACTTATAGCTGATCTGCGATAAATCGGAAGTCAACATTTTATTTTATTGTTTAATAATTTTTGTTTTGTTTTGTTTTTTGTCTTTAAAAATTTGAATAAAAATTAATGGGAAAAAAAAGACTATTGTCTCCATTTTAGTTAATGACTGTGCGAGGTATTGATAATCCTTGACAAGTTCAATGTCCTCATTGTCAACTTTAAAGTTACATTAAAAAAGTTAGTTATATAAATCTTCTGTTGTCATTACTTTAGTCTTTTTGACGTTGAACTATAGTCCTGGTTTTGTGCTTTCATCTTTAACTTTCATCAGCATTCTTTTCAAGTCATTACTGGTTTCTGCTAATAGTATGGTATCGTCTGCATATCTTAAATTATTGATGTTTCTCCCTCCAATTTTCAAACCTCCTTCTTCTTGGTCCAATCCCGCTTTCCATATGATATGTTCTGCGTACAGATTAAACAAATAGGGTGATAAAATACACCCGTCTCACACCCTTTCTGATGGGGAACCAATCGGTTTCTCCATATTCTGTCCTTAGAGTAGCCTCTTGTCCAGAGTATAGGTTGCGCATGAGGACAATCAGATGCTATGGCACCCCCATTTCTTTTAAAGCATTCCATAGTTTTTCATGATCTACACAGTCAAAGGCTTTGCTAGAAAGGATTCTGGGAGAAATGAAGGCCACTACCTGCTCGCTTGATCCTTGCCCATCCTGGCTAATTAAATCTGCCAGATTGGGAGTGGCTGGTTGGTTGACATATCTGATTAACACCTCCCTAAGGGAAGGTTCTATGCCAACATTGTTGAAGGAGGCTGTGATTACACCTTCATTAGATCCTGCAGATCTTAATAATTTCTGCCCAGTCTCCAATCTCCCCTTTCTTGGCAAGGTGATTGAGAGGGTGGTGGCGGCTCAACTCCCAAGTTTTCCTGGATGAATCGGATTATCTAGACCCTTTTCAATCAGGCTTCAGGCCTGATAATGGGACAGAGACTGTCCTGGTAGCCCTGCTTGATGACCTACGCTGGGCATCAGACAGGAGGAGTGCATGACTGCTGGTGCTGCTGGACCTCTTGGCGACCTTTGATATCATTGATCATGGTATCCTTCTGGGCCTTCTTGCTGGGATGGGTCTAGGAGGTACTGTTTTATCTGATGGACAGAACCCTGAAAGTGGTGCTGGGAGACTACTGCTTGACCCCCTGGCCATTGGCCTATGGGGTACCACAGGGTTCCATTCTGTTTCCCATGCTCTTTAACGTTTATATGAAACTGCTGGGAGAAGTCATCTGGAGATTTGGAGTGCAGTGTCACCAATGTGTTGATGACACTCAACTCTATCTCTCCCTTCCATCTGATGGCAGGGTGGCAGTGCTTGTCCTAAACCGGTGCCTGGAGGCTGTGAAGGGCTGGATGTTGGCTAACAAACTGAAACTTAATCCAGACAAGATGGAAGTGTTGCTGGTCAAGAGGAAAACTGCCCCAGGGATAGGGTTGCAACCTGTTCTGGATGGGGTTGCACTCGCCTTGAAAGAGCAGGTCCATAATTTGGGAGCTCTTCCGAATCCTGCCCTGCTGCTTGAATATCAGGTGGCTGCGGTAGCCAGGAGCGCTTCTGGCCATCTAAAAATGGTCTACCAGCTGCGTCCGTTCCTGGAAGCAGCTGACTTGGCCATAGTGACACACACACATTGGTGACATCGAGGCTTGATTACTGTAACACACTCTACGTGGGGCTGCCTTTGAAAACGATTCAGAAACTACATTTGGTCCAAAATGCAGCAGCCAGAATGTTAACTGGAGCATGGCACAGGGAGCATATTACCCCTGTGCTTTATCGACTTCACGGGCTCCCAGTTTGTTTCTGGGCCCAATTCAAAATGCTGGTTTTGACCTTTAAAGCCCTCAATGGACTTGGACCAGTGTACTTAAGGGGCCGCTTATGTCCATATGTTCCTACCCTGGATTTAAGATCATCTGCCTCTGGTCTCCTCTGCGTGCCTGGAATGAAAGAAGTTAGGTTGACAGGCACGCGGGAGAGAGCCTTTTCAATTGTGGCTCCCAGACTTTGGAATTCCCTGCCCCAAGAAGCCCATTTTGCTCCCTCCATGATGGTCTTCCGGAAACTTGTAAAAACTATTTTGTTCCGGAGAGCCTTTGGTTGGACTGATGGGTCAGCCTGACACTGTTTTAAGTTTCTTACCTTTTATTTTGATCTATTTAATTCTTTTATTCTCACTCCCTCATATGTGTATGCACATATATACATGTATGTATGTTTGTATGTGTGTGTATGAGTATGCATAATGCATTTTATTTTAATTGTATCCTATGCATTTTAATTTACTGTAATGTTTGTGTTTTATCGTGTATATTATTATATATGTGTGCAATTTTATTGTAGCTACCCTGAGTGCCCCAATGTAGGGTAGAAGGGTGGGATAGAAATATTTTAAATAAATAAAATTAAATAAATAATATCTAGTGTTTGACAGTAGTTTTAGAAATAGTTTAGAAGCTCTTGGTCAAAACACACATACAAATAAATATAAATTCACTAATAGGCAAAAAACCCTTGCATTTTAAGAACGTACCTATAGCACACAGATATTTCTATCAAACTTTAAAAAGCAGGGAAATTCAGCAGCTATAGTGAATGCACCAGGGGAGCAGGAGACCTGAGCTCCTCTCTAAGATAGTGTACTGCCCTACAAATTTGTCAAAATGCAAACACAATTTGGGTTGGTCTTTCACAGTCCAATCCACTTCCTGTGTAGCTTGGAAGAATTTGAATATTTGAACACGATAAAGGCATCAAGTGGTTTCTGGTCTATCTACTCCAGTATGTATCCTATTTCCCATAGCAACCGATCAGTTGCCTCTAAAAAGCCCACAAGCAGGACATTAAGCAACTGCCTTCTCATCCCCAGAAAAAAATGATATTCATCAAGCTCTGAATGGAGGCTGCACACAGCTATCATTACTAATATTTTTTAACATTTTTTTCCTATTATTACATTTTTATCCCACCTTTCCTCCAAGGAGCTCAAGGCACCATACATGGTTCTTCCCCCTCTCCATTTTATCCTCACAACAACCAGAGCTTGGAAGATTACTTTTAAAAAGCAATACATTACAGTTACAATTACCTGGCCCAAAAAAGTAGTAATCACAGTTACAATTATAATTGCTCTGAAAGTAACTGATTACTTTACTTTTTTCAAAAGTAATCACTACAATTACATTTCAGTTACTTTTTTAAAAAAAATGCCTACAAGGTGCTGGCCTTGGCTGCTGCACATCTAACTAACCTAAAACAACATTAAAAATAAACACACACATACAGAGGTAGTAGAATAATTCTTTTTATCCATAAGATAGCAATGGTGGTCTCTCCGCTGGTAAGGGAGGTGGGGAGGGAGGCAGAGGCCACTACTCAGATCTTTGCACGTCAAACCAAGTGCAACCCACCCCCCATTCAGCCAGCAAGCATAATGTCTCTCACTCAACCACCTCCCAGACCCTGCCCTGCCACCAACTAAGGGACACTCACCCAAGCAAACATTTTCCCCTGAGATGCAAAAAAGTTAAAATACTGCAAATGCAGCACAGTAGCCAGAGAGGCTGGTGGAGGCCACGTTGTGTGCCAAGTGCAAACACAGTATTCTCACTCACACACACACAGACACGTTGTCATCTTTCACCTCCACAGTTCTTTATCTCCATTCTGCTGCTGCCTCCTTCTCCTCCTTAATCCGTGTTCTTGCCCTCCAGCTCCTTTCCCCCTCCATTCCATTTTTCACCACCACCATCCATTTTTTAAAACAATTGTTTTCTCCACTCCACTCCGTCTCACTCTCCGCCTCTTCCCTCGTCACCTCCTACCCACCCACAGAGCATGAGGGAAGAGCGATGCTGCACAGAAGCCCAGTTTGAGGCACATGATTTTCATCCACAAATCAGAGGGGCAGAAGACTTCCCCTGCTTCCCCCCCCCAAGTAATGCCCAAAAGTAATGCTGGAAACATTACAATTACTCCACAAAAGTAATAAAATTACTCCTAGTTCTATTATAATCAAAATGTAAAGGAATTACCCACTCGTTCCTCAAAAAAGTAATGAATTACAAGTAATTCATTACTTGTAGCTAATTACTTCCTAGTTCTGACAGCAACCCTATGAGCTAGGTTAGGCTGAGAGACTGTGACTGGCCCAAGATCATCCAGCAAGCTTCAAGGCTGGATGCAAGGTTACTGCTGTTTACCTGGAGAGGAAGGTGCAGGTGCAGGGAGCGGGTCATGGAGCAGGCACAGCAGCAAAGCCAATCTAACACCTGCACCGCACTTTGCTTCCCATGCCTTGCACCTTCCAGTAAGCAGCAGCAACCTTTGGCATCCACAAGCCAGGTATCCAACACCATCCTGCCTTCACCGCCCCAATACGGTAGAGCCCCGCTCATACAGCGGGTTACGTTCTGGACCCCCGCTGTAAAGCGAAAACCGCTGTAAAGCGGATCCTATTGACTTACATTGACCAAAATGGCGCCCGGCGGCAAAAAACCGCTGTAAAAGCGGAACAAGCGCTGTAAAGCGGGGCCTTTCTACAATTCACAACCACTGTATTAGCGGAACGCTGTAAAGCGAAGCGCTGTAAAGCGGGGCCCTACTGTAAGTGCTAATGGAGACACATCCTAAGTGACAGGTAAAGTAGCAGGAAAGACCTTTCACGTTACATTCTTTCATTACCTGGCAGCATGGAAACTACAATACTGCTGTTCCTTCCATGCCTGGTAATTCTTCAGAGCCTCTTAGCCCTCATAACTCTGATGGCATGGAAGCCGCTATAACACATCACCAGGCACATCCCATCATCAGGTTAGCATCAGAAGCTGGACACTGGAGGAAGCATCAATCCAGCTGCTGTCTGGGCCAGTGTCACCCCTTGGGAAGATATAGCAGGAGGAGCTTGGGCCTTGAGATAAGTAGAGGAATCTCTGCTTTGTGTTTCTCCTAACAAATGTTGCTCATTGTGTCAGGATGGAAGAAAGGCCTTTCCCAATGATGGCACCTCAGTTATGGACTCTTCCTAGTGGCACAGACAGCTACGTTCTTGATGAGTTTCTAGCTCCACCTCAATACATTTTTATTCATGGTTCATCAGTTTGCTGCTCTGATCTATGAATTTTTAAATATTAACACTGTCCAATTCTGTGGGTTTTGATATTATAGCATATTTTACTTCAGAGTTATTGTTTCTATTTCAATTGTTTAAATGTTACTGTTTATATTGTATTGTTTAATTTTGTTGTTGGGTTTTTGGAAGCTACTGTGTGTACTTTTTCTTGATGGAAAGCAGTACACAAATTTTTGGATGAATTACTGAATGAATAATATGAGAAGTCCCTATCCATACAGGAAAACATCTCATGCTAGGCTTAACCCAATTTCCCAACAGTAGACATTCAATTGGAGAAGCTGCAGCATGGTCCCTTCCTGTGTGAACCAAAGCTTCTCACATTAACCTTGTTGTGTGCAACAGAAAGCCACTGCAATTTTCACACCTCCTTCATCTTGGTCCAATCCCGCTTTCCGTATGATATGTTCTGCGTATAGATTAAATGAATAGGGTGATAAAATACACCCCTGTCTCACACCCTTTCCAATGGGGAACCAATCAGTTTCTCCATGTTCTGTCCTTACAGTAGCCTCTTGTCCACAGTATAGGTTGCGCATCAGGACAATCAGATGCTGTGGCACCCCCATTTCTTTTAAAGCATTCCATAGTTTTTCATGATCTACACAGTCAAAGGCTTTGCTGTAATCTATAAAGCACAGGGTGATTTTCTTCTGAAATTCCTTGGTCCGTTCCATTATCCAATGTATGTTTGCGATATGATCTCTGGTGCCTCTTCCCTTTCTAAATCCAGCTTGGACGTCTGGCATTTCTCGCTCCATATATGGTAAGAGCCTTTGTTGTAGTATCTTGAGCATTACTTTACTTGCATGGGATGTTAAGGCAATAGTTCGATAACTACTGCATTCCCTGGGATCCTCTTTCGCTGGAATTGGGATGTATATGGAACGCTTCGTCTGTGGGCCATTGTTTAGTTTTCCATATTCCTTGACAAATTTTTATCAAAATTTGGACAGATTCAGTCTTAGTAGCTTGTAGCAACTCTATTGGTATGCCATCTATTCCTGGTGATTTGTTTCTTCCAAGTATTTTAACAGCAGCTTTCACCTCACATTCTAAAATTTCTGGTTCTTCATCATACGGTTCCTCTGTGAATGAATCTGTCATCCTGGCATCTCTTTTATAGAGTTCTTTAGTGTATTGCTTCCATCTTCCTTTTATTTCATCTCGGTCACTAAGTGTGTTCCCCTGTTGATTATTCAACATCCCTACTCTTGGTTTAAATTTCCCTTTCATTTCTCTAATCTTTTGGAAAAGGGCTCTTGTTCTATCCTTTTTGTTGTCCTCTTCTATTTCTATACAAGGGTAATGGTGGGGAACATCCGGCTTGGGATCTAAAGGCTATTTTGGCAAAGCCACACCCATCTGCCCTATACCTGATGTCATATATGATGTCAGGTGTGGGGCAGATAAAGGCATAGCTTAGTCAAAAGGGCAAGCTTAGTCAACTGCAAATACCACCAATCAGTGTTTGTATAGGACTCAGCAAGCGCTGGCAATCAGCTGATTGTCAGGACTTACAGAGCACCGTGCACAAGCTTCGCAGGCTCCAATGATCAGTTGATTCCAAGAGTTGTGGGGTCCTGAAGATCGTTTTCTCCTCTAAACTTTCCTCTAGAGAGCTTCTCCCGGCTCCTCATCTCTAGGTTAAGTATAATGGCCATATAATGCATCTGTGAAGATTACAATCCTCCCTACATCTATGATCACATCTCCCTAAGCTTTCATGTTTACTTAAAGTAGCTAAAGGGGATTGACCTATATTTAGCTCTCTTTTTCACCACATGCAAGTGAGGTTGTAATGAACTGAGTGAGGTGAATAAACTAAGACATAATCCATTCCAGACAATACAGAGGCACTGTGGTAGGTTGTTTATCCACATGGGCGAATGATGTCCAATTTTTTCTAGAGGGTTTAGGGTCATTAAAAGTTCAAGTGGCTTCTGTGGCTTGAAGAGCCTTTTATCAACTTCTGCTGACATGCCAGCTGTTACCTAAATAAAGATAGCTTAGCCACATCTACTCATGTTCTAATAACCTCCTATTTAGACTACTGTAATGGGTTTTATATAGGGTTGCCAGGTTCCTGGCCTGAGACTGATCCTGTATCTTTAGGAGAAGAGAAAGTCAGCCAAGTGCAGGTGTTCTTGGAACCCTGTAATGGGAAAAACCACAAGGTGGAATTCTCCCTTCCCCCTGCACAACTTTTAAAGATACAGAAGACCTCTTAGAGGCTGGGCCTGGCAACCAAGAGGTCTTCTGTATCTTTAAAAGTTGTGCAGGGGCAAGGAAGATTTCCACCTTGTGGTTTTTCTCATTACAGTGTTGCAAAAACACCTGCACTTGGCTGACTTTTTCTTCTCCTAAAGATACAGGATCAGTCTCAGGCCAGGAACCTGGCAACCCTAGTTGTATATTGGACTGCCTTTAAAAACAATCTAAAACCTGCTGGTGGTGTGGAATAGGGCCACAATATTAATGGGGACTGGGTGTTTTGACTATATGTCTCCTGGGTTTTGTTGGTTTCACCAACTCCCAGTCTCCCATAAGAACATAAAAAGAGCCTGCTGGATCAGGCCAGTGGCCCATCTAGTCCAGCATCCTGTTCTCACACTGGCCAACCAGGTGCCTGGGGGAAGCCCGCAAGCAGGACCTGAGTGCAAGAACACTATCCCCTCCTGAGGCTTCCGGCAACTGGTTTTCAGAAGCATGCTGCCTCTGACTAGGGTGGCAGAGCACAGCCATCACGGCTAGTAGCCATTGATAGCCCTGTCCTCCATGAGTTTGTCTAATCTTCTTTTAAAGCCATCCAAGCTGGTGGCCATTACTGCGTCTTGTAGGAGCAAATTCCATAGTTTAACTATGCGCTGAGTAAAAAAGTACTTCCTTTTGTCTGTCCTGAATCTTCCAACATTCAGCTTCTTCTAAAGTCCACGAGTTCTAGTATTATGAGAGAGGGAGAAAACCTTTTCTCTATCCACTTTCTCAATGCCATGCATAATTTTATACACTTCTATCATGTCTCCTCTGACCCGCCTTTTCTCTAAACTAAAAAGCCCCAAATGCTGCAGCCTTTCCTCATAAGGGAGTTGCTCCATCCCCTTGATCATTCTGGTCCAGGCCCAATGTAAAGAAGTTTACATTAAAGTGCTTAAAAAAGGCTTGGAACTTAGTTACTTGAAAGATTGCCTCCTCATATATATACCTATCCAATCCTCTAGATTTTTCCCTGCTCTGAGTGCCCCTGTCAAGTGGGGATGCCCCATCCATGGCTACAAAGATGAGGGTCTTTTCCATGTTGGCACCCCAGTTACGGAACAGCCTCCCCAGAGAGGCTCTTTAGATGCCATCCTTATGGTCTTTTCAGCATCAGGTAAAGACCTTTTTATTCATGCAGGCCTTTTAAACAGCTTGCATTTTTAATCTAGGATTCTCAGTTTTATAATTCATGTTTCATTGTACATCCTCCAGAAAGAACAATTTTTATACTATTTTCATTGTTTTGTATGTCATTTTAACCCTTCCTCCCTCTTTTTTCTGTTTTTTTTTTTCTAATTTTGAGTGTAACTAAATTTGCTGCTGGTTGTATATAGGGACTGACGTGGACTGATATTTAAATACTTGATTCAAGTCAAGTTTCCCATTTTGAAATTCTCATATTTCCTGAACAAGCATTTGTATTAGTTGGTTGCTATAGCAATTAAAACAAGGTGATTTGCAAATGAATCTAAACTTTCTGCAATCTAACAGCATAATCCAAAATCTTTGGTCATGATGCCCACATTTTGCTCTGTAGAATCATATCTACTTAGAGGCAAGAGACTGATTTCAGTTTGGATCTCTTTGAGTACACAGATGCTTAATAAGCTCACTTACTTGAATTCGAAGGCTGAAAACTTATCCAGAGCTATTTGGAAATAAGTGCCACTGAAAAAACTAACTCTTATTTCCAAGGAAACATGCTTGGGATTGGGCTATTAAAATGTCTAAAACCTTGCGGAAACAAAGCGTAGTAGTTATTAACAGAATAGTGTTTCTCAATATCAGCATTTACTTGTTCCTGCAGTTTGGTGGGCCACACGTTTTCCACCCCAAACCAGCCCCCATCTGCTAAGCTTTCCCCAAGTGTGTTTGCTTCTTTTTTAACCTCATGGGAGGGAAGCAATAGGGAAATCATCTGGAGCAGAGATGTTGCAGGCAGGGAAAGGGTTAAGAATACCCTCCATTGTTTCTCCATTCCAAATTCTCCTCACCCACCCCCCAAAGCTGCTTTCCTTTTCTTTTTTTAAAAAAGAAGCAATGGGGCTCTAATAAGTGCATTTCCTGATAACATATAATTAGCACCTGTACTGATAATTATATGTGACATTTTTGACACTATATACTTTAGGATGCCTTGTTTTATGACACACATCAGTCTCTCTCTGGGGATGCTCCACCTTCAGCTATAACCAAAGAAGTATGCCAGATCATCCTCAGTTGGGGAAGTAGATAAAAAAATAAATGACAAGATTTCTACAGCGAGCAAGAGAGAGAGAAGCTAGGATTATATTTGTAAATGTTTCTGATTCTTACATTGATACCTTTTCCACTAGATCTTATTGTATGCCTACAGAGCTGTTAATTTTTATTATTATTATTATTATTATTATTATTATTATTATTATTATTATTATTATTATCCTGCCCTTCCTTTCAAAGGGAGTCTTTATGTTGCCTACATTCTATCAAGCACTTCTATTTTTAGTGTATATACACCAAATATTTCTTTTCACCAGTTTGTTATTGGTTAAGATACTATATTTGAGTGTGTTGCTATATCACATTCAGGGACATGCAAATACTGTCATTCAAAGTAGGGCTGGGGAGTTCCCTGTTTTCCAGTGTGGTTATTCTAGCACCTTGAGTGTTAACAGACTGCTGGAAGATTGTAAACATTAATCATGTGCTTTCCGCTCACTAGCCCACCTACAGTATGGGCTACAGTTCTGCAGCCCTTTCAAGATGCTCTACCCCAAGCCTTTTTAGGTCCCGCGCAAGGCGAGGTTACAGTGACAATGAAGCAGCCCCTGTGCAGTGCAGTGTTAATTAGCGATCAAGAAAGACACATCATGCATTGGGAAATGCGGTTAAAAAGAGCTGCGAGACAAAATCTGCCTGCTGGCGGAAGGGCAGGAGATAACAGATGTTTGGAAAGGGGAAAAAAGATACCGACAATCCGGATTGAATCTCTTCCCTGTGACTGAAGTGGCCGGTATGAAAGAGGTCGATAGCAACGTTTATTTGGGGGGAAGGGAGGGAAGTCTGTTTCCCTCAGGAGGATTATCCATATTTTGGCAAAGGCGACACTGCAGGGAACTTGATAAGACAGAGAATCAACGGTTATTATTTACCTTGTGAGAAGTACTGCCCGCTCTGGGCTCAGCTATTGCCGCTGCTGCAGCAGGCGCAGAAGGAAAGAGAGGATGCCCAGTCCTGCTTCGGGGGAGGCTACTGCGCCGGCTTTCTGCTAAAATCACATCCTTACCCCTACCCGCAGGCAGTCAATGCTGCTGCTGTTGCTTCACATTTAAACCCTCTTGCCCCTTAAGGAGCGCTCACCTCCTAGACTCATTCACAACGACAGAGCCTGTGCCTGTGTGCGGCAGCTTCACAGAGGGGAAAACTGACAAGATCACTGACCAATCTGAAGCCGAAGCAATCTCCCGGCTTGATGAACAAACCAATAACTCCGCCGCAGAGGACGTCAGCCAAACCAATGAAGGTAGGGTGCAGGGGGGTGACAAACCTCAGGACAGAGACAGACACACATAGGCACTTATGGGAAGCTCTAAGTGACCCTTCTGTATGAAGCCTTATTAAGGAACGAATAACACTCTCCCTCCGCGCCCTTCTTCTGTCTTCTACAGCAATGCACCTTCCCGCTACTTCAGATATTCTGTTTGTGTAGGAACTCTCTTCACGTCATGCCAAAATGTTAACTCATAAAATAAAGGTTGAAAACTTTTAATTTTGCATTTAGGCTAGAAGGAAGAAAAAATCAATTCCTCTCAAAAGATTAATCTTCAGCAACGCTGCTAATATTTCATTGAACAGTCCGCAGAATTGCTCCCTTCCTCCCCTGAAAGAGCATCACCTTTCACATTTTTAGTTAATTATTTATATGGCACATAATGCCTTATAGACACATTATAAATAGGTCCCTCCCAAGCAGCTAAGAATCGATAGTTTCAAAAAGTTAAGAAAGTACTTCAAGGAAAATTTGCATCACTAACATATATTCTCAGACCATAGAACTCATACATAAATTACTACTGCAATTCATAATAGTATAAGAATTTTTTAAAATATGTATATTGGTGCCGGCATGTTCATTGCTTTACTGTCCTTATTCATTCTTACAACAGTACTTTAAAGCACATTATTTTTCCCATTTTACAGTTGGCAACTGAGGCAGGGATAAAAGTGGCATGCCACACTGCATGCTGGGATGCCTGTCACATGAGCGGCTGCAGCTGGTGAAAAACTCCTGCAATCTTCCAGGTTCCCAGCCTTTCTAACGGATTATTTCTGGTATCATTTATCACAGAAATTTGCTCTAAACTTCCACTACATTCCACTAGAATTCTGGAGCTAGCTTGTGCGTCGTGTGAAAGATCAAATATAATATCAGGTAAGAAATCGTCAGAATAAAGTGCAGTGTGAAAGCAGACCAAGTGAATTATTTTTAGCTTCTACAGACAAGATAGTGAATTGCCTGGAATGTGAAGCAAATGTGATTCATGAAGGACACAAGTAGCATAGATGAACAATCTGGTTCAGTGAATTCAAAATAATCAGGACAACAGTTGAATGTAATGGGATTGAATGAAGTCAATTCACTATGGCTTGTTCCATGTAACCATAGTTATGCTTATGAAAATGAATCTATTGTTTGTGTGTACCACCATCTGTTGTATAAATGTTGGTCTCTACAACAAAGAAACTATATGCCTGATTTTTTAAAAAAAGTGATAAAGGCAAGTAAACAAGATTCTTGTTTTCCATAGCAAATAGCCCCAAACTCATTCAAAACTGCATTGTGGGGGAACTGTTGGGACAAAGAATAACATTTAAAAAGCAGTTCTGCTGAAAGTCTACCAAACTAAGTTTCTCTGAAGTGTGTCTGTGTAAGAGAGAGATGGAACGAGTACACCACTAAATTTACATTTATAAAACCTAGCTGCACCTTCTTCTAATTTTAGAAAACATTTTCTCCTCATATAACCTGAAATGTTATACTGTCACAATAGTGTGATTTCTACCAAAATCAATAGGAATTTCATTTTTTATAAGTTACAGCAGCATTTCAACCATTTGCAATCACTTGCCCAATTAAAATCAGGCTATAGTAGAGCACATGCTTTGCATGCAAAAGGTCCCAAGTTCAATCCCAGCATCTCCAAGTAAGGCTGGGAAAGAGTTAAATTTCATGCTAGGGATCATTAGGATAAGAATTGAAAATAAACTGTAGATATCATAATGTATTAGACATATTTGTGGTATGATTTTTTAAAAAAATGTTTTTAATGCTGTTTTGTTTTAATGTATTTTAAGATCTGTTTTTATGATGTTTTAAAGTGTTTTAGTGCTTTGTTTGCCGCCCTGGGCTCCTGCTGGGAGGAAGGGCGGGATACAAATTAATTAATTAAATAAATAAATGGTTGCATTTGGAATACTGTTTACAGTTCTGGTTGCCTCACCTCAAAAAGGATACTGTGGAGCTGAGAAAGGTTCAGAAAAGGGCAAACAAAATGCTCAAGGGGATGGAGCTACTCCCTTACGAGGAAAGGTTGCGGCATTTGGGGCTTTTTAATTTAGAAAATAGGTGAGTAATGGGGGACATGATATAGCTGCATAAAACTGTGCATGGTGTGGATAAAGTGAGTAGAGAGAAGTTTATATTCATCTCTCATAGTACTAGAATTTGGGGCCAACCAATAGGACTGAGTACTGGAAGATTAAGAACAGACAAAAGAAAGTACTTCACACAGCACACAAAGCTATGGAATGTTTTTCCCACAACAGATAGCAACAGCCACCAACTTGGACAGCTTTAGAAGAGGATTAGACAAATTCATGGAGCATAAGGCTATGAATGGCTACTAGCTAGAGTGGCTATGTCCTGCCTTTACTGTTGGAGGCAGTATGCCTCTAAATACCAGTTGCTAGAAATCACAAGATGGGAGAGTGCTGTTATACTCAGGTCCTGCTTTCATGCTTCCCATAAGTATCCAGTTAGTCACAGTGAGAACAGAATGTTGGACTAGATGGGCCATTGGCCTGCTCCAACAGGGCTTTTCTAATAGTCTTATGCATGCCAGTGACGGGCAGGAACAAAGGCAAAAGTGAGCAGAGCAATAGATGTGACCCTTAAATTTGTACAGTAGGCTACATTTTAGCCATACAAAAGTCAGACATTTTTGTACCCACACACATCTCTCCCCCTCCTTCAACCAGGCAAGCAACTTGCACTATGACCATTAAGACATATTGCAGCCAGGCAAAAGCATTGAAGGAGGGAATGGAGAAGGGCGACTGAGTGCCATGACCTGATGAGATGGGTGTGTGGCCTAGTGAGAGTCCCAAGATAGAGCATTCTGGAGGGCTGCATTGGCTCCCGGGCCTGAGGTTCCCCATTCTTGCTATAGACAACACTGAGCTAGCTTAGATGGACCACTGGTTTGACTCAGTGTAGAGCTTCTTTCGTTCCTATGTATGCATATACATTGCATGCACTGAGCACATCTAGTTTAAACTTACTAAGATGTTCCAGACAAGGACTTTTCTACATCCATGTTGCATTCAGCTCTACGTGGGGTTACCCTTGAAGACGGTCCGGAAACTCCAGCTGGTACAAAACGCGGCGGCACGCTTAATAAAGCAGACCCGCCGCCGCGATCATATCACCCCAGTGTTGATTGAATTACACTGGTTGCCAGTTGTATACCGGGCCCAATTCAAGGTGTTGGTTTTAACCTTTAAAACTCTATACGGTTCCGGCCCAGTTTATCTGAAGGAGCGCCTCCAGTATCACCAAATATGCCGCCAAACAAGATCAGCCTCACAGGACCTTCTCTCAGTCCCACCGACTAAGACAGCTAGGTTGGTGCGGACCAGGGAGAGGGCTTTTTCGATCGTGGCCCCCACCCTCTGGAACTTACTTCCCTTTGACCTTCGGCATGCCCCCTTCCTGTTGACTTTTCGCCGAGCCTTGAAGACCTGGCTCTTCAGGCAGGCCTATGGGATCTCTGGGGTGGGTTAGGTTTTACACTGTATTAATGTAAGATGGTCTTCAGATGAGATGTTATGATATTAATAATGTGATGATTATGTATATGAGCAGATTGTATTTTATATTGTATTTTATATTGTACGTCGCCCAGAGTGTCCATTCAGTCGGACAGATGGGTGTCTGCTAAATAAAATTTTATTATTATATTATTATTATTATTATAAGTATCTGCTGATAAGAGGAAATGCTTCTAGTAGCATTTTGAAGCATGTAAATCTTCTTAGTTACCCTTGTATTTTTCAACCCATCATCTCCAAGATCCAAACAGCAGTTTGTGTGAAGCGGCTATGAGACAATTCAATAATGTCTGAAAATACCTATCCTTAATAAACAAAAGGCAGATGCACTGTTAGAATGACTGTCCAGAACACTTTATAATTTTCTAATTTTACACATTGTTGGAAATAATTGGGGTGAAAGAACAAAAGAGATGGCATAAAGGTAGACTGAAAACAACCAGGTATGTTAACTTAGGTGTTCAGAATGCAGATTGCCCATTCAAAAGTTTGATTTGTGCATCTCTACAGAGAGCTCTCATGTATTTATTGAGCCTGGAAAACAAAAAACAAGGAAATCAGGCATATAATGTAGACGTTACATGCTCTAACTCATTCTGTGTTGCAGTACTTTCCATGTAATTGGGGTGGAAAGTGGTTGTGTTTAAAGTTAGAATTTTGAATATTCTCTTTCGGAACACCATTTTAGACCAGATTGGAATCCAGCTTTGGGTTTACTGCATGGCCTTGGGCAAAGCATGATCTCTCAATTTCAGTTCCCTGGAGATTCACTAATGTGATTGTTGTCACAGGAGTATACAGAGGAGTTGAGGACTATGAAACAAGCAGGGAGACAGCTACAGTAGAAATAGCAGAAAAAAGTCAGGTGAACCCTAACCAAACATGCCATAGAAACCATTTGTAAGGCTATGAGGGAGCAATTTTTAACATATCTTTTCTGCCTCCATTTCTTTAGCAGAATTACATCGAACTGAAGCATTCCAGTGGCGTCAGGCCTACTATGTCCCAAGGAGTTCACAAAACAGAAAACAGGAGAGAGCAGCATCCAGCTGTGACCATTTTGCTAGATTATTTTGCTGATAAATACCCTCAAAGCCACTCTAGCTTGGACTCCCTTTTCTACTGGAAATATCAGAGATTGCCTGTCATGAACAAAAGAGATAACAAATGTAATGCACTTTGCATAAGAAGTGTGTTGAATAATAAAACATTTAATAGAACTAAATTATTTGTATTCAAACAATAATACCATATTTTTTTTCAACATTATAGTTTAAGAGGGCACAAGAAGCCATATCAGAGTATGGGTTCTATTGGAAGAAACTGCAATATTGCAACTCTATTAATCTTGAGCTGCTTCCCACCTAAAAAGCTTCCTACACTGAGACCAGGCTAGGGTTGCCAGGTCAGAAGCATCCCAAACCCTGAGAGTTCGGGGGGCAGGTCCGAGTGATGTCACAGGGCGGGTCCAAGTGATATCATGGGGTGGGTCCAAGTGATGTCATAGAGTGGGTCCGAGTGACATCATGGGGTGGGTCCAAGTGATGTCATTAAGCATGATACATTAAGCATCAACCACAGTTGCTTGGCACATACAATTCATACAAAAACACCTGATTGGAAGTTGTGGAGATGTTGGGAGCACTTAGAAGTAAAGATGGATGCCCCTGAAGAGCTGCAATTCTAAACACACTAAGGAACTAAGCCCCATAGAACTCAATAGGACTTACTTCTCAGTAGATATGGGTTGGATTGTGTTGTTGGTAAAGCTTGACTAGGGATCCTCTGCAAATATATCCATATCCAAGTAGGGTCGGCAACCCCCTGCCTAGAATGCCTTGCTTCTACCTTTAAACATCTAAATTTCTTTACAGATTTGGCCCTTCACTTCAGAAAGAGGTCTGAGAAATTAGTAAGAAGATTCTCTACCCTTTTCTGTCTCCCCTGTGGGCTGCTATAAGCTCACTTCGTCAGCCAACCTGATTCCAGTGAATATAATTGACAGAGAGAAAACACACATGGTCTGGTCTACCTTCATAGGCAGCAGCTTGGGAACAACAACAATTACAGCCATGCTGGCCAGTATGTGAATTCTCTTTTACCACTATTGGACAAGAAAAACAACAAGGTACATCATCAGTGTGTTTAAGACGGTTGAGCGGAGCGCATGGAACCACTGTTGTTGCTTTTAAGGATGAAAGGGAGTGACGATAAAGGTAGATGAAATGCAAATAGAAAAACAAAAGACAGTGATGATTTCTTAAATGCAATACCATACCAACCACAACAAGATTCCGGTATCACCAATTATGCCACCTGACGAGATCAGCCTCACAAGACCTTCTCTCGGTCCCACCGGTTAAAACAGCTAGGCTGGTGCGGACCAGAGAGAGGGCATTTTCAATTGTGGCCCCCATCCTCTGGAATTCCCTGCCTCTGGATCTGCGACTTACCCCCTCCCTGCCAGGTTTTCGCCAAACCCTAAAGACCTGGCTATTCAGACAGGCCTATAAGATTAGGGTAGATTAGTTTTAAAGTGTTAATTGATGGTTGTTTTTAGATGGACTATGATTGTTTTTATTATATGTATTGTATTTTATATTATATTGTATTTTATATTGTTGTACATTGCCTAGAGTGTCCGTCCACTCGGACAGATAGGCGACCCACAAATAAAATTATTATTATTACTAAGAGTAAGGCAGAAAACTAAGCATCCCACAACCAGTCAGGATTCCTAACCAAAAACATGAAAAATGAAGAAATATTTGTATAAGCATGACTATCAAATATGTTTATTATTTACATACCTATAAAGATATTTATAGTGCAATCCTACATTTATTTATTCAGAAGCAAGTCCCAATGTATTCAGTGGGGCTTACTCAAACAGGGATAGAACTGCAACCTCAAGTAATAAGCAACTTCATTCACGCAACCCAAAATTCAGAATCATGCCACTTTAAGCTGTTTTGCAACTGTTTATACTTGTTTTTATGGTTATTGGATTTTAAATGGATTTATTTCTTATTGTGAGCTGCCTTGGTTTTCAGACTGCAACCCTACATCACAGGGTTGTTGGAAAGATTCCCATATACACACACACACTGGAGATGTAAAAATGCATACACCCCATATAATAATTTATTGTTAAAACCAGTTGATCACTGCAGAACATTAAAAAAAATCAGTATTAGTTTCCTACATAATAAAAACAGTGATACCTAAGTAAGCCCTGCCTAATTGCTTTAAAAATAGGGTTGGAGGGGGAGAGAAAGATATACAACACAAACACAATTCTTTCCTGTGTTAACTCAAAAGTCCCATCAATTTACAGTACAATCCTAACCATGTCTACTCAAATGGAAGCCCTGCTGAAGTCTGAAATTCTGGAAAAGCAAGTACTGTATTAAAGCTTCACATTGGGATGTTTGCAAAACACTGCCCTCTTCAAAATTTAAATCTGTCTGAGTCCTACACACAAGAGAGAAAAAGACTGAAAGCTTACTTATTCAATCTGTGAGATGTTCAGAAAAGCAGGAAAAAGCATGTTTTCTGAGCCTTGGGCCAGTCACTGCCTCTCAGCCTCAGAGGGAAGCAATAACCCCCTCTGAATACCGCTTACCATTAAAACCCTGTTCATAGGGTTGCCATAAGTAGGAATCAACTTGAAGACAGACAATTTGGTGTGACTCTATTAGTTTTTGGCTCTATAATTCCTTGTCTGTCAAAACCCTGACTTCTTATTGGCTAAAAACCTGAAAGGGCAGGGATTAGAGCAAAACTTAGAGCAACTAAGAAGTTGTGTGGGGGTGGCTGACATTTTAGTGTATATCTCCGGAACCAGACCACCTAGAAACTTTTTTTTTTAATGAAAGCTGAAAGTCCGGAAATTAAGGTGAGTCACCTGGAGACCTGGAGGGGACCTCCAGAAACCTCTGGCTGAAAAATGGAGATCTGCTAACCCTAGACCAGGCCCATGTAAGTAATTTTATGAGTTTTGCTGCAAGGGGGATTTGCACAAGCATTGTGATGCAGATATGTAATCAGATGCACACCAGACTCTCTTTCTCTCTGTAAGGATTATGATGATGGTGTACATGCACTGGGAAGCTATGGGTAGAGACTATTTGCATGTATATTAGGGTTGCCAGGTTCAGGGCCTGATCCTGATCCTGTATCTTTAGGAGAAGAGAAAGTCAGCCAAGTGCAGGTGTTCTTGCCATTACAGCAGCCTTTCCCAACCAGTGTGCCTCCAGATGTTGTTGGACCATAACTCCCATCTTCCTGACCATTGGCAATGCTAGCTGAGTCTGATGGGAGTTATGGTCCAACAACATCTGGAGGCACACTGGTTGGGAAAGGCTGTATTACAGTGTTGCAAGAACACCTGCACTTGGCTGACTTTCTCTTCTCCTAAAGATACAGGATCAGTCTCAGGCCCTGAACCTGGCAACCCTAATTCAGACACATTCATATACACAAGTAAATTCCAAATAGGAATTTTGCCACCTATGAATAAACTGGTTTTCTACAACAAAATGATGCTTATTCTCAAGTAAATATGTTTAGCACCAGGGTGATAGAAGCAAACACCATTTTATTCCTGGAGTCATGAGATTATACAGCAATTTTAGTGATTTAAAATGTGATATTCTGTGTGTGTGCGCATGCATGCATGTGTATACCAAGGTTGGCAAACTATTTTTTGCTTGTTTTTTTACTCTAAGGTATCAGGAATGTAGAAGCATTCTACATGTGTGTGTGTGGTGGGAAACACTATTAAGTCCAGGATCTAAACATTCCTAGTTGCACCACTGAGTTGGAATAAAAACTTGCCAATATTTAAAGCAAACAAAATTTCTTTAGTGGAAACAATTATACAGAATACAGTAAATCTGTATATAGATTTGCTATGCATTTACAGAGCAATCCAACTCAGGGGAAGCCAGCATAAATTGTACTGGAGCAAGAGAAGCCAGCATAAAGTTCCGCCACATCCAACTGCAGGAGCGCTCGAAATGGCCTAAGTCCCTTCACATCAGGTTCTCCCCTGACAAGACCTCAACACACCCCTTTTTCATGCCTTACGCCAGCTCCACTGGCACTGGTCTCGGCTGAGCCAGTTGAGTCCCAGCTCAGCAGGGCTGAGGGATGTATGCCGGTGCAGCCCGGCTAAGCTGGGACCCAGCTGAGAGACAATTGCAAGAAACAATTGAGTGAATTTACCTCAAACAAAAGAATGCTTGATTGGGTGGTCTGACCCACAGTTCACAGCAATCAACAAGAGTTCCATCAAGAGTAAGGAGCTACAGACCATATGTGCATATGTTTACGATGCAGTCTGGTCAACCTAACTGCACATGCTCAGAATTGCATTTTATATTCCAAGTCAGAAAAGAACTGGGAGAACGGACACTCAATTCATAATACATCTGAGCATTATAAATGCTACAAATTCATATTCCAAACCAGGTAGTTATAACTTCAATGATATTTCTACCTAAAATTACACTACAGAAACCCTGTATACTGCATGAGACTCTGAATAATAGACAATAATGTCCCAGCAATATAATTACTTCCAAGATTTTCAGTAATATGTGAAACTTTTAATGGGAAGGCTGACTCCACAAAGCCTTGTTTAATTTCAAAACTTCAACATACTATATAAACTACCTCTAAAACTAGATAGGATTAGCTAATTAGCTGTTACCTCAATGCATCTCACATTTTTCAGGAAAATGGAACAGCAGATATTTGGATTGCTAGAACTAATTAAACAAATTTACAGCAGTGTATTATCAAGTCATATGACCTGTCCATTATTGCTGCCCAGAGGAAGCAATCACATGAGTTTACTTCAAAAAGTGTCAAACAGAACACTTATGCAATTTAACAGAAGCAGTTTCATATAGCAAGAACTACTAAAAAGAAGCTTTTATCTCATATGATATTATTTACTTTGACTAATAACCAGCTTTTGCCATAAGACAGAAGGTAAATACTATCCACACGCTTTTATACATACAAAGCCTTCTTTATATCTGTCATTTTCATGGAAAATTCTCAACAAATAACTAACTAGGCACCATATAGTAGAAAAGAAAAAAGAATTACTTTCCCATGGCAAGATAGTCATACTCCTGTGTACTATTTTAACGAAGAAACCTATATTAGTTTCCACACTACAATAATTGGTTACTGTGTGTTCACTGCCTATGTTTCCAAAGTTACCCCCAATTATAAAACATTAGGTGCATAAGGGGCTGTGGTTAGCAGTCCAATCCTAACAATGTTTACACAGAAGGAGACTCAACTTGCTTCAATATAATCTACTCTCTAGTGTTTAGGATTACAGCCTCGATAATGTGCTTGTATGTGGAAATCTCTACTATTCCATTAAATTCTTCTACATGTCACCTGATCTCTGTAGAGCATTCATACCAAAACCTTCTCATAAACTTCCAGTTCTTACAGTTCCATTAGGCAATTATCTGCAACAACAAGTTATTAGCATGAGCCCTCTATAAGCATGCCTTTCAGACAAGACTGTGTATGCAGGGTGACAAGCATCTCTGAGAGAAAGTGCACAAGCATTGGCTTAGTCACAGTGAATATCTGACCTGTGGTGAGTGAAGATTTTCTTATCCTCAACTCCCAGACAAAAGATTATGTATTCTTCTCTTTGTTGGATCAGCCAGGGAATGAAGCTCAGCTATGGCAGAACAGCTATTATCTCTCTCTATATATATTCTTTTTTACTGCTTGATCTTCCTGCATGGATTATATTCTTAAAAAGTTATTCAATAGCAGCTCTGCTGTCATATTTTGCGAAACCTGTGGTCTCTGATGTTCCAGGTAGTTCGTTATGTTGTCCTGATGTTCCAGGTAGAGCATTATTCAGTAGCTAGGTCATTACATAATATATGGTGTGTTTATAGATATATCCTAATAATAAAGGCTATTAACACTAATATATAATGCTGTTGGTGATTTGGACTTTTATAGGCAATTCTTCACATGATATGGCTGCTACATTCAAGCCATTTGAAACTGCCTCTTTGTGGAAGTTGTTCTATGAGGCAATCTGTTTCATGCATCCCAATTTGCTGAACAGATAATAGGATTTTATGGGTGTTTTCAGTGATTTCAGTTGTGGCCATGAGCCACCATCAAAAATAGTTTACATGTATTAGGGAAGTTCTACTGCTGAATTAGTGGGAGGGGGTGGTGACTAGAGATGTGAAGACCTGGAAAAATGTAAAAAGGGGGTGTGTCCCTCTTTTTTCCAGGCCTACACAATTCTAGTGGTGACAGAGGATAGTTTAATAAAATCCATAGGCTCCACCTATAACATGGCCAAATAATGTCCCATTGTAGTCATCTAAAAACAGTAGTCCAAGGATCTACCCCACCCCATCATTAGCGTATTAGAGAGTGCCAAACACCTAGATTCTGATCTATATAGTGTACACATAAAATAGCTCAGTGTAAAAAGCAGCCACTATATGCAGGCTATTTCAAGTGGCTTCCAATAATGTTTGTATTCTGCCCTTACTCCAAATCCAGGCTCTCTCATGTTACGCTAATCTGAGTGGGGACTTTAAACTGGGTCTCATCCATCCAAGTCCGGCTCCAACCACTATATGACAATGCTTTCTTCCCTCCTACAGCTGTCTGATAGTATCCCTTGAATGTTTCACTATCACTAAGCAAGCTGCAAGCCTCAGTTGTTTCACAATCTTCAGGCTTTGAGGAATGACCCATTTGATTATTGTCATACAGAGTTAAAACTGGCTGCTCAAACAATGCAGCCAATTGTACCTACTAAGATCTCGTCTCTTGCAGCTCTTATCCAATCATGCTAAATTCTTCCGTGTGTCCAGATGAAATCTCAAAGCAAAGCTTTGTTTCTCCTTCTCTTAGATATACTGATGAATAACCACCCAATTACTTAGGATCTACAGCCAAGAAAGTGACCTGTTAAGAAAATGGACGACAGAGTCAATATTTTAAAACTGTTTAAAACAGCAGCTCTGCATAGGGGTGGGGGTGGAATATAATAGGATTAAGGTTGCTTGAATGCAGTATGTTCTCATACAGATTTTAAGCAGAAAGGAGACATTTTTTTCCCTCCCAAAATGTAAAATGAGAAGAAACATCAAGAAAAATTCATAGTGTGCATGTGTGTGTGTATATAATACACAAATTTCTGAACACTAGAAATCATTCAAAGGTTTGGCATATTGTGCCCATCTTCAATGATAAAGAAGTGATTGAGAGCAGAGAGTTGGCCCACAAAAATACTTCATCAGCATTCAACATCAATGCCAGAAAGTGGAGAAAGGAACAAGAAAAACAGTAACAGGAGAACAGAATAGATAAAACACTGAACTGAGGAGGGGAAAGGGAACTGTAACTGGAAAATGATTATAAAAGCATAGTCAGCCCATAGTAAACTAGCACCACACAGGCAGAATTTATCACATCCCCAACATGAAATCCAGATCTAGCTTTCCATCTGCCACGTTCTATTTGAATTAAAGTGCTACCACCACCACTTTTCATAGTCTACCACTCAGATTGATTTTCCTTATTTTGGAATACCTTCAAGATAGATACATTATTTTGGAAAGGTCTTACAGTTTCTGCCGTTGGGAAGCAGGGCAAAAAGACCAGAGCCTTGCTAGAAATAGAGTTATGTAGAACCAACAGTGACAACAAAATACTACCCTGAATTTTTACACTTCATCTTAGCATAAAGGCTGAAAAGTGATACCATGAATTTTTAGAGCCTATCTGTAAAGTTTCCATAGGAAGAGGCAGATTTGAGGATCATGAGTCAGGAGCCACTTTGAAACAAACATACCACATTTTTAAAGCTAGTATGATTTTCGATATAATGAGAAGACATGATTCACTAGAAAAGACAATAATGCTGGGAAAAACAGAAGGGAGTAGAAAAAGAGGAAGACCAAACAAGAAATGGATTGATTCCATAAGGATTGATTCCTCTTCCAACAAGCCTTTTAAGTTGAGACCTTATCCCAGCCTGTGTCTGTGTCGGAATCGCTTTTTAATATGTTTTTAAAACCTTTTTTTAAAAAAAATATGTTTTTAAACCTTTTTTAAAAAAAGATGGTTTTAAAGCTTTTAAAAAATGTTTTTAACGATGTTTTGCTTTAATATATTTTAAAGTCTGTTTTAATGGTGTTTTAAAGTGTTTTTAGTGCTTTGTTTGCCGCCCTGGGCTCCTACTGGGAGGAAGGGCAGGATATAAATAAAATAATAAATAATAAAGGAAGCCACAGACCTGAACTTACAAGATCTGAACAGGGTGGTTTATAACAGATGCTATTGGAGGTCGCTGATTCATAGGGTTGCCATAAGTCGTAATTGCCTTGAAGTCACATAACAACAACGACTTAGCAGTCATACCAAGCTAAGCAAGCAAAGAGTGTGACCTGCAAACAGGAAGTCCCCAGTTCAAATTTTATCCCAAATACAAAACAAAGCTATTATTTCCATAGTGACTAGGTTTTAAAAGGTTGACGTTTGCAGCCTGGTGATGTTATTAGACTCATCCTTAAAGATTAATACCCAAATTTCACCACTTTCAGCTGTGGCACCATTTGCAGCCTTTCTTAGGAAAAACATGGACCTTGCCAAAGTTATCCATGGCCTGGGCTATAACAAATGTCGCACCACTACTATTTTTGTGACCCAGTTCTCTAGCTGCAATAGTGTGTGTGGTGATTTCAGCGGGCACAGAATTCACTGGTACTCCTCTGTGCTACCAACTGCCACATTTTAACTTCCATGATGCTGCAGACCAATGTAGTGCCAGGGCTTGTGGAAATTTAAACACAGCAGCCAGCATAGAACCCAAGATGACATACATGTAGTTTTCATATGTCACCCCATCCAAGCACTGACCAGACCCAGACCTGCTTACCTTCAGTAGAGAGCTTGGAAAAGTTACTTTTTTGAACTACAGCTCCCATCAGCCTAATCCAGTGGCCATGTTGCCTAGGGCTGATGGGAGTTGTAGTTCAAAAAAGTAACTTTTCCTAGTATGCTGGCCTCCTGTGCCTTCAGACCATATCATGGGAAATGCAAAAGACAAGAAGCAGCTTTTCTCTCTCCTTTCATCTTGACTCTCTCCCAAATTCAGATTACAGCACAGCATTGTACTTTGGCTGCCAGTGAAGAATGTTTGGAAACTATAGTTCATTCAGACTATATTAATCAAGAGCAATAGAGATGACAATATCTCACCAGAGCTTAAAAAGCTTTATTGCCTGCCAGTCAGCTTATTTTCAGGCACAATTAAAAGTGCTGTTTTTGGCCTTTAAACCTATTAGACAGTCTGGGACCAGAAGGTAGCTGAAGAACCACACAAGTCTACACTGTAGCAAGAGGCTGAATTTCATACAACAATAACTGACCAATTCTTTTGAACTCTATGTTTTTGTTGCTAGCTTTTTTTTAAATGAACCCTCCTGCTTTTCTTATGTCTTTAGCAGCAACCCAACATGCAGAAACTAAGCAAACTCTCCCTTGCTTTTTGATAAGTGGTGGAAAAAGCTTTGCCTGCTAAAATGTCCATTATGTCAGATTTCTGAAGGACATAGGAAGAGATCCAGTTTTTGTTGCCAAGGTGGGGGTGGGGATTGGCATTTGGCAAATTGCTAGGAATAAGACTCCCAACTATTAGTGGGGGGGGAAGGTAGAAAAAACAAGGTAAATGTTAAAGATAAGCGTTTTTGTTTTCCAACTTGTATATAATTTTTAAAATTTCTGGCATATCAGGAAAGGATATGGAAAGTGCAGCATGTCCAGAGGAGGACAACCAAGATGGTGAAGACCTTGGAAACCAAATGCTAGGAGGAATTGTTGAAAGAGCTGGGTTATGTTTAGCCAGGAAAACAGAAGCTTAAGGACACATATGACAGATGTATTCAAAACTCTGAAGGGCTGTCTCACAGAAAATGGAACAGACTTGCTAAGTGTTGCTGCAGAAGGCAGGGCTTGAACCCATGGGTGGAAATTGCAGGAAAACAGATTTCAGCTAAACATTAGGAGAAACTTCATAACAGCATGACTGTTTGACAGTGGAGCAGACTGTGTCGAAAGTAGGGTTGCCAGGTCAGAAGCATCCCAAACCCTGAGATTTTGGGGGTGGTCTCTAGTGATGTCATAGGGGCAGGCCTGAGTGATGTCATGGGGTGGGCCTGAGTGATGTCACAGGGGCGGGCCCAAAATATGTCATTAAGCATGATTCATTAAGCATAAACCACAGTTGCTTGGTGCATACAATTCAAACAAAAAGAGTTTAAATGCCCTCAAGCCAGGCCAGTCACCAGAAGGCCATTATAGGAAAAAAGGAGCCTATTGTTGTGGAGATGGGAGCACCAGGGAGCACAAAACAAATTCTCTGATTGGAAATTAAGATAGAAATGTTACCTAATGAGGGTGTTCCCAGGTTCAGCTGAAATAATGGGATCATTCCTTCTCACCTTCTTAGGGAGCCTGGGTAGAGAATATTTAATCCAGCCTACTTGCTGCTGGCAAGAATGGTTTAAGTGTCCAGGCCAGTCACCAGAAGGCCATTGTAGAAAGAAGGGAATCTAGTGTTGCAAGATGTTAAATGGGAGCACTCAGGAGTAAAGATGGAATGCCCTGCCTGGCTTTTATTTAATGTGGCTGCTCCAAACTTGTTTACAGACTTGACCCTTCACGGCAGAGAGAGGTTTGAGAAATGAGTAAAAGTTAAGATTCACTACCGCTGCTATACACTCACTTTGCTGTAAACTCACTTTGACAGCCAAACCAATTTCAGTGACTAATAACTGACAGAGAGAAAACACACATGGTTTGGTCTACCTTCACAGGCAGCAGCTTGGGAACAACAGCAATTGCAGCCATGCTGCACAGTATGTGAATTCTCTCGTACCACTATTGGGCAAGAAACAAACCATCATGCAACCAACAAGGTGCATAATCAGTGGGTTTAAAGGGCTTGAGTGGAGTGCATGGAACAACTGTTGTTGCTTCTATGGATGAAAGAGAGTGAGGTTAAAGGTAAAATAAATGCAAAAAGAAAAAGACAAAGACAGTGATGTTTTCCTGAATGCAATACCATACCAACCACAACAAGATTATTTTGAGCAAGGCAGAAAACTCAGCATCCCGCAACCAGTCAGGATTCCTAACCAAAACCCAAAACTAAAAAAATCCTGGCAGCAAGTCAGCTAAGGTCACAGAAATCCCCATGCAGCACAACCTCACCCGGAGGCTGCAGTTAGCGCATAATGCTGTGGCACGACTGCTGACATGAGTGAGACCCTATCAGCACATAATACCTCTGCTCTGAAATCTACACTGGTTGCTGATCTACTACCAGGCCAAGTTCAAGGTGTGCTTTGTTGTTGCAGGTGCCCCATAGTACTTGTTCTGCTCTTGTAAGAAATCAGCCCTTTAGTATGGCAACACCTACACTTTGGAACTCCCTGCCTATTGACATTAGATAGACACCTTCATTGTACTATTTTCAGGACCTGCTAAAAACATGTTTTTTTAGCCTACCCAGTCATGTAGTACCTATTGTGTTTTTAATGTTTTTAACTCATTGTTGGTTTTATTATTTTGAATGTTTTTAAATACCTGTGTTTAACTGTTTTTGCCAACAATTTTATTGTCTTAATTCTTTCTGTAAGCCGCTTTGAGATTTTTTACAATAAAGCAGTATATAAATGTAAATAAAATACATAAATAAATTTTGGAGTCACTGTGGCCCTTGGGTCTCTTTCCATTTTTAGGAACAAAGGAATCTGCCTTATACCATTTGGTGCTATCTAGATGAGTACTGATTACATGGACTAGCATTGACTCTCCAGGATTCCAGGCAATAGTCTTTTCCAGAAATTAAATTTTGGACCTTTGCATGCAAAGCATATGCCTTACCACTGAGCTACAACCCTTCCCCTGTTTAAAAAAATGTTTTAAAATTGTTCTTTTCAATTCACTAATGAATGCACATCATATCTAGGGCAGATCCACACCATTAATTTAAAGCACATTCAGCATATATTTGAAGCACATTAATCACACCACAGAATCATGGGAACTGTTGTTTGTTAAGGGTGGTGGGACATAATAATGTTTCCAACATAATAAAAGCAGTAAACCCTACCTGATTGCTTTAAAAAAATAGGATTGGAGAGGAAGAGAAAGATTTACAACACAAACACAATGCGGTTTACTCTGGGCATGTGGGATTAGCATTGCAGGTTTACTCCCAGAAAAGCAAGTACTGGATTAAAGCTTCATATTGGGAAAGTTTTCAAAACACTGCCCTCTTCAACAGCCCAGGAAAATTTAAACTTGTTTGACTCCTGCACACAAGAGAAAAAGCCTGAAAGCTATATACTTACTTAATTTATGAGATTTTTAGAGAAGTAGGAAAAAACATTTTTTCTGACTTGCAAAGAGGTGTAGTTACTGCCTTGTCAATCACAACCCTGACTTCACTTATTGGCTACAAACAGGCGGGATTAGAGCAGCCAGTTATAAGCTTATTTAAAGTTGCGGGGGGTGGGGTGGCTGACGTTTTGGTGTATATCTCGTGAACCAAACCACCTAGAAACTTTTTTTTAAAATGAAAACTGAGACTCTGGAGATTAAGGTGTCTCAGCTGGAGACCTGGAGAGCACCACAAAAATCCGGAGTTTCTGGGGAAAAACCGGAGACCTGGCAGCCCTAGTTGGCAGGTGTGGGCTCTCCTTCATGGGAGGTATTTAAATAAAGGCTGCACAGACATTAATTAGGGGTGCTATAGTTGCATACTGCACTGCAGATCTTGCTTGGAGCAGGTGGTTGGACAGATGACCTCTAAGATCCCTCCCAACTCTATGCTTCTACAAGCAATACTGTAGCAACAGATTTCCTGTATTGGCAGATGGCTTTACTAAATGACCTTTAATGTTCCGTCCCACTCTTATGATTCCTTTTCTGGGAAAGTAAAACCAAACAGGGTTAGAAATGCTAATTGTAATTCAGATGTAAAAACAGGGTTCTTTAAAACACGTTTGGGGGGATTTCATAAAACTACTGCGAATACAGAGACAGATCTGTGCATACAGATGTTGATAGAATGACTCTTTAATAAAACCCCACTGCTCAAGCTGTGCTGTCCAACAGAAAAAGGAACATGAATACAGTAGTGCCCCGCTAATACAGCGGGTTAGGGACCAGGCCCCCGCCGTTCAGCGGAAATTGCCGTAAAGTGGGACCCCATGGACTATAATGGGCCGCGTTGCGTCAAAATGGGGCATGATGGAAAAAACCCACCGTATTAGTGGAACAAGTGCTGTAAGAGCAGGGCCTTTCCCTAATTGAAAACTGCCGCATGAACAAAGCGCCGTAAAGCAGAATGCCGTAAAGCGGGGCCCTACTGTATGGGCCAGCACCTCTGTCATCTCCCAACTTAATTTTGTATATTTTATATAAACTGTTGTACAGCGATGACCTGATACAAAGTTGTATACACCAGAATCCCTTTAGTTTTTATTTTGGGAATAATCCTGCATGTTGTTCACAGGATCAGAGGTTAACATATAATAATGACTGCTGTAGTTTTTGCAAGTCCGTGCCTTAACAGCCTGAATATTTAATTATTTGGTTATACAAATTCAAGCTGGAATATGAAAGAATGATGTATGTAATACTTGTTCATTGCTGATAGTTTCACACAGGGAAGGGATTCACAAACAGTTGCTAATCTATTGTGTATTATCTAAACCAAAACACTCCAGCTGTCTTCTCTAGACTGATTTTAGTTCTGAATTCTAATTCTTTAATCTTCTGAAAGTACTGGTCTGCTTTACAGGTAACATGAAGTATTGAGTGATTTTATGACGTAAAGATTACATTTCTGTTTACTCTTCAAAAACTATATAATCTAAGTAGCATTACAACTACTAGTATGCATAGTCCAGTCCTCAGAGCACTGAAGCAAAACATAAAAAAATCAGGGTAGTTAGATTTATTTGTAAAATAGACATGGAAGCATTGCATGATTTATGAAATATTTGAATAGGACAAAAGAAACAGGCTGCCATTCATAAGGATTCTCTCACTTCTGAAGATAGACATGTGCGGATACTAGAAAACAGTATTAGTTGGCAATCACAGTGCCTATGATTCTGGAGAACTCTCTAATCTAGATATCCTAGAGCAGGGGTGGGGAACCTTTGGCCCTCCAGATGGTGTTGGACTACATCTCCCATCAGCCCCAGCCAGCATAGGCAATGATCAGGGATGACGGGACTCGGGAGATATAGTCCAACACCACCTGGAGGACCAAAACTTCCCCAGCCTTGTCCTAGAGTCTACTCCTTTGCAGAAGCAAGATTTAAGATATACATCACCCAGTTGTTAAAGATGCAGGGATCCTGTTGTCTTCTTCACCTCACCATGCTGATAAAAACATGGAGATATCCAGACTAGGGTTGCCAGGTTTAGGGCCTGAGACTGATCCTGTATCTTTAGGAGAAGAGACAGTCAGCCAAGTGCAGGTGTTCTTGCTCCCCTTTAATGGGAAAAACCACAAGGTGGAATTCTCCCTTCCCCCTGCACAACTTTTAAAGTTACAGAAGACCTCTTGGAGTCCGGCCCTGGCAACCAAGAGGTCTTCTGTATCTTTAAAAGTTGTGCAGAGGGAAGGGAGAATTCCACCTTGTGGTTTTTCCCATTACAGTGTTGCAAGAACACCTGTACTTGGCTGACTTTCTCTTCTGCTAAAGATACAGGATCAGTCTCAGGCCCTGAGCCTGGCAACCCTAATCTAGACAGAAGCTCTGTTCAGATATTCTTAATTCTATCCATGGCAGGGGAGCAAAAGCCACCCCTTCCCTCTCCATCCCTGACCTTCCCACATTGAGCAGGGAGATCTGAAGGAAGATTGTGTGTGTGTTTGGCTGAATGTGCTTACATTATTTTCTGCAATCAGGAAAGCTGTGTGTGTGTGATGTGAAAGGAGAGTCCCCAGTTGTACAATACATACAATAGGAACATGGAATGTGAGAAGCATGAACCAGGGAAATTGTCAAGCAAGAAATGGAACACATCAACATAATTTAACGCAGAAAGGTCAGAGGTGGAACTGGAATATGCCTCCACAAACATCCTCCTTTAATAGAATTAAGAATACTGGAATAGGGCTAGAATAATATTGAAACTATAGTTTTGCCAGAGAGACAAAGCAGTGATTAAGCAGCAAATGAGTGACATCCTCTCTATTCTGGTTTGGCGATACTGAGCTGTTTTCCAGAATGGAGGCTGAACTACTAAGATTTGCTGGTGGCTGCTTCTACATCCTGTAGGCCACAATGTGGTATGATGAGGAGGCAGGTACAACCAGAGCTTTGGAATAGCGCTCTTGTTCTTCCCTTTTTGTTGTCTTATTTCTAGACAGTAACTATTTTAATAGTTCTCTTTCTCCCTACGCACTAGTCACTGTGTTGTTGCATTTAGGGTTCTGACCAGAGCTTGGAAAAGTTACTTTTTTGAACTACACCTCCCATCAGCCCCAGCCAGCGCCATGCTGGCTGGGGCTGATGGGAGGTGTAGTTCAAAAAAGTAACTTTTCCAAGCTCTGGTTCTGACCATGTTTCTATCTCATTTTGCTTTTGCTTTCCTTCTCTCTTTAACCATTTCAAGAGTTTCTTCAGTCATCCATTGAGGTCTTTCTCTCTTTTTAACTAGAGGTATTGTCTTTTTGCATTCTTCCCTGATAATGTCTCTGACTTCATTCCGTAGTTCTTCTGGCTCTCTGTCAACTAAGTTTAAAGCCTCAAACCTGTTCCTTATTTGATCTTTATATTCTTCTGGGATGTTATTTAAATTGTGTTTTGGCATTATGATTGCTTTGTTGTTCTTCTTTAGCTTTACTCTGATTTTCAATACGACCAGTTCATGATCTGTACCACAGTCTGCTCCTGGTCTTGTTTTCGCAGAAAGTATGGAATTTCTTCATCTTCTGCTACTAGTTGTATAATCAATTTGATTCCTATGCTGACCATTTGGTGATGTCCACGTGTACAGTCATCTTTTCGGTTGCTCAAAGAATGTGTTCGCAAGAAATAAATTATGTTGATGTGTTCCATTTCTTGCTTGACAATTTCTAACTTTCCCTGGTTCATGCTTCTCACATTCCATGTTCCAATTGTATGTATTGTACAACTGCGGACTCTCCTTTCGTATCTGTGTGCATCAGCCACTGGGCTTCCTTTCAGCTTTGACCCAGCTGCGTCATTAGTCACAGCACAACTCGTACCTGTCCTTTGTTCTTCCCAGTAGCTTGCTGAGAGCCTTCTGACCTGGGGGTCTCATCTTCCAGCACTATCTTGAGTTGCATTTTGGATTCTATGTTCATAGAGTTTTCGTGGTAAGAGGCATTCAGAGGTGGTTTACCATTGCCTTCCTCTGAGTTTGGATGCTCTGGTGTCTAAGGTTGTTCCTCTGCCTTGGGTGTCCCTTACCTTATTTCAGGTTTTTTTTACAGGAAAGCAAAATGAATCTTCAAAAAAGCATGCTCACCTCTTTTCTTACAGGCACAACTTTTCATTACTTAAAATATTATGGCAAGATAAATCTCTGTATCCTGTGAATTAAAATGGCTCCTTTTTTATATGCTGATAAGTCTTTCGTGGTAATAACACAGCAAGGCCTTGCTATGTTAATTAGAAAAAAATCTTTCAATCATTTTATGCATTCATAAAGAGCATTGTTGTCTCTTATATGTAACCTTGCACCTGGGGAATATTTTGAAGAGTTAATTGCAGTTGATAATCTATAAGTATTACCTCATGCTTTCCCTTGAATTAAAAACTGTAATAGTGATAGTGTCTTACAAAAAAAATAAATAAGTGTAAGGTATCTTCATTAATGGAAAATATCTAATCATAAAAAAAACTGCTGTGGCAACAAGCGAATGCTAGGATGTAGCATATAGACAACTGTGCCAGGATTTCCCAAGCATTGCAGAAACATGCACATCAGCAATGCATCACAGTAAACATGTAGGTTTAAGATGTAAGAAGAGATGCAATAAATAGCTCTAAAATGGACAGCCTAAAGCTAACAGCACCTGTTCACATCAACATTTGTAAGCTTTATTATTATTGTTTGATTTTTATGTTTACGGCTATCATACAGTGGATTAATAATGAAACCATTATTCTGTGGTTTGAATAAAAAGAACAGAAGAAAAAATTCCTATAGATATAATCACTGAATAAGATTGGGGATAGGCAATTTTATTGATATATAGGTTGACATGTAAATATGTTAGAGAAAGGACTCTGGTTTTCTTTTTTATAAACAGTTAAAAACTTTGACCATGTTTTGCTGCAACATTTTTGCAGCTTTCTCTTCCACAAAGTTTTCAGGAAGGGTATGAGAATGCTGGTACTGACTACTATCCTTTCATTCATTCATTCATTCATTCATTGGCGATCACTCTTGGCCAAGTAAGATTATCTTCCAGGGTAAGGTCTTCAACAGTGGGTCCATAAGTGACTGTGGAGGCCAATTCTGGATCCACACAGCCTCCCACAGTGAGGACATAAGTTTCTAGATGGAAGATGGTCACGATCAGGATTTGCTTGACGTGCCTTCCGCTTAGCTCATTTGTCCCTTTCGCCCTGTACTTGTGCTTCTTCAAAGTCCAGAGCACCTTTGATAATGGCTGACCTCCAATTGAGACGCTCATGGGCCAAGACTTCCTAGTTCTCAATGCTTGTGTTACATTTTTTTAGATTAGCTTTGAGAACATCTTTAAACCTCTTTTGCTGTCCAACGGTATTCCATTTTCCATTCTTAAGTTGGGAGTAAAATAGCTGCTTTGGAAGACGGTGATCAGGCATTCGAACAACATGGCTGGTCCAGTGAAGTTGATGTTGGAGGATCATTGTTTCAACACTGGTGGTCTTTGCGTCTTCCAATACGCTAACATTAGTCCGCCTATCTTCCCAAGTAATTTGCAGAATTTTCCAGAGGCAGCTTTGGTGGAATCCAACTGTAAGCAAACTAACTAGATTAGCATATTTGAGTGCTTGGCTAAAACCCTGTTTACTTGGCTACAGTTGAATGTGTGGAGGGGATTAATTAGAGGCATGCCTACTGGCCCCAGTTTCTACATGTTCAAGTGTGCCAACTACAGGCAACCTATATACATGTATCCCCTGGATGATCTCAGTGATCGAGCTGGGAAATCAGTGCTTAAGCTATGGCAGCCCAGAGTGATCAGAGGTCCTCAGCCAGAGCTTGGAAGTAACTTGTTATTTTTAACGAGTTACTTGTAATTAGTTACAATTTTAAATAACGAGTGGGTAATTCCATTACATTTGGCAAGTAATGGAACGACTAGTAATTTCCCTACTTTTCAGCTGCAACTTTAACGTTTCCACGTTAGGTTGGATGTTACTTGGGGGCGGGAACAAGGGGAAGTCAGCTCCTGGCTGTGATTGGTTAACACAAGACATGTGCCTCACACTGATTGGACCTCTGCGCAGACTGTCTCTTCCCTCATGATCTGTGTTAGGAGGCATGAGGGAAGAGGTGAATAGGCAGGGCCTGCTAGCGTCTGAGAGGAAAAAATGGACGCTGGAGGAAAAAGCCAGGGCAAGGACAATGGAGGAGAAGGCAGCAGCAGAATGGCGAAGAGCTGTGGAGGTGAGTGATGATGATTTGTGTGTGTGTGTGTGTCCCCACGGCCCCTTCCGCCCCCCCATGGCATTTCCCCCCCCGCCCCCCTGTGGCCCATTCTGCCCCCCCACTGCCTCTCCTTGCCTAGGTATGCATGGGAACAAGGGGGAGAGTTCAAAAAGGGGGGGAAGGAAGAGAAGTAGGCCAGAGCTTGGAAAAGTTACTTTTTTGAATTACAACTCCCATCAGCCCTAGGCAACATGGCCACTGGATTAGGCTGATGGGAGCTGTAGTTCAAAAAAGTAACTTTTCCAAGCTCTGGCCTACTTCTCTTCCTTCCCCCCCCTTTTTGAACTCTCCCCCTTGTTCCCATGCATACATACCTGTGTGCTGTATTTATCCAGACAGAGCACTCCTGCCTTTTAAAATACCGGCTAGCTTTTTATTGTATATTTATTTGAACTCCATCTTTCTTTTTATTTGTATTTTTGTCCTGTTTAATCACAAGACTGAATTGTATGTGGGACAAAAACTGTCTCAGTAATAATAATAATAATAATAATAATAATAATAATAATAATAAATCATTAGGCGTATAATAAATGGCTTAAGGCTGATTTTTTTGTTCTTGGCAGAGATGAGGTGAGAAGTAGGGTCCTTGCAGCTCCTCCTCTCAGTCGCCCAGCTCTCAAACTCATGTTCTGTGAGAAAGAGAGAGATTCCCAGTCCCAGAGAGAGATAGACTGTTGATAATCTCTGCTAATATCTATACAAATGTACATAACATGCATCACCTGAACTCACATGATCTAGAGTTACCTTAGATCTTGCAAGATTTGCAAATGAGAAGCAATAGGATTTTATATTAGTTCTGATTGTCTATTGGGCTATCATAGGTTATATGTTTTTTTCATTTTCTATGGCAAAAACTCCAGCTTCAGTGGAATTTATGTGATGTGTTCTAATCATTTGAATTTGGCTAATGAATGCTTTATTCTTTCATCAGAACTTTAGCAGTAGTACTAAAATATTAATAAAAAAGAAAAGGGAAAGAAAAAATACTTTACATACATCATTCAGCTGTATTGCTAATTATAGTTATAGATATAAAAGATAAACGGCATTTTGTCAAAAGTATTTTTGTCTACATTTTATACCTCATCCTTGGTTTTCCAAGCTTGGCATGGAATGCTTCTCATACAGAATTTATTTGAAATGCTGCATATTTATTATCATAATCATCATATTCAAAATAAAAAATATATGTACCGCCTTCAAGTTGATTCCAACTTATGGTGACCCTATGAATAGGGTCTTCATGAGGCTGAGAGGCAGTGACTGGCCCAAGGTCACCCAGTGAGCTTCATGGCTATGTGGGGATTTGAACCCTAGTCTCATTTTGTTCTCACAACAACCCTGTGAGATAGTAGGTTAGACTGGCCCAGGCAGGGTTATTCAGTGAGCAAAAATGATGCAAATAGGATCTCTTTTAATTGTGCTATCGACCTGCTTACTTCCACTCTGACTGGGGGATCTTGCAGCATGGGGAAGAGATGGGGGCACATCACAGCTGAAGTTCACCCATATAGGAGCATTATCTCTTGTTTATTACAGAGACGCCTGTTGCAGGTTTTGCTGCTGAGAGCAGCAGTCAGTTAGTGCGGCCACTTGAGTCACAGCTTGTTGATCCTGAGGAGGCAAAACTAGAAAGTGAGGTTCAGAAAGGAGGCCCTGTGAATGAGGAGGAGGAGGGCATGAAGCAGTGCCAGTTGCCCACAGCCACATCTGCAGAACAGCAAGTACCGTGGTTTGGCTTTGAGAAAGCTTGTACATTTGTGAGCCAGAGTGGGAAAAATGTTGTTGTACGATGCAATTACTGCCTTCCAAGGATCAAAAATCTGAGATCAGCTGTTTCCTCCTCATCCAATGTGAAGAAACATTTTGAGGTAAGCCTTTGTCATGCTGGTCCTCAAAGAGTGTCCATTGTCTATTTATGTTTAAATTGTGAAGTTCCTCTTCCATTTTTTCTTGGATTCATGCTTTGTTCTTCTTCGATTCCGTGCGCCGTGGATACAGTGAGTGAGCTAGAGTTAACCAGTTGCAAACCGGTCAAATGGGATCGATTTCGGCCTCTTCCTGCTGAGGATGTGGACAAGGTGCTCTCATCTGTAAGGCCTACCACCTGTCTAAATGATCCTTGCCCATCGTGGCTCCTTATGAGCTGCAAAGAGAGATTGGGTGAGGGGATCAAGGCAATGGTTAATGCATCCCTGCAAGAGGGTGTTATGCCACTAGCCCTCAAGGAGGCTATTATTAAACCCATCTTAAAGAAGTCCTCCTTGGATCCCCAGATCTTAAACAACTTCCACCCAATTTCGAACTTACCATTCTTGGGCAAGGTCATTGAGAGAGTGGTGGCAAATCAGTTGCAGACACACTTGGATGAAACGGATTATCTAGATCCATACCAATCGGGTTTCAGGACTGGACATGGAACTGAAACAGCCTTGGTTGCTCTGGTTGATGATATGAGGAGGGCACTGGATAGGGGAGAATTCACCTTCCTTGTCCTCCTGGATCTCTCAGCGGCTTTTGATACCGTCGACCACGGTATCCTTTTAGATCGCCTGAAGAGTTTGGGATTGCGAGGCACGGTTTTACGGTGGTTCCACTCCTTTCTCTCTGATAGGCGCCAACAGGTAGCATTGGGTGATGAGGTTTCAGACCCTTGGCCTCTCAATTGTGGTGTGCCACAGGGTTCTATCCTCTCTCCCATGCTATTTAACATCTATGTAAAGCCGCTGGGAGAGATCATCAGGAGATTTGGGCTGCAGTGTCACCAATATGCGGATGACACTCAGCTCTATCTCTCATTTAAATCTTCACCGGAGAGGGCTGTGGAGACCATGTCCAAGTGCCTGGAATCCGTGAGTGGATGGATGGGCAGGAACAGGCTGAAGTTGAACCCTGATAAGACCGAGGTACTACTTGTGGGAGACAAGGGAGGGTTAGGAGATGTTGACCTGGTGTTTGGTGGGGTGAAGTTGCCCCTACAGGACCAGGTCCGCAGCCTCGGGGTTGTTCTTGATTCCAAGCTGTCCAAGGAGGCTCAGATTTCGGCTGTGAGCCGGGCAGCTTGGTATCAATTACACCTTATATGTAGGCTGCAACCCTACCTCCCTGTTCAACAGCTCCCGCTCGTGGTGCATGCCCTGGTCACCTCTCGATTGGACTACTGTAATGCGCTCTACGTGGGGTTACCCTTGAAAACGACCCGGAAATTACAACTTATACAGAATGCGGCGGCACGCTTACTTACCAACAGCCGCCGACGGGACCACATCACGCCAGTATTATCTGATCTACACTGGCTGCCGGTTGTTTTCCGGGTCCGATTCAACCTTTAAAACCCTGTACGGTTTTGGCCCAGCTTACCTGAAAGAGCGCCTCCACCGCCACCAATTATGCCGCCCAACTAGATCAGCCACACAAGGCCTTCTCTCAATCCCGCCAACCAAAACAGCTAGGTTGGTAGGTACTAGGGAGAAGGCCTTTTCTGTGGTGGCCCCCACTCTCTGGAACTCCCTCCCATGTGATCTTCGACATGCCCCTTCCCTAGATGTATTCCACAAGGCCCTGAAGACATGGCTATTCCAACAAGCCTTTGAGGTCCTTGGGATGGGTAAATCGTCATGAGTCTGTCATCTATCATATGTTGTTAATTTAATTGCTTTTATATGTATTGATGACTGTCCAGTATTTCTATCTATTGTTTTAATGTGATTGCATCTGAAATTATTGTATTTTACCTTTTTTAATGTACGTCGCCTAGAGTGGCTAATTGCCAGATAGGCGACAAACAAATTTATTATTATTATTATTATTATTATTCCTCAGAGGGCACACCTTGAGAAGCTGAGAGCAATTGAAGAAGCAATAAAGGCAAGGAGACGTGGCCTTCCTGAACCAATGCATGACACCCCTCCTCCCAAAATGCTGAAGCAGCAGCACACAACCCTTGAGAGGTGGGGATCTGGCAGGGAGCCTGTCACCCAGAGCAATCTCGACAGGAGAATCATTGATTTCATTGTAGAGGAGACATTACCACTTCAGACTGTGGACAAACCATCATTCATTAATCTGGTTTGCATTGGACTCCCCAAAGATCTCACCATCATATGTGCCAAGACTCTGAGAGACAGAATTGAGAAGAGAGCATGCCACATGAGAGAAACTCTTGCAAACCGAATGGGTGCTATGGCATATATAGCAACCACTGCAGATTGTTGGACCAATGGCAAGAAGAGTTACTTTGGGGTAACAGCCCACTGGATCAACCCAACTACCCTGAAACGTGAGGTCGGGGCCTTGGCTTGTAAGCGTCTGAAGGGGCGTCATACATACGATGTCCTTTCAAAAGCACTGCATGATGTACATGTGCAGTACAGGATCCACAACAAAGTTATGTGCACTACTACAGACAATGGCTCCAACTTTGTGAAAGCGTTCAGAGTTTTCATGGCCAAAGAACCAGTGGAAGCTGCAGGCACCAGTGACGATGATGGTGATAACCAGGAGGAGGAGGAGGCTGAGGTGGAGTTTGTGCCTATCTGTGAGATCCTGGACACAGGACCTGAGGCAGAGGAAGAAGCTGCAGACTCAGGAGAGGATTTTGTTTTACCACCACACCAGAGATGTGCTAGCCACACCCTCAACCTTGTGGCAACACAAGACATAGAGGCCATGCTTTCTGACTCCCCCAAAAGTAGTCTTCTTGGTCCTTTCAAGAAACAGTTTCGTTCCTTGATGGGAAAGTGCAGCAACTTGTGGTCCAAGCAGAACCAGTCAGCCCAGATTGCTGAGTATATCCGTGCACAATGTGGTGTGTATCTGAAGGTACCGAATAAGACCAGGTGGAATTCCACCTTTGATGCGTTGAAGCAACTACATGAGCTCCTGTCAACTGTGCCACTAAAAATGCACGCCATAATGGACCGCTGCTCCTTGTCCAGGATCACAGCTGCTGAGATTGAAGTGGTACAGGAATACACAGAGATTATGGAGCCACTAGCCCAGTCCCTAGATATCCTGCAACGGGAGAATGGCATGTTCATGGGGTATTTGCTACCAACGCTCTGCAATCTGGACCGCAAGTTAGAAGGACTGGAAAACAAACCTGAGAGGTACACATACTGTTTTCAGCTGCTGAGAGGTGTGCGCGAAGCCCTAAGAAAACGGTTTGCAGCTATCTGGGAGGACAAGAGGCTTCTTCTGGCAGCCTGCCTACACCCTCGCTTCAAACTAGATTGGCTGGAATCGTGTCAGGCCACCACCCATACCAACAAGTAAGAACATTAGGGAAGCCCTTTGGGTGGATTACTCCAAGGGAAATGTTGTCTCAAGGGAGGAATCAGAGGGCTTAAGGTGGTAGGCAGGGGCTGGGCCTTTTCTTCCTGGGGCTCCTCATCACAACCTTGGGTTGCTGCAGGTAATCCTTAAGGGTCTGCTGTGCTGCCCCATGAGTGTGGTGACTTGGTCACCTTCCTACCTTCCATGTCATCATCCACAGGCTCAGGCTGGACCCTGAACCAGGGGACATGACAAGCATCAGGAAATGAAGAGCAGATGATGGTTTCCTAACATATATGTGTTAACATATCCTCTCTCTTTCTTAGATACACAATGGAAGCCTTGTTGAAAGCTGAAATAAAGATGGGTGTACTTAATGAGGACAGTGATCAGTCTTCAGATAAAGACCAGGAAGGAGATGACTTAGAAGATGACTTCTTTAACTTTCTGCCCCAGGGCAAGAAGTCAGCAGTGGACACTGCTGAGGAGGAACTGGTGAGGTACCTGAGGTCTCCCAGCAGGGAAGTGTCATCACTCCATGGCTTTCCACGTGTGCTGCGGTGTTTTTTGCAGCACAACACAGGCATGCCTTCAAGCGCCGCAGTAGAACGCCTGTTCAGTACTGGTGGTAACGTAATGACTGTAAAAAGACATTTCTTGTCTGACATGCTCTTTGAGCATCTTGTTCTTTTGAGACATAACAGAAACATATTATAAAAGCATTTCAAGTGTAAAATTTGATTTCAAGAGTTGGGGTATCTTCATTGCTTGGGGGGATGTGAGATTCTGTTATGCCATTATGTTAATCTTATGGATAATTTTTTTTATTCTACTACCCCCTGTGTGTGTGTGTTTATTTTTAATATTGTTTTAGGCTTCTTAGATGTGCAGCAGCCAAGGCCAGCACCTTGTAGGAGTTTTTTTAAAAAAGTAACTGAAATGTAATTGTATAGTGATTACTTTTGAGAAAAAGTAAAGTAATCAGTTACTTTCAGAGCAATTGTAATTGTAATGGTAATTACTACTTTTTTGGGCCAAGTAATTGTAACTGTAATTTATTACTTTTTAAAAGTAATCTTCCAAGCTCTGCCCTCAGCCAGGGTGCAACCTGGCCATCCTTTGGCGCCGTCCCTGCTTTCTAAATCAAAGAAAGACATTTTTCAGTTTAGTGAGGTGCTACCTATTTGTAAAACAGCAATGCTTAAGTGACTACAGTATCTTTGCAAGGGAGAATAGGGCAAAAATCAGAACAACGTGGCTGCTGGTCCCACTCCTTGGCTGCACTCTTGTGACCCCTAACATATCAAGGGTACCGGGTTGGGGAAGACTAAATTACACAGTATGTTGTGTAGACCTCTTCATCAGATTCCTCTTTGTCTTGCACATGATTAGCATTTGTTTTTCTTGCCTTTTCTCTGGCCTGTCTAGAGTTGTAGAGACTAATAGCCCCCCCTTACAATTCTTGCTAAGAATCTTCTTGCATTTATGGCACTAAGATGTTTTGTATCTACAAAGCAAACTGAGGATGAATGCATTGCTACACAATAGAAATACCTCTCCAGGTCTCTGAACCTTTGTTGTGGACTTTGCCAATTGGGTTATTGACTCATGCTTTTTTTAGTAGATGCAAATCTTGTACAATTTTAACTGTTGGCCCACTGTTGTCTGCTTTTAAAGAAGGCTGAATCTGCTTGCTTTTTGTGGGGCCAAATCAGATACTGTTTACTGAAGAACAAACTAACATAGAATGAACAGGAAAATGAAAAGTAAAACAGAGAAACAGAGTCTTGAAAGTGGCATCTTCAGCTCCAACCAAATATATTTAACCCTATTTCCCATTACAGTACAACAGGTAGTGTTCCTAGGCAGTGGCATCACTAGCGGGGTGCAGGAGGTGCGGACTGCACCTGGGTGACACCATGAGGGAGGTGACACCCAGAGCCACCCCATCGTGGGGCAGGGCACCCGCGCCATTGCCTGGCAAAGGAGCCGAGAAGCGCTCCGGGTCGGGCCCTAGGAGCACTGGAAGTGGTTTTTGAAACAGTGTTTGTGTTTTCTAGATGTATGTTTTTTTCCTTTTTCCTGGGCTTTAGATGCAGCATTGGATTATAATTATACATTGGATACAGCAGCCATTCTGCTGGTGTAGCAGCATCATATTGCCTGTATTGCCAGTCCTGGTATAAAGTGAACATAAGATTACCCTTCCCCGTCATGAGATGTTGGGTTGTCTCTGAATCAGGAGTTTGCTAATTTGGTCAGAAGTGAGTACAAAATAAGGAACCACAACTTACCAAGAATCAGAAGCAAGAGAACAGCACAGCAAGGATATAGTTTGCATTACAAGGACAGCAAGAGGATATGTGCATAACATGCATATATACCCTGAGCCTTGCTGAACTAATCTGCAAAATATACCATTGCTACATTTCCACATGACTATACAGCAGAGTCTCCCCCCAAACCCTTTTTATAAATGGGGCACACTTTTTCTTAATTAAATTTTTGAGGAACGCACACTTAGCCCTTTCATTTGAAAAGGCTTACATATAAAGTGTACATGTGTAAGAATTATTTTGCCACCCCTGTTGTTTCATTCTTCTGCCTGTTGTCTGGAATGAGGCAAAGCTTGAAGGAAAAACTCACAAAGTGCTACAAGAAGCATTTTTGGTCATTCTGTTGTTTCTCTAGAGAGGAATGGATGGAATGCTCCAGTCATTCCTGATACAGAGCAAGGCAGAACTACCCATCCCCAAAAGGAGCTGATCTAGAACACCAGTGAGATCCAGAAATGTAATGAGTGATCGGCCTCCCCTGTACATGGTCACTGTAAGATTGCATCCCCTGCTGCTTGGGAAGAACATTACAGCAAGAGAAAGACCAGTCTGGCCCCATCCGTCAGCCAGAGAAGGAGCAGCTGAAAGAAGTATGCTTCTCTCCCCCCTGCCAGAAAAAAAAAAAAGCTCTGCTAGAACTGCAGAACCTACAAGAAGGAAACTTCCTCTGGAAAAAAGTGTAAGAGTGTGTGTGTGTGTGTGTGTGAGAGTGTGTGAGTGTGTGAATGAGTGAGTGAGTGAGTGAGAGAGAGAGCAGGGAGTTGGGGTTGTTGTAATACCTGTTGCTTATAAGATGCCCTGAGAATCATTTGACTAAAAGGCGCCAGGATATAAATAACCAACCAAAACAGAAATACAAATCTCAGGCTCAAAGAAGCCTTTAATTGATTTTGTGTGACTTATACTGCACAGGTTGGGAATGGCTGCTGTATATCAACAGCTTTTCCAGTTCTCAAGTTGTTAATGTGACGTTATGTCTGTGCTATAGAGGCCTTAGAACAGAGCTGCAGGCAGGTAGCCAGTGCAAATATTTAGAAGTAGGGTGTTGTCCAGCTACAGTTCTGCAAGAGCTACTGCTTTGCAATCTCCATTAATTTAAGTTAGGTTCCTTCCTCAGCAAAATGATGGGGGACTGCAAAACCTAATTTAATCATGGTGTGATCTGCAATTTATTATTTTAAAAAGTACACAGCATTATTGTCCATTGGAAAGTAATTTGGATAAATGGTTCAGGGTAATAGTAACTGTCTAATGAACATCTTACCTGGATGAAAATATATAAGTGGCAATCTTGTGAAATCTTATTTGGTAATTAATAAGCATTTTTACTATGGAGAAAAGTCTATTATTTATATACTTTCATTATTATCCAGTTATACTTTGGCTGTCAACAGTCATGGTTTGGAGTCATGCTTGTCAACACTCGTTCAGAATTCTATTACTCTGAGTGAGAACATGTTCATCCATGCACAACAGTCCACTCAGTTTTAATTGAGAGCCTTTCCCTCCTTCTCAAGCAGTCATCTAAGATGTTTTTCACTGATACTGTGTTCCGCTTTTTAAAAACCCGATATATCTTTTGTTATTATTTTATGGTATGAATTTTTCATCTTACATGTGCACATATATCAACATTTGCTGCTTATTAGCTCATCAACATTATACCATTGCCTCAGTGGCGAGGAGTGCCTTCCATAAGCTTCTGCTGGTGGTCTAATTCTGACTCTATCTGGACAGGGATAGCCTGACTCATGTTGTTTATGCTCTGGTCACCTTTACCTCTAGCCTAGGTTACTGCAGTGTGTTATACGAGGAACTGCCTTTGAAGACAGTTCAGAAACTGCAGTTGGTGCAGAATTCAGCAGCTCACCAGGACAAGATGGTCTGAGCACATCACACCAATTTTAGCACAACTGCACTGGCTACCAATTAGTTTCCGGGCTCAATTCAAAGTGCTGGTTTTGACCTATAAAGTCTTATACAGCTCAGGACCCCAACCCCTCAAGGACGCCTCTCCCCATATGAACCAGCCTGGACCCTGTGTTAAGCACAGAGCTTGGAAAAGTTACTTTTTTGAACTACAACTTTCATCAGTCCAATCCAGTGGCCATGCTGGCTGGGGCTGATGGGAGTTGTAGTTCAAAAAAGTAACATTTCCAAGCTCTGGTTAAGCATTGGAGGCCCTTCTTTGTGTGCCCCCTCTGAGGGAAGGGAGGTGTAGAGGGTGGCAACATGAGAATGGACCTTCTTAGTAGTGGCTTTGCTGCTTATGGAATGCTCTCCCCAGAGAGGCAGGCTTGGTGCCATCATTATCTATCATTAGGCACCAGGCAGAAACATTCCTCTTCCCCAGGCATTCGGCTCTTAATTTGTGGAGGGTTTTTGGAGGGTTTTTAATGTTGTAGTCTCTTTTAGGGGTGTTGTTGTTCCACCCTCTTCTCCATGTATTGTGTTTTCTAAAAAATGTTTTAGTTGTGTTAGCTTTATATTGGTTTTCACCTTTTTATTGTACATTGCTTTGGGTTCATTTTTATGAAGAAAAGCGACTAACAAATGTAATAAATAAATAAATATCTGGGGAACGCTGAGTCTGGCATATCCCTATCAAAGCCCTCTAGCAAGGAGAAGTGCCTTATCTGCAAGGGAAAAAAAGAAATCCTTAATAAAACAGTACCCAAGTAAGAACTGATATTGCAGGGTTGGGTGGGAAGGGAGGGCTGCATGCCATGTTATCAGGGATGTCACAGGGACTACCTACGTGGTTTCTGTGTCACTGTTGGGCAATCACAGAGGATCTCAGTAGTGAGGGGGATAAATGCAGTTAATCAGCAACAACAAATTGTGGATTGAATGGCTGGTTCTCTATAAACAGATACACAACTTGTACTTGAAGACATCAGTTGTGAGTGTGCCATCATAAATCAAAATGAAATGTGTCTATAAGCCCTAAAATTATTCAGCATGTTTATTGTTAAATTATAAAACATTTTGTTTTATTTCACTTACTCATAAAAGTTGTTCCCTATAGAATCAGATTGCTGAAGCATTTGAGCTTAAAACAATGGCCCCATCTGTATTACATGTTCAGTAATACTAGTTCTTCTGTGATATTAAATGAACATAGAATTCCATCTGTGGAGTATCTCGGGGGAAAACAGACTACTTCAATAACAAAATTGAGGAGGTTGCATCATACTTGTAGATATTTAGCAAGGAGAAATAGGCTAAGTTTGTCAGATAAATTATTCATTGTAAATTTATTCTCTCTCTTCCTGTTCTGCAATTAGTCTTACCCCCTTGCATTTAATGTGGTAATATTTTAAGCTACATAAAAATGGTTTTTGAAGACAACAATTGTAATTACATGTTAACTCTTATAATGCTATCATGTTCTTTGCTGATTACTGTGTACTTAATTTATACCATTGTTTAATGCAGGGCAGACAACTGCTTGCTCAGTATTGCTACTTGGCTTTTATTTTGGCCTCCAACACAAAATGATTAGGCATGCTTTATTGCCGCAGAAAATGAATTAGTGCAATTCCCTTTTGGCTGGTTGGCTGAATTAAATTTGCATGAATTGCAGGTGGCTCAGCAGGTGGTGTCATGGATGTTACCTGTCTCAGATAGTAATTTAAGCAGCAAACCGCTAATTCTGTAACTTGTTTCCCTAGTAGTCCATTTCCTCTATTGTTTCTCAAAAGGAACTTGTTACCCTTCTTTTTCTTCCCTGCCCCTTTAGTCCTTCCTCTGTTTCTCCATTCCGTCTTGTACTGTCTCCTCTGAGGATACCTTCACATGTAGCTCAGTGGTAGATCAAATGCTCTGCATGTGAAAGTTCCAGGTTCAATCCTGGCATCTCCAGATAGGGCCTGGAAAGAGCAGTGGTTGAAACAGATCTGCTGTCAGTTAGCGTAGACAGATGGACCAATGGACTGACTGGGTATAAAGCAGCTTCCTGAGTTTAAAAAAATTATTTGCAGAAGGCAGGTGCATGAAACAATTATCAGAAAACCTGCAACACATCACTATAATTGACTTTTTTTTGTTTACATGTAAACCCACTGGCAAGCTGTGAATTACCTGGCAGGTGTGGCTGGGACTACATCTTTGATAACAGACCTAGATCTGGGTGACTAGTCACTGAGAAACTAGTATCCGCCAAACAGCTACAAAGCACTGAAGGGATGACAACAGTGGGGAAGCAGTGAGTGGGAGTTGGCGTTACAACCCTGTTGTTTTTCTTGTGCAAGTCCTAAAACAGCCACAAGAGGGAGTAGCAGGCAAAGGAAGTCTTGGACCTTTCTCCTCCTTTCATATCATTCCATGTGGGTTACCAGGCCTACTTCTGAACGTGGTCGTCCAGCCTATTGCATACTAATGATCTTGTCTCTTTAATTCTCTGACAAGGTTGATTGTATTTGGGTTGACTTGACTTGCTACTTAAATACAATGTTTGAGTTTGAACTTCAGAAGCAGATTTGCCCTTGACTGATACTATCTGTGTACACAGAAGGTATGCTGGAGAATATACAATAGGGCTGTGCTCTGTATTTGGCTGAATCAGGCCTTTTCGGAGGCATTTGGGCCTTGGCCAAGTTGGGTTGAGAGAGCCCCAGATTGCTACAGGTCAGGTATGGCAGCCCAGAGTGATCCAGGGCTATCAGGGGGTGGGGCCTAGGGCAGAAAAAAATAGGAATGCATGCGTGGAAAGGAAAACAGAAACCAGGAAAAAGAAGCACCTCTTCGCAGGAGAAGGTAGGTGCCTTTCTACCTGACCTCTCCTCCTTTCCACTAGGCCTTCCTATGCACTGCGTGCCAAATACCTTAGTGAACGGCTTCCGTGAATGCAAGGCAGCTGCTTGCAAAGGAGCAGCCCCCCGCAGTAGGACTCCTCTTGCTTATCAGCTGATTACCACGAGGATTCATTCTGTGTGGTTGCACCCACCTGCTCTCACTCGGGGGGAGAAGGGGACATAGAGGGCATGGATCTGGAGTGGGGTGGGTGGTCCCATCTTTGGAACAGGGAGGGCTGGCCCTCCTTGGGGCCCACGGATCAGGACCACAAGGTGGATAGGGAGCGCTATGCATAGCCCTAATATACGTTACCTCTTACAAGTGAGAGTTTCCTAGGTGTTGAAAGACACGAGAGATCCAGTCCTTAATATAGTTTTTGTCACCCTGGTGCCCACCAGCATGTTTGTGCTGCCTGGGGCTAATGGGAGTCCAAAGCATCTGGAGGACACTCAGTCAGCTATCAGCTATTGTTGGCTCTTACTAAATAAAAACCATCAGATTTTGATGCCGGTTTAGTTATTGCCCTTCCTCCAAATATGGTGTTCAGGTGTTTTCTTTTTATTTATTATTTATTTAATTTAATTTATTAAACTTGTATCCCTCCCTTCCACCTAGAAAGAGTTCAGGGTGGCAAACAGAAACACTAAAACACTCCAAAACATCTAAAAACAAAATACTTAAAACAATATTAAAGCAAAACAGTTTAAAAACATATTTAAACAAAACATCTTTAAATCATATTTAAAAAACAACAGTGAAAACATCTTAAAAAGCAATTCCAGCACAGATGCAGACTGGGATAAAGTCTTTACTTAAAAGGCTTGTTAAAAGAGAGGAAGGCCTTCAATAGGTGCCAAAAAAATAACAGAGATAGTGCCTGATATTTATGGGGAGGCAGTTCTGAAGGGTAGGTACCACAACACTAAAGGTCTACTTCTTGTGTTGTGCAGAACAGACCTCCTGATAAGATGGTTTCTGTAGGAGGTCCTCACCTGCACAGCACAGTGATTGACTGGGTTTATAAGGGGTAAGACAATTTTTTATGTATCCTGGTCCCCAGCTGCATAGGACTTTGTATACCAAAAACAGAACCTTGAACTTGGCCCAATGGCTAATGGGTAGCCAGTGCAATTCCTTCAGCAGTGGGGTAGCATGTCAGCAATACCCTGCCCAAGTGAGTAGTCATGTTGTTGCATTTTGCATCAGCTGCAGCTTCTGGAACAATCTCAAGGGCAGCCCCACATACAGTGCATTACAGTAATCCAGCTTGGAGGTTACCAGTGCATGGACAACAGTGATCAGGCTATCCTGATCCAGAAACAGCCGCAGCTGTCTTACCAGCTGAAGCTTGTAAAAGGCCGTCCTAGCCACTGAGGTCACCTGGGCATCTAGTGACAAAGATGGGTCCAGGAGCACACCCAGATTATGGATCTGCTCTTTCAGAGGGAGTATGGCCCCATCCAAAGCAGGTAACTGACCAATTATCCGAACTCAGAACCATCAACCCACAGTGCCTACGTCTTGCTAGGATTCATACTCAGTTTATTGACCCTCATCCAGCCCACCACCAAGTCCAGGCACTGGTCCAGGGCTTGCACAGCCTGTCCTGATTCAGATGTTACAAAGAATTCGAGCTGGGTATCATCAGCATACTGCTAACACCTCACCCCAAATCTCCTGATGGCCACTCCTAAGGGCTTCATATAGATGTTAAACAGCATTGGGAACAAGATGGTACCCTGTGGCACCCCACAGCACAACTGCCAGAGGGCCAAAAGGCAATAACCCAGTGCCATTCTCTGAAAACAGTCTTGGAGATAGAATTGGAACCATTGTAGAACAGTGGATTTTCTTTAGCAAGACCTTTCTGAACCAGTTAATTTTTAAATGTATGCTGCTGTTTCTATTAGATTGAAAGGCAGGGTCTCACATGTGCAATACGTCTTTTCCTATCTCCTTTCCACTGCAGCCATTTACACTCTCTTGCCACTGCGGAGGGTAGGAAGGCCCTCTGGATTTGATGTGGTGCAAAGTGATTGGACTCAGCTGGAAAAGAAAATGCCAATTCCCAAGCAGAAGGCCTTTCTACTTGCTTGTGGGGCTGTTTGGATCCTGGCTGTTGTTTATTGCAAGTTGTGCTTATTGCAGCTGTTCTTTTTTTCCTAAAGATGTTAATTTAAGTTTTAAAATTAGATATCGGGCATTTTACTGCAGTGGCCTATAACTATTGCAAATGAAATGGTATGCAGTTGTATGTCTGAGGCTGCTGTCTGTTTTCTAGGCTTTCCAGTTGGCTTTTTGGTTTATTGAGACTGTGCTAGTGATTTGTTTGCTAGTTGATTACCTCTGTATAGTGATTGGTAACAGGGGAGATTATTTATCTGTTAGGTATCTGTCCAATTGTTCTCGAGATGATGTTGGACTCTAATTTCCATCATTTCTGACAACTGGCCATGCTGACTAGGGCTGATGGGAGTATGTGACAGTAATATAGCCATCATGGCTAGTAGATGTCGATAGTCTAATTCCTCATGAATTTGTCTAATCTTCTTTTGTGTTCAATTCAAAATTGTTTAGATTGAAATGCGTTAGATTTGTCTACAGATAACAAAACTGGATAAACTGCGTCATGACTTGTTTGATGACAGATGATTTTTTTTAGTAGAAATGATGCCATTGTTTCTGACACGATACTTTCCATGAATTTTGCAAGACTCAGATTCATCTTGCCCTGAGAAGTAAGTTATTAAAGACAGTTTTTCCCAGCAGGCTTTTGTTGTATGTGGCAGATACTGTTTTATGCTGGTTTTAAGTGCTCCTCCTGTCTCCTCCTTTGGTTTTATATTGTTGTATTTCTTAAATTGTAATTTTAGATGTTGTAAGCTACCCTGAGTGGTAGTGTTTGCACCAGAAGGCCAGGATATAATTGTTTTAATAAAATAAAAACTATTCTACATTTAAAATATTCTACCTTTTAAAAAATAATTGCTAAGGGTCAAAACAGATGTAATGTAATGAACAGGATCTTCCAACATTTTGAAACTTTAAATTAACTGCCAGGTGCTCTGATTTGGATCACAGCAGCAATACCTCAGGAAGGAAGGTTTTAACTTCCCCCGTACTCTATAACCTCCCCCTTCTGAACCAAACTTACTATTAGCTCTGCTGGGGAATAAAAGTGGGTCACCTTTATCACACCTGTAGTTTTCTCTAGCAGGTCTCATAGCAGATTTAGAGGGAGGAAAGGTGACCTCAATCACAAAAACAGCAGGGGGGAAGGTTACCTTTTTGTTGCTCCAATCCAAATCTGTGTCCTCTGCAGGGGATCGGATTTCAATCTTCTTTGTCATGCTCTGCCTGTTGTTGATCCCAAGTTGTCCTGCAAAAGGCAATAATAATATGATACTCATGTCTATTTTTTTCAAAAGTGCCACCAGATGGCATCCTAACACAACCTTTTGATATTTATTTTTTAGATGAGGGAAATGAGGGAGAACATTCCACCACTTCCTCCAGTATGGAGTGTTTGGCATTTCACTGCTTTTCTCATATTTATTTGCTATATTTCTGTCTACAAACTGTTTTTATTTTTTGCTGGAGGCAAAACTAGATGCAGAAGTAAAAAAATATATGAATTTCACTTTGATAGGGATGGGTGAATATGTCTGTTTCAGTTTCTCTCCGTTTTGCCTTTTTCCACTCTTAAGTTTATTTATTTATTTGATTATTTGATTTATATCTAGTCCTTCCTCCCAGCAGGAGCCCAGTTCAGTTGTCCACGTTTTCACAGCAGTTTGTGATTCATTTTTTAGAAAAAGTCTTCATGAAAACTCACCAGCATTTTAGTGTGAATATACCTATTTTTGTATGCAATTTTGCCTATGCGTATTTTTGCAAAGCAGTGTTCTGTAATGTAAGGCACTTTTATATTATTTCCCCTAATATATGCATTTTATGCACACTTTGCCCCAGTGTTTGCATTTTTGTATACATTACTTGCCTGGAGAACTTCATCTCAAAATTTGGGAAAGGGTAAAGTTTGAAGGATCGCTGTGTTTCGGTTTATGTGTTGTATGGGAAAGTTTGGATGAGGTAAGTTCACCTTTAAAGGTGAACTGAATGAAATTTCTCCCGCATCCTACACCTTTGTCATCCATCCTGTCCTCAGGACCCACTGCCCATCTATCCCCACTGCCTATCTGCTTCTCTTCTAATGTGCTTCTCTTCTAAATGAAAGATTGTGGTCAGTGTTTTCTGTTGTGTTTGAAACTGGCCCCTGAAAGGTGCTTAGAGAGAGCCCGTGCTGCATGGTGGGTGAAGTGCTTGCTTCAAATGTCAGCTCAGCCAAAGTTGAGCAGAATATTGACATCATGTTACCCCACTTCTAAAAGAATTGCATTGGCTGCCAATTAGCTATCAGGCTAAGTTCAAACTGATGGTACTTGTGTTCAAATTCCTATACAACTTGGGACCAGGATATCAAAATGATGGTCTTTTGGAAAAAGAGCCAGTGTGGTGTAGTGGTTAAGGTGCTGGACTACAAACTGGGAGACCAGGGTTCAAATCTCCACACAGCCATGAAGCTCACTGGGTAACCTTGGGCCAGTCACTGCCTCTCAGCCTCAGAGGAAGGCAACGGTCAACCCCCTCTGAATATCACTTACCATGAAAACCCTGTTCATGGGGTACCCATAAGTCGGAATTGACTTGAAGGCAGTCCATTTCCATTTCACCTCTTATATCTGATCACTGTGCTATGGAGGAGACGGCTTCTGCAGATACAATCTCATCAGGAGGCCCATTATGTACAGTGTTGGAACTGGGATCCTGCGAGGAGCCTGTGGTCCAGTCATCAGAATCTGGTGGTAGAAGTGTTTTCTTGAGGTTTAGGAATGAGATGCAGGCTCCACATGGGAAGGACTGTAGAGTGGATTCATTTCCTTGTTAAGCCTACCATTGTAGGAGTACTCTGCATCCACAGGAATTCCTGGTTCTGGGCCATAACAACCAGTTTATGTGTGAGGAACCCCCCCCCACAAACTTAAGAAATTTTGATTTCCTACTCAGTCTTGCTGTACTGATTATACAATAGCTGCAGTTCAAACATATTCAGCAACATTTGCAATCTGGATGGGAACTTATGAGAGGGGTTGTAGATAGATGAATACTAGTAGAAAATGGCTGCCACGGGCAGCAAAAAAAGAGGTGCTGGTACTCTGTACTGGTGAGTACTGTCTCAAAAGAAAAGTCACTGGACACATGAACAAAATGTTTAAAAATTATTCCTAAAATCTTCTCCAAAGGCAACATATTAATGAAACATACCATGATTTACCATGGTCAGGTGGAAGAAAACTGGGCATGGGCCAGTAAATAAGGGTCATTTGGGACTGTTTCTGAAACGGGGACTTGCAACAAATCCATTTCTTTTAATTCTTTCTTAGATTTTTTTGAATTATAGAAAGCATCTCTCAAATCTCAGAAGTCCCAAGGCTTCTAAGAAAAATGTTTCATGAAAACAAAATATTAGGTAGTTAGACATCTGCATGACAGTCTTGAAATATAAGGACATTCTGAGAGTTAAGATGTATGTTTTGCTGGCGGCCTTGAGATCCTGATCTGGTTGGAACTGTGGGTCTTAAAGATTTGTGATGCAAGCAAGGAGAAGAAAATGGAACTCTAATCATTTTGACACTTCCGATTTAGGAAGATAAAATTTGTGTTTTAAAATAGTATGAGACATTTTATTAGGAGCAAAACCATTTGCTTTGGAATTATTCACCCCCATTCCTTATAAAATACTCAAGGACTCCTTATGCTGAAGCTCTGGGAAAGAATAAAAGTCTTAAATGTGATTCAAAGTCAAATGTGTAAGGAAGATGTGAAAGGTTTCATCAGTTTGATAATGGCTAGGGCTAACACTGTTTTATACTAGCCCAGTAACAGCGTAATCCTATAGTGGCAAGAATGGCGGGGGTGGATCAATTGCTCCATCGAACATCCCACTGGCCAGGGCAGAAGGTAAAAAGGTAAAGGTGTCCCCGCACTTATAGTGTGAGTTGTTTCCGACTCTTAGGATGACGTCTTGCGACATTTACTAGGCAGACCATATATATGGGGTGGGATTGCCAGTTCCTTCCCTGGTCTTTCTTTACCCCCCAGCATATGCTGGGTACTCATTTTACCGACCACGGATGGATGGAAGGCTGAGTGGACCTTGACCTCTTTTACTGGAGATTTGACTTCCTCCTTCCATTGGAATTGAACTCCGGCCATGAGCAGAGCTTCGGCTGCGTTACTGATGCTTACCACTCTGCGCCATGGAGGAGGTGGAGGCAGTTTAATTCCCCCCTGCAATATTTTGACTCCAATGGGAAGGAATTTGCCATGCCAGTTCCAATGCTGGTATGACTCTGGGCCTATTTTGGGGTCTTGTCTGGTGAGCAAGAGGGCTAGGAGCCTGTGGATACATGGCCTTCCCTGACATGCCCCATCTCTGAAGTTGTGCATTCAAGAGTCACAGGCCACTGATGAAAACTATTGTGTTGAAATGCATTTGGCGTATGCTGAAATATGGTGGATAGGATCTGGCCTAATAAGGGTTTATTATTGGAGTGTTTATACAATGATTATTTTATTGTAATAAAGAATCTTTACACTTTTAAAATACATTTTCCGCTTAACTCCGATTTTGGTTGCTATGTTTTTTAAGGAGCAAACTGCAGCAGACTGTCTTGTGCGAATTCTGCCTTAGCCCAAGGGCACCCCCACTGTGACACACTGATGAAGTTTTCATTTCACCTGCAGTAGGCTGTATTCATTTACTGTGCAATCACTTGTCCTGCGGAGGTTTTAAAGCCTTTTGGTTAAAGATATAATGGAAAGACACAATTGTGTTCATTTATATACATATGATCTAGAGCAATGGTTCCCCAACTTTTTTTCCTCAGAACCCTTGAAAATTGCTGAGAGTCTTGGAGAACCCGTTAATGATTTTTCTGCCTTTTGTAGACGTTGTAATGCGCGGTGCTGGATATCTTTAATTGTATTTGTATTGTTTCTTTTATTTCTTATCTTGCATTTTGTTGCGTTACAATCTGAATTCCTTAGAATTCAAATTGTAAGTGTCCTTCACAGGCACACAGAGGACCACCTGAATGAATCTTGCAGACCAGTGGTGGTCCATAGACCATAGTTTGGGAACTCCTGATCCAAAGCCAGTATGGATCCACTATTTACTTTGAGATTTAATTCTGAAGAATTGCAATTCTCCAAAAAAAATTAAAAGGCATTAGGATGGCCCACCGTCAGAGGCTGCTGGATCCAACTGGCTTCCAGATAACTCTGAGGGATTTTCTGGCTGATACAACTGGCTGGCATTCCTGTTGAAGCCTTGGCTGATTTGTGGAATATGCGAATGGCCCGGGCCATTAACATGATCGCCCCTGAGTGGCCTCCCCCATTTTGCAGAATCCATAGAGCTTCGTAGAGCCCCTTGGTATAGACCAGAGCTTAGGACCATGAAACAAGCTGGGAGGCAGTTTAAACACAAGTGGAGGAAAACTCCAGACGAATGCAACCAAACACTAGAAAGTGTTCATTATCACATTGTCGCATTGAAAACATGTTTTTCTACTTCCATTGCATCCTCACTGTGTTATCCAGCAGAGCTTTTCTAGGTAGTGTGAGGCCTTTTATAGTCTGGCACGATGGAGGTGGTGGAATTGAAGGTGGCTCTCTGTGACTTGCGAAACATTTTGTGGAAAAAATTGCTTGCATTTACCTTAACTCCAATGTTATAGCAGATAAATCTCAAGAGTTGTTCAGAACGCTGTCTAGTCCTGTTGTGTTGGATGAGTTTCAGTTAATAGGGCTCGAGGACATGTGCAAGGTGTTTGGTTCGGTCTGGGTGATCACCTGTGCTCTTGCCCCTTGTGGCTGATAAAAATTAGCAAGGAGGGGATGGCCAACTAGGTCAGGGAGGTGCATAATGCTTCCTTGAAAGAGGGGGTGGTCCCTGCATGCTTAAAGGAGGCATTGGTAATACCATTCTCTGAGAAACCCTCCGTAGATTCAGAAAACTGAAGCAATTACCAGCCAGTTGCTAATCTCCCCTTTTTGGGTAAGGTCCTTAAGCTTGTATTTGTGGGCCAGATCCAAGCTGTCTTGGATGAAACCGAAGCTTAATTCAGACAAAACTGAGTGTCCTGCCTGACTCGAAAAACTCAGACTCAGACACGTCTGTGGTTTTTTCTTTTATTGTAGTCAGACAAAGCTTCAATTCAGTGCGCTTTATGAATCTACCTACGGCTTACTCAGAACTCAGCATCTCTCTAGGTCTAACTAGGCACAACTTTGCTGCACTAAGACGTTAGCAACTACTCCCCCCCTCACTTGTTTTAAGTAAGGCTAGGCGGGCACCCTTTTCGCATGTGCTAAATGTCACTGTTGGGAATGCACATGCAGATGAAGATTTAACCTCAACTGTGTCTGTTGAATTTCCTGCTGCATTAGCCTCCTCATGGAGCCTCTGTCACCATCCCGTCTTCTCCCTCAGAGGGAGGAGGGCTGCCTGTAGGCGACATGGGTGCAGGGAGAGGGGAAGCGTCAGGCTGGGAAACAACCAGCTGGTCAGGTTAATTCTCCACAGGGCTATCCGGAGCTGCTGAGGTTGAACTGTCAAAGTCCAGATCTGATGCACCTTAAGAACATAAGAAGAGCCTGCTGGATCAGGCCAGTGGCCCATCTAGTCCAGCATCCTGTTCTCACAGTGGCCAACCAGGTGCCTGGGGGAAGCCCGCAAGCAGGACCCGAGTGCAAGAACACTCTCCCCTCCTGAGGCTTCCGGCAACTAGTTTTCAGAAGCATGCTGCCTCTGACTAGGGTGGCAGAGCACAGCCGTCATGGCTAGTAGCCATTGATAGCCCTGTCCTCCATGAATTTGTCTAATCTTCTTTTACAGCCATCCAAGCTGGTGGCTATTACTGCATCTTGTGGGAGCAAATTCCATAGTTTAACTATGTGCTGAGTAAAGAAGTACTTCCTTTTGTCTGTCCTGAATCTTCCAACATTCAGCTTCTTTGAATGTCCACGAGTTCTAGTATTATGAGAGAGGGAGAAGAACTTTTCTCTATCCACTTTCTCAATGCCATGCATAATTTTATACACTTCTATCATGTCTCCTCTGACCCGCCTTTCCTCTAAACTAAAAAGCCCCAAATGCTGCAACCTTTCCTCATAAGGGAGTCGCTCCATCCCCTTGATCATTCTGGTTGCCCTCTTCTGAACCTTTTCCAACTCTATGATATCCTTTTTGAGATGAGGCGACCAGAACTGTACACAGTATTCCAAATGCGGCCGCACCATAGATTTATACAACGGCATTATGATATCGGCTGTTTTATTTTCAACACCTTTCCTAATTATCCCTAGCATGGAATTTGCCTTTTTCACAGCTGCCGCACACTGGGTTGACATTTTCATCGTGCTGTCCACTACAACCCCAAGGTCTCTCTCCTGGTCAGTCACTGCCAGTTCAGACCCCATGAGCGTATATGTGAAATTCAGATTTTTTGCTCCAATATGCATAATTTTACACTTGTTTATATTGAATTGCATTTGCCATTTTTCCGCCCATTCACTCAGTTTGGTGAGGTCTTTTTGGAGCTCTTCGCAATCCCTTTTTGTCTTAACAACCCTGAACAATTTAGTGTCGTCAGCAAAGTTGGCCACTTGACTGCTGAGTCCATCTCCCCGCTTGGCTCTTCACTGCCTCAACCATTCCTCCTCCTCCTTCTCTTTGTTCTCGTCAGTCCACCTCCTTCCAGCAGAGTTCACGACACTGAGGCACTTTTAGTGAGTGGTTGCCTAGACCAGATGGATGGGATGTGGCCTCCTCTGGATGGGGTTACATTCCCTCTGAAGGAGCAAGTACATAGCTTGGGGATACTTCTGAATCCATTACTGTTGCTTGAGGCTCAAGTGGTGAGGGGGATTTTTCTATATACAAACATTAAGCAAAATATATTATTTTATAAAGCTATAAAGGTTTATAATTTTTTAATAGTTTAGTAGCCAGCCAGAACCTTTTTCTTTTCAGAGCTGCCTCCCCTGACTGTGCTGAGATGTATGGAACAGCTTGAACTCTCTAAGATAAGATAACACTGAACAGACACTGAACATTCCTGTACTGTCCAAGATGTAGGAAGGATTACATTAACTGAAATGCTTAGCTCATAGCAAAAATGTACTGGCTTATGAAGTGCTGAACATTGCCAAATTGACTAGAACATAATGCAATGCCAATGCAATGCCTATGCAGTGTCTATGTAATGCTCATGCAATGCCTATGTAATGCTGATGTGTAACCTCCTGATTCGTTAATGCTAAAGTCTTTGTCCTGGAATGTTGCAGCTCTCCACCAACATCATGGGAGACTGACCGTGCACATGTAACCAATAAAGGCCTAACTTTGCTGCAAGCCTGTGTCTTCAATTTCATCTAGGACCCCCAGTCCAACGAATCCCAGAATTCAGTGGTAGCAGTGGTATGCAGTGCCTTTTGTCAACTTCAGTTGGTGGCTGAGCTGCACTTCTGTCTGGAAAGAGACAGCCTAACTTCAGTTGTCTACACTCTGGTAGCCTAGGTTGGATTACTGCAATGCATTATATGTGAGGCTGCCTTTAAAGATGGTTTGGAAACTGCAGCTGGTGCAGAATTCAGCAACCAGATTGTTGAACGGAGCAGAACGGTTGGAACATGTAACACCAATTCTGATATCACTGCACTTAGTCATGCTACCAATTAATTTCTGGACTCAATTCCAAGTGCTGGTTTTGACCTATAAATCCTTATGTGGCTCAGGATCCCAATACTTCCAAGATCGCCTCGCCCCACATGAACCAGCCCAGACTTGCGTTCTTCATCTGAGGCCATTCTCTGTGTGCTCCCTCTGAGGAAGGTGCAGAAGGTGGCAACACAAGAATGAGTCTTTTTAGTTGTGTCTCCCAGCATTGTGGAATGCTCTCTCCACGGAGGTACGCCTGGTGCCATCATTATCTATTTTTAGGTGCCAGGCAAAATCTTTCCTTTTTACCCAGGCTTTTGGTCCTTAATTTGAAACGCTTCTGCTTTTTTAATGTGGGCAGTCATGCTAGACCTGTCTTTATCTGCACTGATGTGTGTTCAGGTTGTTGTGTTTTTGTTGTTTTTAATGGGTTTGTTTTGTTACAATTGGTTTTAATGTTTTATTGTTGTAAGTCACTTTGGGTTGCTTTGCAAGGAATGTGACTAATAAATATAAACCATAATAATCTACAAAAATTAGGGAGAGTGATTTGTTAGGGACAGAGAGAATGTAGGGACTGTGTCTGGTACACAGGGACAGTTGTCACGTGTGCACATTGCTTAAGAAAAGAAACACGTTCTGTAAAAAGCATTAATTTACAGATGCAGCTTTCATGAAAGCCAGGTGCAATTCAAAATTATCGATGAACCAAGTAAGTGTGTGTGTGTGTGTGTGTGTGTGTACTGTATATATAAAATCATTCATTATCATTATCACCCTGGAGTGAGTGTGAAACCACCCCCCCACCTTTTAGACACCTATTCACTTTGGATTCAGCAAGTACTTAAAGGGATTAGAGGGAATTCAAAGATAAATGAGCTGGAGGGGGGAACCCTTTAAGTCAGTGATGGTGAAATGGGAGCCTACAAGCTGGATTTCACCCCACCCTGCTATTCTGCAGCCCCCATCTCACCAGAGAGGCTTGCTAGCTACAAGGAGAATAGGCTGAGAGCCTTTTGTCTGGCCAGCAGTGCTGCCTTTGCCCACCCAATGGTGCCCTCAGACTTAACTTCCCACTACTACCCTTTGTGTGTTGCAGTTGAGGAGTTGCCGGGGCATTTGCAGCAGAAGTCTGTTGGTCATCCTTTCATTTTGCTTGAAGTGCCTTCCTACTGGACTAGAAGCAGTCGCTTGTGTGCTGCAAAGCAGTATAGAAGATATTTCTTCTGATCCCAGGTGCGTCCTGCGCTAAAACACAAGAGCATTTGCACAAGTTACTCATCAAGTCAACATTAATGCCTCACATTTATTATTTTAATTATTTCTGCTCAATACCTTTTAGGGCAAGCCCTCACAGAGCAATTTACAAGCAAAATGTTTTTAAAAACAATGGAACAATTAATACCCTAAAACCAATAAAATATATGTAGGGGGCCAGGAATAAGATCACCAAAAAGCTTACTGGAATAAAACACAAATTAGGCTTCTTTTAAAGGCCGCAAGAGTGGCACCAAGCAGGATTCTCAGGGAAGGAATTCCACAAGCTTTGCAGTGCACAAGGTTCTGCATTTCTCATTCAACAGGTGCACTGTGCAAAATTATGACATGCCTGAGGGGTGGAATGTCTTCACATTGTTATGCAAGGGGATCAAGGAGGGGGGTCAATGGGAAGTAGTGTTAGCAGTGGTAAAGCAAAAGGCAATGCTGTTTTCAGCTTTCAGCTGGGACCCCTTCCTAGCACCGAACGAGTAGGTATTCAGCATCCTGTCATTTAGTTCTGGGAAGGTTTGTCAGCCTTGAGGGCTAGATGCTCTCTGGGTAATATGCATAGGTTCTGGTGATGACATCATGGATAAAGAAGTCTGGTCCTTGAGCAGCTTGGGTGGGGAGGATTTTTTCTCCTCAGCTGAAGATGTTGGCTTGGCACTTCCAGTTTTTGGGGGGACACTAGCCCCTGCTGACTTTTTAAAAACCAGAATGTTGCCACTCCAAACAGAAGCTCTCATTCTTTAAATAGGTGACATATCATAAATTTAAAATCTTGTTTTTGAAAAATTATTAGGTGGAAAGAATCAGTGCTCCAGATGGGGTGATCTACCACTTAGCCCACCCTGGCTTTGATATAGTATGATATAGATTACTCTATTATCAGCTGGGATTGAAAGAGCTTCTCTGAGCACATTCCATCTCCTTAGAAGCTGGAAGCAGAAAATGGAAATGGACTGCCTTTGATTCTGACTTGTAGCGACCCTATGAATAGGGTTTTCATGGTAAGCGGTATTCAGAGGGGGTTTACCATTGCCTTCCTCTGAGGCTGAGAGGCAGTGACTGACCCAAGGTCACCCAGTGAGCTTCATGTCTGTGTGGGGATTCAAACCCTGGTCTCCCAGGTCCAACATCTTAACCACTACACCGTTAGATTGCATTAAATTTTATGGTGCAGTTATCAAAATTATAGATGAAAAACCTCAAAATATGTTAGTGTTGAAAGTTTGCATTAAAAACAAATAATTCTGACTAGTCCTAGATTCTTAAAATGTTGTGGTTCAGTGGCTCCCTATACCAGATTTTTGTACTCCTCTGACTTGAAAAATAAGTTTATTGGTGACTTCCGGGAAGGGTGACTTCGCTTGTGCCTGCTTTTGGGACGGGCTCCCGCCTCAAAAGAAGCTTATTCAGATATAAATCAGTCAGAACATTTTTTTTTTTGACTGATGAAATTTCTCCCGGGCAGGGAGAAACGTAGAGATCAACCTCAAAGCCTGTTTTTGTTGGGAGGACTGGATTTCATTAATTTATGAGATAAGGTCCAGCCAACAATGCCGGACGGACTTCCTAACAAGCTCTATCTGCTTAAGCGATACGTTTATCTTTTCTTGAAAGAGAGAACGGACTAACAGGCAAGCACCCTTCTTTCTATTATTTTTTTTTACTTGGTTTAAATTGTTGCAGCAAAAGGAGATTTGTCAGATTGATCGGCTTTGGACAACTTCTGGGTGAGATATAGCTCTTCTCTGTTATTCACGAAATTAACAGCTTATCTCTGTTTCTGTCGCAAAAAGCTGTCCTGGAAGTGCATTCTAAAGATAATAAACAGAAGAGGGATTTCTATTCCTGATTTCTATTCCGAGGAATATTATATTGTCTGGGACTATTCTCTTTTTGGTCTATTTTATTTTGACGAATCTGCTTCTTCACGACGCCACTAGCTGTTTTGATGCTGGGAACTAAATTTGTTTTGCATTCTTGAACATAGAGAGATAAGGCAGGCTGCTCTGTTTATACTGTGATGTCATCAAGCCTGGAATATTAACCCAATTGTTGCTGAAATAAGAAGTGGTTCTTCTTTATTTTTGTTTTGCTTTGTTTTCGTGGTTTTAAAAATGGCAATCAAGAAAGTGGCTGAGAATCTGGAAGTAACTATGTTTCAGAAAATAATGGATGAGATTGAGATAACGAAACAAACCCTGCGACAGGGTAGTAAGGAGCTGAAAATTGAACTGAGCAAAATGACGCAGGAGCTTAAAGAAATAGGGGATCCTGTGAGAGAGGAGGATGAGATCAGAGATGAGAAAAGAAAAAATAAAGGGAAGATACAAGCCCTGGAGATTGGAACAAATGTGGAATTGGAAAAAAATCGGGAGTTTATGGATTTTAGAAATAAAATCTACTGTTTGGAATTTAACGTTATCTCTGAAGAAATTAATGAAGATATTAGAGATAAAGTTATCAATGGCTTGGATAATCTTCTGGACTGGAATGATGTGATGGAGCTTGATATAGAGAAAATCTATGGAATTAACTGCAGTCATGTGACAATGGAAAAACTCTTAAGAGATGAGCCAGTGCATTTTCTAAAAAAGAAGAACACAGATATGAATTTACAACAATGTTTCAGCAACTTATTCAGAATGGATGGCAAGAAAATATTTGGGATAGAGGAAATTCCCATCAGACTCTTATTATATGACTATGGCTACAACAGCAAGATTATTATGGAATACTGATAATGGAAGATTGGACACTGAAATTACTGGACTTAACAGGACTATTGAAGATGGAACTAATAGGGATAATGGAATAATGGCTATTGAAATTATTGGACCTAACAGATTCTGATGAGATGGATTAATCGAAATGTTTATTTGGACTATGATTATGACAATAAGATTATTATAATTATTAACGAGATGGATTAATTGACATGTTTATTTGGAGAAAAATTGATAGATATATTTCTTAAAGAATTGAAACCTCTCTTTGACTTTTTGTGGAAAGAATAAAGTAATGTTTATGAGATTTGATGATTAATTAAGATAACTACTGGAGGAAAGTGATTTTATAATATGATTTAAGAGACAGGATTGTTATATATTGTAGACCTATAACTGATTTGATATGTGACAAATGGGAAGTCAACATTTTATTTTTTTTTGTTTAATCATTTTTGTTTTGTTTTTTGTCTTTGAATGTTTTATGATTTTGTTTTCTATGTTTTATGAAAATTTGAATAAAAATTATTGTAAAAAGAAAAAGAAAAATAAGTTTATTGGTTAAGCCTATAGTGAGCTATACGAGACAAAATGGTCTGATAAACCTAGGCTAGATTGACTCGTGTGTGTACAAGAGCTTTCCAGAGTAAAGCCAGTGGTTGTAAGAGCTACTATTATCCAGAAGTGGTTTTTGATTTACAGTTTCCACATTCCAGTCTATAGACACATGAGATTGTACCAAACAAGTGATATAAGCTACACATCTGAAAATCACCGAAATCTGTTAAGACTTTTTAAAAATGTTTTCCAAGTACAGAAATTAAACATTTCCAGAGCTGATGCAAGCATGTAACTTAGTTCTTTCATGATAGTAACAGCATAGATCTTTATTTCCTGTTAACAAACACAACATGCTGTTGCTTCCTTCTGCCATAGTGTTGCCACTTCAGAAATTCTCACTTATTGGCTGGCAATAACCATTTGAAACCTGCCAAATGACATGCTAGAAGCAAGTTCTCATGTGAAGAACAATTCCAAATCCCTCAGTATGAGAGTAGAATATATGTGCATTGGGATCTAAACAGAGTAGTATGTTTGTTCATAATAAAAACAGAAGAAAAGGTTTTGACATGTTTTTTAAATTACTGTAAAGTAATCACTAACAATAATGGATATACCTATGAGATGACAACATAGTTGGCTTTAGTGGTTAGCAGAATTGTAAAGTACCCATGGAGCTCTGCAGACTGACTCATAGATTTGCATGGATGACAGAATCCAGTTCAATTTTTAAAATATAAAACAGATTAATCATATAAAATGTCTATTGTCTGCTAAGCAGATCCTATTAATCTACCTACTTTACTTTCTCATTGCTCACAATCCCTTGTCTATCAATTATTTTAAACTGTAGTGCCCTGATGTAAATAATATCCAGTTGCGATTTCACTAAATCTACACAGCAAATTTTTTTAGGTGAATTGGAAAACAGTAATTGGATATCAAAGTGTGACAAAGGGTTTCTTTAGATCTATTTGGGGTGTTTCCCTAATGTTATGTAATGGAAAATGTGACCAAGACTCAAGGTGAGAGTAAGTCAGGTAACCAAGTTACTGGTTTGGTTTATATGTTACAGCCAAACTACGGATTACCATGAGTGAGCAGGTCTGCTAGTGTATACTGCTCATCCTCCCTTTGCTATGCAGAAAGGAAATGAACTAGAGTGCATGGTTAGCACATTGATGTGAACCAGTGCTCATGATTTGTTTCTCTCCAAACAAATAACAAAAGGAAGCCAAGAATAAACCTTGGCTTGTGGTTTGTTCAGAGAGAAACAAACCATGACTTCTGGTTTCCACTAACACTAAGCCAGTGCTCCAGTTTCTTTTGTTCCAGCATGACATAGAAAGGAGCAGGGTGGGTGTGATTTGAACAGCATGCACCAGCATCTATCTTAAGCCATAGTTTGGCTTATTATGTTTATTTATTTAAACATGTTTTTAACGCTCTTTATATTTAAAAAATCTCTAAACAGTATACAAAAGTCCAGCATAAAAACAAAAAAATACCCTAAAACAGGGATACAAACAAAAACAGTATTATAAATACAGAAATTTAGCAATAAGAGTGCAATCTTTATGAGTCCTGGAAATCCTGGACAAAAAGATACACCTCTGCAAGACTTCTAAAGCAAGAGATGGATGATGCTTCACATATGACAGAGGGAAGGACATTCCAGAGTGCAGGAACAGTGTCAGAAAATGCCCGCTTTTGGTTCACTGCCCTGTAATTGCAAATTGGGTCAAGGTTGCTTGCATACTATCTGTTTTCTCTAAAACCTCATCAAATGAAGAGATGATTGGTGATCGACTGTTACTCCCTCGGACGTTTGCTTAGAAGTGTAAGTCCTACTGAAACATAGTTACAATCTTTCATGGGGAATATAGCACTATGTTAAGTGCCTTGTGGAATCATAGCCATAGGGCTCAGTTGAAAAACACCCCCCCCCATATTGCTGTCCCATTTTTACATAGAATGGCCATTCTAGTGATTTTAGTGGCATGAAAGACAAGTGAAATCTGGGTGCATTACCATTGCTGGTGGCAGCACTCCTCTAGGTGGAAAAAAACACAATTTTTAATTCCCACAAGTCCCCCAGAAACGATACTGTTAGAAGAACACACCACAAAACCAGCAGCAATGAAAAAAGATGAGCTGGTGTATTGCCCGGGCCCTGGGCTGCTTCAAATTTAGGGTCGGTACCAAGGAATCTAATGAGACAGGTTCAAGGTTTACTCACAAAGGAGATGTTTATAGGGTATATAACAGGCATGCCTACCCAGTGGAACAGACTGTCAAGGTCCCTCGCAGAGATGTTGAAGTCTGAACCCCGAACTGGCTGTGCGGGCTCCTTTTATAAGGAAAATCTTGGCAAGGCACAGTGGTGACGGAATACATTGTTAGCCGCTATCTTACATCAAATCATCACATCTTGACAGGGTACATAATTGATTATGCTATATCAACGTAAGCATCAAAGCCATTCTGTGATTAATAGAGTTTATGGTACTATCTTACTATCTTTGAAGTACCACAGTCTCTTGATCTAGGATGTCAAGGCACTTGATGGATTCTCCTATCTACGTGCGAGGACTGTTTTGGTGTAAACAGGTCATCTTGACCTCTCTATGCCACCCTCTCCTGGCACATGCATTACTGTTCCTTGACATGTGCAGCTCATTAGAGCTATCTAGGCCAGCTTCAAGGCCACTGTACATCAAACGGTTCTTTCCCTCCCCATCAGTCTCCTAGATAAGACACAGCTGGATGCAAGTTGGGTACTCATTGACTGTTACTTGACCTAATCTCTGACGAGCTGAACTTCTTGAAGGTGTTCAGAGTTGGGAAAAACATTATAAGCTCTCACATGCAAATCTTAACCTCTTAAAGGCAAGTCTACATAATAAAAATAGCCATACACATGCATTGCAACAGTTACATGAACACCCCATGGACTACAGCTGGGTATGGTTTGGGAGCAACTTCCCTCCTCCACTCTGAAATTTTTAATCATAGGAGTACATTCAGCTCTGCTTTAGTTTTAATTCAGCTTCCAAAAGTACATACAGTTGGAGAGGGGCAGGGGGACATTGAAAATACTGAAAGAGGGAAGACCAGATTCCTGGCAAGACACAAGCCTAGGAACATAGGCTTATGCTGAGTGAGGCCATTAATCTTTCTAACTCAGTATTGTCTACACTGACTGGCAGCAGCTTTTCAGGGTTTCAGATGGGGGTCTTTCCCAGCCTTTATATCACCTGGATATACAGAGGATTGAACCAATGGCCTTCTGTATACAAAGCTGAAGCTCTACCACTGAGTTGCAGCCCTTGCTCCAAAGACCTAATGTTCATGGAAGATTCCCTCTCCCTTGCTCTCCCTAGATTGTGCCTGTCAGGACCCCACCGCTACTGCCACCACCTGTTGTATCCCCTTCCTGTGGTCACCGCCTTGTCACGGTCCCATCTCAGGGTCCTGCTCTCAAAACGGTTCTCTCACCAGCTCTAGCAAAGATCTCTCAAGATCCCCCTGCTAGGCAGCACCACCAGACACTCTCTGTAAACAATACTGCCTTGAGACTGCCTTCGTCTCCTCCTGGCTTATTGTTACTTTGTGTCTGGGTGCACTTACAGGCCTCAACCCCCCTGTATCTTTGTGCCTATAAAGATTACAGCCCTGGGTTGCTCTGGATACCTGATGAAGTTACACTATTTCTTCACCGCTGCCACCATTGATACTGTTTTCCAACCTTGGTATATGCCCTGCCCACCCTTCTGGTCTGTGTAAACCCAGCCAAGGATCAGGCATTTTGGTAAACCAAGAAATATTTATATACACAGGGAACAACAAGATTACTTAAAGGTTTAGTCATCAAGCGTGTGGTTTCAAAAGTTGCATTACTCTTTATGTTTCTAGTTGTCAATAACCTGCCTCACTACCTGCCTAATCCAATCCACCCTATCCAAAACCAACCAACAGAACGAACTAACCCTCTCAACTGTCATCCTCTCATTTATACCTTCAGACACTCAAGTGCTCAGCCAATCATAATACAGCACTCATCAACATTCCAACCCATGTACTCCCCCCTCTCATTCAGTCTACTTACCACATATACTGTAATAAACCCGCACTTACCATATTTACAGTATTATATATATACAGGGACATCACAGTGCCCTTAACTGGTTCTGGGTTGTAGGTGTTTTGCATCTCTGCTTTCTGGGTTAAAAGAGACCAGTTGAAAATACATTGTGGTTATTCTAAGGGAGACTCATTTATATCTATAAACAGCCAAACTTTAGGTGCTTTTTAAAAGTTCTACCAATGTGTGGGAGTGGCTGATCTCATAGAATCCAATGGAAACCCAGAGGAGTAGCGAGAATCCCTGACAGCTGTAGCTCTTTGAGAAGATCTTTCTTATTCCATGGCAACAGAATTTGTCTCATTAAATATATAGCCCTAATATGAAGCAGAATACAACTCTTAAGATATACCAGTAAAGTAAAATGAGATTGCAGTTCACTTGTCAATGTTAGATATATTAAATCAAACCATAATATTTTGCTTATTGGGGTGGGAAACTGTTTCCCAAAATAACATGTGGAGTATTGAGTGGAGAACAACATGCAAACTAAAACCAGGAAGGCTGTAAATAGCAAATAAATAAGATATGCTGACTAAAATGGGATTAGTCAGCATTTTGCCATGAGTGATTCTTGTCTGTGTAGCACCAAACATTGCTAGGCATAGTTAACACCTCAGTTCTAAACACATACATAGTTTAAAAGTTAATTTCGACAGGACTAATGAGTTTTGGACTGAAGTGCTAGAGATAAACTGAAAAGGAATACCAGGTTTAGAGAGACTTTGTTGGGGGGAAGACAAGGTTTTCAGTGTAAAGGACAATTAGGATTTTAAGCACAATTAGGATTGGGTTACAGTCTGCCAATCAAGTTTGATCCAACTTATTTTGCTCTGTGTGTGTGGTGTGTCAGAGAGAAAGAGAGGGTATGAGGGCACACATATATGCACATGTGCCAGCCTGGCTGCTAAGATATGTGGAGAAGGCTATCTCTGTGGTCCCACCCCGAGCAGTGCTTGGTAGGAATGGAATAATCTGTCAATATCAGTTCTCTCAGTTTCTCATTTTTCCAGTCTTGAATTCAATTCCCCATATTTCTGCAGCAATTTGCAAAAAAATTATTTAAAAATTCCTCAAGAAAAATTCTCCAACATTTTAGTTTGAATTTCTCCTGATAAACACATTTTTGTAGGCAGTTTTGTACATCTTTTTGGAAGTAATTTCTTGTCACATAATACATTTTCATTCATAAATTCATTTTTAAGCACATTTTTAAGCACAATGCCCATCTCACCAAGTCGGCCCAGAAGGATACCATGGTCAATGGTATCAAAAGCTGCTGAGAGATCAAGTAAGAGTAACAGGGTCACACTTCCTCTGTCCTGCCGATAAAGGTCATCCATCAGGGCGATCAAGGCCAATTCAGTCCCATAGCCAGGCCTGAACCCAGACTGGGATGGGTCAAGATAATCTGATTCATCCAAGAGTACTTGCAATTGCTGCACCACGACCCTCTCAATCACCTTCCCTAAAAAGGCGATATTTGCAACCAGTCGGTAATTGTCACAAACCAATGGGTCTAGGGTGGGCTTTTTCAGGAGCGGTCAGATCACCACCTCTTTCAGGGGAGCTGGAACCATTCCTTCCCACAATGATGGTCTTGCTGCTGTAAGGTTTAATGATTTAGATATGTTTTAGCTTTGTGTATTTTGTGTATTTTACTTTATATATTTTGTGAACTGCTCTGGGACACTCCTATGAAGAGTGGCGTAAAAATGAGATAATAAAGCAAACAAACAAAAACTTTAATTGTGGAATTCCTGATGTGGCAGGGAGTTGGACTAGGAGACCTTTGTGGTCCCTTCTAATTCTACAATTCTAGATGTAACATAAACTTAGGCTTAGGTCCTAAATATACTCACTAGGAGGTAAGGCACATTGAACATAGTAGGACATATTTCTAGAAAACATGTGTAGGAATGTGCTATGGCTGCAATCCTGTGAATACTTTCTCAGGAGTAAGCCCCTCTGAACATGGATGCATAGGTTCTCACTGTAAATCTTTCCATGTCAAATTCTTGGTACTGAAAAGTATCAGAGACCATTTTCTTGTTAAATGATTTACTGATTTATATCTTTATAGATTCCTTCAAAATATAAAACACAAGCCATAAATTAACGATTTAGATGAGTTTCATTTTTTTTCTTATTACTGACATGATGAGAATAAAATAAATCTTACAGAAAATCTTGGCCTGGCTTTCAAAAAATTCCTATTAGAATGTGCCAAACTTCATAATCAGTGTAGAACTACAGATGGGAGCATGCAATACACCAGCCTTCCAACCTGCTGCTGCTTTTTATGAGGGGGAATGTACTGTTTGAATTTAGATATTTCCTTTGGGCAATCTTCGTCTTTTTCTTTAAGTTTTTGCTCACCTCTCTTCAATCCACATAGAATTTACTCTCTGAGATCCATAAGGTATTTGGCCTTGCTTTAATGGTAGCATTTTCAGTTTTTGTTGAAAAAAAGAACAGAAGATGGTAAAATGCGAGAAATATTTGTTTGATTTTAATATTTTAGTTGATGTCTGTTATCTTTGCTGCTGACATTAGCGGATATTGAGTGTGTTAGTCCTGAGCAGCTTTCTAATTTGAGAACTTAGCTCAGGCTAATACTTTAAAATATTCATTTCATTGGCGATCACTCTTGGCCGAGTAAGATTGTCTTCCAGGATAAGGTCTTTAACAGTGGGTCTGTAAATGACTGTGGAGGCCAATTCTGGATCCACACAGCCTCCCACAGTGAGGACATTGTGCGGAGACTACATTATCATGGGCATACTGAAGTTCTACGACAGAGGTTGTAATTACCTTACTTTTTGCTTTCAGCCTACTGAGGTTAAAAAGCTTTCCATCTGTTCGGTATGTGATTTCCACGCCAGTGGGAAGTTTCCCCTCAACAAAGTGTAGAATCATGGCAATGAAAATAGCAAATGAGGTTGGAGCAATGATGCATCCCGGTTTGATGCCTGATCCCACTTTGAATGGATCACTTTGAGAGCCATTGTTATCCAAAATTGTTGCCGTCATGTTGTCATGGAGGAGTCCCAAAATATTCACAAATTTATCAGGGCATCCAATTTTCAGAAGGATGGTCCAGAGAGCAGTTCAATTTACAGTATCAAAGGCCTTAGTCAGATCAATAAACACCATAAACAGAGGTTGGTTTTGCTCCCTGCATTTTTCTTGAAGCTGTTGTGCAGTGAAGATCATGTCCACTGTCCCCTTGGAAGGGCGGAAATCATTTTGGGATTCAGGGAGGATGTCTTCTGAGACAGGTAGGAGGCAATTTGCGAGGATCCTTGCAAGGATTTTACCTGCAGTAGCTAGAACAGAAATGCCTCAGTAGTTCCCACAATCTGTTCTATCACCCTTCTTGAAAAGAGTGATGATTATGGCATCCCTAAAGTTTTCCGGGATCTCCTCCCTCATCCAGATTTTTTCGATGAGTTTATGAAGTTGTTGTGTAAGTTCAGGCCCACCTTCTTTAAAGACTTCAGTAGGAATCCCATCAGGTCCACTAGCTTTGTTATTCTTCATTTGATTAATGGCTTTACTGACTTCATCCAAATTAGGGGATACTGCAAGCTTATCTCTAATTTGTTGTGGGATTTGTGAGAAGACCTCATCAGCCACATAAAAGTTATGATTAAGATGGTCGTGGTAATACTCTTTCCAACGCAATGCAATAGACTCTTTGTCCTTTAGAAGTTTGGTACCATCTATTGAATGTAAGGGATTTGTACCATATTTTGTTGGTTCATAGATGGCCTTTGTGGCATTAAAAAAGCCCTGTGCATCATGAGCATCTGCAAAATGCTGGATTTCTTGAGCTTTCTTTATCTACCAGGCGTTCTTAAGTTCTCTAGTTCTTTGGACCTCAGCCTTTGCACTGGCATAGATTTTTTTCCTTAGCAGCACAGTTAATGTCTTTTTGCCATATCTGGAAGGCTTTCCTTTTCTTGTCAATGATATGTTCAATCTCACTATCATTCTCATCAAACCAATCCTGATGTTTCTTAGTTTGGTATCCAGTAGTGTGTTCACATGCTGCAATAATGGATGTCTTCAGTTTAATCCAGTGTTCCTTGATGTTTTCAGGGAGTTCTGTCGGTAGATGTTTCTTGAGAGTTATTGGAAAACAAGCTCACTTAACAGGATCTTCAAGGGCATGGATGTTCATTTTACGCCTTGGTTTTCTTCCTTGGAGCCTACGTTGAGGAACAATATTAATGGCCATAGTGGATCGAATTAATCGGTGATCTGTCCAGCAGTCATCGGCACTCGTCATGGCCCTAGTGAGGAGTACTTCTTTAAAGGATAACGTTATCACAACCATTTTCTAAGGGTGAAAATAGACCTGACATGGAAGTTCCATTGCCAGATCAACCATAAGTCCATAAGAAAAGCCTACTGGATCAGGCCAGTGGACCATCCGGTCCAGCATCCTGTTCTCACAGTGGTCAACCAGATGCCCATAGGAAGCCTACAAGCAGGACCTGAGTGCAAAGAGCACTCTCCTCTTCTGTGGCTTCCGGCAATTAGTTTTCAGAAGCATACTGCATCTGACTATGGTGGCAGAGCACAGCCATCATGGCTAGCAGCCATTGATAGGCTTATCTTCCATGAAGTTTTCCACTCTTCTTTTACAGCCATCCTACTTGGTGGTCATCACTGCCTCAACCAACTTTTCTTATGTTTAATTTTAAAGTATCTGTAGCCCTCTGATTTTGGCCAGTGATAGGATGAAATGAAGGTTCCTATATCATGTCTGTCTATTTCCCCCATTGAGGCTAACAGGACTGTCTTCTCCCAAACAGCCTGTTTCTTGGATTATCACAGGCAGAGGCCCTCCTTTGTGTCTCACCATTACCAGAGGTACATGGAAGAGGGCTTTTCCCAGTGTAGGTAACCATAAGTCGGGATTTACTTGAAGGCAGTCAATTTCCATTCCATTTTGGTCTACCTTCATGGGCAGTAGCTTGGGAGCAACAGCAATTGAAGCCACACTTCCCAGTATGTGAATTCTCTTCTACCACTATTGGGCAAGAAAGAAACCATCATGCAACCAACAAGGTGCATCATCAGTGGGTTTAAGGAGGTTGAGCTGAGCACATGGAACCATTGCTGATGCTTCAGTGGCTGTAAGGGAGTGAGGTTAAAGGTAAATGAAATGCAAACAGAAAAATAAAAATAAAAGACAGTGATGATTTCCTAAATGCAATACCATACCAACCACAACAAGATTCCTTTCACTAAGGCAGAAAACTCAGCATCCCCAATCAATAAATGGTGATCACTCGCGACTGAGTAAGATTGTCTTCCAAAACAAAGTCTTTAACAGTGGGTTGGTAAGTGACTATGGAGGCCAATCCTAGATCCACACAACCTCCCACAGTGAGGACATAGGTTTCCAGATGGAAGATGGTTGCGATGAGGATTTGTTTGACGTGCCTTCTGCTTCATTGGTTTGTGTTGGCGTGTGTGCGTTGTTGTGTGAAACAGCATACATTACGTTGGAGTTAAGTTGAGCAAGAAACTTCTTCAGAGCATGTTAAGAGTCTTTATTGAAAGACATTAAGGCCAGAGGCTTAAGAGTAAATACATGTAGAGATTCTTCAGTCACCCCCCTTCTGGTACATCTCTCTCCACAGATAAACACAAAAAACAGCCTCTCAGCTCAGAGGCATAATTCAGAAGAACGACAACACACAGACTCTGTTAGAACTTTCCCAGTCGCTATCAGATGGCTACCATAGCAACGGCCCTGGCAGTCCGTTCCCAGACAGGGCATAGACATAACTCCCCCTTAACCACAGTTACATCTTCAAACTTGCAGGCTTCATGGAAAACAACTAGAGACAGTAATGCCTACTGGTCACCAGCCCAACAGTTTCCCTTTTTTCCATTAAGACTGCAAAATACACATGAAATACATCTCCATAATACATAGTCATACAGTCATACATTTCTACAATACCTCTTGCAATACATTTCAGTACATTGCATCATACATTTTCAGTTCAGTACAGTTCAAAATTACATCTCAGTACAGTTCAAAACTTTATTTACTCAAACTTTGGTTCAACGCATGTCAAATAAAGTGTCTCAGGATCCATGTCTACAACTTTATTCATGCCAGGACTTGTTATTAATCCCACAGTAAATCTGTCAGGCGGTTTGCCTAAATTCGCTCTCGTGGAGCGTCTTAAAGGAACCAGAGCCTCGGCTCTCTCTGCCCCCCCATTTGTGCTAGTGCTAGGCACCGCATGCTCAGGATCATCCATTTCCTCTGCTTTTCGTTTCTTCGATCTGCGTTTTCCACAAATGAGCTCATGCAAAGCATCTCTGAGAGGTATTTGTGTACCTTCCACTTTAATGTCAACATCTGGCTTAAATTTCTGTGATTGTGTTCGTGTTTGTATTTGTGTGTCATTTGTTCCTGTAAGAAGGACTGTCTCCCTTTGATCCCAAGGCTTTTCTGAGACTTTAATGCTTCTGCTCAGAATTAACTGCTGTGTTTCTGGACACCAAACTCTGTAATATGCATTCTGAAATCCCAAAACAAAACCTTGCTGTGCTCTGGGCGCAAGCTTGCCCCTCCTTTTTCCCTGTGGAATGTGGATCCAGCACCTTGCCCCGAATTTTTGAATGTGTTGTATTCTAGGCTTTCTGCCAGTAAGTTTTTCATAAGGAGACATTCCAATAGCACTGTGTAACACCCTGTTGTGAATGTAATTCGCATAAAGAATTGCTTCTGCCCAGAAAGAATTCCCTAAACTGCAATCCATCAGCATGGCTCTCATTGCTTCCCCAAGCACCCTATTTTTTCTCTCAGCAGTTCCATTGGAAAACGGGCTGTGTGGAGCAGTGAAATTCTGGTTTATTCCCTTACTCTCCAGAAAGTCACCCAATGCTTTACTCGTGAATTCCCCACCTTGGTCCGAGCGTATAGCCCCCACCGTGACCAAGTGTTGAGTTTCAATTCTCTTAATGAACAGTTTCAGCTTCTGCTCAACTTCACTTTTATGCTTTAACAGAAAAACATGACAAAATCTTGAAAAATCATCTACCAGTACCATGTAGAATTTCGCACCTCCTCGTGAAGCATTTATTGGCCCTGCTAAATCAACATGAACTAGCTGGTAGGGAGCTGTTGTGGTTCTCTCAGCCTCCCGGTTTATTGGTGCAATAGTCATTTTAGCTTGATTACAAGAATCACAATCCATTAACTGTCCACAATCTCTTAAACGCATGCCTTCACTGTGCAAAGGGGTTTTCTTTATCGTGTCAAGGTTTGCATGCCCCAGCCTTTGATGCCATTCATGGACGCAGCCCTGATGTACCTGTGCCTCAGCGTTTAACACAGCACACCCTGCTTGACTGCTCTTTATTACAAACTGTGAATCATTAAGGCTTCCCTGCATGCACACTTCATCTCCCCTCATTATAAAACATTGGTCTTTGTGGAACAAAATTGAATAATTACAACTCACCAGTTTGCTAACTGATAAAATATTATGAGCCAATTCCGGAACAAACAAACAGTCTGACATTATTTCACCAGACCACGAGCTTCAACGTTCTTTCGCGATCCATCAGCAAGTAAAACAAAGTCTTTCACTTCTTCTGAAACGTAAAACAAACGTCTGTCTTTAATTAATATATGGCTTGCTCCGCTGTCGAGCAACCAGTTCACAGGTCGTAAATCTTGAGAGTTCTGTTTACAAACAAAGTTCACACTTCCCTGCTTCAAGCCTCCGTCCCTGGAGTTTCGCTTGACTGCACAATCTTTACGGAGATGCCCACGAGCCCCACTGGCAAAACAAGACTTCAGCCGCTGCTGCTCCCGCTTGTTTTCCTGTCTGCTTTTGGCAGCCTGCTCCGGTTCGGCACATTTCTCCTCGCTTCTGACAGCTTCCACCGGCTGGGCTCTCTGCGCCTCCTGCCTCCGCTGCCATTCCTGGGACAAATCCTGCAACGCGTCCCACATCTGTTTAGCCGACGGCTCATCTCTCACACACATCAGTTGAGAATCCGATAGAGCCAAGATTAGAAACGCCTGCGCCCTCTGGTCTCGACGCTTCCAGGCCGCGGTCAATACCGCCGGGGTTTTTTCTTCAATTGTGTCCCATAAATCCTCTTTTATCAGCAAAGCCCGCATCCTCGGCTTCCAGCTGCCATAATTCTTTTCATTAAGCCGTTCCATCGGCAAGCCTCCCCCAGACAGGTTTACAGCCATGTTGCTCACCTCCGTCTGGTTCAATCAATCAAGCTGCCCTCTCTGGAACTCCGTCTGCCGTTCAGACCAGCAACTTACTCCCGTGTAATGCGCTGTGGAGCGCAACCATCCTCTGCTACCACTGTTGGCGTGTGTGCGTTGTTGTGTGAAACAGCATACAGTACGTTGGAGTTAAGTTGAGCAAGAAACTTCTTCAGAGCATGTTAAGAGTTTTTATTGAAAGACATTAAGGCCAGAGGCTTAAGAGTAAATACATGTAGAGATTCTTCAGTCACCCCCCTTCTGGTACATCTCTCTCCATAGATAAACCCAAAAACAGCCTCTCAGCTCAGAGGCATAATTCAGAAGAACGACAACACACAGACTCTGTTAGAACTTTCCCAGTCGCTATCAGATGGCTACCATAGCAACGGCCCTGGCAGTCCGTTCCCAGACAGGGCATAGACATAACTCCCCCTTAACCACAGTTACGTCTTCAAACTTGCAGGCTTCATGGAAAACAACTAGAGACAGTAATGCCTACTGGTCACCAGCCCAGTTTGTCCCATTCAACACACATTTGAAGCACATGAATCCCACCACAGAATCATGGGAACTGTAGTTTAAGGCTGGTAAGAGCTATAGTTGTGAGGGAGAAACTACACTTCCCAGTATTCTTTGGGGGAAGTCATGCACTTTAAATGCGGGTTGGATGTGCTTTAAATTTATTGTGTGTATCTACTTAATAAACTTTGCTTTCATGTAAATCATGTTGATTAATTTTTTAAAATTGAAATCAGCTACAAAGTTTACTGGGCACCCATGGGCTACTCACCATCTCTTAGCCTGATGTGCCCCTCAGAGTGAAAACAACAGAGGGGAACCACGACCAAGCAAGAAGGGCACACTTAAAATGTAGAGGAAATAATGATGTACCACCATAGTGTGAAATCAGATACTTATTGGGACGTAGTATGAAGAAATATTTATATAAGTTTGACTGTCAAAGATGTTTATGATGTACACAACCTGTAAATATATTTTTAGTGCAATCCTATGTTTACTCAGAAGCAAGACCCAATGTATTCAATGGGGCTTACCCAAACAGGGAAGCGTGTACAGGACTACAACCTAGTGACAAGGAACTTCACTCACCCAACCCAAAATTCAGAATCATGCCACATTAAGCTGTTTTGCAGCTTCATACTTGTTTTATGGTTATTGGATTTTAAATGGATTTAGTTCTTGTTGTGAACTGCCTCGGTTTCCAACCCTATCTCATAAGGTTATTGGAAAGGTTCCATACACACACACACACTGGAGATGTAAAAATACATACACCCCATATAATAGTTTATTGTCAAAACCTGTTGGTCACTGCAGAACTTTTTCAAAAAATAAAATCAAATCAGTATTAGTTTCCTACCAAATAAAAACAGTGACACCTAAGTAAGCCCTGCCTAATTGCTTTAAAAATAGGATTGGAGGGGAGAGAAAGATTTACAACACAAACATAATCCTTTACTATGTTCACTCAAAAGTCCCATTGATTTACAGCACAATTCTAAACTACTCAAAAGTAAGTCCTATTGAATTCAGTGGAGTTTACTCCTGGCATGTGCAATTAGCATTGAAGTGTTACTCCCATAAAAGTGAGGACAGGATTGAAGCTTCATATTGGGAAGATTTTCACAACAGGCTATGAATTAGACAAATAAACTGCCCTCTTCAGTAGCCCGGGAAAATTTAAACAAGTTGCATGTACACTTCTTTTAAATTTCTGTTCAAAAATTATTTGAAAGATAAAATTTATAATATCCTATTTTTGCAAGTAATTAAAAAAACCCTGTATGTACCCTTTTATTATAACTGAAATTGTTTGCAGTAAACAATTGCCTACCAAGACCCTGCTGTGATTTTTTTGTTCTATATCTCCTCAATTGCACACACAGAGAAAACTATAAACCAGGAAAAGACTAATGTTTCCTGGCCTTGCAATGGGTTCTAGCTATTGTCTGGAGGTCAACAAATCCCTTGTCAATCACAACCCTACTTTACTTGTTGGCTACAAACCTGAAAGGGCGAGGTTACAGCAGAGAGCTACAAGCGCTTTTAACAGAAGTTGTGGAGTATATCTCTTGAACCAGACCACCTCAAAACTTATTTTTTTTAATGAAAGCTACGAATCTGGAGATTTGGATGACTCACCTGGAGACCCAGAAAGGACCCCAAAAATCCAGAGTCTTTGAGAGAAAACGGGAGACCTGGCAACTCTACTAGTGCTAGAATTACAGAGGGAGGCCAGAAAGTGCCCAGCCCTGTTTCCTTTTGTGATGCCCCTATAAATGTTGTACAGTAATTATGGTAAGTGTTGGTTTTGTAGGGTAAATGTGGTAAGTTGAGTGAGTAAGAGGGGGGAGTACATGGGTTGGAATATTGAAGAATGCTAAGTTGTGATTGGCTGAGTGTCTGGGTGGTTGAAGGTATAAATGAGAGAATGACGGTTGGAGGGTTGTTGGTTCTGGGGTTTGGAGGGGTGGATTTGTGTTGAGGCGGGTAGTGAGGCAGGTTTTAGGACTAAGATATATAAAGAGAAAAACTATTATATGTAACCACACGCGTGTTGACTGAACTTAAAGTAATCTTGTTTATTCCTTGTGTTATTAGATAGTTTTGGTTTAACAACATGCCTGATCCTTGGCTGGGATATTACAGACCAGAATGGTGGGCAGAGCAAATACCAAAGCTGGGAACAGTATCAGTGGTGGCAGCGGTGAAGGGATAGTGTAACAGCAGCAGGTATCCAAAGCAACCCAGGGCTGTAATCTTTAAGGCAGAAAGATACAGGGGGGTTGTGGCCTGTAAGTGCACCCAGACACTACGTAGCAATCTGTGGAGGAGACTAAGGCACAGTCTCAGGGCAGTATTGCTTTACAGAGTATCAGGTGGTGGTGCCTAGTAGTGGGATTGTGAGAGTCCTGTGCTGGGGCCAGTGTGAGAGATCCATTACAAGTAACAGCCCTCTTAAGCTATTGTTAGAAGGATATGGTGTGTGTAAGATTTGGCTAAAATGTGGGTAATGTAGGGGGCTGGGACTTAAGGATTATTTTAAGCACCCCCTTTCCCCCATAATTTGAGCATTGGAGAGAAGGTAGAGTGTTCTTTTGTGTATGGGTGCCTTGGTAATAAGGGCCATTTTGTTCTCTCTGTCTCCTCTAACCCAGATGCCAAACAAACTAAAAACTCTTCTATCCTTTAAGCTAGGGGTGGCTAACCTGTGGCCCTCCAGAAGTTGCTCAGTTACAACTCCCCCCATTCCTGACCATTGGCCATGCTGCCTGGGACTGATGGGAGTTGGAATCCGACATCACCAGGAAAGCCACAGGCTGTAAGCCTTCAAGAAGGGAGAAGGACGTGCACTGGAGCTGCACTTGCACAGTACATGACATCTTTTGTAGTAAACAACGGGGAGATTATTTTAAATCAAGTTGCTGAGAGACAAAAAGATTTCTGTGGTCCTCTGATAGGATCCAAATAATTTAATACAGGTTTTTTATTTCTAGCATTCAGGGGCGGAGGGGAAGAGGCTTCTGAGGCTGGAGCTCTCCCACTACTGATTGAAGTTTGTATCATGAAGAACCTGAAATTTCAATGGATTATAGAAGGTTTTCAGCAGGTGCGTAAACGTTAGAGTGAAGTCGCCTGCTGAATCTCTTTTGGCAGAATATTCCAGAGAACTGAGCCACTGATACTGTGAAGGCTCGATTTTGTGTTGATGTTAAATGAGCCTCGCCAACTCGGCAAGTCTTGCCAATTTGGCAATATGGCCAAAGCACTTGGATTGCAGCTGTACACACATAGGTTTGCAGACATCACCTTTGTGGACATTATGGGCAGGGCAAGCGAGGTATGTGACATTAGGGTGGGGTAATGGGTGCATTCTAGTCCCCCTTCATGTGTTTAATATATATATATATATATATATATATATATATGGACAAAGCATGAAGAAGGATGTGGTCTCAGGCCATTTAGGGTCAAATCCAGCACTTGAATTTAGTCCAGAAACAACTTGGTAATCAGTGATGTTGGCACAAGTTGGTTTAATATGACCCAAACCCTTGACCCCAAACATAATCCTGGCACTTAGCTATGTTCTACTTTTCCCGATTCTTTTATCTCAGCATGATTCTTAAGGAAACCCATAAGATTTAATGGTGACTCTTCTTTTCAACTACTTGCTGGCAGGCAAATTGCCTGACTCAATTTCCAGTTCTGCAAAATGATCCTCAGAGCAGCACATTGAGATATTTAATTAATTAATTTATATTTCTATTCTGCCCAACCCTTAGGTATTGGGACACGTTTCATTTCATTGAGTTGCTGGGGGTGCTTAAACTGTAGTCCATTCTAATCCCTGAGAGCAGTGACAAAGGTATACAATGTTTCTGAAAGTGGTACGGACTTTCTTGTGCCGCTACTATGCATTCTGCAGTGACAAGTGACTACACACTGAGAACTTCCTGATGAATTGTGCTTCTGGGCTTTGATGACTTGTGGAGAAAGCTATGGAGTAACCACCAAGATAAGCATGCCTGTGATGCACCTTGCTGCTATACTTAAAAAACTGCACAATTTTGTTCGCTTAAAATATTTTGCTGGGACTTTGGGGAGGAGATAGAGACTTACAGTCTGAGCTTAATCAGGTTAATCTGAGTAATTCCCATCGCTCTCAGCAGAAGTTACTTTCTAGTGAATATGCATAGGATGGGAT